>NW_028247302.1:0-1200000 GCF_964263255.1 Lissotriton vulgaris | reverse complement strand
ATAACTGTTGGTAATAGTGTTGCGGGGTTCAGGATACTGCAGCGTCTGATTTCTATGTGTGGCTGGAATAGTGTTAATTCATAACCTGTCAGTCGTGCTATAGTCAAGTGTTGAGTCTGGGTTCTGTTTAACAAAACCTCTACAGAATGTGGTACTTGAACTGTTAACTGATGACCTAAAACAATTGAATCACTTTGTCTTATTGCTAACGCTGTTGCTGCTACTGACTTTAAGCACGCAGGGAGTGCTTGGGCTACTGAATCCAATGTACTAGAAAAATAAGCGCAAGGCTTATGTGAACCTGCTTGATCTTGAGTGAGGACAGACAACGCTGTACCGTCCCGTTCTGTAACAAAAAGTGTAAACGGTTTGCTGTAACATGGTGTCGCTAAAACTGGTGCTTGACATAAGGCTTTCTTTAAGTCTTCAAAAGCTTGTGTGTGTTCCTGAGACCAAGGGAGGGCAGTCGAAGTCGCTGCCTCCTGTGTCGTTAACTGGATGAGTGGCTTGGCTAGAAATGCATACTGGGGAATCCATTGTCTGCAGTACGAGGTGAGGCCTATGAAGGCCCGCACTTCCTTTTGTGTCTGGGGTTGTGGCATATTTGCAATTAGCTGAATGCGATCGGGAGTGAGCTGTCTCCCCACTTTGGACAGCAAGTGACCCAAGTACACAACTTGCTGAACACAGAATTGTAGCTTCGAAGGAGACACCTTGTGTCCCTTGTCGGCCAGAAAGTGTAGAACTGTCAATGATGCTTTTTCACATTCGGGCTCACTTCACGCGGTGATCAGCAGATCATCGGCGTATTGCAGTAAAGCGGTGTTAACTGGCATTTGAATACAATCTAGTTGTCTTTTCAGTGCTTGACTATAGATGCTGGGGCTTTCTGTGAATCCTTGAGGTGCGCGCGAAAATTTGAAGCTGCGTCCATTTAAACAGAATCCGAAGAGATATTGGCTCTCTGGATCAATAGGCACGCTGAAGAAGGCGTTCTTGAGATCAATTACAGTGAAGAACGTTGCTTCTGAATCAATGGCAGTCAATAAGGATGAGATATCGGGGACCACAGGATACTGTGGGATAATGCATTTATTCAATTCTCGAAGATCAATCACCAGCCGATATACTGGCGGTGCATTGGGATCTGTACGTTTAAGAATCGGAATGATGGGTGAATTACAGATATTGGAGTCGGTTTCGACGACCACTCCTTGGGCAATGAGCTCTTCAATGATTTTCAGTAAAGCCACTACAGCATCGGGTGGTAACTTATATTGTCTGATTCTGGGTAATACAACACCTGCCTTGAGTGTAACACGGTATGGTGTAATGTGCATACATCCTACATCAGTTGGGCCTTTTGCCCACAAGTAATCTGGTACATTTTTTAATCTGACATCAAACTCACGCAAAACATAATGACCCTTGAAATCCCGCAGAAAGAGTCTAACTCCCTCCGGGGAACAGCAGATTATAGCTCCTAGAGCCTTCAATGTTTTAATTCCTAACAGATTTTCTGGACATGATTTCGTGAGTAACAGGTCTGTAACGCGTGATAATGGACCCACAGCCAGGGGAACTGGTTCGGATACTTCATTTACAATAGGCTGTCCTGAAAAACCCAGGGAAACATTCTGTGAGCCTGAGAGGGGTGCCCCTGGAACTTCATCATGACTTATTGTAGTGCGACTTGCCCCTGTGTCAATTAAAAACTTTCTGTCTTTTCCCAATACTTGACTGTGTACATAAGGACCTTCTTGATCTACAGGAATCTCAATAAGAGGCAAGCCACCTTCCCTCTCTAGGCTGTTTCATGTATATCGGGAATATTCAGGGTAAGCAGACTGGGCATACTGGTACATCTGCTGTGAAACTTGCTGAGTTGCGGCGATGGGCTGTGGCTGTGATACTGCTACGGTCTGTGCTGGAGTCAAGGAAGCATGCATAGGCTGTGTATTCTGTGTAGACTGATGCTGGTTATGGTCTTGTCTAGGCGGATGCGGTCTTTCTTTAGTTTTACCTGTCGCTATGTTATGTTTCAGAACTGGGCATTCGTGTACGTAGTGACCTGGCTGCTTGCAATAATTGCATGTCCCTTTAACAGGAGCTGCAGTGTGACTTGTCTGGGTCGTACCCTTTCTGTGTCCGTCGGATGGGACTGTCTGAGCTACTAACATTTTCATCTTTGTGTCTTTCATACGTTTCTGTTCCTGATCTTGTTCTTCTCTAATTCTGTTCTGGTGATATTGTAACATTTGTAACATCTGAGATGGCGTATTTGCTTGCCATGTACTCTCAACCTTGTACACTCGATTTTTAACTAACGGTAGGGAATTCTCTACTAACTTTGATACAAAAAGATGTGGGTACGACTCGCTACTTGGCTGGAGGCCACTATTAATAATAAAACATTTCTCGAATCTTGAATAGAAGTCACTAGTATCTTCATCATGTTTCTGTTTACAGGACGAGATTGCATCCCAATCCTCCTTTCTAGTTGTCAATAATCTGGGCAGGACCTGTACTATCAAACCTGGTAATGCTTTAGTTTTGTCCCCAAGGCCTAACCCTGGGACCCGTTTCTTTTCCTCTTCCTCTATTTCTGCCCAGGCAATCTTTGTGTCTCCCACCTCCCATTCCTTTTCCTTTAATTTCTCGAATATACCCGTAGGCAATAATACTTTCAACATTTTCATGATATCATCATATGTGTAGTCCCCCATTAATAACATGTCTTTAAGCTCTCTATGGAAACCTGCAGGGTCTTTATCATGGCATGGTACTAGTTTCTTCATTTCTAACAGTTCTAATTTAGTCAGAGGCGTGTGTACATACACGCGTTTCAAAGTTTTATCCTCACCCATAACAGGGTGCACTTCTCGTAAGGGGTTCTGACTTTCAATACCACCCCCGCACTGCATATGGTACATTTTCCTTTCTGGAGGTGGGGCGGGAACATATTCAGAGCTTACAAAGGTATCATATCTGTGTCGTTGTTCTAGAATTATTTGAATTAATTTAGTGCTTAGACCTCTCCATCTATCCATCAGTAGTGCTTCTAGTGTCTCGTGTAAGGGACCTGGATCGGAATAATGTTTTCTGTATTTAATGAGAAGGTGCTGAATCATGTATACACCTGCTAATTTCTGTTCGTCGGGGGAGAGGTTCAGAAATGTCTGCGCCACTGTGTCATCATTATATATGTCTGCATTTTCGGCCCATGATACAGCTGATCGGGCTAGTTCTTGTTCATCCATAGAATTGAGTACATGGTACCCAACTCGATCTCGAAGCCTTTTATCAGTTTCCTGGAACTGATGCTCAGCAGAATTCGGATTTGTTAAGGCAGAGAAGAAAACTCTCTTGCTCTCCGGACGGATACCCTTCCTAAGGTAAGTTCCCTTACCTACATATGCTATTGTTCCTATATTTCTTTCGGATTCTTCCGGTACTTCTTCCTCCTCGGAGGAAGCCTTTTCTTTCTCTTTCTGGTGTACTGCTATCACTGCTTTCTTAATCTTCTTGTACATAGAGTCTATGCAATTTTGTCTGTCATGTCTTCCATCAGCTATATTTTGACCCCACTTGTTCAATGCGTCTAATTCACTCTGATCTGTTCCGGGCCTGTCTCGTTCTCTTATTAGACAATTTATGAAAAATCGTAGTATCAGTGCTTGCATGCCAACTTTCTGTTTCTCCATGGCATCCTTAATACTGTCAGAGTCCTTTCCTGTCTGAACGAACTCATATATTCTGTCTAGACGATCCTTCATTCCTGCATAGCATAACAAACTATCAGTAGCAGATCTTAACCGTAATGATGCCAATATCATTAAATCGTCTTTTCCGGGTACTGGATCATATCTGCAAACTGACATGTTTTCTTTTAATGTGTCAAGGCGGGATGAATTAGAGGAGTGGGGAGACCTGTACGTGAGAGGACTCTGCATATCTTTGAGATTGAATCTGTGAGTTGGTGGCGGGGTCTGAGGACCCGCGGTCGCACCTCCTGAAGCGGACGCTTGTACATTACCTCCCTGGGGAGTCTGTATCTGAACGTGAACTTGTCGTTTAGGTGGATCAGGCAAACGTGGTTTCGGTAGGTCAGTTTTGAGTACGGGAAGTGGCGGGGCTGGCGGAACAGGGGAAGTCTGTTGCGGTACCGGCGGAACGTGACATGGGGGTGGAGTGCCACCCCCGTCCCTGTCTATAGGCAGGGCACGAACAGGCAGATTGGTGTAAGCTGGTGCTACATCGTCTAAGTATGAATTTAGGAATATGTCTTTAGTAGTCTTATGCATTACTTTAGTTGGAACTAATGGTGACGGCAAATTTTTCGGTATTTCTGAAATGGCGTCAGGGGTACCTTCGGCCAAAAGATACATGTTGTTCACTTGGCTATTTCGGATGCGATCTATTTGTTCTGATTTTACTCGAATTCCTTCAGTAACTAATTCGTTTTCTTGAGCCTTTTCTGATTCTTTAAGTCTGTCTTCTCTACGGAGTGCTCTTTCAGCACGTTTATGTGATTCCTTACGCCAAAATTCTATGGCGTCTTTCTGAGATTGTCTGGCTTTCTTTTTCCGTAATGCTTCTTCTACCTTTATGATGCACTCGGCATCCCATGTTCCGTTAACTGGCCATCGGTATCTTTCCTCTAGGTGCTTGGTATAATCGGTCCATAACTCTAGATACAGGATGGCGTCTATTCCATGCTTATTATACATAAAATTACCTGGAGTGTCCCTAGGGGGGATTGGAATTTCTTCCTCTAACATCCCTTTCCTAGTTCCTATCTGCTTTAACTTGTTGAAAAACGGCATTGTGCCTACTTGATACTGAAATGCTTGATCCTTGATACTTAATTCTGAATGTAACTATTTATACAAAAAACACAATAATGCACAAGGAAAACAATCACATTCATACCACGACATTAATCACAAAAACATTTAAAACATAGATGACTACCCCACTATACTAGATGTACTGCTAAACAGTACAGATACACTGTTGTAACAGTGCAAAAATTCAGAAATTCGGAATACTAGATATACTGCTAAACAGTACAGATACACTGCCTAAAAACAGTGCAGACCGGACTTGCGTACCCAAACCCGTCTAGATACGACCCAGCAATGGTACTCACCGGGAAGCACGGAAACAGAAGGCCTCGGAAAAACTCGACTGGACTCGACTCGATACTTCGGAAAACTTCGGAAAACTTCGGGAATTTTCTGAAAACTTCGGAAACCTGGTGGGCCTCTTGACACCTCGGACCTTGCTTCTTTCGGCTAGGCTCTGGTCGGGATCCTCCGCACTCCTCACCGCCTCGTCTGGGCACTGATCGCAGTCTTCGTCACCTCCGTGGGTCAGAGGGAGATGCAGGAAATCCTGCCGGTACGCGTAGGTTCCTTCTAACTGATGGCAGGGGACAGAGCTTGCAATGCGCCAACCGGCGCGTGAGGTGGGGGAGGGGTCCCTATTCAGGCGCCAAAATGACGTAAATAATTAATTTACTCTCTTAATTTCTATGCAGGTAAGTACTTGATCAATAATAACTCAGATCGGATGAAAAAAGACAGAGTCCGTGGTGTGAGAGTTCTAAGGGGTTTTATTCCTTAAAAAGGAATGGTCATGGCCAAGATATCATGTTCTGACCACCACACAGGGTGTCAGAAGGGATAGAGCGCTACATTTTATTAACAGTACATAGCTTATATACTTATTTCATTCCATAAGTAACAGTGCAAGAGGCGTAACAGCTGAGAGAAGACAAGATAACAATATACACGTGGCACATGTACGTAATCAAGAGGCGTGAACTAGAGGTGTGTTCTGGAAACGTCACAGATAGGTGTCACGAATGGGTGGCACTAACAGAAAATGTGGCAATGTCAGCAGAAATCGGAAGCTTGGATGCGCGCGCAGCTGCATGACGTGTGATTGGAGGGGTGCAGGGGACTTGACATTTACACTGACGGAAAGAGACAGAAGTCTGGCATGTCAGATCAACTTGTGCTTCTATCATATCTGATATCTGATGTTTAGGAACTAAGCTATCTGGGCAGAAAGGTCTCTAGAGCAGAAGCTATTCTATACTTGCTGTGAGTGCGTGTATAAGCGCCTGAGTGTCTGTATGAGAAGCGTGGGGGCATGGGGCCTTCCATGGAAGCATGGCAACAGAAGCTATGAATTACTTGCATAGAGACAGGTCGGCCCTTTAGCCCTGTAGCTGAGGAAGGATGTTTACTGAAGCTAGCAGGAAGGAATGTATTTTCGGGGAGGGAAACAGATAACTCGAAGGTTATAGTCAATCTTGGCAGGCAGCAGGCTGAGCTGAGCATGGAGGGCCGCGCTAGAAGTAAGTCAGAGTTCACGGATACGGGGGCTGCCTGGGCAGAGATTTCTCGGAGTCAGAAGCCAGAAAAGAGGCTCGGTGGCAGAGATTCAGGGCCTACTTCAGCCAGGGCTGAAAAAACGTAGGAGTACACTACAAAAAGACGTTGGCATAGCATACTTAGGAACGGACCATTCAACCCATTCATGGTGGATCTGAAAGAGGACATGTTAACGTTGGACGCAAATGTATTTGCGTCTTCATAGCTGACACAGGAGGGAAGTTACATGCACTTTAACTCGTACATGGAGTCGGTGGGGTACTCGCTAGGGAACACAACTTGACCATAAAATTTATATTACCTCAATGGAATGGTTAAAAGTGCATGAAAATGGCCAATTTACTCACTCTGAGTTCTCAAAAAGGGTTTCTTCACCCCGGGAAGTTAATTAAATACCATTTGGAGGCATTTAATGTTAGAGCAAAAACGGCTGATTTTCGACAAAAGAGATAACACCCCCCCATTACGTCATGCTTCAGAAATGTGGAAAATGGTCCGTTTTCAAATGTTTTATTTTTGAACGTCAGTTCACATTTGTAGGTGGATCATCAGTGTTAGAGCTAAAATTAGCATGTTTAAAGTGATTTTCATGCTTCCAGGGGCCCAAAACACAAGATTTATGGAATGGTTAAAAGTGCATGAAAATGGCCAATTTACTCACTCTGAGTTCTCAAAAAGGGTTTCTTCACCCCGGGAAGTTAATTAAATACCATTTGGAGGCATTTAATGTTCGAGCAAAAACGGCTGATTTTCGACAAAAGAGATAACACCCCCCCATTACGTCATGCTTCAGAAATGTGGAAAATGGTCCGTTTTCAAATGTTTTATTTTTGAACGTCAGTTCACATTTGTAGGTGGATCATCAGTGTTAGAGCTAAAATTAGCATGTTTAAAGTGATTTTCATGCTTCCAGGGGCCCAAAGCACAAGATTTATGGAATGGTTAAAAGTGCATGAAAATGGCCAATTTACTCACTCTGAGTTCTCAAAAAGGGTTTCTTCACCCCGGGAAGTTAATTAAATACCATTTGGAGGCATTTAATGTTCGAGCAAAAACGGCTGATTTTCGACAAAAGAGATAACACCCCCCCATTACGTCATGCTTTAGAAATGTGGAAAATGGTCCGTTTTCAAATGTTTTATTTTTGAACGTCAGTTCACATTTGTAGGTGGATCATCAGTGTTAGAGCTAAAATTAGCATGTTTAAAGTGATTTTCATGCTTCCAGGGGCTCGGGAAGTGAAATAAATACCATTTGGAGGCATTTAATGTTCGAGCAAAAACGGCTGATTTTCGACAAAAGAGATAACACCCCCCCATTACGTCATGCTTCAGAAATGTGGAAAATGGTCCGTTTTCAAATGTTTTATTTTTGAACGTCAGTTCACATTTGTAGGTGGATCATCAGTGTTAGAGCTAAAATTAGCATGTTTAAAGTGATTTTCATGCTTCCAGGGGCCCAAAACACAAGATTTATGGAATGGTTAAAAGTGCATGAAAATGGCCAATTTACTCACTCTGAGTTCTCAAAAAGGGTTTCTTCACCCCGGGAAGTTAATTAAATACCATTTGGAGGCATTTAATGTTCGAGCAAAAACGGCTGATTTTCGACAAAAGAGATAACACCCCCCCCATTACGTCATGCTTTAGAAATGTGGAAAATGGTCCGTTTTCAAATGTTTTATTTTTGAACGTCAGTTCACATTTGTAGGTGGATCATCAGTGTTAGAGCTAAAATTAGCATGTTTAAAGTGATTTTCATGCTTCCAGGGGCTCGGGAAGTTAATTAAATACCATTTGGAGGCATTTAATGTTCGAGCAAAAACGGCTGATTTTCCACAAAAGAGATAACACCCCCCCATTACGTCATGCTTCAGAAATGTGGAAAATGGTCCGTTTTCAAATGTTTTATTTTTGAACGTCAGTTCACATTTGTAGGTGGATCATCAGTGTTATAGCTAAAATTAGCATGTTTAAAGTGATTTTCATGCTTCCAGGGGCCCAAAACACAAGATTTATGGAATGGTTAAAAGTGCATGAAAATGGCCAATTTACTCACTCTGAGTTCTCAAAAAGGGTTTCTTCACCCCGGGAAGTTAATTAAATACCATTTGGAGGCATTTAATGTTAGAGCAAAAACGGCTGATTTTCGACAAAAGAGATAACACCCCCCCCATTACGTCATGCTTCAGAAATGTGGAAAATGGTCCGTTTTCAAATGTTTTATTTTTGAACGTCAGTTCACATTTGTAGGTGGATCATCAGTGTTAGAGCTAAAATTAGCATGTTTAAAGTGATTTTCATGCTTCCAGGGGCCCAAAACACAAGATTTATGGAATGGTTAAAAGTTCATGAAAATGGCCAATTTACTCACTCTGAGTTCTCAAAAAGGGTTTCTTCACCCCGGGAAGTTAATTAAATACCATTTGGAGGCATTTAATGTTCGAGCAAAAACGGCTGATTTTCGACAAAAGAGATAACACCCCCCCATTACGTCATGCTTCAGAAATGTGGAAAATGGTCCGTTTTCAAATGTTTTATTTTTGAACGTCAGTTCACATTTGTAGGTGGATCATCAGTGTTAGAGCTAAAATTAGCATGTTTAAAGTGATTTTCATGCTTCCAGGGGCCCAAAACACAAGATTTATGGAATGGTTAAAAGTGCATGAAAATGGCCAATTTACTCACTCTGAGTTCTCAAAAAGGGTTTCTTCACCCCGGGAAGTTAATTAAATACCATTTGGAGGCATTTAATGTTCGAGCAAAAACGGCTGATTTTCGACAAAAGAGATAACACCCCCCCCATTACGTCATGCTTTAGAAATGTGGAAAATGGTCCGTTTTCAAATGTTTTATTTTTGAACGTCAGTTCACATTTGTAGGTGGATCATCAGTGTTAGAGCTAAAATTAGCATGTTTAAAGTGATTTTCATGCTTCCAGGGGCCCAAAACACAAGATTTATGGAATGGTTAAAAGTGCATGAAAATGGCCAATTTACTCACTCTGAGTTCTCAAAAAGGGTTTCTTCACCCCGGGAAGTTAATTAAATACCATTTGGAGGCATTTAATGTTCGAGCAAAAACGGCTGATTTTCGACAAAAGAGATAACACCCCCCCATTACGTCATGCTTCAGAAATGTGGAAAATGGTCCGTTTTCAAATGTTTTATTTTTGAACGTCAGTTCACATTTGTAGGTGGATCATCAGAGTTAGAGCTAAAATTAGCATGTTTAAAGTGATTTTCATGCTTCCAGGGGCCCAAAACACAAGATTTATGGAATGGTTAAAAGTGCATGAAAATGGCCAATTTACTCACTCTGAGTTCTCAAAAAGGGTTTCTTCACCCCGGGAAGTTAATTAAATACCATTTGGAGGCATTTAATGTTCGAGCAAAAACGGCTGATTTTCGACAAAAGAGATAACACCCCCCCATTACGTCATGCTTCAGAAATGTGGAAAATGGTCCGTTTTCAAATGTTTTATTTTTGAACGTCAGTTCACATTTGTAGGTGGATCATCAGAGTTATAGCTAAAATTAGCATGTTTAAAGTGATTTTCATGCTTCCAGGGGCCCAAAACACAAGATTTATGGAATGGTTAAAAGTGCATGAAAATGGCCAATTTACTCACTCTGAGTTCTCAAAAAGGGTTTCTTCACCCCGGGAAGTTAATTAAATACCATTTGGAGGCATTTAATGTTCGAGCAAAAACGGCTGATTTTCGACAAAAGAGATAACACCCCCCCATTACGTCATGCTTGAGAAATGTGGAAAATGGTCCGTTTTCAAATGTTTTATTTTTGAACGTCAGTTCACATTTGTAGGTGGATTATCAGTGTTAGAGCTAAAATTAGCATGTTTAAAGTGATTTTCATGCTTCCAGGGGCTCGGGAAGTTAATTAAATACCATTTGGAGGCATTTAATGTTCGAGCAAAAACGGCTGATTTTCCACAAAAGAGATAACACCCCCCCATTACGTCATGCTTCAGAAATGTGGAAAATGGTCCGTTTTCAAATGTTTTATTTTTGAACGTCAGTTCACATTTGTAGGTGGACCATCAGTGTTATAGCTAAAATTAGCATGTTTAAAGTGATTTTCATGCTTCCAGGGGCCCAAAACACAAGATTTATGGAATGGTTAAAAGTGCATGAAAATGGCCAATTTACTCACTCTGAGTTCTCAAAAAGGGTTTCTTCACCCCGGGAAGTTAAATAAATACCATTTGGAGGATTTTAATGTTCGAGCAAAAACGGCTGATTTTCGACGAAAGAGCTAACACCCCCCCATTACGTCATGCTTTAGAAATGTGGAAAATGGTCCGTTTTCAAATGTTTTATTTTTGAACGTCAGTTCACATTTGTAGGTGGATCATCAGTGTTAGAGCTAAAATTAGCATGTTTAAAGTGATTTTCATGCTTCCAGGGGCTCGGGAAGTGAAATAAATACCATTTGGAGGCATTTAATGTTCGAGCAAAAACGACTGATTTTCGACAAAAGAGATAACACCCCCCCATTACGTCATGCTTCAGAAATGTGGAAAATGGTCCGTTTTCAAATGTTTTATTTTTGAACGTCAGTTCACATTTGTAGGTGGATCATCAGTGTTAGAGCTAAAATTAGCATGTTTAAAGTGATTTTCATGCTTCCAGGGGCCCAAAACACAAGATTTATGGAATGGTTAAAAGTGCATGAAAATGGCCAATTTACTCACTCTGAGTTCTCAAAAAGGGTTTCTTCACCCCGGGAAGTTAATTAAATACCATTTGGAGGCATTTAATGTTAGAGCAAAAACGGCTGATTTTCGACAAAAGAGATAACACCCCCCCATTACGTCATGCTTCAGAAATGTGGAAAATGGTCCGTTTTCAAATGTTTTATTTTTGAACGTCAGTTCACATTTGTAGGTGGATCATCAGTGTTAGAGCTAAAATTAGCATGTTTAAAGTGATTTTCATGCTTCCAGGGGCCCAAAACACAAGATTTATGGAATGGTTAAAAGTGCATGAAAATGGCCAATTTACTCACTCTGAGTTCTCAAAAAGGGTTTCTTCACCCCGGGAAGTTAATTAAATACCATTTGGAGGCATTTAATGTTCGAGCAAAAACGGCTGATTTTCGACAAAAGAGATAACACCCCCCCATTACGTCATGCTTCAGAAATGTGGAAAATGGTCCGTTTTCAAATGTTTTATTTTTGAACGTCAGTTCACATTTGTAGGTGGATCATCAGTGTTAGAGCTAAAATTAGCATGTTTAAAGTGATTTTCATGCTTCCAGGGGCCCAAAACACAAGATTTATGGAATGGTTAAAAGTGCATGAAAATGGCCAATTTACTCACTCTGAGTTCTCAAAAAGGGTTTCTTCACCCCGGGAAGTTAATTAAATACCATTTGGAGGCATTTATTGTTCGAGCAAAAACGGCTGATTTTCGACAAAAGAGATAACACCCCCCCATTACGTCATGCTTCAGAAATGTGGAAAATGGTCCGTTTTCAAATGTTTTATTTTTGAACGTCAGTTCACATTTGTAGGTGGATCATCAGTGTTATAGCTAAAATTAGCATGTTTAAAGTGATTTTCATGCTTCCAGGGGCCCAAAACACAAGATTTATGGAATGGTTCAAAGTGCATGAAAATGGCCAATTTACTCACTCTGAGTTCTCAAAAAGGGTTTCTTCACCCCGGGAAGTTAATTAAATACCATTTGGAGGATTTTAATGTTCGAGCAAAACGGCTGATTTTCGACGAAAGAGCTAACACCCCCCCATTACGTCATGCTTTAGAAATGTGGAAAATGGTCCGTTTTCAAATGTTTTATTTTTGAACGTCAGTTCACATTTGTAGGTGGATCATCAGTGTTAGAGCTAAAATTAGCATGTTTAAAGTGATTTTCATGCTTCCAGGGGCCCAAAACACAAGATTTATGGAATGGTTAAAAGTGCATGAAAATGGCCAATTTACTCACTCTGAGTTCTCAAAAAGGGTTTCTTCACCCCGGGAAGTTAATTAAATACCATTTGGAGGATTTTAATGTTCGAGCAAAAACGGCTGATTTTCGACGAAAGAGCTAACACCCCCCCATTACGTCATGCTTTAGAAATGTGGAAAATGGTCCGTTTTCAAATGTTTTATTTTTGAACGTCAGTTCACATTTGTAGGTGGATCATCAGTGTTAGAGCTAAAATTAGCATGTTTAAAGTGATTTTCATGCTTCCAGGGGCCCAAAACACAAGATTTATGGAATGGTTAAAAGTGCATGAAAATGGCCAATTTACTCACTCTGAGTTCTCAAAAAGGGTTTCTTCACCCCGGGAAGTTAATTAAATACCATTTGGAGGCATTTAATGTTAGAGCAAAAACGGCTGATTTTCGACAAAAGAGATAACACCCCCCCCATTACGTCATGCTTCAGAAATGTGGAAAATGGTCCGTTTTCAAATGTTTTATTTTTGAACGTCAGTTCACATTTGTAGGTGGATCATCAGTGTTAGAGCTAAAATTAGCATGTTTAAAGTGATTTTCATGCTTCCAGGGGCCCAAAACACAAGATTTATGGAATGGTTAAAAGTTCATGAAAATGGCCAATTTACTCACTCTGAGTTCTCAAAAAGGGTTTCTTCACCCCGGGAAGTTAATTAAATACCATTTGGAGGCATTTAATGTTCGAGCAAAAACGGCTGATTTTCGACAAAAGAGATAACACCCCCCCATTACGTCATGCTTCAGAAATGTGGAAAATGGTCCGTTTTCAAATGTTTTATTTTTGAACGTCAGTTCACATTTGTAGGTGGATCATCAGTGTTAGAGCTAAAATTAGCATGTTTAAAGTGATTTTCATGCTTCCAGGGGCCCAAAACACAAGATTTATGGAATGGTTAAAAGTGCATGAAAATGGCCAATTTACTCACTCTGAGTTCTCAAAAAGGGTTTCTTCACCCCGGGAAGTTAATTAAATACCATTTGGAGGCATTTAATGTTCGAGCAAAAACGGCTGATTTTCGACAAAAGAGATAACACCCCCCCCATTACGTCATGCTTTAGAAATGTGGAAAATGGTCCGTTTTCAAATGTTTTATTTTTGAACGTCAGTTCACATTTGTAGGTGGATCATCAGTGTTAGAGCTAAAATTAGCATGTTTAAAGTGATTTTCATGCTTCCAGGGGCCCAAAACACAAGATTTATGGAATGGTTAAAAGTGCATGAAAATGGCCAATTTACTCACTCTGAGTTCTCAAAAAGGGTTTCTTCACCCCGGGAAGTTAATTAAATACCATTTGGAGGCATTTAATGTTCGAGCAAAAACGGCTGATTTTCGACAAAAGAGATAACACCCCCCCATTACGTCATGCTTCAGAAATGTGGAAAATGGTCCGTTTTCAAATGTTTTATTTTTGAACGTCAGTTCACATTTGTAGGTGGATCATCAGAGTTAGAGCTAAAATTAGCATGTTTAAAGTGATTTTCATGCTTCCAGGGGCCCAAAACACAAGATTTATGGAATGGTTAAAAGTGCATGAAAATGGCCAATTTACTCACTCTGAGTTCTCAAAAAGGGTTTCTTCACCCCGGGAAGTTAATTAAATACCATTTGGAGGCATTTAATGTTCGAGCAAAAACGGCTGATTTTCGACAAAAGAGATAACACCCCCCCATTACGTCATGCTTCAGAAATGTGGAAAATGGTCCGTTTTCAAATGTTTTATTTTTGAACGTCAGTTCACATTTGTAGGTGGATCATCAGAGTTATAGCTAAAATTAGCATGTTTAAAGTGATTTTCATGCTTCCAGGGGCCCAAAACACAAGATTTATGGAATGGTTAAAAGTGCATGAAAATGGCCAATTTACTCACTCTGAGTTCTCAAAAAGGGTTTCTTCACCCCGGGAAGTTAATTAAATACCATTTGGAGGCATTTAATGTTCGAGCAAAAACGGCTGATTTTCGACAAAAGAGATAACACCCCCCCATTACGTCATGCTTGAGAAATGTGGAAAATGGTCCGTTTTCAAATGTTTTATTTTTGAACGTCAGTTCACATTTGTAGGTGGATTATCAGTGTTAGAGCTAAAATTAGCATGTTTAAAGTGATTTTCATGCTTCCAGGGGCTCGGGAAGTTAATTAAATACCATTTGGAGGCATTTAATGTTCGAGCAAAAACGGCTGATTTTCCACAAAAGAGATAACACCCCCCCATTACGTCATGCTTCAGAAATGTGGAAAATGGTCCGTTTTCAAATGTTTTATTTTTGAACGTCAGTTCACATTTGTAGGTGGACCATCAGTGTTATAGCTAAAATTAGCATGTTTAAAGTGATTTTCATGCTTCCAGGGGCCCAAAACACAAGATTTATGGAATGGTTAAAAGTGCATGAAAATGGCCAATTTACTCACTCTGAGTTCTCAAAAAGGGTTTCTTCACCCCGGGAAGTTAAATAAATACCATTTGGAGGATTTTAATGTTCGAGCAAAAACGGCTGATTTTCGACGAAAGAGCTAACACCCCCCCATTACGTCATGCTTTAGAAATGTGGAAAATGGTCCGTTTTCAAATGTTTTATTTTTGAACGTCAGTTCACATTTGTAGGTGGATCATCAGTGTTAGAGCTAAAATTAGCATGTTTAAAGTGATTTTCATGCTTCCAGGGGCTCGGGAAGTGAAATAAATACCATTTGGAGGCATTTAATGTTCGAGCAAAAACGACTGATTTTCGACAAAAGAGATAACACCCCCCCATTACGTCATGCTTCAGAAATGTGGAAAATGGTCCGTTTTCAAATGTTTTATTTTTGAACGTCAGTTCACATTTGTAGGTGGATCATCAGTGTTAGAGCTAAAATTAGCATGTTTAAAGTGATTTTCATGCTTCCAGGGGCCCAAAACACAAGATTTATGGAATGGTTAAAAGTGCATGAAAATGGCCAATTTACTCACTCTGAGTTCTCAAAAAGGGTTTCTTCACCCCGGGAAGTTAATTAAATACCATTTGGAGGCATTTAATGTTAGAGCAAAAACGGCTGATTTTCGACAAAAGAGATAACACCCCCCCATTACGTCATGCTTCAGAAATGTGGAAAATGGTCCGTTTTCAAATGTTTTATTTTTGAACGTCAGTTCACATTTGTAGGTGGATCATCAGTGTTAGAGCTAAAATTAGCATGTTTAAAGTGATTTTCATGCTTCCAGGGGCCCAAAACACAAGATTTATGGAATGGTTAAAAGTGCATGAAAATGGCCAATTTACTCACTCTGAGTTCTCAAAAAGGGTTTCTTCACCCCGGGAAGTTAATTAAATACCATTTGGAGGCATTTAATGTTCGAGCAAAAACGGCTGATTTTCGACAAAAGAGATAACACCCCCCCATTACGTCATGCTTCAGAAATGTGGAAAATGGTCCGTTTTCAAATGTTTTATTTTTGAACGTCAGTTCACATTTGTAGGTGGATCATCAGTGTTAGAGCTAAAATTAGCATGTTTAAAGTGATTTTCATGCTTCCAGGGGCCCAAAACACAAGATTTATGGAATGGTTAAAAGTGCATGAAAATGGCCAATTTACTCACTCTGAGTTCTCAAAAAGGGTTTCTTCACCCCGGGAAGTTAATTAAATACCATTTGGAGGCATTTATTGTTCGAGCAAAAACGGCTGATTTTCGACAAAAGAGATAACACCCCCCCATTACGTCATGCTTCAGAAATGTGGAAAATGGTCCGTTTTCAAATGTTTTATTTTTGAACGTCAGTTCACATTTGTAGGTGGATCATCAGTGTTATAGCTAAAATTAGCATGTTTAAAGTGATTTTCATGCTTCCAGGGGCCCAAAACACAAGATTTATGGAATGGTTCAAAGTGCATGAAAATGGCCAATTTACTCACTCTGAGTTCTCAAAAAGGGTTTCTTCACCCCGGGAAGTTAATTAAATACCATTTGGAGGATTTTAATGTTCGAGCAAAACGGCTGATTTTCGACGAAAGAGCTAACACCCCCCCATTACGTCATGCTTTAGAAATGTGGAAAATGGTCCGTTTTCAAATGTTTTATTTTTGAACGTCAGTTCACATTTGTAGGTGGATCATCAGTGTTAGAGCTAAAATTAGCATGTTTAAAGTGATTTTCATGCTTCCAGGGGCTCGGGAAGTGAAATAAATACCATTTGGAGGCATTTAATGTTCGAGCAAAAACGGCTGATTTTCGACAAAAGAGATAACACCCCCCCATTACGTCATGCTTCAGAAATGTGGAAAATGGTCTGTTTTCAAATGTTTTATTTTTGAACGTCAGTTCACATTTGTAGGTGGATCATCAGTGTTAGAGCTAAAATTAGCATGTTTAAAGTGATTTTCATGCTTCCAGGGGCCCAAAACACAAGATTTATGGAATGGTTAAAAGAGCATGAAAATGGCCAATTTACTCACTCTGAGTTCTCAAAAAGGGTTTCTTCACCCCGGGAAGTTAATTAAATACCATTTGGAGGCATTTAATGTTAGAGCAAAAACGGCTGATTTTCGACAAAAGAGATAACACCCCCCCATTACGTCATGCTTCAGAAATGTGGAAAATGGTCCGTTTTCAAATGTTTTATTTTTGAACGTCAGTTCACATTTGTAGGTGGATCATCAGTGTTAGAGCTAAAATTAGCATGTTTAAAGCGATTTTTATGCTTCCAGGGGCCCTAAACACAAGATTTATGGAATGGTTAAAAGTGCATGAAAATGGCCAATTTACTCACTCTGAGTTCTCAAAAAGGGTTTTTTCACCCCGGGAAGTTAATTAAATACCATTTGGAGGCATTTAATGTTCGAGCAAAAACGGCTGATTTTCGACAAAAGAGATAACACCCCCCCATTACGTCATGCTTCAGAAATGTGGAAAATGGTCCGTTTTCAAATGTTTTATTTTTGAACGTCAGTTCACATTTGTAGGTGGATCATCAGTGTTAGAGCTAAAATTAGCATGTTTAAAGTGATTTTCATGCTTCCAGGGGCCCAAAACACAAGATTTATGGAATGGTTAAAAGTGCATGAAAATGGCCAATTTACTCACTCTGAGTTCTCAAAAAGGGTTTCTTCACCCCGGGAAGTTAATTAAATACCATTTGGAGGCATTTAATGTTCGAGCAAAAACGGCTGATTTTCGACAAAAGAGATAACACCCCCCCATTACGTCATGCTTTAGAAATGTGGAAAATGGTCCGTTTTCAAATGTTTTATTTTTGAACGTCAGTTCACATTTGTAGGTGGATCATCAGTGTTAGAGCTAAAATTAGCATGTTTAAAGTGATTTTCATGCTTCCAGGGGCTCGGGAAGTGAAATAAATACCATTTGGAGGCATTTAATGTTCGAGCAAAAACGGCTGATTTTCGACAAAAGAGATAACACCCCCCCATTACGTCATGCTTCAGAAATGTGGAAAATGGTCCGTTTTCAAATGTTTTATTTTTGAACGTCAGTTCACATTTGTAGGTGGACCATCAGTGTTATAGCTAAAATTAGCATGTTTAAAGTGATTTTCATGCTTCCAGGGGCCCAAAACACAAGATTTATGGAATGGTTAAAAGTGCATGAAAATGGCCAATTTACTCACTCTGAGTTCTCAAAAAGGGTTTCTTCACCCCGGGAAGTTAATTAAATACCATTTGGAGGATTTTAATGTTCGAGCAAAAACGGCTGATTTTCGACGAAAGAGCTAACACCCCCCCCATTACGTCATGCTTTAGAAATGTGGAAAATGGTCCGTTTTCAAATGTTTTATTTTTGAACGTCAGTTCACATTTGTAGGTGGATCATCAGTGTTAGAGCTAAAATTAGCATGTTTAAAGTGATTTTCATGCTTCCAGGGGCTCGGGAAGTGAAATAAATACCATTTGGAGGCATTTAATGTTCGAGCAAAAACGGCTGATTTTCGACAAAAGAGATAACACCCCCCCATTACGTCATGCTTCAGAAATGTGGAAAATGGTCCGTTTTCAAATGTTTTATTTTTGAACGTCAGTTCACATTTGTAGGTGGACCATCAGTGTTATAGCTAAAATTAGCATGTTTAAAGTGATTTTCATGCTTCCAGGGGCCCAAAACACAAGATTTATGGAATGGTTAAAAGTGCATGAAAATGGCGAATTTACTCACTCTGAGTTCTCAAAAAGGGTTTCTTCACCCAGGGAAGTTAATTAAATACCATTTGGAGGATTTTAATGTTCGAGCAAAAACGGCTGATTTTCGACGAAAGAGCTAACACCCACCCATTACGTCATGCTTTAGAAATGTGGAAAATGGTCCGTTTTCAAATGTTTTATTTTTGAACGTCAGTTCACATTTGTAGGTGGATCATCAGTGTTAGAGCTAAAATTAGCATGTTTAAAGTGATTTTCATGCTTCCAGGGGCTCGGGAAGTGAAATAAATACCATTTGGAGGCATTTAATGTTCGAGCAAAAACGGCTGATTTTCGACAAAAGAGATAACACCCCCCCATTACGTCATGCTTCAGAAATGTGGAAAATGGTCCGTTTTCAAATGTTTTATTTTTGAACGTCAGTTCACATTTGTAGGTGGATCATCAGTGTTAGAGCTAAAATTAGCATGTTTAAAGTGATTTTCATGCTTCCAGGGGCCCAAAACACAAGATTTATGGAATGGTTAAAAGTGCATGAAAATGGCCAATTTACTCACTCTGAGTTCTCAAAAAGGGTTTCTTCACCCCGGGAAGTTAATTAAATACCATTTGGAGGCATTTAATGTTCGAGCAAAAACGGCTGATTTTCGACAAAAGAGATAACACCCCCCCATTACGTCATGCTTCAGAAATGTGGAAAATGGTCCGTTTTCAAATGTTTTATTTTTGAACGTCAGTTCACATTTGTAGGTGGATCATCAGTGTTAGAGCTAAAATTAGCATGTTTAAAGTGATTTTCATGCTTCCAGGGGCCCAAAACACAAGATTTATGGAATGGTTAAAAGTGCATGAAAATGGCCAATTTACTCACTCTGAGTTCTCAAAAAGGGTTTCTTCACCCCGGGAAGTTAATTAAATACCATTTGGAGGCATTTATTGTTCGAGCAAAAACGGCTGATTTTCGACAAAAGAGATAACACCCCCCCATTACGTCATGCTTCAGAAATGTGGAAAATGGTCCGTTTTCAAATGTTTTATTTTTGAACGTCAGTTCACATTTGTAGGTGGATCATCAGTGTTATAGCTAAAATTAGCATGTTTAAAGTGATTTTCATGCTTCCAGGGGCCCAAAACACAAGATTTATGGAATGGTTAAAAGTGCATGAAAATGGCCAATTTACTCACTCTGAGTTCTCAAAAAGGGTTTCTTCACCCCGGGAAGTTAATTAAATACCATTTGGAGGATTTTAATGTTCGAGCAAAACGGCTGATTTTCGACGAAAGAGCTAACACCCCCCCATTACGTCATGCTTTAGAAATGTGGAAAATGGTCCGTTTTCAAATGTTTTATTTTTGAACGTCAGTTCACATTTGTAGGTGGATCATCAGTGTTAGAGCTAAAATTAGCATGTTTAAAGTGATTTTCATGCTTCCAGGGGCTCGGGAAGTTAATTAAATACCATTTGGAGGCATTTAATGTTCGAGCAAAAACGGCTGATTTTCGACAAAAGAGATAACACCCCCCCATTACGTCATGCTTCAGAAATGTGGAAAATGGTCCGTTTTCAAATGTTTTATTTTTGAACGTCAGTTCACATTTGTAGGTGGATCATCAGTGTTAGAGCTAAAATTAGCATGTTTAAAGTGATTTTCATGCTTCCAGGGGCTCGGGAAGTTAATTAAATACCATTTGGAGGCATTTAATGTTCGAGCAAAAACGGCTGATTTTCGACAAAAGAGATAACACCCCCTTATTACGTCATGCTTCAGAAATGTGGAAAATGGTCCGTTTTCAAATGTTTTATTTTTGAACGTCAGTTCACATTTGTAGGTGGATCATCAGTGTTAGAGCTAAAATTAGCATGTTTAAAGTGATTTTCATGCTTCCAGGGGCTCGGGGAGTTAATTAAATACCATTTGGAGGCATTTAATGTTCGAGCAAAAACGGCTGATTTTCGACAAAAGAGATAACACCCCCCCATTACGTCATGCTTCAGAAATGTGGAAAATGGTCCGTTTTCAAATGTTTTATTTTTGAACGTCAGTTCACATTTGTAGGTGGATCATCAGTGTTAGAGCTAAAATTAGCATGTTTAAAGTGATTTTCATGCTTCCAGGGGCCCAAAACACAAGATTTATGGAATGGTTAAAAGTGCATGAAAATGGCCAATTTACTCACTCTGAGTTCTCAAAAAGGGTTTCTTCACCCCGGGAAGTTAATTAAATACCATTTGGAGGCATTTAATGTTAGAGCAAAAACGGCTGATTTTCGACAAAAGAGATAACACCCCCCCCATTACGTCATGCTTCAGAAATGTGGAAAATGGTCCGTTTTCAAATGTTTTATTTTTGAACGTCAGTTCACATTTGTAGGTGGATCATCAGTGTTAGAGCTAAAATTAGCATGTTTAACCACATGGCTGCTAGGCGTTTTCCCGTCCTGTGCTGCAATTTGTTGTTTTACTTTATTTCATGACGAGCTGGCCTTGTCATGAGCGCACGGCAGGTAAGCGCCATGACGAGCCCAGCTCGTCATTAGCTTCGAAGGGGTTAAAGTGATTTTCATGCTTCCAGGGGCCCAAAACACAAGATTTATGGAATGGTTAAAAGTGCATGAAAATGGCCAATTTACTCACTCTGAGTTCTCAAAAAGGGTTTCTTCACCCCGGGAAGTTAATTAAATACCATTTGGAGGCATTTAATGTTCGAGCAAAAACGGCTGATTTTCGACAAAAGAGATAACACCCCCCCATTACGTCATGCTTCAGAAATGTGGAAAATGGTCCGTTTTCAAATGTTTTATTTTTGAACGTCAGTTCACATTTGTAGGTGGATCATCAGTGTTAGAGCAAAAATTAGCATGTTTAAAGTGATTTTCATGCTTCCAGGGGCTCGGGAAGTTAATTAAATACCATTTGGAGGCATTTAATGTTCGAGCAAAAACGGCTGATTTTCCACAAAAGAGATAACACCCCCCCATTACGTCATGCTTCAGAAATGTGGAAAATGGTCCGTTTTCAAATGTTTTATTTTTGAACGTCAGTTCACATTTGTAGGTGGATCATCAGTGTTATAGCTAAAATTAGCTTGTTTAAAGTGATTTTCATGCTTCCAGGGGCCCAAAACACAAGATTTATGGAATGGTTAAAAGTGCATGAAAATGGCCAATTTACTCACTCTGAGTTCTCAAAAAGGGTTTCTTCACCCCGGGAAGTTAATTAAATACCATTTGGAGGATTTTAATGTTCGAGCAAAAACGGCTGATTTTCGACGAAAGAGCTAACACCCCCCCATTACGTCATGCTTTAGAAATGTGGAAAATGGTCCGTTTTCAAATGTTTTATTTTTGAACGTCAGTTCACATTTGTAGGTGGATCATCAGTGTTAGAGCTAAAATTAGCATGTTTAAAGTGATTTTCATGCTTCCAGGGGCTCGGGAAGTGAAATAAATACCATTTGGAGGCATTTAATGTTAGAGCAAAAACGGCTGATTTTCCACAAAAGAGATAACACCCCCCCATTACGTCATGCTTCAGAAATGTGGAAAATGGTCCGTTTTCAAATGTTTTATTTTTGAACGTCAGTTCACATTTGTAGGTGGATCATCAGTGTTAGAGCTAAAATTAGCATGTTTAAAGTGATTTTCATGCTTCCAGGGGCCCAAAACACAAGATTTATGGAATGGTTAAAAATGCATGAAAATGGCCAATTTACTCACTCTGAGTTCTCAAAAAGGGTTTCTTCACCCCGGGAAGTTAATTAAATACCATTTGGAGGCATTTGATGTTAGAGCAAAAACGGCTGATTTTCGACAAAAGAGATAACACCCCCCCATTACGTCATGCTTCAGAAATGTGGAAAATGGTCCGTTTTCAAATGTTTTATTTTTGAACGTCAGTTCACATTTGTAGGTGGATCATCAGTGTTAGAGCTAAAATTAGCATGTTTAAAGTGATTTTCATGCTTCCAGGGGCCCAAAACACAAGATTTATGGAATGGTTAAAAGTGCATGAAAATGGCCAATTTACTCACTCTGAGTTCTCAAAAAGGGTTTCTTCACCCCGGGAAGTTAATTAAATACCATTTGGAGGCATTTAATGTTAGAGCAAAAACGGCTGATTTTCGACAAAAGAGATAACACCCCCCCATTACGTCATGCTTCAGAAATGTGGAAAATGGTCCGTTTTCAAATGTTTTATTTTTGAACGTCAGTTCACATTTGTAGGTCGATCATCAGTGTTAGAGCTAAAATTAGCATGTTTAAAGTGATTTTCATGCTTCCAGGGGCCCAAAACACAAGATTTATGGAATGGTTAAAAGTGCATGAAAATGGCCAATTTACTCACTCTGAGTTCTCAAAAAGGGTTTCTTCACCCCGGGAAGTTAATTAAATACCATTTGGAGGCATTTAATGTTCGAGCAAAAACGGCTGATTTTCGACAAAAGAGATAACACCCCCCCCATTACGTCATGCTTTAGAAATGTGGAAAATGGTCCGTTTTCAAATGTTTTATTTTTGAACGTCAGTTCACATTTGTAGGTGGATCATCAGTGTTAGAGCTAAAATTAGCATGTTTAAAGTGATTTTCATGCTTCCAGGGGCTCGGGAAGTGAAATAAATACCATTTGGAGGCATTTAATGTTCGAGCAAAAACGGCTGATTTTCGACAAAAGAGATAACACCCCCCCATTACGTCATGCTTCAGAAATGTGGAAAATGGTCCGTTTTCAAATGTTTTATTTTTGAACGTCAGTTCACATTTGTAGGTGGATCATCAGTGTTAGAGCTAAAATTAGCATGTTTAAAGTGATTTTCATGCTTCCAGGGGCCCAAAACACAAGATTTATGGAATGGTTAAAAGTGCATGAAAATGGCCAATTTACTCACTCTGAGTTCTCAAAAAGGGTTTCTTCACCCCGGGAAGTTAATTAAATACCATTTGGAGGCATTTAATGTTCGAGCAAAAACGGCTGATTTTCGACAAAAGAGATAACACCCCCCCATTACGTCATGCTTCAGAAATGTGGAAAATGGTCCGTTTTCAAATGTTTTATTTTTGAACGTCAGTTCACATTTGTAGGAGGATCATCAGTGTTAGAGCTAAAATTAGCATGTTTAAAGTGATTTTCATGTTTCCAGGGGCTCGGGAAGTTAATTAAATACCATTTGGAGGCATTTAATGTTCGAGCAAAAACGGCTGATTTTCCACAAAAGAGATAACACCCCCCCATTACGTCATGCTTCAGAAATGTGGAAAATGGTCCGTTTTCAAATGTTTTATTTTTGAACGTCAGTTCACATTTGTAGGTGGATCATCAGTGTTATAGCTAAAATTAGCATGTTTAAAGTGATTTTCATGCTTCCAGGGGCCCAAAACACAAGATTTATGGAATGGTTAAAAGTGCATGAAAATGGCCAATTTACTCACTCTGAGTTCTCAAAAAGGGTTTCTTCACCCCGGGAAGTTAATTAAATACCATTTGGAGGATTTTAATGTTCGAGCAAAAACGGCTGATTTTCGACGAAAGAGCTAACACCCCCCCATTACGTCATGCTTTAGAAATGTGGAAAATGGTCCGTTTTCAAATGTTTTATTTTTGTTCGTCAGTTCACATTTGTAGGTGGATCATCAGTGTTAGAGCTAAAATTAGCATGTTTAAAGTGATTTTCATGCTCCCAGGGGCTCGGGAAGTGAAATAAATACGATTTGGAGGCATTTAATGTTCGAGCAAAAACGGCTGATTTTCGACAAAAGAGATAACACCCCCCATTACGTCATGCTTCAGAAATGTGGAAAATGGTCCGTTTTCAAATGTTTTATTTTTGAACGTCAGTTCACATTTGTAGGTGGATCATCAGTGTTAGAGCTAAAATTAGCATGTTTAAAGTGATTTTCATGCTTCCAGGGGCCCAAAACACAAGATTTATGGAATGGTTAAAAGTGCATGAAAATGGCCAATTTACTCACTCTGAGTTCTCAAAAAGGGTTTCTTCACCCCGGGAAGTTAATTAAATACCATTTGGAGGCATTTAATTTTAGAGCAAAAACGGCTGATTTTCGACAAAAGAGATAACACCCCCCCATTACGTCATGCTTCAGAAATGTGGAAAATGGTCCGTTTTCAAATGTTTTATTTTTGAACGTCAGTTCACATTTGTAGGTGGATCATCAGTGTTAGAGCTAAAATTAGCATGTTTAAAGTGATTTTCATGCTTCTAGGGGCCCAAAACACAAGATTTATGGAATGGTTAAAAGTGCATGAAAATGGCCAATTTACTCACTCTGAGTTCTCAAAAAGGGGTTCTTCACCCCGGGAAGTTAATTAAATACCATTTGGAGGCATTTAATGTTCGAGCAAAAACGGCTGATTTTCGACAAAAGAGATAACACCCCCCCATTACGTCATGCTTCAGAAATGTGGAAAATGGTCCGTTTTCAAATGTTTTATTTTTGAACGTCAGTTCACATTTGTAAGTGGATCATCAGTGTTAGAGCTAAAATTAGCATGTTTAAAGTGATTTTAATGCTTCCAGGGGCTCGGGAAGTTAATTAAATACCATTTGGAGGCATTTAATGTTCGAGCAAAAACGGCTGATTTTCCACAAAAGAGATAACACCCCCCCATTACGTCATGCTTCAGAAATTTGGAAAATGGTCTGTTTTCAAATGGTTTATTTTTGAACGTCAGTTCACATTTGTAGGTGGATCATCAGTGTTATAGCTAAAATTAGCATGTTTAAAGTGATTTTCCTGCTTCCAGGGGCCCAAAACACAAGATTTATGGAATGGTTAAAAGTGCATGAAAATGGCCAATTTACTCACTCTGAGTTCTCAAAAAGGGTTTCTTCACCCCGGGAAGTTAATTAAATACCATTTGGAGGATTTTAATGTTCGAGCAAAAACGGCTGATTTTCGACGAAAGAGCTAACACCCCCCCATTACGTCATGCTTTAGAAATGTGGAAAATGGTCCGTTTTCAAATGTTTTATTTTTGAACGTCAGTTCACATTTGTAGGTGGATCATCAGTGTTAGAGCTAAAATTAGCATGTTTAAAGTGATTGTCATGCTTCCAGGGGCTCGGGAAGTGAAATAAATACCATTTGGAGGCATTTAATGTTAGAGCAAAAACGGCTGATTTTCGACAAAAGAGATAACACCCCCCCATTACGTCATGCTTCAGAAATGTGGAAAATGGTCCGTTTTCAAATGTTTTATTTTTGAACGTCAGTTCACATTTGTAGGTGGATCATCAGTGTTAGAGCTAAAATTAGCATGTTTAAAGTGATTTTCATGCTTCCAGGGGCCCAAAACACAAGATTTATGGTGACGTAAATAATTAATTTACTCTCTTAATTTCTATGCAGGTAAGTACTTGATCAATAATAACTCAGATCGGATGAAAAAAGACAGAGTCCGTGGTGTGAGAGTTCTAAGGGGTTTTATTCCTTAAAAAGGAATGGTCATGGCCAAGATATCATGTTCTGACCACCACACAGGGTGTCAGAAGGGATAGAGCGCTACATTTTATTAACAGTACATAGCTTATATACTTATTTCATTCCATAAGTAACAGTGCAAGAGGCGTAACAGCTGAGAGAAGACAAGATAACAATATACACGTGGCACATGTACGTAATCAAGAGGCGTGAACTAGAGGTGTGTTCTGGAAACGTCACAGATAGGTGTCACGAATGGGTGGCACTAACAGAAAATGTGGCAATGTCAGCAGAAATCGGAAGCTTGGATGCGCGCGCAGCTGCATGACGTGTGATTGGAGGGGTGCAGGGGACTTGACATTTACACTGACGGAAAGAGACAGAAGTCTGGCATGTCAGATCAACTTGTGCTTCTATCATATCTGATATCTGATGTTTAGGAACTAAGCTATCTGGGCAGAAAGGTCTCTAGAGCAGAAGCTATTCTATACTTGCTGTGAGTGCGTGTATAAGCGCCTGAGTGTCTGTATGAGAAGCGTGGGGGCATGGGGCCTTCCATGGAAGCATGGCAACAGAAGCTATGAATTACTTGCATAGAGACAGGTCGGCCCTTTAGCCCTGTAGCTGAGGAAGGATGTTTACTGAAGCTAGCAGGAAGGAATGTATTTTCGGGGAGGGAAACAGATAACTCGAAGGTTATAGTCAATCTTGGCAGGCAGCAGGCTGAGCTGAGCACGGAGGGCCGCGCTAGAAGTAAGTCAGAGTTCACGGATACGGGGGCTGCCTGGGCAGAGATTTCTCGGAGTCAGAAGCCAGAAAAGAGGCTCGGTGGCAGAGATTCAGGGCCTACTTCAGCCAGGGCTGAAAAAACGTAGGAGTACACTACAAAAAGACGTTGGCATAGCATACTTAGGAACGGACCATTCAACCCATTCATGGTGGATCTGAAAGAGGACATGTTAACGTTGGACGCAAATGTATTTGCGTCTTCATAGCTGACACAGGAGGGAAGTTACATGCACTTTAACTCGTACATGGAGTCGGTGGGGTACTCGCTAGGGAACACAACTTGACCATAAAATTTATATTACCTCATTCCCTCCTTGTTCCCTACGGACCCTTCATGATATATCGATCCTCATAAATCGATCGGTTTGTTCTTGTAACATTATATGTTCATCTTTCTTTCTTTGGCTATTTGAGAGACAACTAGAATGTTCAATGCACGATGTGGCACACAGTCCACAAATCGCTGGCCCACACTGCAGGCACAGGCAGCAGCTGAATACTATAACAAGGCCAATGCCTAGGAATGATAAGATCTTCCATCCCCAAGCTGTTAACGTAGTCCAGAACCAACCGGACCAAGTCCAGGTGCCTGGATTCTGATGTATCTGATTTGCAATTTTATGCAGACGGGTAATAGCTTGATAGACAGATGGTGCATTTTGTGGGATGAAAACACAGCAACTTGACCCGATGACCTTACAGGCTCCACCTCTATCTGCCAAGATGACGTCAATTACATGACGATTTTGAAGGACAACAACCCGCATAGCAGATTGCTCCTCTGTTATGTTACCTAAGGCGGAGGCAGTTTCATGTACTACTGCTTCAAGTGTTCTGGTTAATCTGCGTATTAATTTACTGTTTTGGACAGGCCCTAGGAAGAAAAAGAATCCTTTATTGAAATCAGTGTACTGTTCCCATGCCGTTTCTGTGTAATCGACAAGTGGAATATCTCTTTTGGGTCTATTCTGTACTAGATTCGTATTTCTATGGTAATCAGGGGGAGCTAGAAAAACAGGTGGCAGAAGGAATGCAATATAACAGGTACCATCCCAATCTGGAGGCAAACGTATGTATGCGGTATGACCACAAACAAAATAGGAGTGACCTATAGCTTTAAAGGACGATTTACCATGATCACTGAATTCGACCACAGTAGTGCATTTACTATGACCTACGTGTACTGAACCTTTCTTGCTAACACATAGTTCGCCTGTGACTGGTAATACCAACATATGGGGCAGAACTGGAGCAGCTTCGGATTCAACAGTAAGGATCATAAGGCTAATTGTGTAATTACCTAATCCATATACTTCATTTTCTAGATCAGTTCCTATTCGAGTGGGAAGTCCCTCTTTATCAGGGTAACAGACGTTGAGCAGGACTAAGTTCAAGTTTCCCCAAACCCAGCCCCCATCGAAAACAGCAATATCAGGATCTAAGGAATTAATTATTTTGAACCATGCTCCACAGGAGCCATTGTGAGTGAACGGGTACGGAAAGAGGGGCAGAGCTCCCTTGTAATTCTGGTAGGGAGGGAGTCGGCCACATATCCAGCAGTCTGTAGCATTATTCGTCTGATGGGAGTGATGTAACATACTAATGAATATATTGTTGCGCAGCGCAAGTCTGTAAGAGAGTTCATGTGCAGGAAGTTCACTAAAAGTGTGTTCAGCAGAGACATTGTAAGCAGATTGTTCATGCCTGAAAATAGGCCAATATATAGGTAGCAGAATGCCGGCAATAATAATTAGAATACTTAGAAAAAACATTATTAACAACGTCACTATACAGTGACTACGCAGTGATTTGCAGTATGTACGTTTCTTTGCTTCTCTCTCTCTCTCTCTATCTCGATCTAGGGGATACATGTCAGAAACTATTTAACCGATTCACCTAGGGGAGGACTTAAACAATTAAACTGTCTGACTTGCTAGATCGGAGCTTCATTCGATATAGTTCTTGGGGAGTCTTTTCTCGTTCGGTAACGGTAAAGTCTTTCGTTTCAACACAGTCTTTGGTGGGGGTGGACGAGTCAGAGTCCTGTTTCAGTCCGTTTTTTAGTTCATTGCAAAGTTTGATGTGACTCGTATGGACCCACCCCTTTCTCCCCTCTATCTTCACGGCGGTCCTGGTTGTAAGGAGGACGGTCTTCGGAGACTTCCAACGGGGCTCCAGCGGACTTTTCCGGTCGAAATTCCGGACGAGTACCAGGTCCCCAGGACGGACCTCATGCGCCTTTACATCGGTGTTGTCAGGGAAGGCTGCGGCAACCTGTGAACGACATGATTGGAGTGCAGACATCAAGGAGGCAAGGTAATCTGTCAACATATTACAATCAACATCAGTGATTTTCTTCGGAATGGGCGTCCCCCACATATTCGGTGGTCTGCCAAAGACCACTTCGTACGGGGATAGCCCTGATCTTGAGTGGGCGACCATTCTCATGTAGAATAGTGCCACGGGCAGGGCGACTATCCAGTCGACCCCTTTTTCCTGACAGATCTTGGCAAGGCGGATTTTTAGTGTCTGATTATGCCTTTCTACAAGGCCTGCTGCTTCGGGATGTCGGACACAGTGGAACCTCCACTGATATCCTAGCAAAAGGGAAACCTGTTTCATCAACTCGGACGAGAACGGCTGTCCGTTATCTGAATACACGACACGGGACAAACCGTACCGTGGGAAGAATTCACGAACCAACTGTCTGGCAGTGGTCGGAGCAGTGTAGTCTGGGACTGGGTATGCTTCGGTCCAGCGGGACAGAGCACAAACAATTACAAGGACATATTTAAAACCTCGACAACTGTTCATCTGGATATAATCCATCTAGAGGACTTCAAAAGGGTGATCGGGAGGATGAAATCCTCCTTGCTCTACAGGGACGCTTTTACCTGGATTGAACTGACAACAGATCATGCAAGTACGCACTTTCTGTTTTGCTGCTGCTCGTAAGTGTTTGTTGTACCAGAGATTCTGTAAACTGTCTAACATCGCCTTCTCTCCTAGATGTGCCGGGCTATGTGCTGTATTTATCATGACTTGAACCATCGAGTCAGGGAGAAACCATATAGATTTTCCCTTTGTCACCCAACCTTGATCTGTCTGAATCCCTCCTAGTTCAGTCCATTTCTTTATTTCATCTGGAGTAGTATGTGTCTGAATGTCAATTACGTCTAGGGCGGGATCTCTAATTGTCATACACTTTGTCGGAACTATTGTCTTTGTCACATCAGTAATCTGGATGTGAGTTAGTGCTGTATGTTTTGCTGTCTGGTCTGCCAGGTCGTTACCCTGGGAAACAGAATCTGTAATTTTAGTATGTGCCTTACACTTCATGACTGATATGCCCGAGGGCAAATGTATTGCTTCTAACAGTGCTTGAATGAGGGGACCATGTTGAATCTTGGCCCCATGAGAGGTCAGGAAACCTCGTTCTTGCCAGAGGACTCCGAAGTCGTGTACAACTCCGAAGGCATAACGGGAATCAGTGTATATGTTAACATTTCTGTTCTTGGCTAGAATACAAGCTCGGGTCAGAGCGATGAGCTCTGCTGCTTGAGCGGACAGTGTGTCAATACGATGTGTTTCTTTAATTTCAGTTTCAGTGGTCACGGCATACGCGGCCACTAGTTCTCCTGTACTTGTTCTCATACATGAACCGTCCACATAAAGTGTCAGGTCTGGGTTTGTCAACGGAACATCTGTTAAATCTCGTCTAGGCTTTGTTACTGCATTAATGATTTCTATACAATCATGTGGGGCTGGATCTGTCATAACTGTTGGTAATAGTGTTGCGGGGTTCAGGATACTGCAGCGTCTGATTTCTATGTGTGGCTGGAATAGTGTTAATTCATAACCTGTCAGTCGTGCTATAGTCAAGTGTTGAGTCTGGGTTCTGTTTAACAAAACCTCTACAGAATGTGGTACTTGAACTGTTAACTGATGACCTAAAACAATTGAATCACTTTGTCTTATTGCTAACGCTGTTGCTGCTACTGACTTTAAGCACGCAGGGAGTGCTTGGGCTACTGAATCCAATGTACTAGAAAAATAAGCGCAAGGCTTATGTGAACCTGCTTGATCTTGAGTGAGGACAGACAACGCTGTACCGTCCCGTTCTGTAACAAAAAGTGTAAACGGTTTGCTGTAACATGGTGTCGCTAAAACTGGTGCTTGACATAAGGCTTTCTTTAAGTCTTCAAAAGCTTGTGTGTGTTCCTGAGACCAAGGGAGGGCAGTCGAAGTCGCTGCCTCCTGTGTCGTTAACTGGATGAGTGGCTTGGCTAGAAATGCATACTGGGGAATCCATTGTCTGCAGTACGAGGTGAGGCCTATGAAGGCCCGCACTTCCTTTTGTGTCTGGGGTTGTGGCATATTTGCAATTAGCTGAATGCGATCGGGAGTGAGCTGTCTCCCCACTTTGGACAGCAAGTGACCCAAGTACACAACTTGCTGAACACAGAATTGTAGCTTCGAAGGAGACACCTTGTGTCCCTTGTCGGCCAGAAAGTGTAGAACTGTCAATGATGCTTTTTCACATTCGGGCTCACTTCGTGCGGTGATCAGCAGATCATCGGCGTATTGCAGTAAAGCGGTGTTAACTGGCATTTGAATACAATCTAGTTGTCTTTTCAGTGCTTGACTATAGATGCTGGGGCTTTCTGTGAATCCTTGAGGTGCGCGCGAAAATTTGAAGCTGCGTCCATTTAAACAGAATCCGAAGAGATATTGGCTCTCTGGATCAATAGGCACGCTGAAGAAGGCGTTCTTGAGATCAATTACAGTGAAGAACGTTGCTTCTGAATCAATGGCAGTCAATAAGGATGAGATATCGGGGACCACAGGATACTGTGGGATAATGCATTTATTCAATTCTCGAAGATCAATCACCAGCCGATATACTGGCGGTGCATTGGGATCTGTACGTTTAAGAATCGGAATGATGGGTGAATTACAGATATTGGAGTCGGTTTCGACGACCACTCCTTGGGCAATGAGCTCTTCAATGATTTTCAGTAAAGCCACTACAGCATCGGGTGGTAACTTATATTGTCTGATTCTGGGTAATACAACACCTGCCTTGAGTGTAACACGGTATGGTGTAATGTGCATACATCCTACATCAGTTGGGCCTTTTGCCCACAAGTAATCTGGTACATTTTTTAATCTGACATCAAACTCACGCAAAACATAATGACCCTTGAAATCCCGCAGAAAGAGTCTAACTCCCTCCGGGGAACAGCAGATTATAGCTCCTAGAGCCTTCAATGTTTTAATTCCTAACAGATTTTCTGGACATGATTTCGTGAGTAACAGGTCTGTAACGCGTGATAATGGACCCACAGCCAGGGGAACTGGTTCGGATACTTCATTTACAATAGGCTGTCCTGAAAAACCCAGGGAAACATTCTGTGAGCCTGAGAGGGGTGCCCCTGGAACTTCATCATGACTTATTGTAGTGCGACTTGCCCCTGTGTCAATTAAAAACTTTCTGTCTTTTCCCAATACTTGACTGTGTACATAAGGACCTTCTTGATCTACAGGAATCTCAATAAGAGGCAAGCCACCTTCCCTCTCTAGGCTGTTTCATGTATATCGGGAATATTCAGGGTAAGCAGACTGGGCATACTGGTACATCTGCTGTGAAACTTGCTGAGTTGCGGCGATGGGCTGTGGCTGTGATACTGCTACAGTCTGTGCTGGAGTCAAGGAAGCATGCATAGGCTGTGTATTCTGTGTAGACTGATGCTGGTTATGGTCTTGTCTAGGCGGATGCGGTCTTTCTTTAGTTTTACCTGTCGCTATGTTATGTTTCAGAACTGGGCATTCGTGTACGTAGTGACCTGGCTGCTTGCAATAATTGCATGTCCCTTTAACAGGAGCTGCAGTGTGACTTGTCTGGGTCGTACCCTTTCTGTGTCCGTCGGATGGGACTGTCTGAGCTACTAACATTTTCATCTTTGTGTCTTTCATACGTTTCTGTTCCTGATCTTGTTCTTCTCTAATTCTGTTCTGGTGATATTGTAACATTTGTAACATCTGAGATGGCGTATTTGCTTGCCATGTACTCTCAACCTTGTACACTCGATTTTTAACTAACGGTAGGGAATTCTCTACTAACTTTGATACAAAAAGATGTGGGTACGACTCGCTACTTGGCTGGAGGCCACTATTAATAATAAAACATTTCTCGAATCTTGAATAGAAGTCACTAGTATCTTCATCATGTTTCTGTTTACAGGACGAGATTGCATCCCAATCCTCCTTTCTAGTTGTCAATAATCTGGGCAGGACCTGTACTATCAAACCTGGTAATGCTTTAGTTTTGTCCCCAAGGCCTAACCCTGGGACCCGTTTCTTTTCCTCTTCCTCTATTTCTGCCCAGGCAATCTTTGTGTCTCCCACCTCCCATTCCTTTTCCTTTAATTTCTCGAATATACCCGTAGGCAATAATACTTTCAACATTTTCATGATATCATCATATGTGTAGTCCCCCATTAATAACATGTCTTTAAGCTCTCTATGGAAACCTGCAGGGTCTTTATCATGGCATGGTACTAGTTTCTTCATTTCTAACAGTTCTAATTTAGTCAGAGGCGTGTGTACATACACGCGTTTCAAAGTTTTATCCTCACCCATAACAGGGTGCACTTCTCGTAAGGGGTTCTGACTTTCAATACCACCCCCGCACTGCATATGGTACATTTTCCTTTCTGGAGGTGGGGCGGGAACATATTCAGAGCTTACAAAGGTATCATATCTGTGTCGTTGTTCTAGAATTATTTGAATTAATTTAGTGCTTAGACCTCTCCATCTATCCATCAGTAGTGCTTCTAGTGTCTCGTGTAAGGGACCTGGATCGGAATAATGTTTTCTGTATTTAATGAGAAGGTGCTGAATCATGTATACACCTGCTAATTTCTGTTCGTCGGGGGAGAGGTTCAGAAATGTCTGCGCCACTGTGTCATCATTATATATGTCTGCATTTTCGGCCCATGATACAGCTGATCGGGCTAGTTCTTGTTCATCCATAGAATTGAGTACATGGTACCCAACTCGATCTCGAAGCCTTTTATCAGTTTCCTGGAACTGATGCTCAGCAGAATTCGGATTTGTTAAGGCAGAGAAGAAAACTCTCTTGCTCTCCGGACGGATACCCTTCCTAAGGTAAGTTCCCTTACCTACATATGCTATTGTTCCTATATTTCTTTCGGATTCTTCCGGTACTTCTTCCTCCTCGGAGGAAGCCTTTTCTTTCTCTTTCTGGTGTACTGCTATCACTGCTTTCTTAATCTTCTTGTACATAGAGTCTATGCAATTTTGTCTGTCATGTCTTCCATCAGCTATATTTTGACCCCACTTGTTCAATGCGTCTAATTCACTCTGATCTGTTCCGGGCCTGTCTCGTTCTCTTATTAGACAATTTATGAAAAATCGTAGTATCAGTGCTTGCATGCCAACTTTCTGTTTCTCCATGGCATCCTTAATACTGTCAGAGTCCTTTCCTGTCTGAACAAACTCATATATTCTGTCTAGACGATCCTTCATTCCTGCATAGCATAACAAACTATCAGTAGCAGATCTTAACCGTAATGATGCCAATATCATTAAATCGTCTTTTCCGGGTACTGGATCATATCTGCAAACTGACATGTTTTCTTTTAATGTGTCAAGGCGGGATGAATTAGAGGAGTGGGGAGACCTGTACGTGAGAGGACTCTGCATATCTTTGAGATTGAATCTGTGAGTTGGTGGCGGGGTCTGAGGACCCGCGGTCGCACCTCCTGAAGCGGACGCTTGTACATTACCTCCCTGGGGAGTCTGTATCTGAACGTGAACTTGTCGTTTAGGTGGATCAGGCAAACGTGGTTTCGGTAGGTCAGTTTTGAGTACGGGAAGTGGCGGGGCTGGCGGAACAGGGGAAGTCTGTTGCGGTACCGGCGGAACGTGACCTGGGGGTGGAGTGCCACCCCCGTCCCTGTCTATAGGCAGGGCACGAACAGGCAGATTGGTGTAAGCTGGTGCTACATCGTCTAAGTATGAATTTAGGAATATGTCTTTAGTAGTCTTATGCATTACTTTAGTTGGAACTAATGGTGACGGCAAATTTTTCGGTATTTCTGAAATGGCGTCAGGGGTACCTTCGGCCAAAAGATACATGTTGTTCACTTGGCTATTTCGGATGCGATCTATTTGTTCTGATTTTACTCGAATTCCTTCAGTAACTAATTCGTTTTCTTGAGCCTTTTCTGATTCTTTAAGTCTGTCTTCTCTACGGAGTGCTCTTTCAGCACGTTTATGTGATTCCTTACGCCAAAATTCTATGGCGTCTTTCTGAGATTGTCTGGCTTTCTTTTTCCGTAATGCTTCTTCTACCTTTATGATGCACTCGGCATCCCATGTTCCGTTAACTGGCCATCGGTATCTTTCCTCTAGGTGCTTGGTATAATCGGTCCATAACTCTAGATACAGGATGGCGTCTATTCCATGCTTATTATACATAAAATTACCTGGAGTGTCCCTAGGGGGGATTGGAATTTCTTCCTCTAACATCCCTTTCCTAGTTCCTATCTGCTTTAACTTGTTGAAAAACGGCATTGTGCCTACTTGATACTGAAATGCTTGATCCTTGATACTTAATTCTGAATGTAACTATTTATACAAAAAACACAATAATGCACAAGGAAAACAATCACATTCATACCACGACATTAATCACAAAAACATTTAAAACATAGATGACTACCCCACTATACTAGATGTACTGCTAAACAGTACAGATACACTGTTGTAACAGTGCAAAAATTCAGAAATTCGGAATACTAGATATACTGCTAAACAGTACAGATACACTGCCTAAAAACAGTGCAGACCGGACTTGCGTACCCAAACCCGTCTAGATACGACCCAGCAATGGTACTCACCGGGAAGCACGGAAACAGAAGGCCTCGGAAAAACTCGACTGGACTCGACTCGATACTTCGGAAAACTTCGGAAAACTTCGGGAATTTTCTGAAAACTTCGGAAACCTGGTGGGCCTCTTGACACCTCGGACCTTGCTTCTTTCGGCTAGGCTCTGGTCGGGATCCTCCGCACTCCTCACCGCCTCGTCTGGGCACTGATCGCAGTCTTCGTCACCTCCGTGGGTCAGAGGGAGATGCAGGAAATCCTGCCGGTACGCGTAGGTTCCTTCTAACTGATGGCAGGGGACAGAGCTTGCAATGCGCCAACCGGCGCGTGAGGTGGGGGAGGGGTCCCTATTCAGGCGCCAAAATGACGTAAATAATTAATTTACTCTCTTAATTTCTATGCAGGTAAGTACTTGATCAATAATAACTCAGATCGGATGAAAAAAGACAGAGTCCGTGGTGTGAGAGTTCTAAGGGGTTTTATTCCTTAAAAAGGAATGGTCATGGCCAAGATATCATGTTCTGACCACCACACAGGGTGTCAGAAGGGATAGAGCGCTACATTTTATTAACAGTACATAGCTTATATACTTATTTCATTCCATAAGTAACAGTGCAAGAGGCGTAACAGCTGAGAGAAGACAAGATAACAATATACACGTGGCACATGTACGTAATCAAGAGGCGTGAACTAGAGGTGTGTTCTGGAAACGTCACAGATAGGTGTCACGAATGGGTGGCACTAACAGAAAATGTGGCAATGTCAGCAGAAATCGGAAGCTTGGATGCGCGCGCAGCTGCATGACGTGTGATTGGAGGGGTGCAGGGGACTTGACATTTACACTGACGGAAAGAGACAGAAGTCTGGCATGTCAGATCAACTTGTGCTTCTATCATATCTGATATCTGATGTTTAGGAACTAAGCTATCTGGGCAGAAAGGTCTCTAGAGCAGAAGCTATTCTATACTTGCTGTGAGTGCGTGTATAAGCGCCTGAGTGTCTGTATGAGAAGCGTGGGGGCATGGGGCCTTCCATGGAAGCATGGCAACAGAAGCTATGAATTACTTGCATAGAGACAGGTCGGCCCTTTAGCCCTGTAGCTGAGGAAGGATGTTTACTGAAGCTAGCAGGAAGGAATGTATTTTCGGGGAGGGAAACAGATAACTCGAAGGTTATAGTCAATCTTGGCAGGCAGCAGGCTGAGCTGAGCACGGAGGGCCGCGCTAGAAGTAAGTCAGAGTTCACGGATACGGGGGCTGCCTGGGCAGAGATTTCTCGGAGTCAGAAGCCAGAAAAGAGGCTCGGTGGCAGAGATTCAGGGCCTACTTCAGCCAGGGCTGAAAAAACGTAGGAGTACACTACAAAAAGACGTTGGCATAGCATACTTAGGAACGGACCATTCAACCCATTCATGGTGGATCTGAAAGAGGACATGTTAACGTTGGACGCAAATGTATTTGCGTCTTCATAGCTGACACAGGAGGGAAGTTACATACACTTTAACTCGTACATGGAGTCGGTGGGGTACTCGCTAGGGAACACAACTTGACCATAAAATTTATATTACCTCAATGGAATGGTTAAAAGTGCATGAAAATGGCCAATTTACTCACTCTGAGTTCTCAAAAAGGGTTTCTTCACCCCGGGAAGTTAATTAAATACCATTTGGAGGCATTTAATGTTAGAGCAAAAACGGCTGATTTTCGACAAAAGAGATAACACCCCCCCATTACGTCATGCTTCAGAAATGTGGAAAATGGTCCGTTTTCAAATGTTTTATTTTTGAACGTCAGTTCACATTTGTAGGTGGATCATCAGTGTTAGAGCTCAAATTAGCATGTTTAAAGTGATTTTCATGCTTCCAGGGGCCCAAAACACAAGATTTATGGAATGGTTAAAAGTGCATGAAAATGGCCAATTTACTCACTCTGAGTTCTCAAAAAGGGTTTCTTCACCCCGGGAAGTTAATTAAATACCATTTGGAGGCATTTAATGTTCGAGCAAAAACGGCTGATTTTCGACAAAAGAGATAACACCCCCCCATTACGTCATGCTTCAGAAATGTGGAAAATGGTCCGTTTTCAAATGTTTTATTTTTGAACGTCAGTTCACATTTGTAGGTGGATCATCAGTGTTAGAGCTAAAATTAGCATGTTTAAAGTGATTTTCATGCTTCCAGGGGCCCAAAGCACAAGATTTATGGAATGGTTAAAAGTGCATGAAAATGGCCAATTTACTCACTCTGAGTTCTCAAAAAGGGTTTCTTCACCCCGGGAAGTTAATTAAATACCATTTGGAGGCATTTAATGTTCGAGCAAAAACGGCTGATTTTCGACAAAAGAGATAACACCCCCCCATTACGTCATGCTTTAGAAATGTGGAAAATGGTCCGTTTTCAAATGTTTTATTTTTGAACGTCAGTTCACATTTGTAGGTGGATCATCAGTGTTAGAGCTAAAATTAGCATGTTTAAAGTGATTTTCATGCTTCCAGGGGCTCGGGAAGTGAAATAAATACCATTTGGAGGCATTTAATGTTCGAGCAAAAACGGCTGATTTTCGACAAAAGAGATAACACCCCCCCATTACGTCATGCTTCAGAAATGTGGAAAATGGTCCGTTTTCAAATGTTTTATTTTTGAACGTCAGTTCACATTTGTAGGTGGATCATCAGTGTTAGAGCTAAAATTAGCATGTTTAAAGTGATTTTCATGCTTCCAGGGGCCCAAAACACAAGATTTATGGAATGGTTAAAAGTGCATGAAAATCGCCAATTTACTCACTCTGAGTTCTCAAAAAGGGTTTCTTCACCCCGGGAAGTTAATTAAATACCATTTGGAGGCATTTAATGTTCGAGCAAAAACGGCTGATTTTCGACAAAAGAGATAACACCCCCCCATTACGTCATGCTTCAGAAATGTGGAAAATGGTCCGTTTTCAAATGTTTTATTTTTGAACGTCAGTTCACATTTGTAGGTGGATCATCAGTGTTAGAGCTAAAATTAGCATGTTTAAAGTGATTTTCATGGTTCCAGGGGCTCGGGAAGTTAATTAAATACCATTTGGAGGCATTTAATGTTCGAGCAAAAACGGCTGATTTTTCCACAAAAGAGATAACACCCCCCCATTACGTCATGCTTCAGAAATGTGGAAAATGGTCCGTTTTCAAATGTTTTATTTTTGAACGTCAGTTCACATTTGTAGGTGGATCATCAGTGTTATAGCTAAAATTAGCATGTTTAAAGTGATTTTCATGCTTCCAGGGGCCCAAAACACAAGATTTATGGAATGGTTAAAAGTGCATGAAAATGGCCAATTTACTCACTCTGAGTTCTCAAAAAGGGTTTCTTCACCCCGGGAAGTTAATTAAATACCATTTGGAGGATTTTAATGTTCGAGCAAAAACGGCTGATTTTCGACGAAAGAGCTAACACCCCCCCATTACGTCATGCTTTAGAAATGTGGAAAATGGTCCGTTTTCAAATGTTTTATTTTTGAACGTCAGTTCACATTTGTAGGTGGATCATCAGTGTTAGAGCTAAAATTAGCATGTTTAAAGTGATTTTCATGCTTCCAGGGGCCCAAAACACAAGATTTATGGAATGGTTAAAAGTGCATGAAAATGGCCAATTTACTCACTCTGAGTTCTCAAAAAGGGTTTCTTCACCCCGGGAAGTTAATTAAATACCATTTGGAGGCATTTAATGTTAGAGCAAAAACGGCTGATTTTCGACAAAAGAGATAACACCCCCCCATTACGTCATGCTTCAGAAATGTGGAAAATGGTCCGTTTTCAAATGTTTTATTTTTGAACGTCAGTTCACATTTGTAGGTGGATCATCAGTGTTAGAGCTAAAATTAGCATGTTTAAAGTGATTTTCATGCTTCCAGGGGCCCAAAACACAAGATTTATGGAATGGTTAAAAGTTCATGAAAATGGCCAATTTACTCACTCTGAGTTCTCAAAAAGGGTTTCTTCACCCCGGGAAGTTAATTAAATACCATTTGGAGGCATTTAATGTTCGAGCAAAAACGGCTGATTTTCGACAAAAGAGATAACACCCCCCCATTACGTCATGCTTCAGAAATGTGGAAAATGGTCCGTTTTCAAATGTTTTATTTTTGAACGTCAGTTCACATTTGTAGGTGGATCATCAGTGTTAGAGCTAAAATTAGCATGTTTAAAGTGATTTTCATGCTTCCAGGGGCCCAAAACACAAGATTTATGGAATGGTTAAAAGTGCATGAAAATGGCCAATTTACTCACTCTGAGTTCTCAAAAAGGGTTTCTTCACCCCGGGAAGTTAATTAAATACCATTTGGAGGCATTTAATGTTCGAGCAAAAACGGCTGATTTTCGACAAAAGAGATAACACCCCCCCCATTACGTCATGCTTTAGAAATGTGGAAAATGGTCCGCTTTCAAATGTTTTATTTTTGAACGTCAGTTCACATTTGTAGGTGGATCATCAGTGTTAGAGCTAAAATTAGCATGTTTAAAGTGATTTTCATGCTTCCAGGGGCCCAAAACACAAGATTTATGGAATGGTTAAAAGTGCATGAAAATGGCCAATTTACTCACTCTGAGTTCTCAAAAAGGGTTTCTTCACCCCGGGAAGTTAATTAAATACCATTTGGAGGCATTTAATGTTCGAGCAAAAACGGCTGATTTTCGACAAAAGAGATAACACCCCCCCATTACGTCATGCTTCAGAAATGTGGAAAATGGTCCGTTTTCAAATGTTTTATTTTTGAACGTCAGTTCACATTTGTAGGTGGATCATCAGAGTTAGAGCTAAAATTAGCATGTTTAAAGTGATTTTCATGCTTCCAGGGGCCCAAAACACAAGATTTATGGAATGGTTAAAAGTGCATGAAAATGGCCAATTTACTCACTCTGAGTTCTCAAAAAGGGTTTCTTCACCCCGGGAAGTTAATTAAATACCATTTGGAGGCATTTAATGTTCGAGCAAAAACGGCTGATTTTCGACAAAAGAGATAACACCCCCCCATTACGTCATGCTTCAGAAATGTGGAAAATGGTCCGTTTTCAAATGTTTTATTTTTGAACGTCAGTTCACATTTGTAGGTGGATCATCAGAGTTATAGCTAAAATTAGCATGTTTAAAGTGATTTTCATGCTTCCAGGGGCCCAAAACACAAGATTTATGGAATGGTTAAAAGTGCATGAAAATGGCCAATTTACTCACTCTGAGTTCTCAAAAAGGGTTTCTTCACCCCGGGAAGTTAATTAAATACCATTTGGAGGCATTTAATGTTCGAGCAAAAACGGCTGATTTTCGACAAAAGAGATAACACCCCCCCATTACGTCATGCTTTAGAAATGTGGAAAATGGTCCGTTTTCAAATGTTTTATTTTTGAACGTCAGTTCACATTTGTAGGTGGATCATCAGTGTTAGAGCTAAAATTAGCATGTTTAAAGTGATTTTCATGCTTCCAGGGGCTCGGGAAGTTAATTAAATACCATTTGGAGGCATTTAATGTTCGAGCAAAAACGGCTGATTTTCCACAAAAGAGATAACACCCCCCCATTACGTCATGCTTCAGAAATGTGGAAAATGGTCCGTTTTCAAATGTTTTATTTTTGAACGTCAGTTCACATTTGTAGGTGGACCATCAGTGTTATAGCTAAAATTAGCATGTTTAAAGTGATTTTCATGCTTCCAGGGGCCCAAAACACAAGATTTATGGAATGGTTAAAAGTGCATGAAAATGGCCAATTTACTCACTCTGAGTTCTCAAAAAGGGTTTCTTCACCCCGGGAAGTTAAATAAATACCATTTGGAGGATTTTAATGTTCGAGCAAAAACGGCTGATTTTCGACGAAAGAGCTAACACCCCCCCATTACGTCATGCTTTAGAAATGTGGAAAATGGTCCGTTTTCAAATGTTTTATTTTTGAACGTCAGTTCACATTTGTAGGTGGATCATCAGTGTTAGAGCTAAAATTAGCATGTTTAAAGTGATTTTCATGCTTCCAGGGGCTCGGTAAGTGAAATAAATACCATTTGGAGGCATTTAATGTTCGAGCAAAAACGGCTGATTTTCGACAAAAGAGATAACACCCCCCCATTACGTCATGCTTCAGAAATGTGGAAAATGGTCCGTTTTCAAATGTTTTATTTTTGAACGTCAGTTCACATTTGTAGGTGGATCATCAGTGTTAGAGCTAAAATTAGCATGTTTAAAGTGATTTTCATGCTTCCAGGGGCCCAAAACACAAGATTTATGGAATGGTTAAAAGTGCATGAAAATGGCCAATTTACTCACTCTGAGTTCTCAAAAAGGGTTTCTTCACCCCGGGAAGTTAATTAAATACCATTTGGAGGCATTTAATGTTAGAGCAAAAACGGCTGATTTTCGACAAAAGAGATAACACCCCCCCATTACGTCATGCTTCAGAAATGTGGAAAATGGTCCGTTTTCAAATGTTTTATTTTTGAACGTCAGTTCACATTTGTAGGTGGATCATCAGTGTTAGAGCTAAAATTAGCATGTTTAAAGTGATTTTCATGCTTCCAGGGGCCCAAAACACAAGATTTATGGAATGGTTAAAAGTGCATGAAAATGGCCAATTTACTCACTCTGAGTTCTCAAAAAGGGTTTCTTCACCCCGGGAAGTTAATTAAATACCATTTGGAGGCATTTAATGTTCGAGCAAAAACGGCTGATTTTCGACAAAAGAGATAACACCCCCCCATTACGTCATGCTTCAGAAATGTGGAAAATGGTCCGTTTTCAAATGTTTTATTTTTGAACGTCAGTTCACATTTGTAGGTGGATCATCAGTGTTAGAGCTAAAATTAGCATGTTTAAAGTGATTTTCATGCTTCCAGGGGCCCAAAACACAAGATTTATGGAATGGTTAAAAGTGCATGAAAATGGCCAATTTACTCACTCTGAGTTCTCAAAAAGGGTTTCTTCACCCCGGGAAGTTAATTAAATACCATTTGGAGGCATTTATTGTTCGAGCAAAAACGGCTGATTTTCGACAAAAGAGATAACACCCCCCCATTACGTCATGCTTCAGAAATGTGGAAAATGGTCCGTTTTCAAATGTTTTATTTTTGAACGTCAGTTCACATTTGTAGGTGGATCATCAGTGTTATAGCTAAAATTAGCATGTTTAAAGTGATTTTCATGCTTCCAGGGGCCCAAAACACAAGATTTATGGAATGGTTCAAAGTGCATGAAAATGGCCAATTTACTCACTCTGAGTTCTCAAAAAGGGTTTCTTCACCCCGGGAAGTTAATTAAATACCATTTGGAGGATTTTAATGTTCGAGCAAAACGGCTGATTTTCGACGAAAGAGCTAACACCCCCCCATTACGTCATGCTTTAGAAATGTGGAAAATGGTCCGTTTTCAAATGTTTTATTTTTGAACGTCAGTTCACATTTGTAGGTGGATCATCAGTGTTAGAGCTAAAATTAGCATGTTTAAAGTGATTTTCATGCTTCCAGGGGCTCGGGAAGTGAAATAAATACCATTTGGAGGCATTTAATGTTCGAGCAAAAACGGCTGATTTTCGACAAAAGAGATAACACCCCCCCATTACGTCATGCTTCAGAAATGTGGAAAATGGTCTGTTTTCAAATGTTTTATTTTTGAACGTCAGTTCACATTTGTAGGTGGATCATCAGTGTTAGAGCTAAAATTAGCATGTTTAAAGTGATTTTCATGCTTCCAGGGGCCCAAAACACAAGATTTATGGAATGGTTAAAAGAGCATGAAAATGGCCAATTTACTCACTCTGAGTTCTCAAAAAGGGTTTCTTCACCCCGGGAAGTTAATTAAATACCATTTGGAGGCATTTAATGTTCGAGCAAAAACAGCTGATTTTCGACAAAAGAGATAACACCCCCCCATTACGTCATGCTTCAGAAATGTGGAAAATGGTCCGTTTTCAAATGTTTTATTTTTGAACGTCAGTTCACATTTGTAGGTGGATCATCAGTGTTAGAGCTAAAATTAGCATGTTTAAAGTGATTTTCATGCTTCCAGGGGCCCAAAACACAAGATTTATGGAATGGTTAAAAGTGCATGAAAATGGCCAATTTACTCACTCTGAGTTCTCAAAAAGGGTTTCTTCACCCCGGGAAGTTAATTAAATACCATTTGGAGGCATTTAATGTTCGAGCAAAAACGGCTGATTTTCGACAAAAGAGATAACACCCCCCCATTACGTCATGCTTTAGAAATGTGGAAAATGGTCCGTTTTCAAATGTTTTATTTTTGAATGTCAGTTCACATTTGTAGGTGGATCATCAGTGTTAGAGCTAAAATTAGCATGTTTAAAGTGATTTTCATGCTTCCAGGGGCTCGGGAAGTGAAATAAATACCATTTGGAGGCATTTAATGTTCGAGCAAAAACGGCTGATTTTCGACAAAAGAGATAACACCCCCCCATTACGTCATGCTTCAGAAATGTGGAAAATGGTCCGTTTTCAAATGTTTTATTTTTGAACGTCAGTTCACATTTGTAGGTGGACCATCAGTGTTATAGCTAAAATTAGCATGTTTAAAGTGATTTTCATGCTTCCAGGGGCCCAAAACACAAGATTTATGGAATGGTTAAAAGTGCATGAAAATGGCCAATTTACTCACTCTGAGTTCTCAAAAAGGGTTTCTTCACCCCGGGAAGTTAATTAAATACCATTTGGAGGATTTTAATGTTCGAGCAAAAACGGCTGATTTTCGACGAAAGAGCTAACACCCCCCCATTACGTCATGCTTTAGAAATGTGGAAAATGGTCCGTTTTCAAATGTTTTATTTTTGAACGTCAGTTCACATTTGTAGGTGGATCATCAGTGTTAGAGCTAAAATTAGCATGTTTAAAGTGATTTTCATGCTTCCAGGGGCTCGGGAAGTGAAATAAATACCATTTGGAGGCATTTAATGTTCGAGCAAAAACGGCTGATTTTCGACAAAAGAGATAACACCCCCCCATTACGTCATGCTTCAGAAATGTGGAAAATGGTCCGTTTTCAAATGTTTTATTTTTGAACGTCAGTTCACATTTGTAGGTGGACCATCAGTGTTATAGCTAAAATTAGCATGTTTAAAGTGATTTTCATGCTTCCAGGGGCCCAAAACACAAGATTTATGGAATGGTTAAAAGTGCATGAAAATGGCGAATTTACTCACTCTGAGTTCTCAAAAAGGGTTTCTTCACCCAGGGAAGTTAATTAAATACCATTTGGAGGATTTTAATGTTCGAGCAAAAACGGCTGATTTTCGACGAAAGAGCTAACACCCACCCATTACGTCATGCTTTAGAAATGTGGAAAATGGTCCGTTTTCAAATGTTTTATTTTTGAACGTCAGTTCACATTTGTAGGTGGATCATCAGTGTTAGAGCTAAAATTAGCATGTTTAAAGTGATTTTCATGCTTCCAGGGGCTCGGGAAGTGAAATAAATACCATTTGGAGGCATTTAATGTTCGAGCAAAAACGGCTGATTTTCGACAAAAGAGATAACACCCCCCCATTACGTCATGCTTCAGAAATGTGGAAAATGGTCCGTTTTCAAATGTTTTATTTTTGAACGTCACTTCACATTTGTAGGTGGATCATCAGTGTTAGAGCTAAAATTAGCATGTTTAAAGTGATTTTCATGCTTCCAGGGGCCCAAAACACAAGATTTATGGAATGGTTAAAAGTGCATGAAAATGGCCAATTTACTCACTCTGAGTTCTCAAAAAGGGTTTCTTCACCCCGGGAAGTTAATTAAATACCATTTGGAGGCATTTAATGTTCGAGCAAAAACGGCTGATTTTCGACAAAAGAGATAACACCCCCCCATTACGTCATGCTTCAGAAATGTGGAAAATGGTCCGTTTTCAAATGTTTTATTTTTGAACGTCAGTTCACATTTGTAGGTGGATCATCAGTGTTAGAGCTAAAATTAGCATGTTTAAAGTGATTTTCATGCTTCCAGGGGCCCAAAACACAAGATTTATGGAATGGTTAAAAGTGCATGAAAATGGCCAATTTACTCACTCTGAGTTCTCAAAAAGGGTTTCTTCACCCCGGGAAGTTAATTAAATACCATTTGGAGGCATTTATTGTTCGAGCAAAAACGGCTGATTTTCGACAAAAGAGATAACACCCCCCCATTACGTCATGCTTCAGAAATGTGGAAAATGGTCCGTTTTCAAATGTTTTATTTTTGAACGTCAGTTCACATTTGTAGGTGGATCATCAGTGTTATAGCTAAAATTAGCATGTTTAAAGTGATTTTCATGCTTCCAGGGGCCCAAAACACAAGATTTATGGAATGGTTAAAAGTGCATGAAAATGGCCAATTTACTCACTCTGAGTTCTCAAAAAGGGTTTCTTCACCCCGGGAAGTTAATTAAATACCATTTGGAGGATTTTAATGTTCGAGCAAAACGGCTGATTTTCGACGAAAGAGCTAACACCCCCCCATTACGTCATGCTTTAGAAATGTGGAAAATGGTCCGTTTTCAAATGTTTTATTTTTGAACGTCAGTTCACATTTGTAGGTGGATCATCAGTGTTAGAGCTAAAATTAGCATGTTTAAAGTGATTTTCATGCTTCCAGGGGCTCGGGAAGTGAAATAAATACCATTTGGAGGCATTTAATGTTCGAGCAAAAACGGCTGATTTTCGACAAAAGAGATAACACCCCCCCATTACGTCATGCTTCAGAAATGTGGAAAATGGTCCGTTTTCAAATGTTTTATTTTTGAACGTCAGTTCACATTTGTAGGTGGATCATCAGTGTTAGAGCTAAAATTAGCATGTTTAAAGTGATTTTCATGCTTCCAGGGGCTCGGGAAGTTAATTAAATACCATTTGGAGGCATTTAATGTTCGAGCAAAAACGGCTGATTTTCGACAAAAGAGATAACACCCCCTTATTACGTCATGCTTCAGAAATGTGGAAAATGGTCCGTTTTCAAATGTTTTATTTTTGAACGTCAGTTCACATTTGTAGGTGGATCATCAGTGTTAGAGCTAAAATTAGCATGTTTAAAGTGATTTTCATGCTTCCAGGGGCTCGGGGAGTTAATTAAATACCATTTGGAGGCATTTAATGTTCGAGCAAAAACGGCTGATTTTCGACAAAAGAGATAACACCCCCCCATTACGTCATGCTTCAGAAATGTGGAAAATGGTCCGTTTTCAAATGTTTTATTTTTGAACGTCAGTTCACATTTGTAGGTGGATCATCAGTGTTAGAGCTAAAATTAGCATGTTTAAAGTGATTTTCATGCTTCCAGGGGCCCAAAACACAAGATTTATGGAATGGTTAAAAGTGCATGAAAATGGCCAATTTACTCACTCTGAGTTCTCAAAAAGGGTTTCTTCACCCCGGGAAGTTAATTAAATACCATTTGGAGGCATTTAATGTTCGAGCAAAAACGGCTGATTTTCGACAAAAGAGATAACACCCCCCCATTACGTCATGCTTCAGAAATGTGGAAAATGGTCCGTTTTCAAATGTTTTATTTTTGAACGTCAGTTCACATTTGTAGGTGGATCATCAGTGTTAGAGCTAAAATTAGCATGTTTAAAGTGATTTTCATGCTTCCAGGGGCCCAAAACACAAGATTTATGGAATGGTTAAAAGTGCATGAAAATGGCCAATTTACTCACTCTGAGTTCTCAAAAAGGGTTTCTTCACCCCGGGAAGTTAATTAAATACCATTTGGAGGCATTTAATGTTCGAGCAAAAACGGCTGATTTTCGACAAAAGAGATAACACCCCCCCATTACGTCATGCTTCAGAAATGTGGAAAATGGTCCGTTTTCAAATGTTTTATTTTTGAACGTCAGTTCACATTTGTAGGTGGATCATCAGTGTTAGAGCTAAAATTAGCATGTTTAAAGTGATTTTCATGCTTCCAGGGGCTCGGGAAGTTAATTAAATACCATTTGGAGGCATTTAATGTTCGAGCAAAAACGGCTGATTTTCGACAAAAGAGATAACACCCCCCCCATTACGTCATGCTTCAGAAATGTGGAAAATGGTCCGTTTTCAAATGTTTTATTTTTGAACGTCAGTTCACATTTGTAGGTGGATCATCAGTGTTAGAGCTAAAATTAGCATGTTTAAAGTGATTTTCATGCTTCCAGGGGCTCGGGAAGTTAATTAAATACCATTTGGAGGCATTTAATGTTCGAGCAAAAACGGCTGATTTTCCACAAAAGAGATAACACCCCCCCATTACGTCATGCTTCAGAAATGTGGAAAATGGTCCGTTTTCAAATGTTTTATTTTTGAACGTCAGTTCACATTTGTAGGTGGATCATCAGTGTTAGAGCTAAAATTAGCATGTTTAAAGAGATTTTCATGCTTCCAGGGGCTCGGGAAGTTAATTAAATACCATTTGGAGGCATTTAATGTTCGAGCAAAAACGGCTGATTTTCGACAAAAGAGATAACACCCCCCCATTACGTCATGCTTCAGAAATGTGGAAAATGGTCCGTTTTCAATTGTTTTATTTTTGAACGTCAGTTCACATTTGTAGGTGGATCATCAGTGTTAGAGCTAAAATTAGCATGTTTAAAGTGATTTTCATGCTTCCAGGGGCTCGGGAAGTTAATTAAATACCATTTGGAGGCATTTAATGTTCGAGCAAAAACGGCTGATTTTCGACAAAAGAGATAACACCCCCCCATTACGTCATGCTTCAGAAATGTGGAAAATGGTCCGTTTTCAAATGTTTTATTTTTGAACGTCAGTTCACATTTGTAGGTGGATCATCAGTGTTAGAGCTAAAATTAGCATGTTTAAAGTGATTTTCATGCTTCCAGGGGCCCAAAACACAAGATTTATGGAATGGTTAAAAGTGCATGAAAATGGCCAATTTACTTACTCTGAGTTCTCAAAAAGGGTTTCTTCACCCCGGGAAGTTAATTAAATACCATTTGGAGGCATTTAATGTTAGAGCAAAAACGGCTGATTTTCGACAAAAGAGATAACACCCCCCATTACGTCATGCTTCAGAAATGTGGAAAATGGTCCGTTTTCAAATGTTTTATTTTTGAACGTCAGTTCACATTTGTAGGTGGATCATCAGTGTTAGAGCTAAAATTAGCATGTTTAAAGTGATTTTCATGCTTCCAGGGGCCCAAAACACAAGATTTATGGAATGGTTAAAAGTGCATGAAAATGGCCAATTTACTCACTCTGAGTTCTCAAAAAGGGTTTCTTCATCCCGGGAAGTTAATTAAATACCATTTGGAGGCATTTAATGTTAGAGCAAAAACGGCTGATTTTCGACAAAAGAGATAACACCCCCCCATTACGTCATGCTTCAGAAATGTGGAAAATGGTCCGTTTTCAAATGTTTTATTTTTGAACGTCAGTTCACATTTGTAGGTGGATCATCAGTGTTAGAGCTAAAATTAGCATGTTTAAAGTGATTTTCATGCTTCCAGGGGCTCGGGAAGTTAATTAAATACCATTTGGAGGCATTTAATGTTCGAGCAAAAACGGCTGATTTTCGACAAAAGAGATAACACCCCCTTATTACGTCATGCTTCAGAAATGTGGAAAATGGTCCGTTTTCAAATGTTTTATTTTTGAACGTCAGTTCACATTTGTAGGTGGATCATCAGTGTTAGAGCTAAAATTAGCATGTTTAAAGTGATTTTCATGCTTCCAGGGGCTCGGGGAGTTAATTAAATACCATTTGGAGGCATTTAATGTTCGAGCAAAAACGGCTGATTTTCGACAAAAGAGATAACACCCCCCCATTACGTCATGCTTCAGAAATGTGGAAAATGGTCCGTTTTCAAATGTTTTATTTTTGAACGTCAGTTCACATTTGTAGGTGGATCATCAGTGTTAGAGCTAAAATTAGCATGTTTAAAGTGATTTTCATGCTTCCAGGGGCCCAAAACACAAGATTTATGGAATGGTTAAAAGTGCATGAAAATGGCCAATTTACTCACTCTGAGTTCTCAAAAAGGGTTTCTTCACCCCGGGAAGTTAATTAAATACCATTTGGAGGCATTTAATGTTAGAGCAAAAACGGCTGATTTTCGACAAAAGAGATAACACCCCCCCCATTACGTCATGCTTCAGAAATGTGGAAAATGGTCCGTTTTCAAATGTTTTATTTTTGAACGTCAGTTCACATTTGTAGGTGGATCATCAGTGTTAGAGCTAAAATTAGCATGTTTAAAGTGATTTTCATGCTTCCAGGGGCCCAAAACACAAGATTTATGGAATGGTTAAAAGTGCATGAAAATGGCCAATTTACTCACTCTGAGTTCTCAAAAAGGGTTTCTTCACCCCGGGAAGTTAATTAAATACCATTTGGAGGCATTTAATGTTCGAGCAAAAACGGCTGATTTTCGACAAAAGAGATAACACCCCCCATTACGTCATGCTTCAGAAATGTGGAAAATGGTCCGTTTTCAAATGTTTTATTTTTGAACGTCAGTTCACATTTGTAGGTGGATCATCAGTGTTAGAGCTAAAATTAGCATGTTTAAAGTGATTTTCATGCTTCCAGGGGCTCGGGAAGTTAATTAAATACCATTTGGAGGCATTTAATGTTCGAGCAAAAACGGCTGATTTTCGACAAAAGAGATAACACCCCCCATTACGTCATGCTTCAGAAATGTGGAAAATGGTCCGTTTTCAAATGTTTTATTTTTGAACGTCAGTTCACATTTGTAGGTGGATCATCAGTGTTAGAGCTAAAATTAGCATGTTTAAAGTGATTTTCATGCTTCCAGGGGCCCAAAACACAAGATTTATGGAATGGTTAAAAGTGCATGAAAATGGCCAATTTACTCACTCTGAGTTCTCAAAAAGGGTTTCTTCACCCCGGGAAGTTAATTAAATACCATTTGGAGGCATTTAATGTTAGAGCAAAAACGGCTGATTTTCGACAAAAGAGATAACACCCCCCCATTACGTCATGCTTCAGAAATGTGGAAAATGGTCCGTTTTCAAATGTTTTATTTTTGAACGTCAGTTCACATTTGTAGGTGGATCATCAGTGTTAGAGCTAAAATTAGCATGTTTAAAATGATTTTCATGCTTCCAGGGGCCCAAAACACAAGATTTATGGAATGGTTAAAAGTGCATGAAAATGGCCAATTTACTCACTCTGAGTTCTCAAAAAGGGTTTCTTCACCCCGGGAAGTTAATTAAATACCATTTGGAGGCATTTAATGTTCGAGAAAAAACGGCTGATTTTCGACAAAAGAGATAACACCCCCCCATTACGTCATGCTTCAGAAAAGTAGAAAATGGTCCGTTTTCAAATGTTTTATTTTTGAACGTCAGTTCACATTTGTAGGTGGATCATCAGTGTTAGAGCTAAAATTAGCATGTTTAAAGTGATTTTCATGCTTCCAGGGGCTCGGGAAGGTAATTAAATACCATTTGGAGGCATTTAATGTTCGAGCAAAAACGGCTGATTTTCGACAAAAGAGATAACACCCCCCCATTACGTCATGCTTCAGAAATGTGGAAAATGGTCCGTTTTCAAATGTTTTATTTTTGAACGTCAGTTCACATTTGTAGGTGGATCATCAGTGTTAGAGCTAAAATTAGCATGTTTAAAGTGATTTTCATGCTTCCAGGGGCCCAAAACACAAGATTTATGGAATGGTTAAAAGTGCATAAAAATGGCCAATTTACTCACTCTGAGTTCTCAAAAAGGGTTTCTTCACCCCGGGAAGTTAATTAAATACCATTTGGAGGCATTTAATGTTCGAGCAAAAACGGCTGATTTTCGACAAAAGAGATAACACCCCCCATTACGTCATGCTTCAGAAATGTGGAAAATGGTCCGTTTTCAAATGTTTTATTTTTGAACGTCAGTTCACATTTGTAGGTGGATCATCAGTGTTAGAGCTAAAATTAGCATGTTTAAAGTGATTTTCATGCTTCCAGGGGCCCAAAACACAAGATTTATGGAATGGTTAAAAGTGCATGAAAATGGCCAATTTACTCACTCTGAGTTCTCAAAAAGGGTTTCTTCACCCCGGGAAGTTAATTAAATACCATTTGGAGGCATTTAATGTTAGAGCAAAAACGGCTGATTTTCGACAAAAGAGATAACACCCCCCCATTACGTCATGCTTCAGAAATGTGGAAAATGGTCCGTTTTCAAATGTTTTATTTTTGAAGGTCAGTTCACATTTGTAGGTGGATCATCAGTGTTAGAGCTAAAATTAGCATGTTTAAAGTGATTTTCATGCTTCCAGGGGCTCGGGAAGTGAAATAAATACCATTTGGAGGCATTTAATGTTCGAGCAAAAACGGCTGATTTTCCACAAAAGAGATAACACCCCCCCATTACGTCATGCTTCAGAAATGTGGAAAATGGTCCGTTTTCAAATGTTTTATTTTTGAAGGTCAGTTCACATTTGTAGGTGGATCATCAGTGTTAGAGCTAAAATTAGCATGTTTAAAGTGATTTTCATGCTTCCAGGGGCTCGGGAAGTGAAATAAATACCATTTGGAGGCATTTAATGTTCGAGCAAAAACGGCTGATTTTCCACAAAAGAGATAACACCCCCCCATTACGTCATGCTTCAGAAATGTGGAAAATGGTCCGTTTTCAAATGTTTTATTTTTGAACGTCAGTTCACATTTGTAGGTGGATCATCAGTGTTAGAGCTAAAATTAGCATGTTTAAAGTGATTTTCATGCTTCCAGGGGCCCAAAACACAAGATTTATGGAATGGTTAAAAGTGCATGAAAATGGCCAATTTACTCACTCTGAGTTCTCAAAAAGCGTTTCTTCACCCCGGGAAGTTAATTAAATACCATTTGAGGGCATTTAATGTTCGAGCAAAAACGGCTGATTTTCGACAAAAGAGATAACACCCCCCATTACGTCATGCTTCAGAAATGTGGAAAATGGTCCGTTTTCAAATGTTTTATTTTTGAACGTCAGTTCACATTTGTAGGTGGATCATCAGTGTTAGAGCTAAAATTAGCATGTTTAAAGTGATTTTCATGCTTCCAGGGGCCCAAAACACAAGATTTATGGAATGGTTAAAAGTGCATGAAAATGGCCAATTTACTCACTCTGAGTTCTCAAAAAGGGTTTCTTCACCCCGGGAAGTTAATTAAATACCATTTGGAGGCATTTAATGTTAGAGCAAAAACGGCTGATTTTCGACAAAAGAGATAACACCCCCCCATTACGTCATGCTTCAGAAATGTGGAAAATGGTCCGTTTTCAAATGTTTTATTTTTGAAAGTCAGTTCACATTTGTAGGTGGATCATCAGTGTTAGAGCTAAAATTAGCATGTTTAAAGTGATTTTCATGCTTCCAGTGGCTCGGGAAGTGAAATAAATACCATTTGGAGGCATTTAATGTTCGAGCAAAAACGGCTGATTTTCCACAAAAGAGATAACACCCCCCCATTACGTCATGCTTCAGAAATGTGGAAAATGGTCCGTTTTCAAATGTTTTATTTTTGAACGTCAGTTCACATTTGTAGGTGGATCATCAGTGTTAGAGCTAAAATTAGCATGTTTAAAGTTATTTTCATGCTTCCAGGGGCCCAAAACACAAGATTTATGGAATGGTTAAAAGTGCATGAAAATGGCCAATTTACTCACTCTAAGTTCTCAAAAAGGGTTTCTTCACCCCGGGAAGTTAATTAAATACCATTTGGAGGCATTTAATGTTAGAGCAAAAACGGCTGATTTTCGACAAAAGAGATAACACCCCCCCATTACGTCATGCTTCAGAAATGTGGAAAATGGTCCGTTTTCAAATGTTTTATTTTTGAACGTCAGTTCACATTTGTAGGTGGATCATCAGTGTTAGAGCTAAAATTAGCATGTTTAAAGTGATTTTCATGCTTCCAGGGGCTCGGGAAGTGAAATAAATACCATTTGGAGGCATTTAATGTTCGAGCAAAAACGGCTGATTTTCGACAAAAGAGATAACACCCCCCCATTACGTCATGCTTCAGAAATGTGGAAAATGGTCCGTTTTCAAATGTTTTATTTTTGAACGTCAGTTCACATTTGTAGGTGGATCATCAGTGTTAGAGCTAAAATTAGCATGTTTAAAGTGATTTTCATGCTTCCAGGGGCTCGGGAAGTTAATTAAATACCATTTGGAGGCATTTAATGTTCGAGCAAAAACGGCTGATTTTCGACAAAAGAGATAACACCCCCCCATTACGTCATGCTTCAGAAATGTGGAAAATGGTCCGTTTTCAAATGTTTTATTTTTGAACGTCAGTTCACATTTGTATGTGGATCATCAGTGTTAGAGCTAAAATTAGCATGTTTAAAGTGATTTTCATGCTTCCAGGGGCCCAAAACACAAGATTTATGGAAGGGTTAAAAGTGCATGAAAATGGCCAATTTACTCACTCTGAGTTCTCAAAAAGGGTTTCTTCACCCCGGGAAGTTAATTAAATACCATTTGGAGGCATTTAATGTTAGAGCAAAAACGGCTGATTTTCGACAAAAGAGATAACACCCCCCCCATTACGTCATGCTTCAGAAATGTGGAAAATGGTCCGTTTTCAAATGTTTTATTTTTGAACGTCAGTTCACATTTGTAGGTGGATCATCAGTGTTAGAGCTAAAATTAGCATGTTTAAAGTGATTTTCATGCTTCCAGGGGCCCAAAACACAAGATTTATGGAATGGGTAAAAGTGCATGAAAATGGCCAATTTACTCACTCTGAGTTCTCAAAAAGGGTTTCTTCACCCCGGGAAGTTAATTAAATACCATTTGGAGGCATTTAATGTTAGAGCAAAAACGGCTGATTTTCGACAAAAGAGATAACACCCCCCCATTACGTCATGCTTCAGAAATGTGGAAATGGTCCGTTTTCAAATGTTTTATTTTTGAACGTCAGTTCACATTTGTAGGTGGATCATCAGTGTTAGAGCTAAAATTAGCATGTTTAAAGTGATTTTCATGCTTCCAGGGGCTCGGGAAGTTAATTAAATACCATTTGGAGGCATTTAATGTTCGAGCAAAAACGGCTGATTTTCGACAAAAGAGATAACACCCCCCCATTACGTCATGCTTCAGAAATGTGGAAAATGGTCCGTTTTCAAATGTTTTATTTTTGAACGTCAGTTCACATTTGTAGGTGGATCATCAGTGTTAGAGCTAAAATTAGCATGTTTAAAGTGATTTTCATGCTTCCAGGGGCTCGGGAAGTTAATTAAATACCATTTGGAGGCATTTAATGTTCGAGCAAAAACGGCTGATTTTCCACAAAAGAGATAACACCCCCCCATTACGTCATGCTTCAGAAATGTGGAAAATGGTCCGTTTTCAAATGTTTTATTTTTGAACGTCAGTTCACATTTGTAGGTGGATCATCAGTGTTAGAGCTAAAATTAGCATGTTTAAAGTGATTTTCATGCTTCCAGGGGCTCGGGAAGTTAATTAAATACCATTTGGAGGCATTTAATGTTCGAGCAAAAACGGCTGATTTTCCACAAAAGAGATAACACCCCCCCCATTACGTCATGCTTCAGAAATGTGGAAAATGGTCCTTTTTCAAATGTTTTATTTTTGAACGTCAGTTCACATTTGTAGGTGGATCATCAGTGTTAGAGCTAAAATTAGCATGTTTAAAGTGATTTTCATGCTTCCAGGGGCTCGGGAAGTTAATTAAATACCATTTGGAGGCATTTAATGTTCGAGCAAAAACGGCTGATTTTCGACAAAAGAGATAACACCCCCCCATTACGTCATGCTTCAGAAATGTGGAAAATGGTCCGTTTTCAAATGTTTTATTTTTGAACGTCAGTTCACATTTGTAGGTGGATCATCAGTGTTAGAGCTAAAATTAGCATGTTTAAAGTGATTTTCATGCTTCCAGGGGCTCGGGAAGTTAATTAAATACCATTTGGAGGCATTTAATGTTCGAGCAAAAACGGCTGATTTTCGACAAAAGAGATAACACCCCCCCATTACGTCATGCTTCAGAAATGTGGAAAATGATCCGTTTTCAAATGTTTTATTTTTGAACGTCAGTTCACATTTGTAGGTGGATCATCAGTGTTAGAGCTAAAATTAGCATGTTTAAAGTGATTTTCATGCTTCCAGGGGCCCAAAACACAAGATTTATGGAATGGTTAAAAGTGCATGAAAATGGCCAATTTACTCACTCTGAGTTCTCAAAAAGGGTTTCTTCACCCCGGGAAGTTAATTAAATACCATTTGGAGGCATTTAATGTTAGAGCAAAAACGGCTGATTTTCGACAAAAGAGATAACACCCCCCATTACGTCATGCTTCAGAAATGTGGAAAATGGTCCGTTTTCAAATGTTTTATTTTTGAACGTCAGTTCACATTTGTAGGTGGATCATCAGTGTTAGAGCTAAAATTAGCATGTTTAAAGTGATTTTCATGCTTCCAGGGGCCCAAAACACAAGATTTATGGAATGGTTAAAAGTGCATGAAAATGGCCAATTTACTCACTCTGAGTTCTCAAAAAGGGTTTCTTCCCCCCGGGAAGTTAATTAAATACCATTTGGAGGCATTTAATGTTAGAGCAAAAACGGCTGATTTTCGACAAAAGAGATAACACCCCCCCATTACGTCATGCTTCAGAAATGTGGAAAATGGTCCGTTTTCAAATGTTTTATTTTTGAACGTCAGTTCACATTTGTAGGTGGATCATCAGTGTTAGAGCTAAAATTAGCATGTTTAAAGTGATTTTCATGCTTCCAGGGGCTCGGGAAGTTAATTAAATACCATTTGGAGGCATTTAATGTTCGAGCAAAAACGGCTGATTTTCGACAAAAGAGATAACACCCCCTTATTACGTCATGCTTCAGAAATGTGGAAAATGGTCCGTTTTCAAATGTTTTATTTTTGAACGTCAGTTCACATTTGTAGGTGGATCATCAGTGTTAGAGCTAAAATTAGCATGTTTAAAGTGATTTTCATGCTTCCAGGGGCTCGGGAAGTTAATTAAATACCATTTGGAGGCATTTAATGTTCGAGCAAAAACGGCTGATTTTCGACAAAAGAGATAACACCCCCCCCATTACGTCATGCTTCAGAAATGTGGAAAATGGTCCGTTTTCAAATGTTTTATTTTTGAACGTCAGTTCACATTTGTAGGTGGATCATCAGTGTTAGAGCTAAAATTAGCATGTTTAAAGTGATTTTCATGCTTCCAGGGGCTCGGGAAGTGAAATAAATACCATTTGGAGGCATTTAATGTTCGAGCAAAAACGGCTGATTTTCCACAAAAGAGATAACACCCCCCCATTACGTCATGCTTCAGAAATGTGAAAAATGGTCCGTTTTCAAATGTTTTATTTTTGAACGTCAGTTCACATTTGTAGGTGGATCATCAGTGTTAGAGCTAAAATTAGCATGTTTAAAGTGATTTTCATGCTTCCAGGGGCTCGGGAAGTTAATTAAATACCATTTGGAGGCATTTAATGTTCGAGCAAAAACGGCTGATTTTCGACAAAAGAGATAACACCCCCCCATTACGTCATGCTTCAGAAATGTGGAAAATGGTCCGTTTTCAAATGTTTTATTTTTGAACGTCAGTTCACATTTGTAGGTGGATCATCAGTGTTAGAGCTAAAATTAGCATGTTTAAAGTGATTTTTATGCTTCCAGGGGCCCAAAACACAAGATTTATGGAATGGTTAAAAGTGCATGAAAATGGCCAATTTACTCACTCCGAGTTCTCAAAAAGGGTTTCTTCACCCCGGGAAGTTAATTAAATACCATTTGGAGGCATTTAATGTTAGAGCAAAAACGGCTGATTTTCGACAAAAGAGATAACACCCCCCCATTACGTCATGCTTCAGAAATGTGGAAAATGGTCCGTTTTCAAATGTTTTATTTTTGAAAGTCAGTTCACATTTGTAGGTGGATCATCAGTGTTAGAGCTAAAATTAGCATGTTTAAAGTGATTTTCATGCTTCCAGTGGCTCGGGAAGTGAAATAAATACCATTTGGAGGCATTTAATGTTCGAGCAAAAACGGCTGATTTTCCACAAAAGAGATAACACCCCCCCTATGGCCGAGATACCCGCCACCCCCTCTCAACACAATCCCCAAAAGGAGGGAAACCGGAAACAGTTCTTGAAGTTTTTGGAAGTGGGATGGAGTGACCATCCCGGCCGTATTTATTGAAACAAAATTAAAACATTAAACGTTTCATGTTATGTACAATTTCATTACCATATTGCGATGTTTGGCTAACCTTAACAGATTCTCTAATACAGAGGTTCTCCTAGCCGAACTAGCATCCTACAAAACATTTCTTGACATATTGAAATTGTACAACCTAACGTTTAAGGGCCAACGGCAAGGTCATAACCGGTGTCAAGATCCCTAACCAGACTTACCCCTCCCACTTGGGCTGGGCGACAGCACGGAGGCGTACCTCAAGTGCAACTATTACCAATTTCCCTTGACTTGACGGGGGCACCTAAAGACTCGACGCCAGTTAAAGGTCGTTCGAATACTCGTGTGAGGTATCTAGAAGGTACCGTAGACCTTATCCCAACCCCACACAACTTACCGCATCTGCCGTCGCAGATGTCACTGGCCCCGGGAAATTCCCCAGGAGGGGGCTGTAACCCCTCCTACAAAGGAAGGGGCCTTGACCGCCTTTCCTTTACTTCCGGCGACCCACCCTTAGAAGGGACCGCCTCCCCATTGAGGGGCCAATGGCCACCTCTCCCGAGCGCTCCCATCCGTGTTGGGTGACGCCCACTCATAGGGATCTACTAATTAGTGCTCACCGATCATGACCTTACCGCCTACCAAAATAAATACGACAGTGCAAATTAACCTACGAATACATTGGCCACTATGACCGAAAGAGCATGCATTCAAAATTCAACACTAAACTGAATATCTTTAATGGCAAACATACTCAAAACGACCATTCTTTATTAACTCAACATCAACATGGCACTACAACCTGTATACGAAAACCGAAGCAAAATTAATCAACTTTATTATACACAACTGGCTGTCTTCAGGGGCTGGTGGGTGGGTCAAAATTGGCTCTTCGTTCTGTCCCGAGCTCACGTGCAGCGAGGAGGTGCAGCTTCAGAGCACAAGAACAAGAGGATGTCTTCTGGTCTTGCGTCCCTTTTTATCCGTCTTCAGGGCGGGCGTATACCCGCCCCTGCCTGCCCCGAGGGCGTGGCTGGCTGCGTCGGTGTCTAGGCCAGCCCACTCTAGGGCGGGAACGAGCGCGCCCCAGCTACGCCGCTTCGGGCATACCAGCTGAGGCGCGCCTCCCGCCCAAAACTGGCTTCCCGGGGGGATCGAGGCACTCGGCCATACGTTCGGGGGGACCGAGTTGGTCGCCCCTTTCCATATGGCCGAGATACCCGCCACCCCCTCTCAACACAATCCCCAAAAGGAGGGAAACCGGAAACAGTTCTTGAAGTTTTTGGAAGTGGGATGGAGTGACCATCCCGGCCGTATTTATTGAAACAAAATTAAAACATTAAACGTTTCATGTTATGTACAATTTCATTACCATATTGCGATGTTTGGCTAACCTTAACAGATTCTCTAATACAGAGGTTCTCCTAGCCGAACTAGCATCCTACAAAACATTTCTTGACATATTGAAATTGTACAACCTAACGTTTAAGGGCCAACGGCAAGGTCATAACCGGTGTCAAGATCCCTAACCAGACTTACCCCTCCCACTTGGGCTGGGCGACAGCACGGAGGCGTACCTCAAGTGCAACTATTACCAATTTCCCTTGACTTGACGGGGGCACCTAAAGACTCGACGCCAGTTAAAGGTCGTTCGAATACTCGTGTGAGGTATCTAGAAGGTACCGTAGACCTTATCCCAACCCCACACAACTTACCGCATCTGCCGTCGCAGATGTCACTGGCCCCGGGAAATTCCCCAGGAGGGGGCTGTAACCCCTCCTACAAAGGAAGGGGCCTTGACCGCCTTTCCTTTACTTCCGGCGACCCATCCTTAGAAGGGACCGCCTCCCCATTGAGGGGCCAATGGCCACCTCTCCCGAGCGCTCCCATCCGTGTTGGGTGACGCCCACTCATAGGGATCTACTAATTAGTGCTCACCGATCATGACCTTACCGCCACAGGCCCGGATAGTTGACCGGCTATCCGGGCCCCCCACAAAACTCCTAGCTAAAGGTCATGTTCCAACGTTTTTAACCATGCTAAGAAGTCTCCTATGAGTAACTCATTTCCTACCCGAGACAAATGCACACCATCCCCCAGATACATACTGTCATCATTAATACAACCGTGCGAGATAGAATGCAATGTCCTGGAACGAAACAACCTACTCACTTTGTTATTAAGTTTTCTAACAGAATGGTTCAAAGCAGGGATCGAAATAGCCCCCCGCCACACTTTTCGTGGGATCATATGAGACCACGCAATTATGCACCCCGGAACTTTCCTCGCTAACCAACTTACAGTGGAAAGCATTGCCTCCAGGAGAAGTCGTCTACCGGTGGTGACCAACTCATTGCCCCCTAAATGTACTATGACTATAGACGGCGGTGACCTCGTCCGCCCTAACAAACCCTCAAAGAATGCCTGAAACTGGTCAATACAGAGACCGCCCCTTCCGTAGAAGGACATTCTGTACCCGTATTCCCCAGCTACGTGAATCATGTCACCTGCTTCGAATACGTCTGCGGCACGCCTCACGTATGAGTGGCCCACGACCCACACCTCCTTTCTCACAGCCGGTGATGTCTGACCGCTGGCCTGGTGTTGGGTCGACTGCATAGTCCGCCCCGCCTCGAAGGCTTGCGTAACTGAAAACCAAACAAAAGACAAGAAGCGTGAGTACATTATTACAGCTTCACAACATGTGCAACCGCACATACCTCTTATAACAATTGGAGGACCAACGCCCCACTCGTTTTACTTGTTCCACATTAAGACCCCTGGCTGTAGCTTCAGTGGCAGCCCCTATCCGAAAGGAATGGGTCCCAAACTCACCCGGGTCCAAGCCCGCTGCGGTAATTGACATCGCGAGCACCCGCTGAAACTGAAACTTCGTCAGTGGGGTGGCGTCCGCGTGTCTCAACAATGTCCCCCCCCATGATGCCACCCTTCGTGCTAGGTAATCTTCTAAACACTTCACCGGACACATGGAAGACCCTGGGATCCTGCGAATGACTATGCAGTCTCCCACCCCACTTTGATCGGTTTTTGACTTGACAAAGGATACAGTCATCGTCTCACCCCTGATCTGAACGTGTTCCCGGCACAAACCCCCCAGCACATCCCGCTTGCTCCTTGCTACCAGCTCACTTATCCTCATTGCCCCGTGAAATGCAAGCGTAAAAGCAGCTCGGAACAAACAGGCCTCGAACTGAGACGAGCATGTGGCGGGGAGTGTGGCCAGCAACTGGGACAACCTATCCAGACCTATCGGGCGCCTCTCATCCACTTTGCGACCCTCAAGGCGTTGCCACCCACGCAGCGCTTTCTGTACCACAAAAGACGCTGTCGGGTCCTGGATATTATGAGCCCTGGCAACAAAGGAAATGGCAGCACGATGCCTCTGGGCTGTAGCCACCGACTTCCCAGCCTTACGCAAGGACATCAGAAAATGTACTACCCAATCCTCATGCCCCCAAAGTCCCCCTCTCTCAGTCCCCAAAAAGGCTAAATAAGCCCGAAACGCCCCTTCGTATGCCTTCCTCGTCCTTGGTGCTAGACTCTCTCCCACGAGGTAACGAAGTTCGGGGCACCGAGAGACCAGAGAGCTTCGGGAAAGGGTGCTGGCTCTGGGTCCGCTGAGGGAAGGAAACCCGAGAAAGCCTGCATTTGAAAACGAGAGAGTGCATCAGCAGCCTGATTCATCACCCCTGGGACATGTATTGCTCTGAATACCACGTTCAGTTGCATACACAGTAAGACAATTTCTTTAAGCAGCCTTAAAATCATTTTACAACGTGCTGCCTGACTATTGATGCATTCTACAACGGTCATATTGTCAGACCAAAATATGACAGAGTGATTTTTGAATCCATCGGGCCAGGTTCTGAGGGCCACCAAAATGGGAAACAGTTCAAGGAAAGCAATATTACTCGTCAGCCCCTCTTCATGCCACCATGTTGGCCACCTTTGTGCCGACCATTTTGTGCCGAAGATGGCGCCGAAACCCATGCTTCCCGCTGAATCCGTCCATAGGCCAAGTTCTTCAGAGGACAAGGCCGGTTTGTTCCAGACGACTCGACCATTGAAATCCGCCAAAAATGCTAACCAAATACGCATGTCTTGGCGGACCTCGGCCGATAATCTCGTGCGATGATGACCCTCTTTTAGGCCGACCATCGCCTGGGCAATCGAACAGGAGAAGGGGCGGGCCATCGGGATCACCCTTAGGGCAAAATTCAACTTCCCCACCAATTGCTGCAATTGATGCAGCGTAACTTTAGATGCAATAATACACATTTGCAGGGCTGCCCTGAATTTCGACACTTTGGCAGCTGGTAAACGAAAACAACCCTCACTAGAGTCCAACTCGATCCCGAGAAACTCGAGGCAAGTCGTGGGACCCACAGTTTTACCTGGTGCCAATGGCACACCAAATTGATTCATTAAAACACAAAATTCAGTCAAGGCCCGGGCACATTCATCATCCCCAGCGGCCCCAAGGAACAGAAAGTCATCGAGGTAATGCATCACATTTCGAAAACCCGTTTTCTTCGTGTAAACCCATTGTAGAAAACTACTGAATTTCTCGAAATATGCACAAGATATAGAGCACCCCATCGGCATACACCTATCCATGTAATACGAACCTTGAAACATGAATCCCAAAAGACGTTGGTCTTCCGGGTATACCGGGAGCAAACGGAACGCTGACTCGATATCTGATTTCGCCATCAGCGTCCCGGGCCCCAGGCGATTCAAAATGGCTACGGCCTCATCGAATGATGCGTACCGCACCGAACATATCTCTGGATCAATTGCGTCGTTTACAGAAAGGCCATGAGGAGCTGATAAATTGTGAATCAATCGAAACTCACCTGGGTCCTTCTTGGGGACCACCCCTAACGGAGAACAAACAAAATTCTGTACCGGGGGAACACTAAACGGGCCGGCAACCCGACCTCGGGTAACCTCTTTTCGGATCTTATCCTGTACTACAGTCATATGCTGCAAGACGGAAAGTTGGTTTTTGCACGTCCCGACACCCTGAAAGTTCCCCACCGGGATGCGGAAACCATATGAAAAACCGTTTCGTAGCACCCCAGCAGAGGTACGATCTGGGTATTCGCTGAGCCAGGGAATCATCGCCAGGGTATCAATCGGGGTTGGTAAAGGCGCCCCTCGGACTATATTAGACCTGTTTGGCGCCCCCTCTACCCCCATTTTCACCCGATTTGGCTCTGCACGAGGACTCAGGATGGGGTGCCCCACAACCACTACATTCGTGTTTGAATTTACAAGATCCTGGGGGCCTAGTACATTTACTTTTGTTAAAATTGAAACAGAAACCCCTCTTCCCTGTATTGCCGGCGGGTCTCGGGTAATCGTCTGTACCCGTACCCGACCGAAAGGGCGTCCCCCCATTTTGGCGGGAGGACTCACCAACAGTACTCCCCACCAACGGCACTTTCAACATCCCCGACTCTTTCATTTTATTCCATGTCAAAGAATCGTAACAGTCCCAGGTTAAACTTTTGTTATGCTCCATCGCTTTCCTGAAAAGGTTGTCATAACAGAACCATTGGTTACCTTGGTGCGATGTCGAGTACCCCATAATTCGTGACTGATATACTGGAAATTCAGGAAGCAATTCAGGCCTACGTTCCCCCAAAATTGACGTAAAAATTCCCCAAGCATTACCCCAGTTGCCAATATTCTCATTCACTTTAAAGGCGGCCATTTTTGCGCGCCAAACACTTGGATGCATCAGATCCTTTTGGCCCTTAACAGTTTCAACCTCATAATGATCCACGAGCAAGGAGAAAATGTTTACGTATTCCCCCGCCCAAATCTTTTCCTTTATTGCCAAAGGAACATGTTGCCCCAACTTTTCTCTACGAGAGGGTGTTGACTCATCTCTTGCGATCGGCAATGGCCGCTTACCTGCACCGGACGCTGCCTCCGCCACTCGTGGCTTGTCTATCACCGCATCCGACGCGGGCACCTTGGCTGTATCACGTTTCTCGCGCAACTGTTTAATGAGTGCTTGCGCTTCGGCAGCCGTGGCGCCCTCGCTACTGTCCCCCAACCACGCCGCTAACTGTGCCGCCAACTCGGGAGGCATATCTTCAGCGGATGTCGGGGTGACTACTACGGGAATCGGATTCCCCTCCTTCGGTACCGGGGCCGGTACCGGGGCTGGCGCCTCGAGCGGGGAACAGGGAACCGGGACGTCTCCCCCGACCGGCCCCCTTCTCGGCCTCTTCGGCTTCCCTCCGGCCGGTGGACGCCCCGATCCCTCCTCGCCGTCTCGCTCCGCCAACCGTTTCTTAATTTCGGACATGTCCTTCATGAGGGCCCGAACCAACTGGTCAGTCGACATTCTCTTCGCGCCTTTCTTGGGCATCTTTACAGACGAAGTATCTAGAAGACAAAAAGAGAGATTAAAACGCTCAAAATTGGCTCTTCGTTCTGTCCCGAGCTCACGTGCAGCGAGGAGGTGCAGCTTCAGAGCACAAGAACAAGAGGATGTCTTCTGGTCTTGCGTCCCTTTTTATCCGTCTTCAGGGCGGGCGTATACCCGCCCCTGCCTGCCCCGAGGGCGTGGCTGGCTGCGTCGGTGTCTAGGCCAGCCCACTCTAGGGCGGGAACGAGCGCGCCCCAGCTACGCCGCTTCGGGCATACCAGCTGAGGCGCGCCTCCCGCCCAAAACTGGCTTCCCGGGGGGATCGAGGCACTCGGCCATACGTTCGGGGGGACCGAGTTGGTCGCCCCTTTCCAATTACGTCATGCTTCAGAAATGTGGAAAATGGTCCGTTTTCAAATGTTTTATTTTTGAACGTCAGTTCACATTTGTAGGTGGATCATCAGTGTTAGAGCTAAAATTAGCATGTTTAAAGTTATTTTCATGCTTCCAGGGGCCCAAAACACAAGATTTATGGAATGGTTAAAAGTGCATGAAAATGGCCAATTTATTCACTCTAAGTTCTCAAAAAGGGTTTCTTCACCCCGGGAAGTTAATTAAATACCATTTGGAGGCATTTAATATTAGAGCAAAAACGGCTGATTTTCGACAAAAGAGATAACACCCCCCCATTACGTCATGCTTCAGAAATGTGGAAAATGGTCCGTTTTCAAATGTTTTATTTTTGAACGTCAGTTCACATTTGTAGGTGGATCATCAGTGTTAGAGCTAAAATTAGCATGTTGAAAGTGATTTTCATGCTTCCAGGGGCCCAAAACACAAGATTTATGGAATGGTTAAAAGTGCATGAAAATGGCCAATTTACTCACTCTGAGTTCTCAAAAAGGGTTTCTTCACCCCGGGAAGTTAATTAAATACCATTTGGAGGCATTTAATGTTAGAGCAAAAACGGCTGATTTTCGACAAAAGAGATAACACCCCCCCATTACGTCATGCTTCAGAAATGTGGAAAATGGTCCGTTTTCAAATGTTTTATTTTTGAACGTCAGTTCACATTTGTAGGTGGATCATCAGTGTTAGAGCTAAAATTAGCATGTTTAAAGTGATTTTCATGCTTCCAGGGGCTCGGGAAGTGAAATAAATACCATTTGGAGGCATTTAATGTTCGAGCAAAAACGGCTGATTTTCGACAAAAGAGATAACACCCCCCCATTACGTCATGCTTCAGAAATGTGGAAAATGGTCCGTTTTCAAATGTTTTATTTTTGAACGTCAGTTCACATTTGTAGGTGGATCATCAGTGTTAGAGCTAAAATTAGCATGTTTAAAGTGATTTTCATGCTTCCAGGGGCTCGGGAAGTTAATTAAATACCATTTGGAGGCATTTAATGTTCGAGCAAAAACGGCTGATTTTCGACAAAAGAGATAACACCCCCCCCATTACGTCATGCTTCAGAAATGTGGAAAATGGTCCGTTTTCAAATGTTTTATTTTTGAACGTCAGTTCACATTTGTATGTGGATCATCAGTGTTAGAGCTAAAATTAGCATGTTTAAAGTGATTTTCATGCTTCCAGGGGCCCAAAACACAAGATTTATGGAAGGGTTAAAAGTGCATGAAAATGGCCAATTTACTCACTCTGAGTTCTCAAAAAGGGTTTCTTCACCCCGGGAAGTTAATTAAATACCATTTGGAGGCATTTAATGTTAGAGCAAAAACGGCTGATTTTCGACAAAAGAGATAACACCCCCCCATTACGTCATGCTTCAAAAATGTGGAAAATGGTCCGTTTTCAAATGTTTTATTTTTGAACGTCAGTTCACATTTGTAGGTGGATCATCAGTGTTAGAGCTAAAATTAGCATGTTTAAAGTGATTTTCATGCTTCCAGGGGCTCGGGAAGTTAATTAAATACCATTTGGAGGCATTTAATGTTAGAGCAAAAACGGCTGATTTTCGACAAAAGAGATAACACCCCCCCATTACGTCATGCTTCAGAAATGTGGAAAATGGTCCGTTTTCAAATGTTTTATTTTTGAACGTCAGTTCACATTTGTAGGTGGATCATCAGTGTTAGAGCTAAAATTAGCATGTTTAAAGTGATTTTCATGCTTCCAGGGGCCCAAAACACAAGATTTATGGAATGGGTAAAAGTGCATGAAAATGGCCAATTTACTCACTCTGAGTTCTCAAAAAGGGTTTCTTCACCCCGGGAAGTTAATTAAATACCATTTGGAGGCATTTAATGTTAGAGCAAAAACGGCTGATTTTCGACAAAAGAGATAACACCCCCCCATTACGTCATGCTTCAGAAATGTGGAAATGGTCCGTTTTCAAATGTTTTATTTTTGAACGTCAGTTCACATTTGTAGGTGGATCATCAGTGTTAGAGCTAAAATTAGCATGTTTAAAGTGATTTTCATGCTTCCAGGGGCTTGGGAAGTTAATTAAATACCATTTGGAGGCATTTAATGTTCGAGCAAAAACGGCTGATTTTCGACAAAAGAGATAACACCCCCCCATTACGTCATGCTTCAGAAATGTGGAAAATGGTCCGTTTTCAAATGTTTTATTTTTGAACGTCAGTTCACATTTGTAGGTGGATCATCAGTGTTAGAGCTAAAATTAGCATGTTTAAAGTGATTTTCATGCTTCCAGGGGCTCGGGAAGTTAATTAAATACCATTTGGAGGCATTTAATGTTCGAGCAAAAACGGCTGATTTTCCACAAAAGAGATAACACCCCCCCATTACGTCATGCTTCAGAAATGTGGAAAATGGTCCGTTTTCAAATGTTTTATTTTTGAACGTCAGTTCACATTTGTAGGTGGATCATCAGTGTTAGAGCTAAAATTAGCATGTTTAAAGTGATTTTCATGCTTCCAGGGGCTCGGGAAGTTAATTAAATACCATTTGGAGGCATTTAATGTTCGAGCAAAAACGGCTGATTTTCCACAAAAGAGATAACACCCCCCCATTACGTCATGCTTCAGAAATGTGGAAAATGGTCCGTTTTCAAATGTTTTATTTTTGAACGTCAGTTCACATTTGTAGGTGGATCATCAGTGTTAGAGCTAAAATTAGCATGTTTAAAGTGATTTTCATGCTTCCAGGGGCTCGGGAAGTTAATTAAATACCATTTGGAGGCATTTAATGTTCGAGCAAAAACGGCTGATTTTCGACAAAAGAGATAACACCCCCCCATTACGTCATGCTTCAGAAATGTGGAAAATGGTCCGTTTTCAAATGTTTTATTTTTGAACGTCAGTTCACATTTGTAGGTGGATCATCAGTGTTAGAGCTAAAATTAGCATGTTTAAAGTGATTTTCATGCTTCCAGGGGCTCGGGAAGTTAATTAAATACCATTTGGAGGCATTTAATGTTCGAGCAAAAACGGCTGATTTTCGACAAAAGAGATAACACCCCCCATTACGTCATGCTTCAGAAATGTGGAAAATGGTCCGTTTTCAAATGTTTTATTTTTGAACGTCAGTTCACATTTGTAGGTGGATCATCAGTGTTAGAGCTAAAATTAGCATGTTTAAAGTGATTTTCATGCTTCCAGGGGCCCAAAACACAAGATTTATGGAATGGTTAAAAGTGCATGAAAATGGCCAATTTACTCACTCTGAGTTCTCAAAAAGGGTTTCTTCACCCCGGGAAGTTAATTAAATACCATTTGGAGGCATTTAATGTTAGAGCAAAAACGGCTGATTTTCGACAAAAGAGATAACACCCCCCCATTACGTCATGCTTCAGAAATGTGGAAAATGGTCAGTTTTCAAATGTTTTATTTTTTAACGTCAGTTCACATTTGTAGGTGGATCATCAGTGTTAGAGCTAAAATTAGCATGTTTAAAGTGATTTTCATGCTTCCAGGGGCTCGGGAAGTTAATTAAATACCATTTGGAGGCATTTAATGTTCGAGCAAAAACGGCTGATTTTCGACAAAAGAGATAACACCCCCTTATTACGTCATGCTTCAGAAATGTGGAAAATGGTCCGTTTTCAAATGTTTTATTTTTGAACGTCAGTTCACATTTGTAGGTGGATCATCAGTGTTAGAGCTAAAATTAGCATGTTTAAAGTGATTTTCATGCTTCCAGGGGCTCGGGAAGTTAATTAAATACCATTTGGAGGCATTTAATGTTAGAGCAAAAACGGCTGATTTTCGACAAAAGAGATAACACCCCCCATTACGTCATGCTTCAGAAATGTGGAAAATGGTCCGTTTTCAAATGTTTTATTTTTGAACGTCAGTTCACATTTGTAGGTGGATCATCAGTGTTAGAGCTAAAATTAGCATGTTTAAAGTGATTTTCATGCTTCCAGGGGCCCAAAACACAAGATTTATGGAATGGTTAAAAGTGCATGAAAATGGCCAATTTACTCACTCTGAGTTCTCAAAAAGGGTTTCTTCACCCCGGGAAGTTAATTAAATATCATTTGGAGGCATTTAATGTTAGAGCAAAAACGGCTGATTTTCGACAAAAGAGATAACACCCCCCCATTACGTCATGCTTCAGAAATGTGGAAAATGGTCCGTTTTCAAATGTTTTATTTTTGAACGTCAGTTCACATTTATAGGTGGATCATCAGTGTTAGAGCTAAAATTAGCATGTTTAAAGTGATTTTCATGCTTCCAGGGGCTCGGGAAGTTAATTAAATACCATTTGGAGGCATTTAATGTTCGAGCAAAAACGGCTGATTTTCGACAAAAGAGATAACACCCCCTTATTACGTCATGCTTCAGAAATGTGGAAAATGGTCCGTTTTCAAATGTTTTATTTTTGAACGTCAGTTCACATTTGTAGGTGGATCATCAGTGTTAGAGCTAAAATTAGCATGTTTAAAGTGATTTTCATGCTTCCAGGGGCTCGGGAAGTTAATTAAATACCATTTGGAGGCATTTAATGTTCGAGCAAAAACGGCTGATTTTCGACAAAAGAGATAACACCCCCCCATTACGTCATGCTTCAGAAATGTGGAAAATGGTCCGTTTTCAAATGTTTTATTTTTGAACGTCAGTTCACATTTGTAGGTGGATCATCAGTGTTAGAGCTAAAATTAGCATGTTTAAAGTGATTTTCATGCTTCCAGGGGCCAAAAACACAAGATTTATGGAATGGTTAAAAGTGCATGAAAATGGCCAATTTACTCACTCTGAGTTCTCAAAAAGGGTTTCTTCACCCCGGGAAGTTAATTAAATACCATTTGGAGGCATTTAATTTTCGAGCAAAAACGGCTGATTTTCGACAAAAGAGATAACACCCCCCATTACGTCATGCTTCAGAAATGTGGAAAATGGTCCGTTTTCAAATGTTTTATTTTTGAACATCAGTTCACATTTGTAGGTGGATCATCAGTGTTAGAGCTAAAATTAGCACGTTTAAAGTGATTTTCATGATTCCAGGGGCTCGGGAAGTTAATTAAATACCATTTGGAGGCATTTAATGTTCGAGCAAAAACGGCTGATTTTCGACAAAAGAGATAACACCCCCCCATTACGTCATGCTTCAGAAATGTGGAAAATGGTCCGTTTTCAAATGTTTTATTTTTGAACGTCAGTTCACATTTGTAGGTGGATCATCAGTGTTAGAGCTAAAATTAGCATGTTTAAAGTGATTTTCATGCTTCCAGGGGCTCGGGAAGTTAATTAAATACCATTTGGAGGCATTTAATGTTCGAGCAAAAACGGCTGATTTTCGACAAAAGAGATAACACCCCCCCATTACGTCATGCTTCAGAAATGTGGAAAATGGTCCGTTTTCAAATGTTTTATTTTTGAACGTCAGTTCACATTTGTAGGTGGATCATCAGTGTTAGAGCTAAAATTAGCATGTTTAAAGTGATTTTCATGCTTCCAGGGGCCCAAAACACAAGATTTATGGAATGGTTAAAAGTGCATAAAAATGGCCAATTTACTCACTCTGAGTTCTCAAAAAGGGTTTCTTCACCCCGGGAAGTTAATTAAATACCATTTGGAGGCATTTAATGTTAGAGCAAAAACGGCTGATTTTCGACAAAAGAGATAACACCCCCCCATTACGTCATGCTTCAGAAATGTGGAAAATGGTCCGTTTTCAAATGTTTTATTTTTGAACGTCAGTTCACATTTGTAGGTGGATCATCAGTGTTAGAGCTAAAATTAGCATGTTTAAAGTGATTTTCATGCTTCCAGGGGCCCAAAACACAAGATTTATGGAATGGTTAAAAGTGCATGAAAATGGCCAATTTACTCACTCTGAGTTCTCAAAAAGGGTTTCTTCACCCCGGGAAGTTAATTAAATACCATTTGGAGGCATTTAATGTTCGAGCAAAAACGGCTGATTTTCGACAAAAGAGATAACACCCCCCCATTACGTCATGCTTCAGAAATGTGGAAAATGGTCCGTTTTCAAATGTTTTATTTTTGAACGTCAGTTCACATTTGTAGGTGGATCATCAGTGTTAGAGCTAAAATTAGCATGTTTAAAGTGATTTTCATGCTTCCAGGGGCTCGGGAAGTTAATTATATACCATTTGGAGGCATTTAATGTTCGAGCAAAAACGGCTGATTTTCGACAAAAGAGATAACACCCCCCCATTACGTCATGCTTCAGAAATGTGGAAAATGGTCCGTTTTCAAATGTTTTATTTTTGAACGTCAGTTCACATTTGTAGGTGGATCATCAGTGTTAGAGCTAAAATTAGCATGTTTAAAGTGATTTTCATGCTTCCAGGGGCCCAAAACACAAGATTTATGGAATGGTTAAAAGTGCATAAAAATGGCCAATTTACTCACTCTGAGTTCTCAAAAAGGGTTTCTTCACCCCGGGAAGTTAATTAAATACCATTTGGAGGCATTTAATGTTAGAGCAAAAACGGCTGATTTTCGACAAAAGAGATAACACCCCCCCATTACGTCATGCTTCAGAAATGTGGAAAATGGTCCGTTTTCAAATGTTTTATTTTTGAACGTCAGTTCACATTTGTAGGTGGATCATCAGTGTTAGAGCTAAAATTAGCATGTTTAAAGTGATTTTCATGCTTCCAGGGGCCCAAAACACAAGAATTATGGAATGGTTAAAAGTGCATGAAAATGGCCAATTTACTCACTCTGAGTTCTCAAAAAGGGTTTCTTCACCCCGGGAAGTTAATTAAATACCATTTGGAGGCATTTAATGTTCGAGCAAAAACGGCTGATTTTCGACAAAAGAGATAACACCCCCCATTACGTCATGCTTCAGAAATGTGGAAAATGGTCCGTTTTCAAATGTTTTATTTTTGAACGTCAGTTCACATTTGTAGGTGGATCATCAGTGTTAGAGCTAAAATTAGCATGTTTAAAGTGATTTTCATGCTTCCAGGGGCCCAAAACACAAGATTTATGGAATGGTTAAAAGTGCATGAAAATGGCCAATTTACTCACTCTGAGTTCTCAAAAAGGGTTTCTTCACCCCGGGAAGTTAATTAAATACCATTTGGAGGCATTTAATGTTCGAGCAAAAACGGCTGATTTTCGACAAAAGAGATAACACCCCCCCATTACGTCATGCTTCAGAAATGTGGAAAATGGTCCGTTTTCAAATGTTTTATTTTTGAACGTCAGTTCACATTTGTAGGTGGATCATCAGTGTTAGAGCTAAAATTAGCATGTTTAAAGTGATTTTCATGCTTCCAGGGGCCCAAAACACAAGATTTATGGAATGGTTAAAAGTGCATGAAAATGGCCAATTTACTCACTCTGAGTTCTCAAAAAGGGTTTCTTCACCCCGGGAAGTTAATTAAATACCATTTGGAGGCATTTAATGTTCGAGCAAAAACGGCTGATTTTCGACAAAAGAGATAACACCCCCCCATTACGTCATGCTTCAGAAATGTGGAAAATGGTCCGTTTTCAAATGTTTTATTTTTGAACGTCAGTTCACATTTGTAGGTGGATCATCAGTGTTAGAGCTAAAATTAGCATGTTTAAAGTGATTTTCATGCTTCCAGGGGCTCGGGAAGTTAATTAAATACCATTTGGAGGCATTTAATGTTCGAGCAAAAACGGCTGATTTTCCACAAAAGAGATAACACCCCCCCATTACGTCATGCTTCAGAAATGTGGAAAATGGTCCGTTTTCAAATGTTTTATTTTTGAACGTCAGTTCACATTTGTAGGTGGATCATCAGTGTTAGAGCTAAAATTAGCATGTTTAAAGTGATTTTCATGCTTCCAGGGGCTCGGGAAGTTAATTAAATACCATTTGGAGGCATTTAATGTGCGAGCAAAAACGGCTGATTTTCGACAAAAGAGATAACACCCCCCCCATTACGTCATGCTTCAGAAATGTGGAAAATGGTCCGTTTTCAAATGTTTTATTTTTGAACGTCAGTTCACATTTGTAGGTGGATCATCAGTGTTAGAGCTAAAATTTGCATGTTTAAAGTGATTTTCATGCTTCCAGGGGCCCAAAACACAAGATTTATGGAATGGTTAAAAGTGCATGAAAATGGCCAATTTACTCACTCTGAGTTCTCAAAAAGGGTTTCTTCACCCCGGGAAGTTAATTAAATACCATTTGGAGGCATTTAATGTTAGAGCAAAAACGGCTGATTTTCGACAAAAGAGATAACACCCCCCCATTACGTCATGCTTCAAAAATGTGGAAAATGGTCCGTTTTCAAATGTTTTATTTTTGAACGTCAGTTCACATTTGTAGGTGGATCATCAGTGTTAGAGCTAAAATTAGCATGTTTAAAGTGATTTTCATGCTTCCAGGGGCTCGGGAAGTTAATTAAATACCATTTGGAGGCATTTAATGTTAGAGCAAAAACGGCTGATTTTCGACAAAAGAGATAACACCCCCCCATTACGTCATGCTTCAGAAATGTGGAAAATGGTCCGTTTTCAAATGTTTTATTTTTGAACGTCAGTTCACATTTGTAGGTGGATCATCAGTGTTAGAGCTAAAATTAGCATGTTTAAAGTGATTTTCATGCTTCCAGGGGCCCAAAACACAAGATTTATGGAATGGGTAAAAGTGCATGAAAATGGCCAATTTACTCACTCTGAGTTCTCAAAAAGGGTTTCTTCACCCCGGGAAGTTAATTAAATACCATTTGGAGGCATTTAATGTTAGAGCAAAAACGGCTGATTTTCGACAAAAGAGATAACACCCCCCCATTACGTCATGCTTCAGAAATGTGGAAATGGTCCGTTTTCAAATGTTTTATTTTTGAACGTCAGTTCACATTTGTAGGTGGATCATCAGTGTTAGAGCTAAAATTAGCATGTTTAAAGTGATTTTCATGCTTCCAGGGGCTTGGGAAGTTAATTAAATACCATTTGGAGGCATTTAATGTTCGAGCAAAAACGGCTGATTTTCGACAAAAGAGATAACACCCCCCCATTACGTCATGCTTCAGAAATGTGGAAAATGGTCCGTTTTCAAATGTTTTATTTTTGAACGTCAGTTCACATTTGTAGGTGGATCATCAGTGTTAGAGCTAAAATTAGCATGTTTAAAGTGATTTTCATGCTTCCAGGGGCTCGGGAAGTTAATTAAATACCATTTGGAGGCATTTAATGTTCGAGCAAAAACGGCTGATTTTCCACAAAAGAGATAACACCCCCCCATTACGTCATGCTTCAGAAATGTGGAAAATGGTCCGTTTTCAAATGTTTTATTTTTGAACGTCAGTTCACATTTGTAGGTGGATCATCAGTGTTAGAGCTAAAATTAGCATGTTTAAAGTGATTTTCATGCTTCCAGGGGCTCGGGAAGTTAATTAAATACCATTTGGAGGCATTTAATGTTCGAGCAAAAACGGCTGATTTTCCACAAAAGAGATAACACCCCCCCATTACGTCATGCTTCAGAAATGTGGAAAATGGTCCGTTTTCAAATGTTTTATTTTTGAACGTCAGTTCACATTTGTAGGTGGATCATCAGTGTTAGAGCTAAAATTAGCATGTTTAAAGTGATTTTCATGCTTCCAGGGGCTCGGGAAGTTAATTAAATACCATTTGGAGGCATTTAATGTTCGAGCAAAAACGGCTGATTTTCGACAAAAGAGATAACACCCCCCCATTACGTCATGCTTCAGAAATGTGGAAAATGGTCCGTTTTCAAATGTTTTATTTTTGAACGTCAGTTCACATTTGTAGGTGGATCATCAGTGTTAGAGCTAAAATTAGCATGTTTAAAGTGATTTTCATGCTTCCAGGGGCTCGGGAAGTTAATTAAATACCATTTGGAGGCATTTAATGTTCGAGCAAAAACGGCTGATTTTCGACAAAAGAGATAACACCCCCCATTACGTCATGCTTCAGAAATGTGGAAAATGGTCCGTTTTCAAATGTTTTATTTTTGAACGTCAGTTCACATTTGTAGGTGGATCATCAGTGTTAGAGCTAAAATTAGCATGTTTAAAGTGATTTTCATGCTTCCAGGGGCCCAAAACACAAGATTTATGGAATGGTTAAAAGTGCATGAAAATGGCCAATTTACTCACTCTGAGTTCTCAAAAAGGGTTTCTTCACCCCGGGAAGTTAATTAAATACCATTTGGAGGCATTTAATGTTAGAGCAAAAACGGCTGATTTTCGACAAAAGAGATAACACCCCCCCATTACGTCATGCTTCAGAAATGTGGAAAATGGTCAGTTTTCAAATGTTTTATTTTTTAACGTCAGTTCACATTTGTAGGTGGATCATCAGTGTTAGAGCTAAAATTAGCATGTTTAAAGTGATTTTCATGCTTCCAGGGGCTCGGGAAGTTAATTAAATACCATTTGGAGGCATTTAATGTTCGAGCAAAAACGGCTGATTTTCGACAAAAGAGATAACACCCCCTTATTACGTCATGCTTCAGAAATGTGGAAAATGGTCCGTTTTCAAATGTTTTATTTTTGAACGTCAGTTCACATTTGTAGGTGGATCATCAGTGTTAGAGCTAAAATTAGCATGTTTAAAGTGATTTTCATGCTACCAGGGGCTCGGGAAGTTAATTAAATACCATTTGGAGGCATTTAATGTTAGAGCAAAAACGGCTGATTTTCGACAAAAGAGATAACACCCCCCATTACGTCATGCTTCAGAAATGTGGAAAATGGTCCGTTTTCAAATGTTTTATTTTTGAACGTCAGTTCACATTTGTAGGTGGATCATCAGTGTTAGAGCTAAAATTAGCATGTTTAAAGTGATTTTCATGCTTCCAGGGGCCCAAAACACAAGATTTATGGAATGGTTAAAAGTGCATGAAAATGGCCAATTTACTCACTCTGAGTTCTCAAAAAGGGTTTCTTCACCCCGGGAAGTTAATTAAATATCATTTGGAGGCATTTAATGTTAGAGCAAAAACGGCTGATTTTCGACAAAAGAGATAACACCCCCCCATTACGTCATGCTTCAGAAATGTGGAAAATGGTCCGTTTTCAAATGTTTTATTTTTGAACGTCAGTTCACATTTATAGGTGGATCATCAGTGTTAGAGCTAAAATTAGCATGTTTAAAGTGATTTTCATGCTTCCAGGGGCTCGGGAAGTTAATTAAATACCATTTGGAGGCATTTAATGTTCGAGCAAAAACGGCTGATTTTCGACAAAAGAGATAACACCCCCTTATTACGTCATGCTTCAGAAATGTGGAAAATGGTCCGTTTTCAAATGTTTTATTTTTGAACGTCAGTTCACATTTGTAGGTGGATCATCAGTGTTAGAGCTAAAATTAGCATGTTTAAAGTGATTTTCATGCTTCCAGGGGCTCGGGAAGTTAATTAAATACCATTTGGAGGCATTTAATGTTCGAGCAAAAACGGCTGATTTTCGACAAAAGAGATAACACCCCCCCATTACGTCATGCTTCAGAAATGTGGAAAATGGTCCGTTTTCAAATGTTTTATTTTTGAACGTCAGTTCACATTTGTAGGTGGATCATCAGTGTTAGAGCTAAAATTAGCATGTTTAAAGTGATTTTCATGCTTCCAGGGGCCAAAAACACAAGATTTATGGAATGGTTAAAAGTGCATGAAAATGGCCAATTTACTCACTCTGAGTTCTCAAAAAGGGTTTCTTCACCCCGGGAAGTTAATTAAATACCATTTGGAGGCATTTAATTTTCGAGCAAAAACGGCTGATTTTCGACAAAAGAGATAACACCCCCCATTACGTCATGCTTCAGAAATGTGGAAAATGGTCCGTTTTCAAATGTTTTATTTTTGAACATCAGTTCACATTTGTAGGTGGATCATCAGTGTTAGAGCTAAAATTAGCACGTTTAAAGTGATTTTCATGATTCCAGGGGCTCGGGAAGTTAATTAAATACCATTTGGAGGCATTTAATGTTCGAGCAAAAACGGCTGATTTTCGACAAAAGAGATAACACCCCCCCATTACGTCATGCTTCAGAAATGTGGAAAATGGTCCGTTTTCAAATGTTTTATTTTTGAACGTCAGTTCACATTTGTAGGTGGATCATCAGTGTTAGAGCTAAAATTAGCATGTTTAAAGTGATTTTCATGCTTCCAGGGGCTCGGGAAGTTAATTAAATACCATTTGGAGGCATTTAATGTTCGAGCAAAAACGGCTGATTTTCGACAAAAGAGATAACACCCCCCCATTACGTCATGCTTCAGAAATGTGGAAAATGGTCCGTTTTCAAATGTTTTATTTTTGAACGTCAGTTCACATTTGTAGGTGGATCATCAGTGTTAGAGCTAAAATTAGCATGTTTAAAGTGATTTTCATGCTTCCAGGGGCCCAAAACACAAGATTTATGGAATGGTTAAAAGTGCATAAAAATGGCCAATTTACTCACTCTGAGTTCTCAAAAAGGGTTTCTTCACCCCGGGAAGTTAATTAAATACCATTTGGAGGCATTTAATGTTAGAGCAAAAACGGCTGATTTTCGACAAAAGAGATAACACCCCCCCATTACGTCATGCTTCAGAAATGTGGAAAATGGTCCGTTTTCAAATGTTTTATTTTTGAACGTCAGTTCACATTTGTAGGTGGATCATCAGTGTTAGAGCTAAAATTAGCATGTTTAAAGTGATTTTCATGCTTCCAGGGGCCCAAAACACAAGATTTATGGAATGGTTAAAAGTGCATGAAAATGGCCAATTTACTCACTCTGAGTTCTCAAAAAGGGTTTCTTCACCCCGGGAAGTTAATTAAATACCATTTGGAGGCATTTAATGTTCGAGCAAAAACGGCTGATTTTCGACAAAAGAGATAACACCCCCCCATTACGTCATGCTTCAGAAATGTGGAAAATGGTCCGTTTTCAAATGTTTTATTTTTGAACGTCAGTTCACATTTGTAGGTGGATCATCAGTGTTAGAGCTAAAATTAGCATGTTTAAAGTGATTTTCATGCTTCCAGGGGCTCGGGAAGTTAATTATATACCATTTGGAGGCATTTAATGTTCGAGCAAAAACGGCTGATTTTCGACAAAAGAGATAACACCCCCCCATTACGTCATGCTTCAGAAATGTGGAAAATGGTCCGTTTTCAAATGTTTTATTTTTGAACGTCAGTTCACATTTGTAGGTGGATCATCAGTGTTAGAGCTAAAATTAGCATGTTTAAAGTGATTTTCATGCTTCCAGGGGCCCAAAACACAAGATTTATGGAATGGTTAAAAGTGCATAAAAATGGCCAATTTACTCACTCTGAGTTCTCAAAAAGGGTTTCTTCACCCCGGGAAGTTAATTAAATACCATTTGGAGGCATTTAATGTTAGAGCAAAAACGGCTGATTTTCGACAAAAGAGATAACACCCCCCCATTACGTCATGCTTCAGAAATGTGGAAAATGGTCCGTTTTCAAATGTTTTATTTTTGAACGTCAGTTCACATTTGTAGGTGGATCATCAGTGTTAGAGCTAAAATTAGCATGTTTAAAGTGATTTTCATGCTTCCAGGGGCCCAAAACACAAGAATTATGGAATGGTTAAAAGTGCATGAAAATGGCCAATTTACTCACTCTGAGTTCTCAAAAAGGGTTTCTTCACCCCGGGAAGTTAATTAAATACCATTTGGAGGCATTTAATGTTCGAGCAAAAACGGCTGATTTTCGACAAAAGAGATAACACCCCCCATTACGTCATGCTTCAGAAATGTGGAAAATGGTCCGTTTTCAAATGTTTTATTTTTGAACGTCAGTTCACATTTGTAGGTGGATCATCAGTGTTAGAGCTAAAATTAGCATGTTTAAAGTGATTTTCATGCTTCCAGGGGCCCAAAACACAAGATTTATGGAATGGTTAAAAGTGCATGAAAATGGCCAATTTACTCACTCTGAGTTCTCAAAAAGGGTTTCTTCACCCCGGGAAGTTAATTAAATACCATTTGGAGGCATTTAATGTTCGAGCAAAAACGGCTGATTTTCGACAAAAGAGATAACACCCCCCCATTACGTCATGCTTCAGAAATGTGGAAAATGGTCCGTTTTCAAATGTTTTATTTTTGAACGTCAGTTCACATTTGTAGGTGGATCATCAGTGTTAGAGCTAAAATTAGCATGTTTAAAGTGATTTTCATGCTTCCAGGGGCTAGGGAAGTGAAATAAATACCATTTGGAGGCATTTAATGTTCGAGCAAAAACGGCTGATTTTCCACAAAAGAGATAACACCCCCCCATTACGTCATGCTTCAGAAATGTGGAAAATGGTCCGTTTTCAAATGTTTTATTTTTGAACGTCAGTTCACATTTGTAGGTGGATCATCAGTGTTAGAGCTAAAATTAGCATGTTTAAAGTGATTTTCATGCTTCCAGGGGCTCGGGAAGTTAATTAAATACCATTTGGAGGCATTTAATGTTCGAGCAAAAACGGCTGATTTTCCACAAAAGAGATAACACCCCCCCATTACGTCATGCTTCAGAAATGTGGAAAATGGTCCGTTTTCAAATGTTTTATTTTTGAACGTCAGTTCACATTTGTAGGTGGATCATCAGTGTTAGAGCTAAAATTAGCATGTTTAAAGTGATTTTCATGCTTCCAGGGGCTCGGGAAGTTAATTAAATACCATTTGGAGGCATTTAATGTGCGAGCAAAAACGGCTGATTTTCGACAAAAGAGATAACACCCCCCCCATTACGTCATGCTTCAGAAATGTGGAAAATGGTCCGTTTTCAAATGTTTTATTTTTGAACGTCAGTTCACATTTGTAGGTGGATCATCAGTGTTAGAGCTAAAATTTGCATGTTTAAAGTGATTTTCATGCTTCCAGGGGCCCAAAACACAAGATTTATGGAATGGTTAAAAGTGCATGAAAATGGCCAATTTACTCACTCTGAGTTCTCAAAAAGGGTTTCTTCACCCCGGGAAGTTAATTAAATACCATTTGGAGGCATTTAATGTTAGAGCAAAAACGGCTGATTTTCGACAAAAGAGATAACACCCCCCCATTACGTCATGCTTCAGAAATGTGGAAAATGGTCCGTTTTCAAATGTTTTATTTTTGAAAGTCAGTTCACATTTGTAGGTGGATCATCAGTGTTAGAGCTAAAATTAGCATGTTTAAAGTGATTTTCATGCTTCCAGTGGCTCGGGAAGTGAAATAAATACCATTTGGAGGCATTTAATGTTCGAGCAAAAACGGCTGATTTTCGACAAAAGAGATAACACCCCCCCATTACGTCATGCTTCAGAAATGTGGAAAATGGTCCGTTTTCAAATGTTTTATTTTTGAACGTCAGTTCACATTTGTAGGTGGATCATCAGTGTTAGAGCTAAAATTAGCATGTTTAAAGTGATTTTCATGCTTCCAGGGGCCCAAAACACAAGATTTATGGAATGGTTAAAAGTGCATGAAAATGGCCAATTTACTCACTCTGAGTTCTCAAAAAGGGTTTCTTCACCCCGGGAAGTTAATTAAATACCATTTGGAGGCATTTAATGTTCGAGCAAAAACGGCTGATTTTCGACAAAAGAGATAACACCCCCCATTACGTCATGCTTCAGAAATGTGGAAAATGGTCCGTTTTCAAATGTTTTATTTTTGAACGTCAGTTCACATTTGTAGGTGGATCATCAGTGTTAGAGCTAAAATTAGCATGTTTAAAGTGATTTTCATGCTTCCAGGGGCCCAAAACACAAGATTTATGGAATGGTTAAAAGTGCATGAAAATGGCCAATTTACTCACTCTGAGTTCTCAAAAAGGGTTTCTTCACCCCGGGAAGTTAATTAAATACCATTTGGAGGCATTTAATGTTCGAGCAAAAACGGCTGATTTTCGACAAAAGAGATAACACCCCCCCATTACGTCATGCTTCAGAAATGTGGAAAATGGTCCGTTTTCAAATGTTTTATTTTTGAACGTCAGTTCACATTTGTAGGTGGATCATCAGTGTTAGAGCTAAAATTAGCATGTTTAAAGTGATTTTCATGCTTCCAGGGGCTAGGGAAGTGAAATAAATACCATTTGGAGGCATTTAATGTTCGAGCAAAAACGGCTGATTTTCCACAAAAGAGATAACACCCCCCCATTACGTCATGCTTCAGAAATGTGGAAAATGGTCCGTTTTCAAATGTTTTATTTTTGAACGTCAGTTCACATTTGTAGGTGGATCATCAGTGTTAGAGCTAAAATTAGCATGTTTAAAGTGATTTTCATGCTTCCAGGGGCTCGGGAAGTTAATTAAATACCATTTGGAGGCATTTAATGTTCGAGCAAAAACGGCTGATTTTCCACAAAAGAGATAACACCCCCCCATTACGTCATGCTTCAGAAATGTGGAAAATGGTCCGTTTTCAAATGTTTTATTTTTGAACGTCAGTTCACATTTGTAGGTGGATCATCAGTGTTAGAGCTAAAATTAGCATGTTTAAAGTGATTTTCATGCTTCCAGGGGCTCGGGAAGTTAATTAAATACCATTTGGAGGCATTTAATGTGCGAGCAAAAACGGCTGATTTTCGACAAAAGAGATAACACCCCCCCCATTACGTCATGCTTCAGAAATGTGGAAAATGGTCCGTTTTCAAATGTTTTATTTTTGAACGTCAGTTCACATTTGTAGGTGGATCATCAGTGTTAGAGCTAAAATTTGCATGTTTAAAGTGATTTTCATGCTTCCAGGGGCCCAAAACACAAGATTTATGGAATGGTTAAAAGTGCATGAAAATGGCCAATTTACTCACTCTGAGTTCTCAAAAAGGGTTTCTTCACCCCGGGAAGTTAATTAAATACCATTTGGAGGCATTTAATGTTAGAGCAAAAACGGCTGATTTTCGACAAAAGAGATAACACCCCCCCATTACGTCATGCTTCAGAAATGTGGAAAATGGTCCGTTTTCAAATGTTTTATTTTTGAAAGTCAGTTCACATTTGTAGGTGGATCATCAGTGTTAGAGCTAAAATTAGCATGTTTAAAGTGATTTTCATGCTTCCAGTGGCTCGGGAAGTGAAATAAATACCATTTGGAGGCATTTAATGTTCGAGCAAAAACGGCTGATTTTCGACAAAAGAGATAACACCCCCCCATTACGTCATGCTTCAGAAATGTGGAAAATGGTCCGTTTTCAAATGTTTTATTTTTGAACGTCAGTTCACATTTGTAGGTGGATCATCAGTGTTAGAGCTAAAATTAGCATGTTTAAAGTGATTTTCATGCTTCCAGGGGCCCAAAACACAAGATTTATGGAATGGTTAAAAGTGCATGAAAATGGCCAATTTACTCACTCTGAGTTCTCAAAAAGGGTTTCTTCACCCCGGGAAGTTAATTAAATACCATTTGGAGGCATTTAATGTTAGAGCAAAAACGGCTGATTTTCGACAAAAGAGATAACACCCCCCCATTACGTCATGCTTCAGAAATGTGGAAAATGGTCCGTTTTCAAATGTTTTATTTTTGAACGTCAGTTCACATTTGTAGGTGGATCATCAGTGTTAGAGCTAAAATTAGCATGTTTAAAGTGATTTTCATGCTTCCAGGGGCTCGGGAAGTGAAATAAATACCATTTGGAGGCATTTAATGTTCGAGCAAAAACGGCTGATTTTCGACAAAAGAGATAACACCCCCCCATTACGTCATGCTTCAGAAATGTGGAAAATGGTCCGTTTTCAAATGTTTTATTTTTGAACGTCAGTTCACATTTGTAGGTGGATCATCAGTGTTAGAGCTAAAATTAGGATGTTTAAAGTGATTTTCATGCTTCCAGGGGCTCGGGAAGTTAATTAAATACCATTTGGAGGCATTTAATGTTCGAGCAAAAAAGGCTGATTTTCCCCAAAAGAGATAACACCCCCCCATTACGTCATGCTTCAGAAATGTGGAAAATGGTCCGTTTTCAAATGTTTTATTTTTGAACGTCAGTTCACATTTGTAGGTGGATCATCAGTGTTAGAGCTAAAATTAGCATGTTTAAAGTGATTTTCATGCTTCCAGGGGCTCGGGAAGTTAATTAAATACCATTTGGAGGCATTTAATGTTAGAGCAAAAACGGCTGATTTTCGACAAAAGAGATAACACCCCCCAATTACGTCATGCTTCAGAAATGTGGAAAATGGTCCGTTTTCAAATGTTTTATTTTTGAACGTCAGTTCACATTTGTAGGTGGATCATCAGTGTTAGAGCTAAAATTAGCATGTTTAAAGTGATTTTCATGCTTCCAGGGGCCCAAAACACAAGATTTATGGAATGGTTAAAAGTGCATGAAAATGGCCAATTTACTCACTCTGAGTTCTCAAAAAGGGTTTCTTCACCCCGGGAAGTTAATTAAATACCATTTGGAGGCATTTAATGTTAGAGCAAAAACGGCTGATTTTCGACAAAAGAGATAACACCCCCCCATTACGTCATGCTTCAGAAATGTGGAAATGGTCCGTTTTCAAATGTTTTATTTTTGAACGTCAGTTCACATTTGTAGGTGGATCATCAGTGTTAGAGCTAAAATTAGCATGTTTAAAGTGATTTTCATGCTTCCAGGGGCTCGGGAAGTTAATTAAATACCATTTGGAGGCATTTAATGTTCGAGCAAAAACGGCTGATTTTCGACAAAAGAGATAACACCCCCCCATTACGTCATGCTTCAGAAATGTGGAAAATGGTCCGTTTTCAAATGTTTTATTTTTGAACGTCAGTTCACATTTGTAGGTGGATCATCAGTGTTAGAGCTAAAATTAGCATGTTTAAAGTGATTTTCATGCTTCCAGGGGCCCAAAACACAAGATTTATGGAATGGTTAAAAGTGCATGAAAATGGCTAATTTACTCACTCTGAGTTCTCAAAAAGGGTTTCTTCACCCCGGGAAGTTAATTAAATACCATTTGGAGGCATTTAATGTTCGAGCAAAAACGGCTGATTTTCGACAAAAGAGATAACACCCCCCCATTACGTCATGCTTCAGAAATGTGGAAAATGGTCCGTTTTCAAATGTTTTATTTTTGAACGTCAGTTCACATTTGTAGGTGGATCATCAGTGTTAGAGCTAAAATTAGCATGTTTAAAGTGATTTTCATGCTTCCAGGGGCCCAAAACACAAGATTTATGGAATGGTTAAAAGTGCATAAAAATGGCCAATTTACTCACTCTGAGTTCTCAAAAAGGGTTTCTTCACCCCTGGAAGTTAATTAAATACCATTTGGAGGCATTTAATGTTAGAGCAAAAACGGCTGATTTTCGACAAAAGAGATAACACCCCCCCATTACGTCATGCTTCAGAAATGTGGAAAATGGTCCGTTTTCAAATGTTTTATTTTTGAACGTCAGTTCACATTTGTAGGTGGATCATCAGTGTTAGAGCTAAAATTAGCATGTTTAAAGTGATTTTCATGCTTCCAGGGGCCCAAAACACAAGATTTATGGAATGGTTAAAAGTGCATGAAAATGGCCAATTTACTAACTCTGAGTTCTCAAAAAGGGTTTCTTCACCCCGGGAAGTTAATTAAATACCATTTGGAGGCATTTAATGTTCGAGCAAAAACGGCTGATTTTCGACAAAAGAGATAACACCCCCCATTACGTCATGCTTCAGAAATGTGGAAAATGGTCCGTTTTCAAATGTTTTATTTTTGAACGTCAGTTCACATTTGTAGGTGGATCATCAGTGTTAGAGCTAAAATTAGCATGTTTAAAGTGATTTTCATGCTTCCAGGGGCCCAAAACACAAGCTTTATGGAATGGTTAAAAGTGCATGAAAATGGCCAATTTACTCACTCTGAGTTCTCAAAAAGGGTTTCTTCACCCCGGGAAGTTAATTAAATACCATTTGGAGGCATTTAATGTTCGAGCAAAAACGGCTGATTTTCGACAAAAGAGATAACACCCCCCCATTACGTCATGCTTCAGAAATGTGGAAAATGGTCCGTTTTCAAATGTTTTATTTTTGAACGTCAGTTCACATTTGTAGGTGGATCATCAGTGTTAGAGCTAAAATTAGCATGTTTAAAGTGATTTTCATGCTTCCAGGGGCTCGGGAAGTGAAATAAATACCATTTGGAGGCATTTAATGTTCGAGCAAAAACGGCTGATTTTCCACAAAAGAGATAACACCCCCCCATTACGTCATGCTTCAAAAATGTGGAAAATGGTCCGTTTTCAAATGTTTTATTTTTGAACGTCAGTTCACATTTGTAGGTGGATCATCAGTGTTAGAGCTAAAATTAGCATGTTTAAAGTGATTTTCATGCTTCCAGGGGCTCGGGAAGTTAATTAAATACCATTTGGAGGCATTTAATGTGCGAGCAAAAACGGCTGATTTTCGACAAAAGAGATAACACCCCCCCATTACGTCATGCTTCAGAAATGTGGAAAATGGTCCGTTTTCAAATGTTTTATTTTTGAACGTCAGTTCACATTTGTAGGTGGATCATCAGTGTTAGAGCTAAAATTTGCATGTTTAAAGTGATTTTCATGCTTCCAGGGGCCCAAAACACAAGATTTATGGAATGGTTAAAAGTGCATGAAAATGGCCAATTTACTCACTCTGAGTTCTCAAAAAGGGTTTCTTCACCCCGGGAAGTTAATTAAATACCATTTGGAGGCATTTAATGTTAGAGCAAAAACGGCTGATTTTCGACAAAAGAGATAACACCCCCCATTACGTCATGCTTCAGAAATGTGGAAAATGGTCCGTTTTCAAATGTTTTATTTTTGAACGTCAGTTCACATTTGTAGGTGGATCATCAGTGTTAGAGCTAAAATTAGCATGTTTAAAGTGATTTTCATGCTTCCAGGGGCTCGGGAAGTGAAATAAATACCATTTGGAGGCATTTAATGTTCGAGCAAAAACGGCTGATTTTCGACAAAAGAGATAACACCCCCCCATTACGTCATGCTTCAGAAATGTGGAAAATGGTCCGTTTTCAAATGTTTTATTTTTGAACGTCAGTTCACATTTGTAGGTGGATCATCAGTGTTAGAGCTAAAATTAGCATGTTTAAAGTGATTTTCATGCTTCCAGGGGCCCAAAACACAAGATTTATGGAAGGGTTAAAAGTGCATGAAAATGGCCAATTTACTCACTCTGAGTTCTCAAAAAGGGTTTCTTCACCCCGGGAAGTTAATTAAATACCATTTGGAGGCATTTAATGTTAGAGCAAAAACGGCTGATTTTCGACAAAAGAGATAACACCCCCCCATTACGTCATGCTTCAAAAATGTGGAAAATGGTCCGTTTTCAAATGTTTTATTTTTGAACGTCAGTTCACATTTGTAGGTGGATCATCAGTGTTAGAGCTAAAATTAGCATGTTTAAAGTGATTTTCATGCTTCCAGGGGCTCGGGAAGTTAATTAAATACCATTTGGAGGCATTTAATGTTAGAGCAAAAACGGCTGATTTTCGACAAAAGAGATAACACCCCCCCATTACGTCATGCTTCAGAAATGTGGAAAATGGTCCGTTTTCAAATGTTTTATTTTTGAACGTCAGTTCACATTTGTAGGTGGATCATCAGTGTTAGAGCTAAAATTAGCATGTTTAAAGTGATTTTCATGCTTCCAGGGGCCCAAAACACAAGATTTATGGAATGGGTAAAAGTGCATGAAAATGGCCAATTTACTCACTCTGAGTTCTCAAAAAGGGTTTCTTCACCCCGGGAAGTTAATTAAATACCATTTGGAGGCATTTAATGTTAGAGCAAAAACGGCTGATTTTCGACAAAAGAGATAACACCCCCCCCATTACGTCATGCTTCAGAAATGTGGAAATGGTCCGTTTTCAAATGTTTTATTTTTGAACGTCAGTTCACATTTGTAGGTGGATCATCAGTGTTAGAGCTAAAATTAGCATGTTTAAAGTGATTTTCATGCTTCCAGGGGCTCGGGAAGTTAATTAAATACCATTTGGAGGCATTTAATGTTCGAGCAAAAACGGCTGATTTTCGACAAAAGAGATAACACCCCCCCATTACGTCATGCTTCAGAAATGTGGAAAATGGTCCGTTTTCAAATGTTTTATTTTTGAACGTCAGTTCACATTTGTAGGTGGATCATCAGTGTTAGAGCTAAAATTAGCATGTTTAAAGTGATTTTCATGCTTCCAGGGGCTCGGGAAGTTAATTAAATACCATTTGGAGGCATTTAATGTTCGAGCAAAAACGGCTGATTTTCCACAAAAGAGATAACACCCCCCCATTACGTCATGCTTCAGAAATGTGGAAAATGGTCCGTTTTCAAATGTTTTATTTTTGAACGTCAGTTCACATTTGTAGGTGGATCATCAGTGTTAGAGCTAAAATTAGCATGTTTAAAGTGATTTTCATGCTTCCAGGGGCTCGGGAAGTTAATTAAATACCATTTGGAGGCATTTAATGTTCGAGCAAAAACGGCTGATTTTCCACAAAAGAGATAACACCCCCCCATTACGTCATGCTTCAGAAATGTGGAAAATGGTCCGTTTTCAAATGTTTTATTTTTGAACGTCAGTTCACATTTGTAGGTGGATCATCAGTGTTAGAGCTAAAATTAGCATGTTTAAAGTGATTTTCATGCTTCCAGGGGCTCGGGAAGTTAATTAAATACCATTTGGAGGCATTTAATGTTCGAGCAAAAACGGCTGATTTTCGACAAAAGAGATAACACCCCCCCATTACGTCATGCTTCAGAAATGTGGAAAATGGTCCGTTTTCAAATGTTTTATTTTTGAACGTCAGTTCACATTTGTAGGTGGATCATCAGTGTTAGAGCTAAAATTAGCATGTTTAAAGTGATTTTCATGCTTCCAGGGGCTCGGGAAGTTAATTAAATACCATTTGGAGGCATTTAATGTTCGAGCAAAAACGGCTGATTTTCGACAAAAGAGATAACACCCCCCATTACGTCATGCTTCAGAAATGTGGAAAATGGTCCGTTTTCAAATGTTTTATTTTTGAACGTCAGTTCACATTTGTAGGTGGATCATCAGTGTTAGAGCTAAAATTAGCATGTTTAAAGTGATTTTCATGCTTCCAGGGGCCCAAAACACAAGATTTATGGAATGGTTAAAAGTGCATGAAAATGGCCAATTTACTCACTCTGAGTTCTCAAAAAGGGTTTCTTCACCCCGGGAAGTTAATTAAATACCATTTGGAGGCATTTAATGTTAGAGCAAAAACGGCTGATTTTCGACAAAAGAGATAACACCCCCCCATTACGTCATGCTTCAGAAATGTGGAAAATGGTCAGTTTTCAAATGTTTTATTTTTGAACGTCAGTTCACATTTGTAGGTGGATCATCAGTGTTAGAGCTAAAATTAGCATGTTTAAAGTGATTTTCATGCTTCCAGGGGCTCGGGAAGTTAATTAAATACCATTTGGAGGCATTTAATGTTCGAGCAAAAACGGCTGATTTTCGACAAAAGAGATAACACCCCCTTATTACGTCATGCTTCAGAAATGTGGAAAATGGTCCGTTTTCAAATGTTTTATTTTTGAACGTCAGTTCACATTTGTAGGTGGATCATCAGTGTTAGAGCTAAAATTAGCATGTTTAAAGTGATTTTCATGCTTCCAGGGGCTCGGGAAGTTAATTAAATACCATTTGGAGGCATTTAATGTTAGAGCAAAAACGGCTGATTTTCGACAAAAGAGATAACACCCCCCATTACGTCATGCTTCAGAAATGTGGAAAATGGTCCGTTTTCAAATGTTTTATTTTTGAACGTCAGTTCACATTTGTAGGTGGATCATCAGTGTTAGAGCTAAAATTAGCATGTTTAAAGTGATTTTCATGCTTCCAGGGGCCCAAAACACAAGATTTATGGAATGGTTAAAAGTGCATGAAAATGGCCAATTTACTCACTCTGAGTTCTCAAAAAGGGTTTCTTCACCCCGGGAAGTTAATTAAATATCATTTGGAGGCATTTAATGTTAGAGCAAAAACGGCTGATTTTCGACAAAAGAGATAACACCCCCCCATTACGTCATGCTTCAGAAATGTGGAAAATGGTCCGTTTTCAAATGTTTTATTTTTGAACGTCAGTTCACATTTATAGGTGGATCATCAGTGTTAGAGCTAAAATTAGCATGTTTAAAGTGATTTTCATGCTTCCAGGGGCTCGGGAAGTTAATTAAATACCATTTGGAGGCATTTAATGTTCGAGCAAAAACGGCTGATTTTCGACAAAAGAGATAACACCCCCTTATTACGTCATGCTTCAGAAATGTGGAAAATGGTCCGTTTTCAAATGTTTTATTTTTGAACGTCAGTTCACATTTGTAGGTGGATCATCAGTGTTAGAGCTAAAATTAGCATGTTTAAAGTGATTTTCATGCTTCCAGGGGCTCGGGAAGTTAATTAAATACCATTTGGAGGCATTTAATGTTCGAGCAAAAACGGCTGATTTTCGACAAAAGAGATAACACCCCCCCATTACGTCATGCTTCAGAAATGTGGAAAATGGTCCGTTTTCAAATGTTTTATTTTTGAACGTCAGTTCACATTTGTAGGTGGATCATCAGTGTTAGAGCTAAAATTAGCATGTTTAAAGTGATTTTCATGCTTCCAGGGGCCAAAAACACAAGATTTATGGAATGGTTAAAAGTGCATGAAAATGGCCAATTTACTCACTCTGAGTTCTCAAAAAGGGTTTCTTCACCCCGGGAAGTTAATTAAATACCATTTGGAGGCATTTAATTTTCGAGCAAAAACGGCTGATTTTCGACAAAAGAGATAACACCCCCCATTACGTCATGCTTCAGAAATGTGGAAAATGGTCCGTTTTCAAATGTTTTATTTTTGAACATCAGTTCACATTTGTAGGTGGATCATCAGTGTTAGAGCTAAAATTAGCACGTTTAAAGTGATTTTCATGATTCCAGGGGCTCGGGAAGTTAATTAAATACCATTTGGAGGCATTTAATGTTCGAGCAAAAACGGCTGATTTTCGACAAAAGAGATAACACCCCCCCATTACGTCATGCTTCAGAAATGTGGAAAATGGTCCGTTTTCAAATGTTTTATTTTTGAACGTCAGTTCACATTTGTAGGTGGATCATCAGTGTTAGAGCTAAAATTAGCATGTTTAAAGTGATTTTCATGCTTCCAGGGGCTCGGGAAGTTAATTAAATACCATTTGGAGGCATTTAATGTTCGAGCAAAAACGGCTGATTTTCGACAAAAGAGATAACACCCCCCCATTACGTCATGCTTCAGAAATGTGGAAAATGGTCCGTTTTCAAATGTTTTATTTTTGAACGTCAGTTCACATTTGTAGGTGGATCATCAGTGTTAGAGCTAAAATTAGCATGTTTAAAGTGATTTTCATGCTTCCAGGGGCCCAAAACACAAGATTTATGGAATGGTTAAAAGTGCATAAAAATGGCCAATTTACTCACTCTGAGTTCTCAAAAAGGGTTTCTTCACCCCGGGAAGTTAATTAAATACCATTTGGAGGCATTTAATGTTAGAGCAAAAACGGCTGATTTTCGACAAAAGAGATAACACCCCCCCATTACGTCATGCTTCAGAAATGTGGAAAATGGTCCGTTTTCAAATGTTTTATTTTTGAACGTCAGTTCACATTTGTAGGTGGATCATCAGTGTTAGAGCTAAAATTAGCATGTTTAAAGTGATTTTCATGCTTCCAGGGGCCCAAAACACAAGATTTATGGAATGGTTAAAAGTGCATGAAAATGGCCAATTTACTCACTCTGAGTTCTCAAAAAGGGTTTCTTCACCCCGGGAAGTTAATTAAATACCATTTGGAGGCATTTAATGTTCGAGCAAAAACGGCTGATTTTCGACAAAAGAGATAACACCCCCCCATTACGTCATGCTTCAGAAATGTGGAAAATGGTCCGTTTTCAAATGTTTTATTTTTGAACGTCAGTTCACATTTGTAGGTGGATCATCAGTGTTAGAGCTAAAATTAGCATGTTTAAAGTGATTTTCATGCTTCCAGGGGCTCGGGAAGTTAATTATATACCATTTGGAGGCATTTAATGTTCGAGCAAAAACGGCTGATTTTCGACAAAAGAGATAACACCCCCCCATTACGTCATGCTTCAGAAATGTGGAAAATGGTCCGTTTTCAAATGTTTTATTTTTGAACGTCAGTTCACATTTGTAGGTGGATCATCAGTGTTAGAGCTAAAATTAGCATGTTTAAAGTGATTTTCATGCTTCCAGGGGCCCAAAACACAAGATTTATGGAATGGTTAAAAGTGCATAAAAATGGCCAATTTACTCACTCTGAGTTCTCAAAAAGGGTTTCTTCACCCCGGGAAGTTAATTAAATACCATTTGGAGGCATTTAATGTTAGAGCAAAAACGGCTGATTTTCGACAAAAGAGATAACACCCCCCCATTACGTCATGCTTCAGAAATGTGGAAAATGGTCCGTTTTCAAATGTTTTATTTTTGAACGTCAGTTCACATTTGTAGGTGGATCATCAGTGTTAGAGCTAAAATTAGCATGTTTAAAGTGATTTTCATGCTTCCAGGGGCCCAAAACACAAGAATTATGGAATGGTTAAAAGTGCATGAAAATGGCCAATTTACTCACTCTGAGTTCTCAAAAAGGGTTTCTTCACCCCGGGAAGTTAATTAAATACCATTTGGAGGCATTTAATGTTCGAGCAAAAACGGCTGATTTTCGACAAAAGAGATAACACCCCCCATTACGTCATGCTTCAGAAATGTGGAAAATGGTCCGTTTTCAAATGTTTTATTTTTGAACGTCAGTTCACATTTGTAGGTGGATCATCAGTGTTAGAGCTAAAATTAGCATGTTTAAAGTGATTTTCATGCTTCCAGGGGCCCAAAACACAAGATTTATGGAATGGTTAAAAGTGCATGAAAATGGCCAATTTACTCACTCTGAGTTCTCAAAAAGGGTTTCTTCACCCCGGGAAGTTAATTAAATACCATTTGGAGGCATTTAATGTTCGAGCAAAAACGGCTGATTTTCGACAAAAGAGATAACACCCCCCCATTACGTCATGCTTCAGAAATGTGGAAAATGGTCCGTTTTCAAATGTTTTATTTTTGAACGTCAGTTCACATTTGTAGGTGGATCATCAGTGTTAGAGCTAAAATTAGCATGTTTAAAGTGATTTTCATGCTTCCAGGGGCTAGGGAAGTGAAATAAATACCATTTGGAGGCATTTAATGTTCGAGCAAAAACGGCTGATTTTCCACAAAAGAGATAACACCCCCCCATTACGTCATGCTTCAGAAATGTGGAAAATGGTCCGTTTTCAAATGTTTTATTTTTGAACGTCAGTTCACATTTGTAGGTGGATCATCAGTGTTAGAGCTAAAATTAGCATGTTTAAAGTGATTTTCATGCTTCCAGGGGCTCGGGAAGTTAATTAAATACCATTTGGAGGCATTTAATGTTCGAGCAAAAACGGCTGATTTTCCACAAAAGAGATAACACCCCCCCATTACGTCATGCTTCAGAAATGTGGAAAATGGTCCGTTTTCAAATGTTTTATTTTTGAACGTCAGTTCACATTTGTAGGTGGATCATCAGTGTTAGAGCTAAAATTAGCATGTTTAAAGTGATTTTCATGCTTCCAGGGGCTCGGGAAGTTAATTAAATACCATTTGGAGGCATTTAATGTGCGAGCAAAAACGGCTGATTTTCGACAAAAGAGATAACACCCCCCCCATTACGTCATGCTTCAGAAATGTGGAAAATGGTCCGTTTTCAAATGTTTTATTTTTGAACGTCAGTTCACATTTGTAGGTGGATCATCAGTGTTAGAGCTAAAATTTGCATGTTTAAAGTGATTTTCATGCTTCCAGGGGCCCAAAACACAAGATTTATGGAATGGTTAAAAGTGCATGAAAATGGCCAATTTACTCACTCTGAGTTCTCAAAAAGGGTTTCTTCACCCCGGGAAGTTAATTAAATACCATTTGGAGGCATTTAATGTTAGAGCAAAAACGGCTGATTTTCGACAAAAGAGATAACACCCCCCCATTACGTCATGCTTCAGAAATGTGGAAAATGGTCCGTTTTCAAATGTTTTATTTTTGAAAGTCAGTTCACATTTGTAGGTGGATCATCAGTGTTAGAGCTAAAATTAGCATGTTTAAAGTGATTTTCATGCTTCCAGTGGCTCGGGAAGTGAAATAAATACCATTTGGAGGCATTTAATGTTCGAGCAAAAACGGCTGATTTTCGACAAAAGAGATAACACCCCCCCATTACGTCATGCTTCAGAAATGTGGAAAATGGTCCGTTTTCAAATGTTTTATTTTTGAACGTCAGTTCACATTTGTAGGTGGATCATCAGTGTTAGAGCTAAAATTAGCATGTTTAAAGTGATTTTCATGCTTCCAGGGGCCCAAAACACAAGATTTATGGAATGGTTAAAAGTGCATGAAAATGGCCAATTTACTCACTCTGAGTTCTCAAAAAGGGTTTCTTCACCCCGGGAAGTTAATTAAATACCATTTGGAGGCATTTAATGTTAGAGCAAAAACGGCTGATTTTCGACAAAAGAGATAACACCCCCCCATTACGTCATGCTTCAGAAATGTGGAAAATGGTCCGTTTTCAAATGTTTTATTTTTGAACGTCAGTTCACATTTGTAGGTGGATCATCAGTGTTAGAGCTAAAATTAGCATGTTTAAAGTGATTTTCATGCTTCCAGGGGCTCGGGAAGTGAAATAAATACCATTTGGAGGCATTTAATGTTCGAGCAAAAACGGCTGATTTTCGACAAAAGAGATAACACCCCCCCATTACGTCATGCTTCAGAAATGTGGAAAATGGTCCGTTTTCAAATGTTTTATTTTTGAACGTCAGTTCACATTTGTAGGTGGATCATCAGTGTTAGAGCTAAAATTAGCATGTTTAAAGTGATTTTCATGCTTCCAGGGGCTCGGGAAGTTAATTAAATACCATTTGGAGGCATTTAATGTTCGAGCAAAAAAGGCTGATTTTCCCCAAAAGAGATAACACCCCCCCATTACGTCATGCTTCAGAAATGTGGAAAATGGTCCGTTTTCAAATGTTTTATTTTTGAACGTCAGTTCACATTTGTAGGTGGATCATCAGTGTTAGAGCTAAAATTAGCATGTTTAAAGTGATTTTCATGCTTCCAGGGGCTCGGGAAGTTAATTAAATACCATTTGGAGGCATTTAATGTTAGAGCAAAAACGGCTGATTTTCGACAAAAGAGATAACACCCCCCAATTACGTCATGCTTCAGAAATGTGGAAAATGGTCCGTTTTCAAATGTTTTATTTTTGAACGTCAGTTCACATTTGTAGGTGGATCATCAGTGTTAGAGCTAAAATTAGCATGTTTAAAGTGATTTTCATGCTTCCAGGGGCCCAAAACACAAGATTTATGGAATGGTTAAAAGTGCATGAAAATGGCTAATTTACTCACTCTGAGTTCTCAAAAAGGGTTTCTTCACCCCGGGAAGTTAATTAAATACCATTTGGAGGCATTTAATGTTCGAGCAAAAACGGCTGATTTTCGACAAAAGAGATAACACCCCCCCATTACGTCATGCTTCAGAAATGTGGAAAATGGTCCGTTTTCAAATGTTTTATTTTTGAACGTCAGTTCACATTTGTAGGTGGATCATCAGTGTTAGAGCTAAAATTAGCATGTTTAAAGTGATTTTCATGCTTCCAGGGGCCCAAAACACAAGATTTATGGAATGGTTAAAAGTGCATAAAAATGGCCAATTTACTCACTCTGAGTTCTCAAAAAGGGTTTCTTCACCCCTGGAAGTTAATTAAATACCATTTGGAGGCATTTAATGTTAGAGCAAAAACGGCTGATTTTCGACAAAAGAGATAACACCCCCCCATTACGTCATGCTTCAGAAATGTGGAAAATGGTCCGTTTTCAAATGTTTTATTTTTGAACGTCAGTTCACATTTGTAGGTGGATCATCAGTGTTAGAGCTAAAATTAGCATGTTTAAAGTGATTTTCATGCTTCCAGGGGCCCAAAACACAAGATTTATGGAATGGTTAAAAGTGCATGAAAATGGCCAATTTACTCACTCTGAGTTCTCAAAAAGGGTTTCTTCACCCCGGGAAGTTAATTAAATACCATTTGGAGGCATTTAATGTTCGAGCAAAAACGGCTGATTTTCGACAAAAGAGATAACACCCCCCATTACGTCATGCTTCAGAAATGTGGAAAATGGTCCGTTTTCAAATGTTTTATTTTTGAACGTCAGTTCACATTTGTAGGTGGATCATCAGTGTTAGAGCTAAAATTAGCATGTTTAAAGTGATTTTCATGCTTCCAGGGGCCCAAAACACAAGATTTATGGAATGGTTAAAAGTGCATGAAAATGGCCAATTTACTCACTCTGAGTTCTCAAAAAGGGTTTCTTCACCCCGGGAAGTTAATTAAATACCATTTGGAGGCATTTAATGTTCGAGCAAAAACGGCTGATTTTCGACAAAAGAGATAACACCCCCCCATTACGTCATGCTTCAGAAATGTGGAAAATGGTCCGTTTTCAAATGTTTTATTTTTGAACGTCAGTTCACATTTGTAGGTGGATCATCAGTGTTAGAGCTAAAATTAGCATGTTTAAAGTGATTTTCATGCTTCCAGGGGCTCGGGAAGTGAAATAAATACCATTTGGAGGCATTTAATGTTCGAGCAAAAACGGCTGATTTTCCACAAAAGAGATAACACCCCCCCATTACGTCATGCTTCAAAAATGTGGAAAATGGTCCGTTTTCAAATGTTTTATTTTTGAACGTCAGTTCACATTTGTAGGTGGATCATCAGTGTTAGAGCTAAAATTAGCATGTTTAAAGTGATTTTCATGCTTCCAGGGGCTCGGGAAGTTAATTAAATACCATTTGGAGGCATTTAATGTGCGAGCAAAAACGGCTGATTTTCGACAAAAGAGATAACACCCCCCCATTACGTCATGCTTCAGAAATGTGGAAAATGGTCCGTTTTCAAATGTTTTATTTTTGAACGTCAGTTCACATTTGTAGGTGGATCATCAGTGTTAGAGCTAAAATTTGCATGTTTAAAGTGATTTTCATGCTTCCAGGGGCCCAAAACACAAGATTTATGGAATGGTTAAAAGTGCATGAAAATGGCCAATTTACTCACTCTGAGTTCTCAAAAAGGGTTTCTTCACCCCGGGAAGTTAATTAAATACCATTTGGAGGCATTTAATGTTAGAGCAAAAACGGCTGATTTTCGACAAAAGAGATAACACCCCCCCATTACGTCATGCTTCAGAAATGTGGAAAATGGTCCGTTTTCAAATGTTTTATTTTTGAACGTCAGTTCACATTTGTAGGTGGATCATCAGTGTTAGAGCTAAAATTAGCATGTTTAAAGTGATTTTCATGCTTCCAGGGGCTCGGGAAGTGAAATAAATACCATTTGGAGGCATTTAATGTTCGAGCAAAAACGGCTGATTTTCGACAAAAGAGATAACACCCCCCCATTACGTCATGCTTCAGAAATGTGGAAAATGGTCCGTTTTCAAATGTTTTATTTTTGAACGTCAGTTCACATTTGTAGGTGGATCATCAGTGTTAGAGCTAAAATTAGCATGTTTAAAGTGATTTTCATGCTTCCAGGGGCTCGGGAAGTTAATTAAATACCATTTGGAGGCATTTAATGTTCGAGCAAAAAAGGCTGATTTTCCCCAAAAGAGATAACACCCCCCCATTACGTCATGCTTCAGAAATGTGGAAAATGGTCCGTTTTCAAATGTTTTATTTTTGAACGTCAGTTCACATTTGTAGGTGGATCATCAGTGTTAGAGCTAAAATTAGCATGTTTAAAGTGATTTTCATGCTTCCAGGGGCTCGGGAAGTTAATTAAATACCATTTGGAGGCATTTAATGTTAGAGCAAAAACGGCTGATTTTCGACAAAAGAGATAACACCCCCCAATTACGTCATGCTTCAGAAATGTGGAAAATGGTCCGTTTTCAAATGTTTTATTTTTGAACGTCAGTTCACATTTGTAGGTGGATCATCAGTGTTAGAGCTAAAATTAGCATGTTTAAAGTGATTTTCATGCTTCCAGGGGCCCAAAACACAAGATTTATGGAATGGTTAAAAGTGCATGAAAATGGCCAATTTACTCACTCTGAGTTCTCAAAAAGGGTTTCTTCACCCCGGGAAGTTAATTAAATACCATTTGGAGGCATTTAATGTTAGAGCAAAAACGGCTGATTTTCGACAAAAGAGATAACACCCCCCCATTACGTCATGCTTCAGAAATGTGGAAATGGTCCGTTTTCAAATGTTTTATTTTTGAACGTCAGTTCACATTTGTAGGTGGATCATCAGTGTTAGAGCTAAAATGAGCATGTTTAAAGTGATTTTCATGCTTCCAGGGGCTCGGGAAGTTAATTAAATACCATTTGGAGGCATTTAATGTTCGAGCAAAAACGGCTGATTTTCGACAAAAGAGATAACACCCCCCCATTACGTCATGCTTCAGAAATGTGGAAAATGGTCCGTTTTCAAATGTTTTATTTTTGAACGTCAGTTCACATTTGTAGGTGGATCATCAGTGTTAGAGCTAAAATTAGCATGTTTAAAGTGATTTTCATGCTTCCAGGGGCCCAAAACACAAGATTTATGGAATGGTTAAAAGTGCATGAAAATGGCTAATTTACTCACTCTGAGTTCTCAAAAAGGGTTTCTTCACCCCGGGAAGGTAATTAAATACCATTTGGAGGCATTTAATGTTCGAGCAAAAACGGCTGATTTTCGACAAAAGAGATAACACCCCCCCATTACGTCATGCTTCAGAAATGTGGAAAATGGTCCGTTTTCAAATGTTTTATTTTTGAACGTCAGTTCACATTTGTAGGTGGATCATCAGTGTTAGAGCTAAAATTAGCATGTTTAAAGTGATTTTCATGCTTCTTGGGGCCCAAAACACAAGATTTATGGAATGGTTAAAAGTGCATGAAAATGGCCAATTTACTCACTCTGAGTTCTCAAAAAGGGTTTCTTCACCCCGGGAAGTTAATTAAATACCATTTGGAGGCATTTAATGTTAGAGCAAAAACGGCTGATTTTCGACAAAAGAGATAACACCCCCCCACTACGTCATGCTTCAAAAATGTGGAAAATGGTCCTTTTTCAAATGTTTTATTTTTGAACGTCAGTTCACATTTGTAGGTGGATCATCAGTGTTAGAGCTAAAATTAGCATGTTTAAAGTGATTTTCATGCTTCCAGGGGCTCGGGAAGTTAATTAAATACCATTTGGAGGCATTTAATGTTAGAGCAAAAACGGCTGATTTTCGACAAAAGAGATAACACCCCCCCATTACGTCATGCTTCAGAAATGTGGAAAATGGTCCGTTTTCAAATGTTTTATTTTTGAACGTCAGTTCACATTTGTAGGTGGATCATCAGTGTTAGAGCTAAAATTAGCATGTTTAAAGTGATTTTCATGCTTCCAGGGGCCCAAAACACAAGATTTATGGAAAGGTTAAAAGTGCATGAAAATGGCCAATTTACTCACTCTGAGTTCTCAAAAAGGGTTTCTTCACCCCGGGAAGTTAATTAAATACCATTTGGAGGCATTTAATGTTCGAGCAAAAACGGCTGATTTTCGACAAAAGAGATAACACCCCCCATTACGTCATGCTTCAGAAATGTGGAAAATGGTCCGATTTCAAATGTTTTATTTTTGAACGTCAGTTCACATTTGTAGGTGGATCATCAGTGTTAGAGCTAAAATTAGCATGTTTAAAGTGATTTTCATGCTTCTTGGGGCCCAAAACACAAGATTTATGGAATGGTTAAAAGTGCATGAAAATGGCCAATTTACTCACTCTGAGTTCTCAAAAAGGGTTTCTTCACCCCGGGAAGTTAATTAAATACCATTTGGAGGCATTTAATGTTAGAGCAAAAACGGCTGATTTTCGACAAAAGAGATAACACCCCCCCATTACGTCATGCTTCAGAAATGTGGAAAATGGTCCGTTTTCAAATGTTTTATTTTTGAACGTCAGTTCACATTTGTAGGTGGATCATCAGTGTTAGAGCTAAAATTAGCATGTTTAAAGTGATTTTCATGCTTCCAGGGGCTCGGGAAGTTAATTAAATACCATTTGGAGGCATTTAATGTTCGAGCAAAAAAGGCTGATTTTCCCCAAAAGAGATAACACCCCCCCATTACGTCATGCTTCAGAAATGTGGAAAATGGTCCGTTTTCAAATGTTTTATTTTTGAACGTCAGTTCACATTTGTAGGTGGATCATCAGTGTTAGAGCTAAAATTAGCATGTTTAAAGTGATTTTCATGCTTCCAGGGGCCCAAAACACAAGATTTATGGAATGGTTAAAAGTGCATGAAAATGGCCAATTTACTCACTCTGAGTTCTCAAAAAGGGTTTCTTCACCCCGGGAAGTTAATTAAATACCATTTGGAGGCATTTAATGTTAGAGCAAAAACGGCTGATTTTCGAAAAAAGAGATAACACCCCCCCACTACGTCATGCTTCAAAAATGTGGAAAATGGTCCTTTTTCAAATGTTTTATTTTTGAACGTCAGTTCACATTTGTAGGTGGATCATCAGTGTTAGAGCTAAAATTAGCATGTTTAAAGTGATTTTCATGCTTCCAGGGGCTCGGGAAGTTAATTAAATACCATTTGGAGGCATTTAATGTTCGAGCAAAAACGGCTGATTATCGACAAAAGAGATAACACCCCCCCATTACGTCATGCTTCAGAAATGTGGAAAATGGTCCGTTTTCAAATGTTTTATTTTTGAACGTCAGTTCACATTTGTAGGTGGATCATCAGTGTTAGAGCTAAAATTAGCATGTTTAAAGTGATTTTCATGCTTCCAGGGGCCCAAAACACAAGATTTATGGAATGGTTAAAAGTGCATAAAAATGGCCAATTTACTCACTCTGAGTTCTCAAAAAGGGTTTCTTCACCCCGGGAAGTTAATTAAATACCATTTGGAGGCATTTAATGTTAGAGCAAAAACGGCTGATTTTCGACAAAAGAGATAACACCCCCCCATTACGTCATGCTTCAGAAATGTGGAAAATGGTCCGTTTTCAAATGTTTTATTTTTGAACGTCAGTTCACATTTGTAGGTGGATCATCAGTGTTAGAGCTAAAATTAGCATGTTTAAAGTGATTTTCATGCTTCCAGGGGCCCAAAACACAAGATTTATGGAATGGTTAAAAGTGCATGAAAATGGCCAATTTACTTACTCTGAGTTCTCAAAAAGGGTTTCTTCACCCCGGGAAGTTAATTAAATACCATTTGGAGGCATTTAATGTTCGAGCAAAAACGGCTGATTTTCGACAAAAGAGATAACACCCCCCATTACGTCATGCTTCAGAAATGTGGAAAATGGTCCGTTTTCAAATGTTTTATTTTTGAACGTCAGTTCACATTTGTAGGTGGATCATCAGTGTTAGAGCTAAAATTAGCATGTTTAAAGTGATTTTCATGCTTCCAGGGGCCCAAAACACAAGATTTATGGAATGGTTAAAAGTGCATGAAAATGGCCAATTTACTCACTCTGAGTTCTCAAAAAGGGTTTCTTCACCCCGGGAAGTTAATTAAATACCATTTGGAGGCATTTAATGTTCGAGCAAAAACGGCTGATTTTCGACAAAAGAGATAACACCCCCCCATTACGTCATGCTTCAGAAATGTGGAAAATGGTCCGTTTTCAAATGTTTTATTTTTGAACGTCAGTTCACATTTGTAGGTGGATCATCAGTGTTAGAGCTAAAATTAGCATGTTTAAAGTGATTTTCATGCTTCCAGGGGCTCGGGAAGTGAAATAAATACCATTTGGAGGCATTTAATGTTCGAGCAAAAACGGCGGATTTTCCACAAAAGAGATAACACCCCCCCATTACGTCATGCTTCAGAAATGTGGAAAATGGTCCGTTTTCAAATGTTTTATTTTTGAACGTCAGTTCACATTTGTAGGTGGATCATCAGTGTGGAGCTAAAATTAGCATGTTTAAAGTGATTTTCATGCTTCCAGGGGCTCGGGAAGTTAATTAAATACCATTTGGAGGCATTTAATGTTCGAGCAAAAACGGCTGATTTTCCACAAAAGAGATAACACCCCCCCATTACGTCATGCTTCAGAAATGTGGAAAATGGTCCGTTTTCAAATGTTTTATTTTTGAAAGTCAGTTCACATTTGTAGGTGGATCATCAGTGTTAGAGCTAAAATTAGCATGTTTAAAGTGATTTTCATGCTTCCAGTGGCTCGGGAAGTGAAATAAATACCATTTGGAGGCATTTAATGTTCGAGCAAAAACGGCTGATTTTCGACAAAAGAGATAACACCCCCCCATTACGTCATGCTTCAGAAATGTGGAAAATGGTCCGTTTTCAAATGTTTTATTTTTGAACGTCAGTTCACATTTGTAGGTGGATCATCAGTGTTAGAGCTAAAATTAGCATGTTTAAAGTGATTTTCATGCTTCCAGGGGCCCAAAACACAAGATTTATGGAATGGTTAAAAGTGCATGAAAATGGCCAATTTACTCACTCTGAGTTCTCAAAAAGGGTTTCTTCACCCCGGGAAGTTAATTAAATACCATTTGGAGGCATTTAATGTTAGAGCAAAAACGGCTGATTTTCGACAAAAGAGATAACACCCCCCCATTACGTCATGCTTCAGAAATGTGGAAAATGGTCCGTTTTCAAATGTTTTATTTTTGAACGTCAGTTCACATTTGTAGGTGGATCATCAGTGTTAGAGCTAAAATTAGCATGTTTAAAGTGATTTTCATGCTTCCAGGGGCTCGGGAAGTGAAATAAATACCATTTGGAGGCATTTAATGTTCGAGCAAAAACGGCTGATTTTCGACAAAAGAGATAACACCCCCCATTACGTCATGCTTCAGAAATGTGGAAAATGGTCCGTTTTCAAATGTTTTATTTTTGAACGTCAGTTCACATTTGTAGGTGGATCATCAGTGTTAGAGCTAAAATTAGCATGTTTAAAGTGATTTTCATGCTTCCAGGGGCTCGGGAAGTTAATTAAATACCATTTGGAGGCATTTAATGTTCGAGCAAAAAAGGCTGATTTTCCCCAAAAGAGATAACACCCCCCCATTACGTCATGCTTCAGAAATGTGGAAAATGGTCCATTTTCAAATGTTTTATTTTTGAACGTCAGTTCACATTTGTAGGTGGATCATCAGTGTTAGAGCTAAAATTAGCATGTTTAAAGTGATTTTCATGCTTCCAGTGGCTCGGGAAGTTAATTAAATACCATTTGGAGGCATTTAATGTTAGAGCAAAAACGGCTGATTTTCGACAAAAGAGATAACACCCCCCAATTACGTCATGCTTCAGAAATGTGGAAAATGGTCCGTTTTCAAATGTTTTATTTTTGAACGTCAGTTCACATTTGTAGGTGGATCATCAGTGTTAGAGCTAAAATTAGCATGTTTAAAGTGATTTTCATGCTTCCAGGGGCCCAAAACACAAGATTTATGGAATGGTTAAAAGTGCATGAAAATGGCCAATTTACTCACTCTGAGTTCTCAAAAAGGGTTTCTTCACCCCGGGAAGTTAATTAAATACCATTTGGAGGCATTTAATGTTAGAGCAAAAACGGCTGATTTTCGACAAAAGAGATAACACCCCCCCATTACGTCATGCTTCAGAAATGTGGAAATGGTCCGTTTTCAAATGTTTTATTTTTGAACGTCAGTTCACATTTGTAGGTGGATCATCAGTGTTAGAGCTAAAATTAGCATGTTTAAAGTGATTTTCATGCTTCCAGGGGCTCGGGAAGTTAATTAAATACCATTTGGAGGCATTTAATGTTCGAGCAAAAACGGCTGATTTTCGACAAAAGAGATAACACCCCCCCATTACGTCATGCTTCAGAAATGTGGAAAATGGTCCGTTTTCAAATGTTTTATTTTTGAACGTCAGTTCACATTTGTAGGTGGATCATCAGTGTTAGAGCTAAAATTAGCATGTTTAAAGTGATTTTCATGCTTCCAGGGGCTCGGGAAGTTAATTAAATACCATTTGGAGGCATTTAATGTGCGAGCAAAAACGGCTGATTTTCGACAAAAGAGATAACACCCCCCCATTACGTCATGCTTCAGAAATGTGGAAAATGGTCCGTTTTCAAATGTTTTATTTTTGAACGTCAGTTCACATTTGTAGGTGGATCATCAGTGTTAGAGCTAAAATTTGCATGTTTAAAGTGATTTTCATGCTTCCAGGGGCCCAAAACACAAGATTTATGGAATGGTTAAAAGTGCATGAAAATGGCCAATTTACTCACTCTGAGTTCTCAAAAAGGGTTTCTTCACCCCGGGAAGTTAATTAAATACCATTTGGAGGCATTTAATGTTAGAGCAAAAACGGCTGATTTTCGACAAAAGAGATAACACCCCCCCATTACGTCATGCTTCAGAAATGTGGAAAATGGTCCGTTTTCAAATGTTTTATTTTTGAAAGTCAGTTCACATTTGTAGGTGGATCATCAGTGTTAGAGCTAAAATTAGCATGTTTAAAGTGATTTTCATGCTTCCAGTGGCTCGGGAAGTGAAATAAATACCATTTGGAGGCATTTAATGTTCGAGCAAAAACGGCTGATTTTCGACAAAAGAGATAACACCCCCCCATTACGTCATGCTTCAGAAATGTGGAAAATGGTCCGTTTTCAAATGTTTTATTTTTGAACGTCAGTTCACATTTGTAGGTGGATCATCAGTGTTAGAGCTAAAATTAGCATGTTTAAAGTGAATTTCATGCTTCCAGGGGCCCAAAACACAAGATTTATGGAATGGTTAAAAGTGCATGAAAATGGCCAATTTACTCACTCTGAGTTCTCAAAAAGGGTTTCTTCACCCCGGGAAGTTAATTAAATACCATTTGGAGGCATTTAATGTTATAGCAAAAACGGCTGATTTTCGACAAAAGAGATAACACCCCCCCATTACGTCATGCTTCAGAAATGTGGAAAATGGTCCGTTTTCAAATGTTTTATTTTTGAACGTCAGTTCACATTTGTAGGTGGATCATCAGTGTTAGAGCTAAAATTAGCATGTTTAAAGTGATTTTCATGCTTCCAGGGGCTCGGGAAGTGAAATAAATACCATTTGGAGGCATTTAATGTTCGAGCAAAAACGGCTGATTTTCGACAAAAGAGATAACACCCCCCCATTACGTCATGCTTCAGAAATGTGGAAAATGGTCCGTTTTCAAATGTTTTATTTTTGAACGTCAGTTCACATTTGTAGGTGGATCATCAGTGTTAGAGCTAAAATTAGCATGTTTAAAGTGATTTTCATGCTTCCAGGGGCTCGGGAAGTTAATTAAATACCATTTGGAGGCATTTAATGTTCGAGCAAAAAAGGCTGATTTTCCCCAAAAGAGATAACACCCCCCCATTACGTCATGCTTCAGAAATGTGGAAAATGGTCCGTTTTCAAATGTTTTATTTTTGAACGTCAGTTCACATTTGTAGGTGGATCATCAGTGTTAGAGCTAAAATTAGCATGTTTAAAGTGATTTTCATGCTTCCAGGGGCTCGGGAAGTTAATTAAATACCATTTGGAGGCATTTAATGTTAGAGCAAAAACGGCTGATTTTCGACAAAAGAGATAACACCCCCCAATTACGTCATGCTTCAGAAATGTGGAAAATGGTCCGTTTTCAAATGTTTTATTTTTGAACGTCAGTTCACATTTGTAGGTGGATCATCAGTGTTAGAGCTAAAATTAGCATGTTTAAAGTGATTTTCATGCTTCCAGGGGCCCAAAACGCAAGATTTATGGAATGGTTAAAAGTGCATGAAAATGGCCAATTTACTCACTCTGAGTTCTCAAAAAGGGTTTCTTCACCCCGGGAAGTTAATTAAATACCATTTGGAGGCATTTAATGTTAGAGCAAAAACGGCTGATTTTCGACAAAAGAGATAACACCCCCCCATTACGTCATGCTTCAGAAATGTGGAAATGGTCCGTTTTCAAATGTTTTATTTTTGAACGTCAGTTCACATTTGTAGGTGGATCATCAGTGTTAGAGCTAAAATTAGCATGTTTAAAGTGATTTTCATGCTTCCAGGGGCTCGGGAAGTTAATTAAATACCATTTGGAGGCATTTAATGTTCGAGCAAAAACGGCTGATTTTCGACAAAAGAGATAACACCCCCCCCATTACGTCATGCTTCAGAAATGTGGAAAATGGTCCGTTTTCAAATGTTTTATTTTTGAACGTCAGTTCACATTTGTAGGTGGATCATCAGTGTTAGAGCTAAAATTAGCATGTTTAAAGTGATTTTCATGCTTCCAGGGGCCCAAAACACAAGATTTATGGAATGGTTAAAAGTGCATGAAAATGGCCAATTTACTCACTCTGAGTTCTCAAAAAGGGTTTCTTCACCCCGGGAAGTTAATTAAATACCATTTGGAGGCATTTAATGTTAGAGGAAAAACGGCTGATTTTCGACAAAAGAGATAACACCCCCCCACTACGTCATGCTTCAAAAATGTGGAAAATGGTCCTTTTTCAAATGTTTTATTTTTGAACGTCAGTTCACATTTGTAGGTGGATCATCAGTGTTAGAGCTAAAATTAGCATGTTTAAAGTGATTTTCATGCTTCCAGGGGCTCGGGAAGTTAATTAAATACCATTTGGAGGCATTTAATGTTAGAGCAAAAACGGCTGATTTTCGACAAAAGAGATAACACCCCCCCATTACGTCATGCTTCAGAAATGTGGAAAATGGTCCGTTTTCAAATGTTTTATTTTTGAACGTCAGTTCACATTTGTAGGTGGATCATCAGTGTTAGAGCTAAAATTAGCATGTTTAAAGTGATTTTCATGCTTCCAGGGGCCCAAAACACAAGATTTATGGAAAGGTTAAAAGTGCATGAAAATGGCCAATTTACTCACTCTGAGTTCTCAAAAAGGGTTTCTTCACCCCGGGAAGTTAATTAAATACCATTTGGAGGCATTTAATGTTAGAGCAAAAACGGCTGATTTTCGACAAAAGAGATAACACCCCCCCATTACGTCATGCTTCAGAAATGTGGAAAATGGTCCGTTTTCAAATGTTTTATTTTTGAACGTCAGTTCACATTTGTAGGTGGATCATCAGTGTTAGAGCTAAAATTAGCATGTTTAAAGTGATTTTCATGCTTCCAGGGGCTCGGGAAGTTAATTAAATACCATTTGGAGGCATTTAATGTGCGAGCAAAAACGGCTGATTTTCGACAAAAGAGATAACACCCCCCCATTACGTCATGCTTCAGAAATGTGGAAAATGGTCCGTTTTCAAATGTTTTATTTTTGAACGTCAGTTCACATTTGTAGGTGGATCATCAGTGTTAGAGCTAAAATTTGCATGTTTAAAGTGATTTTCATGCTTCCAGGGGCCCAAAACACAAGATTTATGGAATGGTTAAAAGTGCATGAAAATGGCCAATTTACTCACTCTGAGTTCTCAAAAAGGGTTTCTTCACCCCGGGAAGTTAATTAAATACCATTTGGAGGCATTTAATGTTAGAGCAAAAACGGCTGATTTTCGACAAAAGAGATAACACCCCCCCATTACGTCATGCTTCAGAAATGTGGAAAATGGTCCGTTTTCAAATGTTTTATTTTTGAAAGTCAGTTCACATTTGTAGGTGGATCATCAGTGTTAGAGCTAAAATTAGCATGTTTAAAGTGATTTTCATGCTTCCAGTGGCTCGGGAAGTGAAATAAATACCATTTGGAGGCATTTAATGTTCGAGCAAAAACGGCTGATTTTCGACAAAAGAGATAACACCCCCCCATTACGTCATGCTTCAGAAATGTGGAAAATGGTCCGTTTTCAAATGTTTTATTTTTGAACGTCAGTTCACATTTGTAGGTGGATCATCAGTGTTAGAGCTAAAATTAGCATGTTTAAAGTGAATTTCATGCTTCCAGGGGCCCAAAACACAAGATTTATGGAATGGTTAAAAGTGCATGAAAATGGCCAATTTACTCACTCTGAGTTCTCAAAAAGGGTTTCTTCACCCCGGGAAGTTAATTAAATACCATTTGGAGGCATTTAATGTTAGAGCAAAAACGGCTGATTTTCGACAAAAGAGATAACACCCCCCCATTACGTCATGCTTCAGAAATGTGGAAAATGGTCCGTTTTCAAATGTTTTATTTTTGAACGTCAGTTCACATTTGTAGGTGGATCATCAGTGTTAGAGCTAAAATTAGCATGTTTAAAGTGATTTTCATGCTTCCAGGGGCTCGGGAAGTGAAATAAATACCATTTGGAGGCATTTAATGTTCGAGCAAAAACGGCTGATTTTCGACAAAAGAGATAACACCCCCCCATTACGTCATGCTTCAGAAATGTGGAAAATGGTCCGTTTTCAAATGTTTTATTTTTGAACGTCAGTTCACATTTGTAGGTGGATCATCAGTGTTAGAGCTAAAATTAGCATGTTTAAAGTGATTTTCATGCTTCCAGGGGCTCGGGAAGTTAATTAAATACCATTTGGAGGCATTTAATGTTCGAGCAAAAAAGGCTGATTTTCCCCAAAAGAGATAACACCCCCCCATTACGTCATGCTTCAGAAATGTGGAAAATGGTCCGTTTTCAAATGTTTTATTTTTGAACGTCAGTTCACATTTGTAGGTGGATCATCAGTGTTAGAGCTAAAATTAGCATGTTTAAAGTGATTTTCATGCTTCCAGGGGCTCGGGAAGTTAATTAAATACCATTTGGAGGCATTTAATGTTAGAGCAAAAACGGCAGATTTTCGACAAAAGAGATAACACCCCCCAATTACGTCATGCTTCAGAAATGTGGAAAATGGTCCGTTTTCAAATGTTTTATTTTTGAACGTCAGTTCACATTTGTAGGTGGATCATCAGTGTTAGAGCTAAAATTAGCATGTTTAAAGTGATTTTCATGCTTCCAGGGGCCCAAAACACAAGATTTATGGAATGGTTAAAAGTGCATGAACATGGCCAATTTACTCACTCTGAGTTCTCAAAAAGGGTTTCTTCACCCCGGGAAGTTAATTAAATACCATTTGGAGGCATTTAATGTTCAAGCAAAAACGGCTGATTTTCGACAAAAGAGATAACACCCCCCAATTACGTCATGCTTCAGAAATGTGGAAAATGGTCCGTTTTCAAATGTTTTATTTTTGAACGTCAGTTCACATTTGTAGGTGGATCATCAGTGTTAGAGCTAAAATTAGCATGTTTAAAGTGATTTTCATGCTTCCAGGGGCTCGGGAAGTGAAATAAATACCATTTGGAGGCATTTAATGTTCGAGCAAAAACGGCTGATTTTCCACAAAAGAGATAACACCCCCCCATTACGTCATGCTTCAGAAATGTGGAAAATGGTCCGTTTTCAAATGTTTTATTTTTGAACGTCAGTTCACATTTGTAGGTGGATCATCAGTGTTAGAGCTAAAATTAGCATGTTTAAAGTGATTTTCATGCTTCCAGGGGCTCGGGAAGTTAATTAAATACCATTTGGAGGCATTTAATGTTCGAGCAAAAACGGCTGATTTTCCACAAAAGAGATAACACCCCCCCATTACGTCATGCTTCAGAAATGTGGAAAATGGTCCGTTTTCAAATGTTTTATTTTTGAACGTCAGTTCACATTTGTAGGTGGATCATCAGTGTTAGAGCTAAAATTAGCATGTTTAAAGTGATTTTCATGCTTCCGGGGGCTCGGGAAGTTAATTAAATACCATTTGGAGGCATTTAATGTGCGAGCAAAAACGGCTGATTTTCGACAAAAGAGATAACACCCCCCCATTACGTCATGCTTCAGAAATGTGGAAAATGGTCCGTTTTCAAATGTTTTATTTTTGAACGTCAGTTCACATTTGTAGGTGGATCATCAGTGTTAGAGCTAAAATTTGCATGTTTAAAGTGATTTTCATGCTTCCAGGGGCCCAAAACACAAGATTTATGGAATGGTTAAAAGTGCATGAAAATGGCCAATTTACTCACTCTGAGTTCTCAAAAAGGGTTTCTTCACCCCGGGAAGTTAATTAAATACCATTTGGAGGCATTTAATGTTCGAGCAAAAACGGCTGATTTTCGACAAAAGAGATAACACCCCCCCATTACGTCATGCTTCAGAAATGTGGAAAATGGTCCGTTTTCAAATGTTTTATTTTTGAACGTCAGTTCACATTTGTAGGTGGATCATCAGAGTTAGAGCTAAAATTAGCATGTTTAAAGTGATTTTCATGCTTCCAGGGGCTCGGGAAGTTAATTAAATACCATTTGGAGGCATTTAATGTTCGAGCAAAAACGGCTGATTTTCCACAAAAGAGATAACACCCCCCCATTACGTCATGCTTCAGAAATGTGGAAAATGGTCCGTTTTCAAATGTTTTATTTTTGAACGTCAGTTCACATTTGTAGGTGGATCATCAGTGTTAGAGCTAAAATTAGCATGTTTAAAGTGATTTTCATGCTTCCAGGGGCTCGGGAAGTTAATTAAATACCATTTGGAGGCATTTAATGTTAGAGCAAAAACGGCTGATTTTCGACAAAAGAGATAACACCCCCCCATTACGTCATGCTTCAGAAATGTGGAAAATGGTCCGTTTTCAAATGTTTTATTTTTGAACGTCAGTTCACATTTGTAGGTGGATCATCAGTGTTAGAGCTAAAATTAGCATGTTTAAAGTGATTTTCATGCTTCCAGGGGCCCAAAACACAAGATTTATGGAAAGGTTAAAAGTGCATGAAAATGGCCAATTTACTCACTCTGAGTTCTCAAAAAGGGTTTCTTCACCCCGGGAAGTTAATTAAATACCATTTGGAGGCATTTAATGTTAGAGCAAAAACGGCTGATTTTCGACAAAAGAGATAACACCCCCCCATTACGTCATGCTTCAGAAATGTGGAAAATGGTCCGTTTTCAAATGTTTTATTTTTGAACGTCAGTTCACATTTGTAGGTGGATCATCAGTGTTAGAGCTAAAATTAGCATGTTTAAAGTGATTTTCATGCTTCCAGGGGCTCGGGAAGTTAATTAAATACCATTTGGAGGCATTTAATGTGCGAGCAAAAACGGCTGATTTTCGACAAAAGAGATAACACCCCCCCATTACGTCATGCTTCAGAAATGTGGAAAATGGTCCGTTTTCAAATGTTTTATTTTTGAACGTCAGTTCACATTTGTAGGTGGATCATCAGTGTTAGAGCTAAAATTTGCATGTTTAAAGTGATTTTCATGCTTCCAGGGGCCCAAAACACAAGATTTATGGAATGGTTAAAAGTGCATGAAAATGGCCAATTTACTCACTCTGAGTTCTCAAAAAGGGTTTCTTCACCCCGGGAAGTTAATTAAATACCATTTGGAGGCATTTAATGTTAGAGCAAAAACGGCTGATTTTCGACAAAAGAGATAACACCCCCCCATTACGTCATGCTTCAGAAATGTGGAAAATGGTCCGTTTTCAAATGTTTTATTTTTGAAAGTCAGTTCACATTTGTAGGTGGATCATCAGTGTTAGAGCTAAAATTAGCATGTTTAAAGTGATTTTCATGCTTCCAGTGGCTCGGGAAGTGAAATAAATACCATTTGGAGGCATTTAATGTTCGAGCAAAAACGGCTGATTTTCGACAAAAGAGATAACACCCCCCCATTACGTCATGCTTCAGAAATGTGGAAAATGGTCCGTTTTCAAATGTTTTATTTTTGAACGTCAGTTCACATTTGTAGGTGGATCATCAGTGTTAGAGCTAAAATTAGCATGTTTAAAGTGAATTTCATGCTTCCAGGGGCCCAAAACACAAGATTTATGGAATGGTTAAAAGTGCATGAAAATGGCCAATTTACTCACTCTGAGTTCTCAAAAAGGGTTTCTTCACCCCGGGAAGTTAATTAAATACCATTTGGAGGCATTTAATGTTAGAGCAAAAACGGCTGATTTTCGACAAAAGAGATAACACCCCCCCATTACGTCATGCTTCAGAAATGTGGAAAATGGTCCGTTTTCAAATGTTTTATTTTTGAACGTCAGTTCACATTTGTAGGTGGATCATCAGTGTTAGAGCTAAAATTAGCATGTTTAAAGTGATTTTCATGCTTCCAGGGGCTCGGGAAGTGAAATAAATACCATTTGGAGGCATTTAATGTTCGAGCAAAAACGGCTGATTTTCGACAAAAGAGATAACACCCCCCCATTACGTCATGCTTCAGAAATGTGGAAAATGGTCCGTTTTCAAATGTTTTATTTTTGAACGTCAGTTCACATTTGTAGGTGGATCATCAGTGTTAGAGCTAAAATTAGCATGTTTAAAGTGATTTTCATGCTTCCAGGGGCTCGGGAAGTTAATTAAATACCATTTGGAGGCATTTAATGTTCGAGCAAAAAAGGCTGATTTTCCCCAAAAGAGATAACACCCCCCCATTACGTCATGCTTCAGAAATGTGGAAAATGGTCCGTTTTCAAATGTTTTATTTTTGAACGTCAGTTCACATTTGTAGGTGGATCATCAGTGTTAGAGCTAAAATTAGCATGTTTAAAGTGATTTTCATGCTTCCAGGGGCTCGGGAAGTTAATTAAATACCATTTGGAGGCATTTAATGTTAGAGCAAAAACGGCAGATTTTCGACAAAAGAGATAACACCCCCCAATTACGTCATGCTTCAGAAATGTGGAAAATGGTCCGTTTTCAAATGTTTTATTTTTGAACGTCAGTTCACATTTGTAGGTGGATCATCAGTGTTAGAGCTAAAATTAGCATGTTTAAAGTGATTTTCATGCTTCCAGGGGCCCAAAACACAAGATTTATGGAATGGTTAAAAGTGCATGAACATGGCCAATTTACTCACTCTGAGTTCTCAAAAAGGGTTTCTTCACCCCGGGAAGTTAATTAAATACCATTTGGAGGCATTTAATGTTCAAGCAAAAACGGCTGATTTTCGACAAAAGAGATAACACCCCCCAATTACGTCATGCTTCAGAAATGTGGAAAATGGTCCGTTTTCAAATGTTTTATTTTTGAACGTCAGTTCACATTTGTAGGTGGATCATCAGTGTTAGAGCTAAAATTAGCATGTTTAAAGTGATTTTCATGCTTCCAGGGGCTCGGGAAGTGAAATAAATACCATTTGGAGGCATTTAATGTTCGAGCAAAAACGGCTGATTTTCCACAAAAGAGATAACACCCCCCCATTACGTCATGCTTCAGAAATGTGGAAAATGGTCCGTTTTCAAATGTTTTATTTTTGAACGTCAGTTCACATTTGTAGGTGGATCATCAGTGTTAGAGCTAAAATTAGCATGTTTAAAGTGATTTTCATGCTTCCAGGGGCTCGGGAAGTTAATTAAATACCATTTGGAGGCATTTAATGTTCGAGCAAAAACGGCTGATTTTCCACAAAAGAGATAACACCCCCCCATTACGTCATGCTTCAGAAATGTGGAAAATGGTCCGTTTTCAAATGTTTTATTTTTGAACGTCAGTTCACATTTGTAGGTGGATCATCAGTGTTAGAGCTAAAATTAGCATGTTTAAAGTGATTTTCATGCTTCCGGGGGCTCGGGAAGTTAATTAAATACCATTTGGAGGCATTTAATGTGCGAGCAAAAACGGCTGATTTTCGACAAAAGAGATAACACCCCCCCATTACGTCATGCTTCAGAAATGTGGAAAATGGTCCGTTTTCAAATGTTTTATTTTTGAACGTCAGTTCACATTTGTAGGTGGATCATCAGTGTTAGAGCTAAAATTTGCATGTTTAAAGTGATTTTCATGCTTCCAGGGGCCCAAAACACAAGATTTATGGAATGGTTAAAAGTGCATGAAAATGGCCAATTTACTCACTCTGAGTTCTCAAAAAGGGTTTCTTCACCCCGGGAAGTTAATTAAATACCATTTGGAGGCATTTAATGTTAGAGCAAAAACGGCTGATTTTCCACAAAAGAGATAACACCCCCCCATTACGTCATGCTTCAGAAATGTGGAAAATGGTCCGTTTTCAAATGTTTTATTTTTGAACGTCAGTTCACATTTGTAGGTGGATCATCAGTGTTAGAGCTAAAATTAGCATGTTTAAAGTGATTTTCATGCTTCCAGTGGCTCGGGAAGTGAAATAAATACCATTTGGAGGCATTTAATGTTCGAGCAAAAACGGCTGATTTTCGACAAAAGAGATAACACCCCCCCATTACGTCATGCTTCAGAAATGTGGAAAATGGTCCGTTTTCAAATGTTTTATTTTTGAACGTCAGTTCACATTTGTAGGTGGATCATCAGTGTTAGAGCTAAAATTAGCATGTTTAAAGTGATTTTCATGCTTCCAGGGGCCCAAAACACAAGATTTATGGAATGGTTAAAAGTGCATGAAAATGGCCAATTTACTCACTCTGAGTTCTCAAAAAGGGTTTCTTCACCCCGGGAAGTTAATTAAATACCATTTGGAGGCATTTAATGTTAGAGCAAAAACGGCTGATTTTCGACAAAAGAGATAACACCCCCCCATTACGTCATGCTTCAGAAATGTGGAAAATGGTCCGTTTTCAAATGTTTTATTTTTGAACGTCAGTTCACATTTGTAGGTGGATCATCAGTGTTAGAGCTAAAATTAGCATGTTTAAAGTGATTTTCATGCTTCCAGGGGCTCGGGAAGTGAAATAAATACCATTTGGAGGCATTTAATGTTCGAGCAAAAACGGCTGATTTTCGACAAAAGAGATAACACCCCCCCATTACGTCATGCTTCAGAAATGTGGAAAATGGTCCGTTTTCAAATGTTTTATTTTTGAACGTCAGTTCACATTTGTAGGTGGATCATCAGTGTTAGAGCTAAAATTAGCATGTTTAAAGTGATTTTCATGCTTCCATGGGCTCGGGAAGTTAATTAAATACCATTTGGAGGCATTTAATGTTCGAGCAAAAAAGGCTGATTTTCCCCAAAAGAAATAACACCCCCCCATTACGTCATGCTTCAGAAATGTGGAAAATGGTCCGTTTTCAAATGTTTTATTTTTGAACGTCAGTTCACATTTGTAGGTGGATCATCAGTGTTAGAGCTAAAATTAGCATGTTTAAAGTGATTTTCATGCTTCCAGGGGCTCGGGAAGTTAATTAAATACCATTTGGAGGCATTTAATGTTAGAGCAAAAACGGCTGATTTTCGACAAAAGAGATAACACCCCCCAATTACGTCATGCTTCAGAAATGTGGAAAATGGTCCGTTTTCAAATGTTTTATTTTTGAACGTCAGTTCACATTTGTAGGTGGATCATCAGTGTTAGAGCTAAAATTAGCATGTTTAAAGTGATTTTCATGCTTCCAGGGGCCCAAAACACAAGATTTATGGAATGGTTAAAAGTGCATGAAAATGGCCAATTTACTCACTCTGAGTTCTCAAAAAGGGTTTCTTCACCCCGGGAAGTTAATTAAATACCATTTGGAGGCATTTAATGTTAGAGCAAAAACGGCTGATTTTCGACAAAAGAGATAACACCCCCCCATTACGTCATGCTTCAGAAATGTGGAAATGGTCCGTTTTCAAATGTTTTATTTTTGAACGTCAGTTCACATTTGTAGGTGGATCATCAGTGTTAGAGCTAAAATTAGCATGTTTAAAGTGATTTTCATGCTTCCAGGGGCTCGGGAAGTTAATTAAATACCATTTGGAGGCATTTAATGTTCGAGCAAAAACGGCTGATTTTCGACAAAAGAGATAACACCCCCCCATTACGTCATGCTTCAGAAATGTGGAAAATGGTCCGTTTTCAAATGTTTTATTTTTGAACGTCAGTTCACATTTGTAGGTGGATCATCAGTGTTAGAGCTAAAATTAGCATGTTTAAAGTGATTTTCATGCTTCCAGGGGCTCGGGAAGTTAATTAAATACCATTTGGAGGCATTTAATGTGCGAGCAAAAACGGCTGATTTTCGACAAAAGAGATAACACCCCCCCATTACGTCATGCTTCAGAAATGTGGAAAATGGTCCGTTTTCAAATGTTTTATTTTTGAACGTCAGTTCACATTTGTAGGTGGATCATCAGTGTTAGAGCTAAAATTTGCATGTTTAAAGTGATTTTCATGCTTCCAGGGGCCCAAAACACAAGATTTATGGAATGGTTAAAAGTGCATGAAAATGGCCAATTTACTCACTCTGAGTTCTCAAAAAGGGTTTCTTCACCCCGGGAAGTTAATTAAATACCATTTGGAGGCATTTAATGTTAGAGCAAAAACGGCTGATTTTCGACAAAAGAGATAACACCCCCCCATTACGTCATGCTTCAGAAATGTGGAAAATGGTCCGTTTTCAAATGTTTTATTTTTGAAAGTCAGTTCACATTTGTAGGTGGATCATCAGTGTTAGAGCTAAAATTAGCATGTTTAAAGTGATTTTCATGCTTCCAGTGGCTCGGGAAGTGAAATAAATACCATTTGGAGGCATTTAATGTTCGAGCAAAAACGGCTGATTTTCGACAAAAGAGATAACACCCCCCCATTACGTCATGCTTCAGAAATGTGGAAAATGGTCCGTTTTCAAATGTTTTATTTTTGAACGTCAGTTCACATTTGTAGGTGGATCATCAGTGTTAGAGCTAAAATTAGCATGTTTAAAGTGAATTTCATGCTTCCAGGGGCCCAAAACACAAGATTTATGGAATGGTTAAAAGTGCATGAAAATGGCCAATTTACTCACTCTGAGTTCTCAAAAAGGGTTTCTTCACCCCGGGAAGTTAATTAAATACCATTTGGAGGCATTTAATGTTAGAGCAAAAACGGCTGATTTTCGACAAAAGAGATAACACCCCCCCATTACGTCATGCTTCAGAAATGTGGAAAATGGTCCGTTTTCAAATGTTTTATTTTTGAACGTCAGTTCACATTTGTAGGTGGATCATCAGTGTTAGAGCTAAAATTAGCATGTTTAAAGTGATTTTCATGCTTTCAGGGGCTCGGGAAGTGAAATAAATACCATTTGGAGGCATTTAATGTTCGAGCAAAAACGGCTGATTTTCGACAAAAGAGATAACACCCCCCCATTACGTCATGCTTCAGAAATGTGGAAAATGGTCCGTTTTCAAATGTTTTATTTTTGAACGTCAGTTCACATTTGTAGGTGGATCATCAGTGTTAGAGCTAAAATTAGCATGTTTAAAGTGATTTTCATGCTTCCAGGGGCTCGGGAAGTTAATTAAATACCATTTGGAGGCATTTAATGTTCGAGCAAAAAAGGCTGATTTTCCCCAAAAGAGATAACACCCCCCCATTACGTCATGCTTCAGAAATGTGGAAAATGGTCCGTTTTCAAATGTTTTATTTTTGAACGTCAGTTCACATTTGTAGGTGGATCATCAGTGTTAGAGCTAAAATTAGCATGTTTAAAGTGATTTTCATGCTTCCAGGGGCTCGGGAAGTTAATTAAATACCATTTGGAGGCATTTAATGTTAGAGCAAAAACGGCTGATTTTCGACAAAAGAGATAACACCCCCCAATTACGTCATGCTTCAGAAATGTGGAAAATGGTCCGTTTTCAAATGTTTTATTTTTGAACGTCAGTTCACATTTGTAGGTGGATCATCAGTGTTAGAGCTAAAATTAGCATGTTTAAAGTGATTTTCATGCTTCCAGGGGCCCAAAACGCAAGATTTATGGAATGGTTAAAAGTGCATGAAAATGGCCAATTTACTCACTCTGAGTTCTCAAAAAGGGTTTCTTCACCCCGGGAAGTTAATTAAATACCATTTGGAGGCATTTAATGTTAGAGCAAAAACGGCTGATTTTCGACAAAAGAGATAACACCCCCCCATTACGTCATGCTTCAGAAATGTGGAAATGGTCCGTTTTCAAATGTTTTATTTTTGAACGTCAGTTCACATTTGTAGGTGGATCATCAGTGTTAGAGCTAAAATTAGCATGTTTAAAGTGATTTTCATGCTTCCAGGGGCCCAAAACACAAGATTTATGGAATGGTTAAAAGTGCATGAAAATGGCTAATTTACTCACTCTGAGTTCTCAAAAAGGGTTTCTTCACCCCGGGAAGTTAATTAAATACCATTTGGAGGCATTTAATGTTAGAGCAAAAACGGCTGATTTTCGACAAAAGAGATAACACCCCCCCATTACGTCATGCTTCAGAAATGTGGAAAATGGTCCGTTTTCAAATGTTTTATTTTTGAACGTCAGTTCACATTTGTAGGTGGATCATCAGTGTTAGAGCTAAAATTAGCATGTTTAAAGTGATTTTCATGCTTCCAGGGGCTCGGGAAGTTAATTAAATACCATTTGGAGGCATTTAATGTTCGAGCAAAAAAGGCTGATTTTCCCCAAAAGAGATAACACCCCCCCATTACGTCATGCTTCAGAAATGTGGAAAATGGTCCGTTTTCAAATGTTTTATTTTTGAACGTCAGTTCACATTTGTAGGTGGATCATCAGTGTTAGAGCTAAAATTAGCATGTTTAAAGTGATTTTCATGCTTCCAGGGGCCCAAAACACAAGATTTATGGAATGGTTAAAAGTGCATGAAAATGGCCAATTTACTCACTCTGAGTTCTCAAAAAGGGTTTCTTCACCCCGGGAAGTTAATTAAATACCATTTGGAGGCATTTAATGTTAGAGCAAAAACGGCTGATTTTCGACAAAAGAGATAACACCCCCCCACTACGTCATGCTTCAAAAATGTGGAAAATGGTCCTTTTTCAAATGTTTTATTTTTGAACGTCAGTTCACATTTGTAGGTGGATCATCAGTGTTAGAGCTAAAATTAGCATGTTTAAAGTGATTTTCATGCTTCCAGGGGCTCGGGAAGTTAATTAAATACCATTTGGAGGCATTTAATGTTAGAGCAAAAACGGCTGATTTTCGACAAAAGAGATAACACCCCCCCATTACGTCATGCTTCAGAAATGTGGAAAATGGTCCGTTTTCAAATGTTTTATTTTTGAACGTCAGTTCACATTTGTAGGTGGATCATCAGTGTTAGAGCTAAAATTAGCATGTTTAAAGTGATTTTCATGCTTCCAGGGGCCCAAAACACAAGATTTATGGAAAGGTTAAAAGTGCATGAAAATGGCCAATTTACTCACTCTGAGTTCTCAAAAAGGGTTTCTTCACCCCGGGAAGTTAATTAAATACCATTTGGAGGCATTTAATGTTAGAGCAAAAACGGCTGATTTTCGACAAAAGAGATAACACCCCCCCATTACGTCATGCTTCAGAAATGTGGAAAATGGTCCGTTTTCAAATGTTTTATTTTTGAACATCAGTTCACATTTGTAGGTGGATCATCAGTGTTAGAGCTAAAATTAGCATGTTTAAAGTGATTTTCATGCTTCCAGGGGCTCGGGAAGTTAATTAAATACCATTTGGAGGCATTTAATGTGCGAGCAAAAACGGCTGATTTTCGACAAAAGAGATAACACCCCCCCATTACGTCATGCTTCAGAAATGTGGAAAATGGTCCGTTTTCAAATGTTTTATTTTTGAATGTCAGTTCACATTTGTAGGTGGATCATCAGTGTTAGAGCTAAAATTTGCATGTTTAAAGTGATTTTCATGCTTCCAGGGGCCCAAAACACAAGATTTATGGAATGGTTAAAAGTGCATGAAAATGGCCAATTTACTCACTCTGAGTTCTCAAAAAGGGTTTCTTCACCCCGGGAAGTTAATTAAATACCATTTGGAGGCATTTAATGTTAGAGCAAAAACGGCTGATTTTCGACAAAAGAGATAACACCCCCCCATTACGTCATGCTTCAGAAATGTGGAAAATGGTCCGTTTTCAAATGTTTTATTTTTGAAAGTCAGTTCACATTTGTAGGTGGATCATCAGTGTTAGAGCTAAAATTAGCATGTTTAAAGTGATTTTCATGCTTCCAGTGGCTCGGGAAGTGAAATAAATACCATTTGGAGGCATTTAATGTTCGAGCAAAAACGGCTGATTTTCGACAAAAGAGATAACACCCCCCCATTACGTCATGCTTCAGAAATGTGGAAAATGGTCAGTTTTCAAATGTTTTATTTTTGAACGTCAGTTCACATTTGTAGGTGGATCATCAGTGTTAGAGCTAAAATTAGCATGTTTAAAGTGAATTTCATGCTTCCAGGGGCCCAAAACACAAGATTTATGGAATGGTTAAAAGTGCATGAAAATGGCCAATTTACTCACTCTGAGTTCTCAAAAAGGGTTTCTTCACCCCGGGAAGTTAATTAAATACCATTTGGAGGCATTTAATGTTAGAGCAAAAACGGCTGATTTTCGACAAAAGAGATAACACCCCCCCATTACGTCATGCTTCAGAAATGTGGAAAATGGTCCGTTTTCAAATGTTTTATTTTTGAACGTCAGTTCACATTTGTAGGTGGATCATCAGTGTTAGAGCTAAAATTAGCATGTTTAAAGTGATTTTCATGCTTCCAGGGGCTCGGGAAGTGAAATAAATACCATTTGGAGGCATTTAATGTTCGAGCAAAAACGGCTGATTTTCGACAAAAGAGATAACACCCCCCCATTACGTCATGCTTCAGAAATGTGGAAAATGGTCCGTTTTCAAATGTTTTATTTTTGAACGTCAGTTCACATTTGTAGGTGGATCATCAGTGTTAGAGCTAAAATTAGCATGTTTAAAGTGATTTTCATGCTTCCAGGGGCTCGGGAAGTTAATTAAATACCATTTGGAGGCATTTAATGTTCGAGCAAAAAAGGCTGATTTTCCCCAAAAGAGATAACACCCCCCCATTACGTCATGCTTCAGAAATGTGGAAAATGGTCCGTTTTCAAATGTTTTATTTTTGAACGTCAGTTCACATTTGTAGGTGGATCATCAGTGTTAGAGCTAAAATTAGCATGTTTAAAGTGATTTTCATGCTTCCAGGGGCTCGGGAAGTTAATTAAATACCATTTGGAGGCATTTAATGTTAGAGCAAAAACGGCTGATTTTCGACAAAAGAGATAACACCCCCCAATTACGTCATGCTTCAGAAATGTGGAAAATGGTCAGTTTTCAAATGTTTTATTTTTGAACGTCAGTTCACATTTGTAGGTGGATCATCAGTGTTAGAGCTAAAATTAGCATGTTTAAAGTGATTTTCATGCTTCCAGGGGCCCAAAACACAAGATTTATGGAATGGTTAAAAGTGCATGAAAATGGCCAATTTACTCACTCTGAGTTCTCAAAAAGGGTTTCTTCACCCCGGGAAGTTAATTAAATACCATTTGGAGGCATTTAATGTTAGAGCAAAAACGGCTGATTTTCGACAAAAGAGATAACACCCCCCCATTACGTCATGCTTCAGAAATGTGGAAATGGTCCGTTTTCAAATGTTTTATTTTTGAACGTCAGTTCACATTTGTAGGTGGATCATCAGTGTTAGAGCTAAAATTAGCATGTTTAAAGTGATTTTCATGCTTCCAGGGGCTCGGGAAGTTAATTAAATACCATTTGGAGGCATTTAATGTTCGAGCAAAAACGGCTGATTTTCGACAAAAGAGATAACACCCCCCCATTACGTCATGCTTCAGAAATGTGGAAAATGGTCCGTTTTCAAATGTTTTATTTTTGAACGTCAGTTCACATTTGTAGGTGGATCATCAGTGTTAGAGCTAAAATTAGCATGTTTAAAGTGATTTTCATGCTTCCAGGGGCCCAAAACACAAGATTTATGGAATGGTTAAAAGTGCATGACAATGGCTAATTTACTCACTCTGAGTTCTCAAAAAGGGTTTCTTCACCCCGGGAAGTTAATTAAATACCATTTGGAGGCATTTAATGTTCGAGCAAAAACGGCTGATTTTCGACAAAAGAGATAACACCCCCCCATTACGTCATGCTTCAGAAATGTGGAAAATGGTCCGTTTTCAAATGTTTTATTTTTGAACGTCAGTTCACATTTGTAGGTGGATCATCAGTGTTAGAGCTAAAATTAGCATGTTTAAAGTGATTTTCATGCTTCTTGGGGCCCAAAACACAAGATTTATGGAATGGTTAAAAGTGCATGAAAATGGCCAATTTACTCACTCTGAGTTCTAAAAAAGGGTTTCTTCACCCCGGGAAGTTAATTAAATACCATTTGGAGGCATTTAATGTTAGAGCAAAAACGGCTGATTTTCGACAAAAGAGATAACACCCCCCCATTACGTCATGCTTCAGAAATGTGGAAAATGGTCCGTTTTCAAATGTTTTATTTTTGAACGTCAGTTCACATTTGTAGGTGGATCATCAGTGTTAGAGCTAAAATGAGCATGTTTAAAGTGATTTTCATGCTTCCAGGGGCTCGGGAAGTTAATTAAATACCATTTGGAGGCATTTAATGTTCGAGCAAAAAAGGCTGATTTTCCCCAAAAGAGATAACACCCCCCCATTACGTCATGCTTCAGAAATGTGGAAAATGGTCCGTTTTCAAATGTTTTATTTTTGAACGTCAGTTCACATTTGTAGGTGGATCATCAGTGTTAGAGCTAAAATTAGCATGTTTAAAGTGATTTTCATGCTTCCAGGGGCCCAAAACACAAGATTTATGGAATGGTTAAAAGTGCATGAAAATGGCCAATTTACTCACTCTGAGTTCTCAAAAAGGGTTTCTTCACCCCGGGAAGTTAATTAAATACCATTTGGAGGCATTTAATGTTAGAGCAAAAACGGCTGATTTTCGACAAAAGAGATAACACCCCCCCACTACGTCATGCTTCAAAAATGTGGAAAATGGTCCTTTTTCAAATGTTTTATTTTTGAACGTCAGTTCACATTTGTAGGTGGATCATCAGTGTTAGAGCTAAAATTAGCATGTTTAAAGTGATTTTCATGCTTCCAGGGGCTCGGGAAGTTAATTAAATACCATTTGGAGGCATTTAATGTTAGAGCAAAAACGGCTGATTTTCGACAAAAGAGATAACACCCCCCCATTACGTCATGCTTCAGAAATGTGGAAAATGGTCCGTTTTCAAATGTTTTATTTTTGAACGTCAGTTCACATTTGTAGGTGGATCATCAGTGTTAGAGCTAAAATTAGCATGTTTAAAGTGATTTTCATGCTTCCAGGGGCCCAAAACACAAGATTTATGGAAAGGTTAAAAGTGCATGAAAATGGCCAATTTACTCACTCTGAGTTCTCAAAAAGGGTTTCTTCACCCCGGGAAGTTAATTAAATACCATTTGGAGGCATTTAATGTTCGAGCAAAAACGGCTGATTTTCGACAAAAGAGATAACACCCCCCCATTACGTCATGCTTCAGAAATGTGGAAAATGGTCCGTTTTCAAATGTTTTATTTTTGAACGTCAGTTCACATTTGTAGGTGGATCATCAGTGTTAGAGCTAAAATTAGCATGTTTAAAGTGATTTTCATGCTTCCAGGGGCTCGGGAAGTGAAATAAATACCATTTGGAGGCATTTAATGTTCGAGCAAAAACGGCTGATTTTCCACAAAAGAGATAACACCCCCCCATTACGTCATGCTTCAGAAATGTGGAAAATGGTCCGTTTTCAAATGTTTTATTTTTGAACGTCAGTTCACATTTGTAGGTGGATCATCAGTGTTAGAGCTAAAATTAGCATGTTTGAAGTGATTTTCATGCTTCCAGGGGCTCGGGAAGTTAATTAAATACCATTTGGAGGCATTTAATGTTCGAGCAAAAACGGCTGATTTTCCACAAAAGAGATAACACCCCCCCATTACGTCATGCTTCAGAAATGTGGAAAATGGTCCGTTTTCAAATGTTTTATTTTTGAACGTCAGTTCACATTTGTAGGTGGATCATCAGTGTTAGAGCTAAAATTAGCATGTTTAAAGTGATTTTCATGCTTCCAGGGGCTCGGGAAGTTAATTAAATACCATTTGGAGGCATTTAATGTTCGAGCAAAAACGGCTGATTTTCGACAAAAGAGATAACACCCCCCCATTACGTCATGCTTCAGAAATGTGGAAAATGGTCCGTTTTCAAATGTTTTATTTTTGAACGTCAGTTCACATTTGTAGGTGGATCATCAGTGTTAGAGCTAAAATTAGCATGTTTAAAGTGATTTTCATGCTTCCAGGGGCCCAAAACACAAGATTTATGGAATGGTTAAAAGTGCATGAAAATGGCCAATTTACTCACTCTGAGTTCTCAAAAAGGGTTTCTTCACCCCGGGAAGTTAATTAAATACCATTTGGAGGCATTTAATGTTAGAGCAAAAACGGCTGATTTTCGACAAAAGAGATAACACCCCCCCATTACGTCATGCTTCAGAAATGTGGAAAATGGTCCGTTTTCAAATGTTTTATTTTTGAAAGTCAGTTCACATTTGTAGGTGGATCATCAGTGTTAGAGCTAAAATTAGCATGTTTAAAGTGATTTTCATGCTTCCAGTGGCTCGGGAAGTGAAATAAATACCATTTGGAGGCATTTAATGTTCGAGCAAAAACGGCTGATTTTCGACAAAAGAGATAACACCCCCCCATTACGTCATGCTTCAGAAATGTGGAAAATGGTCCGTTTTCAAATGTTTTATTTTTGAACGTCAGTTCACATTTGTAGGTGGATCATCAGTGTTAGAGCTAAAATTAGCATGTTTAAAGTGATTTTCATGCTTCCAGGGGCCCAAAACACAAGATTTATGGAATGGTTAAAAGTGCATGAAAATGGCCAATTTACTCACTCTGAGTTCTCAAAAAGGGTTTCTTCACCCCGGGAAGTTAATTAAATACCATTTGGAGGCATTTAATGTTAGAGCAAAAACGGCTGATTTTCGACAAAAGAGATAACACCCCCCCATTACGTCATGCTTCAGAAATGTGGAATATGGTCCGTTTTCAAATGTTTTATTTTTGAACGTCAGTTCACATTTGTAGGTGGATCATCAGTGTTAGAGCTAAAATTAGCATGTTTAAAGTGATTTTCATGCTTCCAGGGGCCCAAAACACAAGATTTATGGAATGGTTAAAAGTGCATGAAAATGGCCAATTTACTCACTCTGAGTTCTCAAAAAGGGTTTCTTCACCCCGGGAAGTTAATTAAATACCATTTGGAGGCATTTAATGTTCGAGCAAAAACGGCTGATTTTCGACAAAAGAGATAACACCCCCCCATTACGTCATGCTTCAGAAATGTGGAAAATGGTCCGTTTTCAAATGTTTTATTTTTGAACGTCAGTTCACATTTGTAGGTGGATCATCAGTGTTAGAGCTAAAATTAGCATGTTTAAAGTGATTTTCATGCTTCCAGGGGCTCGGGAAGTTAATTATATACCATTTGGAGGCATTTAATGTTCGAGCAAAAACGGCTGATTTTCGACAAAAGAGATAACACCCCCCCATTACGTCATGCTTCAGAAATGTGGAAAATGGTCCGTTTTCAAATGTTTTATTTTTGAACGTCAGTTCACATTTGTAGGTGGATCATCAGTGTTAGAGCTAAAATTAGCATGTTTAAAGTGATTTTCATGCTTCCAGGGGCCCAAAACACAAGATTTATGGAATGGTTAAAAGTGCATAAAAATGGCCAATTTACTCACTCTGAGTTCTCAAAAAGGGTTTCTTCACCCCGGGAAGTTAATTAAATACCATTTGGAGGCATTTAATGTTAGAGCAAAAACGGCTGATTTTCGACAAAAGAGATAACACCCCCCATTACGTCATGCTTCAGAAATGTGGAAAATGGTCCGTTTTCAAATGTTTTATTTTTGAACGTCAGTTCACATTTGTAGGTGGATCATCAGTGTTAGAGCTAAAATTAGCATGTTTAAAGTGATTTTCATGCTTCCAGGGGCCCAAAACACAAGATTTATGGAATGGTTAAAAGTGCATGAAAATGGCCAATTTACTCACTCTGAGTTCTCAAAAAGGGTTTCTTCACCCCGGGAAGTTAATTAAATACCATTTGGAGGCATTTAATGTTCGAGCAAAAACGGCTGATTTTCGACAAAAGAGATAACACCCCCCATTACGTCATGCTTCAGAAATGTGGAAAATGGTCCGTTTTCAAATGTTTTATTTTTGAACGTCAGTTCACATTTGTAGGTGGATCATCAGTGTTAGAGCTAAAATTAGCATGTTTAAAGTGATTTTCATGCTTCCAGGGGCCCAAAACACAAGATTTATGGAATGGTTAAAAGTGCATGAAAATGGCCAATTTACTCACTCTGAGTTCTCAAAAAGGGTTTCTTCACCCCGGGAAGTTAATTAAATACCATTTGGAGGCATTTAATGTTCGAGCAAAAACGGCTGATTTTCGACAAAAGAGATAACACCCCCCCATTACGTCATGCTTCAGAAATGTGGAAAATGGTCCGTTTTCAAATGTTTTATTTTTGAACGTCAGTTCACATTTGTAGGTGGATCATCAGTGTTAGAGCTAAAATGAGCATGTTTAAAGTGATTTTCATGCTTCCAGGGGCTCGGGAAGTGAAATAAATACCATTTGGAGGCATTTAATGTTCGAGCAAAAACGGCTGATTTTCCACAAAAGAGATAACACCCCCCCATTACGTCATGCTTCAGAAATGTGGAAAATGGTCCGTTTTCAAATGTTTTATTTTTGAACGTCAGTTCACATTTGAAGGTGGATCATCAGTGTTAGAGCTAAAATTAGCATGTTTAAAGTGATTTTCATGCTTCCAGGGGCCCAAAACACAAGATTTATGGAATGGTTAAAAGTGCATGAAAATGGCCAATTTACTCACTCTGAGTTCTCAAAAAGGGTTTCTTCACCCCGGGAAGTTAATTAAATACCATTTGGAGGCATTTAATGTTCGAGCAAAAACGGCTGATTTTCGACAAAAGAGATAACACCCCCCCATTACGTCATGCTTCAGAAATGTGGAAAATGGTCCGTTTTCAAATGTTTTATTTTTGAACGTCAGTTCACATTTGTAGGTGGATCATCAGTGTTAGAGCTAAAATTAGCATGTTTAAAGTGATTTTCATGCTTCCAGGGGCTCGGGAAGTTAATTATATACCATTTGGAGGCATTTAATGTTCGAGCAAAAACGGCTGATTTTCGACAAAAGAGATAACACCCCCCCATTACGTCATGCTTCAGAAATGTGGAAAATGGTCCGTTTTCAAATGTTTTATTTTTGAACGTCAGTTCACATTTGTAGGTGGATCATCAGTGTTAGAGCTAAAATTAGCATGTTTAAAGTGATTTTCATGCTTCCAGGGGCCCAAAACACAAGATTTATGGAATGGTTAAAAGTGCATAAAAATGGCCAATTTACTCACTCTGAGTTCTCAAAAAGGGTTTCTTCACCCCGGGAAGTTAATTAAATACCATTTGGAGGCATTTAATGTTAGAGCAAAAACGGCTGATTTTCGACAAAAGAGATAACACCCCCCCATTACGTCATGCTTCAGAAATGTGGAAAATGGTCCGTTTTCAAATGTTTTATTTTTGAACGTCAGTTCACATTTGTAGGTGGATCATCAGTGTTAGAGCTAAAATTAGCATGTTTAAAGTGATTTTCATGCTTCCAGGGGCCCAAAACACAAGATTTATGGAATGGTTAAAAGTGCATGAAAATGGCCAATTTACTCACTCTGAGTTCTCAAAAAGGGTTTCTTCACCCCGGGAAGTTAATTAAATACCATTTGGAGGCATTTAATGTTCGAGCAAAAACGGCTGATTTTCGACAAAAGAGATAACACCCCCCATTACGTCATGCTTCAGAAATGTGGAAAATGGTCCGTTTTCAAATGTTTTATTTTTGAACGTCAGTTCACATTTGTAGGTGGATCATCAGTGTTAGAGCTAAAATTAGCATGTTTAAAGTGATTTTCATGCTTCCAGGGGCCCAAAACACAAGATTTATGGAATGGTTAAAAGTGCATGAAAATGGCCAATTTACTCACTCTGAGTTCTCAAAAAGGGTTTCTTCACCCCGGGAAGTTAATTAAATACCATTTGGAGGCATTTAATGTTCGAGCAAAAACGGCTGATTTTCGACAAAAGAGATAACACCCCCCCATTACGTCATGCTTCAGAAATGTGGAAAATGGTCCGTTTTCAAATGTTTTATTTTTGAACGTCAGTTCACATTTGTAGGTGGATCATCAGTGTTAGAGCTAAAATTAGCATGTTTAAAGTGATTTTCATGCTTCCAGGGGCTCGGGAAGTTAATTATATACCATTTGGAGGCATTTAATGTTCGAGCAAAAACGGCTGATTTTCGACAAAAGAGATAACACCCCCCCATTACGTCATGCTTCAGAAATGTGGAAAATGGTCCGTTTTCAAATGTTTTATTTTTGAACGTCAGTTCACATTTGTAGGTGGATCATCAGTGTTAGAGCTAAAATTAGCATGTTTAAAGTGATTTTCATGCTTCCAGGGGCCCAAAACACAAGATTTATGGAATGGTTAAAAGTGCATAAAAATGGCCAATTTACTCACTCTGAGTTCTCAAAAAGGGTTTCTTCACCCCGGGAAGTTAATTAAATACCATTTGGAGGCATTTAATGTTAGAGCAAAAACGGCTGATTTTCGACAAAAGAGATAACACCCCCCATTACGTCATGCTTCAGAAATGTGGAAAATGGTCCGTTTTCAAATGTTTTATTTTTGAACGTCAGTTCACATTTGTAGGTGGATCATCAGTGTTAGAGCTAAAATTAGCATGTTTAAAGTGATTTTCATGCTTCCAGGGGCCCAAAACACAAGATTTATGGAATGGTTAAAAGTGCATGAAAATGGCCAATTTACTCACTCTGAGTTCTCAAAAAGGGTTTCTTCACCCCGGGAAGTTAATTAAATACCATTTGGAGGCATTTAATGTTCGAGCAAAAACGGCTGATTTTCGACAAAAGAGATAACACCCCCCATTACGTCATGCTTCAGAAATGTGGAAAATGGTCCGTTTTCAAATGTTTTATTTTTGAACGTCAGTTCACATTTGTAGGTGGATCATCAGTGTTAGAGCTAAAATTAGCATGTTTAAAGTGATTTTCATGCTTCCAGGGGCCCAAAACACAAGATTTATGGAATGGTTAAAAGTGCATGAAAATGGCCAATTTACTCACTCTGAGTTCTCAAAAAGGGTTTCTTCACCCCGGGAAGTTAATTAAATACCATTTGGAGGCATTTAATGTTCGAGCAAAAACGGCTGATTTTCGACAAAAGAGATAACACCCCCCCATTACGTCATGCTTCAGAAATGTGGAAAATGGTCCGTTTTCAAATGTTTTATTTTTGAACGTCAGTTCACATTTGTAGGTGGATCATCAGTGTTAGAGCTAAAATGAGCATGTTTAAAGTGATTTTCATGCTTCCAGGGGCTCGGGAAGTGAAATAAATACCATTTGGAGGCATTTAATGTTCGAGCAAAAACGGCTGATTTTCCACAAAAGAGATAACACCCCCCCATTACGTCATGCTTCAGAAATGTGGAAAATGGTCCGTTTTCAAATGTTTTATTTTTGAACGTCAGTTCACATTTGAAGGTGGATCATCAGTGTTAGAGCTAAAATTAGCATGTTTAAAGTGATTTTCATGCTTCCAGGGGCCCAAAACACAAGATTTATGGAATGGTTAAAAGTGCATGAAAATGGCCAATTTACTCACTCTGAGTTCTCAAAAAGGGTTTCTTCACCCCGGGAAGTTAATTAAATACCATTTGGAGGCATTTAATGTTCGAGCAAAAACGGCTGATTTTCGACAAAAGAGATAACACCCCCCCATTACGTCATGCTTCAGAAATGTGGAAAATGGTCCGTTTTCAAATGTTTTATTTTTGAACGTCAGTTCACATTTGTAGGTGGATCATCAGTGTTAGAGCTAAAATTAGCATGTTTAAAGTGATTTTCATGCTTCCAGGGGCTCGGGAAGTTAATTATATACCATTTGGAGGCATTTAATGTTCGAGCAAAAACGGCTGATTTTCGACAAAAGAGATAACACCCCCCCATTACGTCATGCTTCAGAAATGTGGAAAATGGTCCGTTTTCAAATGTTTTATTTTTGAACGTCAGTTCACATTTGTAGGTGGATCATCAGTGTTAGAGCTAAAATTAGCATGTTTAAAGTGATTTTCATGCTTCCAGGGGCCCAAAACACAAGATTTATGGAATGGTTAAAAGTGCATAAAAATGGCCAATTTACTCACTCTGAGTTCTCAAAAAGGGTTTCTTCACCCCGGGAAGTTAATTAAATACCATTTGGAGGCATTTAATGTTAGAGCAAAAACGGCTGATTTTCGACAAAAGAGATAACACCCCCCCATTACGTCATGCTTCAGAAATGTGGAAAATGGTCCGTTTTCAAATGTTTTATTTTTGAACGTCAGTTCACATTTGTAGGTGGATCATCAGTGTTAGAGCTAAAATTAGCATGTTTAAAGTGATTTTCATGCTTCCAGGGGCCCAAAACACAAGATTTATGGAATGGTTAAAAGTGCATGAAAATGGCCAATTTACTCACTCTGAGTTCTCAAAAAGGGTTTCTTCACCCCGGGAAGTTAATTAAATACCATTTGGAGGCATTTAATGTTCGAGCAAAAACGGCTGATTTTCGACAAAAGAGATAACACCCCCCATTACGTCATGCTTCAGAAATGTGGAAAATGGTCCGTTTTCAAATGTTTTATTTTTGAACGTCAGTTCACATTTGTAGGTGGATCATCAGTGTTAGAGCTAAAATTAGCATGTTTAAAGTGATTTTCATGCTTCCAGGGGCTCGGGAAGTTAATTAAATACCATTTGGAGGCATTTAATGTTCGAGCAAAAACGGCTGATTTTCCACAAAAGAGATAACACCCCCCCATTACGTCATGCTTCAGAAATGTGGAAAATGGTCCGTTTTCAAATGTTTTATTTTTGAACGTCAGTTCACATTTGTAGGTGGATCATCAGTGTTAGAGCTAAAATTAGCATGTTTAAAGTGATTTTCATGCTTCCAGGGGCTCGGGAAGTTAATTAAATACCATTTGGAGGCATTTAATGTTCGAGCAAAAACGGCTGATTTTCGACAAAAGAGATAACACCCCCCCATTACGTCATGCTTCAGAAATGTGGAAAATGGTCCGTTTTCAAATGTTTTATTTTTGAACGTCAGTTCACATTTGTAGGTGGATCATCAGTGTTAGAGCTAAAATTAGCATGTTTAAAGTGATTTTCATGCTTCCAGGGGCCCAAAACACAAGATTTATGGAATGGTTAAAAGTGCATGAAAATGGCCAATTTACTCACTCTGAGTTCTCAAAAAGGGTTTCTTCACCCCGGGAAGTTAATTAAATACCATTTGGAGGCATTTAATGTTAGAGCAAAAACGGCTGATTTTCGACAAAAGAGATAACACCCCCCCATTACGTCATGCTTCAGAAATGTGGAAAATGGTCCGTTTTCAAATGTTTTATTTTTGAAAGTCAGTTCACATTTGTAGGTGGATCATCAGTGTTAGAGCTAAAATTAGCATGTTTAAAGTGATTTTCATGCTTCCAGTGGCTCGGGAAGTGAAATAAATACCATTTGGAGGCATTTAATGTTCGAGCAAAAACGGCTGATTTTCGACAAAAGAGATAACACCCCCCCATTACGTCATGCTTCAGAAATGTGGAAAATGGTCCGTTTTCAAATGTTTTATTTTTGAACGTCAGTTCACATTTGTAGGTGGATCATCAGTGTTAGAGCTAAAATTAGCATGTTTAAAGTGATTTTCATGCCGCCAGGGGCCCAAAACACAAGATTTATGGAATGGTTAAAAGTGCATGAAAATGGCCAATTTACTCACTCTGAGTTCTCAAAAAGGGTTTCTTCACCCCGGGAAAATAATTAAATACCATTTGGAGGCATTTAATGTTAGAGCAAAAACGGCTGATTTTCGACAAAAGAGATAACACCCCCCCATTACGTCATGCTTCAGAAATGTGGAAAATGGTCCGTTTTCAAATGTTTTATTTTTGAACGTCAGTTCACATTTGTAGGTGGATCATCAGTGTTAGAGCTAAAATTAGCATGTTTAAAGTGATTTTCATGCTTCCAGGGGCTCGGGAAGTGAAATAAATACCATTTGGAGGCATTTAATGTTCGAGCAAAAACGGCTGATTTTCGACAAAAGAGATAACACCCCCCCATTACGTCATGCTTCAGAAATGTGGAAAATGGTCCGGATTCAAATGTTTTATTTTTGAACGTCAGTTCACATTTGTAGGTGGATCATCAGTGTTAGAGCTAAAATTAGCATGTTTAAAGTGATTTTCATGCTTCCAGGGGCTCGGGAAGTTAATTAAATACCATTTGGAGGCATTTAATGTTCGAGCAAAAAAGGCTGATTTTCCCCAAAAGAGATAACACCCCCCCATTACGTCATGCTTCAGAAATGTGGAAAATGGTCCGTTTTCAAATGTTTTATTTTTGAACGTCAGTTCACATTTGTAGGTGGATCATCAGTGTTAGAGCTAAAATTAGCATGTTTAAAGTGATTTTCATGCTTCCAGGGGCCCAAAACACAAGATTTATGGAATGGTTAAAAGTGCATGAAAATGGCCAATTTACTCACTCTGAGTTCTCAAAAAGGGTTTCTTCACCCCGGGAAGTTAATTAAATACCATTTGGAGGCATTTAATGTTAGAGCAAAAACGGCTGATTTTCGACAAAAGAGATAACACCCCCCCATTACGTCATGCTTCAGAAATGTGGAAAATGGTCCGTTTTCAAATGTTTTATTTTTGAAAGTCAGTTCACATTTGTAGGTGGATCATCAGTGTTAGAGCTAAAATTAGCATGTTTAAAGTGATTTTCATGCTTCCAGTGGCTCGGGAAGTGAAATAAATACCATTTGGAGGCATTTAATGTTCGAGCAAAAACGGCTGATTTTCGACAAAAGAGATAACACCCCCCCATTACGTCATGCTTCAGAAATGTGGAAAATGGTCCGTTTTCAAATGTTTTATTTTTGAACGTCAGTTCACATTTGTAGGTGGATCATCAGTGTTAGAGCTAAAATTAGCATGTTTAAAGTGATTTTCATGCTTCCAGGGGCCCAAAACACAAGATTTATGGAATGGTTAAAAGTGCATGAAAATGGCCAATTTACTCACTCTGAGTTCTCAAAAAGGGTTTCTTCACCCCGGGAAGTTAATTAAATACCATTTGGAGGCATTTAATGTTAGAGCAAAAACGGCTGATTTTCGACAAAAGAGATAACACCCCCCCATTACGTCATGCTTCAGAAATGTGGAATATGGTCCGTTTTCAAATGTTTTATTTTTGAACGTCAGTTCACATTTGTAGGTGGATCATCAGTGTTAGAGCTAAAATTAGCATGTTTAAAGTGATTTTCATGCTTCCAGGGGCCCAAAACACAAGATTTATGGAATGGTTAAAAGTGCATGAAAATGGCCAATTTACTCACTCTGAGTTCTCAAAAAGGGTTTCTTCACCCCGGGAAGTTAATTAAATACCATTTGGAGGCATTTAATGTTCGAGCAAAAACGGCTGATTTTCGACAAAAGAGATAACACCCCCCCATTACGTCATGCTTCAGAAATGTGGAAAATGGTCCGTTTTCAAATGTTTTATTTTTGAACGTCAGTTCACATTTGTAGGTGGATCATCAGTGTTAGAGCTAAAATTAGCATGTTTAAAGTGATTTTCATGCTTCCAGGGGCTCGGGAAGTTAATTATATACCATTTGGAGGCATTTAATGTTCGAGCAAAAACGGCTGATTTTCGACAAAAGAGATAACACCCCCCCATTACGTCATGCTTCAGAAATGTGGAAAATGGTCCGTTTTCAAATGTTTTATTTTTGAACGTCAGTTCACATTTGTAGGTGGATCATCAGTGTTAGAGCTAAAATTAGCATGTTTAAAGTGATTTTCATGCTTCCAGGGGCCCAAAACACAAGATTTATGGAATGGTTAAAAGTGCATAAAAATGGCCAATTTACTCACTCTGAGTTCTCAAAAAGGGTTTCTTCACCCCGGGAAGTTAATTAAATACCATTTGGAGGCATTTAATGTTAGAGCAAAACGGCTGATTTTCGACAAAAGAGATAACACCCCCCATTACGTCATGCTTCAGAAATGTGGAAAATGGTCCGTTTTCAAATGTTTTATTTTTGAACGTCAGTTCACATTTGTAGGTGGATCATCAGTGTTAGAGCTAAAATTAGCATGTTTAAAGTGATTTTCATGCTTCCAGGGGCCCAAAACACAAGATTTATGGAATGGTTAAAAGTGCATGAAAATGGCCAATTTACTCACTCTGAGTTCTCAAAAAGGGTTTCTTCACCCCGGGAAGTTAATTAAATACCATTTGGAGGCATTTAATGTTCGAGCAAAAACGGCTGATTTTCGACAAAAGAGATAACACCCCCCATTACGTCATGCTTCAGAAATGTGGAAAATGGTCCGTTTTCAAATGTTTTATTTTTGAACGTCAGTTCACATTTGTAGGTGGATCATCAGTGTTAGAGCTAAAATGAGCATGTTTAAAGTGATTTTCATGCTTCCAGGGGCTCGGGAAGTGAAATAAATACCATTTGGAGGCATTTAATGTTCGAGCAAAAACGGCTGATTTTCCACAAAAGAGATAACACCCCCCCATTACGTCATGCTTCAGAAATGTGGAAAATGGTCCGTTTTCAAATGTTTTATTTTTGAACGTCAGTTCACATTTGAAGGTGGATCATCAGTGTTAGAGCTAAAATTAGCATGTTTAAAGTGATTTTCATGCTTCCAGGGGCCCAAAACACAAGATTTATGGAATGGTTAAAAGTGCATGAAAATGGCCAATTTACTCACTCTGAGTTCTCAAAAAGGGTTTCTTCACCCCGGGAAGTTAATTAAATACCATTTGGAGGCATTTAATGTTCGAGCAAAAACGGCTGATTTTCGACAAAAGAGATAACACCCCCCCATTACGTCATGCTTCAGAAATGTGGAAAATGGTCCGTTTTCAAATGTTTTATTTTTGAACGTCAGTTCACATTTGTAGGTGGATCATCAGTGTTAGAGCTAAAATTAGCATGTTTAAAGTGATTTTCATGCTTCCAGGGGCTCGGGAAGTTAATTATATACCATTTGGAGGCATTTAATGTTCGAGCAAAAACGGCTGATTTTCGACAAAAGAGATAACACCCCCCCATTACGTCATGCTTCAGAAATGTGGAAAATGGTCCGTTTTCAAATGTTTTATTTTTGAACGTCAGTTCACATTTGTAGGTGGATCATCAGTGTTAGAGCTAAAATTAGCATGTTTAAAGTGATTTTCATGCTTCCAGGGGCCCAAAACACAAGATTTATGGAATGGTTAAAAGTGCATAAAAATGGCCAATTTACTCACTCTGAGTTCTCAAAAAGGGTTTCTTCACCCCGGGAAGTTAATTAAATACCATTTGGAGGCATTTAATGTTAGAGCAAAAACGGCTGATTTTCGACAAAAGAGATAACACCCCCCCATTACGTCATGCTTCAGAAATGTGGAAAATGGTCCGTTTTCAAATGTTTTATTTTTGAACGTCAGTTCACATTTGTAGGTGGATCATCAGTGTTAGAGCTAAAATTAGCATGTTTAAAGTGATTTTCATGCTTCCAGGGGCCCAAAACACAAGATTTATGGAATGGTTAAAAGTGCATGAAAATGGCCAATTTACTCACTCTGAGTTCTCAAAAAGGGTTTCTTCACCCCGGGAAGTTAATTAAATACCATTTGGAGGCATTTAATGTTCGAGCAAAAACGGCTGATTTTCGACAAAAGAGATAACACCCCCCATTACGTCATGCTTCAGAAATGTGGAAAATGGTCCGTTTTCAAATGTTTTATTTTTGAACGTCAGTTCACATTTGTAGGTGGATCATCAGTGTTAGAGCTAAAATTAGCATGTTTAAAGTGATTTTCATGCTTCCAGGGGCCCAAAACACAAGATTTATGGAATGGTTAAAAGTGCATGAAAATGGCCAATTTACTCACTCTGAGTTCTCAAAAAGGGTTTCTTCACCCGGGAAGTTAATTAAATACCATTTGGAGGCATTTAATGTTCGAGCAAAAACGGCTGATTTTCGACAAAAGAGATAACACCCCCCCATTACGTCATGCTTCAGAAATGTGGAAAATGGTCCGTTTTCAAATGTTTTATTTTTGAACGTCAGTTCACATTTGTAGGTGGATCATCAGTGTTAGAGCTAAAATGAGCATGTTTAAAGTGATTTTCATGCTTCCAGGGGCTCGGGAAGTGAAATAAATACCATTTGGAGGCATTTAATGTTCGAGCAAAAACGGCTGATTTTCCACAAAAGAGATAACACCCCCCCATTACGTCATGCTTCAGAAATGTGGAAAATGGTCCGTTTTCAAATGTTTTATTTTTGAACGTCAGTTCACATTTGTAGGTGGATCATCAGTGTTAGAGCTAAAATTAGCATGTTTAAAGTGATTTTCATGCTTCCAGGGGCTCGGGAAGTTAATTAAATACCATTTGGAGGCATTTAATGTTCGAGCAAAAACGGCTGATTTTCCACAAAAGAGATAACACCCCCCATTACGTCATGCTTCAGAAATGTGGAAAATGGTCCGTTTTCAAATGTTTTATTTTTGAACGTCAGTTCACATTTGTAGGTGGATCATCAGTGTTAGAGCTAAAATTAGCATGTTTAAAGTGATTTTCATGCTTCCAGGGGCTCGGGAAGTTAATTAAATACCATTTGGAGGCATTTAATGTTCGAGCAAAAACGGCTGATTTTCGACAAAAGAGATAACACCCCCCCATTACGTCATGCTTCAGAAATGTGGAAAATGGTCCGTTTTCAAATGTTTTATTTTTGAACGTCAGTTCACATTTGTAGGTGGATCATCAGTGTTAGAGCTAAAATTAGCATGTTTAAAGTGATTTTCATGCTTCCAGGGGCCCAAAACACAAGATTTATGGAATGGTTAAAAGTGCATGAAAATGGCCAATTTACTCACTCTGAGTTCTCAAAAAGGGTTTCTTCACCCCGGGAAGTTAATTAAATACCATTTGGAGGCATTTAATGTTAGAGCAAAAACGGCTGATTTTCGACAAAAGAGATAACACCCCCCCATTACGTCATGCTTCAGAAATGTGGAAAATGGTCCGTTTTCAAATGTTTTATTTTTGAAAGTCAGTTCACATTTGTAGGTGGATCATCAGTGTTAGAGCTAAAATTAGCATGTTTAAAGTGATTTTCATGCTTCCAGTGGCTCGGGAAGTGAAATAAATACCATTTGGAGGCATTTAATGTTCGAGCAAAAACGGCTGATTTTCGACAAAAGAGATAACACCCCCCCATTACGTCATGCTTCAGAAATGTGGAAAATGGTCCGTTTTCAAATGTTTTATTTTTGAACGTCAGTTCACATTTGTAGGTGGATCATCAGTGTTAGAGCTAAAATTAGCATGTTTAAAGTGATTTTCATGCCGCCAGGGGCCCAAAACACAAGATTTATGGAATGGTTAAAAGTGCATGAAAATGGCCAATTTACTCACTCTGAGTTCTCAAAAAGGGTTTCTTCACCCCGGGAAAATAATTAAATACCATTTGGAGGCATTTAATGTTAGAGCAAAAACGGCTGATTTTCGACAAAAGAGATAACACCCCCCCATTACGTCATGCTTCAGAAATGTGGAAAATGGTCCGTTTTCAAATGTTTTATTTTTGAACGTCAGTTCACATTTGTAGGTGGATCATCAGTGTTAGAGCTAAAATTAGCATGTTTAAAGTGATTTTCATGCTTCCAGGGGCTCGGGAAGTGAAATAAATACCATTTGGAGGCATTTAATGTTCGAGCAAAAACGGCTGATTTTCGACAAAAGAGATAACACCCCCCCATTACGTCATGCTTCAGAAATGTGGAAAATGGTCCGGATTCAAATGTTTTATTTTTGAACGTCAGTTCACATTTGTAGGTGGATCATCAGTGTTAGAGCTAAAATTAGCATGTTTAAAGTGATTTTCATGCTTCCAGGGGCTCGGGAAGTTAATTAAATACCATTTGGAGGCATTTAATGTTCGAGCAAAAAAGGCTGATTTTCCCCAAAAGAGATAACACCCCCCCATTACGTCATGCTTCAGAAATGTGGAAAATGGTCCGTTTTCAAATGTTTTATTTTTGAACGTCAGTTCACATTTGTAGGTGGATCATCAGTGTTAGAGCTAAAATTAGCATGTTTAAAGTGATTTTCATGCTTCCAGGGGCTCGGGAAGTTAATTAAATACCATTTGGAGGCATTTAATGTTAGAGCAAAAACGGCTGATTTTCGACAAAAGAGATAACACCCCCCAATTACGTCATGCTTCAGAAATGTGGAAAATGGTCCGTTTTCAAATGTTTTATTTTTGAACGTCAGTTCACATTTGTAGGTGGATCATCAGTGTTAGAGCTAAAATTAGCATGTTTAAAGTGATTTTCATGCTTCCAGGGGCCCAAAACACAAGATTTATGGAATGGTTAAACGTGCATGAAAATGGCCAATTTACTCACTCTGAGTTCTCAAAAAGGGTTTCTTCACCCCGGGAAGTTAATTAAATACCATTTGGAGGCATTTAATGTTAGAGCAAAAACGGCTGATTTTCGACAAAAGAGATAACACCCCACCATTACGTCATGCTTCAGAAATGTGGAAATGGTCCGTTTTCAAATGTTTTATTTTTGAACGTCAGTTCACATTTGTAGGTGGATCATCAGTGTTAGAGCTAAAATTAGCATGTTTAAAGTGATTTTCATGCTTCCAGGGGCTCGGGAAGTTAATTAAATACCATTTGGAGGCATTTAATGTTCGAGCAAAAACGGCTGATTTTCGACAAAAGAGATAACACCCCCCCATTACGTCATGCTTCAGAAATGTGGAAAATGGTCCGTTTTCAAATGTTTTATTTTTGAACGTCAGTTCACATTTGTAGGTGGATCATCAGTGTTAGAGCTAAAATTAGCATGTTTAAAGTGATTTTCATGCTTCCAGGGGCCCAAAACACAAGATTTATGGAATGGTTAAAAGTGCATGAAAATGGCTAATTTACTCACTCTGAGTTCTCAAAAAGGGTTTCTTCACCCCGGAAAGTTAATTAAATACCATTTGGAGGCATTTAATGTTCGAGCAAAAACGGCTGATTTTTGACAAAAGAGATAACACCCCCCCATTACGTCATGCTTCAGAAATGTTGAAAATGGTCCGTTTTCAAATGTTTTATTTTTGAACGTCAGTTCACATTTGTAGGTGGATCATCAGTGTTAGAGCTAAAATTAGCATGTTTAAAGTGATTTTCATGCTTCTTGGGGCCCAAAACACAAGATTTATGGAATGGTTAAAAGTGCATGAAAATGGCCAATTTACTCACTCTGAGTTCTCAAAAAGGGTTTCTTCACCCCGGGAAGTTAATTAAATACCATTTGGAGGCATTTAATGTTAGAGCAAAAACGGCTGATTTTCGACAAAAGAGATAACACCCCCCCATTACGTCATGCTTCAGAAATGTGGAAAATGGTCCGTTTTCAAATGTTTTATTTTTGAACGTCAGTTCACATTTGTAGGTGGATCATCAGTGTTAGAGCTAAAATTAGCATGTTTAAAGTGATTTTCATGCTTCCAGGGGCTCGGGAAGTTAATTATATACCATTTGGAGGCATTTAATGTTCGAGCAAAAACGGCTGATTTTCGACAAAAGAGATAACACCCCCCCATTACGTCATGCTTCAGAAATGTGGAAAATGGTCCGTTTTCAAATGTTTTATTTTTGAACGTCAGTTCACATTTGTAGGTGGATCATCAGTGTTAGAGCTAAAATTAGCATGTTTAAAGTGATTTTCATGCTTCCAGGGGCCCAAAACACAAGATTTATGGAATGGTTAAAAGTGCATAAAAATGGCCAATTTACTCACTCTGAGTTCTCAAAAAGGGTTTCTTCACCCCGGGAAGTTAATTAAATACCATTTGGAGGCATTTAATGTTAGAGCAAAAACGGCTGATTTTCGACAAAAGAGATAACACCCCCCCATTACGTCATGCTTCAGAAATGTGTAAAATGGTCCGTTTTCAAATGTTTTATTTTTGAACGTCAGTTCACATTTGTAGGTGGATCATCAGTGTTAGAGCTAAAATTAGCATGTTTAAAGTGATTTTCATGCTTCCAGGGGCCCAAAACACAAGATTTATGGAATGGTTAAAAGTGCATGAAAATGGCCAATTTACTCACTCTGAGTTCTCAAAAAGGGTTTCTTCACCCCGGGAAGTTAATTAAATACCATTTGGAGGCATTTAATGTTCGAGCAAAAACGGCTGATTTTCGACAAAAGAGATAACACCCCCCATTACGTCATGCTTCAGAAATGTGGAAAATGGTCCGTTTTCAAATGTTTTATTTTTGAACGTCAGTTCACATTTGTAGGTGGATCATCAGTGTTAGAGCTAAAATTAGCATGTTTAAAGTGATTTTCATGCTTCCAGGGGCCCAAAACACAAGATTTATGGAATGGTTAAAAGTGCATGAAAATGGCCAATTTACTCACTCTGAGTTCTCAAAAAGGGTTTCTTCACCCGGGAAGTTAATTAAATACCATTTGGAGGCATTTAATGTTCGAGCAAAAACGGCTGATTTTCGACAAAAGAGATAACACCCCCCCATTACGTCATGCTTCAGAAATGTGGAAAATGGTCCGTTTTCAAATGTTTTATTTTTGAACGTCAGTTCACATTTGTAGGTGGATCATCAGTGTTAGAGCTAAAATGAGCATGTTTAAAGTGATTTTCATGCTTCCAGGGGCTCGGGAAGTGAAATAAATACCATTTGGAGGCATTTCATGTTCGAGCAAAAACGGCTGATTTTCCACAAAAGAGATAACACCCCCCCATTACGTCATGCTTCAGAAATGTGGAAAATGGTCCGTTTTCAAATGTTTTATTTTTGAACGTCAGTTCACATTTGTAGGTGGATCATCAGTGTTAGAGCTAAAATTAGCATGTTTAAAGTGATTTTCATGCTTCCAGGGGCTCGGGAAGTTAATTAAATACCATTTGGAGGCATTTAATGTTCGAGCAAAAACGGCTGATTTTCCACAAAAGAGATAACACCCCCCCATTACGTCATGCTTCAGAAATGTGGAAAATGGTCCGTTTTCAAATGTTTTATTTTTGAACGTCAGTTCACATTTGTAGGTGGATCATCAGTGTTAGAGCTAAAATTAGCATGTTTAAAGTGATTTTCATGCTTCCAGGGGCTCGGGAAGTTAATTAAATACCATTTGGAGGCATTTAATGTTCGAGCAAAAACGGCTGATTTTCGACAAAAGAGATAACACCCCCCCATTACGTCATGCTTCAGAAATGTGGAAAATGGTCCGTTTTCAAATGTTTTATTTTTGAACGTCAGTTCACATTTGTAGGTGGATCATCAGTGTTAGAGCTAAAATTAGCATGTTTAAAGTGATTTTCATGCTTCCAGGGGCCCAAAACACAAGATTTATGGAATGGTTAAAAGTGCATGAAAATGGCCAATTTACTCACTCTGAGTTCTCAAAAAGGGTTTCTTCACCCCGGGAAGTTAATTAAATACCATTTGGAGGCATTTAATGTTAGAGCAAAAACGGCTGATTTTCGACAAAAGAGATAACACCCCCCCATTACGTCATGCTTCAGAAATGTGGAAAATGGTCCGTTTTCAAATGTTTTATTTTTGAAAGTCAGTTCACATTTGTAGGTGGATCATCAGTGTTAGAGCTAAAATTAGCATGTTTAAAGTGATTTTCATGCTTCCAGTGGCTCGGGAAGTGAAATAAATACCATTTGGAGGCATTTAATGTTCGAGCAAAAACGGCTGATTTTCGACAAAAGAGATAACACCCCCCCATTACGTCATGCTTCAGAAATGTGGAAAATGGTCCGTTTTCAAATGTTTTATTTTTGAACGTCAGTTCACATTTGTAGGTGGATCATCAGTGTTAGAGCTAAAATTAGCATGTTTAAAGTGATTTTCATGCCGCCAGGGGCCCAAAACACAAGATTTATGGAATGGTTAAAAGTGCATGAAAATGGCCAATTTACTCACTCTGAGTTCTCAAAAAGGGTTTCTTCACCCCGGGAAAATAATTAAATACCATTTGGAGGCATTTAATGTTAGAGCAAAAACGGCTGATTTTCGACAAAAGAGATAACACCCCCCCATTACGTCATGCTTCAGAAATGTGGAAAATGGTCCGTTTTCAAATGTTTTATTTTTGAACGTCAGTTCACATTTGTAGGTGGATCATCAGTGTTAGAGCTAAAATTAGCATGTTTAAAGTGATTTTCATGCTTCCAGGGGCTCGGGAAGTGAAATAAATACCATTTGGAGGCATTTAATGTTCGAGCAAAAACGGCTGATTTTCGACAAAAGAGATAACACCCCCCATTACGTCATGCTTCAGAAATGTGGAAAATGGTCCGGATTCAAATGTTTTATTTTTGAACGTCAGTTCACATTTGTAGGTGGATCATCAGTGTTAGAGCTAAAATTAGCATGTTTAAAGTGATTTTCATGCTTCCAGGGGCTCGGGAAGTTAATTAAATACCATTTGGAGGCATTTAATGTTCGAGCAAAAAAGGCTGATTTTCCCCAAAAGAGATAACACCCCCCCATTACGTCATGCTTCAGAAATGTGGAAAATGGTCCGTTTTCAAATGTTTTATTTTTGAACGTCAGTTCACATTTGTAGGTGGATCATCAGTGTTAGAGCTAAAATTAGCATGTTTAAAGTGATTTTCATGCTTCCAGGGGCTCGGGAAGTTAATTAAATACCATTTGGAGGCATTTAATGTTAGAGCAAAAACGGCTGATTTTCGACAAAAGAGATAACACCCCCCAATTACGTCATGCTTCAGAAATGTGGAAAATGGTCCGTTTTCAAATGTTTTATTTTTGAACGTCAGTTCACATTTGTAGGTGGATCATCAGTGTTAGAGCTAAAATTAGCATGTTTAAAGTGATTTTCATGCTTCCAGGGGCCCAAAACACAAGATTTATGGAATGGTTAAACGTGCATGAAAATGGCCAATTTACTCACTCTGAGTTCTCAAAAAGGGTTTCTTCACCCCGGGAAGTTAATTAAATACCATTTGGAGGCATTTAATGTTAGAGCAAAAACGGCTGATTTTCGACAAAAGAGATAACACCCCACCATTACGTCATGCTTCAGAAATGTGGAAATGGTCCGTTTTCAAATGTTTTATTTTTGAACGTCAGTTCACATTTGTAGGTGGATCATCAGTGTTAGAGCTAAAATTAGCATGTTTAAAGTGATTTTCATGCTTCCAGGGGCTCGGGAAGTTAATTAAATACCATTTGGAGGCATTTAATGTTCGAGCAAAAACGGCTGATTTTCGACAAAAGAGATAACACCCCCCCATTACGTCATGCTTCAGAAATGTGGAAAATGGTCCGTTTTCAAATGTTTTATTTTTGAACGTCAGTTCACATTTGTAGGTGGATCATCAGTGTTAGAGCTAAAATTAGCATGTTTAAAGTGATTTTCATGCTTCCAGGGGCCCAAAACACAAGATTTATGGAATGGTTAAAAGTGCATGAAAATGGCTAATTTACTCACTCTGAGTTCTCAAAAAGGGTTTCTTCACCCCGGAAAGTTAATTAAATACCATTTGGAGGCATTTAATGTTCGAGCAAAAACGGCTGATTTTTGACAAAAGAGATAACACCCCCCCATTACGTCATGCTTCAGAAATGTTGAAAATGGTCCGTTTTCAAATGTTTTATTTTTGAACGTCAGTTCACATTTGTAGGTGGATCATCAGTGTTAGAGCTAAAATTAGCATGTTTAAAGTGATTTTCATGCTTCTTGGGGCCCAAAACACAAGATTTATGGAATGGTTAAAAGTGCATGAAAATGGCCAATTTACTCACTCTGAGTTCTCAAAAAGGGTTTCTTCACCCCGGGAAGTTAATTAAATACCATTTGGAGGCATTTAATGTTAGAGCAAAAACGGCTGATTTTCGACAAAAGAGATAACACCCCCCCATTACGTCATGCTTCAGAAATGTGGAAAATGGTCCGTTTTCAAATGTTTTATTTTTGAACGTCAGTTCACATTTGTAGGTGGATCATCAGTGTTAGAGCTAAAATTAGCATGTTTAAAGTGATTTTCATGCTTCCAGGGGCTCGGGAAGTTAATTAAATACCATTTGGAGGCATTTAATGTTCGAGCAAAAAAGGCTGATTTTCCCCAAAAGAGATAACACCCCCCCATTACGTCATGCTTCAGAAATGTGGAAAATGGTCCGTTTTCAAATGTTTTATTTTTGAACGTCAGTTCACATTTGTAGGTGGATCATCAGTGTTAGAGCTAAAATTAGCATGTTTAAAGTGATTTTCATGCTTCCAGGGGCCCAAAACACAAGATTTATGGAATGGTTAAAAGTGCATGAAAATGGCCAATTTACTCACTCTGAGTTCTCAAAAAGGGTTTCTTCACCCCGGGAAGTTAATTAAATACCATTTGGAGGCATTTAATGTTAGAGCAAAAACGGCTGATTTTCGACAAAAGAGATAACACCCCCCCACTACGTCATGCTTCAAAAATGTGGAAAATGGTCCTTTTTCAAATGTTTTATTTTTGAACGTCAGTTCACATTTGTAGGTGGATCATCAGTGTTAGAGCTAAAATTAGCATGTTTAAAGTGATTTTCATGCTTCCAGGGGCTCGGGAATTTAATTAAATACCATTTGGAGGCATTTAATGTTAGAGCAAAAACGGCTGATTTTCGACAAAAGAGATAACACCCCCCCATTACGTCATGCTTCAGAAATGTGGAAAATGGTCCGTTTTCAAATGTTTTATTTTTGAACGTCAGTTCACATTTGTAGGTGGATCATCAGTGTTAGAGCTAAAATTAGCATGTTTAAAGTGATTTTCATGCTTCCAGGGGCCCAAAACACAAGATTTATGGAAAGGTTAAAAGTGCATGAAAATGGCCAATTTACTCACTCTGAGTTCTCAAAAAGGGTTTCTTCACCCCGGGAAGTTAATTAAATACCATTTGGAGGCATTTAATGTTAGAGCAAAAACGGCTGATTTTCGACAAAAGAGATAACACCCCCCCATTACGTCATGCTTCAGAAATGTGGAAATGGTCCGTTTTCAAATGTTTTATTTTTGAACGTCAGTTCACATTTGTAGGTGGATCATCAGTGTTAGAGCTAAAATTAGCATGTTTAAAGTGATTTTCATGCTTCCAGGGGCTCGGGAAGTTAATTAAATACCATTTGGAGGCATTTAATGTTCGAGCAAAAACGGCTGATTTTCGACAAAAGAGATAACACCCCCCCATTACGTCATGCTTCAGAAATGTGGAAAATGGTCCGTTTTCAAATGTTTTATTTTTGAACGTCAGTTCACATTTGTAGGTGGATCATCAGTGTTAGAGCTAAAATTAGCATGTTTAAAGTGATTTTCATGCTTCCAGGGGCCCAAAACACAAGATTTATGGAATGGTTAAAAGTGCATGAAAATGGCCAATTTACTCACTCTGAGTTCTCAAAAAGGGTTTCTTCACCCCGGGAAGTTAATTAAATACCATTTGGAGGCATTTAATGTTAGAGCAAAAACGGCTGATTTTCGACAAAAGAGATAACACCCCCCCATTACGTCATGCTTCAGAAATGTGGAAAATGGTCCGTTTTCAAATGTTTTATTTTTGAACGTCAGTTCACATTTGTAGGTGGATCATCAGTGTTAGAGCTAAAATTAGCATGTTTAAAGTGATTTTCATGCTTCCAGGGGCCCAAAACGCAAGATTTATGGAATGGTTAAAAGTGCATGAAAATGGCCAATTTACTCACTCTGAGTTCTCAAAAAGGGTTTCTTCACCCCGGGAAGTTAATTAAATACCATTTGGAGGCATTTAATGTTAGAGCAAAAACGGCTGATTTTCGACAAAAGAGATAACACCCCCCCATTACGTCATGCTTCAGAAATGTGGAAATGGTCCGTTTTCAAATGTTTTATTTTTGAACGTCAGTTCACATTTGTAGGTGGATCATCAGTGTTAGAGCTAAAATTAGCATGTTTAAAGTGATTTTCATGCTTCCAGGGGCTCGGGAAGTTAATTAAATACCATTTGGAGGCATTTAATGTTCGAGCAAAAACGGCTGATTTTCGACAAAAGAGATAACACCCCCCCATTACGTCATGCTTCAGAAATGTGGAAAATGGTCCGTTTTCAAATGTTTTATTTTTGAACGTCAGTTCACATTTGTAGGTGGATCATCAGTGTTAGAGCTAAAATTAGCATGTTTAAAGTGATTTTCATGCTTCCAGGGGCCCAAAACACAAGATTTATGGAATGGTTAAAAGTGCATGAAAATGGCCAATTTACTCACTCTGAGTTCTCAAAAAGGGTTTCTTCACCCCGGGAAGTTAATTAAATACCATTTGGAGGCATTTAATGTTAGAGCAAAAACGGCTGATTTTCGACAAAAGAGATAACACCCCCCCATTACGTCATGCTTCAGAAATGTGGAAAATGGTCCGTTTTCAAATGTTTTATTTTTGAACGTCAGTTCACATTTGTAGGTGGATCATCAGTGTTAGAGCTAAAATTAGCATGTTTAAAGTGATTTTCATGCTTCCAGGGGCTCGGGAAGTTAATTAAATACCATTTGGAGGCATTTAATGTTCGAGCAAAAACGGCTGATTTTCGACAAAAGAGATAACACCCCCCCATTACGTCATGCTTCAGAAATGTGGAAAATGGTCCGTTTTCAAATGTTTTATTTTTGAACATCAGTTCACATTTGTAGGTGGATCATCAGTGTTAGAGCTAAAATTAGCATGTTTAAAGTGATTTTCATGCTTCCAGGGGCCCAAAACACAAGATTTATGGAATGGTTAAAAGTGCATGAAAATGGCTAATTTACTCACTCTGAGTTCTCAAATAGGGTTTCTTCACCCTGGGAAGTTAATTAAATACCATTTGGAGGCATTTAATGTTCGAGCAAAAACGGCTGATTTTCGACAAAAGAGATAACACCCCCCCATTACGTCATGCTTCAGAAATGTTGAAAATGGTCCGTTTTCAAATGTTTTATTTTTGAACGTCAGTTCACATTTGTAGGTGGATCATCAGTGTTAGAGCTAAAATTAGCATGTTTAAAGTGATTTTCATGCTTCCAGGGGCTCGGGAAGTTAATTAAATACCATTTGGAGGCATTTAATGTTCGAGCAAAAACGGCTGATTTTCGACAAAAGAGATAACACCCCCCCATTACGTCATGCTTCAGAAATGTGGAAAATGGTCCGTTTTCAAATGTTTTATTTTTGAACGTCAGTTCACATTTGTAGGTGGATCATCAGTGTTAGAGCTAAAATTAGCATGTTTAAAGTGATTTTCATGCTTCTTGGGGCCCAAAACACAAGATTTATGGAATGGTTAAAAGTGCATGAAAATGGCCAATTTACTCACTCTGAGTTCTCAAAAAGGGTTTCTTCACCCCGGGAAGTTAATTAAATACCATTTGGAGGCATTTAATGTTAGAGCAAAAACGGCTGATTTTCGACAAAAGAGATAACACCCCCCCATTACGTCATGCTTCAGAAATGTGGAAAATGGTCCGTTTTCAAATGTTTTATTTTTGAACGTCAGTTCACATTTGTAGGTGGATCATCAGTGTTAGAGCTAAAATTAGCATGTTTAAAGTGATTTTCATGCTTCCAGGGGCTCGGGAAGTTAATTAAATACCATTTGGAGGCATTTAATGTTCGAGCAAAAAAGGCTGATTTTCCCCAAAAGAGATAACACCCCCCCATTACGTCATGCTTCAGAAATGTGGAAAATGGTCCGTTTTCAAATGTTTTATTTTTGAACGTCAGTTCACATTTGTAGGTGGATCATCAGTGTTAGAGCTAAAATTAGCATGTTTAAAGTGATTTTCATGCTTCCAGGGGCCCAAAACACAAGATTTATGGAATGGTTAAAAGTGCATGAAAATGGCCAATTTACTCACTCTGAGTTCTCAAAAAGGGTTTCTTCACCCCGGGAAGTTAATTAAATACCATTTGGAGGCATTTAATGTTAGAGCAAAAACGGCTGATTTTCGACAAAAGAGATAACACCCCCCCACTACGTCATGCTTCAAAAATGTGGAAAATGGTCCTTTTTCAAATGTTTTATTTTTGAACGTCAGTTCACATTTGTAGGTGGATCATCAGTGTTAGAGCTAAAATTAGCATGTTTAAAGTGATTTTCATGCTTCCAGGGGCTCGGGAAGTTAATTAAATACCATTTGGAGGCATTTAATGTTAGAGCAAAAACGGCTGATTTTCGACAAAAGAGATAACACCCCCCCATTACGTCATGCTTCAGAAATGTGGAAAATGGTCCGTTTTCAAATGTTTTATTTTTGAACGTCAGTTCACATTTGTAGGTGGATCATCAGTGTTAGAGCTAAAATTAGCATGTTTAAAGTGATTTTCATGCTTCCAGGGGCCCAAAACACAAGATTTATGGAAAGGTTAAAAGTGCATGAAAATGGCCAATTTACTCACTCTGAGTTCTCAAAAAGGGTTTCTTCACCCCGGGAAGTTAATTAAATACCATTTGGAGGCATTTAATGTTAGAGCAAAAACGGCTGATTTTCGACAAAAGAGATAACACCCCCCCATTACGTCATGCTTCAGAAATGTGGAAATGGTCCGTTTTCAAATGTTTTATTTTTGAACGTCAGTTCACATTTGTAGGTGGATCATCAGTGTTAGAGCTAAAATTAGCATGTTTAAAGTGATTTTCATGCTTCCAGGGGCTCGGGAAGTTAATTAAATACCATTTGGAGGCATTTAATGTTCGAGCAAAAACGGCTGATTTTCGACAAAAAAGATAACACCCCCCCATTACGTCATGCTTCAGAAATGTGGAAAATGGTCCGTTTTCAAATGTTTTATTTTTGAACGTCAGTTCACATTTGTAGGTGGATCATCAGTGTTAGAGCTAAAATTAGCATGTTTAAAGTGATTTTCATGCTTCCAGGGTCCCAAAACACAAGATTTATGGAATGGTTAAAAGTGCATGAAAATGGCTAATTTACTCACTCTGAGTTCTCAAAAAGGGTTTCTTCACCCCGGGAAGTTAATTAAATACCATTTGGAGGCATTTAATGTTCGAGCAAAAACGGCTGATTTTCGACAAAAGAGATAACACCCCCCCATTACGTCATGCTTCAGAAATGTGGAAAATGGTCCGTTTTCAAATGTTTTATTTTTGAACGTCAGTTCACATTTGTAGGTGGATCATCAGTGTTAGAGCTAAAATTAGCATGTTTAAAGTGATTTTCATGCTTCCAGGGGCTCGGGAAGTTAATTAAATACCATTTGGAGGCATTTAATGTTCGAGCAAAAACGGCTGATTTTCGACAAAAGAGATAACACCCCCCCATTACGTCATGCTTCAGAAATGTGGAAAATGGTCCGTTTTCAAATGTTTTATTTTTGAACGTCAGTTCACATTTGTAGGTGGATCATCAGTGTTAGAGCTAAAATTAGCATGTTTAAAGTGATTTTCATGCTTCTTGGGGCCCAAAACACAAGATTTATGGAATGGTTAAAAGTGCATGAAAATGGCTAATTTACTCACTCTGAGTTCTCAAAAAGGGTTTCTTCACCCCGGGAAGTTAATTAAATACCATTTGGAGGCATTTAATGTTCGAGCAAAAACGGCTGATTTTCGACAAAAGAGATAACACCCCCCCATTACGTCATGCTTCAGAAATGTTGAAAATGGTCCGTTTTCAAATGTTTTATTTTTGAACGTCAGTTCACATTTGTAGGTGGATCATCAGTGTTAGAGCTAAAATTAGCATGTTTAAAGTGATTTTCATGCTTCCAGGGGCTCGGGAAGTTAATTAAATACCATTTGGAGGCATTTAATGTTCGAGCAAAAACGGCTGATTTTCGACAAAAGAGATAACACCCCCCCATTACGTCATGCTTCAGAAATGTGGAAAATGGTCCGTTTTCAAATGTTTTATTTTTGAACGTCAGTTCACATTTGTAGGTGGATCATCAGTGTTAGAGCTAAAATTAGCATGTTTAAAGTGATTTTTATGCTTCTTGGGGCCCAAAACACAAGATTTATGGAATGGTTAAAAGTGCATGAAAATGGCCAATTTACTCACTCTGAGTTCTCAAAAAGGGTTTCTTCACCCCGGGAAGTTAATTAAATACCATTTGGAGGCATTTAATGTTAGAGCAAAAACGGCTGATTTTCGACAAAAGAGATAACACCCCCCCATTACGTCATGCTTCAGAAATGTGGAAAATGGTCCGTTTTCAAATGTTTTATTTTTGAACGTCAGTTCACATTTGTAGGTGGATCATCAGTGTTAGAGCTAAAATTAGCATGTTTAAAGTGATTTTCATGCTTCCAGGGGCTCGGGAAGTTAATTAAATACCATTTGGAGGCATTTAATGTTCGAGCAAAAAAGGCTGATTTTCCCCAAAAGAGATAACACCCCCCCATTACGTCATGCTTCAGAAATGTGGAAAATGGTCCGTTTTCAAATGTTTTATTTTTGAACGTCAGTTCACATTTGTAGGTGGATCATCAGTGTTAGAGCTAAAATTAGCATGTTTAAAGTGATTTTCATGCTTCCAGGGGCCCAAAACACAAGATTTATGGAATGGTTAAATTTGCATGAAAATGGCCAATTTACTCACTCTGAGTTCTCAAAAAGGGTTTCTTCACCCCGGGAAGTTAATTAAATACCATTTGGAGGCATTTAATGTTCGAGCAAAAACGGCTGATTTTCGACAAAAGAGATAACACCCCCCCACTACGTCATGCTTCAAAAATGTGGAAAATGGTCCTTTTTCAAATGTTTTATTTTTGAACGTCAGTTCACATTTGTAGGTGGATCATCAGTGTTAGAGCTAAAATTAGCATGTTTAAAGTGATTTTCATGCTTCCAGGGGCTCGGGAAGTTAATTAAATACCATTTGGAGGCATTTAATGTTAGAGCAAAAACGGCTGATTTTCGACAAAAGAGATAACACCCCCCCATTACGTCATGCTTCAGAAATGTGGAAAATGGTCCGTTTTCAAATGTTTTATTTTTGAACGTCAGTTCACATTTGTAGGTGGATCATCAGTGTTAGAGCTAAAATTAGCATGTTTAAAGTGATTTTCATGCTTCCAGGGGCCCAAAACACAAGATTTATGGAAAGGTTAAAAGTGCATGAAAATGGCCAATTTACTCACTCTGAGTTCTCAAAAAGGGTTTCTTCACCCCGGGAAGTTAATTAAATACCATTTGGAGGCATTTAATGTTAGAGCAAAAACGGCTGATTTTCGACAAAAGAGATAACACCCCCCCATTACGTAATGCTTCAGAAATGTGGAAATGGTCCGTTTTCAAATGTTTTATTTTTGAACGTCAGTTCACATTTGTAGGTGGATCATCAGTGTTAGAGCTAAAATTAGCATGTTTAAAGTGATTTTCATGCTTCCAGGGGCTCGGGAAGTTAATTAAATACCATTTGGAGGCATTTAATGTTCGAGCAAAAACGGCTGATTTTCGACAAAAAAGATAACACCCCCCCATTACGTCATGCTTCAGAAATGTGGAAAATGGTCCGTTTTCAAATGTTTTATTTTTGAACGTCAGTTCACATTTGTAGGTGGATCATCAGTGTTAGAGCTAAAATTAGCATGTTTAAAGTGATTTTCATGCTTCCAGGGTCCCAAAACACAAGATTTATGGAATGGTTAAAAGTGCATGAAAATGGCTAATTTACTCACTCTGAGTTCTCAAAAAGGGTTTCTTCACCCCGGGAAGTTAATTAAATACCATTTGGAGGCATTTAATGTTCGAGCAAAAACGGCTGATTTTCGACAAAAGAGATAACACCCCCCCATTACGTCATGCTTCAGAAATGTGGAAAATGGTCCGTTTTCAAATGTTTTATTTTTGAACGTCAGTTCACATTTGTAGGTGGATCATCAGTGTTAGAGCTAAAATTAGCATGTTTAAAGTGATTTTCATGCTTCCAGGGGCTCGGGAAGTTAATTAAATACCATTTGGAGGCATTTAATGTTCGAGCAAAAACGGCTGATTTTCGACAAAAGAGATAACACCCCCCCATTACGTCATGCTTCAGAAATGTGGAAAATGGTCCGTTTTCAAATGTTTTATTTTTGAACGTCAGTTCACATTTGTAGGTGGATCATCAGTGTTAGAGCTAAAATTAGCATGTTTAAAGTGATTTTCATGCTTCTTGGGGCCCAAAACACAAGATTTATGGAATGGTTAAAAGTGCATGAAAATGGCCAATTTACTCACTCTGAGTTCTCAAAAAGGGTTTCTTCACCCCGGGAAGTTAATTAAATACCATTTGGAGGCATTTATTGTTAGAGCAAAAACGGGTGATTTTCGACAAAAGCAATAACACCCCCCCATTACGTCATGCTTCAGAAATGTGGAAAATGGTCCGTTTTCAAATGTTTTATTTTTGAACGTCAGTTCACATTTGTAGGTGGGTCATCAGTGTCAGAGCTAAAATTAGCATCTTTAAAGTGATTTTCATGCTTCCAGGGGTTCGGGAAGTTAATTAAATACCATTTGGAGGCATTTAATGTTAGAGCAAAAACGGCTGATTTTCGACAAAAGAGATAACACCCCCCCATTACGTCATGCTTCAGAAATGTGGAAAATGGTCCGTTTTCAAATGTTTCATTTTTGAACGTCAGTTCACATTTGTAGGTGGATCATCAGTGTTAGAGCTAAAATTAGCATGTTTAAAGTGATTTTCATGCTTCTTGGGGCCCAAAACACAAGATTTATGGAATGGTTAAAAGTGCATGAAAATGGCCAATTTACTCACTCTGAGTTCTCAAAAAGGGTTTCTTCACCCCGGGAAGTTAATTAAATACCATTTGGAGGCATTTAATGTTAGAGCAAAAACGGCTGATTTTCGACAAAAGAGATAACACCCCCCCATTGCGTCATGCTTCAGAAATGTGGAAAATGGTCCGTTTTCAAATGTTTTATTTTTGAACGTCAGTTCACATTTGTAGGTGGATCATCAGTGTTAGAGCTAAAATTAGCATGTTTAAAGTGATTTTCATGCTTCCAGGGGCTCGGGAAGTTAATTAAATACCATTTGGAGGCATTTAATGTTCGAGCAAAAACGGCTGATTTTCGACAAAAGAGATAACACCCCCCCATTACGTCATGCTTCAGAAATGTGGAAAATGGTCCGTTTTCAAATGTTTTATTTTTGAACGTCAGTTCACATTTGTAGGTGGATCATCAGTGTTAGAGCTAAAATTAGCATGTTTAAAGTGATTTTCATGCTTCCAGGGGCTCGGGAAGTTAATTAAATACCATTTGGAGGCATTTAATGTTCGAGCAAAAACGGCTGATTTTTGACAAAAGAGATAACACCCCCCCATTACGTCATGCTTCAGAAATGTGGAAAATGGTCCGTTTTCAAATGTTTTATTTTTGAACATCAGTTCACATTTGTAGGTGGATCATCAGTGTTAGAGCTAAAATTAGCATGTTTAAAGTGATTTTCATGCTTCCAGGGGCCCAAAACACAAGATTTATGGAATGGTTAAAAGTGCATGAAAATGGCCAATTTACTCACTCTGAGTTCTCAAAAAGGGTTTCTTCACCCCGGGAAGTTAATTAAATACCATTTGGAGGCATTTAATGTTAGAGCAAAAACGGCTGATTTTCGACAAAAGAGATAACACCCCCCCATTACGTCATGCTTCAGAAATGTGGAAAATGGTCCGTTTTCAAATGTTTTATTTTTGAACGTCAGTTCACATTTGTAGGTGGATCATCAGTGTTAGAGCTAAAATTAGCATGTTTAAAGTGATTTTCATGCTTCCAGGGGCTCGGGAAGTTAATTAAATACCATTTGGAGGCATTTAATGTTCGAGCAAAAACGGCTGATTTTCGACAAAAGAGATAACACCCCCCATTACGTCATGCTTCAGAAATGTGGAAAATGGTCCGTTTTCAAATGTTTTATTTTTGAACGTCAGTTCACATTTGTAGGTGGATCATCAGTGTTAGAGCTAAAATTAGCATGTTTAAAGTGATTTTCATGCTTCCAGGGGCCCAAAACACAAGATTTATGGAATGGTTAAAAGTGCATGAAAATGGCTAATTTACTCACTCTGAGTTCTCAAAAAGGGTTTCTTCACCCCGGGAAGTTAATTAAATACCATTTGGAGGCATTTAATGTTCGAGCAAAAACGGCTGATTTTCGACAAAAGAGATAACACCCCCCCATTACGTCATGCTTCAGAAATGTGGAAAATGGTCCGTTTTCAAATGTTTTATTTTTGAACGTCAGTTCACATTTGTAGGTGGATCATCAGTGTTAGAGCTAAAATTAGCATGTTTAAAGTGATTTTCATGCTTCCAGGGGCTCGGGAAGTTAATTAAATACCATTTGGAGGCATTTAATGTTTGAGCAAAAACGGCTGATTTTCGACAAAAGAGATAACACCCCCCCATTACGTCATGCTTCAGAAATGTGGAAAATGGTCCGTTTTCAAATGTTTTATTTTTGAACGTCAGTTCACATTTGTAGGTGGATCATCAGTGTTAGAGCTAAAATTAGCATGTTTAAAGTGATTTTCATGCTTCCAGGGGCCCAAAACACAAGATTTATGGAATGGTTAAAAGTGCATGAAAATGGCCAATTTACTCACTCTGAGTTCTCAAAAAGGGTTTCTTCACCCCGGGAAGTTAATTAAATACCATTTGGAGGCATTTAATGTTAGAGCAAAAACGGCTGATTTTCGACAAAAGAGATAACACCCCCCCATTACGTCATGCTTCAGAAATGTGGAAAATGGTCCGTTTTCAAATGTTTTATTTTTGAACGTCAGTTCACATTTGTAGGTGGATCATCAGTGTTAGAGCTAAAATTAGCATCTTTAAAGTGATTTTCATGCTTCCAGGGGTTCGGGAAGTTAATTAAATACCATTTGGAGGCATTTAATGTTAGAGCAAAAACGGCTGATTTTCGACAAAAGAGATAACACCCCCCCATTACGTCATGCTTCAGAAATGTGGAAAATGGTCCGTTTTCAAATGTTTTATTTTTGAACGTCAGTTCACATTTGTAGGTGGATCATCAGTGTTAGAGCTAAAATTAGCATGTTTAAAGTGATTTTCATGCTTCCAGGGGCCCAAAACACAAGATTTATGGAATGGTTAAAAGTGCATGAAAATGGCCAATTTACTCACTCTGAGTTCTCAAAAAGGGTTTCTTCACCCCGGGAAGTTAATTAAATACCATTTGGAGGCATTTAATGTTAGAGCAAAAACGGCTGATTTTCGACAAAAGAGATAACACCCCCCCATTACGTCATGCTTCAGAAATGTGGAAAATGGTCCGTTTTCAAATGTTTTATTTTTGAACGTCAGTTCACATTTGTAGGTGGATCATCAGTGTTAGAGCTAAAATTAGCATGTTTAAAGTGATTTTCATGCTTCCAGGGGCCCAAAACACAAGATTTATGGAATGGTTAAAAGTGTATGAAAATGGCCAATTTACTCACTCTGAGTTCTCAAAAAGGGTTTCTTCACCCCGGGAAGTTAATTAAATACCATTTGGAGGCATTTAATGTTAGAGCAAAAACGGCTGATTTTCGACAAAAGAGATAACACCCCCCCATTACGTCATGCTTCAGAAATGTGGAAAATGGTCCGTTTTCAAATGTTTTATTTTTGAACGTCAGTTCACATTTGTAGGTGGATCATCAGTGTTAGAGCTAAAATTAGCATGTTTAAAGTGATTTTCATGCTTCCAGGGGCCCAAAACACAAGATTTATGGAATGGTTAAAAGTGCATGAAAATGGCCAATTTACTCACTCTGAGTTCTCAAAAAGGGTTTCTTCACCCCGGGAAGTTAATTAAATACCATTTGGAGGCATTTAATGTTCAAGCAAAAACGGCTGATTTTCGACAAAAGAGATAACACCCCCCCATTACGTCATGCTTCAGAAATGTGGAAAATGGTCCGTTTTCAAATGTTTTATTTTTGAACGTCAGTTCACATTTGTAGGTGGATCATCAGTGTTAGAGCTAAAATTAGCATGTTTAAAGTGATTTTCATGCTTCCAGGGGCCCAAAACACAAGATTTATGGAATGGTTAAAAGTGCATGAAAATGGCCAATTTACTCACTCTGAGTTCTCAAAAAGGGTTTCTTCACCCCGGGAAGTTAATTAAATACCATTTGGAGGCATTTAATGTTAGAGCAAAAACGGCTGATTTTCGACAAAAGAGATAACACCCCCCTATTACGTCATGCTTAAGAAATGTGGAAAATGGTCCGTTTTCAAATGTTTTATTTTTGAACGTCAGTTCACATTTGTAGGTGGATCATCAGTGTTAGAGCTAAAATTAGCATGTTTAAAGTGATTTTCATGCTTCCAGGGGCCCAAAACACAAGATTTATGGAATGGTTAAAAGTGCATGAAAATGGCCAATTTACTCACTCTGAGTTCTCAAAAAGGGTTTCTTCACCCCGGGAAGTTAATTAATTACCATTTGGAGGCATTTAATGTTAGAGCAAAAACGGCTGATTTTCGACAAAAGAGATAACACCCCCCCATTACGTCATGCTTCAGAAATGTGGAAAATGGTCCGTTTTCAAATGTTTTATTTTTGAACGTCAGTTCACATTTGTAGGTGGATCATCAGTGTTAGAGCTAAAATTAGCATGTTTAAAGTGATTTTCATGCTTCCAGGGGCTCGGGAAGTTAATTAAATACCATTTGGAGGCATTTAATGTTCGAGCAAAAACGGCTGATTTTCGACAAAAGAGATAACACCCCCCCATTACATCATGCTTCAGAAATGTGGAAAATGGTCCGTTTTCAAATGTTTTATTTTTGAACGTCAGTTCACATTTGTAGGTGGATCATCAGTGTTAGAGCTAAAATTAGCATGTTTAAAGTGATTTTCATGCTTCTTGGGGCCCAAAACACAAGATTTATGGAATGGTTAAAAGTGCACGAAAATGGCCAATTTACTCACTCTGAGTTCTCAAAAAGGGTTTCTTCACCCCGGGAAGTTAATTAAATACCATTTGGAGGCATTTAATGTTAGAGCAAAAACGGCTGATTTTCGACAAAAGAGATAACACCCCCCCATTACGTCATGCTTCAGAAATGTGGAAAATGGTCCGTTTTCAAATGTTTTATTTTTGAACGTCAGTTCACATTTGTAGGTGGATCATCAGTGTTAGAGCTAAAATTAGCATGTTTAAAGTGATTTTCATGCTTCCAGGGGCCCAAAACACAAGATTTATGGAATGGTTAAAAGTGCATGAAAATGGCCAATTTACTCACTCTGAGTTCTCAAAAAGGGTTTCTTCACCCCGGGAAGTTAATTAAATACCATTTGGAGGCATTTAATGTTCGAGCAAAAACGGCTGATTTTCGACAAAAGAGATAACACCCCCCCATTACGTCATGCTTCAGAAATGTGGAAAATGGTCCGTTTTCAAATGTTTTATTTTTGAACGTCAGTTCACATTTGTAGGTGGATCATCAGTGTTAGAGCTAAAATTAGCATGTTTAAAGTGATTTTCATGCTTCCAGGGGCTCGGGAAGTTAATTAAATACCATTTGGAGGCATTTAATGTTCGAGCAAAAACGGCAGATTTTCGACAAAAGAGATAACACCCCCCATTACGTCATGCTTCAGAAATGTGGAAAATGGTCCGTTTTCAAATGTTTTATTTTTGAACGTCAGTTCACATTTGTAGGTGGATCATCAGTGTTAGAGCTAAAATTAGCATGTTTAAAGTGATTTTCATGCTTCCAGGGGCCCAAAACACAAGATTTATGGAATGGTTAAAAGTGCATGAAAATGGCCAATTTACTCACTCTGAGTTCTCAAAAAGGGTTTCTTCACCCCGGGAAGTTAATTAAATACCATTTGGAGGCATTTAATGTTAGAGCAAAAACGGCAGATTTTCGACAAAAGAGATAACACCCCCCCATTACGTCATGCTTCAGAAATGTGGAAAATGGTCCGTTTTCAAATGTTTTATTTTTGAACGTCAGTTCACATTTGTAGGTGGATCATCAGTGTTAGAGCTAAAATTAGCATGTTTAAAGTGATTTTCATGCTTCCAGGGGCTCGGGAAGTTAATTAAATACCATTTGGAGGCATTTAATGTTCGAGCAAAAACGGCTGATTTTCGACAAAAGAGATAACACCCCCCCATTACGTCATGCTTCAGAAATGTGGAAAATGGTCCGTTTTCAAATGTTTTATTTTTGAACGTCAGTTCACATTTGTAGGTGGATCATCAGTGTTAGAGCTAAAGTTAGCATGTTTAAAGTGATTTTCATGCTTCTTGGGGCCCAAAACACAAGATTTATGGAATGGTTAAAAGTGCATGAAAATGGCCAATTTACTCACTCTGAGTTCTCAAAAAGGGTTTCTTCACCCCGGGAAGTTAATTAAATACCATTTGGAGGCATTTAATGTTAGAGCAAAAACGGCTGATTTTCGACAAAAGAGATAACACCCCCCCATTACGTCATGCTTCAGAAATGTGGAAAATGGTCCGTTTTCAAATGTTTTATTTTTGAACGTCAGTTCACATTTGTAGGTGGATCATCAGTGTTAGAGCTAAAATTAGCATGTTTAAAGTGATTTTCATGCTTTCAGGGGCTCGGGAAGTTAATTAAATACCATTTGGAGGCATTTAATGTTCGAGCAAAAAAGGCTGATTTTCCCCAAAAGAGATAACACCCCCCCATTACGTCATGCTTCAGAAATGTGGAAAATGGTCCGTTTTCAAATGTTTTATTTTTGAACGTCAGTTCACATTTGTAGGTGGATCATCAGTGTTAGAGCTAAAATTAGCATGTTTAAAGTGATTTTCATGCTTCCAGGGGCCCAAAACACAAGATTTATGGAATGGTTAAAAGTGCATGAAAATGGCCAATTTACTCACTCTGAGTTCTCAAAAAGGGTTTCTTCACCCCGGGAAGTTAATTAAATACCATTTGGAGGCATTTAATGTTCGAGCAAAAACGGCTGATTTTCGACAAAAGAGATAACACCCCCCCACTACGTCATGCTTCAAAAATGTGGAAAATGGTCCTTTTTCAAATGTTTTATTTTTGAACGTCAGTTCACATTTGTAGGTGGATCATCAGTGTTAGAGCTAAAATTAGCATGTTTAAAGTGATTTTCATGCTTCCAGGGGCTCGGGAAGTTAATTAAATACCATTTGGAGGCATTTAATGTTAGAGCAAAAACGGCTGATTTTCGACAAAAGAGATAACACCCCCCCATTACGTCATGCTTCAGAAATGTGGAAAATGGTCCGTTTTCAAATGTTTTATTTTTGAACGTCAGTTCACATTTGTAGGTGGATCATCAGTGTTAGAGCTAAAATTAGCATGTTTAAAGTGATTTTCATGCTTCCAGGGGCCCAAAACACAAGATTTATGGAAAGGTTAAAAGTGCATGAAAATGGCCAATTTACTCACTCTGAGTTCTCAAAAAGGGTTTCTTCACCCCGGGAAGTTAATTAAATACCATTTGGAGGCATTTAATGTTAGAGCAAAAACGGCTGATTTTCGACAAAAGAGATAACACCCCCCCATTACGTAATGCTTCAGAAATGTGGAAATGGTCCGTTTTCAAATGTTTTATTTTTGAACGTCAGTTCACATTTGTAGGTGGATCATCAGTGTTAGAGCTAAAATTAGCATGTTTAAAGTGATTTTCATGCTTCCAGGGGCTCGGGAAGTTAATTAAATACCATTTGGAGGCATTTAATGTTCGAGCAAAAACGGCTGATTTTCGACAAAAAAGATAACACCCCCCCCATTACGTCATGCTTCAGAAATGTGGAAAATGGTCCGTTTTCAAATGTTTTATTTTTGAACGTCAGTTCACATTTGTAGGTGGATCATCAGTGTTAGAGCTAAAATTAGCATGTTTAAAGTGATTTTCATGCTTCCAGGGTCCCAAAACACAAGATTTATGGAATGGTTAAAAGTGCATGAAAATGGCTAATTTACTCACTCTGAGTTCTCAAAAAGGGTTTCTTCACCCCGGGAAGTTAATTAAATACCATTTGGAGGCATTTAATGTTCGAGCAAAAACGGCTGATTTTCGACAAAAGAGATAACACCCCCCCCCATTACGTCATGCTTCAGAAATGTGGAAAATGGTCCGTTTTCAAATGTTTTATTTTTGAACGTCAGTTCACATTTGTAGGTGGATCATCAGTGTTAGAGCTAAAATTAGCATGTTTAAAGTGATTTTCATGCTTCCAGGGGCTCGGGAAGTTAATTAAATACCATTTGGAGGCATTTAATGTTCGAGCAAAAACGGCTGATTTTCGACAAAAGAGATAACACCCCCCCATTACGTCATGCTTCAGAAATGTGGAAAATGGTCCGTTTTCAAATGTTTTATTTTTGAACGTCAGTTCACATTTGTAGGTGGATCATCAGTGTTAGAGCTAAAATTAGCATGTTTAAAGTGATTTTCATGCTCCTTGGGGCCCAAAACACAAGATTTATGGAATGGTTAAAAGTGCATGAAAATGGCCAATTTACTCACTCTGAGTTCTCAAAAAGGGTTTCTTCACCCCGGGAAGTTAATTAAATACCATTTGGAGGCATTTATTGTTAGAGCAAAAACGGATGATTTTCGACAAAAGAGATAACACCCCCCCATTACGTCATGCTTCAGAAATGTGGAAAATGGTCCGTTTTCAAATGTTTTATTTTTGAACGTCAGTTCACATTTGTAGGTGGATCATCAGTGTCAGAGCTAAAATTAGCATCTTTAAAGTGATTTTCATGCTTCCAGGGGTTCGGGAAGTTAATTAAATACCATTTGGAGGCATTTAATGTTAGAGCAAAAACGGCTGATTTTCGACAAAAGAGATAACACCCCCCCATTACGTCATGCTTCAGAAATGTGGAAAATGGTCCGTTTTCAAATGTTTCATTTTTGAACGTCAGTTCACATTTGTAGGTGGATCATCAGTGTTAGAGCTAAAATTAGCATGTTTAAAGTGATTTTCATGCTTCTTGGGGCCCAAAACACAAGATTTATGGAATGGTTAAAAGTGCATGAAAATGGCCAATTTACTCACTCTGAGTTCTCAAAAAGGGTTTCTTCACCCCGGGAAGTTAATTAAATACCATTTGGAGGCATTTAATGTTAGAGCAAAAACGGCTGATTTTCGACAAAAGAGATAACACCCCCCCATTACGTAATGCTTCAGAAATGTGGAAATGGTCCGTTTTCAAATGTTTTATTTTTGAACGTCAGTTCACATTTGTAGGTGGATCATCAGTGTTAGAGCTAAAATTAGCATGTTTAAAGTGATTTTCATGCTTCCAGGGGCTCGGGAAGTTAATTAAATACCATTTGGAGGCATTTAATGTTCGAGCAAAAACGGCTGATTTTCGACAAAAAAGATAACACCCCCCCCATTACGTCATGCTTCAGAAATGTGGAAAATGGTCCGTTTTCAAATGTTTTATTTTTGAACGTCAGTTCACATTTGTAGGTGGATCATCAGTGTTAGAGCTAAAATTAGCATGTTTAAAGTGATTTTCATGCTTCCAGGGTCCCAAAACACAAGATTTATGGAATGGTTAAAAGTGCATGAAAATGGCTAATTTACTCACTCTGAGTTCTCAAAAAGGGTTTCTTCACCCCGGGAAGTTAATTAAATACCATTTGGAGGCATTTAATGTTCGAGCAAAAACGGCTGATTTTCGACAAAAGAGATAACACCCCCCCCATTACGTCATGCTTCAGAAATGTGGAAAATGGTCCGTTTTCAAATGTTTTATTTTTGAACGTCAGTTCACATTTGTAGGTGGATCATCAGTGTTAGAGCTAAAATTAGCATGTTTAAAGTGATTTTCATGCTTCCAGGGGCTCGGGAAGTTAATTAAATACCATTTGGAGGCATTTAATGTTCGAGCAAAAACGGCTGATTTTCGACAAAAGAGATAACACCCCCCCATTACGTCATGCTTCAGAAATGTGGAAAATGGTCCGTTTTCAAATGTTTTATTTTTGAACGTCAGTTCACATTTGTAGGTGGATCATCAGTGTTAGAGCTAAAATTAGCATGTTTAAAGTGATTTTCATGCTTCTTGGGGCCCAAAACACAAGATTTATGGAATGGTTAAAAGTGCATGAAAATGGCCAATTTACTCACTCTGAGTTCTCAAAAAGGGTTTCTTCACCCCGGGAAGTTAATTAAATACCATTTGGAGGCATTTATTGTTAGAGCAAAAACGGATGATTTTCGACAAAAGAGATAACACCCCCCCATTACGTCATGCTTCAGAAATGTGGAAAATGGTCCGTTTTCAAATGTTTTATTTTTGAACGTCAGTTCACATTTGTAGGTGGATCATCAGTGTCAGAGCTAAAATTAGCATCTTTAAAGTGATTTTCATGCTTCCAGGGGTTCGGGAAGTTAATTAAATACCATTTGGAGGCATTTAATGTTAGAGCAAAAACGGCTGATTTTCGACAAAAGAGATAACACCCCCCCATTACGTCATGCTTCAGAAATGTGGAAAATGGTCCGTTTTCAAATGTTTCATTTTTGAACGTCAGTTCACATTTGTAGGTGGATCATCAGTGTTAGAGCTAAAATTAGCATGTTTAAAGTGATTTTCATGCTTCTTGGGGCCCAAAACACAAGATTTATGGAATGGTTAAAAGTGCATGAAAATGGCCAATTTACTCACTCTGAGTTCTCAAAAAGGGTTTCTTCACCCCGGGAAGTTAATTAAATACCATTTGGAGGCATTTAATTTTAGAGCAAAAACGGCTGATTTTCGACAAAAGAGATAACACCCCCCCATTACGTCATGCTTCAGAAATGTGGAAAATGGTCCGTTTTCAAATGTTTTATTTTTGAACGTCAGTTCACATTTGTAGGTGGATCATCAGTGTTAGAGCTAAAATTAGCATGTTTAAAGTGATTTTCATGCTTCCAGGGGCTCGGGAAGTTAATTAAATACCATTTGGAGGCATTTAATGTTCGAGCAAAAACGGCTGATTTTCGACAAAAGAGATAACACCCCCCCATTACGTCATGCTTCAGAAATGTGGAAAATGGTCCGTTTTCAAATGTTTTATTTTTGAACGTCAGTTCACATTTGTAGGTGGATCATCAGTGTTAGAGCTAAAATTAGCATGTTTAAAGTGATTTTCATGCTTCCAGGGGCTCGGGAAGTTAATTAAATACCATTTGGAGGCATTTAATGTTCGAGCAAAAACGGCTGTTTTTTGACAAAAGAGATAACACCCCCCCATTACGTCATGCTTCAGAAATGTGGAAAATGGTCCGTTTTCAAATGTTTTATTTTTGAACATCAGTTCACATTTGTAGGTGGATCATCAGTGTTAGAGCTAAAATTAGCATGTTTAAAGTGATTTTCATGCTTCCAGGGGCCCAAAACACAAGATTTATGGAATGGTTAAAAGTGCATGAAAATGGCCAATTTACTCACTCTGAGTTCTCAAAAAGGGTTTCTTCACCCCGGGAAGTTAATTAAATACCATTTGGAGGCATTTAATGTTAGAGCAAAAACGGCTGATTTTCGACAAAAGAGATAACACCCCCCCATTACGTCATGCTTCAGAAATGTGGAAAATGGTCCGTTTTCAAATGTTTTATTTTTGAACGTCAGTTCACATTTGTAGGTGGATCATCAGTGTTAGAGCTAAAATTAGCATCTTTAAAGTGATTTTCATGCTTCCAGGGGTTCGGGAAGTTAATTAAATACCATTTGGAGGCATTTAATGTTAGAGCAAAAACGGCTGATTTTCGACAAAAGAGATAACACCCCCCCATTACGTCATGCTTCAGAAATGTGGAAAATGGTCCGTTTTCAAATGTTTTATTTTTGAACGTCAGTTCACATTTGTAGGTGGATCATCAGTGTTAGAGCTAAAATTAGCATGTTTAAAGTGATTTTCATGCTTCCAGGGGCCCAAAACACAAGATTTATGGAATGGTTAAAAGTGCATGAAAATGGCCAATTTACTCACTCTGAGTTCTCAAAAAGGGTTTCTTCACCCCGGGAAGTTAATTAAATACCATTTGGAGGCATTTAATGTTAGAGCAAAAACGGCTGATTTTCGACAAAAGAGATAACACCCCCCCATTACGTCATGCTTCAGAAATGTGGAAAATGGTCCGTTTTCAAATGTTTTATTTTTGAACGTCAGTTCACATTTGTAGGTGGATCATCAGTGTTAGAGCTAAAATTAGCATGTTTAAAGTGATTTTCATGCTTCCAGGGGCCCAAAACACAAGATTTATGGAATGGTTAAAAGTGTATGAAAATGGCCAATTTACTCACTCTGAGTTCTCAAAAAGGGTTTCTTCACCCCGGGAAGTTAATTAAATACCATTTGGAGGCATTTAATGTTAGAGCAAAAACGGCTGATTTTCGACAAAAGAGATAACACCCCCCCATTACGTCATGCTTCAGAAATGTGGAAAATGGTCCGTTTTCAAATGTTTTATTTTTGAACGTCAGTTCACATTTGTAGGTGGATCATCAGTGTTAGAGCTAAAATTAGCATGTTTAAAGTGATTTTCATGCTTCCAGGGGCCCAAAACACAAGATTTATGGAATGGTTAAAAGTGCATGAAAATGGCCAATTTACTCACTCTGAGTTCTCAAAAAGGGTTTCTTCACCCCGGGAAGTTAATTAAATACCATTTGGAGGCATTTAATGTTAGAACAAAAACGGCTGATTTTCGACAAAAGAGATAACACCCCCCCATTACGTCATGCTTCAGAAATGTGGAAAATGGTCCGTTTTCAAATGTTTTATTTTTGAACGTCAGTTCACATTTGTAGGTGGATCATCAGTGTTAGAGCTAAAATTAGCATGTTTAAAGTGATTTTCATGCTTCCAGGGGCCCAAAACACAAGATTTATGGAATGGTTAAAAGTGCATGAAAATGGCCAATTTACTCACTCTGAGTTCTCAAAAAGGGTTTCTTCACCCCGGGAAGTTAATTAATTACCATTTGGAGGCATTTAATGTTAGAGCAAAAACGGCTGATTTTCGACAAAAGAGATAACACCCCCCCATTACGTCATGCTTCAGAAATGTGGAAAATGGTCCGTTTTCAAATGTTTTATTTTTGAACGTCAGTTCACATTTGTAGGTGGATCATCAGTGTTAGAGCTAAAATTAGCATGTTTAAAGTGATTTTCATGCTTCCAGGGGCTCGGGAAGTTAATTAAATACCATTTGGAGGCATTTAATGTTCGAGCAAAAACGGCTGATTTTCGACAAAAGAGATAACACCCCCCCATTACGTCATGCTTCAGAAATGTGGAAAATGGTCCGTTTTCAAATGTTTTATTTTTGAACGTCAGTTCACATTTGTAGGTGGATCATCAGTGTTAGAGCTAAAATTAGCATGTTTAAAGTGATTTTCATGCTTCCAGGGGCCCAAAACACAAGATTTATGCAATGGTTAAAAGTGCATGAAAATGGCCAATTTACTCACTCTGAGTTCTCAAAAAGGGTTTCTTCACCCCGGGAAGTTAATTAATTACCATTTGGAGGCATTTAATGTTAGAGCAAAAACGGCTGATTTTCGACAAAAGAGATAACACCCCCCCATTACGTCATGCTTCAGAAATGTGGAAAATGGTCCGTTTTCAAATGTTTTATTTTTGAACGTCAGTTCACATTTGTAGGTGGATCATCAGTGTTAGAGCTAAAATTAGCATGTTTAAAGTGATTTTCATGCTTCCAGGGGCTCGGGAAGTTAATTAAATACCATTTGGAGGCATTTAATGTTCGAGTAAAAACGGCTGATTTTCGACAAAAGAGATAATACCCCCCCATTACGTCATGCTTCAGAAATGTGGAAAATGGTCCGTTTTCAAATGTTTTATTTTTGAACGTCAGTTCACATTTGTAGGTGGATCATCAGTGTTAGAGCTAAAATTAGCATGTTTAAAGTGATTTTCATGCTTCCAGGGGCCCAAAACACAAGATTTATGCAATGGTTAAAAGTGCATGAAAATGGCCAATTTACTCACTCTGAGTTCTCAAAAAGGGTTTCTTCACCCCGGGAAGTTAATTAAATACCATTTGGAGGCATTTAATGTTCAAGCAAAAACGGCTGATTTTCGACAAAAGAGATAACACCCCCCCATTACGCCATGCTTCAGAAATGTGGAAAATGGTCCGTTTTCAAATGTTTTATTTTTGAACGTCAGTTCACATTTGTAGGTGGATCATCAGTGTTAGAGCTAAAATTAGCATGTTTAAAGTGATTTTCATGCTTCCAGGGGTTCAGGAAGTTAATTAAATACCATTTGGAGGCATTTAATGTTCGAGCAAAAACGGCTGATTTTCGACAAAAGAGATAACACCCCCCCATTACGTCATGCTTCAGAAATGTGGAAAATGGTCCGTTTTCAAATGTTTTATTTTTGAACATCAGTTCACATTTGTAGGTGGATCATCAGTGTTAGAGCTAAAATTAGCATGTTTAAAGTGATTTTCATGCTTCCAGGGGCCCAAAACACAAGATTTATGGAATGGTTAAAAGTGCATGAAAATGGCCAATTTACTCACTCTGAGTTCTCAAAAAGGGTTTCTTCACCCCGGGAAGTTAATTAAATACCATTTGGAGGCATTTAATGTTCGAGCAAAAACGGCTGATTTTCGACAAAAGAGATAACACCCCCCCATTACGTCATGCTTCAGAAATGTGGAAAATGGTCCGTTTTCAAATGTTTTATTTTTGAACGTCAGTTCACATTTGTAGGTGGATCATCAGTGTTAGAGCTAAAATTAGCATGTTTAAAGTGATTTTCATGCTTCCAGGGGTTCGGGAAGTTAATTAAATACCATTTGGAGGCATTTAATGTTCGAGCAAAAACGGCTGATTTTCGACAAAAGAGATAACACCCCCCCATTACGTCATGCTTCAGAAATGTGGAAAATGGTCCGTTTTCAAATGTTTTATTTTTGAACGTCAGTTCACATTTGTAGGTGGATCATCAGTGTTAGAGCTAAAATTAGCATGTTTAAAGTGATTTTCATGCTTCCAGGGGCCCAAAACACAAGATTTATGGAAAGGTTAAAAGTGCATGAAAATGGCCAATTTACTCACTCTGAGTTCTCAAAAAGGGTTTCTTCACCCCGGGAAGTTAATTAAATACCATTTGGAGGCATTTAATGTTAGAGCAAAAACGGCTGATTTTCGACAAAAGAGATAACACCCCCCCATTACGTAATGCTTCAGAAATGTGGAAATGGTCCGTTTTCAAATGTTTTATTTTTGAACGTCAGTTCACATTTGTAGGTGGATCATCAGTGTTAGAGCTAAAATTAGCATGTTTAAAGTGATTTTCATGCTTCCAGGGGCTCGGGAAGTTAATTAAATACCATTTGGAGGCATTTAATGTTCGAGCAAAAACGGCTGATTTTCGACAAAAAAGATAACACCCCCCCCATTACGTCATGCTTCAGAAATGTGGAAAATGGTCCGTTTTCAAATGTTTTATTTTTGAACGTCAGTTCACATTTGTAGGTGGATCATCAGTGTTAGAGCTAAAATTAGCATGTTTAAAGTGATTTTCATGCTTCCAGGGTCCCAAAACACAAGATTTATGGAATGGTTAAAAGTGCATGAAAATGGCTAATTTACTCACTCTGAGTTCTCAAAAAGGGTTTCTTCACCCCGGGAAGTTAATTAAATACCATTTGGAGGCATTTAATGTTCGAGCAAAAACGGCTGATTTTCGACAAAAGAGATAACACCCCCCCCATTACGTCATGCTTCAGAAATGTGGAAAATGGTCCGTTTTCAAATGTTTTATTTTTGAACGTCAGTTCACATTTGTAGGTGGATCATCAGTGTTAGAGCTAAAATTAGCATGTTTAAAGTGATTTTCATGCTTCCAGGGGCTCGGGAAGTTAATTAAATACCATTTGGAGGCATTTAATGTTCGAGCAAAAACGGCTGATTTTCGACAAAAGAGATAACACCCCCCCATTACGTCATGCTTCAGAAATGTGGAAAATGGTCCGTTTTCAAATGTTTTATTTTTGAACGTCAGTTCACATTTGTAGGTGGATCATCAGTGTTAGAGCTAAAATTAGCATGTTTAAAGTGATTTTCATGCTTCTTGGGGCCCAAAACACAAGATTTATGGAATGGTTAAAAGTGCATGAAAATGGCCAATTTACTCACTCTGAGTTCTCAAAAAGGGTTTCTTCACCCCGGGAAGTTAATTAAATACCATTTGGAGGCATTTATTGTTAGAGCAAAAACGGATGATTTTCGACAAAAGAGATAACACCCCCCCATTACGTCATGCTTCAGAAATGTGGAAAATGGTCCGTTTTCAAATGTTTTATTTTTGAACGTCAGTTCACATTTGTAGGTGGATCATCAGTGTCAGAGCTAAAATTAGCATCTTTAAAGTGATTTTCATGCTTCCAGGGGTTCGGGAAGTTAATTAAATACCATTTGGAGGCATTTAATGTTAGAGCAAAAACGGCTGATTTTCGACAAAAGAGATAACACCCCCCCATTACGTCATGCTTCAGAAATGTGGAAAATGGTCCGTTTTCAAATGTTTTATTTTTGAACGTCAGTTCACATTTGTAGGTGGATCATCAGTGTTAGAGCTAAAATTAGCATGTTTAAAGTGATTTTCATGCTTCCAGGGGCCCAAAACACAAGATTTATGCAATGGTTAAAAGTGCATGAAAATGGCCAATTTACTCACTCTGAGTTCTCAAAAAGGGTTTCTTCACCCCGGGAAGTTAATTAATTACCATTTGGAGGCATTTAATGTTAGAGCAAAAACGGCTGATTTTCGACAAAAGAGATAACACCCCCCCATTACGTCATGCTTCAGAAATGTGGAAAATGGTCCGTTTTCAAATGTTTTATTTTTGAACGTCAGTTCACATTTGTAGGTGGATCATCAGTGTTAGAGCTAAAATTAGCATGTTTAAAGTGATTTTCATGCTTCCAGGGGCTCGGGAAGTTAATTAAATACCATTTGGAGGCATTTAATGTTCGAGTAAAAACGGCTGATTTTCGACAAAAGAGATAACACCCCCCCATTACGTCATGCTTCAGAAATGTGGAAAATGGTCCGTTTTCAAATGTTTTATTTTTGAACGTCAGTTCACATTTGTAGGTGGATCATCAGTGTTAGAGCTAAAATTAGCATGTTTAAAGTGATTTTCATGCTTCCAGGGGCCCAAAACACAAGATTTATGCAATGGTTAAAAGTGCATGAAAATGGCCAATTTACTCACTCTGAGTTCTCAAAAAGGGTTTCTTCACCCCGGGAAGTTAATTAAATACCATTTGGAGGCATTTAATGTTCAAGCAAAAACGGCTGATTTTCGACAAAAGAGATAACACCCCCCCATTACGCCATGCTTCAGAAATGTGGAAAATGGTCCGTTTTCAAATGTTTTATTTTTGAACGTCAGTTCACATTTGTAGGTGGATCATCAGTGTTAGAGCTAAAATTAGCATGTTTAAAGTGATTTTCATGCTTCCAGGGGTTCAGGAAGTTAATTAAATACCATTTGGAGGCATTTAATGTTCGAGCAAAAACGGCTGATTTTCGACAAAAGAGATAACACCCCCCCATTACGTCATGCTTCAGAAATGTGGAAAATGGTCCGTTTTCAAATGTTTTATTTTTGAACATCAGTTCACATTTGTAGGTGGATCATCAGTGTTAGAGCTAAAATTAGCATGTTTAAAGTGATTTTCATGCTTCCAGGGGCCCAAAACACAAGATTTATGGAATGGTTAAAAGTGCATGAAAATGGCCAATTTACTCACTCTGAGTTCTCAAAAAGGGTTTCTTCACCCCGGGAAGTTAATTAAATACCATTTGGAGGCATTTAATGTTCGAGCAAAAACGGCTGATTTTCGACAAAAGAGATAACACCCCCCCATTACGTCATGCTTCAGAAATGTGGAAAATGGTCCGTTTTCAAATGTTTTATTTTTGAACGTCAGTTCACATTTGTAGGTGGATCATCAGTGTTAGAGCTAAAATTAGCATGTTTAAAGTGATTTTCATGCTTCCAGGGGTTCGGGAAGTTAATTAAATACCATTTGGAGGCATTTAATGTTCGAGCAAAAACGGCTGATTTTCGACAAAAGAGATAACACCCCCCCATTACGTCATGCTTCAGAAATGTGGAAAATGGTCCGTTTTCAAATGTTTTATTTTTGAACGTCAGTTCACATTTGTAGGTGGATCATCAGTGTTAGAGCTAAAATTAGCATGTTTAAAGTGATTTTCATGCTTCCAGGGGCCCAAAACACAAGATTTATGGAAAGGTTAAAAGTGCATGAAAATGGCCAATTTACTCACTCTGAGTTCTCAAAAAGGGTTTCTTCACCCCGGGAAGTTAATTAAATACCATTTGGAGGCATTTAATGTTAGAGCAAAAACGGCTGATTTTCGACAAAAGAGATAACACCCCCCCATTACGTAATGCTTCAGAAATGTGGAAATGGTCCGTTTTCAAATGTTTTATTTTTGAACGTCAGTTCACATTTGTAGGTGGATCATCAGTGTTAGAGCTAAAATTAGCATGTTTAAAGTGATTTTCATGCTTCCAGGGGCTCGGGAAGTTAATTAAATACCATTTGGAGGCATTTAATGTTCGAGCAAAAACGGCTGATTTTCGACAAAAAAGATAACACCCCCCCCATTACGTCATGCTTCAGAAATGTGGAAAATGGTCCGTTTTCAAATGTTTTATTTTTGAACGTCAGTTCACATTTGTAGGTGGATCATCAGTGTTAGAGCTAAAATTAGCATGTTTAAAGTGATTTTCATGCTTCCAGGGTCCCAAAACACAAGATTTATGGAATGGTTAAAAGTGCATGAAAATGGCTAATTTACTCACTCTGAGTTCTCAAAAAGGGTTTCTTCACCCCGGGAAGTTAATTAAATACCATTTGGAGGCATTTAATGTTCGAGCAAAAACGGCTGATTTTCGACAAAAGAGATAACACCCCCCCCATTACGTCATGCTTCAGAAATGTGGAAAATGGTCCGTTTTCAAATGTTTTATTTTTGAACGTCAGTTCACATTTGTAGGTGGATCATCAGTGTTAGAGCTAAAATTAGCATGTTTAAAGTGATTTTCATGCTTCCAGGGGCTCGGGAAGTTAATTAAATACCATTTGGAGGCATTTAATGTTCGAGCAAAAACGGCTGATTTTCGACAAAAGAGATAACACCCCCCCATTACGTCATGCTTCAGAAATGTGGAAAATGGTCCGTTTTCAAATGTTTTATTTTTGAACGTCAGTTCACATTTGTAGGTGGATCATCAGTGTTAGAGCTAAAATTAGCATGTTTAAAGTGATTTTCATGCTTCTTGGGGCCCAAAACACAAGATTTATGGAATGGTTAAAAGTGCATGAAAATGGCCAATTTACTCACTCTGAGTTCTCAAAAAGGGTTTCTTCACCCCGGGAAGTTAATTAAATACCATTTGGAGGCATTTATTGTTAGAGCAAAAACGGATGATTTTCGACAAAAGAGATAACACCCCCCCATTACGTCATGCTTCAGAAATGTGGAAAATGGTCCGTTTTCAAATGTTTTATTTTTGAACGTCAGTTCACATTTGTAGGTGGATCATCAGTGTCAGAGCTAAAATTAGCATCTTTAAAGTGATTTTCATGCTTCCAGGGGTTCGGGAAGTTAATTAAATACCATTTGGAGGCATTTAATGTTAGAGCAAAAACGGCTGATTTTCGACAAAAGAGATAACACCCCCCCATTACGTCATGCTTCAGAAATGTGGAAAATGGTCCGTTTTCAAATGTTTCATTTTTGAACGTCAGTTCACATTTGTAGGTGGATCATCAGTGTTAGAGCTAAAATTAGCATGTTTAAAGTGATTTTCATGCTTCTTGGGGCCCAAAACACAAGATTTATGGAATGGTTAAAAGTGCATGAAAATGGCCAATTTACTCACTCTGAGTTCTCAAAAAGGGTTTCTTCACCCCGGGAAGTTAATTAAATACCATTTGGAGGCATTTAATGTTAGAGCAAAAACGGCTGATTTTCGACAAAAGAGATAACACCCCCCCATTACGTCATGCTTCAGAAATGTGGAAAATGGTCCGTTTTCAAATGTTTTATTTTTGAACGTCAGTTCACATTTGTAGGTGGATCATCAGTGTTAGAGCTAAAATTAGCATGTTTAAAGTGATTTTCATGCTTCCAGGGGCTCGGGAAGTTAATTAAATACCATTTGGAGGCATTTAATGTTCGAGCAAAAACGGCTGTTTTTTGACAAAAGAGATAACACCCCCCCATTACGTCATGCTTCAGAAATGTGGAAAATGGTCCGTTTTCAAATGTTTTATTTTTGAACATCAGTTCACATTTGTAGGTGGATCATCAGTGTTAGAGCTAAAATTAGCATGTTTAAAGTGATTTTCATGCTTCCAGGGGCCCAAAACACAAGATTTATGGAATGGTTAAAAGTGCATGAAAATGGCCAATTTACTCACTCTGAGTTCTCAAAAAGGGTTTCTTCACCCCGGGAAGTTAATTAAATACCATTTGGAGGCATTTAATGTTAGAGCAAAAACGGCTGATTTTCGACAAAAGAGATAACACCCCCCCATTACGTCATGCTTCAGAAATGTGGAAAATGGTCCGTTTTCAAATGTTTTATTTTTGAACGTCAGTTCACATTTGTAGGTGGATCATCAGTGTTAGAGCTAAAATTAGCATCTTTAAAGTGATTTTCATGCTTCCAGGGGTTCGGGAAGTTAATTAAATACCATTTGGAGGCATTTAATGTTAGAGCAAAAACGGCTGATTTTCGACAAAAGAGATAACACCCCCCCATTACGTCATGCTTCAGAAATGTGGAAAATGGTCCGTTTTCAAATGTTTTATTTTTGAACGTCAGTTCACATTTGTAGGTGGATCATCAGTGTTAAAGCTAAAATTAGCATGTTTAAAGTGATTTTCATGCTTCCAGGGGCCCAAAACACAAGATTTATGGAATGGTTAAAAGTGCATGAAAATGGCCAATTTACTCACTCTGAGTTCTCAAAAAGGGTTTCTTCACCCCGGGAAGTTAATTAAATACCATTTGGAGGCATTTAATGTTAGAGCAAAAACGGCTGATTTTCGACAAAAGAGATAACACCCCCCCATTACGTCATGCTTCAGAAATGTGGAAAATGGTCCGTTTTCAAATGTTTTATTTTTGAACGTCAGTTCACATTTGTAGGTGGATCATCAGTGTTAGAGCTAAAATTAGCATGTTTAAAGTGATTTTCATGCTTCCAGGGGCCCAAAACACAAGATTTATGGAATGGTTAAAAGTGTATGAAAATGGCCAATTTACTCACTCTGAGTTCTCAAAAAGGGTTTCTTCACCCCGGGAAGTTAATTAAATACCATTTGGAGGCATTTAATGTTAGAGCAAAAACGGCTGATTTTCGACAAAAGAGATAACACCCCCCCATTACGTCATGCTTCAGAAATGTGGAAAATGGTCCGTTTTCAAATGTTTTATTTTTGAACGTCAGTTCACATTTGTAGGTGGATCATCAGTGTTAGAGCTAAAATTAGCATGTTTAAAGTGATTTTCATGCTTCCAGGGGCCCAAAACACAAGATTTATGGAATGGTTAAAAGTGCATGAAAATGGCCAATTTACTCACTCTGAGTTCTCAAAAAGGGTTTCTTCACCCCGGGAAGTTAATTAAATACCATTTGGAGGCATTTAATGTTAGAACAAAAACGGCTGATTTTCGACAAAAGAGATAACACCCCCCCATTACGTCATGCTTCAGAAATGTGGAAAATGGTCCGTTTTCAAATGTTTTATTTTTGAACGTCAGTTCACATTTGTAGGTGGATCATCAGTGTTAGAGCTAAAATTAGCATGTTTAAAGTGATTTTCATGCTTCCAGGGGCCCAAAACACAAGATTTATGGAATGGTTAAAAGTGCATGAAAATGGCCAATTTACTCACTCTGAGTTCTCAAAAAGGGTTTCTTCACCCCGGGAAGTTAATTAAATACCATTTGGAGGCATTTAATGTTAGAGCAAAAACGGCTGATTTTCGACAAAAGAGATAACACCCCCCCATTACGTCATGCTTAAGAAATGTGGAAAATGGTCCGTTTTCAAATGTTTTATTTTTGAACGTCAGTTCACATTTGTAGGTGGATCATCAGTGTTAGAGCTAAAATTAGCATGTTTAAAGTGATTTTCATGCTTCCAGGGGCCCAAAACACAAGATTTATGGAATGGTTAAAAGTGCATGAAAATGGCCAATTTACTCACTCTGAGTTCTCAAAAAGGGTTTCTTCACCCCGGGAAGTTAATTAATTACCATTTGGAGGCATTTAATGTTAGAGCAAAAACGGCTGATTTTCGACAAAAGAGATAACACCCCCCCATTACGTCATGCTTCAGAAATGTGGAAAATGGTCCGTTTTCAAATGTTTTATTTTTGAACGTCAGTTCACATTTGTAGGTGGATCATCAGTGTTAGAGCTAAAATTAGCATGTTTAAAGTGATTTTCATGCTTCCAGGGGCTCGGGAAGTTAATTAAATACCATTTGGAGGCATTTAATGTTCGAGTAAAAACGGCTGATTTTCGACAAAAGAGATAACACCCCCCCATTACGTCATGCTTCAGAAATGTGGAAAATGGTCCGTTTTCAAATGTTTTATTTTTGAACGTCAGTTCACATTTGTAGGTGGATCATCAGTGTTAGAGCTAAAATTAGCATGTTTAAAGTGATTTTCATGCTTCCAGGGGCCCAAAACACAAGATTTATGCAATGGTTAAAAGTGCATGAAAATGGCCAATTTACTCACTCTGAGTTCTCAAAAAGGGTTTCTTCACCCCGGGAAGTTAATTAAATACCATTTGGAGGCATTTAATGTTCAAGCAAAAACGGCTGATTTTCGACAAAAGAGATAACACCCCCCCATTACGCCATGCTTCAGAAATGTGGAAAATGGTCCGTTTTCAAATGTTTTATTTTTGAACGTCAGTTCACATTTGTAGGTGGATCATCAGTGTTAGAGCTAAAATTAGCATGTTTAAAGTGATTTTCATGCTTCCAGGGGTTCAGGAAGTTAATTAAATACCATTTGGAGGCATTTAATGTTCGAGCAAAAACGGCTGATTTTCGACAAAAGAGATAACACCCCCCCATTACGTCATGCTTCAGAAATGTGGAAAATGGTCCGTTTTCAAATGTTTTATTTTTGAACATCAGTTCACATTTGTAGGTGGATCATCAGTGTTAGAGCTAAAATTAGCATGTTTAAAGTGATTTTCATGCTTCCAGGGGCCCAAAACACAAGATTTATGGAATGGTTAAAAGTGCATGAAAATGGCCAATTTACTCACTCTGAGTTCTCAAAAAGGGTTTCTTCACCCCGGGAAGTTAATTAAATACCATTTGGAGGCATTTAATGTTCGAGCAAAAACGGCTGATTTTCGACAAAAGAGATAACACCCCCCCATTACGTCATGCTTCAGAAATGTGGAAAATGGTCCGTTTTCAAATGTTTTATTTTTGAACGTCAGTTCACATTTGTAGGTGGATCATCAGTGTTAGAGCTAAAATTAGCATGTTTAAAGTGATTTTCATGCTTCCAGGGGTTCGGGAAGTTAATTAAATACCATTTGGAGGCATTTAATTTTCGAGCAAAAACGGCTGATTTTCGACAAAAGAGATAACACCCCCCCATTACGTCATGCTTCAGAAATGTGGAAAATGGTCCGTTTTCAAATGTTTTATTTTTGAACGTCAGTTCACATTTGTAGGTGGATCATCAGTGTTAGAGCTAAAATTAGCATGTTTAAAGTGATTTTCATGCTTCCAGGGGCCCAAAACACAAGATTTATGGAATGGTTAAAAGTGCATGAAAATGGCCAATTTACTCACTCTGAGTTCTCAAAAAGGGTTTCTTCACCCCGGGAAGTTAATTAAATACCATTTGGAGGCATTTAATGTTCGAGCAAAAACGGCTGATTTTCGACAAAAGAGATAACACCCCCCCATTACGTCATGCTTCAGAAATGTGGAAAATAGTCCGTTTTCAAATGTTTTATTTTTGAACGTCAGTTCACATTTGTAGGTGGATCATCAGTGTTAGAGCTAAAATTAGCATGTTTAAAGTGATTTTCATGCTTCCAGGGGCTCGGGAAGTTAATTAAATACCATTTGGAGGCATTTAATGTTCGAGCAAAAACGGCAGATTTTCGACAAAAGAGATAACACCCCCCATTACGTCATGCTTCAGAAATGTGGAAAATGGTCCGTTTTCAAATGTTTTATTTTTGAACGTCAGTTCACATTTGTAGGTGGATCATCAGTGTTAGAGCTAAAATTAGCATGTTTAAAGTGATTTTCATGCTTCCAGGGGCTCGGGAAGTTAATTAAATACCATTTGGAGGCATTTAATGTTCGAGCAAAAACGGCTGATTTTCGACAAAAGAGATAACACCCCCCCATTACGTCATGCTTCAGAAATGTGGAAAATGGTCCGTTTTCAAATGTTTTATTTTTGAACGTCAGTTCACATTTGTAGGTGGATCATCAGTGTTAGAGCTAAAATTAGCATGTTTAAAGTGATTTTCATGCTTCCAGGGGCCCAAAACACAAGATTTATGGAATGGTTAAAAGTGCATGAAAATGGCCAATTTACTCACTCTGAGTTCTCAAAAAGGGTTTCTTCACCCCGGGAAGTTAATTAAATACCATTTGGAGGCATTTAATGTTAGAGCAAAAACGGCTGATTTTCGACAAAAGAGATAACACCCCCCCATTACGTCATGCTTCAGAAATGTGGAAAATGGTCCGTTTTCAAATGTTTTATTTTTGAACGTCAGTTCACATTTGTAGGTGGATCATCAGTGTTAGAGCTAAAATTAGCATCTTTAAAGTGATTTTCATGCTTCCAGGGGTTCGGGAAGTTAATTAAATACCATTTGGAGGCATTTAATGTTAGAGCAAAAACGGCTGATTTTCGACAAAAGAGATAACACCCCCCCATTACGTCATGCTTCAGAAATGTGGAAAATGGTCCGTTTTCAAATGTTTTATTTTTGAACGTCAGTTCACATTTGTAGGTGGATCATCAGTGTTAAAGCTAAAATTAGCATGTTTAAAGTGATTTTCATGCTTCCAGGGGCCCAAAACACAAGATTTATGGAATGGTTAAAAGTGCATGAAAATGGCCAATTTACTCACTCTGAGTTCTCAAAAAGGGTTTCTTCGCCCCGGGAAGTTAATTAAATACCATTTGGAGGCATTTAATGTTAGAGCAAAAACGGCTGATTTTCGACAAAAGAGATAACACCCCCCCATTACGTCATGCTTCAGAAATGTGGAAAATGGTCCGTTTTCAAATGTTTTATTTTTGAACGTCAGTTCACATTTGTAGGTGGATCATCAGTGTTAGAGCTAAAATTAGCATGTTTAAAGTGATTTTCATGCTTCCAGGGGCCCAAAACACAAGATTTATGGAATGGTTAAAAGTGTATGAAAATGGCCAATTTACTCACTCTGAGTTCTCAAAAAGGGTTTCTTCACCCCGGGAAGTTAATTAAATACCATTTGGAGGCATTTAATGTTAGAGCAAAAACGGCTGATTTTCGACAAAAGAGATAACACCCCCCCATTACGTCATGCTTCAGAAATGTGGAAAATGGTCCGTTTTCAAATGTTTTATTTTTGAACGTCAGTTCACATTTGTAGGTGGATCATCAGTGTGAGAGCTAAAATTAGCATGTTTAAAGTGATTTTCATGCTTCCAGGGGCCCAAAACACAAGATTTATGGAATGGTTAAAAGTGCATGAAAATGGCCAATTTACTCACTCTGAGTTCTCAAAAAGGGTTTCTTCACCCCGGGAAGTTAATTAAATACCATTTGGAGGCATTTAATGTTAGAACAAAAACGGCTGATTTTCGACAAAAGAGATAACACCCCCCCATTACGTCATGCTTCAGAAATGTGGAAAATGGTCCGTTTTCAAATGTTTTATTTTTGAACGTCAGTTCACATTTGTAGGTGGATCATCAGTGTTAGAGCTAAAATTAGCATGTTTAAAGTGATTTTCATGCTTCCAGGGGCCCAAAACACAAGATTTATGGAATGGTTAAAAGTGCATGAAAATGGCCAATTTACTCACTCTGAGTTCTCAAAAAGGGTTTCTTCACCCCGGGAAGTTAATTAAATACCATTTGGAGGCATTTAATGTTAGAGCAAAAACGGCTGATTTTCGACAAAAGAGATAACACCCCCCCATTACGTCATGCTTAAGAAATGTGGAAAATGGTCCGTTTTCAAATGTTTTATTTTTGAACGTCAGTTCACATTTGTAGGTGGATCATCAGTGTTAGAGCTAAAATTAGCATGTTTAAAGTGATTTTCATGCTTCCAGGGGCCCAAAACACAAGATTTATGGAATGGTTAAAAGTGCATGAAAATGGCCAATTTACTCACTCTGAGTTCTCAAAAAGGGTTTCTTCACCCCGGGAAGTTAATTAATTACCATTTGGAGGCATTTAATGTTAGAGCAAAAACGGCTGATTTTCGACAAAAGAGATAACACCCCCCCATTACGTCATGCTTCAGAAATGTGGAAAATGGTCCGTTTTCAAATGTTTTATTTTTGAACGTCAGTTCACATTTGTAGGTGGATCATCAGTGTTAGAGCTAAAATTAGCATGTTTAAAGTGATTTTCATGCTTCCAGGGGCTCGGGAAGTTAATTAAATACCATTTGGAGGCATTTAATGTTCGAGTAAAAACGGCTGATTTTCGACAAAAGAGATAACACCCCCCCATTACGTCATGCTTCAGAAATGTGGAAAATGGTCCGTTTTCAAATGTTTTATTTTTGAACGTCAGTTCACATTTGTAGGTGGATCATCAGTGTTAGAGCTAAAATTAGCATGTTTAAAGTGATTTTCATGCTTCCAGGGGCCCAAAACACAAGATTTATGCAATGGTTAAAAGTGCATGAAAATGGCCAATTTACTCACTCTGAGTTCTCAAAAAGGGTTTCTTCACCCCGGGAAGTTAATTAAATACCATTTGGAGGCATTTAATGTTCAAGCAAAAACGGCTGATTTTCGACAAAAGAGATAACACCCCCCCATTACGCCATGCTTCAGAAATGTGGAAAATGGTCCGTTTTCAAATGTTTTATTTTTGAACGTCAGTTCACATTTGTAGGTGGATCATCAGTGTTAGAGCTAAAATTAGCATGTTTAAAGTGATTTTCATGCTTCCAGGGGTTCAGGAAGTTAATTAAATACCATTTGGAGGCATTTAATGTTCGAGCAAAAACGGCTGATTTTCGACAAAAGAGATAACACCCCCCCATTACGTCATGCTTCAGAAATGTGGAAAATGGTCCGTTTTCAAATGTTTTATTTTTGAACATCAGTTCACATTTGTAGGTGGATCATCAGTGTTAGAGCTAAAATTAGCATGTTTAAAGTGATTTTCATGCTTCCAGGGGCCCAAAACACAAGATTTATGGAATGGTTAAAAGTGCATGAAAATGGCCAATTTACTCACTCTGAGTTCTCAAAAAGGGTTTCTTCACCCCGGGAAGTTAATTAAATACCATTTGGAGGCATTTAATGTTCGAGCAAAAACGGCTGATTTTCGACAAAAGAGATAACACCCCCCCATTACGTCATGCTTCAGAAATGTGGAAAATGGTCCGTTTTCAAATGTTTTATTTTTGAACGTCAGTTCACATTTGTAGGTGGATCATCAGTGTTAGAGCTAAAATTAGCATGTTTAAAGTGATTTTCATGCTTCCAGGGGTTCGGGAAGTTAATTAAATACCATTTGGAGGCATTTAATGTTCGAGCAAAAACGGCTGATTTTCGACAAAAGAGATAACACCCCCCCATTACGTCATGCTTCAGAAATGTGGAAAATGGTCCGTTTTCAAATGTTTTATTTTTGAACGTCAGTTCACATTTGTAGGTGGATCATCAGTGTTAGAGCTAAAATTAGCATGTTTAAAGTGATTTTCATGCTTCCAGGGGCCCAAAACACAAGATTTATGGAATGGTTAAAAGTGCATGAAAATGGCCAATTTACTCACTCTGAGTTCTCAAAAAGGGTTTCTTCACCCCGGGAAGTTAATTAAATACCATTTGGAGGCATTTAATGTTCGAGCAAAAACGGCTGATTTTCGACAAAAGAGATAACACCCCCCCATTACGTCATGCTTCAGAAATGTGGAAAATGGTCCGTTTTCAAATGTTTTATTTTTGAACGTCAGTTCACATTTGTAGGTGGATCATCAGTGTTAGAGCTAAAATTAGCATGTTTAAAGTGATTTTCATGCTTCCAGGGGCTCGGGAAGTTAATTAAATACCATTTGGAGGCATTTAATGTTCGAGCAAAAACGGCAGATTTTCGACAAAAGAGATAACACCCCCCATTACGTCATGCTTCAGAAATGTGGAAAATGGTCCGTTTTCAAATGTTTTATTTTTGAACGTCAGTTCACATTTGTAGGTGGATCATCAGTGTTAGAGCTAAAATTAGCATGTTTAAAGTGATTTTCATGCTTCCAGGGGCCCAAAACACAAGATTTATGGAATGGTTAAAAGTGCATGAAAATGGCCAATTTACTCACTCTGAGTTCTCAAAAAGGGTTTCTTCACCCCGGGAAGTTAATTAAATACCATTTGGAGGCATTTAATGTTAGAGCAAAAACGGCAGATTTTCGACAAAAGAGATAACACCCCCCCATTACGTCATGCTTCAGAAATGTGGAAAATGGTCCGTTTTCAAATGTTTTATTTTTGAACGTTAGTTCACATTTGTAGGTGGATCATCAGTGTTAGAGCTAAAATTAGCATGTTTAAAGTGATTTTCATGCTTCCAGGGGCTCGGGAAGTTAATTAAATACCATTTGGAGGCATTTAATGTTCGAGCAAAAACGGCTGATTTTCGACAAAAGAGATAACACCCCCCCATTACATCATGCTTCAGAAATGTGGAAAATGGTCCGTTTTCAAATGTTTTATTTTTGAACGTCAGTTCACATTTGTAGGTGGATCATCAGTGTTAGAGCTAAAATTAGCATGTTTAAAGTGATTTTCATGCTTCTTGGGGCCCAAAACACAAGATTTATGGAATGGTTAAAAGTGCATGAAAATGGCCAATTTACTCACTCTGAGTTCTCAAAAAGGGTTTCTTCACCCCGGGAAGTTAATTAAATACCATTTGGAGGCATTTAATGTTAGAGCAAAAACGGCTGATTTTCGACAAAAGAGATAACACCCCCCCATTACGTCATGCTTCAGAAATGTGGAAAATGGTCCGTTTTCAAATGTTTTATTTTTGAACGTCAGTTCACATTTGTAGGTGGATCATCAGTGTTAGAGCTAAAATTAGCATGTTTAAAGTGATTTTCATGCTTCCAGGGGCCCAAAACACAAGATTTATGGAATGGTTAAAAGTGCATGAAAATGGCCAATTTACTCACTCTGAGTTCTCAAAAAGGGTTTCTTCACCCCGGGAAGTTAATTAAATACCATTTGGAGGCATTTAATGTTCGAGCAAAAACGGCTGATTTTCGACAAAAGAGATAACACCCCCCCATTACGTCATGCTTCAGAAATGTGGAAAATGGTCCGTTTTCAAATGTTTTATTTTTGAACGTCAGTTCACATTTGTAGGTGGATCATCAGTGTTAGAGCTAAAATTAGCATGTTTAAAGTGATTTTCATGCTTCCAGGGGCTCGGGAAGTTAATTAAATACCATTTGGAGGCATTTAATGTTCGAGCAAAAACGGCAGATTTTCGACAAAAGAGATAACACCCCCCATTACGTCATGCTTCAGAAATGTGGAAAATGGTCCGTTTTCAAATGTTTTATTTTTGAACGTCAGTTCACATTTGTAGGTGGATCATCAGTGTTAGAGCTAAAATTAGCATGTTTAAAGTGATTTTCATGCTTCCAGGGGCCCAAAACACAAGATTTATGGAATGGTTAAAAGTGCATGAAAATGGCCAATTTACTCACTCTGAGTTCTCAAAAAGGGTTTCTTCACCCCGGGAAGTTAATTAAATACCATTTGGAGGCATTTAATGTTAGAGCAAAAACGGCAGATTTTCGACAAAAGAGATAACACCCCCCCATTACGTCATGCTTCAGAAATGTGGAAAATGGTCCGTTTTCAAATGTTTTATTTTTGAACGTCAGTTCACATTTGTAGGTGGATCATCAGTGTTAGAGCTAAAATTAGCATGTTTAAAGTGATTTTCATGCTTCCAGGGGCTCGGGAAGTTAATTAAATACCATTTGGAGGCATTTAATGTTCGAGCAAAAACGGCTGATTTTCGACAAAAGAGATAACACCCCCCCATTACGTCATGCTTCAGAAATGTGGAAAATGGTCCGTTTTCAAATGTTTTATTTTTGAACGTCAGTTCACATTTGTAGGTGGATCATCAGTGTTAGAGCTAAAGTTAGCATGTTTAAAGTGATTTTCATGCTTCTTGGGGCCCAAAACACAAGATTTATGGAATGGTTAAAAGTGCATGAAAATGGCCAATTTACTCACTCTGAGTTCTCAAAAAGGGTTTCTTCACCCCGGGAAGTTAATTAAATACCATTTGGAGGCATTTAATGTTAGAGCAAAAACGGCTGATTTTCGACAAAAGAGATAACACCCCCCCATTACGTCATGCTTCAGAAATGTGGAAAATGGTCCGTTTTCAAATGTTTTATTTTTGAACGTCAGTTCACATTTGTAGGTGGATCATCAGTGTTAGAGCTAAAATTAGCATGTTTAAAGTGATTTTCATGCTTTCAGGGGCTCGGGAAGTTAATTAAATACCATTTGGAGGCATTTAATGTTCGAGCAAAAAAGGCTGATTTTCCCCAAAAGAGATAACACCCCCCCATTACGTCATGCTTCAGAAATGTGGAAAATGGTCCGTTTTCAAATGTTTTATTTTTGAACGTCAGTTCACATTTGTAGGTGGATCATCAGTGTTAGAGCTAAAATTAGCATGTTTAAAGTGATTTTCATGCTTCCAGGGGCCCAAAACACAAGATTTATGGAATGGTTAAAAGTGCATGAAAATGGCCAATTTACTCACTCTGAGTTCTCAAAAAGGGTTTCTTCACCCCGGGAAGTTAATTAAATACCATTTGGAGGCATTTAATGTTCGAGCAAAAACGGCTGATTTTCGACAAAAGAGATAACACCCCCCCACTACGTCATGCTTCAAAAATGTGGAAAATGGTCCTTTTTCAAATGTTTTATTTTTGAACGTCGGTTCACATTTGTAGGTGGATCATCAGTGTTAGAGCTAAAATTAGCATGTTTAAAGTGATTTTCATGCTTCCAGGGGCTCGGGAAGTTAATTAAATACCATTTGGAGGCATTTAATGTTAGAGCAAAAACGGCTGATTTTCGACAAAAGAGATAACACCCCCCCATTACGTCATGCTTCAGAAATGTGGAAAATGGTCCGTTTTCAAATGTTTTATTTTTGAACGTCAGTTCACATTTGTAGGTGGATCATCAGTGTTAGAGCTAAAATTAGCATGTTTAAAGTGATTTTCATGCTTCCAGGGGCCCAAAACACAAGATTTATGGAAAGGTTAAAAGTGCATGAAAATGGCCAATTTACTCACTCTGAGTTCTCAAAAAGGGTTTCTTCACCCCGGGAAGTTAATTAAATACCATTTGGAGGCATTTAATGTTAGAGCAAAAACGGCTGATTTTCGACAAAAGAGATAACACCCCCCCATTACGTAATGCTTCAGAAATGTGGAAATGGTCCGTTTTCAAATGTTTTATTTTTGAACGTCAGTTCACATTTGTAGGTGGATCATCAGTGTTAGAGCTAAAATTAGCATGTTTAAAGTGATTTTCATGCTTCCAGGGGCTCGGGAAGTTAATTAAATACCATTTGGAGGCATTTAATGTTCGAGCAAAAACGGCTGATTTTCGACAAAAAAGATAACACCCCCCCATTACGTCATGCTTCAGAAATGTGGAAAATGGTCCGTTTTCAAATGTTTTATTTTTGAACGTCAGTTCACATTTGTAGGTGGATCATCAGTGTTAGAGCTAAAATTAGCATGTTTAAAGTGATTTTCATGCTTCCAGGGTCCCAAAACACAAGATTTATGGAATGGTTAAAAGTGCATGAAAATGGCTAATTTACTCACTCTGAGTTCTCAAAAAGGGTTTCTTCACCCCGGGAAGTTAATTAAATACCATTTGGAGGCATTTAATGTTCGAGCAAAAACGGCTGATTTTCGACAAAAGAGATAACACCCCCCCCATTACGTCATGCTTCAGAAATGTGGAAAATGGTCCGTTTTCAAATGTTTTATTTTTGAACGTCAGTTCACATTTGTAGGTGGATCATCAGTGTTAGAGCTAAAATTAGCATGTTTAAAGTGATTTTCATGCTTCCAGGGGCTCGGGAAGTTAATTAAATACCATTTGGAGGCATTTAATGTTCGAGCAAAAACGGCTGATTTTCGACAAAAGAGATAACACCCCCCCATTACGTCATGCTTCAGAAATGTGGAAAATGGTCCGTTTTCAAATGTTTTATTTTTGAACGTCAGTTCACATTTGTAGGTGGATCATCAGTGTTAGAGCTAAAATTAGCATGTTTAAAGTGATTTTCATGCTTCTTGGGGCCCAAAACACAAGATTTATGGAATGGTTAAAAGTGCATGAAAATGGCCAATTTACTCACTCTGAGTTCTCAAAAAGGGTTTCTTCACCCCGGGAAGTTAATTAAATACCATTTGGAGGCATTTATTGTTAGAGCAAAAACGGATGATTTTCGACAAAAGAGATAACACCCCCCCATTACGTCATGCTTCAGAAATGTGGAAAATGGTCCGTTTTCAAATGTTTTATTTTTGAACGTCAGTTCACATTTGTAGGTGGATCATCAGTGTCAGAGCTAAAATTAGCATCTTTAAAGTGATTTTCATGCTTCCAGGGGTTCGGGAAGTTAATTAAATACCATTTGGAGGCATTTAATGTTAGAGCAAAAACGGCTGATTTTCGACAAAAGAGATAACACCCCCCCATTACGTCATGCTTCAGAAATGTGGAAAATGGTCCGTTTTCAAATGTTTCATTTTTGAACGTCAGTTCACATTTGTAGGTGGATCATCAGTGTTAGAGCTAAAATTAGCATGTTTAAAGTGATTTTCATGCTTCTTGGGGCCCAAAACACAAGATTTATGGAATGGTTAAAAGTGCATGAAAATGGCCAATTTACTCACACTGAGTTCTCAAAAAGGGTTTCTTCACCCCGGGAAGTTAATTAAATACCATTTGGAGGCATTTAATGTTAGAGCAAAAACGGCTGATTTTCGACAAAAGAGATAACACCCCCCCATTACGTCATGCTTCAGAAATGTGGAAAATGGTCCGTTTTCAAATGTTTTATTTTTGAACGTCAGTTCACATTTGTAGGTGGATCATCAGTGTTAGAGCTAAAATTAGCATGTTTAAAGTGATTTTCATGCTTCCAGGGGCTCGGGAAGTTAATTAAATACCATTTGGAGGCATTTAATGTTCGAGCAAAAACGGCTGATTTTCGACAAAAGAGATAACACCCCCCCATTACGTCATGCTTCAGAAATGTGGAAAATGGTCCGTTTTCAAATGTTTTATTTTTGAACGTCAGTTCACATTTGTAGGTGGATCATCAGTGTTAGAGCTAAAATTAGCATGTTTAAAGTGATTTTCATGCTTCCAGGGGCTCGGGAAGTTAATTAAATACCATTTGGAGGCATTTAATGTTCGAGCAAAAACGGCTGTTTTTTGACAAAAGAGATAACACCCCCCCATTACGTCATGCTTCAGAAATGTGGAAAATGGTCCGTTTTCAAATGTTTTATTTTTGAACATCAGTTCACATTTGTAGGTGGATCATCAGTGTTAGAGCTAAAATTAGCATGTTTAAAGTGATTTTCATGCTTCCAGGGGCCCAAAACACAAGATTTATGGAATGGTTAAAAGTGCATGAAAATGGCCAATTTACTCACTCTGAGTTCTCAAAAAGGGTTTCTTCACCCCGGGAAGTTAATTAAATACCATTTGGAGGCATTTAATGTTAGAGCAAAAACGGCTGATTTTCGACAAAAGAGATAACACCCCCCCATTACGTCATGCTTCAGAAATGTGGAAAATGGTCCGTTTTCAAATGTTTTATTTTTGAACGTCAGTTCACATTTGTAGGTGGATCATCAGTGTTAGAGCTAAAATTAGCATGTTTAAAGTGATTTTCATGCTTCCAGGGGCTCGGGAAGTTAATTAAATACCATTTGGAGGCATTTAATGTTCGAGCAAAAACGGCTGATTTTCGACAAAAGAGATAACACCCCCCCATTACGTCATGCTTCAGAAATGTGGAAAATGGTCCGTTTTCAAATGTTTTATTTTTGAACGTCAGTTCACATTTGTAGGTGGATCATCAGTGTTAGAGCTAAAATTAGCATGTTTAAAGTGATTTTCATGCTTCCAGGGGCCCAAAACACAAGATTTATGGAATGGTTAAAAGTGCATGAAAATGGCTAATTTACTCACTCTGAGTTCTCAAAAAGGGTTTCTTCACCCCGGGAAGTTAATTAAATACCATTTGGAGGCATTTAATGTTCGAGCAAAAACGGCTGATTTTCGACAAAAGAGATAACACCCCCCCATTACGTCATGCTTCAGAAATGTGGAAAATGGTCCGTTTTCAAATGTTTTATTTTTGAACGTCAGTTCACATTTGTAGGTGGATCATCAGTGTTAGAGCTAAAATTAGCATGTTTAAAGTGATTTTCATGCTTCCAGGGGCTCGGGAAGTTAATTAAATACCATTTGGAGGCATTTAATGTTTGAGCAAAAACGGCTGATTTTCGACAAAAGAGATAACACCCCCCCATTACGTCATGCTTCAGAAATGTGGAAAATGGTCCGTTTTCAAATGTTTTATTTTTGAACGTCAGTTCACATTTGTAGGTGGATCATCAGTGTTAGAGCTAAAATTAGCATGTTTAAAGTGATTTTCATGCTTCTTGGGGCCCAAAACACAAGATTTATGGAATGGTTAAAAGTGCATGAAAATGGCCAATTTACTCACTCTGAGTTCTCAAAAAGGGTTTCTTCACCCCGGGAAGTTAATTAAATACCATTTGGAGGCATTTAATGTTAGAGCAAAAACGGATGATTTTCGACAAAAGAGATAACACCCCCCCCATTACGTCATGCTTCAGAAATGTGGAAAATGGTCCGTTTTCAAATGTTTTATTTTTGAACGTCAGTTCACATTTGTAGGTGGATCATCAGTGTTAGAGCTAAAATTAGCATCTTTAAAGTGATTTTCATGCTTCCAGGGGTTCGGGAAGTTAATTAAATACCATTTGGAGGCATTTAATGTTAGAGCAAAAACGGCTGATTTTCGACAAAAGAGATAACACCCCCCCATTACGTCATGCTTCAGAAATGTGGAAAATGGTCCGTTTTCAAATGTTTTATTTTTGAACGTCAGTTCACATTTGTAGGTGGATCATCAGTGTTAGAGCTAAAATTAGCATGTTTAAAGTGATTTTCATGCTTCCAGGGGCCCAAAACACAAGATTTATGGAATGGTTAAAAGTGCATGAAAATGGCCAATTTACTCACTCTGAGTTCTCAAAAAGGGTTTCTTCACCCCGGGAAGTTAATTAAATACCATTTGGAGGCATTTAATGTTAGAGCAAAAACGGATGATTTTCGACAAAAGAGATAACACCCCCCCATTACGTCATGCTTCAGAAATGTGGAAAATGGTCCGTTTTCAAATGTTTTATTTTTGAACGTCAGTTCACATTTGTAGGTGGATCATCAGTGTTAGAGCTAAAATTAGCATCTTTAAAGTGATTTTCATGCTTCCAGGGGTTCGGGAAGTTAATTAAATACCATTTGGAGGCATTTAATGTTAGAGCAAAAACGGCTGATTTTCGACAAAAGAGATAACACCCCCCCATTACGTCATGCTTCAGAATTGTGGAAAATGGTCCGTTTTCAAATGTTTTATTTTTGAACGTCAGTTCACATTTGTAGGTGGATCATCAGTGTTAGAGCTAAAATTAGCATGTTTAAAGTGATTTTCATGCTTCCAGGGGCCCAAAACACAAGATTTATGGAATGGTTAAAAGTGCATGAAAATGGCCAATTTACTCACTCTGAGTTCTCAAAAAGGGTTTCTTCACCCCGGGAAGTTAATTAAATACCATTTGGAGGCATTTAATGTTAGAGCAAAAACGGCTGATTTTCGACAAAAGAGATAACACCCCCCCATTACGTCATGCTTCAGAAATGTGGAAAATGGTCCGTTTTCAAATGTTTTATTTTTGAACGTCAGTTCACATTTGTAGATGGATCATCAGTGTTAGAGCTAAAATTAGCATCTTTAAAGTGATTTTCATGCTTCCAGGGGTTCGGGAAGTTAATTAAATACCATTTGGAGGCATTTAATGTTAGAGCAAAAACGGCTGATTTTCGACAAAAGAGATAACACCCCCCATTACGTCATGCTTCAGAAATGTGGAAAATGGTCCGTTTTCAAATGTTTTATTTTTGAACGTCAGTTCACATTTGTAGGTGGATCATCAGTGTTAGAGCTAAAATTAGCATGTTTAAAGTGATTTTCATGCTTCCAGGGGCCCAAAACACAAGATTTATGGAATGGTTAAAAGTGCATGAAAATGGCCAATTTACTCACTCTGAGTTCTCAAAAAGGGTTTCTTCACCCCGGGAAGTTAATTAAATACCATTTGGAGGCATTTAATGTTAGAGCAAAAACGGCTGATTTTCGACAAAAGAGATAACACCCCCCCATTACGTCATGCTTCAGAAATGTGGAAAATGGTCCGTTTTCAAATGTTTTATTTTTGAACGTCAGTTCACATTTGTAGGTGGATCATCAGTGTTAGAGCTAAAATTAGCATGTTTAAAGTGATTTTCATGCTTCCAGGGGCCCAAAACACAAGATTTATGGAATGGTTAAAAGTGCATGAAAATGGCCAATTTACTCACTCTGAGTTCTCAAAAAGGGTTTCTTCACCCCGGGAAGTTAATTAAATACCATTTGGAGGCATTTAATGTTAGAGCAAAAACGGCTGATTTTCGACAAAAGAGATAACACCCCCCCATTACGTCATGCTTCAGAAATGTGGAAAATGGTCCGTTTTCAAATGTTTTATTTTTGAACGTCAGTTCACATTTGTAGGTGGATCATCAGTGTTAGAGCTAAAATTAGCATGTTTAAAGTGATTTTCATGCTTCCAGGGGCCCAAAACACAAGATTTATGGAATGGTTAAAAGTGCATGAAAATGGCCAATTTACTCACTCTGAGTTCTCAAAAAGGGTTTCTTCACCCCGGGAAGTTAATTAAATACCATGTGGAGGCATTTAATGTTAGAACAAAAACGGCTGATTTTCGACAAAAGAGATAACACCCCCCCATTACGTCATGCTTCAGAAATGTGGAAAATGGTCCGTTTTCAAATGTTTTATTTTTGAACGTCAGTTCACATTTGTAGGTGGATCATCAGTGTTAGAGCTAAAATTAGCATGTTTAAAGTGATTTTCATGCTTCCAGGGGCTCGGGAAGTTAATTAAATACCATTTGGAGGCATTTAATGTTCGAGCAAAAACGGCTGATTTTCGACAAAAGAGATAACACCCCCCCATTACGTCATGCTTCAGAAATGTGGAAAATGGTCCGTTTTCAAATGTTTTATTTTTGAACGTCAGTTCACATTTGTAGGTGGATCATCAGTGTTAGAGCTAAAATTAGCATGTTTAAAGTGATTTTCATGCTTCCAGGGGCCCAAAACACAAGATTTATGGAATGGTTAAAAGTGCATGAAAATGGCTAATTTACTCACTCTGAGTTCTCAAAAAGGGTTTCTTCACCCCGGGAAGTTAATTAAATACCATTTGGAGGCATTTAATGTTCGAGCAAAAACGGCTGATTTTCGACAAAAGAGATAACACCCCCCCATTACGTCATGCTTCAGAAATGTGGAAAATGGTCCGTTTTCAAATGTTTTATTTTTGAACGTCAGTTCACATTTGTAGGTGGATCATCAGTGTTAGAGCTAAAATTAGCATGTTTAAAGTGATTTTCATGCTTCCAGGGGCTCGGGAAGTTAATTAAATACCATTTGGAGGCATTTAATGTTTGAGCAAAAACGGCTGATTTTCGACAAAAGAGATAACACCCCCCCATTACGTCATGCTTCAGAAATGTGGAAAATGGTCCGTTTTCAAATGTTTTATTTTTGAACGTCAGTTCACATTTGTAGGTGGATCATCAGTGTTAGAGCTAAAATTAGCATGTTTAAAGTGATTTTCATGCTTCTTGGGGCCCAAAACACAAGATTTATGGAATGGTTAAAAGTGCATGAAAATGGCCAATTTACTCACTCTGAGTTCTCAAAAAGGGTTTCTTCACCCCGGGAAGTTAATTAAATACCATTTGGAGGCATTTAATGTTAGAGCAAAAACGGATGATTTTCGACAAAAGAGATAACACCCCCCCCATTACGTCATGCTTCAGAAATGTGGAAAATGGTCCGTTTTCAAATGTTTTATTTTTGAACGTCAGTTCACATTTGTAGGTGGATCATCAGTGTTAGAGCTAAAATTAGCATCTTTAAAGTGATTTTCATGCTTCCAGGGGTTCGGGAAGTTAATTAAATACCATTTGGAGGCATTTAATGTTAGAGCAAAAACGGCTGATTTTCGACAAAAGAGATAACACCCCCCCATTACGTCATGCTTCAGAAATGTGGAAAATGGTCCGTTTTCAAATGTTTTATTTTTGAACGTCAGTTCACATTTGTAGGTGGATCATCAGTGTTAGAGCTAAAATTAGCATGTTTAAAGTGATTTTCATGCTTCCAGGGGCCCAAAACACAAGATTTATGGAATGGTTAAAAGTGCATGAAAATGGCCAATTTACTCACTCTGAGTTCTCAAAAAGGGTTTCTTCACCCCGGGAAGTTAATTAAATACCATTTGGAGGCATTTAATGTTAGAGCAAAAACGGCTGATTTTCGACAAAAGAGATAACACCCCCCCATTACGTCATGCTTCAGAAATGTGGAAAATGGTCCGTTTTCAAATGTTTTATTTTTGAACGTCAGTTCACATTTGTAGGTGGATCATCAGTGTTAGAGCTAAAATTAGCATCTTTAAAGTGATTTTCATGCTTCCAGGGGTTCGGGAAGTTAATTAAATACCATTTGGAGGCATTTAATGTTAGAGCAAAAACGGCTGATTTTCGACAAAAGAGATAACACCCCCCCATTACGTCATGCTTCAGAAATGTGGAAAATGGTCCGTTTTCAAATGTTTTATTTTTGAACGTCAGTTCACATTTGTAGGTGGATCATCAGTGTTAGAGCTAAAATTAGCATGTTTAAAGTGATTTTCATGCTTCCAGGGGCCCAAAACACAAGATTTATGGAATGGTTAAAAGTGCATGAAAATGGCCAATTTACTCACTCTGAGTTCTCAAAAAGGGTTTCTTCACCCCGGGAAGTTAATTAAATACCATTTGGAGGCATTTAATGTTAGAGCAAAAACGGCAGATTTTCGACAAAAGAGATAACACCCCCCCATTACGTCATGCTTCAGAAATGTGGAAAATGGTCCGTTTTCAAATGTTTTATTTTTGAACGTCAGTTCACATTTGTAGATGGATCATCAGTGTTAGAGCTAAAATTAGCATCTTTAAAGTGATTTTCATGCTTCCAGGGGTTCGGGAAGTTAATTAAATACCATTTGGAGGCATTTAATGTTAGAGCAAAAACGGCTGATTTTCGACAAAAGAGATAACACCCCCCATTACGTCATGCTTCAGAAATGTGGAAAATGGTCTGTTTTCAAATGTTTTATTTTTGAACGTCAGTTCACATTTGTAGGTGGATCATCAGTGTTAGAGCTAAAATTAGCATGTTTAAAGTGATTTTCATGCTTCCAGGGGCCCAAAACACAAGATTTATGGAATGGTTAAAAGTGCATGAAAATGGCCAATTTACTCACTCTGAGTTCTCAAAAAGGGTTTCTTCACCCCGGGAAGTTAATTAAATACCATTTGGAGGCATTTAATGTTAGAGCAAAAACGGCTGATTTTCGACAAAAGAGATAACACCCCCCCATTACGTCATGCTTCAGAAATGTGGAAAATGGTCCGTTTTCAAATGTTTTATTTTTGAACGTCAGTTCACATTTGTAGGTGGATCATCAGTGTTAGAGCTAAAATTAGCATGTTTAAAGTGATTTTCATGCTTCCAGGGGCCCAAAACACAAGATTTATGGAATGGTTAAAAGTGCATGAAAATGGCCAATTTACTCACTCTGAGTTCTCAAAAAGGGTTTCTTCACCCCGGGAAGTTAATTAAATACCATTTGGAGGCATTTAATGTTAGAGCAAAAACGGCTGATTTTCGACAAAAGAGATAACACCCCCCCATTACGTCATGCTTCAGAAATGTGGAAAATGGTCCGTTTTCAAATGTTTTATTTTTGAACGTCAGTTCACATTTGTAGGTGGATCATCAGTGTTAGAGCTAAAATTAGCATGTTTAAAGTGATTTTCATGCTTCCAGGGGCCCAAAACACAAGATTTATGGAATGGTTAAAAGTGCATGAAAATGGCCAATTTACTCACTCTGAGTTCTCAAAAAGGGTTTCTTCACCCCGGGAAGTTAATTAAATACCATTTGGAGGCATTTAATGTTAGAACAAAAACGGCTGATTTTCGACAAAAGAGATAACACCCCCCCATTACGTCATGCTTCAGAAATGTGGAAAATGGTCCGTTTTCAAATGTTTTATTTTTGAACGTCAGTTCACATTTGTAGGTGGATCATCAGTGTTAGAGCTAAAATTTGCATGTTTAAAGTGATTTTCATGCTTCCAGGGGCCCAAAACACAAGATTTATGGAATGGTTAAAAGTGCATGAAAATGGCCAATTTACTCACTCTGAGTTCTCAAAAAGGGTTTCTTCACCCCGGGAAGTTAATTAAATACCATTTGGAGGCATTTAATGTTAGAGCAAAAACGGCTGATTTTCGACAAAAGAGATAACACCCCCCCATTACGTCATGCTTCAGAAATGTGGAAAATGGTCCGTTTTCAAATGTTTTATTTTTGAACGTCAGTTCACATTTGTAGGTGGATCATCAGTGTTAGAGGTAAAATTAGCATGTTTAAAGTGATTTTCATGCTTCCAGGGGCCTAAAACACAAGATTTATGGAATGGTTAAAAGTGCATGAAAATGGCCAATTTACTCACTCTGAGTTCTCAAAAAGGGTTTCTTCACCCCGGGAAGTTAATTAATTACCATTTGGAGGCATTTAATGTTAGAGCAAAAACGGCTGATTTTCGACAAAAGAGATAACACCCCCCCATTACGTCATGCTTCAGAAATGTGGAAAATGGTCCGTTTTCAAATGTTTTATTTTTGAACGTCAGTTCACATTTGTAGGTGGATCATCAGTGTTAGAGCTAAAATTAGCATGTTTAAAGTGATTTTCATGCTTCCAGGGGCTCGGGAAGTTAATTAAATACCATTTGGAGGCATTTAATGTTCGAGCAAAAACGGCTGATTTTCGACAAAAGAGATAACACCCCCCCATTACGTCATGCTTCAGAAATGTGGAAAATGGTCCGTTTTCAAATGTTTTATTTTTGAACGTCAGTTCACATTTGTAGGTGGATCATCAGTGTTAGAGCTAAAATTAGCATGTTTAAAGTGATTTTCATGCTTCCAGGGGCCCAAAACACAAGATTTATGCAATGGTTAAAAGTGCATGAAAATGGCCAATTTACTCACTCTGAGTTCTCAAAAAGGGTTTCTTCACCCCGGGAAGTTAATTAAATATCATTTGGAGGCATTTAATGTTCGAGCAAAAACGGCTGATTTTCGACAAAAGAGATAACACCCCCCCATTACGTCATGCTTCAGAAATGTGGAAAATGGTCCGTTTTCAAATGTTTTATTTTTGAACGTCAGTTCACATTTGTAGGTGGATCATCAGTGTTAGAGCTAAAATTAGCATGTTTAAAGTGATTTTCATGCTTCCAGGGGTTCAGGAAGTTAATTAAATACCATTTGGAGGCATTTAATGTTCGAGCAAAAACGGCTGATTTTCGACAAAAGAGATAACACCCCCCCATTACGTCATGCTTCAGAAATGTGGAAAATGGTCCGTTTTCAAATGTTTTATTTTTGAACGTCAGTTCACATTTGTAGGTGGATCATCAGTGTTAGAGCTAAAATTAGCATGTTTAAAGTGATTTTCATGCTTCCAGGGGCCCAAAACACAAGATTTATGGAATGGTTAAAAGTGCATGAAAATGGCCAATTTACTCACTCTGAGTTCTCAAAAATGGTTTCTTCACCCCGGGAAGTTAATTAAATACCATTTGGAGGCATTTAATGTTCGAGCAAAAACGGCTGATTTTCGACAAAAGAGATAACACCCCCCCATTACGTCATGCTTCAGAAATGTGGAAAATGGTCCGTTTTCAAATGTTTTATTTTTGAACGTCAGTTCACATTTGTAGGTGGATCATCAGTGTTAGAGCTAAAATTAGCATGTTTAAAGTGATTTTCATGCTTCCAGGGGTTCGGGAAGTTAATTAAATACCATTTGGAGGCATTTAATGTTCGAGCAAAAACGGCTGATTTTCGACAAAAGAGATAACACCCCCCCATTACGTCATGCTTCAGAAATGTGGAAAATGGTCCGTTTTCAAATGTTTTATTTTTGAACGTCAGTTCACATTTGTAGGTGGATCATCAGTGTTAGAGCTAAAATTAGCATGTTTAAAGTGATTTTCATGCTTCCAGGGGCCCAAAACACAAGATTTATGGAATGGTTAAAAGTGCATGAAAATGGCCAATTTACTCACTCTGAGTTCTCAAAAAGGGTTTCTTCACCCCGGGAAGTTAATTAAATACCATTTGGAGGCATTTAATGTTCGAGCAAAAACGGCTGATTTTCGACAAAAGAGATAACACCCCCCCATTACGTCATGCTTCAGAAATGTGGAAAATGGTCCGTTTTCAAATGTTTTATTTTTGAACGTCAGTTCACATTTGTAGGTGGATCATCAGTGTTAGAGCTAAAATTAGCATGTTTAAAGTGATTTTCATGCTTCCAGGGGCTCGGGAAGTTAATTAAATACCATTTGGAGGCATTTAATGTTCGAGCAAAAACGGCAGATTTTCGACAAAAGAGATAACACCCCCCATTACGTCATGCTTCAGAAATGTGGAAAATGGTCCGTTTTCAAATGTTTTATTTTTGAACGTCAGTTCACATTTGTAGGTGGATCATCAGTGTTAGAGCTAAAATTAGCATGTTTAAAGTGATTTTCATGCTTCCAGGGGCCCAAAACACAAGATTTATGGAATGGTTAAAAGTGCATGAAAATGGCCAATTTACTCACTCTGAGTTCTCAAAAAGGGTTTCTTCACCCCGGGAAGTTAATTAAATACCATTTGGAGGCATTTAATGTTAGAGCAAAAACGGCAGATTTTCGACAAAAGAGATAACACCCCCCCATTACGTCATGCTTCAGAAATGTGGAAAATGGTCCGTTTTCAAATGTTTTATTTTTGAACGTCAGTTCACATTTGTAGGTGGATCATCAGTGTTAGAGCTAAAATTAGCATGTTTAAAGTGATTTTCATGCTTCCAGGGGCTCGGGAAGTTAATTAAATACCATTTGGAGGCATTTAATGTTCGAGCAAAAACGGCTGATTTTCGACAAAAGAGATAACACCCCCTTATTACGTCATGCTTCAGAAATGTGGAAAATGGTCCGTTTTCAAATGTTTTATTTTTGAACGTCAGTTCACATTTGTAGGTGGATCATCAGTGTTAGAGCTAAAATTAGCATGTTTAAAGTGATTTTCATGCTTCCAGGGGCTCGGGAAGTTAATTAAATACCATTTGGAGGCATTTAATGTTCGAGCAAAAACGGCTGATTTTCGACAAAAGAGATAACACCCCCCCATTACGTCATGCTTCAGAAATGTGGAAAATGGTCCGTTTTCAAATGTTTTATTTTTGAACGTCAGTTCACATTTGTAGGTGGATCATCAGTGTTAGAGCTAAAATTAGCATGTTTAAAGTGATTTTCATGCTTCCAGGGGACCAAAACACAAGATTTATGGAATGGTTAAAAGTGCATGAAAATGGCCAATTTACTCACTCTGAGTTCTCAAAAATGGTTTCTTCACCCCGGGAAGTTAATTAAATACCATTTGGAGGCATTTAATGTTCGAGCAAAAACGGCTGATTTTCGACAAAAGAGATAACACCCCCCCATTACGTCATGCTTCAGAAATGTGGAAAATGGTCCGTTTTCAAATGTTTTATTTTTGAACGTCAGTTCACATTTGTAGGTGGATCATCAGTGTTAGAGCTAAAATTAGCATGTTTAAAGTGATTTTCATGCTTCCAGGGGCTCGGGAAGTTAATTAAATACCATTTGGAGGCATTTAATGTTCGAGCAAAAACGGCAGATTTTCGACAAAAGAGATAACACCCCCCCATTACGTCATGCTTCAGAAATGTGGAAAATGGTCCGTTTTCAAATGTTTTATTTTTGAACGTCAGTTCACATTTGTAGGTGGATCATCAGTGTTAGAGCTAAAATTAGCATGTTTAAAGTGATTTTCATGCTTCCAGGGGCTCGGGAAGTTAATTAAATACCATTTGGAGGCATTTAATGTTCGAGCAAAAACAGCTCATTTTCGACAAAAGAGATACCCCCATTACGTCATGCTTCAGAAATGTGGAAAATGGTCCGTTTTCAAATGTTTTATTTTTGAACGTCAGTTCACATTTGTAGGTGGATCATCAGTGTTAGAGCTAAAATTAGCATGTTTAAAGTGATTTTCATGCTTCCAGGGGCCCAAAACACAAGATTTATGGAATGGTTAAAAGTGCATAAAAATGGCCAATTTACTCACTCTGAGTTCTCAAAAAGGGTTTCTTCACCCCGGGAAGTTAATTAAATACCATTTGGAGGCATTTAATGTTAGAGCAAAAACGGCTGATTTTCGACAAAAGAGATAACACCCCCCTATTACGTCATGCTTCAGAAATGTGGAAAATGGTCCGTTTTCAAATGTTTTATTTTTGAACGTCAGTTCACATTTGTAGGTGGATCATCAGTGTTAGAGCTAAAATTAGCATGTTTAAAGTGATTTTCATGCTTCCAGGGGCCCAAAACACAAGATTTATGGAATGGTTAAAAGTGCATGAAAATGGCCAATTTACTCACTCTGAGTTCTCAAAAAGGGTTTCTTCACCCCGGGAAGTTAATTAAATACCATTTGGAGGCATTTAATGTTCGAGCAAAAACGGCTGATTTTCGAAAAAAGAGATAACACCCCCCATTACGTCATGCTTCAGAAATGTGGAAAATGGTCCGTTTTCAAATGTTTTATTTTTGAACGTCAGTTCACATTTGTAGGTGGATCATCAGTGTTAGAGCTAAAATTAGCATGTTTAAAGTGATTTTCATGCTTCCAGGGGCCCAAAACACAAGATTTATGCAATGGTTAAAAGTGCATGAAAATGGCCAATTTACTCACTCTGAGTTCTCAAAAAGGGTTTCTTCACCCCGGGAAGTTAATTAAATACCATTTGGAGGCATTTAATGTTCGAGCAAAAACGGCTGATTTTCGACAAAAGAGATAACACCCCCCCATTACGTCATGCTTCAGAAATGTGGAAAATGGTCCGTTTTCAAATGTTTTATTTTTGAACGTCAGTTCACATTTGTAGGTGGATCATCAGTGTTAGAGCTAAAATTAGCATGTTTAAAGTGATTTTCATGCTTCCAGGGGTTCAGGAAGTTAATTAAATACCATTTGGAGGCATTTAATGTTCGAGCAAAAACGGCTGATTTTCGACAAAAGAGATAACACCCCCCCATTACGTCATGCTTCAGAAATGTGGAAAATGGTCCGTTTTCAAATGTTTTATTTTTGAACGTCAGTTCACATTTGTAGGTGGATCATCAGTGTTAGAGCTAAAATTAGCATGTTTAAAGTGATTTTCATGCTTCCAGGGGCCCAAAACACAAGATTTATGGAATGGTTAAAAGTGCATGAAAATGGCCAATTTACTCACTCTGAGTTCTCAAAAAGGGTTTCTTCACCCCGGGAAGTTAATTAAATACCATTTGGAGGCATTTAATGTTCGAGCAAAAACGGCTGATTTTCGACAAAAGAGATAACACCCCCCCATTACGTCATGCTTCAGAAATGTGGAAAATGGTCCGTTTTCAAATGTTTTATTTTTGAACGTCAGTTCACATTTGTAGGTGGATCATCAGTGTTAGAGCTAAAATTAGCATGTTTAAAGTGATTTTCATGCTTCCAGGGGTTCGGGAAGTTAATTAAATACCATTTGGAGGCATTTAATGTTCGAGCAAAAACGGCTGATTTTCGACAAAAGAGATAACACCCCCCCATTACGTCATGCTTCAGAAATGTGGAAAATGGTCCGTTTTCAAATGTTTTATTTTTGAACGTCAGTTCACTTTTGTAGGTGGATCATCAGTGTTAGAGCTAAAATTAGCATGTTTAAAGTGATTTTCATGCTTCCAGGGGCCCAAAACACAAGATTTATGGAATGGTTAAAAGTGCATGAAAATGGCCAATTTACTCACTCTGAGTTCTCAAAAAGGGTTTCTTCACCCCGGGAAGTTAATTAAATACCATTTGGAGGCATTTAATGTTCGAGCAAAAACGGCTGATTTTCGACAAAAGAGATAACACCCCCCATTACGTCATGCTTCAGAAATGTGGAAAATGGTCCGTTTTCAAATGTTTTATTTTTGAACGTCAGTTCACATTTGTAGGTGGATCATCAGTGTTAGAGCTAAAATTAGCATGTTTAAAGTGATTTTCATGCTTCCAGGGGCTCGGGAAGTTAATTAAATACCATTTGGAGGCATTTAATGTTCGAGCAAAAACGGCAGATTTTCGACAAAAGAGATAACACCCCCCATTACGTCATGCTTCAGAAATGTGGAAAATGGTCCGTTTTCAAATGTTTTATTTTTGAACGTCAGTTCACATTTGTAGGTGGATCATCAGTGTTAGAGCTAAAATTAGCATGTTTAAAGTGATTTTCATGCTTCCAGGGGCCCAAAACACAAGATTTATGGAATGGTTAAAAGTGCATGAAAATGGCCAATTTACTCACTCTGAGTTCTCAAAAAGGGTTTCTTCACCCCGGGAAGTTAATTAAATACCATTTGGAGGCATTTAATGTTAGAGCAAAAACGGCAGATTTTCGACAAAAGAGATAACACCCCCCCATTACGTCATGCTTCAGAAATGTGGAAAATGGTCCGTTTTCAAATGTTTTATTTTTGAACGTCAGTTCACATTTGTAGGTGGATCATCAGTGTTAGAGCTAAAATTAGCATGTTTAAAGTGATTTTCATGCTTCCAGGGGCTCGGGAAGTTAATTAAATACCATTTGGAGGCATTTAATGTTCGAGCAAAAACGGCTGATTTTCGACAAAAGAGATAACACCCCCTTATTACGTCATGCTTCAGAAATGTGGAAAATGGTCCGTTTTCAAATGTTTTATTTTTGAACGTCAGTTCACATTTGTAGGTGGATCATCAGTGTTAGAGCTAAAATTAGCATGTTTAAAGTGATTTTCATGCTTCCAGGGGCTCGGGAAGTTAATTAAATACCATTTGGAGGCATTTAATGTTCGAGCAAAAACGGCTGATTTTCGACAAAAGAGATAACACCCCCCCATTACGTCATGCTTCAGAAATGTGGAAAATGGTCCGTTTTCAAATGTTTTATTTTTTAACGTCAGTTCACATTTGTAGGTGGATCATCAGTGTTAGAGCTAAAATTAGCATGTTTAAAGTGATTTTCATGCTTCCAGGGGCCCAAAACACAAGATTTATGGAATGGTTAAAAGTGCATGAAAATGGCCAATTTACTCACTCTGAGTTCTCAAAAATGGTTTCTTCACCCCGGGAAGTTAATTAAATACCATTTGGAGGCATTTAATGTTCGAGCAAAAACGGCTGATTTTCGACAAAAGAGATAACACCCCCCCATTACGTCATGCTTCAGAAATGTGGATAATGGTCCGTTTTCAAATGTTTTATTTTTGAACGTCAGTTCACATTTGTAGGTGGATCATCAGTGTTAGAGCTAAAATTAGCATGTTTAAAGTGATTTTCATGCTTCCAGGGGCTCGGGAAGTTAATTAAATACCATTTGGAGGCATTTAATGTTCGAGCAAAAACGGCAAATTTTCGACAAAAGAGATAACACCCCCCCATTACGTCATGCTTCAGAAATGTGGAAAATGGTCCGTTTTCAAATGTTTTATTTTTGAACGTCAGTTCACATTTGTAGGTGGATCATCAGTGTTAGAGCTAAAATTAGCATGTTTAAAGTGATTTTCATGCTTCCAGGGGCTCGGGAAGTTAATTAAATACCATTTGGAGGCATTTAATGTTCGAGCAAAAACAGCTGATTTTCGACAAAAGAGATACCCCCCATTACGTCATGCTTCAGAAATGTGGAAAATGGTCCGTTTTCAAATGTTTTATTTTTGAACGTCAGTTCACATTTGTAGGTGGATCATCAGTGTTAGAGCTAAAATTAGCATGTTTAAAGTGATTTTCATGCTTCCAGGGGCCCAAAACACAATATTTATGGAATGGTTAAAAGTGCATAAAAATGGCCAATTTACTCACTCTGAGTTCTCAAAAAGGGTTTTTTCACCCCGGGAAGTTAATTAAATACCATTTGGAGGCATTTAATGTTAGAGCAAAAACGGCTGATTTTCGACAAAAGAGATAACACCCCCCTATTACGTCATGCTTCAGAAATGTGGAAAATGGTCCGTTTTCAAATGTTTTATTTTTGAACGTCAGTTCACATTTGTAGGTGGATCATCAGTGTTAGAGCTAAAATTAGCATGTTTAAAGTGATTTTCATGCTTCCAGGGGCCCAAAACACAAGATTTATGGAATGGTTAAAAGTGCATGAAAATGGCCAATTTACTCACTCTGAGTTCTCAAAAAGGGTTTCTTCACCCCGGGAAGTTAATTAAATACCATTTGGAGGCATTTAATGTTCGAGCAAAAACGGCTGATTTTCGACAAAAGAGATAACACCCCCCATTACGTCATGCTTCAGAAATGTGGAAAATGGTCCGTTTTCAAATGTTTTATTTTTGAACGTCAGTTCACATTTGTAGGTGGATCATCAGTGTTAGAGCTAAAATTAGCATGTTTAAAGTGATTTTCATGCTTCCAGGGGCCCAAAACACAAGATTTATGGAATGGTTAAAAGTGCATGAAAATGGCCAATTTACTCACTCTGAGTTCTCAAAAAGGGTTTCTTCACCCCGGGAAGTTAATTAAATACCATTTGGAGGCATTTAATGTTCGAGCAAAAACGGCTGATTTTCGACAAAAGAGATAACACCCCCCTATTACGTCATGCTTCAGAAATGTGGAAAATGGTCCGTTTTCAAATGTTTTATTTTTGAACGTCAGTTCACATTTGTAGGTGGATCATCAGTGTTAGAGCTAAAATTAGCATGTTTAAAGTGATTTTCATGCTTCCAGGGGTTCGGGAAGTTAATTAAATACCATTTGGAGGCATTTAATGTTCGAGCAAAAACGGCTGATTTTCGACAAAAGAGATAACACCCCCCCATTACGTCATGCTTCAGAAATGTGGAAAATGGTCCGTTTTCAAATGTTTTATTTTTGAACGTCAGTTCACATTTGTAGGTGGATCATCAGTGTTAGAGCTAAAATTAACATGTTTAAAGTGATTTTCATGCTTCCAGGGGCCCAAAACACAAGATTTATGGAATGGTTAAAAGTGCATGAAAATGGCCAATTTACTCACTCTGAGTTCTCAAAAAGGGTTTCTTCACCCCGGGAAGTTAATTAAATACCATTTGGAGGCATTTAATGTTCGAGCAAAAACGGCTGATTTTCGACAAAAGAGATAACACCCCCCCATTACGTCATGCTTCAGAAATGTGGAAAATGGTCCGTTTTCAAATGTTTTATTTTTGAACGTCAGTTCACATTTGTAGGTGGATCATCAGTGTTAGAGCTAAAATTAGCATGTTTAAAGTGATTTTCATGCTTCCAGGGGCTCGGGAAGTTAATTAAATACCATTTGGAGGCATTTAATGTTCGAGCAAAAACGGCTGATTTTCGACAAAAGAGATAACACCCCCCATTACGTCATGCTTCAGAAATGTGGAAAATGGTCCGTTTTCAAATGTTTTATTTTTGAACGTCAGTTCACATTTGTAGGTGGATCATCAGTGTTAGAGCTAAAATTAGCATGTTTAAAGTGATTTTCATGCTTCCAGGGGCCCAAAACACAAGATTTATGGAATGGTTAAAAGTGCATGAAAATGGCCAATTTACTCACTCTGAGTTCTCAAAAAGGGTTTCTTCACCCCGGGAAGTTAATTAAATACCATTTGGAGGCATTTAATGTTCGAGCAAAAACGGCTGATTTTCGACAAAAGAGATAACACCCCCCCATTACGTCATGCTTCAGAAATGTGGAAAATGGTCCGTTTTCAAATGTTTTATTTTTGAACGTCAGTTCACATTTGTAGGTGGATCATCAGTGTTAGAGCTAAAATTAGCATGTTTAAAGTGATTTTCATGCTTCCAGGGGCTCGGGAAGTTAATTAAATACCATTTGGAGGCATTTAATGTTCGAGCAAAAACGGCAGATTTTCGACAAAAGAGATAACACCCCCCATTACGTCATGCTTCAGAAATGTGGAAAATGGTCCGTTTTCAAATGTTTTATTTTTGAACGTCAGTTCACATTTGTAGGTGGATCATCAGTGTTAGAGCTAAAATTAGCATGTTTAAAGTGATTTTCATGCTTCCAGGGGCCCAAAACACAAGATTTATGGAATGGTTAAAAGTGCATGAAAATGGCCAATTTACTCACTCTGAGTTCTCAAAAAGGGTTTCTTCACCCCGGGAAGTTAATTAAATACCATTTGGAGGCATTTAATGTTAGAGCAAAAACGGCAGATTTTCGACAAAAGAGATAACACCCCCCCCATTACGTCATGCTTCAGAAATGTGGAAAATGGTCCGTTTTCAAATGTTTTATTTTTGAACGTCAGTTCACATTTGTAGGTGGATCATCAGTGTTAGAGCTAAAATTAGCATGTTTAAAGTGATTTTCATGCTTCCAGGGGCTCGGGAAGTTAATTAAATACCATTTGGAGGCATTTAATGTTCGAGCAAAAACGGCTGATTTTCGACAAAAGAGATAACACCCCCTTATTACGTCATGCTTCAGAAATGTGGAAAATGGTCCGTTTTCAAATGTTTTATTTTTGAACGTCAGTTCACATTTGTAGGTGGATCATCAGTGTTAGAGCTAAAATTAGCATGTTTAAAGTGATTTTCATGCTTCCAGGGGCTCGGGAAGTTAATTAAATACCATTTGGAGGCATTTAATGTTCGAGCAAAAACGGCTGATTTTCGACAAAAGAGATAACACCCCCCCATTACGTCATGCTTCAGAAATGTGGAAAATGGTCCGTTTTCAAATGTTTTATTTTTGAACGTCAGTTCACATTTGTAGGTGGATCATCAGTGTTAGAGCTAAAATTAGCATGTTTAAAGTGATTTTCATGCTTCCAGGGGCCCAAAACACAAGATTTATGGAATGGTTAAAAGTGCATGAAAATGGCCAATTTACTCACTCTGAGTTCTCAAAAATGGTTTCTTCACCCCGGGAAGTTAATTAAATACCATTTGGAGGCATTTAATGTTCGAGCAAAAACGGCTGATTTTCGACAAAAGAGATAACACCCCCCCATTACGTCATGCTTCAGAAATGTGGAAAATGGTCCGTTTTCAAATGTTTTATTTTTGAACGTCAGTTCACATTTGTAGGTGGATCATCAGTGTTAGAGCTAAAATTAGCATGTTTAAAGTGATTTTCATGCTTCCAGGGGCTCGGGAAGTTAATTAAATACCATTTGGAGGCATTTAATGTTCGAGCAAAAACGGCAGATTTTCGACAAAAGAGATAACACCCCCCCATTACGTCATGCTTCAGAAATGTGGAAAATGGTCCGTTTTCAAATGTTTTATTTTTGAACGTCAGTTCACATTTGTAGGTGGATCATCAGTGTTAGAGCTAAAATTAGCATGTTTAAAGTGATTTTCATGCTTCTTGGGGCCCAAAACACAAGATTTATGGAATGGTTAAAAGTGCATGAAAATGGCCAATTTACTCACTCTGAGTTCTCAAAAAGGGTTTCTTCACCCCGGGAAGTTAATTAAATACCATTTGGAGGCATTTATTGTTAGAGCAAAAACGGATGATTTTCGACAAAAGAGATAACACCCCCCCATTACGTCATGCTTCAGAAATGTGGAAAATGGTCCGTTTTCAAATGTTTTATTTTTGAACGTCAGTTCACATTTGTAGGTGGATCATCAGTGTCAGAGCTAAAATTAGCATCTTTAAAGTGATTTTCATGCTTCCAGGGGTTCGGGAAGTTAATTAAATACCATTTGGAGGCATTTAATGTTAGAGCAAAAACGGCTGATTTTCGACAAAAGAGATAACACCCCCCCATTACGTCATGCTTCAGAAATGTGGAAAATGGTCCGTTTTCAAATGTTTTATTTTTGAACGTCAGTTCACATTTGTAGGTGGATCATCAGTGTTAGAGCTAAAATTAGCATGTTTAAAGTGATTTTCATGCTTCCAGGGGTTCGGGAAGTTAATTAAATACCATTTGGAGGCATTTAATGTTCGAGCAAAAACGGCTGATTTTCGACAAAAGAGATAACACCCCCCCATTACGTCATGCTTCAGAAATGTGGAAAATGGTCCGTTTTCAAATGTTTTATTTTTGAACGTCAGTTCACATTTGTAGGTGGATCATCAGTGTTAGAGCTAAAATTAGCATGTTTAAAGTGATTTTCATGCTTCCAGGGGCCCAAAACACAAGATTTATGGAATGGTTAAAAGTGCATGAAAATGGCCAATTTACTCACTCTGAGTTCTCAAAAAGGGTTTCTTCACCCCGGGAAGTTAATTAAATACCATTTGGAGGCATTTAATGTTCGAGCAAAAACGGCTGATTTTCGACAAAAGAGATAACACCCCCCCATTACGTCATGCTTCAGAAATGTGGAAAATGGTCCGTTTTCAAATGTTTTATTTTTGAACGTCAGTTCACATTTGTAGGTGGATCATCAGTGTTAGAGCTAAAATTAGCATGTTTAAAGTGATTTTCATGCTTCCAGGGGCTCGGGAAGTTAATTAAATACCATTTGGAGGCATTTAATGTTCGAGCAAAAACTGCAGATTTTCGACAAAAGAGATAACACCCCCCATTACGTCATGCTTCAGAAATGTGGAAAATGGTCCGTTTTCAAATGTTTTATTTTTGAACGTCAGTTCACATTTGTAGGTGGATCATCAGTGTTAGAGCTAAAATTAGCATGTTTAAAGTGATTTTCATGCTTCCAGGGGCCCAAAACACAAGATTTATGGAATGGTTAAAAGTGCATGAAAATGGCCAATTTACTCACTCTGAGTTCTCAAAAAGGGTTTCTTCACCCCGGGAAGTTAATTAAATACCATTTGGAGGCATTTAATGTTAGAGCAAAAACGGCAGATTTTCGACAAAAGAGATAACACCCCCCCCATTACGTCATGCTTCAGAAATGTGGAAAATGGTCCGTTTTCAAATGTTTTATTTTTGAACGTCAGTTCACATTTGTAGGTGGATCATCAGTGTTAGAGCTAAAATTAGCATGTTTAAAGTGATTTTCATGCTTCCAGGGGCTCGGGAAGTTAATTAAATACCATTTGGAGGCATTTAATGTTCGAGCAAAAACGGCTGATTTTCGACAAAAGAGATAACACCCCCTTATTACGTCATGCTTCAGAAATGTGGAAAATGGTCCGTTTTCAAATGTTTTATTTTTGAACGTCAGTTCACATTTGTAGGTGGATCATCAGTGTTAGAGCTAAAATTAGCATGTTTAAAGTGATTTTCATGCTTCCAGGGGCTCGGGAAGTTAATTAAATACCATTTGGAGGCATTTAATGTTCGAGCAAAAACGGCTGATTTTCGACAGAAGAGATAACACCCCCCCATTACGTCATGCTTCAGAAATGTGGAAAATGGTCCGTTTTCAAATGTTTTATTTTTGAACGTCAGTTCACATTTGTAGGTGGATCATCAGTGTTAGAGCTAAAATTAGCATGTTTAAAGTGTTTTCATGCTTCCAGGGGCCCAAAACACAAGATTTATGGAATGGTTAAAAGTGCATGAAAATGGCCAATTTACTCACTCTGAGTTCTCAAAAATGGTTTCTTCACCCCGGGAAGTTAATTAAATACCATTTGGAGGCATTTAATGTTCGAGCAAAAACGGCTGATTTTCGACAAAAGAGATAACACCCCCCCATTACGTCATGCTTCAGAAATGTGGAAAATGGTCCGTTTTCAAATGTTTTATTTTTGAACGTCAGTTCACATTTGTAGGTGGATCATCAGTGTTAGAGCTAAAATTAGCATGTTTAAAGTGATTTTCATGCTTCCAGGGGCTCGGGAAGTTAATTAAATACCATTTGGAGGCATTTAATGTTCGAGCAAAAACGGCAGATTTTCGACAAAAGAGATAACACCCCCCCATTACGTCATGCTTCAGAAATGTGGAAAATGGTCCGTTTTCAAATGTTTTATTTTTGAACGTCAGTTCACATTTGTAGGTGGATCATCAGTGTTAGAGCTAAAATTAGCATGTTTAAAGTGATTTTCATGCTTCCAGGGGCTCGGGAAGTTAATTAAATACCATTTGGAGGCATTTAATGTTCGAGCAAAAACAGCTGATTTTCGACAAAAGAGATACCCCCATTACGTCATGCTTCAGAAATGTGGAAAATGGTCCGTTTTCAAATGTTTTATTTTTGAACGTCAGTTCACATTTGTAGGTGGATCATCAGTGTTAGAGCTAAAATTAGCATGTTTAAAGTGATTTTCATGCTTCCAGGGGCCCAAAACACAAGATTTATGGAATGGTTAAAAGTGCATAAAAATGGCCAATTTACTCACTCTGAGTTCTCAAAAAGGGTTTCTTCACCCCGGGAAGTTAATTAAATACCATTTGGAGGCATTTAATGTTAGAGCAAAAACGGCTGATTTTCGACAAAAGAGATAACACCCCCCTATTACGTCATGCTTCAGAAATGTGGAAAATGGTCCGTTTTCAAATGTTTTATTTTTGAACGTCAGTTCACATTTGTAGGTGGATCATCAGTGTTAGAGCTAAAATTAGCATGTTTAAAGTGATTTTCATGCTTCCAGGGGTTCGGGAAGTTAATTAAATACCATTTGGAGGCATTTAATGTTCGAGCAAAAACGGCTGATTTTCGACAAAAGAGATAACACCCCCCCATTACGTCATGCTTCAGAAATGTGGAAAATGGTCCGTTTTCAAATGTTTTATTTTTGAACGTCAGTTCACTTTTGTAGGTGGATCATCAGTGTTAGAGCTAAAATTAGCATGTTTAAAGTGATTTTCATGCTTCCAGGGGCCCAAAACACAAGATTTATGGAATGGTTAAAAGTGCATGAAAATGGCCAATTTACTCACTCTGAGTTCTCAAAAAGGGTTTCTTCACCCCGGGAAGTTAATTAAATACCATTTGGAGGCATTTAATGTTCGAGCAAAAACGGCTGATTTTCGACAAAAGAGATAACACCCCCCATTACGTCATGCTTCAGAAATGTGGAAAATGGTCCGTTTTCAAATGTTTTATTTTTGAACGTCAGTTCACATTTGTAGGTGGATCATCAGTGTTAGAGCTAAAATTAGCATGTTTAAAGTGATTTTCATGCTTCCAGGGGCTCGGGAAGTTAATTAAATACCATTTGGAGGCATTTAATGTTCGAGCAAAAACGGCAGATTTTCGACAAAAGAGATAACACCCCCCATTACGTCATGCTTCAGAAATGTGGAAAATGGTCCGTTTTCAAATGTTTTATTTTTGAACGTCAGTTCACATTTGTAGGTGGATCATCAGTGTTAGAGCTAAAATTAGCATGTTTAAAGTGATTTTCATGCTTCCAGGGGCCCAAAACACAAGATTTATGGAATGGTTAAAAGTGCATGAAAATGGCCAATTTACTCACTCTGAGTTCTCAAAAAGGGTTTCTTCACCCCGGGAAGTTAATTAAATACCATTTGGAGGCATTTAATGTTAGAGCAAAAACGGCAGATTTTCGACAAAAGAGATAACACCCCCCCATTACGTCATGCTTCAGAAATGTGGAAAATGGTCCGTTTTCAAATGTTTTATTTTTGAACGTCAGTTCACATTTGTAGGTGGATCATCAGTGTTAGAGCTAAAATTAGCATGTTTAAAGTGATTTTCATGCTTCCAGGGGCTCGGGAAGTTAATTAAATACCATTTGGAGGCATTTAATGTTCGAGCAAAAACGGCTGATTTTCGACAAAGAGATAACACCCCCTTATTACGTCATGCTTCAGAAATGTGGAAAATGGTCCGTTTTCAAATGTTTTATTTTTGAACGTCAGTTCACATTTGTAGGTGGATCATCAGTGTTAGAGCTAAAATTAGCATGTTTAAAGTGATTTTCATGCTTCCAGGGGCTCGGGAAGTTAATTAAATACCATTTGGAGGCATTTAATGTTCGAGCAAAACGGCTGATTTTCGACAAAAGAGATAACACCCCCCCATTACGTCATGCTTCAGAAATGTGGAAAATGGTCCGTTTTCAAATGTTTTATTTTTTAACGTCAGTTCACATTTGTAGGTGGATCATCAGTGTTAGAGCTAAAATTAGCATGTTTAAAGTGATTTTCATGCTTCCAGGGGCCCAAAACACAAGATTTATGGAATGGTTAAAAGTGCATGAAAATGGCCAATTTACTCACTCTGAGTTCTCAAAAATGGTTTCTTCACCCCGGGAAGTTAATTAAATACCATTTGGAGGCATTTAATGTTCGAGCAAAAACGGCTGATTTTCGACAAAAGAGATAACACCCCCCCATTACGTCATGCTTCAGAAATGTGGATAATGGTCCGTTTTCAAATGTTTTATTTTTGAACGTCAGTTCACATTTGTAGGTGGATCATCAGTGTTAGAGCTAAAATTAGCATGTTTAAAGTGATTTTCATGCTTCCAGGGGCTCGGGAAGTTAATTAAATACCATTTGGAGGCATTTAATGTTCGAGCAAAAACGGCAAATTTTCGACAAAAGAGATAACACCCCCCCATTACGTCATGCTTCAGAAATGTGGAAAATGGTCCGTTTTCAAATGTTTTATTTTTGAACGTCAGTTCACATTTGTAGGTGGATCATCAGTGTTAGAGCTAAAATTAGCATGTTTAAAGTGATTTTCATGCTTCCAGGGGCTCGGGAAGTTAATTAAATACCATTTGGAGGCATTTAATGTTCGAGCAAAAACAGCTGATTTTCGACAAAAGAGATACCCCCCATTACGTCATGCTTCAGAAATGTGGAAAATGGTCCGTTTTCAAATGTTTTATTTTTGAACGTCAGTTCACATTTGTAGGTGGATCATCAGTGTTAGAGCTAAAATTAGCATGTTTAAAGTGATTTTCATGCTTCCAGGGGCCCAAAACACAATATTTATGGAATGGTTAAAAGTGCATAAAAATGGCCAATTTACTCACTCTGAGTTCTCAAAAAGGGTTTTTTCACCCCGGGAAGTTAATTAAATACCATTTGGAGGCATTTAATGTTAGAGCAAAAACGGCTGATTTTCGACAAAAGAGATAACACCCCCCTATTACGTCATGCTTCAGAAATGTGGAAAATGGTCCGTTTTCAAATGTTTTATTTTTGAACGTCAGTTCACATTTGTAGGTGGATCATCAGTGTTAGAGCTAAAATTAGCATGTTTAAAGTGATTTTCATGCTTCCAGGGGCCCAAAACACAAGATTTATGGAATGGTTAAAAGTGCATGAAAATGGCCAATTTACTCACTCTGAGTTCTCAAAAAGGGTTTCTTCACCCCGGGAAGTTAATTAAATACCATTTGGAGGCATTTAATGTTCGAGCAAAAACGGCTGATTTTCGACAAAAGAGATAACACCCCCCATTACGTCATGCTTCAGAAATGTGGAAAATGGTCCGTTTTCAAATGTTTTATTTTTGAACGTCAGTTCACATTTGTAGGTGGATCATCAGTGTTAGAGCTAAAATTAGCATGTTTAAAGTGATTTTCATGCTTCCAGGGGCCCAAAACACAAGATTTATGGAATGGTTAAAAGTGCATGAAAATGGCCAATTTACTCACTCTGAGTTCTCAAAAGGGTTTCTTCACCCCGGGAAGTTAATTAAATACCATTTGGAGGCATTTAATGTTCGAGCAAAAACGGCTGATTTTCGACAAAAGAGATAACACCCCCCTATTACGTCATGCTTCAGAAATGTGGAAAATGGTCCGTTTTCAAATGTTTTATTTTTGAACGTCAGTTCACATTTGTAGGTGGATCATCAGTGTTAGAGCTAAAATTAGCATGTTTAAAGTGATTTTCATGCTTCCAGGGGTTCGGGAAGTTAATTAAATACCATTTGGAGGCATTTAATGTTCGAGCAAAAACGGCTGATTTTCGACAAAAGAGATAACACCCCCCATTACGTCATGCTTCAGAAATGTGGAAAATGGTCCGTTTTCAAATGTTTTATTTTTGAACGTCAGTTCACATTTGTAGGTGGATCATCAGTGTTAGAGCTAAAATTAACATGTTTAAAGTGATTTTCATGCTTCCAGGGGCCCAAAACACAAGATTTATGGAATGGTTAAAAGTGCATGAAAATGGCCAATTTACTCACTCTGAGTTCTCAAAAAGGGTTTCTTCACCCCGGGAAGTTAATTAAATACCATTTGGAGGCATTTAATGTTCGAGCAAAAACGGCTGATTTTCGACAAAAGAGATAACACCCCCCCATTACGTCATGCTTCAGAAATGTGGAAAATGGTCCGTTTTCAAATGTTTTATTTTTGAACGTCAGTTCACATTTGTAGGTGGATCATCAGTGTTAGAGCTAAAATTAGCATGTTTAAAGTGATTTTCATGCTTCCAGGGGCTCGGGAAGTTAATTAAATACCATTTGGAGGCATTTAATGTTCGAGCAAAAACGGCTGATTTTCGACAAAAGAGATAACACCCCCCATTACGTCATGCTTCAGAAATGTGGAAAATGGTCCGTTTTCAAATGTTTTATTTTTGAACGTCAGTTCACATTTGTAGGTGGATCATCAGTGTTAGAGCTAAAATTAGCATGTTTAAAGTGATTTTCATGCTTCCAGGGGCCCAAAACACAAGATTTATGGAATGGTTAAAAGTGCATGAAAATGGCCAATTTACTCACTCTGAGTTCTCAAAAAGGGTTTCTTCACCCCGGGAAGTTAATTAAATACCATTTGGAGGCATTTAATGTTCGAGCAAAAACGGCTGATTTTCGACAAAAGAGATAACACCCCCCCATTACGTCATGCTTCAGAAATGTGGAAAATGGTCCGTTTTCAAATGTTTTATTTTTGAACGTCAGTTCACATTTGTAGGTGGATCATCAGTGTTAGAGCTAAAATTAGCATGTTTAAAGTGATTTTCATGCTTCCAGGGGCTCGGGAAGTTAATTAAATACCATTTGGAGGCATTTAATGTTCGAGCAAAAACGGCAGATTTTCGACAAAAGAGATAACACCCCCCCATTACGTCATGCTTCAGAAATGTGGAAAATGGTCCGTTTTCAAATGTTTTATTTTTGAACGTCAGTTCACATTTGTAGGTGGATCATCAGTGTTAGAGCTAAAATTAGCATGTTTAAAGTGATTTTCATGCTTCTTGGGGCCCAAAACACAAGATTTATGGAATGGTTTAAAAGTGCATGAAAATGGCCAATTTACTCACTCTGAGTTCTCAAAAAGGGTTTCTTCACCCCGGGAAGTTAATTAAATACCATTTGGAGGCATTTATTGTTAGAGCAAAAACGGATGATTTTCGACAAAAGAGATAACACCCCCCCATTACGTCATGCTTCAGAAATGTGGAAAATGGTCCGTTTTCAAATGTTTTATTTTTGAACGTCAGTTCACATTTGTAGGTGGATCATCAGTGTCAGAGCTAAAATTAGCATCTTTAAAGTGATTTTCATGCTTCCAGGGGTTCGGGAAGTTAATTAAATACCATTTGGAGGCATTTAATGTTAGAGCAAAAACGGCTGATTTTCGACAAAAGAGATAACACCCCCCCATTACGTCATGCTTCAGAAATGTGGAAAATGGTCCGTTTTCAAATGTTTTATTTTTGAACGTCAGTTCACATTTGTAGGTGGATCATCAGTGTTAGAGCTAAAATTAGCATGTTTAAAGTGATTTTCATGCTTCCAGGGGTTCGGGAAGTTAATTAAATACCATTTGGAGGCATTTAATGTTCGAGCAAAAACGGCTGATTTTCGACAAAAGAGATAACACCCCCCCATTACGTCATGCTTCAGAAATGTGGAAAATGGTCCGTTTTCAAATGTTTTATTTTTGAACGTCAGTTCACATTTGTAGGTGGATCATCAGTGTTAGAGCTAAAATTAGCATGTTTAAAGTGATTTTCATGCTTCCAGGGGCCCAAAACACAAGATTTATGGAATGGTTAAAAGTGCATGAAAATGGCCAATTTACTCACTCTGAGTTCTCAAAAAGGGTTTCTTCACCCCGGGAAGTTAATTAAATACCATTTGGAGGCATTTAATGTTCGAGCAAAAACGGCTGATTTTCGACAAAAGAGATAACACCCCCCCATTACGTCATGCTTCAGAAATGTGGAAAATGGTCCGTTTTCAAATGTTTTATTTTTGAACGTCAGTTCACATTTGTAGGTGGATCATCAGTGTTAGAGCTAAAATTAGCATGTTTAAAGTGATTTTCATGCTTCCAGGGGCTCGGGAAGTTAATTAAATACCATTTGGAGGCATTTAATGTTCGAGCAAAAACTGCAGATTTTCGACAAAAGAGATAACACCCCCCATTACGTCATGCTTCAGAAATGTGGAAAATGGTCCGTTTTCAAATGTTTTATTTTTGAACGTCAGTTCACATTTGTAGGTGGATCATCAGTGTTAGAGCTAAAATTAGCATGTTTAAAGTGATTTTCATGCTTCCAGGGGCCCAAAACACAAGATTTATGGAATGGTTAAAAGTGCATGAAAATGGCCAATTTACTCACTCTGAGTTCTCAAAAAGGGTTTCTTCACCCCGGGAAGTTAATTAAATACCATTTGGAGGCATTTAATGTTAGAGCAAAAACGGCAGATTTTCGACAAAAGAGATAACACCCCCCCCATTACGTCATGCTTCAGAAATGTGGAAAATGGTCCGTTTTCAAATGTTTTATTTTTGAACGTCAGTTCACATTTGTAGGTGGATCATCAGTGTTAGAGCTAAAATTAGCATGTTTAAAGTGATTTTCATGCTTCCAGGGGCTCGGGAAGTTAATTAAATACCATTTGGAGGCATTTAATGTTCGAGCAAAAACGGCTGATTTTCGACAAAAGAGATAACACCCCCTTATTACGTCATGCTTCAGAAATGTGGAAAATGGTCCGTTTTCAAATGTTTTATTTTTGAACGTCAGTTCACATTTGTAGGTGGATCATCAGTGTTAGAGCTAAAATTAGCATGTTTAAAGTGATTTTCATGCTTCCAGGGGCTCGGGAAGTTAATTAAATACCATTTGGAGGCATTTAATGTTCGAGCAAAAACGGCTGATTTTCGACAGAAGAGATAACACCCCCCCATTACGTCATGCTTCAGAAATGTGGAAAATGGTCCGTTTTCAAATGTTTTATTTTTGAACGTCAGTTCACATTTGTAGGTGGATCATCAGTGTTAGAGCTAAAATTAGCATGTTTAAAGTGTTTTCATGCTTCCAGGGGCCCAAAACACAAGATTTATGGAATGGTTAAAAGTGCATGAAAAATGGCCAATTTACTCACTCTGAGTTCTCAAAAATGGTTTCTTCACCCCGGGAAGTTAATTAAATACCATTTGGAGGCATTTAATGTTCGGCAAAAACGGCTGATTTTCGACAAAAGAGATAACACCCCCCCATTACGTCATGCTTCAGAAATGTGGAAAATGGTCCGTTTTCAAATGTTTTATTTTTGAACGTCAGTTCACATTTGTAGGTGGATCATCAGTGTTAGAGCTAAAATTAGCATGTTTAAAGTGATTTTCATGCTTCCAGGGGCTCGGGAAGTTAATTAAATACCATTTGGAGGCATTTAATGTTCGAGCAAAAACGGCAGATTTTCGACAAAAGAGATAACACCCCCCCATTACGTCATGCTTCAGAAATGTGGAAAATGGTCCGTTTTCAAATGTTTTATTTTTGAACGTCAGTTCACATTTGTAGGTGGATCATCAGTGTTAGAGCTAAAATTAGCATGTTTAAAGTGATTTTCATGCTTCCAGGGGCTCGGGAAGTTAATTAAATACCATTTGGAGGCATTTAATGTTCGAGCAAAAACAGCTGATTTTCGACAAAAGAGATACCCCCATTACGTCATGCTTCAGAAATGTGGAAAATGGTCCGTTTTCAAATGTTTTATTTTTGAACGTCAGTTCACATTTGTAGGTGGATCATCAGTGTTAGAGCTAAAATTAGCATGTTTAAAGTGATTTTCATGCTTCCAGGGGCCCAAAACACAAGATTTATGGAATGGTTAAAAGTGCATAAAAATGGCCAATTTACTCACTCTGAGTTCTCAAAAAGGGTTTCTTCACCCCGGGAAGTTAATTAAATACCATTTGGAGGCATTTAATGTTAGAGCAAAAACGGCTGATTTTCGACAAAAGAGATAACACCCCCCTATTACGTCATGCTTCAGAAATGTGGAAAATGGTCCGTTTTCAAATGTTTTATTTTTGAACGTCAGTTCACATTTGTAGGTGGATCATCAGTGTTAGAGCTAAAATTAGCATGTTTAAAGTGATTTTCATGCTTCCAGGGGTTCGGGAAGTTAATTAAATACCATTTGGAGGCATTTAATGTTCGAGCAAAAACGGCTGATTTTCGACAAAAGAGATAACACCCCCCCATTACGTCATGCTTCAGAAATGTGGAAAATGGTCCGTTTTCAAATGTTTTATTTTTGAACGTCAGTTCACTTTTGTAGGTGGATCATCAGTGTTAGAGCTAAAATTAGCATGTTTAAAGTGATTTTCATGCTTCCAGGGGCCCAAAACACAAGATTTATGGAATGGTTAAAAGTGCATGAAAATGGCCAATTTACTCACTCTGAGTTCTCAAAAAGGGTTTCTTCACCCCGGGAAGTTAATTAAATACCATTTGGAGGCATTTAATGTTCGAGCAAAAACGGCTGATTTTCGACAAAAGAGATAACACCCCCCATTACGTCATGCTTCAGAAATGTGGAAAATGGTCCGTTTTCAAATGTTTTATTTTTGAACGTCAGTTCACATTTGTAGGTGGATCATCAGTGTTAGAGCTAAAATTAGCATGTTTAAAGTGATTTTCATGCTTCCAGGGGCCCAAAACACAAGATTTATGGAATGGTTAAAAGTGCATGAAAATGGCCAATTTACTCACTCTGAGTTCTCAAAAAGGGTTTCTTCACCCCGGGAAGTTAATTAAATACCATTTGGAGGCATTTAATGTTCGAGCAAAAACGGCTGATTTTCGACAAAAGAGATAACACCCCCCCATTACGTCATGCTTCAGAAATGTGGAAAATGGTCCGTTTTCAAATGTTTTATTTTTGAACGTCAGTTCACATTTGTAGGTGGATCATCAGTGTTAGAGCTAAAATTAGCATGTTTAAAGTGATTTTCATGCTTCCAGGGGCTCGGGAAGTTAATTAAATACCATTTGGAGGCATTTAATGTTCGAGCAAAAACGGCAGATTTTCGACAAAAGAGATAACACCCCCCATTACGTCATGCTTCAGAAATGTGGAAAATGGTCCGTTTTCAAATGTTTTATTTTTGAACGTCAGTTCACATTTGTAGGTGGATCATCAGTGTTAGAGCTAAAATTAGCATGTTTAAAGTGATTTTCATGCTTCCAGGGGCCCAAAACACAAGATTTATGGAATGGTTAAAAGTGCATGAAAATGGCCAATTTACTCACTCTGAGTTCTCAAAAAGGGTTTCTTCACCCCGGGAAGTTAATTAAATACCATTTGGAGGCATTTAATGTTAGAGCAAAAACGGCAGATTTTCGACAAAAGAGATAACACCCCCCCCATTACGTCATGCTTCAGAAATGTGGAAAATGGTCCGTTTTCAAATGTTTTATTTTTGAACGTCAGTTCACATTTGTAGGTGGATCATCAGTGTTAGAGCTAAAATTAGCATGTTTAAAGTGATTTTCATGCTTCCAGGGGCTCGGGAAGTTAATTAAATACCATTTGGAGGCATTTAATGTTCGAGCAAAAACGGCTGATTTTCGACAAAAGAGATAACACCCCCTTATTACGTCATGCTTCAGAAATGTGGAAAATGGTCCGTTTTCAAATGTTTTATTTTTGAACGTCAGTTCACATTTGTAGGTGGATCATCAGTGTTAGAGCTAAAATTAGCATGTTTAAAGTGATTTTCATGCTTCCAGGGGCTCGGGAAGTTAATTAAATACCATTTGGAGGCATTTAATGTTCGAGCAAAAACGGCTGATTTTCGACAAAAGAGATAACACCCCCCCATTACGTCATGCTTCAGAAATGTGGAAAATGGTCCGTTTTCAAATGTTTTATTTTTGAACGTCAGTTCACATTTGTAGGTGGATCATCAGTGTTAGAGCTAAAATTAGCATGTTTAAAGTGATTTTCATGCTTCCAGGGGCCCAAAACACAAGATTTATGGAATGGTTAAAAGTGCATGAAAATGGCCAATTTACTCACTCTGAGTTCTCAAAAATGGTTTCTTCACCCCGGGAAGTTAATTAAATACCATTTGGAGGCATTTAATGTTCGAGCAAAAACGGCTGATTTTCGACAAAAGAGATAACACCCCCCCATTACGTCATGCTTCAGAAATGTGGAAAATGGTCCGTTTTCAAATGTTTTATTTTTGAACGTCAGTTCACATTTGTAGGTGGATCATCAGTGTTAGAGCTAAAATTAGCATGTTTAAAGTGATTTTCATGCTTCCAGGGGCTCGGGAAGTTAATTAAATACCATTTGGAGGCATTTAATGTTCGAGCAAAAACGGCAGATTTTCGACAAAAGAGATAACACCCCCCCATTACGTCATGCTTCAGAAATGTGGAAAATGGTCCGTTTTCAAATGTTTTATTTTTGAACGTCAGTTCACATTTGTAGGTGGATCATCAGTGTTAGAGCTAAAATTAGCATGTTTAAAGTGATTTTCATGCTTCTTGGGGCCCAAAACACAAGATTTATGGAATGGTTAAAAGTGCATGAAAATGGCCAATTTACTCACTCTGAGTTCTCAAAAAGGGTTTCTTCACCCCGGGAAGTTAATTAAATACCATTTGGAGGCATTTATTGTTAGAGCAAAAACGGATGATTTTCGACAAAAGAGATAACACCCCCCCATTACGTCATGCTTCAGAAATGTGGAAAATGGTCCGTTTTCAAATGTTTTATTTTTGAACGTCAGTTCACATTTGTAGGTGGATCATCAGTGTCAGAGCTAAAATTAGCATCTTTAAAGTGATTTTCATGCTTCCAGGGGTTCGGGAAGTTAATTAAATACCATTTGGAGGCATTTAATGTTAGAGCAAAAACGGCTGATTTTCGACAAAAGAGATAACACCCCCCCATTACGTCATGCTTCAGAAATGTGGAAAATGGTCCGTTTTCAAATGTTTTATTTTTGAACGTCAGTTCACATTTGTAGGTGGATCATCAGTGTTAGAGCTAAAATTAGCATGTTTAAAGTGATTTTCATGCTTCCAGGGGTTCGGGAAGTTAATTAAATACCATTTGGAGGCATTTAATGTTCGAGCAAAAACGGCTGATTTTCGACAAAAGAGATAACACCCCCCCATTACGTCATGCTTCAGAAATGTGGAAAATGGTCCGTTTTCAAATGTTTTATTTTTGAACGTCAGTTCACATTTGTAGGTGGATCATCAGTGTTAGAGCTAAAATTAGCATGTTTAAAGTGATTTTCATGCTTCCAGGGGCCCAAAACACAAGATTTATGGAATGGTTAAAAGTGCATGAAAATGGCCAATTTACTCACTCTGAGTTCTCAAAAAGGGTTTCTTCACCCCGGGAAGTTAATTAAATACCATTTGGAGGCATTTAATGTTCGAGCAAAAACGGCTGATTTTCGACAAAAGAGATAACACCCCCCCATTACGTCATGCTTCAGAAATGTGGAAAATGGTCCGTTTTCAAATGTTTTATTTTTGAACGTCAGTTCACATTTGTAGGTGGATCATCAGTGTTAGAGCTAAAATTAGCATGTTTAAAGTGATTTTCATGCTTCCAGGGGCTCGGGAAGTTAATTAAATACCATTTGGAGGCATTTAATGTTCGAGCAAAAACTGCAGATTTTCGACAAAAGAGATAACACCCCCCATTACGTCATGCTTCAGAAATGTGGAAAATGGTCCGTTTTCAAATGTTTTATTTTTGAACGTCAGTTCACATTTGTAGGTGGATCATCAGTGTTAGAGCTAAAATTAGCATGTTTAAAGTGATTTTCATGCTTCCAGGGGCCCAAAACACAAGATTTATGGAATGGTTAAAAGTGCATGAAAATGGCCAATTTACTCACTCTGAGTTCTCAAAAAGGGTTTCTTCACCCCGGGAAGTTAATTAAATACCATTTGGAGGCATTTAATGTTAGAGCAAAAACGGCAGATTTTCGACAAAAGAGATAACACCCCCCCCATTACGTCATGCTTCAGAAATGTGGAAAATGGTCCGTTTTCAAATGTTTTATTTTTGAACGTCAGTTCACATTTGTAGGTGGATCATCAGTGTTAGAGCTAAAATTAGCATGTTTAAAGTGATTTTCATGCTTCCAGGGGCTCGGGAAGTTAATTAAATACCATTTGGAGGCATTTAATGTTCGAGCAAAAACGGCTGATTTTCGACAAAAGAGATAACACCCCCTTATTACGTCATGCTTCAGAAATGTGGAAAATGGTCCGTTTTCAAATGTTTTATTTTTGAACGTCAGTTCACATTTGTAGGTGGATCATCAGTGTTAGAGCTAAAATTAGCATGTTTAAAGTGATTTTCATGCTTCCAGGGGCTCGGGAAGTTAATTAAATACCATTTGGAGGCATTTAATGTTCGAGCAAAAACGGCTGATTTTCGACAAAAGAGATAACACCCCCCCATTACGTCATGCTTCAGAAATGTGGAAAATGGTCCGTTTTCAAATGTTTTATTTTTGAACGTCAGTTCACATTTGTAGGTGGATCATCAGTGTTAGAGCTAAAATTAGCATGTTTAAAGTGTTTTCATGCTTCCAGGGGCCCAAAACACAAGATTTATGGAATGGTTAAAAGTGCATGAAAATGGCCAATTTACTCACTCTGAGTTCTCAAAAATGGTTTCTTCACCCCGGGAAGTTAATTAAATACCATTTGGAGGCATTTAATGTTCGAGCAAAAACGGCTGATTTTCGACAAAAGAGATAACACCCCCCCATTACGTCATGCTTCAGAAATGTGGAAAATGGTCCGTTTTCAAATGTTTTATTTTTGAACGTCAGTTCACATTTGTAGGTGGATCATCAGTGTTAGAGCTAAAATTAGCATGTTTAAAGTGATTTTCATGCTTCCAGGGGCTCGGGAAGTTAATTAAATACCATTTGGAGGCATTTAATGTTCGAGCAAAAACGGCAGATTTTCGACAAAAGAGATAACACCCCCCCATTACGTCATGCTTCAGAAATGTGGAAAATGGTCCGTTTTCAAATGTTTTATTTTTGAACGTCAGTTCACATTTGTAGGTGGATCATCAGTGTTAGAGCTAAAATTAGCATGTTTAAAGTGATTTTCATGCTTCCAGGGGCTCGGGAAGTTAATTAAATACCATTTGGAGGCATTTAATGTTCGAGCAAAAACAGCTGATTTTCGACAAAAGAGATACCCCCATTACGTCATGCTTCAGAAATGTGGAAAATGGTCCGTTTTCAAATGTTTTATTTTTGAACGTCAGTTCACATTTGTAGGTGGATCATCAGTGTTAGAGCTAAAATTAGCATGTTTAAAGTGATTTTCATGCTTCCAGGGGCCCAAAACACAAGATTTATGGAATGGTTAAAAGTGCATAAAAATGGCCAATTTACTCACTCTGAGTTCTCAAAAAGGGTTTCTTCACCCCGGGAAGTTAATTAAATACCATTTGGAGGCATTTAATGTTAGAGCAAAAACGGCTGATTTTCGACAAAAGAGATAACACCCCCCTATTACGTCATGCTTCAGAAATGTGGAAAATGGTCCGTTTTCAAATGTTTTATTTTTGAACGTCAGTTCACATTTGTAGGTGGATCATCAGTGTTAGAGCTAAAATTAGCATGTTTAAAGTGATTTTCATGCTTCCAGGGGCCCAAAACACAAGATTTATGGAATGGTTAAAAGTGCATGAAAATGGCCAATTTACTCACTCTGAGTTCTCAAAAAGGGTTTCTTCACCCCGGGAAGTTAATTAAATACCATTTGGAGGCATTTAATGTTCGAGCAAAAACGGCTGATTTTCGACAAAAGAGATAACACCCCCCATTACGTCATGCTTCAGAAATGTGGAAAATGGTCCGTTTTCAAATGTTTTATTTTTGAACGTCAGTTCACATTTGTAGGTGGATCATCAGTGTTAGAGCTAAAATTAGCATGTTTAAAGTGATTTTCATGCTTCCAGGGGCCCAAAACACAAGATTTATGCAATGGTTAAAAGTGCATGAAAATGGCCAATTTACTCACTCTGAGTTCTCAAAAAGGGTTTCTTCACCCCGGGAAGTTAATTAAATACCATTTGGAGGCATTTAATGTTCGAGCAAAAACGGCTGATTTTCGACAAAAGAGATAACACCCCCCCATTACGTCATGCTTCAGAAATGTGGAAAATGGTCCGTTTTCAAATGTTTTATTTTTGAACGTCAGTTCACATTTGTAGGTGGATCATCAGTGTTAGAGCTAAAATTAGCATGTTTAAAGTGATTTTCATGCTTCCAGGGGTTCAGGAAGTTAATTAAATACCATTTGGAGGCATTTAATGTTCGAGCAAAAACGGCTGATTTTCGACAAAAGAGATAACACCCCCCCATTACGTCATGCTTCAGAAATGTGGAAAATGGTCCGTTTTCAAATGTTTTATTTTTGAACGTCAGTTCACATTTGTAGGTGGATCATCAGTGTTAGAGCTAAAATTAGCATGTTTAAAGTGATTTTCATGCTTCCAGGGGCCCAAAACACAAGATTTATGGAATGGTTAAAAGTGCATGAAAATGGCCAATTTACTCACTCTGAGTTCTCAAAAAGGGTTTCTTCACCCCGGGAAGTTAATTAAATACCATTTGGAGGCATTTAATGTTCGAGCAAAAACGGCTGATTTTCGACAAAAGAGATAACACCCCCCCATTACGTCATGCTTCAGAAATGTGGAAAATGGTCCGTTTTCAAATGTTTTATTTTTGAACGTCAGTTCACATTTGTAGGTGGATCATCAGTGTTAGAGCTAAAATTAGCATGTTTAAAGTGATTTTCATGCTTCCAGGGGTTCGGGAAGTTAATTAAATACCATTTGGAGGCATTTAATGTTCGAGCAAAAACGGCTGATTTTCGACAAAAGAGATAACACCCCCCCATTACGTCATGCTTCAGAAATGTGGAAAATGGTCCGTTTTCAAATGTTTTATTTTTGAACGTCAGTTCACTTTTGTAGGTGGATCATCAGTGTTAGAGCTAAAATTAGCATGTTTAAAGTGATTTTCATGCTTCCAGGGGCCCAAAACACAAGATTTATGGAATGGTTAAAAGTGCATGAAAATGGCCAATTTACTCACTCTGAGTTCTCAAAAAGGGTTTCTTCACCCCGGGAAGTTAATTAAATACCATTTGGAGGCATTTAATGTTCGAGCAAAAACGGCTGATTTTCGACAAAACAGATAACACCCCCCATTACGTCATGCTTCAGAAATGTGGAAAATGGTCCGTTTTCAAATGTTTTATTTTTGAACGTCAGTTCACATTTGTAGGTGGATCATCAGTGTTAGAGCTAAAATTAGCATGTTTAAAGTGATTTTCATGCTTCCAGGGGCTCGGGAAGTTAATTAAATACCATTTGGAGGCATTTAATGTTCGAGCAAAAACGGCAGATTTTCGACAAAAGAGATAACACCCCCCATTACGTCATGCTTCAGAAATGTGGAAAATGGTCCGTTTTCAAATGTTTTATTTTTGAACGTCAGTTCACATTTGTAGGTGGATCATCAGTGTTAGAGCTAAAATTAGCATGTTTAAAGTGATTTTCATGCTTCCAGGGGCCCAAAACACAAGATTTATGGAATGGTTAAAAGTGCATGAAAATGGCCAATTTACTCACTCTGAGTTCTCAAAAAGGGTTTCTTCACCCCGGGAAGTTAATTAAATACCATTTGGAGGCATTTAATGTTAGAGCAAAAACGGCAGATTTTCGACAAAAGAGATAACACCCCCCCATTACGTCATGCTTCAGAAATGTGGAAAATGGTCCGTTTTCAAATGTTTTATTTTTGAACGTCAGTTCACATTTGTAGGTGGATCATCAGTGTTAGAGCTAAAATTAGCATGTTTAAAGTGATTTTCATGCTTCCAGGGGCTCGGGAAGTTAATTAAATACCATTTGGAGGCATTTAATGTTCGAGCAAAAACGGCTGATTTTCGACAAAAGAGATAACACCCCCTTATTACGTCATGCTTCAGAAATGTGGAAAATGGTCCGTTTTCAAATGTTTTATTTTTGAACGTCAGTTCACATTTGTAGGTGGATCATCAGTGTTAGAGCTAAAATTAGCATGTTTAAAGTGATTTTCATGCTTCCAGGGGCTCGGGAAGTTAATTAAATACCATTTGGAGGCATTTAATGTTCGAGCAAAAACGGCTGATTTTCGACAAAAGAGATAACACCCCCCCATTACGTCATGCTTCAGAAATGTGGAAAATGGTCCGTTTTCAAATGTTTTATTTTTTAACGTCAGTTCACATTTGTAGGTGGATCATCAGTGTTAGAGCTAAAATTAGCATGTTTAAAGTGATTTTCATGCTTCCAGGGGCCCAAAACACAAGATTTATGGAATGGTTAAAAGTGCATGAAAATGGCCAATTTACTCACTCTGAGTTCTCAAAAATGGTTTCTTCACCCCGGGAAGTTAATTAAATACCATTTGGAGGCATTTAATGTTCGAGCAAAAACGGCTGATTTTCGACAAAAGAGATAACACCCCCCCATTACGTCATGCTTCAGAAATGTGGATAATGGTCCGTTTTCAAATGTTTTATTTTTGAACGTCAGTTCACATTTGTAGGTGGATCATCAGTGTTAGAGCTAAAATTAGCATGTTTAAAGTGATTTTCATGCTTCCAGGGGCTCGGGAAGTTAATTAAATACCATTTGGAGGCATTTAATGTTCGAGCAAAAACGGCAGATTTTCGACAAAAGAGATAACACCCCCCCCATTACGTCATGCTTCAGAAATGTGGAAAATGGTCCGTTTTCAAATGTTTTATTTTTGAACGTCAGTTCACATTTGTAGGTGGATCATCAGTGTTAGAGCTAAAATTAGCATGTTTAAAGTGATTTTCATGCTTCCAGGGGCTCGGGAAGTTAATTAAATACCATTTGGAGGCATTTAATGTTCGAGCAAAAACAGCTGATTTTCGACAAAAGAGATACCCCCCATTACGTCATGCTTCAGAAATGTGGAAAATGGTCCGTTTTCAAATGTTTTATTTTTGAACGTCAGTTCACATTTGTAGGTGGATCATCAGTGTTAGAGCTAAAATTAGCATGTTTAAAGTGATTTTCATGCTTCCAGGGGCCCAAAACACAATATTTATGGAATGGTTAAAAGTGCATAAAAATGGCCAATTTACTCACTCTGAGTTCTCAAAAAGGGTTTTTTCACCCCGGGAAGTTAATTAAATACCATTTGGAGGCATTTAATGTTAGAGCAAAAACGGCTGATTTTCGACAAAAGAGATAACACCCCCCTATTACGTCATGCTTCAGAAATGTGGAAAATGGTCCGTTTTCAAATGTTTTATTTTTGAACGTCAGTTCACATTTGTAGGTGGATCATCAGTGTTAGAGCTAAAATTAGCATGTTTAAAGTGATTTTCATGCTTCCAGGGGCCCAAAACACAAGATTTATGGAATGGTTAAAAGTGCATGAAAATGGCCAATTTACTCACTCTGAGTTCTCAAAAAGGGTTTCTTCACCCCGGGAAGTTAATTAAATACCATTTGGAGGCATTTAATGTTCGAGCAAAAACGGCTGATTTTCGACAAAAGAGATAACACCCCCCATTACGTCATGCTTCAGAAATGTGGAAAATGGTCCGTTTTCAAATGTTTTATTTTTGAACGTCAGTTCACATTTGTAGGTGGATCATCAGTGTTAGAGCTAAAATTAGCATGTTTAAAGTGATTTTCATGCTTCCAGGGGCCCAAAACACAAGATTTATGGAATGGTTAAAAGTGCATGAAAATGGCCAATTTACTCACTCTGAGTTCTCAAAAAGGGTTTCTTCACCCCGGGAAGTTAATTAAATACCATTTGGAGGCATTTAATGTTCGAGCAAAAACGGCTGATTTTCGACAAAAGAGATAACACCCCCCTATTACGTCATGCTTCAGAAATGTGGAAAATGGTCCGTTTTCAAATGTTTTATTTTTGAACGTCAGTTCACATTTGTAGGTGGATCATCAGTGTTAGAGCTAAAATTAGCATGTTTAAAGTGATTTTCATGCTTCCAGGGGTTCGGGAAGTTAATTAAATACCATTTGGAGGCATTTAATGTTCGAGCAAAAACGGCTGATTTTCGACAAAAGAGATAACACCCCCCCATTACGTCATGCTTCAGAAATGTGGAAAATGGTCCGTTTTCAAATGTTTTATTTTTGAACGTCAGTTCACATTTGTAGGTGGATCATCAGTGTTAGAGCTAAAATTAACATGTTTAAAGTGATTTTCATGCTTCCAGGGGCCCAAAACACAAGATTTATGGAATGGTTAAAAGTGCATGAAAATGGCCAATTTACTCACTCTGAGTTCTCAAAAAGGGTTTCTTCACCCCGGGAAGTTAATTAAATACCATTTGGAGGCATTTAATGTTCGAGCAAAAACGGCTGATTTTCGACAAAAGAGATAACACCCCCCCATTACGTCATGCTTCAGAAATGTGGAAAATGGTCCGTTTTCAAATGTTTTATTTTTGAACGTCAGTTCACATTTGTAGGTGGATCATCAGTGTTAGAGCTAAAATTAGCATGTTTAAAGTGATTTTCATGCTTCCAGGGGCTCGGGAAGTTAATTAAATACCATTTGGAGGCATTTAATGTTCGAGCAAAAACGGCTGATTTTCGACAAAAGAGATAACACCCCCCATTACGTCATGCTTCAGAAATGTGGAAAATGGTCCGTTTTCAAATGTTTTATTTTTGAACGTCAGTTCACATTTGTAGGTGGATCATCAGTGTTAGAGCTAAAATTAGCATGTTTAAAGTGATTTTCATGCTTCCAGGGGCCCAAAACACAAGATTTATGGAATGGTTAAAAGTGCATGAAAATGGCCAATTTAAACACTCTGAGTTCTCAAAAAGGGTTTCTTCACCCCGGGAAGTTAATTAAATACCATTTGGAGGCATTTAATGTTCGAGCAAAAACGGCTGATTTTCGACAAAAGAGATAACACCCCCCTATTACGTCATGCTTCAGAAATGTGGAAAATGGTCCGTTTTCAAATGTTTTATTTTTGAACGTCAGTTCACATTTGTAGGTGGATCATCAGTGTTAGAGCTAAAATTAGCATGTTTAAAGTGATTTTCATGCTTCCAGGGGTTCGGGAAGTTAATTAAATACCATTTGGAGGCATTTAATGTTCGAGCAAAAACGGCTGATTTTCGACAAAAGAGATAACACCCCCCCATTACGTCATGCTTCAGAAATGTGGAAAATGGTCCGTTTTCAAATGTTTTATTTTTGAACGTCAGTTCACATTTGTAGGTGGATCATCAGTGTTAGAGCTAAAATTAGCATGTTTAAAGTGATTTTCATGCTTCCAGGGGCCCAAAACACAAGATTTATGGAATGGTTAAAAGTGCATGAAAATGGCCAATTTACTCACTCTGAGTTCTCAAAAAGGGTTTCTTCACCCCGGGAAGTTAATTAAATACCATTTGGAGGCATTTAATGTTCGAGCAAAAACGGCTGATTTTCGACAAAAGAGATAACACCCCCCCATTACGTCATGCTTCAGAAATGTGGAAAATGGTCCGTTTTCAAATGTTTTATTTTTGAACGTCAGTTCACATTTGTAGGTGGATCATCAGTGTTAGAGCTAAAATTAGCATGTTTAAAGTGATTTTCATGCTTCCAGGGGTTCAGGAAGTTAATTAAATACCATTTGGAGGCATTTAATGTTCGAGCAAAAACGGCTGATTTTCGACAAAAGAGATAACACCCCCCCATTACGTCATGCTTCAGAAATGTGGAAAATGGTCCGTTTTCAAATGTTTTATTTTTGAACGTCAGTTCACATTTGTAGGTGGATCATCAGTGTTAGAGCTAAAATTAGCATGTTTAAAGTGATTTTCATGCTTCCAGGGGCCCAAAACACAAGATTTATGGAATGGTTAAAAGTGCATGAAAATGGCCAATTTACTCACTCTGAGTTCTCAAAAAGGGTTTCTTCACCCCGGGAAGTTAATTAAATACCATTTGGAGGCATTTAATGTTCGAGCAAAAACGGCTGATTTTCGACAAAAGAGATAACACCCCCCCATTACGTCATGCTTCAGAAATGTGGAAAATGGTCCGTTTTCAAATGTTTTATTTTTGAACGTCAGTTCACATTTGTAGGTGGCTCATCAGTGTTAGAGCTAAAATTAGCATGTTTAAAGTGATTTTCATGCTTCCAGGGGTTCGGGAAGTTAATTAAATACCATTTGGAGGCATTTAATGTTCGAGCAAAAACGGCTGATTTTCGACAAAAGAGATAACACCCCCCCATTACGTCATGCTTCAGAAATGTGGAAAATGGTCCGTTTTCAAATGTTTTATTTTTGAACGTCAGTTCACATTTGTAGGTGGATCATCAGTGTTAGAGCTAAAATTAGCATGTTTAAAGTGATTTTCATGCTTCCAGGGGCCCAAAACACAAGATTTATGGAATGGTTAAAAGTGCATGAAAATGGCCAATTTACTCACTCTGAGTTCTCAAAAAGGGTTTCTTCACCCCGGGAAGTTAATTAAATACCATTTGGAGGCATTTAATGTTCGAGCAAAAACGGCTGATTTTCGACAAAAGAGATAACACCCCCCCATTACGTCATGCTTCAGAAATGTGGAAAATGGTCCGTTTTCAAATGTTTTATTTTTGAACGTCAGTTCACATTTGTAGGTGGATCATCAGTGTTAGAGCTAAAATTAGCATGTTTAAAGTGATTTTCATGCTTCCAGGGGCTCGGGAAGTTAATTAAATACCATTTGGAGGCATTTAATGTTCGAGCAAAAGCGGCAGATTTTCGACAAAAGAGATAACACCCCCCCATTACGTCATGCTTCAGAAATGTGGAAAATGGTCCGTTTTCAAATGTTTTATTTTTGAACGTCAGTTCACATTTGTAGGTGGATCATCAGTGTTAGAGCTAAAATTAGCATGTTTAAAGTGATTTTCATGCTTCCAGGGGCTCGGGAAGTTAATTAAATACCATTTGGAGGCATTTAATGTTCGAGCAAAAACAGCTGATTTTCGACAAAAGAGATACCCCCCATTACGTCATGCTTCAGAAATGTGGAAAATGGTCCGTTTTCAAATGTTTTATTTTTGAACGTCAGTTCACATTTGTAGGTGGATCATCAGTGTTAGAGCTAAAATTAGCATGTTTAAAGTGATTTTCATGCTTCCAGGGGCCCAAAACACAAGATTTATGGAATGGTTAAAAGTGCATAAAAATGGCCAATTTACTCACTCTGAGTTCTCAAAAAGGGTTTCTTCACCCCGGGAAGTTAATTAAATACCATTTGGAGGCATTTAATGTTAGAGCAAAAACGGCTGATTTTCGACAAAAGAGATAACACCCCCCTATTACGTCATGCTTCAGAAATGTGGAAAATGGTCCGTTTTCAAATGTTTTATTTTTGAACGTCAGTTCACATTTGTAGGTGGATCATCAGTGTTAGAGCTAAAATTAGCATGTTTAAAGTGATTTTCATGCTTCCAGGGGCCCAAAACACAAGATTTATGGAATGGTTAAAAGTGCATGAAAATGGCCAATTTACTCACTCTGAGTTCTCAAAAAGGGTTTCTTCACCCCGGGAAGTTAATTAAATACCATTTGGAGGCATTTAATGTTCGAGCAAAAACGGCTGATTTTCGACAAAAGAGATAACACCCCCCATTACGTCATGCTTCAGAAATGTGGAAAATGGTCCGTTTTCAAATGTTTTATTTTTGAACGTCAGTTCACATTTGTAGGTGGATCATCAGTGTTAGAGCTAAAATTAGCATGTTTAAAGTGATTTTCATGCTTCCAGGGGCCCAAAACACAAGATTTATGCAATGGTTAAAAGTGCATGAAAATGGCCAATTTACTCACTCTGAGTTCTCAAAAAGGGTTTCTTCACCCCGGGAAGTTAATTAAATACCTATTGGAGGCATTTAATGTTCGAGCAAAAACGGCTGATTTTCGACAAAAGAGATAACACCCCCCCATTACGTCATGCTTCAGAAATGTGGAAAATGGTCCGTTTTCAAATGTTTTATTTTTGAACGTCAGTTCACATTTGTAGGTGGATCATCAGTGTTAGAGCTAAAATTAGCATGTTTAAAGTGATTTTCATGCTTCCAGGGGTTCAGGAAGTTAATTAAATACCATTTGGAGGCATTTAATGTTCGAGCAAAAACGGCTGATTTTCGACAAAAGAGATAACACCCCCCCATTACGTCATGCTTCAGAAATGTGGAAAATGGTCCGTTTTCAAATGTTTTATTTTTGAACGTCAGTTCACATTTGTAGGTGGATCATCAGTGTTAGAGCTAAAATTAGCATGTTTAAAGTGATTTTCATGCTTCCAGGGGCTCGGGAAGTTAATTAAATACCATTTGGAGGCATTTAATGTTCGAGCAAAAACGGCTGATTTTCGACAAAAGAGATAACACCCCCCCATTACGTCATGCTTCAGAAATGTGGAAAATGGTCCGTTTTCAAATGTTTTATTTTTGAACGTCAGTTCACATTTGTAGGTGGATCATCAGTGTTAGAGCTAAAATTAGCATGTTTAAAGTGATTTTCATGCTTCCAGGGGCCCAAAACACAAGATTTATGGAATGGTTAAAAGTGCATAAAAATGGCCAATTTACTCACTCTGAGTTCTCAAAAAGGGTTTCTTCACCCCGGGAAGTTAATTAAATACCATTTGGAGGCATTTAATGTTAGAGCAAAAACGGCTGATTTTCGACAAAAGAGATAACACCCCCCTATTACGTCATGCTTCAGAAATGTGGAAAATGGTCCGTTTTCAAATGTTTTATTTTTGAACGTCAGTTCACATTTGTAGGTGGATCATCAGTGTTAGAGCTAAAATTAGCATGTTTAAAGTGATTTTCATGCTTCCAGGGGCCCAAAACACAAGATTTATGGAATGGTTAAAAGTGCATGAAAATGGCCAATTTACTCACTCTGAGTTCTCAAAAAGGGTTTCTTCACCCCGGGAAGTTAATTAAATACCATTTGGAGGCATTTAATGTTCGAGCAAAAACGGCTGATTTTCGACAAAAGAGATAACACCCCCCCATTACGTCATGCTTCAGAAATGTGGAAAATGGTCCGTTTTCAAATGTTTTATTTTTGAACGTCAGTTCACATTTGTAGGTGGATCATCAGTGTTAGAGCTAAAATTAGCATGTTTAAAGTGATTTTCATGCTTCCAGGGGTTCGGGAAGTTAATTAAATACCATTTGGAGGCATTTAATGTTCGAGCAAAAACGGCTGATTTTCGACAAAAGAGATAACACCCCCCCATTACGTCATGCTTCAGAAATGTGGAAAATGGTCCGTTTTCAAATGTTTTATTTTTGAACGTCAGTTCACATTTGTAGGTGGATCATCAGTGTTAGAGCTAAAATTAGCATGTTTAAAGTGATTTTCATGCTTCCAGGGGCCCAAAACACAAGATTTATGGAATGGTTAAAAGTGCATGAAAATGGCCAATTTACTCACTCTGAGTTCTCAAAAAGGGTTTCTTCACCCCGGGAAGTTAATTAAATACCATTTGGAGGCATTTAATGTTCGAGCAAAAACGGCTGATTTTCGACAAAAGAGATAACACCCCCCCATTACGTCATGCTTCAGAAATGTGGAAAATGGTCCGTTTTCAAATGTTTTATTTTTGAACGTCAGTTCACATTTGTAGGTGGATCATCAGTGTTAGAGCTAAAATTAGCATGTTTAAAGTGATTTTCATGCTTCCAGGGGCTCGGGAAGTTAATTAAATACCATTTGGAGGCATTTAATGTTCGAGCAAAAACGGCAGATTTTCGACAAAAGAGATAACACCCCCCATTACGTCATGCTTCAGAAATGTGGAAAATGGTCCGTTTTCAAATGTTTTATTTTTGAACGTCAGTTCACATTTGTAGGTGGATCATCAGTGTTAGAGCTAAAATTAGCATGTTTAAAGTGATTTTCATGCTTCCAGGGGCCCAAAACACAAGATTTATGGAATGGTTAAAAGTGCATGAAAATGGCCAATTTACTCACTCTGAGTTCTCAAAAAGGGTTTCTTCACCCCGGGAAGTTAATTAAATACCATTTGGAGGCATTTAATGTTAGAGCAAAAACGGCAGATTTTCGACAAAAGAGATAACACCCCCCCATTACGTCATGCTTCAGAAATGTGGAAAATGGTCCGTTTTCAAATGTTTTATTTTTGAACGTCAGTTCACATTTGTAGGTGGATCATCAGTGTTAGAGCTAAAATTAGCATGTTTAAAGTGATTTTCATGCTTCCAGGGGCTCGGGAAGTTAATTAAATACCATTTGGAGGCATTTAATGTTCGAGCAAAAACGGCTGATTTTCGACAAAAGAGATAACACCCCCTTATTACGTCATGCTTCAGAAATGTGGAAAATGGTCCGTTTTCAAATGTTTTATTTTTGAACGTCAGTTCACATTTGTAGGTGGATCATCAGTGTTAGAGCTAAAATTAGCATGTTTAAAGTGATTTTCATGCTTCCAGGGGCTCGGGAAGTTAATTAAATACCATTTGGAGGCATTTAATGTTCGAGCAAAAACGGCTGATTTTCGACAAAAGAGATAACACCCCCCCATTACGTCATGCTTCAGAAATGTGGAAAATGGTCCGTTTTCAAATGTTTTATTTTTTAACGTCAGTTCACATTTGTAGGTGGATCATCAGTGTTAGAGCTAAAATTAGCATGTTTAAAGTGATTTTCATGCTTCCAGGGGCCCAAAACACAAGATTTATGGAATGGTTAAAAGTGCATGAAAATGGCCAATTTACTCACTCTGAGTTCTCAAAAATGGTTTCTTCACCCCGGGAAGTTAATTAAATACCATTTGGAGGCATTTAATGTTCGAGCAAAAACGGCTGATTTTCGACAAAAGAGATAACACCCCCCCATTACGTCATGCTTCAGAAATGTGGATAATGGTCCGTTTTCAAATGTTTTATTTTTGAACGTCAGTTCACATTTGTAGGTGGATCATCAGTGTTAGAGCTAAAATTAGCATGTTTAAAGTGATTTTCATGCTTCCAGGGGCTCGGGAAGTTAATTAAATACCATTTGGAGGCATTTAATGTTCGAGCAAAAACGGCAGATTTTCGACAAAAGAGATAACACCCCCCCATTACGTCATGCTTCAGAAATGTGGAAAATGGTCCGTTTTCAAATGTTTTATTTTTGAACGTCAGTTCACATTTGTAGGTGGATCATCAGTGTTAGAGCTAAAATTAGCATGTTTAAAGTGATTTTCATGCTTCCAGGGGCTCGGGAAGTTAATTAAATACCATTTGGAGGCATTTAATGTTCGAGCAAAAACAGCTGATTTTCGACAAAAGAGATACCCCCCATTACGTCATGCTTCAGAAATGTGGAAAATGGTCCGTTTTCAAATGTTTTATTTTTGAACGTCAGTTCACATTTGTAGGTGGATCATCAGTGTTAGAGCTAAAATTAGCATGTTTAAAGTGATTTTCATGCTTCCAGGGGCCCAAAACACAATATTTATGGAATGGTTAAAAGTGCATAAAAATGGCCAATTTACTCACTCTGAGTTCTCAAAAAGGGTTTTTTCACCCCGGGAAGTTAATTAAATACCATTTGGAGGCATTTAATGTTAGAGCGAAAACGGCTGATTTTCGACAAAAGAGATAACACCCCCCTATTACGTCATGCTTCAGAAATGTGAAAAATGGTCCGTTTTCAAATGTTTTATTTTTGAACGTCAGTTCACATTTGTAGGTGGATCATCAGTGTTAGAGCTAAAATTAGCATGTTTAAAGTGATTTTCATGCTTCCAGGGGCCCAAAACACAAGATTTATGGAATGGTTAAAAGTGCATGAAAATGGCCAATTTACTCACTCTGAGTTCTCAAAAAGGGTTTCTTCACCCCGGGAAGTTAATTAAATACCATTTGGAGGCATTTAATGTTCGAGCAAAAACGGCTGATTTTCGACAAAAGAGATAACACCCCCCATTACGTCATGCTTCAGAAATGTGGAAAATGGTCCGTTTTCAAATGTTTTATTTTTGAACGTCAGTTCACATTTGTAGGTGGATCATCAGTGTTAGAGCTAAAATTAGCATGTTTAAAGTGATTTTCATGCTTCCAGGGGCCCAAAACACAAGATTTATGGAATGGTTAAAAGTGCATGAAAATGGCCAATTTACTCACTCTGAGTTCTCAAAAAGGGTTTCTTCACCCCGGGAAGTTAATTAAATACCATTTGGAGGCATTTAATGTTCGAGCAAAAACGGCTGATTTTCGACAAAAGAGATAACACCCCCCTATTACGTCATGCTTCAGAAATGTGGAAAATGGTCCGTTTTCAAATGTTTTATTTTTGAACGTCAGTTCACATTTGTAGGTGGATCATCAGTGTTAGAGCTAAAATTAGCATGTTTAAAGTGATTTTCATGCTTCCAGGGGTTCGGGAAGTTAATTAAATACCATTTGGAGGCATTTAATGTTCGAGCAAAAACGGCTGATTTTCGACAAAAGAGATAACACCCCCCCATTACGTCATGCTTCAGAAATGTGGAAAATGGTCCGTTTTCAAATGTTTTATTTTTGAACGTCAGTTCACATTTGTAGGTGGATCATCAGTGTTAGAGCTAAAATTAACATGTTTAAAGTGATTTTCATGCTTCCAGGGGCCCAAAACACAAGATTTATGGAATGGTTAAAAGTGCATGAAAATGGCCAATTTACTCACTCTGAGTTCTCAAAAAGGGTTTCTTCACCCCGGGAAGTTAATTAAATACCATTTGGAGGCATTTAATGTTCGAGCAAAAACGGCTGATTTTCGACAAAAGAGATAACACCCCCCCATTACGTCATGCTTCAGAAATGTGGAAAATGGTCCGTTTTCAAATGTTTTATTTTTGAACGTCAGTTCACATTTGTAGGTGGATCATCAGTGTTAGAGCTAAAATTAGCATGTTTAAAGTGATTTTCATGCTTCCAGGGGCTCGGGAAGTTAATTAAATACCATTTGGAGGCATTTAATGTTCGAGCAAAAACGGCTGATTTTCGACAAAAGAGATAACACCCCCCATTACGTCATGCTTCAGAAATGTGGAAAATGGTCCGTTTTCAAATGTTTTATTTTTGAACGTCAGTTCACATTTGTAGGTGGATCATCAGTGTTAGAGCTAAAATTAGCATGTTTAAAGTGATTTTCATGCTTCCAGGGGCCCAAAACACAAGATTTATGGAATGGTTAAAAGTGCATGAAAATGGCCAATTTAAACACTCTGAGTTCTCAAAAAGGGTTTCTTCACCCCGGGAAGTTAATTAAATACCATTTGGAGGCATTTAATGTTCGAGCAAAAACGGCTGATTTTCGACAAAAGAGATAACACCCCCCTATTACGTCATGCTTCAGAAATGTGGAAAATGGTCCGTTTTCAAATGTTTTATTTTTGAACGTCAGTTCACATTTGTAGGTGGATCATCAGTGTTAGAGCTAAAATTAGCATGTTTAAAGTGATTTTCATGCTTCCAGGGGTTCGGGAAGTTAATTAAATACCATTTGGAGGCATTTAATGTTCGAGCAAAAACGGCTGATTTTCGACAAAAGAGATAACACCCCCCCATTACGTCATGCTTCAGAAATGTGGAAAATGGTCCGTTTTCAAATGTTTTATTTTTGAACGTCAGTTCACATTTGTAGGTGGATCATCAGTGTTAGAGCTAAAATTAGCATGTTTAAAGTGATTTTCATGCTTCCAGGGGCCCAAAACACAAGATTTATGGAATGGTGAAAAGTGCATGAAAATGGCCAATTTACTCACTCTGAGTTCTCAAAAAGGGTTTCTTCACCCCGGGAAGTTAATTAAATACCATTTGGAGGCATTTAATGTTCGAGCAAAAACGGCTGATTTTCGACAAAAGAGATAACACCCCCCCATTACGTCATGCTTCAGAAATGTGGAAAATGGTCCGTTTTCAAATGTTTTATTTTTGAACGTCAGTTCACATTTGTAGGTGGATCATCAGTGTTAGAGCTAAAATTAGCATGTTTAAAGTGATTTTCATGCTTCCAGGGGTTCAGGAAGTTAATTAAATACCATTTGGAGGCATTTAATGTTCGAGCAAAAACGGCTGATTTTCGACAAAAGAGATAACACCCCCCCATTACGTCATGCTTCAGAAATGTGGAAAATGGTCCGTTTTCAAATGTTTTATTTTTGAACGTCAGTTCACATTTGTAGGTGGATCATCAGTGTTAGAGCTAAAATTAGCATGTTTAAAGTGATTTTCATGCTTCCAGGGGCCCAAAACACAAGATTTATGGAATGGTTAAAAGTGCATGAAAATGGCCAATTTACTCACTCTGAGTTCTCAAAAAGGGTTTCTTCACCCCGGGAAGTTAATTAAATACCATTTGGAGGCATTTAATGTTCGAGCAAAAACGGCTGATTTTCGACAAAAGAGATAACACCCCCCCATTACGTCATGCTTCAGAAATGTGGAAAATGGTCCGTTTTCAAATGTTTTATTTTTGAACGTCAGTTCACATTTGTAGGTGGATCATCAGTGTTAGAGCTAAAATTAGCATGTTTAAAGTGATTTTCATGCTTCCAGGGGTTCGGGAAGTTAATTAAATACCATTTGGAGGCATTTAATGTTCGAGCAAAAACGGCTGATTTTCGACAAAAGAGATAACACCCCCCCATTACGTCATGCTTCAGAAATGTGGAAAATGGTCCGTTTTCAAATGTTTTATTTTTGAACGTCAGTCCACATTTGTAGGTGGATCATCAGTGTTAGAGCTAAAATTAGCCTGTTTAAAGTGATTTTCATGCTTCCAGGGGCCCAAAACACAAGATTTATGGAATGGTTAAAAGTGCATGAAAATGGCCAATTTACTCACTCTGAGTTCTCAAAAAGGGTTTCTTCACCCCGGGAAGTTAATTAAATACCATTTGGAGGCATTTAATGTTCGAGCAAAAACGGCTGATTTTCGACAAAAGAGATAACACCCCCCCATTACGTCATGCTTCAGAAATGTGGAAAATGGTCCGTTTTCAAATGTTTTATTTTTGAACGTCAGTTCACATTTGTAGGTGGATCATCAGTGTTAGAGCTAAAATTAGCATGTTTAAAGTGATTTTCATGCTTCCAGGGGCTCGGGAAGTTAATTAAATACCATTTGGAGGCATTTAATGTTCGAGCAAAAACGGCAGATTTTCGACAAAAGAGATAACACCCCCCATTACGTCATGCTTCAGAAATGTGGAAAATGGTCCGTTTTCAAATGTTTTATTTTTGAACGTCAGTTCACATTTGTAGGTGGATCATCAGTGTTAGAGCTAAAATTAGCATGTTTAAAGTGATTTTCATGCTTCCAGGGGCCCAAAACACAAGATTTATGGAATGGTTAAAAGTGCATGAAAATGGCCAATTTACTCACTCTGAGTTCTCAAAAAGGGTTTCTTCACCCCGGGAAGTTAATTAAATACCATTTGGAGGCATTTAATGTTAGAGCAAAAACAGCAGATTTTCGACAAAAGAGATAACACCCCCCCATTACGTCATGCTTCAGAAATGTGGAAAATGGTCCGTTTTCAAATGTTTTATTTTTGAACGTCAGTTCACATTTGTAGGTGGATCATCAGTGTTAGAGCTAAAATTAGCATGTTTAAAGTGATTTTCATGCTTCCAGGGGCTCGGGAAGTTAATTAAATACCATTTGGAGGCATTTAATGTTCGAGCAAAAACGGCTGATTTTCGACAAAAGAGATAACACCCCCTTATTACGTCATGCTTCAGAAATGTGGAAAATGGTCCGTTTTCAAATGTTTTATTTTTGAACGTCAGTTCACATTTGTAGGTGGATCATCAGTGTTAGAGCTAAAATTAGCATGTTTAAAGTGATTTTCATGCTTCCAGGGGCTCGGGAAGTTAATTAAATACCATTTGGAGGCATTTAATGTTCGAGCAAAAACGGCTGATTTTCGACAAAAGAGATAACACCCCCCCATTACGTCATGCTTCAGAAATGTGGAAAATGGTCCGTTTTCAAATGTTTTATTTTTGAACGTCAGTTCACATTTGTAGGTGGATCATCAGTGTTAGAGCTAAAATTAGCATGTTTAAAGTGATTTTCATGCTTCCAGGGGCCCAAAACACAAGATTTATGGAATGGTTAAAAGTGCATGAAAATGGCCAATTTACTCACTCTGAGTTCTCAAAAATGGTTTCTTCACCCCGGGAATTAATTAAATACCATTTGGAGGCATTTAATGTTCGAGCAAAAACGGCTGATTTTCGACAAAAGAGATAACACCCCCCCATTACGTCATGCTTCAGAAATGTGGAAAATGGTCCGTTTTCAAATGTTTTATTTTTGAACGTCAGTTCACATTTGTAGGTGGATCATCAGTGTTAGAGCTAAAATTAGCATGTTTAAAGTGATTTTCATGCTTCCAGGGGCTCGGGAAGTTAATTAAATACCATTTGGAGGCATTTAATGTTCGAGCAAAAACGGCAGATTTTCGACAAAAGAGATAACACCCCCCCATTACGTCATGCTTCAGAAATGTGGAAAATGGTCCGTTTTCAAATGTTTTATTTTTGAACGTCAGTTCACATTTGTAGGTGGATCATCAGTGTTAGAGCTAAAATTAGCATGTTTAAAGTGATTTTCATGCTTCCAGGGGCTCGGGAAGTTAATTAAATACCATTTGGAGGCATTTAATGTTCGAGCAAAAACAGCTGATTTTCGACAAAAGAGATACCCCCATTACGTCATGCTTCAGAAATGTGGAAAATGGTCCGTTTTCAAATGTTTTATTTTTGAACGTCAGTTCACATTTGTAGGTGGATCATCAGTGTTAGAGCTAAAATTAGCATGTTTAAAGTGATTTTCATGCTTCCAGGGGCCCAAAACACAATATTTATGGAATGGTTAAAAGTGCATAAAAATGGCCAATTTACTCACTCTGAGTTCTCAAAAAGGGTTTTTTCACCCCGGGAAGTTAATTAAATACCATTTGGAGGCATTTAATGTTAGAGCAAAAACGGCTGATTTTCGACAAAAGAGATAACACCCCCCTATTACGTCATGCTTCAGAAATGTGGAAAATGGTCCGTTTTCAAATGTTTTATTTTTGAACGTCAGTTCACATTTGTAGGTGGATCATCAGTGTTAGAGCTAAAATTAGCATGTTTAAAGTGATTTTCATGCTTCCAGGGGCCCAAAACACAAGATTTATGGAATGGTTAAAAGTGCATGAAAATGGCCAATTTACTCACTCTGAGTTCTCAAAAAGGGTTTCTTCACCCCGGGAAGTTAATTAAATACCATTTGGAGGCATTTAATGTTCGAGCAAAAACGGCTGATTTTCGACAAAAGAGATAACACCCCCCATTACGTCATGCTTCAGAAATGTGGAAAATGGTCCGTTTTCAAATGTTTTATTTTTGAACGTCAGTTCACATTTGTAGGTGGATCATCAGTGTTAGAGCTAAAATTAGCATGTTTAAAGTGATTTTCATGCTTCCAGGGGCCCAAAACACAAGATTTATGGAATGGTTAAAAGTGCATGAAAATGGCCAATTTACTCACTCTGAGTTCTCAAAAAGGGTTTCTTCACCCCGGGAAGTTAATTAAATACCATTTGGAGGCATTTAATGTTCGAGCAAAAACGGCTGATTTTCGACAAAAGAGATAACACCCCCCTATTACGTCATGCTTCAGAAATGTGGAAAATGGTCCGTTTTCAAATGTTTTATTTTTGAACGTCAGTTCACATTTGTAGGTGGATCATCAGTGTTAGAGCTAAAATTAGCATGTTTAAAGTGATTTTCATGCTTCCAGGGGTTCGGGAAGTTAATTAAATACCATTTGGAGGCATTTAATGTTCGAGCAAAAACGGCTGATTTTCGACAAAAGAGATAACACCCCCCCATTACGTCATGCTTCAGAAATGTGGAAAATGGTCCGTTTTCAAATGTTTTATTTTTGAACGTCAGTTCACATTTGTAGGTGGATCATCAGTGTTAGAGCTAAAATTAACATGTTTAAAGTGATTTTCATGCTTCCAGGGGCCCAAAACACAAGATTTATGGAATGGTTAAAAGTGCATGAAAATGGCCAATTTACTCACTCTGAGTTCTCAAAAAGGGTTTCTTCACCCCGGGAAGTTAATTAAATACCATTTGGAGGCATTTAATGTTCGAGCAAAAACGGCTGATTTTCGACAAAAGAGATAACACCCCCCCATTACGTCATGCTTCAGAAATGTGGAAAATGGTCCGTTTTCAAATGTTTTATTTTTGAACGTCAGTTCACATTTGTAGGTGGATCATCAGTGTTAGAGCTAAAATTAGCATGTTTAAAGTGATTTTCATGCTTCCAGGGGCTCGGGAAGTTAATTAAATACCATTTGGAGGCATTTAATGTTCGAGCAAAAACGGCTGATTTTCGACAAAAGAGATAACACCCCCCATTACGTCATGCTTCAGAAATGTGGAAAATGGTCCGTTTTCAAATGTTTTATTTTTGAACGTCAGTTCACATTTGTAGGTGGATCATCAGTGTTAGAGCTAAAATTAGCATGTTTAAAGTGATTTTCATGCTTCCAGAGGCCCAAAACACAAGATTTATGGAATGGTTAAAAGTGCATGAAAATGGCCAATTTAAACACTCTGAGTTCTCAAAAAGGGTTTCTTCACCCCGGGAAGTTAATTAAATACCATTTGGAGGCATTTAATGTTCGAGCAAAAACGGCTGATTTTCGACAAAAGAGATAACACCCCCCTATTACGTCATGCTTCAGAAATGTGGAAAATGGTCCGTTTTCAAATGTTTTATTTTTGAACGTCAGTTCACATTTGTAGGTGGATCATCAGTGTTAGAGCTAAAATTAGCATGTTTAAAGTGATTTTCATGCTTCCAGGGGCTCGGGAAGTTAATTAAATACCATTTGGAGGCATTTAATGTTCGAGCAAAAACGGCAGATTTTCGACAAAAGAGATAACACCCCCCATTACGTCATGCTTCAGAAATGTGGAAAATGGTCCGTTTTCAAATGTTTTATTTTTGAACGTCAGTTCACATTTGTAGGTGGATCATCAGTGTTAGAGCTAAAATTAGCATGTTTAAAGTGATTTTCATGCTTCCAGGGGCCCAAAACACAAGATTTATGGAATGGTTAAAAGTGCATGAAAATGGCCAATTTACTCACTCTGAGTTCTCAAAAAGGGTTTCTTCACCCCGGGAAGTTAATTAAATACCATTTGGAGGCATTTAATGTTAGAGCAAAAACAGCAGATTTTCGACAAAAGAGATAACACCCCCCCATTACGTCATGCTTCAGAAATGTGGAAAATGGTCCGTTTTCAAATGTTTTATTTTTGAACGTCAGTTCACATTTGTAGGTGGATCATCAGTGTTAGAGCTAAAATTAGCATGTTTAAAGTGATTTTCATGCTTCCAGGGGCTCGGGAAGTTAATTAAATACCATTTGGAGGCATTTAATGTTCGAGCAAAAACGGCTGATTTTCGACAAAAGAGATAACACCCCCTTATTACGTCATGCTTCAGAAATGTGGAAAATGGTCCGTTTTCAAATGTTTTATTTTTGAACGTCAGTTCACATTTGTAGGTGGATCATCAGTGTTAGAGCTAAAATTAGCATGTTTAAAGTGATTTTCATGCTTCCAGGGGCTCGGGAAGTTAATTAAATACCATTTGGAGGCATTTAATGTTCGAGCAAAAACGGCTGATTTTCGACAAAAGAGATAACACCCCCCCATTACGTCATGCTTCAGAAATGTGGAAAATGGTCCGTTTTCAAATGTTTTATTTTTGAACGTCAGTTCACATTTGTAGGTGGATCATCAGTGTTAGAGCTAAAATTAGCATGTTTAAAGTGATTTTCATGCTTCCAGGGGCCCAAAACACAAGATTTATGGAATGGTTAAAAGTGCATGAAAATGGCCAATTTACTCACTCTGAGTTCTCAAAAATGGTTTCTTCACCCCGGGAATTAATTAAATACCATTTGGAGGCATTTAATGTTCGAGCAAAAACGGCTGATTTTCGACAAAAGAGATAACACCCCCCCATTACGTCATGCTTCAGAAATGTGGAAAATGGTCCGTTTTCAAATGTTTTATTTTTGAACGTCAGTTCACATTTGTAGGTGGATCATCAGTGTTAGAGCTAAAATTAGCATGTTTAAAGTGATTTTCATGCTTCCAGGGGCTCGGGAAGTTAATTAAATACCATTTGGAGGCATTTAATGTTCGAGCAAAAACGGCAGATTTTCGACAAAAGAGATAACACCCCCCCATTACGTCATGCTTCAGAAATGTGGAAAATGGTCCGTTTTCAAATGTTTTATTTTTGAACGTCAGTTCACATTTGTAGGTGGATCATCAGTGTTAGAGCTAAAATTAGCATGTTTAAAGTGATTTTCATGCTTCCAGGGGCTCGGGAAGTTAATTAAATACCATTTGGAGGCATTTAATGTTCGAGCAAAAACAGCTGATTTTCGACAAAAGAGATACCCCCATTACGTCATGCTTCAGAAATGTGGAAAATGGTCCGTTTTCAAATGTTTTATTTTTGAACGTCAGTTCACATTTGTAGGTGGATCATCAGTGTTAGAGCTAAAATTAGCATGTTTAAAGTGATTTTCATGCTTCCAGGGGCCCAAAACACAATATTTATGGAATGGTTAAAAGTGCATAAAAATGGCCAATTTACTCACTCTGAGTTCTCAAAAAGGGTTTTTTCACCCCGGGAAGTTAATTAAATACCATTTGGAGGCATTTAATGTTAGAGCAAAAACGGCTGATTTTCGACAAAAGAGATAACACCCCCCTATTACGTCATGCTTCAGAAATGTGGAAAATGGTCCGTTTTCAAATGTTTTATTTTTGAACGTCAGTTCACATTTGTAGGTGGATCATCAGTGTTAGAGCTAAAATTAGCATGTTTAAAGTGATTTTCATGCTTCCAGGGGCCCAAAACACAAGATTTATGGAATGGTTAAAAGTGCATGAAAATGGCCAATTTACTCACTCTGAGTTCTCAAAAAGGGTTTCTTCACCCCGGGAAGTTAATTAAATACCATTTGGAGGCATTTAATGTTCGAGCAAAAACGGCTGATTTTCGACAAAAGAGATAACACCCCCCATTACGTCATGCTTCAGAAATGTGGAAAATGGTCCGTTTTCAAATGTTTTATTTTTGAACGTCAGTTCACATTTGTAGGTGGATCATCAGTGTTAGAGCTAAAATTAGCATGTTTAAAGTGATTTTCATGCTTCCAGGGGCCCAAAACACAAGATTTATGGAATGGTTAAAAGTGCATGAAAATGGCCAATTTACTCACTCTGAGTTCTCAAAAAGGGTTTCTTCACCCCGGGAAGTTAATTAAATACCATTTGGAGGCATTTAATGTTCGAGCAAAAACGGCTGATTTTCGACAAAAGAGATAACACCCCCCTATTACGTCATGCTTCAGAAATGTGGAAAATGGTCCGTTTTCAAATGTTTTATTTTTGAACGTCAGTTCACATTTGTAGGTGGATCATCAGTGTTAGAGCTAAAATTAGCATGTTTAAAGTGATTTTCATGCTTCCAGGGGTTCGGGAAGTTAATTAAATACCATTTGGAGGCATTTAATGTTCGAGCAAAAACGGCTGATTTTCGACAAAAGAGATAACACCCCCCCATTACGTCATGCTTCAGAAATGTGGAAAATGGTCCGTTTTCAAATGTTTTATTTTTGAACGTCAGTTCACATTTGTAGGTGGATCATCAGTGTTAGAGCTAAAATTAACATGTTTAAAGTGATTTTCATGCTTCCAGGGGCCCAAAACACAAGATTTATGGAATGGTTAAAAGTGCATGAAAATGGCCAATTTACTCACTCTGAGTTCTCAAAAAGGGTTTCTTCACCCCGGGAAGTTAATTAAATACCATTTGGAGGCATTTAATGTTCGAGCAAAAACGGCTGATTTTCGACAAAAGAGATAACACCCCCCCATTACGTCATGCTTCAGAAATGTGGAAAATGGTCCGTTTTCAAATGTTTTATTTTTGAACGTCAGTTCACATTTGTAGGTGGATCATCAGTGTTAGAGCTAAAATTAGCATGTTTAAAGTGATTTTCATGCTTCCAGGGGCTCGGGAAGTTAATTAAATACCATTTGGAGGCATTTAATGTTCGAGCAAAAACGGCTGATTTTCGACAAAAGAGATAACACCCCCCATTACGTCATGCTTCAGAAATGTGGAAAATGGTCCGTTTTCAAATGTTTTATTTTTGAACGTCAGTTCACATTTGTAGGTGGATCATCAGTGTTAGAGCTAAAATTAGCATGTTTAAAGTGATTTTCATGCTTCCAGAGGCCCAAAACACAAGATTTATGGAATGGTTAAAAGTGCATGAAAATGGCCAATTTAAACACTCTGAGTTCTCAAAAAGGGTTTCTTCACCCCGGGAAGTTAATTAAATACCATTTGGAGGCATTTAATGTTCGAGCAAAAACGGCTGATTTTCGACAAAAGAGATAACACCCCCCTATTACGTCATGCTTCAGAAATGTGGAAAATGGTCCGTTTTCAAATGTTTTATTTTTGAACGTCAGTTCACATTTGTAGGTGGATCATCAGTGTTAGAGCTAAAATTAGCATGTTTAAAGTGATTTTCATGCTTCCAGGGGTTCGGGAAGTTAATTAAATACCATTTGGAGGCATTTAATGTTCGAGCAAAAACGGCTGATTTTCGACAAAAGAGATAACACCCCCCCATTACGTCATGCTTCAGAAATGTGGAAAATGGTCCGTTTTCAAATGTTTTATTTTTGAACGTCAGTTCACATTTGTAGGTGGATCATCAGTGTTAGAGCTAAAATTAGCATGTTTAAAGTGATTTTCATGCTTCCAGGGGCCCAAAACACAAGATTTATGGAATGGTTAAAAGTGCATGAAAATGGCCAATTTACTCACTCTGAGTTCTCAAAAATGGTTTCTTCACCCCGGGAATTAATTAAATACCATTTGGAGGCATTTAATGTTCGAGCAAAAACGGCTGATTTTCGACAAAAGAGATAACACCCCCCCATTACGTCATGCTTCAGAAATGTGGAAAATGGTCCGTTTTCAAATGTTTTATTTTTGAACGTCAGTTCACATTTGTAGGTGGATCATCAGTGTTAGAGCTAAAATTAGCATGTTTAAAGTGATTTTCATGCTTCCAGGGGCTCGGGAAGTTAATTAAATACCATTTGGAGGCATTTAATGTTCGAGCAAAAACGGCAGATTTTCGACAAAAGAGATAACACCCCCCCATTACGTCATGCTTCAGAAATGTGGAAAATGGTCCGTTTTCAAATGTTTTATTTTTGAACGTCAGTTCACATTTGTAGGTGGATCATCAGTGTTAGAGCTAAAATTAGCATGTTTAAAGTGATTTTCATGCTTCCAGGGGCTCGGGAAGTTAATTAAATACCATTTGGAGGCATTTAATGTTCGAGCAAAAACAGCTGATTTTCGACAAAAGAGATACCCCCATTACGTCATGCTTCAGAAATGTGGAAAATGGTCCGTTTTCAAATGTTTTATTTTTGAACGTCAGTTCACATTTGTAGGTGGATCATCAGTGTTAGAGCTAAAATTAGCATGTTTAAAGTGATTTTCATGCTTCCAGGGGCCCAAAACACAATATTTATGGAATGGTTAAAAGTGCATAAAAATGGCCAATTTACTCACTCTGAGTTCTCAAAAAGGGTTTTTTCACCCCGGGAAGTTAATTAAATACCATTTGGAGGCATTTAATGTTAGAGCAAAAACGGCTGATTTTCGACAAAAGAGATAACACCCCCCTATTACGTCATGCTTCAGAAATGTGGAAAATGGTCCGTTTTCAAATGTTTTATTTTTGAACGTCAGTTCACATTTGTAGGTGGATCATCAGTGTTAGAGCTAAAATTAGCATGTTTAAAGTGATTTTCATGCTTCCAGGGGTTCGGGAAGTTAATTAAATACCATTTGGAGGCATTTAATGTTCGAGCAAAAACGGCTGATTTTCGACAAAAGAGATAACACCCCCCCATTACGTCATGCTTCAGAAATGTGGAAAATGGTCCGTTTTCAAATGTTTTATTTTTGAACGTCAGTTCACATTTGTAGGTGGATCATCAGTGTTAGAGCTAAAATTAGCATGTTTAAAGTGATTTTCATGCTTCCAGGGGCCCAAAACACAAGATTTATGGAATGGTGAAAAGTGCATGAAAATGGCCAATTTACTCACTCTGAGTTCTCAAAAAGGGTTTCTTCACCCCGGGAAGTTAATTAAATACCATTTGGAGGCATTTAATGTTCGAGCAAAAACGGCTGATTTTCGACAAAAGAGATAACACCCCCCATTACGTCATGCTTCAGAAATGTGGAAAATGGTCCGTTTTCAAATGTTTTATTTTTGAACGTCAGTTCACATTTGTAGGTGGATCATCAGTGTTAGAGCTAAAATTAGCATGTTTAAAGTGATTTTCATGCTTCCAGGGGCCCAAAACACAAGATTTATGGAATGGTTAAAAGTGCATGAAAATGGCCAATTTACTCACTCTGAGTTCTCAAAAAGGGTTTCTTCACCCCGGGAAGTTAATTAAATACCATTTGGAGGCATTTAATGTTCGAGCAAAAACGGCTGATTTTCGACAAAAGAGATAACACCCCCCTATTACGTCATGCTTCAGAAATGTGGAAAATGGTCCGTTTTCAAATGTTTTATTTTTGAACGTCAGTTCACATTTGTAGGTGGATCATCAGTGTTAGAGCTAAAATTAGCATGTTTAAAGTGATTTTCATGCTTCCAGGGGTTCGGGAAGTTAATTAAATACCATTTGGAGGCATTTAATGTTCGAGCAAAAACGGCTGATTTTCGACAAAAGAGATAACACCCCCCCATTACGTCATGCTTCAGAAATGTGGAAAATGGTCCGTTTTCAAATGTTTTATTTTTGAACGTCAGTTCACATTTGTAGGTGGATCATCAGTGTTAGAGCTAAAATTAACATGTTTAAAGTGATTTTCATGCTTCCAGGGGCCCAAAACACAAGATTTATGGAATGGTTAAAAGTGCATGAAAATGGCCAATTTACTCACTCTGAGTTCTCAAAAAGGGTTTCTTCACCCCGGGAAGTTAATTAAATACCATTTGGAGGCATTTAATGTTCGAGCAAAAACGGCTGATTTTCGACAAAAGAGATAACACCCCCCCATTACGTCATGCTTCAGAAATGTGGAAAATGGTCCGTTTTCAAATGTTTTATTTTTGAACGTCAGTTCACATTTGTAGGTGGATCATCAGTGTTAGAGCTAAAATTAGCATGTTTAAAGTGATTTTCATGCTTCCAGGGGCTCGGGAAGTTAATTAAATACCATTTGGAGGCATTTAATGTTCGAGCAAAAACGGCTGATTTTCGACAAAAGAGATAACACCCCCCATTACGTCATGCTTCAGAAATGTGGAAAATGGTCCGTTTTCAAATGTTTTATTTTTGAACGTCAGTTCACATTTGTAGGTGGATCATCAGTGTTAGAGCTAAAATTAGCATGTTTAAAGTGATTTTCATGCTTCCAGAGGCCCAAAACACAAGATTTATGGAATGGTTAAAAGTGCATGAAAATGGCCAATTTAAACACTCTGAGTTCTCAAAAAGGGTTTCTTCACCCCGGGAAGTTAATTAAATACCATTTGGAGGCATTTAATGTTCGAGCAAAAACGGCTGATTTTCGACAAAAGAGATAACACCCCCCTATTACGTCATGCTTCAGAAATGTGGAAAATGGTCCGTTTTCAAATGTTTTATTTTTGAACGTCAGTTCACATTTGTAGGTGGATCATCAGTGTTAGAGCTAAAATTAGCATGTTTAAAGTGATTTTCATGCTTCCAGGGGTTCGGGAAGTTAATTAAATACCATTTGGAGGCATTTAATGTTCGAGCAAAAACGGCTGATTTTCGACAAAAGAGATAACACCCCCCCATTACGTCATGCTTCAGAAATGTGGAAAATGGTCCGTTTTCAAATGTTTTATTTTTGAACGTCAGTTCACATTTGTAGGTGGATCATCAGTGTTAGAGCTAAAATTAGCATGTTTAAAGTGATTTTCATGCTTCCAGGGGCCCAAAACACAAGATTTATGGAATGGTTAAAAGTGCATGAAAATGGCCAATTTACTCACTCTGAGTTCTCAAAAAGGGTTTCTTCACCCCGGGAAGTTAATTAAATACCATTTGGAGGCATTTAATGTTCGAGCAAAAACGGCTGATTTTCGACAAAAGAGATAACACCCCCCCATTACGTCATGCTTCAGAAATGTGGAAAATGGTCCGTTTTCAAATGTTTTATTTTTGAACGTCAGTTCACATTTGTAGGTGGATCATCAGTGTTAGAGCTAAAATTAGCATGTTTAAAGTGATTTTCATGCTTCCAGGGGCTCGGGAAGTTAATTAAATACCATTTGGAGGCATTTAATGTTCGAGCAAAAACGGCTGATTTTCGACAAAAGAGATAACACCCCCCATTACGTCATGCTTCAGAAATGTGGAAAATGGTGCATTTTCAAATGTTTTATTTTTGAACGTCAGTTCACATTTGTAGGTGGATCATCAGTGTTAGAGCTAAAATTAGCATGTTTAAAGTGATTTTCATGCTTCCAGGGGCCCAAAACACAAGATTTATGGAATGGTTAAAAGTGCATGAAAATGGCCAATTTACTCACTCTGAGTTCTCAAAAAGGGTTTCTTCACCCCGGGAAGTTAATTAAATACCATTTGGAGGCATTTAATGTTAGAGCAAAAACGGCTGATTTTCGACAAAAGAGATAACACCCCCCCATTACGTCATGCTTCAGAAATGTGGAAAATGGTCCGTTTTCAAATGTTTTATTTTTGAACGTCAGTTCACATTTGTAGGTGGATCATCAGTGTTAGAGCTAAAATTAGCATGTTTAAAGTGATTTTCATGCTTCCAGGGGCTCGGGAAGTTAATTAAATACCATTTGGAGGCATTTAATGTTCGAGCAAAAACGGCTGATTTTCGACAAAAGAGATAACACCCCCTTATTACGTCATGCTTCAGAAATGTGGAAAATGGTCCGTTTTCAAATGTTTTATTTTTGAACGTCAGTTCACATTTGTAGGTGGATCATCAGTGTTAGAGCTAAAATTAGCATGTTTAAAGTGATTTTCATGCTTCCAGGGGCTCGGGAAGTTAATTAAATACCATTTGGAGGCATTTAATGTTCGAGCAAAAACGGCTGATTTTCGACAAAAGAGATAACACCCCCCCATTACGTCATGCTTCAGAAATGTGGAAAATGGTCCGTTTTCAAATGTTTTATTTTTGAACGTCAGTTCACATTTGTAGGTGGATCATCAGTGTTAGAGCTAAAATTAGCATGTTTAAAGTGATTTTCATGCTTCCAGGGGCTCGGGAAGTTAATTAAATACCATTTGGAGGCATTTAATGTTCGAGCAAAAATGGCTGATTATCGACAAAAGAGATAACACCCCCCCATTACGTCATGCTTCAGAAATGTGGAAAATGGTCCGTTTTCAAATGTTTTATTTTTGAACGTCAGTTCACATTTGTAGGTGGATCATCAGTGTTAGAGCTAAAATTAGCATGTTTAAAGTGATTTTCATGCTTCCAGGGGCTCGGGAAGTTAATTAAATACCATTTGGAGGCATTTAATGTTCGAGCAAAAACGGCTGATTTTCGACAAAAGAGATAACACCCCCCATTACGTCATGCTTCAGAAATGTGGAAAATGGTCCGTTTTCAAATGTTTTATTTTTGAACGTCAGTTCACATTTGTAGGTGGATCATCAGTGTTAGAGCTAAAATTAGCATGTTTAAAGTGATTTTCATGCTTCCAGAGGCCCAAAACACAAGATTTATGGAATGGTTAAAAGTGCATGAAAATGGCCAATTTAAACACTCTGAGTTCTCAAAAAGGGTTTCTTCACCCCGGGAAGTTAATTAAATACCATTTGGAGGCATTTAATGTTCGAGCAAAAACGGCTGATTTTCGACAAAAGAGATAACACCCCCCTATTACGTCATGCTTCAGAAATGTGGAAAATGGTCCGTTTTCAAATGTTTTATTTTTGAACGTCAGTTCACATTTGTAGGTGGATCATCAGTGTTAGAGCTAAAATTAGCATGTTTAAAGTGATTTTCATGCTTCCAGGGGCTCGGGAAGTTAATTAAATACCATTTGGAGGCATTTAATGTTCGAGCAAAAACGGCAGATTTTCGACAAAAGAGATAACACCCCCCATTACGTCATGCTTCAGAAATGTGGAAAATGGTCCGTTTTCAAATGTTTTATTTTTGAACGTCAGTTCACATTTGTAGGTGGATCATCAGTGTTAGAGCTAAAATTAGCATGTTTAAAGTGATTTTCATGCTTCCAGGGGCCCAAAACACAAGATTTATGGAATGGTTAAAAGTGCATGAAAATGGCCAATTTACTCACTCTGAGTTCTCAAAAAGGGTTTCTTCACCCCGGGAAGTTAATTAAATACCATTTGGAGGCATTTAATGTTAGAGCAAAAACAGCAGATTTTCGACAAAAGAGATAACACCCCCCCATTACGTCATGCTTCAGAAATGTGGAAAATGGTCCGTTTTCAAATGTTTTATTTTTGAACGTCAGTTCACATTTGTAGGTGGATCATCAGTGTTAGAGCTAAAATTAGCATGTTTAAAGTGATTTTCATGCTTCCAGGGGCTCGGGAAGTTAATTAAATACCATTTGGAGGCATTTAATGTTCGAGCAAAAACGGCTGATTTTCGACAAAAGAGATAACACCCCCTTATTACGTCATGCTTCAGAAATGTGGAAAATGGTCCGTTTTCAAATGTTTTATTTTTGAACGTCAGTTCACATTTGTAGGTGGATCATCAGTGTTAGAGCTAAAATTAGCATGTTTAAAGTGATTTTCATGCTTCCAGGGGCTCGGGAAGTTAATTAAATACCATTTGGAGGCATTTAATGTTCGAGCAAAAACGGCTGATTTTCGACAAAAGAGATAACACCCCCCCATTACGTCATGCTTCAGAAATGTGGAAAATGGTCCGTTTTCAAATGTTTTATTTTTGAACGTCAGTTCACATTTGTAGGTGGATCATCAGTGTTAGAGCTAAAATTAGCATGTTTAAAGTGATTTTCATGCTTCCAGGGGCCCAAAACACAAGATTTATGGAATGGTTAAAAGTGCATGAAAATGGCCAATTTACTCACTCTGAGTTCTCAAAAATGGTTTCTTCACCCCGGGAATTAATTAAATACCATTTGGAGGCATTTAATGTTCGAGCAAAAACGGCTGATTTTCGACAAAAGAGATAACACCCCCCCATTACGTCATGCTTCAGAAATGTGGAAAATGGTCCGTTTTCAAATGTTTTATTTTTGAACGTCAGTTCACATTTGTAGGTGGATCATCAGTGTTAGAGCTAAAATTAGCATGTTTAAAGTGATTTTCATGCTTCCAGGGGCTCGGGAAGTTAATTAAATACCATTTGGAGGCATTTAATGTTCGAGCAAAAACGGCAGATTTTCGACAAAAGAGATAACACCCCCCCATTACGTCATGCTTCAGAAATGTGGAAAATGGTCCGTTTTCAAATGTTTTATTTTTGAACGTCAGTTCACATTTGTAGGTGGATCATCAGTGTTAGAGCTAAAATTAGCATGTTTAAAGTGATTTTCATGCTTCCAGGGGCTCGGGAAGTTAATTAAATACCATTTGGAGGCATTTAATGTTCGAGCAAAAACAGCTGATTTTCGACAAAAGAGATACCCCCATTACGTCATGCTTCAGAAATGTGGAAAATGGTCCGTTTTCAAATGTTTTATTTTTGAACGTCAGTTCACATTTGTAGGTGGATCATCAGTGTTAGAGCTAAAATTAGCATGTTTAAAGTGATTTTCATGCTTCCAGGGGCCCAAAACACAATATTTATGGAATGGTTAAAAGTGCATAAAAATGGCCAATTTACTCACTCTGAGTTCTCAAAAAGGGTTTTTTCACCCCGGGAAGTTAATTAAATACCATTTGGAGGCATTTAATGTTAGAGCAAAAACGGCTGATTTTCGACAAAAGAGATAACACCCCCCTATTACGTCATGCTTCAGAAATGTGGAAAATGGTCCGTTTTCAAATGTTTTATTTTTGAACGTCAGTTCACATTTGTAGGTGGATCATCAGTGTTAGAGCTAAAATTAGCATGTTTAAAGTGATTTTCATGCTTCCAGGGGCCCAAAACACAAGATTTATGGAATGGTTAAAAGTGCATGAAAATGGCCAATTTACTCACTCTGAGTTCTCAAAAAGGGTTTCTTCACCCCGGGAAGTTAATTAAATACCATTTGGAGGCATTTAATGTTCGAGCAAAAACGGCTGATTTTCGACAAAAGAGATAACACCCCCCATTACGTCATGCTTCAGAAATGTGGAAAATGGTCCGTTTTCAAATGTTTTATTTTTGAACGTCAGTTCACATTTGTAGGTGGATCATCAGTGTTAGAGCTAAAATTAGCATGTTTAAAGTGATTTTCATGCTTCCAGGGGCCCAAAACACAAGATTTATGGAATGGTTAAAAGTGCATGAAAATGGCCAATTTACTCACTCTGAGTTCTCAAAAAGGGTTTCTTCACCCCGGGAAGTTAATTAAATACCATTTGGAGGCATTTAATGTTCGAGCAAAAACGGCTGATTTTCGACAAAAGAGATAACACCCCCCTATTACGTCATGCTTCAGAAATGTGGAAAATGGTCCGTTTTCAAATGTTTTATTTTTGAACGTCAGTTCACATTTGTAGGTGGATCATCAGTGTTAGAGCTAAAATTAGCATGTTTAAAGTGATTTTCATGCTTCCAGGGGTTCGGGAAGTTAATTAAATACCATTTGGAGGCATTTAATGTTCGAGCAAAAACGGCTGATTTTCGACAAAAGAGATAACACCCCCCCATTACGTCATGCTTCAGAAATGTGGAAAATGGTCCGTTTTCAAATGTTTTATTTTTGAACGTCAGTTCACATTTGTAGGTGGATCATCAGTGTTAGAGCTAAAATTAACATGTTTAAAGTGATTTTCATGCTTCCAGGGGCCCAAAACACAAGATTTATGGAATGGTTAAAAGTGCATGAAAATGGCCAATTTACTCACTCTGAGTTCTCAAAAAGGGTTTCTTCACCCCGGGAAGTTAATTAAATACCATTTGGAGGCATTTAATGTTCGAGCAAAAACGGCTGATTTTCGACAAAAGAGATAACACCCCCCCATTACGTCATGCTTCAGAAATGTGGAAAATGGTCCGTTTTCAAATGTTTTATTTTTGAACGTCAGTTCACATTTGTAGGTGGATCATCAGTGTTAGAGCTAAAATTAGCATGTTTAAAGTGATTTTCATGCTTCCAGGGGCTCGGGAAGTTAATTAAATACCATTTGGAGGCATTTAATGTTCGAGCAAAAACGGCTGATTTTCGACAAAAGAGATAACACCCCCCATTACGTCATGCTTCAGAAATGTGGAAAATGGTCCGTTTTCAAATGTTTTATTTTTGAACGTCAGTTCACATTTGTAGGTGGATCATCAGTGTTAGAGCTAAAATTAGCATGTTTAAAGTGATTTTCATGCTTCCAGAGGCCCAAAACACAAGATTTATGGAATGGTTAAAAGTGCATGAAAATGGCCAATTTAAACACTCTGAGTTCTCAAAAAGGGTTTCTTCACCCCGGGAAGTTAATTAAATACCATTTGGAGGCATTTAATGTTCGAGCAAAAACGGCTGATTTTCGACAAAAGAGATAACACCCCCCTATTACGTCATGCTTCAGAAATGTGGAAAATGGTCCGTTTTCAAATGTTTTATTTTTGAACGTCAGTTCACATTTGTAGGTGGATCATCAGTGTTAGAGCTAAAATTAGCATGTTTAAAGTGATTTTCATGCTTCCAGGGGTTCGGGAAGTTAATTAAATACCATTTGGAGGCATTTAATGTTCGAGCAAAAACGGCTGATTTTCGACAAAAGAGATAACACCCCCCCATTACGTCATGCTTCAGAAATGTGGAAAATGGTCCGTTTTCAAATGTTTTATTTTTGAACGTCAGTTCACATTTGTAGGTGGATCATCAGTGTTAGAGCTAAAATTAGCATGTTTAAAGTGATTTTCATGCTTCCAGGGGCCCAAAACACAAGATTTATGGAATGGTTAAAAGTGCATGAAAATGGCCAATTTACTCACTCTGAGTTCTCAAAAATGGTTTCTTCACCCCGGGAATTAATTAAATACCATTTGGAGGCATTTAATGTTCGAGCAAAAACGGCTGATTTTCGACAAAAGAGATAACACCCCCCCATTACGTCATGCTTCAGAAATGTGGAAAATGGTCCGTTTTCAAATGTTTTATTTTTGAACGTCAGTTCACATTTGTAGGTGGATCATCAGTGTTAGAGCTAAAATTAGCATGTTTAAAGTGATTTTCATGCTTCCAGGGGCTCGGGAAGTTAATTAAATACCATTTGGAGGCATTTAATGTTCGAGCAAAAACGGCAGATTTTCGACAAAAGAGATAACACCCCCCCATTACGTCATGCTTCAGAAATGTGGAAAATGGTCCGTTTTCAAATGTTTTATTTTTGAACGTCAGTTCACATTTGTAGGTGGATCATCAGTGTTAGAGCTAAAATTAGCATGTTTAAAGTGATTTTCATGCTTCCAGGGGCTCGGGAAGTTAATTAAATACCATTTGGAGGCATTTAATGTTCGAGCAAAAACAGCTGATTTTCGACAAAAGAGATACCCCCATTACGTCATGCTTCAGAAATGTGGAAAATGGTCCGTTTTCAAATGTTTTATTTTTGAACGTCAGTTCACATTTGTAGGTGGATCATCAGTGTTAGAGCTAAAATTAGCATGTTTAAAGTGATTTTCATGCTTCCAGGGGCCCAAAACACAATATTTATGGAATGGTTAAAAGTGCATAAAAATGGCCAATTTACTCACTCTGAGTTCTCAAAAAGGGTTTTTTCACCCCGGGAAGTTAATTAAATACCATTTGGAGGCATTTAATGTTAGAGCAAAAACGGCTGATTTTCGACAAAAGAGATAACACCCCCCTATTACGTCATGCTTCAGAAATGTGGAAAATGGTCCGTTTTCAAATGTTTTATTTTTGAACGTCAGTTCACATTTGTAGGTGGATCATCAGTGTTAGAGCTAAAATTAGCATGTTTAAAGTGATTTTCATGCTTCCAGGGGTTCGGGAAGTTAATTAAATACCATTTGGAGGCATTTAATGTTCGAGCAAAAACGGCTGATTTTCGACAAAAGAGATAACACCCCCCCATTACGTCATGCTTCAGAAATGTGGAAAATGGTCCGTTTTCAAATGTTTTATTTTTGAACGTCAGTTCACATTTGTAGGTGGATCATCAGTGTTAGAGCTAAAATTAGCATGTTTAAAGTGATTTTCATGCTTCCAGGGGCCCAAAACACAAGATTTATGGAATGGTGAAAAGTGCATGAAAATGGCCAATTTACTCACTCTGAGTTCTCAAAAAGGGTTTCTTCACCCCGGGAAGTTAATTAAATACCATTTGGAGGCATTTAATGTTCGAGCAAAAACGGCTGATTTTCGACAAAAGAGATAACACCCCCCATTACGTCATGCTTCAGAAATGTGGAAAATGGTCCGTTTTCAAATGTTTTATTTTTGAACGTCAGTTCACATTTGTAGGTGGATCATCAGTGTTAGAGCTAAAATTAGCATGTTTAAAGTGATTTTCATGCTTCCAGGGGCCCAAAACACAAGATTTATGGAATGGTTAAAAGTGCATGAAAATGGCCAATTTACTCACTCTGAGTTCTCAAAAAGGGTTTCTTCACCCCGGGAAGTTAATTAAATACCATTTGGAGGCATTTAATGTTCGAGCAAAAACGGCTGATTTTCGACAAAAGAGATAACACCCCCCTATTACGTCATGCTTCAGAAATGTGGAAAATGGTCCGTTTTCAAATGTTTTATTTTTGAACGTCAGTTCACATTTGTAGGTGGATCATCAGTGTTAGAGCTAAAATTAGCATGTTTAAAGTGATTTTCATGCTTCCAGGGGTTCGGGAAGTTAATTAAATACCATTTGGAGGCATTTAATGTTCGAGCAAAAACGGCTGATTTTCGACAAAAGAGATAACACCCCCCCATTACGTCATGCTTCAGAAATGTGGAAAATGGTCCGTTTTCAAATGTTTTATTTTTGAACGTCAGTTCACATTTGTAGGTGGATCATCAGTGTTAGAGCTAAAATTAACATGTTTAAAGTGATTTTCATGCTTCCAGGGGCCCAAAACACAAGATTTATGGAATGGTTAAAAGTGCATGAAAATGGCCAATTTACTCACTCTGAGTTCTCAAAAAGGGTTTCTTCACCCCGGGAAGTTAATTAAATACCATTTGGAGGCATTTAATGTTCGAGCAAAAACGGCTGATTTTCGACAAAAGAGATAACACCCCCCCATTACGTCATGCTTCAGAAATGTGGAAAATGGTCCGTTTTCAAATGTTTTATTTTTGAACGTCAGTTCACATTTGTAGGTGGATCATCAGTGTTAGAGCTAAAATTAGCATGTTTAAAGTGATTTTCATGCTTCCAGGGGCTCGGGAAGTTAATTAAATACCATTTGGAGGCATTTAATGTTCGAGCAAAAACGGCTGATTTTCGACAAAAGAGATAACACCCCCCATTACGTCATGCTTCAGAAATGTGGAAAATGGTCCGTTTTCAAATGTTTTATTTTTGAACGTCAGTTCACATTTGTAGGTGGATCATCAGTGTTAGAGCTAAAATTAGCATGTTTAAAGTGATTTTCATGCTTCCAGAGGCCCAAAACACAAGATTTATGGAATGGTTAAAAGTGCATGAAAATGGCCAATTTAAACACTCTGAGTTCTCAAAAAGGGTTTCTTCACCCCGGGAAGTTAATTAAATACCATTTGGAGGCATTTAATGTTCGAGCAAAAACGGCTGATTTTCGACAAAAGAGATAACACCCCCCTATTACGTCATGCTTCAGAAATGTGGAAAATGGTCCGTTTTCAAATGTTTTATTTTTGAACGTCAGTTCACATTTGTAGGTGGATCATCAGTGTTAGAGCTAAAATTAGCATGTTTAAAGTGATTTTCATGCTTCCAGGGGTTCGGGAAGTTAATTAAATACCATTTGGAGGCATTTAATGTTCGAGCAAAAACGGCTGATTTTCGACAAAAGAGATAACACCCCCCCATTACGTCATGCTTCAGAAATGTGGAAAATGGTCCGTTTTCAAATGTTTTATTTTTGAACGTCAGTTCACATTTGTAGGTGGATCATCAGTGTTAGAGCTAAAATTAGCATGTTTAAAGTGATTTTCATGCTTCCAGGGGCCCAAAACACAAGATTTATGGAATGGTTAAAAGTGCATGAAAATGGCCAATTTACTCACTCTGAGTTCTCAAAAAGGGTTTCTTCACCCCGGGAAGTTAATTAAATACCATTTGGAGGCATTTAATGTTCGAGCAAAAACGGCTGATTTTCGACAAAAGAGATAACACCCCCCCATTACGTCATGCTTCAGAAATGTGGAAAATGGTCCGTTTTCAAATGTTTTATTTTTGAACGTCAGTTCACATTTGTAGGTGGATCATCAGTGTTAGAGCTAAAATTAGCATGTTTAAAGTGATTTTCATGCTTCCAGGGGCTCGGGAAGTTAATTAAATACCATTTGGAGGCATTTAATGTTCGAGCAAAAACGGCTGATTTTCGACAAAAGAGATAACACCCCCCATTACGTCATGCTTCAGAAATGTGGAAAATGGTGCATTTTCAAATGTTTTATTTTTGAACGTCAGTTCACATTTGTAGGTGGATCATCAGTGTTAGAGCTAAAATTAGCATGTTTAAAGTGATTTTCATGCTTCCAGGGGCCCAAAACACAAGATTTATGGAATGGTTAAAAGTGCATGAAAATGGCCAATTTACTCACTCTGAGTTCTCAAAAAGGGTTTCTTCACCCCGGGAAGTTAATTAAATACCATTTGGAGGCATTTAATGTTAGAGCAAAAACGGCTGATTTTCGACAAAAGAGATAACACCCCCCCATTACGTCATGCTTCAGAAATGTGGAAAATGGTCCGTTTTCAAATGTTTTATTTTTGAACGTCAGTTCACATTTGTAGGTGGATCATCAGTGTTAGAGCTAAAATTAGCATGTTTAAAGTGATTTTCATGCTTCCAGGGGCTCGGGAAGTTAATTAAATACCATTTGGAGGCATTTAATGTTCGAGCAAAAACGGCTGATTTTCGACAAAAGAGATAACACCCCCTTATTACGTCATGCTTCAGAAATGTGGAAAATGGTCCGTTTTCAAATGTTTTATTTTTGAACGTCAGTTCACATTTGTAGGTGGATCATCAGTGTTAGAGCTAAAATTAGCATGTTTAAAGTGATTTTCATGCTTCCAGGGGCTCGGGAAGTTAATTAAATACCATTTGGAGGCATTTAATGTTCGAGCAAAAACGGCTGATTTTCGACAAAAGAGATAACACCCCCCCATTACGTCATGCTTCAGAAATGTGGAAAATGGTCCGTTTTCAAATGTTTTATTTTTGAACATCAGTTCACATTTGTAGGTGGATCATCAGTGTTAGAGCTAAAATTAGCATGTTTAAAGTGATTTTCATGCTTCCAGGGGCTCGGGAAGTTAATTAAATACCATTTGGAGGCATTTAATGTTCGAGCAAAAATGGCTGATTATCGACAAAAGAGATAACACCCCCCCATTACGTCATGCTTCAGAAATGTGGAAAATGGTCCGTTTTCAAATGTTTTATTTTTGAACGTCAGTTCACATTTGTAGGTGGATCATCAGTGTTAGAGCTAAAATTAGCATGTTTAAAGTGATTTTCATGCTTCCAGGGGCTCGGGAAGTGAAATAAATACCATTTGGAGGCATTTAATGTTCGAGCAAAAACGGCTGATTTTCCACAAAAGAGATAACACCCCCCCATTACGACATGCTTCAGAAATGTGGAAAATGGTCCGTTTTCAAATGTTTTATTTTTGAACGTCAGTTCACATTTGTAGGTGGATCATCAGTGTTAGAGCTAAAATTAGCATGTTTAAAGTGATTTTCATGCTTCCAGGGGCTCGGGAAGTTAATTAAATACCATTTGGAGGCATTTAATGTTCGAGCAAAAACGGCTGATTTTCCACAAAAGAGATAACACCCCCCCATTACGTCATGCTTCAGAAATGTGGAAAATGGTCCGTTTTCAAATGTTTTATTTTTGAACGTCAGTTCATATTTGTAGGTGGATCATCAGTGTTAGAGCTAAAATTAGCATGTTTAAAGTGATTTTCATGCTTCCAGGGGCTCGGGAAGTTAATTAAATACCATTTGGAGGCATGTAATGTTCGAGCAAAAACGGCTGATTTTCGACAATAGAGATAACACCCCCCCATTACGTCATGCTTCAGAAATGTGGAAAATGGTCCGTTTTCAAATGTTTTATTTTTGAACGTCAGTTCACATTTGTAGGTGGATCATCAGTGTTAGAGCTAAAATTAGCATGTTTACAGTGATTCTCATGCTTCCAGGGGCCCAAAACACAAGATTTATGCAATGGTTAAAAGTGCATGAAAATGGCCAATTTACTCACTCTGAGTTCTCAAAAAGGGTTTCTTCACCCCGGGAAGTTAATTAATTACCATTTGGAGGCATTTAATGTTAGAGCAAAAACGGCTGATTTTCGACAAAAGAGATAACACCCCCCCATTACGTCATGCTTCAGAAATGTGGAAAATGGTCCGTTTTCAAAAGTTTTATTTTTGAACGTCAGTTCACATTTGTAGGTGGATCATCAGTGTTAGAGCTAAAATTAGCATGTTTAAAGTGATTTTCATGCTTCCAGGGGTTCGGGAAGTTAATTAAATACCATTTGGAGGCATTTAATGTTCGAGCAAAAACGGCTGATTTTCGACAAAAGAGATAACACCCCCCCATTACGTCATGCTTCAGAAATGTGGAAAATGGTCCGTTTTCAAATGTTTTATTTTTGAACGTCAGTTCACATTTGTAGGTGGATCATCAGTGTTAGAGCTAAAATTAGCATGTTTAAAGTGATTTTCATGCTTCCAGGGGCCCAAAACACAAGATTTATGGAATGGTTAAAAGTGCATGAAAATGGCCAATTTACTCACTCTGAGTTCTCAAAAAGGGTTTCTTCACCCCGGGAAGTTAATTAAATACCATTTGGAGGCATTTAATGTTCGAGCAAAAACGGCTGATTTTCGACAAAAGAGATAACACCCCCCCATTACGTCATGCTTCAGAAATGTGGAAAATGGTCCGTTTTCAAATGTTTTATTTTTGAACGTCAGTTCACATTTGTAGGTGGATCATCAGTGTTAGAGCTAAAATTAGCATGTTTAAAGTGATTTTCATGCTTCCAGGGGCTCGGGAAGTTAATTAAATACCATTTGGAGGCATTTAATGTTCGAGCAAAAACGGCTGATTTTCGACAAAAGAGATAACACCCCCCATTACGTCATGCTTCAGAAATGTGGAAAATGGTCCGTTTTCAAATGTTTTATTTTTGAACGTCAGTTCACATTTGTAGGTGGATCATCAGTGTTAGAGCTAAAATTAGCATGTTTAAAGTGATTTTCATGCTTCCAGGGGCCCAAAACACAAGATTTATGGAATGGTTAAAAGTGCATGAAAATGGCCAATTTACTCACTCTGAGTTCTCAAAAAGGGTTTCTTCACCCCGGGAAGTTAATTAAATACCATTTGGAGGCATTTAATGTTAGAGCAAAAACGGCTGATTTTCGACAAAAGAGATAACACCCCCCCATTACGTCATGCTTCAGAAATGTGGAAAATGGTCCGTTTTCAAATGTTTTATTTTTGAACATCAGTTCACATTTGTAGGTGGATCATCAGTGTTAGAGCTAAAATTAGCATGTTTAAAGTGATTTTCATGCTTCCAGGGGCTCGGGAAGTTAATTAAATACCATTTGGAGGCATTTAATGTTCGAGCAAAAACGGCTGATTTTCGACAAAAGAGATAACACCCCCTTATTACGTCATGCTTCAGAAATGTGGAAAATGGTCAGTTTTCAAATGTTTTATTTTTGAACGTCAGTTCACATTTGTAGGTGGATCATCAGTGTTAGAGCTAAAATTAGCATGTTTAAAGTGATTTTCATGCTTCCAGGGGCTCGGGAAGTTAATTAAATACCATTTGGAGGCATTTAATGTTCGAGCAAAAACGGCTGATTTTCGACAAAAGAGATAACACCCCCCCATTACGTCATGCTTCAGAAATGTGGAAAATGGTCCGTTTTCAAATGTTTTATTTTTGAACGTCAGTTCACATTTGTAGGTGGATCATCAGTGTTAGAGCTAAAATTAGCATGTTTAAAGTGATTTTCATGCTTCCAGGGGCCCAAAACACAAGATTTATGGAATGGTTAAAAGTGCATGAAAATGGCCAATTTACTCACTCGAGTTCTCAAAAAGGGTTTCTTCACCCCGGGAAGTTAATTAAATACCATTTGGAGGCATTTAATGTTCGAGCAAAAACGGCTGATTTTCGACAAAAGAGATAACACCCCCCCATTACGTCATGCTTCAGAAATGTGGAAAATGGTCCGTTTTCAAATGTTTTATTTTTGAACGTCAGTTCACATTTGTAGGTGGATCATCAGTGTTAGAGCTAAAATTAGCATGTTTAAAGTGATTTTCATGCTTCCAGGGGCTCGGGAAGTTAATTAAATACCATTTGGAGGCATTTAATGTTCGAGCAAAAACAGCTGATTTTCGACAAAAGAGATAACACCCCCCCATTACGTCATGCTTCAGAAATGTGGAAAATGGTCCGTTTTCAAATGTTTTATTTTTGAACGTCAGTTCACATTTGTAGGTGGATCATCAGTGTTAGAGCTAAAATTAGCATGTTTAAAGTGATTTTCATGCTTCCAGGGGCCCAAAACACAAGATTTATGCAATGGTTAAAAGTGCATGAAAATGGCCAATTTACTCACTCTGAGTTCTCAAAAAGGGTTTCTTCACCCCGGGAAGTTAATTAAATACCATTTGGAGGCATTTAATGTTCGAGCAAAAACGGCTGATTTTCGACAAAAGAGATAACACCCCCCATTACGTCATGCTTCAGAAATGTGGAAAATGGTCCGTTTTCAAATGATTTATTTTTGAACGTCAGTTCACATTTGTAGGTGGATCATCAGTGTTAGAGCTAAAATTAGAATGTTTAAAGTGATTTTCATGCTTCCAGGGGTTCGGGAAGTTAATTAAATACCATTTGGAGGCATTTAATGTTCGAGCAAAAACGGCTGATTTTCGACAAAAGAGATAACACCCCCCCATTACGTCATGCTTCAGAAATGTGGAAAATGGTCCGTTTTCAAATGTTTTATTTTTGAACGTCAGTTCACATTTGTAGGTGGATCATCAGTGTTAGAGCTAAAATTAGCATGTTTAAAGTGATTTTCATGCTTCCAGGGGCCCAAAACACAAGATTTATGGAATGGTTAAAAGTGCATGAAAATGGCCAATTTACTCACTCTGAGTTCTCAAAAAGGGTTTCTTCACCCCGGGAAGTTAATTAAATACCATTTGGAGGCATTTAATGTTCGAGCAAAAACGGCTGATTTTCGACAAAAGAGATAACACCCCCCCATTACGTCATGCTTCAGAAATGTGGAAAATGGTCCGTTTTCAAAAGTTTTATTTTTGAACGTCAGTTCACATTTGTAGGTGGATCATCAGTGTTAGAGCTAAAATTAGCATGTTTAAAGTGATTTTCATGCTTCCAGGGGTTCGGGAAGTTAATTAAATACCATTTGGAGGCATTTAATGTTCGAGCAAAAACGGCTGATTTTCGACAAAAGAGATAACACCCCCCCATTACGTCATGCTTCAGAAATGTGGAAAATGGTCCGTTTTCAAATGTTTTATTTTTGAACGTCAGTTCACATTTGTAGGTGGATCATCAGTGTTAGAGCTAAAATTAGCATGTTTAAAGTGATTTTCATGCTTCCAGGGGCCCAAAACACAAGATTTATGGAATGGTTAAAAGTGCATGAAAATGGCCAATTTACTCACTCTGAGTTCTCAAAAAGGGTTTCTTCACCCCGGGAAGTTAATTAAATACCATTTGGAGGCATTTAATGTTCGAGCAAAAACGGCTGATTTTCGACAAAAGAGATAACACCCCCCCATTACATCATGCTTCAGAAATGTGGAAAATGGTCCGTTTTCAAATGTTTTATTTTTGAACGTCAGTTCACATTTGTAGGTGGATCATCAGTGTTAGAGCTAAAATTAGCATGTTTAAAGTGATTTTCATGCTTCCAGGGGCTCGGGAAGTTAATTAAATACCATTTGGAGGCATTTAATGTTCGAGCAAAAACGGCTGATTTTCGACAAAAGAGATAACACGCCCCATTACGTCATGCTTCAGAAATGTGGAAAATGGTCCGTTTTCAAATGTTTTATTTTTGAACGTCAGTTCACATTTGTAGGTGGATCATCAGTGTTAGAGCTAAAATTAGCATGTTTAAAGTGATTTTCATGCTTCCAGGGGCCCAAAACACAAGATTTATGGAATGGTTAAAAGTGCATGAAAATGGCCAATTTACTCACTCTGAGTTCTCAAAAAGGGTTTCTTCACCCCGGGAAGTTAATTAAATACCATTTGGAGGCATTTAATGTTAGAGCAAAAACGGCTGATTTTCGACAAAAGAGATAACACCCCCCCATTACGTCATGCTTCAGAAATGTGGAAAATGGTCCGTTTTCAAATGTTTTATTTTTGAACATCAGTTCACATTTGTAGGTGGATCATCAGTGTTAGAGCTAAAATTAGCATGTTTAAAGTGATTTTCATGCTTCCAGGGGCTCGGGAAGTTAATTAAATACCATTTGGAGGCATTTAATGTTCGAGCAAAAACGGCTGATTTTCGACAAAAGAGATAACACCCCCTTATTACGTCATGCTTCAGAAATGTGGAAAATGGTCAGTTTTCAAATGTTTTATTTTTGAACGTCAGTTCACATTTGTAGGTGGATCATCAGTGTTAGAGCTAAAATTAGCATGTTTAAAGTGATTTTCATGCTTCCAGGGGCTCGGGAAGTTAATTAAATACCATTTGGAGGCATTTAATGTTCGAGCAAAAACGGCTGATTTTCGACAAAAGAGATAACACCCCCCCATTACGTCATGCTTCAGAAATGTGGAAAATGGTCCGTTTTCAAATGTTTTATTTTTGAACGTCAGTTCACATTTGTAGGTGGATCATCAGTGTTAGAGCTAAAATTAGCATGTTTAAAGTGATTTTCATGCTTCCAGGGGCCCAAAACACAAGATTTATGCAATGGTTAAAAGTGCATGAAAATGGCCAATTTACTCACTCTGAGTTCTCAAAAAGGGTTTCTTCACCCCGGGAAGTTAATTAAATACCATTTGGAGGCATTTAATGTTCAAGCAAAAACGGCTGATTTTCGACAAAAGAGATAACACCCCCCATTACGTCATGCTTCAGAAATGTGGAAAATGGTCCGTTTTCAAATGTTTTATTTTTGAACGTCAGTTCACATTTGTAGGTGGATCATCAGTGTTAGAGCTAAAATTAGCATGTTTAAAGTGATTTTCATGCTTCCAGGGGTTCGGGAAGTTAATTAAATACCATTTGGAGGCATTTAATGTTCGAGCAAAAACGGCTGATTTTCGACAAAAGAGATAACACCCCCCCATTACGTCATGCTTCAGAAATGTGGAAAATGGTCCGTTTTCAAATGTTTTATTTTTGAACGTCAGTTCACATTTGTAGGTGGATCATCAGTGTTAGAGCTAAAATTAGCATGTTTAAAGTGATTTTCATGCTTCCAGGGGCCCAAAACACAAGATTTATGGAATGGTTAAAAGTGCATGAAAATGGCCAATTTACTCACTCTGAGTTCTCAAAAAGGGTTTCTTCACCCCGGGAAGTTAATTAAATACCATTTGGAGGCATTTAATGTTCGAGCAAAAACGGCTGATTTTCGACAAAAGAGATAACACCCCCCCATTACGTCATGCTTCAGAAATGTGGAAAATGGTCCGTTTTCAAAAGTTTTATTTTTGAACGTCAGTTCACATTTGTAGGTGGATCATCAGTGTTAGAGCTAAAATTAGCATGTTTAAAGTGATTTTCATGCTTCCAGGGGTTCGGGAAGTTAATTAAATACCATTTGGAGGCATTTAATGTTCGAGCAAAAACGGCTGATTTTCGACAAAAGAGATAACACCCCCCCATTACGTCATGCTTCAGAAATGTGGAAAATGGTCCGTTTTCAAATGTTTTATTTTTGAACGTCAGTTCACATTTGTAGGTGGATCATCAGTGTTAGAGCTAAAATTAGCATGTTTAAAGTGATTTTCATGCTTCCAGGGGCCCAAAACACAAGATTTATGGAATGGTTAAAAGTGCATGAAAATGGCCAATTTACTCACTCTGAGTTCTCAAAAAGGGTTTCTTCACCCCGGGAAGTTAATTAAATACCATTTGGAGGCATTTAATGTTCGAGCAAAAACGGCTGATTTTCGACAAAAGAGATAACACCCCCCCATTACGTCATGCTTCAGAAATGTGGAAAATGGTCCGTTTTCAAATGTTTTATTTTTGAACGTCAGTTCACATTTGTAGGTGGATCATCAGTGTTAGAGCTAAAATTAGCATGTTTAAAGTGATTTTCATGCTTCCAGGGGCTCGGGAAGTTAATTAAATACCATTTGGAGGCATTTAATGTTCGAGCAAAAACGGCTGATTTTCGACAAAAGAGATAACACGCCCCATTACGTCATGCTTCAGAAATGTGGAAAATGGTCCGTTTTCAAATGTTTTATTTTTGAACGTCAGTTCACATTTGTAGGTGGATCATCAGTGTTAGAGCTAAAATTAGCATGTTTAAAGTGATTTTCATGCTTCCAGGGGCCCAAAACACAAGATTTATGGAATGGTTAAAAGTGCATGAAAATGGCCAATTTACTCACTCTGAGTTCTCAAAAAGGGTTTCTTCACCCCGGGAAGTTAATTAAATACCATTTGGAGGCATTTAATGTTAGAGCAAAAACGGCTGATTTTCGACAAAAGAGATAACACCCCCCCATTACGTCATGCTTCAGAAATGTGGAAAATGGTCCGTTTTCAAATGTTTTATTTTTGAACATCAGTTCACATTTGTAGGTGGATCATCAGTGTTAGAGCTAAAATTAGCATGTTTAAAGTGATTTTCATGCTTCCAGGGGCTCGGGAAGTTAATTAAATACCATTTGGAGGCATTTAATGTTCGAGCAAAAACGGCTGATTTTCGACAAAAGAGATAACACCCCCTTATTACGTCATGCTTCAGAAATGTGGAAAATGGTCAGTTTTCAAATGTTTTATTTTTGAACGTCAGTTCACATTTGTAGGTGGATCATCAGTGTTAGAGCTAAAATTAGCATGTTTAAAGTGATTTTCATGCTTCCAGGGGCTCGGGAAGTTAATTAAATACCATTTGGAGGCATTTAATGTTCGAGCAAAAACGGCTGATTTTCGACAAAAGAGATAACACCCCCCCATTACGTCATGCTTCAGAAATGTGGAAAATGGTCCGTTTTCAAATGTTTTATTTTTGAACGTCAGTTCACATTTGTAGGTGGATCATCAGTGTTAGAGCTAAAATTAGCATGTTTAAAGTGATTTTCATGCTTCCAGGGGCCCAAAACACAAGATTTATGGAATGGTTAAAAGTGCATGAAAATGGCCAATTTACTCACTCGAGTTCTCAAAAAGGGTTTCTTCACCCCGGGAAGTTAATTAAATACCATTTGGAGGCATTTAATGTTCGAGCAAAAACGGCTGATTTTCGACAAAAGAGATAACACCCCCCCATTACGTCATGCTTCAGAAATGTGGAAAATGGTCCGTTTTCAAATGTTTTATTTTTGAACGTCAGTTCACATTTGTAGGTGGATCATCAGTGTTAGAGCTAAAATTAGCATGTTTAAAGTGATTTTCATGCTTCCAGGGGCTCGGGTAGTTAATTAAATACCATTTGGAGGCATTTAATGTTCGAGCAAAAACGGCTGATTTTCGACAAAAGAGATAACACCCCCCCATTACGTCATGCTTCAGAAATGTGGAAAATGGTCCGTTTTCAAATGTTTTATTTTTGAACGTCAGTTCACATTTGTAGGTGGATCATCAGTGTTAGAGCTAAAATTAGCATGTTTAAAGTGATTTTCATGCTTCCAGGGGCTCGGGAAGTTAATTAAATACCATTTGGAGGCATTTAATGTTCGAGCAAAAACGGCTGATTTTCGACAAAAGAGATAACACCCCCCCATTACGTCATGCTTCAGAAATGTGGAAAATGGTCCGTTTTCAAATGTTTTATTTTTGAACGTCAGTTCACATTTGTAGGTGGATCATCAGTGTTAGAGCTAAAATTAGCATGTTTAAAGTGATTTTCATGCTTCCAGGGGCCCAAAACACAAGATTTATGGAATGGTTAAAAGTGCATGAAAATGGCCAATTTACTCACTCTGAGTTCTCAAAAAGGGTTTCTTCACCCCGGGAAGTTAATTAAATACCATTTGGAGGCATTTAATGTTAGAGCAAAAACGGCTGATTTTCGACAAAAGAGATAACACCCCCCATTACGTCATGCTTCAGAAATGTGGAAAATGGTCCGTTTTCAAATGTTTTATTTTTGAACGTCAGTTCACATTTGTAGGTGGATCATCAGTGTTAGAGCTAAAATTAGCATGTTTAAAGTGATTTTCATGCTTCCAGGGGCCCAAAACACAAGATTTATGGAATGGTTAAAAGTGCATGAAAATGGCCAATTTACTCACTCTGAGTTCTCAAAAAGGGTTTCTTCACCCCGGGAAGTTAATTAAATACCATTTGGAGGCATTTAATGTTCGAGCAAAAACGGCTGATTTTCGACAAAAGAGATAACACCCCCCATTACGTCATGCTTCAGAAATGTGGAAAATGGTCCGTTTTCAAATGTTTTATTTTTGAACGTCAGTTCACATTTGTAGGTGGATCATCAGTGTTAGAGCTAAAATTAGCATGTTTAAAGTGATTTTCATGCTTCCAGGGGCCCAAAACACAAGATTTATGGAATGGTTAAAAGTGCATGAAAATGGCCAATTTACTCACTCTGAGTTCTCAAAAAGGGTTTCTTCACCCCGGGAAGTTAATTAAATACCATTTGGAGGCATTTAATGTTCGAGCAAAAACGGCTGATTTTCGACAAAAGAGATAACACCCCCCCATTACGTCATGCTTCAGAAATGTGGAAAATGGTCCGTTTTCAAATGTTTTATTTTTGAACGTCAGTTCACATTTGTAGGTGGATCATCAGTGTTAGAGCTAAAATTAGCATGTTTAAAGTGATTTTCATGCTTCCAGGGGCTCGGGAAGTGAAATAAATACCATTTGGAGGCATTTAATGTTCGAGCAAAAACGGCTGATTTTCCACAAAAGAGATAACACCCCCCCATTACGTCATGCTTCAGAAATGTGGAAAATGGTCCGTTTTCAAATGTTTTATTTTTGAACGTCAGTTCACATTTGTAGGTGGATCATCAGTGTTAGAGCTAAAATTAGCATGTTTAAAGTGATTTTCATGCTTCCAGGGGCTCGGGAAGTTAATTAAATACCATTTTCAGGCATTTAATGTTCGAGCAAAAACGGCTGATTTTCCACAAAAGAGATAACACCCCCCCATTACGTCATGCTTCAGAAATGTGGAAAATGGTCCGTTTTCAAATGTTTTATTTTTGAACGTCAGTTCACATTTGTAGGTGGATCATCAGTGTTAGAGCTAAAATTAGCATGTTTAAAGTGATTTTCATGCTTCCAGTGGCTCGGGAAGTGAAATAAATACCATTTGGAGGCATTTAATGTTCGAGCAAAAACGGCTGATTTTCCACAAAAGAGATAACACCCCCCCATTACGTCATGCTTCAGAAATGTGGAAAATGGTCCGTTTTCAAATGTTTTATTTTTGAAAGTCAGTTCACATTTGTAGGTGGATCATCAGTGTTAGAGCTAAAATTAGCATGTTTAAAGTGATTTTCATGCTTCCAGTGGCTCGGGAAGTGAAATAAATACCATTTGGAGGCATTTAATGTTCGAGCAAAAACGGCTGATTTTCCACAAAAGAGATAACACCCCCCCATTACGTCATGCTTCAGAAATGTGGAAAATGGTCCGTTTTCAAATGTTTTATTTTTGAACGTCAGTTCACATTTGTAGGTGGATGATCAGTGTTAGAGCTAAAATTAGCATGTTTAAAGTTATTTTCATGCTTCCAGGGGCCCAAAACACAAGATTTATGGAATGGTTAAAAGTGCATGAAAATGGCCAATTTACTCACTCTAAGTTCTCAAAAAGGGTTTCTTCACCCCGGGAAGTTAATTAAATACCATTTGGAGGCATTTAATGTTAGAGCAAAAACGGCTGATTTTCGACAAAAGAGATAACACCCCCCCATTACTTCATGCTTCAGAAATGTGGAAAATGGTCCGTTTTCAAATGTTTTATTTTTGAACGTCAGTTCACATTTGTAGGTGGATCATCAGTGTTAGAGCTAAAATTAGCATGTTTAAAGTGATTTTCATGCTTCCAGGGGCCCAAAACACAAGATTTATGGAATGGTTAAAAGTGCATGAAAATGGCCAATTTACTCACTCTGAGTTCTCAAAAAGGGTTTCTTCACCCCGGGAAGTTAATTAAATACCATTTGGAGGCATTTAATGTTAGAGCAAAAACGGCTGATTTTCGACAAAAGAGATAACACCCCCCCATTACGTCATGCTTCAGAAATGTGGAAAATGGTCCGTTTTCAAATGTTTTATTTTTGAACGTCAGTTCACATTTGTAGGTGGATCATCAGTGTTAGAGCTAAAATTAGCATGTTTAAAGTGATTTTCATGCTTCCAGGGGCTCGGGAAGTGAAATAAATACCATTTGGAGGCATTTAATGTTCGAGCAAAAACGGCTGATTTTCGACAAAAGAGATAACACCCCCCATTACGTCATGCTTCAGAAATGTGGAAAATGGTCCGTTTTCAAATGTTTTATTTTTGAACGTCAGTTCACATTTGTAGGTGGATCATCAGTGTTAGAGCTAAAATTAGCATGTTTAAAGTGATTTTCATGCTTCCAGGGGCTCGGGAAGTTAATTAAATACCATTTGGAGGCATTTAATGTTCGAGCAAAAACGGCTGATTTTCGACAAAAGAGATAACACGCCCCATTACGTCATGCTTCAGAAATGTGGAAAATGGTCCGTTTTCAAATGTTTTATTTTTGAACGTCAGTTCACATTTGTAGGTGGATCATCAGTGTTAGAGCTAAAATTAGCATGTTTAAAGTGATTTTCATGCTTCCAGGGGCCCAAAACACAAGATTTATGGAATGGTTAAAAGTGCATGAAAATGGCCAATTTACTCACTCTGAGTTCTCAAAAAGGGTTTCTTCACCCCGGGAAGTTAATTAAATACCATTTGGAGGCATTTAATGTTAGAGCAAAAACGGCTGATTTTCGACAAAAGAGATAACACCCCCCCATTACGTCATGCTTCAGAAATGTGGAAAATGGTCCGTTTTCAAATGTTTTATTTTTGAACATCAGTTCACATTTGTAGGTGGATCATCAGTGTTAGAGCTAAAATTAGCATGTTTAAAGTGATTTTCATGCTTCCAGGGGCTCGGGAAGTTAATTAAATACCATTTGGAGGCATTTAATGTTCGAGCAAAAACGGCTGATTTTCGACAAAAGAGATAACACCCCCTTATTACGTCATGCTTCAGAAATGTGGAAAATGGTCAGTTTTCAAATGTTTTATTTTTGAACGTCAGTTCACATTTGTAGGTGGATCATCAGTGTTAGAGCTAAAATTAGCATGTTTAAAGTGATTTTCATGCTTCCAGGGGCTCGGGAAGTTAATTAAATACCATTTGGAGGCATTTAATGTTCGAGCAAAAACGGCTGATTTTCGACAAAAGAGATAACACCCCCCCATTACGTCATGCTTCAGAAATGTGGAAAATGGTCCGTTTTCAAATGTTTTATTTTTGAACGTCAGTTCACATTTGTAGGTGGATCATCAGTGTTAGAGCTAAAATTAGCATGTTTAAAGTGATTTTCATGCTTCCAGGGGCCCAAAACACAAGATTTATGGAATGGTTAAAAGTGCATGAAAATGGCCAATTTACTCACTCGAGTTCTCAAAAAGGGTTTCTTCACCCCGGGAAGTTAATTAAATACCATTTGGAGGCATTTAATGTTCGAGCAAAAACGGCTGATTTTCGACAAAAGAGATAACACCCCCCAATTACGTCATGCTTCAGAAATGTGGAAAATGGTCCGTTTTCAAATGTTTTATTTTTGAACGTCAGTTCACATTTGTAGGTGGATCATCAGTGTTAGAGCTAAAATTAGCATGTTTAAAGTGATTTTCATGCTTCCAGGGGCTCGGGAAGTTAATTAAATACCATTTGGAGGCATTTAATGTTCGAGCAAAAACGGCTGATTTTCGACAAAAGAGATAACACCCCCCCATTACGTCATGCTTCAGAAATGTGGAAAATGGTCCGTTTTCAAATGTTTTATTTTTGAACGTCAGTTCACATTTGTAGGTGGATCATCAGTGTTAGAGCTAAAATTAGCATGTTTAAAGTGATTTTCATGCTTCCAGGGGCTCGGGAAGTTAATTAAATACCATTTGGAGGCATTTAATGTTCGAGCAAAAACGGCTGATTTTCGACAAAAGAGATAACACCCCCCCATTACGTCATGCTTCAGAAATGTGGAAAATGGTCCGTTTTCAAATGTTTTATTTTTGAACGTCAGTTCACATTTGTAGGTGGATCATCAGTGTTAGAGTTAAAATTATCATGTTTAAAGTGATTTTCATGCTTCCAGGGGCCCAAAACACAAGATTTATGGAATGGTTAAAAGTGCATAAAAATGGCCAATTTACTCACTCTGAGTTCTCAAAAAGGGTTTCTTCACCCCGGGAAGTTAATTAAATACCATTTGGAGGCATTTAATGTTAGAGCAAAAACGGCTGATTTTCGACAAAAGAGATAACACCCCCCCATTACGTCATGCTTCAGAAATGTGGAAAATGGTCCGTTTTCAAATGTTTTATTTTTGAACGTCAGTTCACATTTGTAGGTGGATCATCAGTGTTAGAGCTAAAATTAGCATGTTTAAAGTGATTTTCATGCTTCCAGGGGCCCAAAACACAAGATTTATGGAATGGTTAAAAGTGCATGAAAATGGCCAATTTACTCACTCTGAGTTCTCAAAAAGGGTTTCTTCACCCCGGGAAGTTAATTAAATACCATTTGGAGGCATTTAATGTTCGAGCAAAAACGGCTGATTTTCGACAAAAGAGATAACACCCCCCATTACGTCATGCTTCAGAAATGTGGAAAATGGTCCGTTTTCAAATGTTTTATTTTTGAACGTCAGTTCACATTTGTAGGTGGATCATCAGTGTTAGAGCTAAAATTAGCATGTTTAAAGTGATTTTCATGCTTCCAGGGGCCCAAAACACAAGATTTATGGAATGGTTAAAAGTGCATGAAAATGGCCAATTTACTCACTCTGAGTTCTCAAAAAGGGTTTCTTCACCCCGGGAAGTTAATTAAATACCATTTGGAGGCATTTAATGTTCGAGCAAAAACGGCTGATTTTCGACAAAAGAGATAACACCCCCCCATTACGTCATGCTTCAGAAATGTGGAAAATGGTCCGTTTTCAAATGTTTTATTTTTGAACGTCAGTTCACATTTGTAGGTGGATCATCAGTGTTAGAGCTAAAATTAGCATGTTTAAAGTGATTTTCATGCTTCCAGGGGCTCGGGAAGTGAAATAAATACCATTTGGAGGCATTTAATGTTCGAGCAAAAACGGCTGATTTTCCACAAAAGAGATAACACCCCCCCATTACGTCATGCTTCAGAAATGTGGAAAATGGTCCGTTTTCAAATGTTTTATTTTTGAACGTCAGTTCACATTTGTAGGTGGATCATCAGTGTTAGAGCTAAAATTAGCATGTTTAAAGTGATTTTCATGCTTCCAGGGGCTCGGGAAGTTAATTAAATACCATTTGGAGGCATTTAATGTTCGAGCAAAAACGGCTGATTTTCCACAAAAGAGATAACACCCCCCCATTACGTCATGCTTCAGAAATGTGGAAAATGGTCCGTTTTCAAATGTTTTATTTTTGAACGTCAGTTCACATTTGTAGGTGGATCATCAGTGTTAGAGCTAAAATTAGCATGTTTAAAGTGATTTTCATGCTTCCAGTGGCTCGGGAAGTGAAATAAATACCATTTGGAGGCATTTAATGTTCGAGCAAAAACGGCTGATTTTCCACAAAAGAGATAACACCCCCCCATTACGTCATGCTTCAGAAATGTGGAAAATGGTCCGTTTTCAAATGTTTTATTTTTGAAAGTCAGTTCACATTTGTAGGTGGATCATCAGTGTTAGAGCTAAAATTAGCATGTTTAAAGTGATTTTCATGCTTCCAGTGGCTCGGGAAGTGAAATAAATACCATTTGGAGGCATTTAATGTTCGAGCAAAAACGGCTGATTTTCCACAAAAGAGATAACACCCCCCCATTACGTCATGCTTCAGAAATGTGGAAAATGGTCCGTTTTCAAATGTTTTATTTTTGAACGTCAGTTCACATTTGTAGGTGGATGATCAGTGTTAGAGCTAAAATTAGCATGTTTAAAGTTATTTTCATGCTTCCAGGGGCCCAAAACACAAGATTTATGGAATGGTTAAAAGTGCATGAAAATGGCCAATTTACTCACTCTAAGTTCTCAAAAAGGGTTTCTTCACCCCGGGAAGTTAATTAAATACCATTTGGAGGCATTTAATGTTAGAGCAAAAACGGCTGATTTTCGACAAAAGAGATAACACCCCCCCATTACTTCATGCTTCAGAAATGTGGAAAATGGTCCGTTTTCAAATGTTTTATTTTTGAACGTCAGTTCACATTTGTAGGTGGATCATCAGTGTTAGAGCTAAAATTAGCATGTTTAAAGTGATTTTCATGCTTCCAGGGGCCCAAAACACAAGATTTATGGAATGGTTAAAAGTGCATGAAAATGGCCAATTTACTCACTCTGAGTTCTCAAAAAGGGTTTCTTCACCCCGGGAAGTTAATTAAATACCATTTGGAGGCATTTAATGTTAGAGCAAAAACGGCTGATTTTCGACAAAAGAGATAACACCCCCCCATTACGTCATGCTTCAGAAATGTGGAAAATGGTCCGTTTTCAAATGTTTTATTTTTGAACGTCAGTTCACATTTGTAGGTGGATCATCAGTGTTAGAGCTAAAATTAGCATGTTTAAAGTGATTTTCATGCTTCCAGGGGCTCGGGAAGTGAAATAAATACCATTTGGAGGCATTTAATGTTCGAGCAAAAACGGCTGATTTTCGACAAAAGAGATAACACCCCCCATTACGTCATGCTTCAGAAATGTGGAAAATGGTCCGTTTTCAAATGTTTTATTTTTGAACGTCAGTTCACATTTGTAGGTGGATCATCAGTGTTAGAGCTAAAATTAGCATGTTTAAAGTGATTTTCATGCTTCCAGGGGCTCGGGAAGTTAATTAAATACCATTTGGAGGCATTTAATGTTCGAGCAAAAAAGGCTGATTTTCCCCAAAAGAGATAACACCCCCCCATTACGTCATGCTTCAGAAATGTGGAAAATGGTCCGTTTTCAAATGTTTTATTTTTGAACATCAGTTCACAGTTGTAGGTGGATCATCAGTGTTAGAGCTAAAATTAGCATGTTTAAAGTGATTTTCATGCTTCCAGGGGCCCAAAACACAAGATTTATGGAATGGTTAAAAGTGCATGAAAATGGCCAATTTACTCACTCTGAGTTCTCAAAAAGGGTTTCTTCACCCCGGGAAGTTAATTAAATACCATTTGGAGGCATTTAATGTTAGAGCAAAAACGGCTGATTTTCGACAAAAGAGAGAACACCCCCCCATTACGTCATGCTTCAAAAATGTGGAAAATGGTCCGTTTTCAAATGTTTTATTTTTGAACGTCAGTTCACATTTGTAGGTGGATCATCAGTGTTAGAGCTAAAATTAGCATGTTTAAAGTGATTTTCATGCTTCCAGGGGCTCGGGAAGTTAATTAAATACCATTTGGAGGCATTTAATGTTAGAGCAAAAACGGCTGATTTTCGACAAAAGAGATAACACCCCCCCATTACGTCATGCTTCAGAAATGTGGAAAATGGTCCGTTTTCAAATGTTTTATTTTTGAACGTCAGTTCACATTTGTAGGTGGATCATCAGTGTTAGAGCTAAAATTAGCATGTTTAAAGTGATTTTCATGCTTCCAGGGGCCCAAAACACAAGATTTATGGAATGGTTAAAAGTGCATGAAAATGGCCAATTTACTCACTCTGAGTTCTCAAAAAGGGTTTCTTCACCCCGGGAAGTTAATTAAATACCATTTGGAGGCATTTAATGTTAGAGCAAAAACGGCTGATTTTCGACAAAAGAGATAACACCCCCCCATTACTTCATGCTTCAGAAATGTGGAAAATGGTCCGTTTTCAAATGTTTTATTTTTGAACGTCAGTTCACATTTGTAGGTGGATCATCAGTGTTAGAGCTAAAATTAGCATGTTTTAAGTGATTTTCATGCTTCCAGGGGCCCAAAACACAAGATTTATGGAATGGTTAAAAGTGCATGAAAATGGCCAATTTACTCACTCTGAGTTCTCAAAAAGGGTTTCTTCACCCCGGGAAGTTAATTAAATACCATTTGGAGGCATTTAATGTTAGAGCAAAAACGGCTGATTTTCGACAAAAGAGATAACACCCCCCCATTACGTCATGCTTCAGAAATGTGGAAAATGGTCCGTTTTCAAATGTTTTATTTTTGAACGTCAGTTCACATTTGTAGGTGGATCATCAGTGTTAGAGCTAAAATTAGCATGTTTAAAGTGATTTTCATGCTTCCAGGGGCTCGGGAAGTTAATTAAATACCATTTGGAGGCATTTAATGTTCGAGCAAAAAAGGCTGATTTTCCCCAAAAGAGATAACACCCCCCCATTACGTCATGCTTCAGAAATGTGGAAAATGGTCCGTTTTCAAATGTTTTATTTTTGAACGTCAGTTCACAGTTGTAGGTGGATCATCAGTGTTAGAGCTAAAATTAGCATGTTTAAAGTGATTTTCATGCTCCCAGGGGCCCAAAACACAAGATTTATGGAATGGTTAAAAGTGCATGAAAATGGCCAATTTACTCACTCTGAGTTCTCAAAAAGGGTTTCTTCACCCCGGGAAGTTAATTAAATACCATTTGGAGGCATTTAATGTTAGAGCAAAAACGGCTGATTTTCGACAAAAGAGAGAACACCCCCCCATTACGTCATGCTTCAAAAATGTGGAAAATGGTCCGTTTTCAAATGTTTTATTTTTGAACGTCAGTTCACATTTGTAGGTGGATCATCAGTGTTAGAGCTAAAATTAGCATGTTTAAAGTGATTTTCATGCTTCCAGGGGCTCGGGAAGTTAATTAAATACCATTTGGAGGCATTTAATGTTAGAGCAAAAACGGCTGATTTTCGACAAAAGAGATAACACCCCCCCATTACGTCATGCTTCAGAAATGTGGAAAATGGTCCGTTTTCAAATGTTTTATTTTTGAACGTCAGTTCACATTTGTAGGTGGATCATCAGTGTTAGAGCTAACATTAGCATGTTTAAAGTGATTTTCATGCTTCCAGGGGCCCAAAACACAAGATTTATGGAATGGTTAAAAGTGCATGAAAATGGCCAATTTACTCACTCTGAGTTCTCAAAAAGGGTTTCTTCACCCCGGGAAGTTAATTAAATACCATTTGGAGGCATTTAATGTTAGAGCAAAAACGGCTGATTTTCGACAAAAGAGATAACACCCCCCCATTACGTCATGCTTCAGAAATGTGGAAATGGTCCGTTTTCAAATGTTTTATTTTTGAACGTCAGTTCACATTTGTAGGTGGATCATTAGTGTTAGAGCTAAAATTAGCATGTTTAAAGTGATTTTCATGCTTCCAGGGGCTCGGGAAGTTAATTAAATACCATTTGGAGGCATTTAATGTTCGAGCAAAAACGGCTGATTTTCGACAAAAGACATAACACCCCCCCATTACGTCATGTTTCAGAAATGTGGAAAATAGTCCGTTTTCAAATGTTTTATTTTTGAACGTCAGTTCACATTTGTAGGTGGATCATCAGTGTTAGAGCTAAAATTAGCATGTTTAAAGTGATTTTCATGCTTCCAGGGGCCCAAAACACAAGATTTATGGAATGGTTAAAAGTGCATGAAAATGGCTAATTTACTCACTCTGAGTTCTCAAAAAGGGTTTCTTCACCCCGGGAAGTTAATTAAATACCATTTGGAGGCATTTAATGTTCGAGCAAAAACGGCTGATTTTCGACAAAAGAGATAACACCCCCCCATTACGTCATGCTTCAGAAATGTGGAAAATGGTCCGTTTTCAAATGTTTTATTTTTGAACGTCAGTTCACATTTGTAGGTGGATCATCAGTGTTAGAGCTAAAATTAGCATGTTTAAAGTGATTTTCATGCTTCCAGGGGCTCGGGAAGTTAATTAAATACCATTTGGAGGCATTTAATGTTCGAGCAAAAACGGCTGATTTTCGACAAAAGAGATAACACCCCCCCATTACGTCATGCTTCAGAAATGTGGAAAATGGTCCGTTTTCAAATGTTTTATTTTTGAACGTCAGTTCACATTTGTAGGTGGATCATCAGTGTTAGAGCTAAAATTAGCATGTTTAAAGTGATTTTCATGCTTCTTGGGGCCCAAAACACAAGATTTATGGAATGGTTAAAAGTGCATGAAAATGGCCAATTTACTCACTCTGAGTTCTCAAAAAGGGTTTCTTCACCCCGGGAAGTTAATTAAATACCATTTGGAGGCATTTATTGTTAGAGCAAAAACGGATGATTTTCGACAAAAGAGATAACACCCCCCCATTACGTCATGCTTCAGAAATGTGGAAAATGGTCCGTTTTCAAATGTTTTATTTTTGAACGTCAGTTCACATTTGTAGGTGGATCATCAGTGTTAGAGCTAAAATTAGCATCTTTAAAGTGATTTTCATGCTTCCAGGGGTTCGGGAAGTTAATTAAATACCATTTGGAGGCATTTAATTTAAAGCAAAAACGGCTGATTTTCGACAAAAGAGATAACACCCCCCCATTACGTCATGCTTCAGAAATGTGGAAAATGGTCCGTTTTCAAATGTTTCATTTTTGAACGTCAGTTCACATTTGTAGGTGGATCATCAGTGTTAGAGCTAAAATTAGCATGTTTAAAGTGATTTTCATGCTTCTTGGGGCCCAAAACACAAGATTTATGGAATGGTTAAAAGTGCATGAAAATGGCCAATTTACTCACTCTGAGTTCTCAAAAAGGGTTTCTTCACCCCGGGAAGTTAATTAAATACCATTTGGAGGCATTTAATGTTAGAGCAAAAACGGCTGATTTTCGACAAAAGAGATAACACCCCCCCATTACGTCATGCTTCAGAAATGTGGAAAATGGTCCGTTTTCAAATGTTTTATTTTTGAACGTCAGTTCACATTTGTAGGTGGATCATCAGTGTTAGAGCTAAAATTAGCATGTTTAAAGTGATTTTCATGCTTCCAGGGGCTCGGGAAGTTAATTAAATACCATTTGGAGGCATTTAATGTTCGAGCAAAAACGGCTGATTTTTGACAAAAGAGATAACACCCCCCCATTACGTCATGCTTCAGAAATGTGGAAAATGGTCCGTTTTCAAATGTTTTATTTTTGAACGTCAGTTCACATTTGTAGGTGGATCATCAGTGTTAGAGCTAAAATTAGCATGTTTAAAGTGATTTTCATGCTTCCAGGGGCTCGGGAAGTTAATTAAATACCATTTGGAGGCATTTAATGTTCGAGCAAAAAAGGCTGATTTTCCCCAAAAGAGATAACACCCCCCCATTACGTCATGCTTCAGAAATGTGGAAAATGGTCCGTTTTCAAATGTTTTATTTTTGAACGTCAGTTCACATTTGTAGGTGGATCATCAGTGTTAGAGCTAAAATTAGCATGTTTAAAGTGATTTTCATGCTTCCAGGGGCCCAAAACACAAGATTTATGGAATGGTTAAAAGTGCATGAAAATGGCCAATTTACTCACTCTGAGTTCTCAAAAAGGGTTTCTTCACCCCGGGAAGTTAATTAAATACCATTTGGAGGCATTTAATGTTAGAGCAAAAACGGCTGATTTTCGACAAAAGAGAGAACACCCCCCCATTACGTCATGCTTCAAAAATGTGGAAAATGGTCCGTTTTCAAATGTTTTATTTTTGAACGTCAGTTCACATTTGTAGGTGGATCATCAGTGTTAGAGCTAAAATTAGCATGTTTAAAGTGATTTTCATGCTTCCAGGGGCTCGGGAAGTTAATTAAATACCATTTGGAGGCATTTAATGTTAGAGCAAAAACGGCTGATTTTCGACAAAAGAGATAACACCCCCCCATTACGTCATGCTTCAGAAATGTGGAAAATGGTCCGTTTTCAAATGTTTTATTTTTGAACGTCAGTTCACATTTGTAGGTGGATCATCAGTGTTAGAGCTAACATTAGCATGTTTAAAGTGATTTTCATGCTTCCAGGGGCCCAAAACACAAGATTTATGGAATGGTTAAAAGTGCATGAAAATGGCCAATTTACTCACTCTGAGTTCTCAAAAAGGGTTTCTTCACCCCGGGAAGTTAATTAAATACCATTTGGAGGCATTTAATGTTAGAGCAAAAACGGCTGATTTTCGACAAAAGAGATAACACCCCCCCATTACGTCATGCTTCAGAAATGTGGAAATGGTCCGTTTTCAAATGTTTTATTTTTGAACGTCAGTTCACATTTGTAGGTGGATCATCAGTGTTAGAGCTAAAATTAGCATGTTTAAAGTGATTTTCATGCTTCCAGGGGCTCGGGAAGTTAATTAAATACCATTTGGAGGCATTTAATGTTCGAGCAAAAACGGCTGATTTTCGACAAAAGACATAACACCCCCCCATTACGTCATGCTTCAGAAATGTGGAAAATGGTCCGTTTTCAAATGTTTTATTTTTGAACGTCAGTTCACATTTGTAGGTGGATCATCAGTGTTAGAGCTAAAATTAGCATGTTTAAAGTGATTTTCATGCTTCCAGGGGCCCAAAACACAAGATTTATGGAATGGTTAAAAGTGCATGAAAATGGCTAATTTACTCACTCTGAGTTCTCAAAAAGGGTTTCTTCACCCCGGGAAGTTAATTAAATACCATTTGGAGGCATTTAATGTTCGAGCAAAAACGGCTGATTTTCGACAAAAGAGATAACACCCCCCCATTACGTCATGCTTCAGAAATGTGGAAAATGGTCCGTTTTCAAATGTTTTATTTTTGAACGTCAGTTCACATTTGTAGGTGGATCATCAGTGTTAGAGCTAAAATTAGCATCTTTAAAGTGATTTTCATGCTTCCAGGGGTTCGGGAAGTTAATTAAATACCATTTGGAGGCATTTAATTTAAAGCAAAAACGGCTGATTTTCGACAAAAGAGATAACACCCCCCCATTACGTCATGCTTCAGAAATGTGGAAAATGGTCCGTTTTCAAATGTTTTATTTTTGAACGTCAGTTCACATTTGTAGGTGGATCATCAGTGTTAGAGCTAAAATTAGCATGTTTAAAGTGATTTTCATGCTTCTTGGGGCCCAAAACACAAGATTTATGGAATGGTTAAAAGTGCATGAAAATGGCCAATTTACTCACTCTGAGTTCTCAAAAAGGGTTTCTTCACCCCGGGAAGTTAATTAAATACCATTTGGAGGCATTTAATGTTAGAGCAAAAACGGCTGATTTTCGACAAAAGAGATAACACCCCCCCATTACGTCATGCTTCAGAAATGTGGAAAATGGTCCGTTTTCAAATGTTTTATTTTTGAACGTCAGTTCACATTTGCAGGTGGATCATCAGTGTTAGAGCTAAAATTAGCATGTTTAAAGTGATTTTCATGCTTCCAGGGGCTCGGGAAGTTAATTAAATACCATTTGGAGGCATTTAATGTTCGAGCAAAAACGGCTGATTTTTGACAAAAGAGATAACACCCCCCCATTACGTCATGCTTCAGAAATGTGGAAAATGGTCCGTTTTCAAATGTTTTATTTTTGAACGTCAGTTCACATTTGTAGGTGGATCATCAGTGTTAGAGCTAAAATTAGCATGTTTAAAGTGATTTTCATGCTTCCAGGGGCCCAAAACACAAGATTTATGGAATGGTTAAAAGTGCATGAAAATGGCCAATTTACTCACTCTGAGTTCTCAAAAAGGGTTTCTTCACCCCGGGAAGTTAATTAAATACCATTTGGAGGCATTTAATGTTAGAGCAAAAACGGCTGATTTTCGACAAAAGAGATAACACCCCCCCATTACGTGATGCTTCAGAAATGTGGAAAATGGTCCGTTTTCAAATGTTTTATTTTTGAACGTCAGTTCACATTTGTAGGTGGATCATCAGTGTTAGAGCTAAAATTAGCATGTTTAAAGTGATTTTCATGCTTCCAGGGGCCCAAAACACAAGATTTATGGAATGGTTAAAAGTGCATGAAAATGGCTAATTTACTCACTCTGAGTTCTCAAAAAGGGTTTCTTCACCCCGGGAAGTTAATTAAATACCATTTGGAGGCATTTAATGTTCGAGCAAAAACGGCTGATTTTCGACAAAAGAGATAACACCCCCCCATTACGTCATGCTTCAGAAATGTGGAAAATGGTCCGTTTTCAAATGTTTTATTTTTGAACGTCAGTTCACATTTGTAGGTGGATCATCAGTGTTAGAGCTAAAATTAGCATGTTTAAAGTGATTTTCATGCTTCCAGGGGCTCGGGAAGTTAATTAAATACCATTTGGAGGCATTTAATGTTCGAGCAAAAACGGCTGATTTTCGACAAAAGAGATAACACCCCCCCATTACGTCATGCTTCAGAAATGTGGAAAATGGTCCGTTTTCAAATGTTTTATTTTTGAACGTCAGTTCACATTTGTAGGTGGATCATCAGTGTTAGAGCTAAAATTAGCATGTTTAAAGTGATTTTCATGCTTCTTGGGGCCCAAAACACAAGATTTATGGAATGGTTAAAAGTGCATGAAAATGGCCAATTTACTCACTCTGAGTTCTCAAAAAGGGTTTCTTCACCCCGGGAAGTTAATTAAATACCATTTGGAGGCATTTATTGTTAGAGCAAAAACTGATGATTTTCGACAAAAGAGATAACACCCCCCCATTACGTCATGCTTCAGAAATGTGGAAAATGGTCCGTTTTCAAATGTTTTATTTTTGAACGTCAGTTCACATTTGTAGGTGGATCATCAGTGTTAGAGCTAAAATTAGCATCTTTAAAGTGATTTTCATGCTTCCAGGGGCTCGGGAAGTTAATTAAATACCATTTGGAGGCATTTAATGTTCGAGCAAAAACGGCTGATTTTCGACAAAAGAGATAACACCCCCTTATTACGTCATGCTTCAGAAATGTGGAAAATGGTCCGTTTTCAAATGTTTTATTTTTGAACGTCAGTTCACATTTGTAGGTGGATCATCAGTGTTAGAGCTAAAATTAGCATGTTTAAAGTGATTTTCATGCTTCCAGGGGCTCGGGAAGTTAATTAAATACCATTTGGAGGCATTTAATGTTCGAGCAAAAACGGCTGATTTTCGACAAAAGAGATAACACCCCCCCCATTACGTCATGCTTCAGAAATGTGGAAAATGGTCTGTTTTCAAATGTTTTATTTTTGAACGTCAGTTCACATTTGTAGGTGGATCATCAGTGTTAGAGCTAAAATTAGCATGTTTAAAGTGATTTTCATGCTTCCAGGGGCTCGGGAAGTTAATTAAATACCATTTGGAGGCATTTAATGTTCGAGCAAAAATGGCTGATTTTCGACAAAAGAGATAACACCCCCCCATTACGTCATGCTTCAGAAATGTGGAAAATGGTCCGTTTTCAAATGTTTTATTTTTGAACGTCAGTTCACATTTGTAGGTGGATCATCAGTGTTAGAGCTAAAATTAGCATGTTTAAAGTGATTTTCATGCTTCCAGGGGCTCGGGAAGTGAAATAAATACCATTTGGAGGCATTTAATGTTCGAGCAAAAACGGCTGATTTTCCACAAAAGAGACAACACCCCCCCATTACGACATGCTTCAGAAATGTGGAAAATGGTCCGTTTTCAAATGTTTTATTTTTGAACGTCAGTTCACATTTGTAGGTGGATCATCAGTGTTAGAGCTAAAATTAGCATGTTTAAAGTGATTTTCATGCTTCCAGGGGCTCGGGAAGTTAATTAAATACCATTTGGAGGCATTTAATGTTCGAGCAAAAACGGCTGATTTTCCACAAAAGAGATAACACCCCCCCATTACGTCATGCTTCAGAAATGTGGAAAATGGTCCGTTTTCAAATGTTTTATTTTTGAACGTCAGTTCACATTTGTAGGTGGATCATCAGTGTTAGAGCTAAAATTAGCATGTTTAAAGTGATTTTCATGCTTCCAGGGGCTCGGGAAGTTAATTAAATACCATTTGGAGGCATTTAATGTTCGAGCAAAAACGGCTGATTTTCGACAAAAGAGATAACACCCCCCCATTACGTCATGCTTCAGAAATGTGGAAAAAGGTCCGTTTTCAAATGTTTTATTTTTGAACGTCAGTTCACATTTGTAGGTGGATCATCAGTGTTAGAGCTAAAATTAGCATGTTTAAAGTGATTCTCATGCTTCCAGGGGCCCAAAACACAAGATTTATGCAATGGTTAAAAGTGCATGAAAATGGCCAATTTACTCACTCTGAGTTCTCAAAAAGGGTTTCTTCACCCCGGGAAGTTAATTAATTACCATTTGGAGGCATTTAATGTTAGAGCAAAAACGGCTGATTTTCGACAAAAGAGATAACACCCCCCCATTACGTCATGCTTCAGAAATGTGGAAAATGGTCCGTTTTCAAATGTTTTATTTTTGAACGTCAGTTCACATTTGTAGGTGGATCATCAGTGTTAGAGCTAAAATTAGCATGTTTAAAGTGATTTTCATGCTTCCAGGGGCTCGGGAAGTTAATTAAATACCATTTGGAGGCATTTAATGTTCGAGCAAAAAAGGCTGATTTTCCCCAAAAGAGATAACACCCCCCCATTACGTCATGCTTCAGAAATGTGGAAAATGGTCCGTTTTCAAATGTTTTATTTTTGAACGTCAGTTCACATTTGTAGGTGGATCATCAGTGTTAGAGCTAAAATGAGCATGTTTAAAGTGATTTTCATGCTTCCAGGGGCCCAAAACACAAGATTTATGGAATGGTTAAAAGTGCATGAAAATGGCCAATTTACTCACTCTGAGTTCTCAAAAAGGGTTTCTTCACCCCGGGAAGTTAATTAAATACCATTTGGAGGCATTTAATGTTAGAGCAAAAACGGCTGATTTTCGACAAAAGAGAGAACACCCCCCCATTACGTCATGCTTCAAAAATGTGGAAAATGGTCCGTTTTCAAATGTTTTATTTTTGAACGTCAGTTCACATTTGTAGGTGGATCATCAGTGTTAGAGCTAAAATTAGCATGTTTAAAGTGATTTTCATGCTTCCAGGGGCTCGGGAAGTTAATTAAATACCATTTGGAGGCATTTAATGTTAGAGCAAAAACGGCTGATTTTCGACAAAAGAGATAACACCCCCCCATTACGTCATGCTTCAGAAATGTGGAAAATGGTCCGTTTTCAAATGTTTTATTTTTGAACGTCAGTTCACATTTGTAGGTGGATCATCAGTGTTAGAGCTAAAATTAGCATGTTTAAAGTGATTTTCATGCTTCCAGGGGCCCAAAACACAAGATTTATGGAATGGTTAAAAGTGCATGAAAATGGCCAATTTACTCACTCTGAGTTCTCAAAAAGGGTTTCTTCACCCCGGGAAGTTAATTAAATACCATTTGGAGGCATTTAATGTTAGAGCAAAAACGGCTGATTTTCGACAAAAGAGATAACACCCCCCCATTACGTCATGCTTCAGAAATGTGGAAATGGTCCGTTTTCAAATGTTTTATTTTTGAACGTCAGTTCACATTTGTAGGTGGATCATCAGTGTTAGAGCTAAAATTAGCATGTTTAAAGTGATTTTCATGCTTCCAGGGGCTCGGGAAGTTAATTAAATACCATTTGGAGGCATTTAATGTTCGAGCAAAAACGGCTGATTTTCGACAAAAGAGATAACACCCCCCCATTACGTCATGCTTCAGAAATGTGGAAAATGGTCCGTTTTCAAATGTTTTATTTTTGAACATCAGTTCACATTTGTAGGTGGATCATCAGTGTTAGAGCTAAAATTAGCATGTTTAAAGTGATTTTCATGCTTCCAGGGGCCCAAAACACAAGATTTATGGAATGGTTAAAAGTGCTTGAAAATGGCTAATTTACTCACTCTGAGTTCTCAAAAAGGGTTTCTTCACCCCGGGAAGTTAATTAAATACCATTTGGAGGCATTTAATGTTCGAGCAAAAACGGCTGATTTTCGACAAAAGAGATAACACCCCCCCATTACGTCATGCTTCAGAAATGTGGAAAATGGTCCGTTTTCAAATGTTTTATTTTTGAACGTCAGTTCACATTTGTAGGTGGATCATCAGTGTTAGAGCTAAAATTAGCATGTTTAAAGTGATTTTCATGCTTCCAGGGGCTCGGGAAGTTAATTAAATACCATTTGGAGGCATTTAATGTTCGAGCAAAAACGGCTGATTTTCGACAAAAGAGATAACACCCCCCCATTACGTCATGCATCAGAAATGTGGAAAATGGTCCGTTTTCAAATGTTTTATTTTTGAACGTCAGTTCACATTTGTAGGTGGATCATCAGTGTTAGAGCTAAAATTAGCATGTTTAAAGTGATTTTCATGCTTCTTGGGGCCCAAAACACAAGATTTATGGAATGGTTAAAAGTGCATGAAAATGGCCAATTTACTCACTCTGAGTTCTCAAAAAGGGTTTCTTCACCCCGGGAAGTTGATTAAATACCATTTGGAGGCATTTATTGTTAGAGCAAAAACGGATGATTTTCGACAAAAGAGATAACACCCCCCCATTACGTCATGCTTCAGAAATGTGGAAAATGGTCCGTTTTCAAATGTTTTATTTTTGAACGTCAGTTCACATTTGTAGGTGGATCATCAGTGTTAGAGCTAAAATTAGCATCTTTAAAGTGATTTTCATGCTTCCAGGGGTTCGGGAAGTTAATTAAATACCATTTGGAGGCATTTAATGTTAGAGCAAAAACGGCTGATTTTCGACAAAAGAGATAACACCCCCCCATTACGTCATGCTTCAGAAATGTGGAAAATGGTCCGTTTTCAAATGTTTCATTTTTGAACGTCAGTTCACATTTGTAGGTGGATCATCAGTGTTAGAGCTAAAATTAGCATGTTTAAAGTGATTTTCATGCTTCTTGGGGCCCAAAACACAAGATTTATGGAATGGTTAAAAGTGCATGAAAATGGCCAATTTACTCACTCTGAGTTCTCAAAAAGGGTTTCTTCACCCCGGGAAGTTAATTAAATACCATTTGGAGGCATTTAATGTTAGAGCAAAAACGGCTGATTTTCGACAAAAGAGATAACACCCCCCCATTACGTCATGCTTCAGAAATGTGGAAAATGGTCCGTTTTCAAATGTTTTATTTTTGAACGTCAGTTCACATTTGTAGGTGGATCATCAGTGTTAGAGCTAAAATTAGCATGTTTAAAGTGATTTTCATGCTTCCAGGGGCTCGGGAAGTTAATTAAATACCATTTGGAGGCATTTAATGTTCGAGCAAAAACGGCTGATTTTTGACAAAAGAGATAACACCCCCCCATTACGTCATGCTTCAGAAATGTGGAAAATGGTCCGTTTTCAAATGTTTTATTTTTGAACGTCAGTTCACATTTGTAGGTGGATCATCAGTGTTAGAGCTAAAATTAGCATGTTTAAAGTGATTTTCATGCTTCCAGGGGCCCAAAACACAAGATTTATGGAATGGTTAAAAGTGCATGAAAATGGCCAATTTACTCACTCTGAGTTCTCAAAAAGGGTTTCTTCACCCCGGGAAGTTAATTAAATACCATTTGGAGGCATTTAATGTTAGAGCAAAAACGGCTGATTTTCGACAAAAGAGATAACACCCCCCCATTACGTCATGCTTCAGAAATGTGGAAAATGGTCCGTTTTCAAATGTTTTATTTTTGAACGTCAGTTCACATTTGTAGGTGGATCATCAGTGTTAGAGCTAAAATTAGCATGTTTAAAGTGATTTTCATGCTTCCAGGGGCCCAAAACACAAGATTTATGGAATGGTTAAAAGTGCATGAAAATGGCTAATTTACTCACTCTGAGTTCTCAAAAAGGGTTTCTTCACCCCGGGAAGTTAATTAAATACCATTTGGAGGCATTTAATGTTCGAGCAAAAACGGCTGATTTTCGACAAAAGAGATAACACCCCCCCATTACGTCATGCTTCAGAAATGTGGAAAATGGTCCGTTTTCAAATGTTTTATTTTTGAACGTCAGTTCACATTTGTAGGTGGATCATCAGTGTTAGAGCTAAAATTAGCATGTTTAAAGTGATTTTCATGCTTCTTGGGGCCCAAAACACAAGATTTATGGAATGGTTAAAAGTGCATGAAAATGGCCAATTTACTCACTCTGAGTTCTCAAAAAGGGTTTCTTCACCCCGGGAAGTTAATTAAATACCATTTGGAGGCATTTATTGTTAGAGCAAAAACGGATGATTTTCGACAAAAGAGATAACACCCCCCCATTACGTCATGCTTCAGAAATGTGGAAAATGGTCCGTTTTCAAATGTTTTATTTTTGAACGTCAGTTCACATTTGTAGGTGGATCATCAGTGTTAGAGCTAAAATTAGCATTTTTAAAGTGATTTTCATGCTTCCAGGGGTTCGGGAAGTTAATTAAATACCATTTGGAGGCATTTAATGTTAGAGCAAAAACGGCTGATTTTCGACAAAAGAGATAACACCCCCCCCATTACGTCATGCTTCAGAAATGTGGAAAATGGTCCGTTTTCAAATGTTTCATTTTTGAACGTCAGTTCACATTTGTAGGTGGATCATCAGTGTTAGAGCTAAAATTAGCATGTTTAAAGTGATTTTCATGCTTCTTGGGGCCCAAAACACAAGATTTATGGAATGGTTAAAAGTGCATGAAAATGGCCAATTTACTCACTCTGAGTTCTCAAAAAGGGTTTCTTCACCCCGGGAAGTTAATTAAATACCATTTGGAGGCATTTAATGTTAGAGCAAAAACGGCTGATTTTCGACAAAAGAGATAACACCCCCCCATTACGTCATGCTTCAGAAATGTGGAAAATGGTCCGTTTTCAAATGTTTTATTTTTGAACGTCAGTTCACATTTGTAGGTGGATCATCAGTGTTAGAGCTAAAATTAGCATGTTTAAAGTGATTTTCATGCTTCCAGGGGCTCGGGAAGTTAATTAAATACCATTTGGAGGCATTTAATGTTCGAGCAAAAACGGCTGATTTTTGACAAAAGAGATAACACCCCCCCATTACGTCATGCTTCAGAAATGTGGAAAATGGTCCGTTTTCAAATGTTTTATTTTTGAACGTCAGTTCACATTTGTAGGTGGATCATCAGTGTTAGAGCTAAAATTAGCATGTTTAAAGTGATTTTCATGCTTCCAGGGGCCCAAAACACAAGATTTATGGAATGGTTAAAAGTGCATGAAAATGGCCAATTTACTCACTCTGAGTTCTCAAAAAGGGTTTCTTCACCCCGGGAAGTTAATTAAATACCATTTGGAGGCATTTAATGTTAGAGCAAAAACGGCTGATTTTCGACAAAAGAGATAACACCCCCCCATTACGTCATGCTTCAGAAATGTGGAAAATGGTCCGTTTTCAAATGTTTTATTTTTGAACGTCAGTTCACATTTGTAGGTGGATCATCAGTGTTAGAGCTAAAATTAGCATGTTTAAAGTGATTTTCATGCTTCCAGGGGCCCAAAACACAAGATTTATGCAATGGTTAAAAGTGCATGAAAATGGCCAATTTACTCACTCTGAGTTCTCAAAAAGGGTTTCTTCACCCCGGGAAGTTAATTAAATACCATTTGGAGGCATTTAATGTTCGAGCAAAAACGGCTGATTTTCGACAAAAGAGATAACACCCCCCCATTACGTCATGCTTCAGAAATGTGGAAAATGGTCCGTTTTCAAATGTTTTATTTTTGAACGTCAGTTCACATTTGTAGGTGGATCATCAGTGTTAGAGCTAAAATTAGCATGTTTAAAGTGATTTTCATGCTTCCAGGGGTTCGGGAAGTTAATTAAATACCATTTGGAGGCATTTAATGTTCGAGCAAAAACGGCTGATTTTCGACAAAAGAGATAACACCCCCCCATTACGTCATGCTTCAGAAATGTGGAAAATGGTCCGTTTTCAAATGTTTTATTTTTGAACGTCAGTTCACATTTGTAGGTGGATCATCAGTGTTAGAGCTAAAATTAGCATGTTTAAAGTGATTTTCATGCTTCCAGGGGCCCAAAACACAAGATTTATGGAATGGTTAAAAGTGCATGAAAATGGCCAATTTACTCACTCTGAGTTCTCAAAAAGGGTTTCTTCACCCCGGGAAGTTAATTAAATACCATTTGGAGGCATTCAATGTTCGAGCAAAAACGGCTGATTTTCGACAAAAGAGATAACACCCCCCCATTACGTCATGCTTCAGAAATGTGGAAAATGGTCCGTTTTCAAATGTTTTATTTTTGAACGTCAGTTCACATTTGTAGGTGGATCATCAGTGTTAGAGCTAAAATTAGCATGTTTAAAGTGATTTTCATGCTTCCAGGGGTTCGGGAAGTTAATTAAATACCATTTGGAGGCATTTAATGTTCGAGCAAAAACGGCTGATTTTCGACAAAAGAGATAACACCCCCCCATTACGTCATGCTTCAGAAATGTGGAAAATGGTCCGTTTTCAAATGTTTTATTTTTGAACGTCAGTTCACATTTGTAGGTGGATCATCAGTGTTAGAGCTAAAATTAGCATGTTTAAAGTGATTTTCATGCTTCCAGGGGCCCAAAACACAAGATTTATGGAATGGTTAAAAGTGCATGAAAATGGCCAATTTACTCACTCTGAGTTCTCAAAAAGGGTTTCTTCACCCCGGGAAGTTAATTAAATACCATTTGGAGGCATTTAATGTTCGAGCAAAAACGGCTGATTTTCGACAAAAGAGATAACACCCCCCCATTACGTCATGCTTCAGAAATGTGGAAAATGGTCCGTTTTCAAATGTTTTATTTTTGAACGTCAGTTCACATTTGTAGGTGGATCATCAGTGTTAGAGCTAAAATTAGCATGTTTAAAGTGATTTTCATGCTTCCAGGGGCTCGGGAAGTTAATTAAATACCATTTGGAGGCATTTAATGTTCGAGCAAAAACGGCTGATTTTCGACAAAAGAGATAACACCCCCCATTACGTCATGCTTCAGAAATGTGGAAAATGGTCCGTTTTCAAATGTTTTATTTTTGAACGTCAGTTCACATTTGTAGGTGGATCATCAGTGTTAGAGCTAAAATTAGCATGTTTAAAGTGATTTTCATGCTTCCAGGGGCCCAAAACACAAGATTTATGGAATGGTTAAAAGTGCATGAAAATGGCCAATTTACTCACTCTGAGTTCTCAAAAAGGGTTTCTTCACCCCGGGAAGTTAATTAAATACCATTTGGAGGCATTTAATGTTAGAGCAAAAACGGCTGATTTTCGACAAAAGAGATAACACCCCCCCATTACGTCATGCTTCAGAAATGTGGAAAATGGTCCGTTTTCAAATGTTTTATTTTTGAACGTCAGTTCACATTTGTAGGTGGATCATCAGTGTTAGAGCTAAAATTAGCATGTTTAAAGTGATTTTCATGCTTCCAGGGGCTCGGGAAGTTAATTAAATACCATTTGGAGGCATTTAATGTTCGAGCAAAAACGGCTGATTTTCGACAAAAGAGATAACACCCCCTTATTACGTCATGCTTCAGAAATGTGGAAAATGGTCCGTTTTCAAATGTTTTATTTTTGAACGTCAGTTCACATTTGTAGGTGGATCATCAGTGTTAGAGCTAAAATTAGCATGTTTAAAGTGATTTTCATGCTTCCAGGGGCTCGGGAAGTTAATTAAATACCATTTGGAGGCATTTAATGTTCGAGCAAAAACGGCTGATTTTCGACAAAAGAGATAACACCCCCCCATTACGTCATGCTTCAGAAATGTGGAAAATGGTCCGTTTTCAAATGTTTTATTTTTGAACGTCAGTTCACATTTGTAGGGGGATCATCAGTGTTAGAGCTAAAATTAGCATGTTTAAAGTGATTTTCATGCTTCCAGGGGCCCAAAACACAAGATTTATGGAATGGTTAAAAGTGCATGAAAATGGCCAATTTACTCACTCTGAGTTCTCAAAAAGGGTTTCTTCACCCCGGGAAGTTAATTAAATACCATTTGGAGGCATTTAATGTTCGAGCAAAAACGGCTGATTTTCGACAAAAGAGATAACACCCCCCCATTACGTCATGCTTCAGAAATGTGGAAAATGGTCCGTTTTCAAATGTTTTATTTTTGAACGTCAGTTCACATTTGTAGGTGGATCATCAGTGTTAGAGCTAAAATTAGCATGTTTAAAGTGATTTTCATGCTTCCAGGGGCTCGGGAAGTTAATTAAATACCATTTGGAGGCATTTAATGTTCGAGCAAAAACGGCTGATTTTCGACAAAAGAGATAACACCCCCCCATTACGTCATGCTTCAGAAATGTGGAAAATGGTCCGTTTTCAAATGTTTTATTTTTGAACGTCAGTTCACATTTGTAGGTGGATCATCAGTGTTAGAGCTAAAATTAGCATGTTTAAAGTGATTTTCATGCTTCCAGGGGCTCGGGAAGTTAATTAAATACCATTTGGAGGCATTTAATGTTCGAGCAAAAACGGCTGATTTTCGACAAAAGAGATAACACCCCCCCATTACGTCATGCTTCAGAAATGTGGAAAATGGTCCGTTTTCAAATGTTTTATTTTTGTACGTCAGTTCACATTTGTAGGTGGATCATCAGTGTTAGAGCTAAAATTAGCATGTTTAAAGTGATTTTCATGCTTCCAGGGGCCCAAAACACAAGATTTATGGAATGGTTAAAAGTGCATGAAAATGGCCAATTTACTCACTCTGAGTTCTCAAAAAGGGTTTCTTCACCCCGGGAAGTTAATTAAATACCATTTGGAGGCATTTAATGTTCGAGCAAAAACGGCTGATTTTCGACAAAAGAGATAACACCCCCCATTACGTCATGCTTCAGAAATGTGGAAAATGGTCCATTTTCAAATGTTTTATTTTTGAACGTCAGTTCACATTTGTAGGTGGATCATCAGTGTTAGAGCTAAAATTAGCATGTTTAAAGTGATTTTCATGCTTCCAGGGGCCCAAAACACAAGATTTATGGAATGGTTAAAAGTGCATGAAAATGGCCAATTTACTCACTCTGAGTTCTCAAAAAGGGTTTCTTCACCCCGGGAAGTTAATTAAATACCATTTGGAGGCATTTAATGTTCGAGCAAAAACGGCTGATTTTCGACAAAAGAGATAACACCCCCCCATTACGTCATGCTTCAGAAATGTGGAAAATGGTCCGTTTTCAAATGTTTTATTTTTGAACGTCAGTTCACATTTGTAGGTGGATCATCAGTGTTAGAGCTAAAATTAGCATGTTTAAAGTGATTTTCATGCTTCCAGGGGCTCGGGAAGTGAAATAAATACCATTTGGAGGCATTTAATGTTCGAGCAAAAACGGCTGATTTTCCACAAAAGAGATAACACCCCCCCATTACGTCATGCTTCAGAAATGTGGAAAATGGTCCGTTTTCAAATGTTTTATTTTTGAACGTCAGTTCACATTTGTAGGTGGATCATCAGTGTTAGAGCTAAAATTAGCATGTTTAAAGTGATTTTCATGCTTCCAGGGGCTCGGGAAGTTAATTAAATACCATTTGGAGGCATTTAATGTTCGAGCAAAAACGGCTGATTTTCCACAAAAGAGATAACACCCCCCCATTACGTCATGCTTCAGAAATGTGGAAAATGGTCCGTTTTCAAATGTTTTATTTTTGAACGTCAGTTCACATTTGTAGGTGGATCATCAGTGTTAGAGCTAAAATTAGCATGTTTAAAGTGATTTTCATGCTTCCAGGGGCTCGGGAAGTTAATTAAATACCATTTGGAGGCATTTAATGTTCGAGCAAAAACGGCTGATTTTCGACAAAAGAGATAACACCCCCCCATTACGTCATGCTTCAGAAATGTGGAAAATGGTCCGTTTTCAAATGTTTTATTTTTGAACGTCAGTTCACATTTGTAGGTGGATCATCAGTGTTAGAGCTAAAATTAGCATGTTTAAAGTGATTTTCATGCTTCCAGTGGCTCGGGAAGTGAAATAAATACCATTTGGAGGCATTTAATGTTCGAGCAAAAACGGCTGATTTTCCACAAAAGAGATAACACCCCCCCATTACGTCATGCTTCAGAAATGTAGAAAATGGTCCGTTTTCAAATGTTTTATTTTTGAACGTCAGTTCACATTTGTAGGTGGATGATCAGTGTTAGAGCTAAAATTAGCATGTTTAAAGTTATTTTCATGCTTCCAGGGGCCCAAAACACAAGATTTATGGAATGGTTAAAAGTGCATGAAAATGGCCAATTTACTCACTCTAAGTTCTCAAAAAGGGTTTCTTCACCCCGGGAAGTTAATTAAATACCATTTGGAGGTATTTAATGTTAGAGCAAAAACGGCTGATTTTCGACAAAAGAGATAACACCCCCCCATTACTTCATGCTTCAGAAATGTGGAAAATGGTCCGTTTTCAAATGTTTTATTTTTGAACGTCAGTTCACATTTGTAGGTGGATCATCAGTGTTAGAGCTAAAATTAGCATGTTTAAAGTGATTTTCATGCTTCCAGGGGCCCAAAACACAAGATTTATGGAATGGTTAAAAGTGCATGAAAATGGCCAATTTACTCACTCTGAGTTCTCAAAAAGGGTTTCTTCACCCCGGGAAGTTAATTAAATACCATTTGGAGGCATTTAATGTTAGAGCAAAAACGGCTGATTTTCGACAAAAGAGATAACACCCCCCCATTACGTCATGCTTCAGAAATGTGGAAAATGGTCCGTTTTCAAATGTTTTATTTTTGAACGTCAGTTCACATTTGTAGGTGGATCATCAGTGTTAGAGCTAAAATTAGCATGTTTAAAGTGATTTTCATGCTTCCAGGGGCTCGGGAAGTGAAATAAATACCATTTGGAGGCATTTAATGTTCGAGCAAAAACGGCTGATTTTCGACAAAAGAGATAACACCCCCCCATTACGTCATGCTTCAGAAATGTGGAAAATGGTCCGTTTTCAAATGTTTTATTTTTGAACGTCAGTTCACATTTGTAGGTGGATCATCAGTGTTAGAGCTAAAATTAGCATGTTTAAAGTGATTTTCATGCTTCCAGGGGCTCGGGAAGTTAATTAAATACCATTTGGAGGCATTTAATGTTCGAGCAAAAACGGCTGATTTTCCACAAAAGAGATAACACCCCCCCATTACGTCATGCTTCAGAAATGTAGAAAATGGTCCGTTTTCAAATGTTTTATTTTTGAACGTCAGTTCACATTTGTAGGTGGATGATCAGTGTTAGAGCTAAAATTAGCATGTTTAAAGTTATTTTCATGCTTCCAGGGGCCCAAAACACAAGATTTATGGAATGGTTAAAAGTGCATGAAAATGGCCAATTTACTCACTCTAAGTTCTCAAAAAGGGTTTCTTCACCCCGGGAAGTTAATTAAATACCATTTGGAGGCATTTAATGTTAGAGCAAAAACGGCTGATTTTCGACAAAAGAGATAACACCCCCCCATTACTTCATGCTTCAGAAATGTGGAAAATGGTCCGTTTTCAAATGTTTTATTTTTGAACGTCAGTTCACATTTGTAGGTGGATCATCAGTGTTAGAGCTAAAATTAGCATGTTTAAAGTGATTTTCATGCTTCCAGGGGCCCAAAACACAAGATTTATGGAATGGTTAAAAGTGCATGAAAATGGCCAATTTACTCACTCTGAGTTCTCAAAAAGGGTTTCTTCACCCCGGGAAGTTAATTAAATACCATTTGGAGGCATTTAATGTTAGAGCAAAAACGGCTGATTTTCGACAAAAGAGATAACACCCCCCCATTACGTCATGCTTCAGAAATGTGGAAAATGGTCCGTTTTCAAATGTTTTATTTTTGAACGTCAGTTCACATTTGTAGGTGGATCATCAGTGTTAGAGCTAAAATTAGCATGTTTAAAGTGATTTTCATGCTTCCAGGGGCTCGGGAAGTGAAATAAATACCATTTGGAGGCATTTAATGTTCGAGCAAAAACGGCTGATTTTCGACAAAAGAGATAACACCCCCCCATTACGTCATGCTTCAGAAATGTGGAAAATGGTCCGTTTTCAAATGTTTTATTTTTGAACGTCAGTTCACATTTGTAGGTGGATCATCAGTGTTAGAGCTAAAATTAGCATCTTTAAAGTGATTTTCATGCTTCCAGGGGCTCGGGAAGTTAATTAAATACCATTTGGAGGCATTTAATGTTCGAGCAAAAACGGCTGATTTTCGACAAAAGAGATAACACCCCCTTATTACGTCATGCTTCAGAAATGTGGAAAATGGTCCGTTTTCAAATGTTTTATTTTTGAACGTCAGTTCACATTTGTAGGTGGATCATCAGTGTTAGAGCTAAAATTAGCATGTTTAAAGTGATTTTCATGCTTCCAGGGGCTCGGGAAGTTAATTAAATACCATTTGGAGGCATTTAATGTTCGAGCAAAAACGGCTGATTTTCGACAAAAGAGATAACACCCCCCCCATTACGTCATGCTTCAGAAATGTGGAAAATGGTCTGTTTTCAAATGTTTTATTTTTGAACGTCAGTTCACATTTGTAGGTGGATCATCAGTGTTAGAGCTAAAATTAGCATGTTTAAAGTGATTTTCATGCTTCCAGGGGCTCGGGAAGTTAATTAAATACCATTTGGAGGCATTTAATGTTCGAGCAAAAATGGCTGATTTTCGACAAAAGAGATAACACCCCCCCATTACGTCATGCTTCAGAAATGTGGAAAATGGTCCGTTTTCAAATGTTTTATTTTTGAACGTCAGTTCACATTTGTAGGTGGATCATCAGTGTTAGAGCTAAAATTAGCATGTTTAAAGTGATTTTCATGCTTCCAGGGGCTCGGGAAGTGAAATAAATACCATTTGGAGGCATTTAATGTTCGAGCAAAAACGGCTGATTTTCCACAAAAGAGACAACACCCCCCCATTACGACATGCTTCAGAAATGTGGAAAATGGTCCGTTTTCAAATGTTTTATTTTTGAACGTCAGTTCACATTTGTAGGTGGATCATCAGTGTTAGAGCTAAAATTAGCATGTTTAAAGTGATTTTCATGCTTCCAGGGGCTCGGGAAGTTAATTAAATACCATTTGGAGGCATTTAATGTTCGAGCAAAAACGGCTGATTTTCCACAAAAGAGATAACACCCCCCCATTACGTCATGCTTCAGAAATGTGGAAAATGCTCCGTTTTCAAATGTTTTATTTTTGAACGTCAGTTCACATTTGTAGGTGGATCATCAGTGTTAGAGCTAAAATTAGCATGTTTAAAGTGATTTTCATGCTTCCAGGGGCTCGGGAAGTTAATTAAATACCATTTGGAGGCATTTAATGTTCGAGCAAAAACGGCTGATTTTCGACAAAAGAGATAACACCCCCCCATTACGTCATGCTTCAGAAATGTGGAAAAAGGTCCGTTTTCAAATGTTTTATTTTTGAACGTCAGTTCACATTTGTAGGTGGATCATCAGTGTTAGAGCTAAAATTAGCATGTTTAAAGTGATTCTCATGCTTCCAGGGGCCCAAAACACAAGATTTATGCAATGGTTAAAAGTGCATGAAAATGGCCAATTTACTCACTCTGAGTTCTCAAAAAGGGTTTCTTCACCCCGGGAAGTTAATTAATTACCATTTGGAGGCATTTAATGTTAGAGCAAAAACGGCTGATTTTCGACAAAAGAGATAACACCCCCCCATTACGTCATGCTTCAGAAATGTGGAAAATGGTCCGTTTTCAAATGTTTTATTTTTGAACGTCAGTTCACATTTGTAGGTGGATCATCAGTGTTAGAGCTAAAATTAGCATGTTTAAAGTGATTTTCATGCTTCCAGGGGCTCGGGAAGTTAATTAAATACCATTTGGAGGCATTTAATGTTCGAGCAAAAAAGGCTGATTTTCCCCAAAAGAGATAACACCCCCCCATTACGTCATGCTTCAGAAATGTGGAAAATGGTCCGTTTTCAAATGTTTTATTTTTGAACGTCAGTTCACATTTGTAGGTGGATCATCAGTGTTAGAGCTAAAATGAGCATGTTTAAAGTGATTTTCATGCTTCCAGGGGCCCAAAACACAAGATTTATGGAATGGTTAAAAGTGCATGAAAATGGCCAATTTACTCACTCTGAGTTCTCAAAAAGGGTTTCTTCACCCCGGGAAGTTAATTAAATACCATTTGGAGGCATTTAATGTTAGAGCAAAAACGGCTGATTTTCGACAAAAGAGAGAACACCCCCCCATTACGTCATGCTTCAAAAATGTGGAAAATGGTCCGTTTTCAAATGTTTTATTTTTGAACGTCAGTTCACATTTGTAGGTGGATCATCAGTGTTAGAGCTAAAATTAGCATGTTTAAAGTGATTTTCATGCTTCCAGGGGCTCGGGAAGTTAATTAAATAACATTTGGAGGCATTTAATGTAAGAGCAAAAACGGCTGATTTTCGACAAAAGAGATAACACCCCCCCATTACGTCATGCTTCAGAAATGTGGAAAATGGTCCGTTTTCAAATGTTTTATTTTTGAACGTCAGTTCACATTTGTAGGTGGATCATCAGTGTTAGAGCTAAAATTAGCATGTTTAAAGTGATTTTCATGCTTCCAGGGGCCCAAAACACAAGATTTATGGAATGGTTAAAAGTGCATGAAAATGGCCAATTTACTCACTCTGAGTTCTCAAAAAGGGTTTCTTCACCCCGGGAAGTTAATTAAATACCATTTGGAGGCATTTAATGTTAGAGCAAAAACGGCTGATTTTCGACAAAAGAGATAACACCCCCCCATTACGTCATGCTTCAGAAATGTGGAAATGGTCCGTTTTCAAATGTTTTATTTTTGAACGTCAGTTCACATTTGTAGGTGGATCATCAGTGTTAGAGCTAAAATTAGCATGTTTAAAGTGATTTTCATGCTTCCAGGGGCTCGGGAAGTTAATTAAATACCATTTGGAGGCATTTAATGTTCGAGCAAAAACGGCTGATTTTCGACAAAAGAGATAACACCCCCCCATTACGTCATGCTTCAGAAATGTGGAAAATGGTCCGTTTTCAAATGTTTTATTTTTGAACATCAGTTCACATTTGTAGGTGGATCATCAGTGTTAGAGCTAAAATTAGCATGTTTAAAGTGATTTTCATGCTTCCAGGGGCCCAAAACACAAGATTTATGGAATGGTTAAAAGTGCTTGAAAATGGCTAATTTACTCACTCTGAGTTCTCAAAAAGGGTTTCTTCACCCCGGGAAGTTAATTAAATACCATTTGGAGGCATTTAATGTTTGAGCAAAAACGGCTGATTTTCGACAAAAGAGATAACACCCCCCCATTACGTCATGCTTCAGAAATGTGGAAAATGGTCCGTTTTCAAATGTTTTATTTTTGAACGTCAGTTCACATTTGTAGGTGGATCATCAGTGTTAGAGCTAAAATTAGCATGTTTAAAGTGATTTTCATGCTTCCAGGGGCTCGGGAAGTTAATTAAATACCATTTGGAGGCATTTAATGTTCGAGCAAAAACGGCTGATTTTCGACAAAAGAGATAACACCCCCCCATTACGTCATGCTTCAGAAATGTGGAAAATGGTCCGTTTTCAAATGTTTTATTTTTGAACGTCAGTTCACATTTGTAGGTGGATCATCAGTGTTAGAGCTAAAATTAGCATGTTTAAAGTGATTTTCATGCTTCTTGGGGCCCAAAACACAAGATTTATGGAATGGTTAAAAGTGCATGAAAATGGCCAATTTACTCACTCTGAGTTCTCAAAAAGGGTTTCTTCACCCCGGGAAGTTGATTAAATACCATTTGGAGGCATTTATTGTTAGAGCAAAAACGGATGATTTTCGACAAAAGAGATAACACCCCCCCATTACGTCATGCTTCAGAAATGTGGAAAATTGTCCGTTTTCAAATGTTTTATTTTTGAACGTCAGTTCACATTTGTAGGTGGATCATCAGTGTTAGAGCTAAAATTAGCATCTTTAAAGTGATTTTCATGCTTCCAGGGGTTCGGGAAGTTAATTAAATACCATTTGGAGGCATTTAATGTTAGAGCAAAAACGGCTGATTTTCGACAAAAGAGATAACACCCCCCCATTACGTCATGCTTCAGAAATGTGGAAAATGGTCCGTTTTCAAATGTTTCATTTTTGAACGTCAGTTCACATTTGTAGGTGGATCATCAGTGTTAGAGCTAAAATTAGCATGTTTAAAGTGATTTTCATGCTTCTTGGGGCCCAAAACACAAGATTTATGGAATGGTTAAAAGTGCATGAAAATGGCCAATTTACTCACTCTGAGTTCTCAAAAAGGGTTTCTTCACCCCGGGAAGTTAATTAAATACCATTTGGAGGCATTTAATGTTAGAGCAAAAACGGCTGATTTTCGACAAAAGAGATAACACCCCCCCATTACGTCATGCTTCAGAAATGTGGAAAATGGTCCGTTTTCAAATGTTTTATTTTTGAACGTCAGTTCACATTTGTAGGTGGATCATCAGTGTTAGAGCTAAAATTAGCATGTTTAAAGTGATTTTCATGCTTCCAGGGGCTCGGGAAGTTAATTAAATACCATTTGGAGGCATTTAATGTTCGAGCAAAAACGGCTGATTTTTGACAAAAGAGATAACACCCCCCCATTACGTCATGCTTCAGAAATGTGGAAAATGGTCCGTTTTCAAATGTTTTATTTTTGAACGTCAGTTCACATTTGTAGGTGGATCATCAGTGTTAGAGCTAAAATTAGCATGTTTAAAGTGATTTTCATGCTTCCAGGGGCCCAAAACACAAGATTTATGGAATGGTTAAAAGTGCATGAAAATGGCCAATTTACTCACTCTGAGTTCTCAAAAAGGGTTTCTTCACCCCGGGAAGTTAATTAAATACCATTTGGAGGCATTTAATGTTAGAGCAAAAACGGCTGATTTTCGACAAAAGAGATAACACCCCCCCATTACGTCATGCTTCAGAAATGTGGAAAATGGTCCGTTTTCAAATGTTTTATTTTTGAACGTCAGTTCACATTTGTAGGTGGATCATCAGTGTTAGAGCTAAAATTAGCATGTTTAAAGTGATTTTCATGCTTCCAGGGGCCCAAAACACAAGATTTATGGAATGGTTAAAAGTGCATGAAAATGGCTAATTTACTCACTCTGAGTTCTCAAAAAGGGTTTCTTCACCCCGGGAAGTTAATTAAATACCATTTGGAGGCATTTAATGTTCGAGCAAAAACGGCTGATTTTCGACAAAAGAGATAACACCCCCCCATTACGTCATGCTTCAGAAATGTGGAAAATGGTCCGTTTTCAAATGTTTTATTTTTGAACGTCAGTTCACATTTGTAGGTGGATCATCAGTGTTAGAGCTAAAATTAGCATGTTTAAAGTGATTTTCATGCTTCTTGGGGCCCAAAACACAAGATTTATGGAATGGTTAAAAGTGCATGAAAATGGCCAATTTACTCACTCTGAGTTCTCAAAAAGGGTTTCTTCACCCCGGGAAGTTAATTAAATACCATTTGGAGGCATTTATTGTTAGAGCAAAAACGGATGATTTTCGACAAAAGAGATAACACCCCCCCATTACGTCATGCTTCAGAAATGTGGAAAATGGTCCGTTTTCAAATGTTTTATTTTTGAACGTCAGTTCACATTTGTAGGTGGATCATCAGTGTTAGAGCTAAAATTAGCATTTTTAAAGTGATTTTCATGCTTCCAGGGGTTCGGGAAGTTAATTAAATACCATTTGGAGGCATTTAATGTTAGAGCAAAAACGGCTGATTTTCGACAAAAGAGATAACACCCCCCCCATTACGTCATGCTTCAGAAATGTGGAAAATGGTCCGTTTTCAAATGTTTCATTTTTGAACGTCAGTTCACATTTGTAGGTGGATCATCAGTGTTAGAGCTAAAATTAGCATGTTTAAAGTGATTTTCATGCTTCTTGGGGCCCAAAACACAAGATTTATGGAATGGTTAAAAGTGCATGAAAATGGCCAATTTACTCACTCTGAGTTCTCAAAAAGGGTTTCTTCACCCCGGGAAGTTAATTAAATACCATTTGGAGGCATTTAATGTTAGAGCAAAAACGGCTGATTTTCGACAAAAGAGATAACACCCCCCCATTACGTCATGCTTCAGAAATGTGGAAAATGGTCCGTTTTCAAATGTTTTATTTTTGAACGTCAGTTCACATTTGTAGGTGGATCATCAGTGTTAGAGCTAAAATTAGCATGTTTAAAGTGATTTTCATGCTTCCAGGGGCTCGGGAAGTTAATTAAATACCATTTGGAGGCATTTAATGTTCGAGCAAAAACGGCTGATTTTTGACAAAAGAGATAACACCCCCCCATTACGTCATGCTTCAGAAATGTGGAAAATGGTCCGTTTTCAAATGTTTTATTTTTGAACGTCAGTTCACATTTGTAGGTGGATCATCAGTGTTAGAGCTAAAATTAGCATGTTTAAAGTGATTTTCATGCTTCCAGGGGCCCAAAACACAAGATTTATGGAATGGTTAAAAGTGCATGAAAATGGCCAATTTACTCACTCTGAGTTCTCAAAAAGGGTTTCTTCACCCCGGGAAGTTAATTAAATACCATTTGGAGGCATTTAATGTTAGAGCAAAAACGGCTGATTTTCGACAAAAGAGATAACACCCCCCCATTACGTCATGCTTCAGAAATGTGGAAAATGGTCCGTTTTCAAATGTTTTATTTTTGAACGTCAGTTCACATTTGTAGGTGGATCATCAGTGTTAGAGCTAAAATTAGCATGTTTAAAGTGATTTTCATGCTTCCAGGGGCCCAAAACACAAGATTTATGCAATGGTTAAAAGTGCATGAAAATGGCCAATTTACTCACTCTGAGTTCTCAAAAAGGGTTTCTTCACCCCGGGAAGTTAATTAAATACCATTTGGAGGCATTTAATGTTCGAGCAAAAACGGCTGATTTTCGACAAAAGAGATAACACCCCCCCATTACGTCATGCTTCTGAAATGTGGAAAATGGTCCGTTTTCAAATGTTTTATTTTTGAACGTCAGTTCACATTTGTAGGTGGATCATCAGTGTTAGAGCTAAAATTAGCATGTTTAAAGTGATTTTCATGCTTCCAGGGGTTCGGGAAGTTAATTAAATACCATTTGGAGGCATTTAATGTTCGAGCAAAAACGGCTGATTTTCGACAAAAGAGATAACACCCCCCCATTACGTCATGCTTCAGAAATGTGGAAAATGGTCCGTTTTCAAATGTTTTATTTTTGAACGTCAGTTCACATTTGTAGGTGGATCATCAGTGTTAGAGCTAAAATTAGCATGTTTAAAGTGATTTTCATGCTTCCAGGGGCCCAAAACACAAGATTTATGGAATGGTTAAAAGTGCATGAAAATGGCCAATTTACTCACTCTGAGTTCTCAAAAAGGGTTTCTTCACCCCGGGAAGTTAATTAAATACCATTTGGAGGCATTCAATGTTCGAGCAAAAACGGCTGATTTTCGACAAAAGAGATAACACCCCCCCATTACGTCATGCTTCAGAAATGTGGAAAATGGTCCGTTTTCAAATGTTTTATTTTTGAACGTCAGTTCACATTTGTAGGTGGATCATCAGTGTTAGAGCTCAAATTAGCATGTTTAAAGTGATTTTCATGCTTCCAGGGGTTCGGGAAGTTAATTAAATACCATTTGGAGGCATTTAATGTTCGAGCAAAAACGGCTGATTTTCGACAAAAGAGATAACACCCCCCCATTACGTCATGCTTCAGAAATGTGGAAAATGGTCCGTTTTCAAATGTTTTATTTTTGAACGTCAGTTCACATTTGTAGGTGGATCATCAGTGTTAGAGCTAAAATTAGCATGTTTAAAGTGATTTTCATGCTTCCAGGGGCCCAAAACACAAGATTTATGGAATGGTTAAAAGTGCATGAAAATGGCCAATTTACTCACTCTGAGTTCTCAAAAAGGGTTTCTTCACCCCGGGAAGTTAATTAAATACCATTTGGAGGCATTTAATGTTCGAGCAAAAACGGCTGATTTTCGACAAAAGAGATAACACCCCCCCATTACGTCATGCTTCAGAAATGTGGAAAATGGTCCGTTTTCAAATGTTTTATTTTTGAACGTCAGTTCACATTTGTAGGTGGATCATCAGTGTTAGAGCTAAAATTAGCATGTTTAAAGTGATTTTCATGCTTCCAGGGGCTCGGGAAGTTAATTAAATACCATTTGGAGGCATTTAATGTTCGAGCAAAAACGGCTGATTTTCGACAAAAGAGATAACACCCCCCATTACGTCATGCTTCAGAAATGTGGAAAATGGTCCGTTTTCAAATGTTTTATTTTTGAACGTCAGTTCACATTTGTAGGTGGATCATCAGTGTTAGAGCTAAAATTAGCATGTTTAAAGTGATTTTCATGCTTCCAGGGGCCCAAAACACAAGATTTATGGAATGGTTAAAAGTGCATGAAAATGGCCAATTTACTCACTCTGAGTTCTCAAAAAGGGTTTCTTCACCCCGGGAAGTTAATTAAATACCATTTGGAGGCATTTAATGTTAGAGCAAAAACGGCTGATTTTCGACAAAAGAGATAACACCCCCCCATTACGTCATGCTTCAGAAATGTGGAAAATGGTCCGTTTTCAAATGTTTTATTTTTGAACGTCAGTTCACATTTGTAGGTGGATCATCAGTGTTAGAGCTAAAATTAGCATGTTTAAAGTGATTTTCATGCTTCCAGGGGCTCGGGAAGTTAATTAAATACCATTTGGAGGCATTTAATGTTCGAGCAAAAACGGCTGATTTTCGACAAAAGAGATAACACCCCCTTATTACGTCATGCTTCAGAAATGTGGAAAATGGTCCGTTTTCAAATGTTTTATTTTTGAACGTCAGTTCACATTTGTAGGTGGATCATCAGTGTTAGAGCTAAAATTAGCATGTTTAAAGTGATTTTCATGCTTCCAGGGGCTCGGGAAGTTAATTAAATACCATTTGGAGGCATTTAATGTTCGAGCAAAAACGGCTGATTTTCGACAAAAGAGATAACACCCCCCCATTACGTCATGCTTCAGAAATGTGGAAAATGGTCCGTTTTCAAATGTTTTATTTTTGAACGTCAGTTCACATTTGTAGGGGGATCATCAGTGTTAGAGCTAAAATTAGCATGTTTAAAGTGATTTTCATGCTTCCAGGGGCCCAAAACACAAGATTTATGGAATGGTTAAAAGTGCATGAAAATGGCCAATTTACTCACTCTGAGTTCTCAAAAAGGGTTTCTTCACCCCGGGAAGTTAATTAAATACCATTTGGAGGCATTTAATGTTCGAGCAAAAACGGCTGATTTTCGACAAAAGAGATAACACCCCCCCATTACGTCATGCTTCAGAAATGTGGAAAATGGTCCGTTTTCAAATGTTTTATTTTTGAACGTCAGTTCACATTTGTAGGTGGATCATCAGTGTTAGAGCTAAAATTAGCATGTTTAAAGTGATTTTCATGCTTCCAGGGGCTCGGGAAGTTAATTAAATACCATTTGGAGGCATTTAATGTTCGAGCAAAAACGGCTGATTTTCGACAAAAGAGATAACACCCCCCCATTACGTCATGCTTCAGAAATGTGGAAAATGGTCCGTTTTCAAATGTTTTATTTTTGAACGTCAGTTCACATTTGTAGGTGGATCATCAGTGTTAGAGCTAAAATTAGCATGTTTAAAGTGATTTTCATGCTTCCAGTGGCTCGGGAAGTGAAATAAATACCATTTGGAGGCATTTAATGTTCGAGCAAAAACGGCTGATTTTCCACAAAAGAGATAACACCCCCCCATTACGTCATGCTTCAGAAATGTAGAAAATGGTCCGTTTTCAAATGTTTTATTTTTGAACGTCAGTTCACATTTGTAGGTGGATGATCAGTGTTAGAGCTAAAATTAGCATGTTTAAAGTTATTTTCATGCTTCCAGGGGCCCAAAACACAAGATTTATGGAATGGTTAAAAGTGCATGAAAATGGCCAATTTACTCACTCTAAGTTCTCAAAAAGGGTTTCTTCACCCCGGGAAGTTAAATAAATACCATTTGGAGGTATTTAATGTTAGAGCAAAAACGGCTGATTTTCGACAAAAGAGATAACACCCCCCCATTACTTCATGCTTCAGAAATGTGGAAAATGGTCCGTTTTCAAATGTTTTATTTTTGAACGTCAGTTCACATTTGTAGGTGGATCATCAGTGTTAGAGCTAAAATTAGCATGTTTAAAGTGATTTTCATGCTTCCAGGGGCCCAAAACACAAGATTTATGGAATGGTTAAAAGTGCATGAAAATGGCCAATTTACTCACTCTGAGTTCTCAAAAAGGGTTTCTTCACCCCGGGAAGTTAATTAAATACCATTTGGAGGCATTTAATGTTAGAGCAAAAACGGCTGATTTTCGACAAAAGAGATAACACCCCCCCATTACGTCATGCTTCAGAAATGTGGAAAATGGTCCGTTTTCAAATGTTTTATTTTTGAACGTCAGTTCACATTTGTAGGTGGATCATCAGTGTTAGAGCTAAAATTAGCATGTTTAAAGTGATTTTCATGCTTCCAGGGGCTCGGGAAGTGAAATAAATACCATTTGGAGGCATTTAATGTTCGAGCAAAAACGGCTGATTTTCGACAAAAGAGATAACACCCCCCCATTACGTCATGCTTCAGAAATGTGGAAAATGGTCCGTTTTCAAATGTTTTATTTTTGAACGTCAGTTCACATTTGTAGGTGGATCATCAGTGTTAGAGCTAAAATTAGCATGTTTAAAGTGATTTTCATGCTTCCAGGGGCTCGGGAAGTTAATTAAATACCATTTGGAGGCATTTAATGTTCGAGCAAAAACGGCTGATTTTCCACAAAAGAGATAACACCCCCCCATTACGTCATGCTTCAGAAATGTAGAAAATGGTCCGTTTTCAAATGTTTTATTTTTGAACGTCAGTTCACATTTGTAGGTGGATGATCAGTGTTAGAGCTAAAATTAGCATGTTTAAAGTTATTTTCATGCTTCCAGGGGCCCAAAACACAAGATTTATGGAATGGTTAAAAGTGCATGAAAATGGCCAATTTACTCACTCTAAGTTCTCAAAAAGGGTTTCTTCACCCCGGGAAGTTAATTAAATACCATTTGGAGGCATTTAATGTTAGAGCAAAAACGGCTGATTTTCGACAAAAGAGATAACACCCCCCCATTACTTCATGCTTCAGAAATGTGGAAAATGGTCCGTTTTCAAATGTTTTATTTTTGAACGTCAGTTCACATTTGTAGGTGGATCATCAGTGTTAGAGCTAAAATTAGCATGTTTAAAGTGATTTTCATGCTTCCAGGGGCCCAAAACACAAGATTTATGGAATGGTTAAAAGTGCATGAAAATGGCCAATTTACTCACTCTGAGTTCTCAAAAAGGGTTTCTTCACCCCGGGAAGTTAATTAAATACCATTTGGAGGCATTTAATGTTAGAGCAAAAACGGCTGATTTTCGACAAAAGAGATAACACCCCCCCATTACGTCATGCTTCAGAAATGTGGAAAATGGTCCGTTTTCAAATGTTTTATTTTTGAACGTCAGTTCACATTTGTAGGTGGATCATCAGTGTTAGAGCTAAAATTAGCATGTTTAAAGTGATTTTCATGCTTCCAGGGGCTCGGGAAGTGAAATAAATACCATTTGGAGGCATTTAATGTTCGAGCAAAAACGGCTGATTTTCGACAAAAGAGATAACACCCCCCCATTACGTCATGCTTCAGAAATGTGGAAAATGGTCCGTTTTCAAATGTTTTATTTTTGAACGTCAGTTCACATTTGTAGGTGGATCATCAGTGTTAGAGCTAAAATTAGCATGTTTAAAGTGATTTTCATGCTTCCAGGGGCTCGGGAAGTTAATTAAATACCATTTGGAGGCATTTAATGTTCGAGCAAAAACGGCTGATTTTTGACAAAAGAGATAACACCCCCCCATTACGTCATGCTTCAGAAATGTGGAAAATGGTCCGTTTTCAAATGTTTTATTTTTGAACGTCAGTTCACATTTGTAGGTGGATCATCAGTGTTAGAGCTAAAATTAGCATGTTTAAAGTGATTTTCATGCTTCCAGGGGCCCAAAACACAAGATTTATGGAATGGTTAAAAGTGCATGAAAATGGCCAATTTACTCACTCTGAGTTCTCAAAAAGGGTTTCTTCACCCCGGGAATTTAATTAAATACCATTTGGAGGCATTTAATGTTAGAGCAAAAACGGCTGATTTTCGACAAAAGAGAGAACACCCCCCCATTACGTCATGCTTCAAAAATGTGGAAAATGGTCCGTTTTCAAATGTTTTATTTTTGAACGTCAGTTCACATTTGTAGGTGGATCATCAGTGTTAGAGCTAAAATTAGCATGTTTAAAGTGATTTTCATGCTTCCAGGGGCTCGGGAAGTTAATTAAATACCATTTGGAGGCATTTAATGTTAGAGCAAAAACGGCTGATTTTCGACAAAAGAGATAACACCCCCCCATTACGTCATGCTTCAGAAATGTGGAAAATGGTCCGTTTTCAAATGTTTTATTTTTGAACGTCAGTTTACATTTGTAGGTGGATCATCAGTGTTAGAGCTAAAATTAGCATGTTTAAAGTGATTTTCATGCTTCCAGGGGCCCAAAACACAAGATTTATGGAATGGTTAAAAGTGCATGAAAATGGCCAATTTACTCACTCTGAGTTCTCAAAAAGGGTTTCTTCACCCCGGGAAGTTAATTAAATACCATTTGGAGGCATTTAATGTTAGAGCAAAAACGGCTGATTTTCGACAAAAGAGATAACACCCCCCCATTACGTCATGCTTCAGAAATGTGGAAATGGTCCGTTTTCAAATGTTTTATTTTTGAACGTCAGTTCACATTTGTAGGTGGATCATCAGTGTTAGAGCTAAAATTAGCATGTTTAAAGTGATTTTCATGCTTCCAGGGGCTCGGGAAGTTAATTAAATACCATTTGGAGGCATTTAATGTTCGAGCAAAAACGGCTGATTTTCGACAAAAGAGATAACACCCCCCCATTACGTCATGCTTCAGAAATGTGGAAAATGGTCCGTTTTCAAATGTTTTATTTTTGAACATCAGTTCACATTTGTAGGTGGATCATCAGTGTTAGAGCTAAAATTAGCATGTTTAAAGTGATTTTCATGCTTCCAGGGGCCCAAAACACAAGATTTATGGAATGGTTAAAAGTGCATGAAAATGGCTAATTTACTCACTCTGAGTTCTCAAAAAGGGTTTCTTCACCCCGGGAAGTTAATTAAATACCATTTGGAGGCATTTAATGTTCGAGCAAAAACGGCTGATTTTCGACAAAAGAGATAACACCCCCCCATTACATCATGCTTCAGAAATGTGGAAAATGGTCCGTTTTCAAATGTTTTATTTTTGAACGTCAGTTCACATTTGTAGGTGGATCATCAGTGTTAGAGCTAAAATTAGCATGTTTAAAGTGATTTTCATGCTTCCAGGGGCTCGGGAAGTTAATTAAATACCATTTGGAGGCATTTAATGTTCGAGCAAAAACGGCTGATTTTCGACAAAAGAGATAACACCCCCCCATTACGTCATGCTTCAGAAATGTGGAAAATGGTCCGTTTTCAAATGTTTTATTTTTGAACGTCAGTTCACATTTGTAGGTGGATCATCAGTGTTAGAGCTAAAATTAGCATGTTTAAAGTGATTTTCATGCTTCTTGGGGCCCAAAACACAAGATTTATGGAATGGTTAAAAGTGCATGAAAATGGCCAATTTACTCACTCTGAGTTCTCAAAAAGGGTTTCTTCACCCCGGGAAGTTAATTAAATACCATTTGGAGGCATTTATTGTTAGAGCAAAAACGGATGATTTTCGACAAAAGAGATAACACCCCCCCATTACGTCATGCTTCAGAAATGTGGAAAATGGTCCGTTTTCAAATGTTTTATTTTTGAACGTCAGTTCACATTTGTAGGTGGATCATCAGTGTTAGAGCTAAAATTAGCATCTTTAAAGTGATTTTCATGCTTCCAGGGGTTCGGGAAGTTAATTAAATACCATTTGGAGGCATTTAATGTTAGAGCAAAAACGCCTGATTTTCGACAAAAGAGATAACACCCCCCCATTACGTCATGCTTCAGAAATGTGGAAAATGGTCCGTTTTCAAATGTTTCATTTTTGAACGTCAGTTCACATTTGTAGGTGGATCATCAGTGTTAGAGCTAAAATTAGCATGTTTAAAGTGATTTTCATGCTTCTTGGGGCCCAAAACACAAGATTTATGGAATGGTTAAAAGTGCATGAAAATGGCCAATTTACTCACTCTGAGTTCTCAAAAAGGGTTTCTTCACCCCGGGAAGTTAATTAAATACCATTTGGAGGCATTTAATGTTAGAGCAAAAACGGCTGATTTTCGACAAAAGAGATAACACCCCCCCATTACGTCATGCTTCAGAAATGTGGAAAATGGTCAGTTTTCAAATGTTTTATTTTTGAACGTCAGTTCACATTTGTAGGTGGATCATCAGTGTTAGAGCTAAAATTAGCATGTTTAAAGTGATTTTCATGCTTCCAGGGGCTCGGGAAGTTAATTAAATACCATTTGGAGGCATTTAATGTTCGAGCAAAAACGGCTGATTTTTGACAAAAGAGATAACACCCCCCCATTACGTCATGCTTCAGAAATGTGGAAAATGGTCCGTTTTCAAATGTTTTATTTTTGAACGTCAGTTCACATTTGTAGGTGGATCATCAGTGTTAGAGCTAAAATTAGCATGTTTAAAGTGATTTTCATGCTTCCAGGGGCCCAAAACACAAGATTTATGGAATGGTTAAAAGTGCATGAAAATGGCCAATTTACTCACTCTGAGTTCTCAAAAAGGGTTTCTTCACCCCGGGAAGTTAATTAAATACCATTTGGAGGCATTTAATGTTAGAGCAAAAACGGCTGATTTTCGACAAAAGAGATAACACCCCCCCATTACGTCATGCTTCAGAAATGTGGAAAATGGTCCGTTTTCAAATGTTTTATTTTTGAACGTCAGTTCACATTTGTAGGTGGATCATCAGTGTTAGAGCTAAAATTAGCATGTTTAAAGTGATTTTCATGCTTCCAGGGGCCCAAAACACAAGATTTATGGAATGGTTAAAAGTGCATGAAAATGGCTAATTTACTCACTCTGAGTTCTCAAAAAGGGTTTCTTCACCCCGGGAAGTTAATTAAATACCATTTGGAGGCATTTAATGTTCGAGCAAAAATGGCTGATTTTCGACAAAAGAGATAACACCCCCCCATTACGTCATGCTTCAGAAATGTGGAAAATGGTCCGTTTTTCAAATGTTTTATTTTTGAACGTCAGTTCACATTTGTAGGTGGATCATCAGTGTTAGAGCTAAAATTAGCATGTTTAAAGTGATTTTCATGCTTCCAGGGGCTCGGGAAGTTAATTAAATACCATTTGGAGGCATTTAATGTTCGAGCAAAAACGGCTGATTTTCGACAAAAGAGATAACACCCCCCCATTACGTCATGCTTCAGAAATGTGGAAAATGGTCCGTTTTCAAATGTTTTATTTTTGAACGTCAGTTCACATTTGTAGGTGGATCATCAGTGTTAGAGCTAAAATTAGCATGTTTAAAGTGATTTTCATGCTTCTTGGGGCCCAAAACACAAGATTTATGGAATGGTTAAAAGTGCATGAAAATGGCCAATTTACTCACTCTGAGTTCTCAAAAAGGGTTTCTTCACCCCGGGAAGTTAATTAAATACCATTTGGAGGCATTTAATGTTAGAGCAAAAACGGATGATTTTCGACAAAAGAGATAACACCCCCCCATTACGTCATGCTTCAGAAATGTGGAAAATGGTCCGTTTTCAAATGTTTTATTTTTGAACGTCAGTTCACATTTATAGGTGGATCATCAGTGTTAGAGCTAAAATTAGCATCTTTAAAGTGATTTTCATGCTTCCAGGGGTTCGGGAAGTTAATTAAATAGCATTTGGAGGCATTTAATGTTAGAGCAAAAACGGCTGATTTTCGACAAAAGAGATAACACCCCCCCCATTACGTCATGCTTCAGAAATGTGGAAAATGGTCCGTTTTCAAATGTTTCATTTTTGAACGTCAGTTCACATTTGTAGGTGGATCATCAGTGTTAGAGCTAAAATTAGCATGTTTAAAGTGATTTTCATGCTTCTTGGGGCCCAAAACACAAGATTTATGGAATGGTTAAAAGTGCATGAAAATGGCCAATTTACTCACTCTGAGTTCTCAAAAAGGGTTTCTTCACCCCGGGAAGTTAATTAAATACCATTTGGAGGCATTTAATGTTAGAGCAAAAACGGCTGATTTTCGACAAAAGAGATAACACCCCCCCATTACGTCATGCTTCAGAAATGTGGAAAATGGTCCGTTTTCAAATGTTTTATTTTTGAACGTCAGTTCACATTTGTAGGTGGATCATCAGTGTTAGAGCTAAAATTAGCATGTTTAAAGTGATTTTCATGCTTCCAGGGGCTCGGGAAGTTAATTAAATACCATTTGGAGGCATTTAATGTTCGAGCAAAAACGGCTGATTTTTGACAAAAGAGATAACACCCCCCCATTACGTCATGCTTCAGAAATGTGGAAAATGGTCCGTTTTCAAATGTTTTATTTTTGAACGTCAGTTCACATTTGTAGGTGGATCATCAGTGTTAGAGCTAAAATTAGCATGTTTAAAGTGATTTTCATGCTTCCAGGGGCCCAAAACACAAGATTTATGGAATGGTTAAAAGTGCATGAAAATGGCCAATTTACTCACTCTGAGTTCTCAAAAAGGGTTTCTTCACCCCGGGAAGTTAATTAAATACCATTTGGAGGCATTTAATGTTAGAGCAAAAACGGCTGATTTTCGACAAAAGAGATAACACCCCCCCCATTACGTCATGCTTCAGAAATGTGGAAATGGTCCGTTTTCAAATGTTTTATTTTTGAACGTCAGTTCACATTTGTAGGTGGATCATCAGTGTTAGAGCTAAAATTAGCATGTTTAAAGTGATTTTCATGCTTCCAGGGGCTCGGGAAGTTAATTAAATACCACTTGGAGGCATTTAATGTTCGAGCAAAAACGGCTGATTTTCGACAAAAGAGATAACACCCCCCCATTACGTCATGCTTCAGAAATGTGGAAAATGGTCCGTTTTCAAATGTTTTATTTTTGAACGTCAGTTCACATTTGTAGGTGGATCATCAGTGTTAGAGCTAAAATTAGCATGTTTAAAGTGATTTTCATGCTTCCAGGGGCCCAAAACACAAGATTTATGGAATGGTTAAAAGTGCATGAAAATGGCCAATTTACTCACTCTGAGTTCTCAAAAAGGGTTTCTTCACCCCGGGAAGTTAATTAAATACCATTTGGAGGCATTTAATGTTAGAGCAAAAACGGCTGATTTTCGACAAAAGAGATAACACCCCCCCATTACGTCATGCTTCAGAAATGTGGAAAATGGTCCGTTTTCAAATGTTTTATTTTTGAACGTCAGTTCACATTTGAAGGTGGATCATCAGTGTTAGAGCTAAAATTAGCATGTTTAAAGTGATTTTCATGCTTCCAGGGGCTCGGGAAGTGAAATAAATACCATTTGGAGGCATTTAATGTTCGAGCAAAAACGGCTGATTTTCCACAAAAGAGATAACACCCCCCCATTACGTCATGCTTCAGAAATGTGGAAAATGGTCCGTTTTCAAATGTTTTATTTTTGAACGTCAGTTCACATTTGTAGGTGGATCATCAGTGTTAGAGCTAAAATTAGCATGTTTAAAGTGATTTTCATGCTTCCAGGGGCTCGGGAAGTTAATTAAATACCATTTGGAGGTATTTAATGTTCGAGCAAAAAAGGCTGATTTTCCCCAAAAGAGATAACACCCCCCCATTTCGTCATGCTTCAGAAATGTGGAAAATGGTCCGTTTTCAAATGTTTTATTTTTGAACGTCAGTTCACATTTGTAGGTGGATTATCAGTGTTAGAGCTAAAATTAGCATGTTTAAAGTGATTTTCATGCTTCCAGGGGCCCAAAACACAAGATTTATGGAATGGTTAAAAGTGCATGAAAATGGCCAATTTACTCACTCTGAGTTCTCAAAAAGGGTTTCTTCACCCCGGGAAGTTAATTAAATACCATTTGGAGGCATTTAATGTTAGAGCAAAAACGGCTGATTTTCGACAAAAGAGAGAACACCCCCCCATTACGTCATGCTTCAAAAATGTGGAAAATGGTCCGTTTTCAAATGTTTTATTTTTGAACGTCAGTTCACATTTGTAGGTGGATCATCAGTGTTAGAGCTAAAATTAGCATGTTTAAAGTGATTTTCATGCTTCCAGGGGCTCGGGAAGTTAATTAAATACCATTTGGAGGCATTTAATGTTAGAGCAAAAACGGCTGATTTTCGACAAAAGAGATAACACCCCCCCATTACGTCATGCTTCAGAAATGTGGAAAATGGTCCGTTTTCAAATGTTTTATTTTTGAACGTCAGTTCACATTTGTAGGTGGATCATCAGTGTTAGAGCTAAAATTAGCATGTTTAAAGTGATTTTCATGCTTCCAGGGGCCCAAAACACAAGATTTATGGAATGGTTAAAAGTGCATGAAAATGGCCAATTTACTCACTCTGAGTTCTCAAAAAGGGTTTCTTCACCCCGGGAAGTTAATTAAATACCATTTGGAGGCATTTAATGTTAGAGCAAAAACGGCTGATTTTCAACAAAAGAGATAACACCCCCCCATTACGTCATGCTTCAGAAATGTGGAAATGGTCCGTTTTCAAATGTTTTATTTTTGAACGTCAGTTCACATTTGTAGGTGGATCATCAGTGTTAGAGCTAAAATTAGCATGTTTAAAGTGATTTTCATGCTTCCAGGGGCTCGGGAAGTTAATTAAATACCATTTGGAGGCATTTAATGTTCGAGCAAAAACGGCTGATTTTCGACAAAAGAGATAACACCCCCCCATTACGTCATGCTTCAGAAATGTGGAAAATGGTCCGTTTTCAAATGTTTTATTTTTGAACGTCAGTTCACATTTGTAGGTGGATCATCAGTGTTAGAGCTAAAATTAGCATGTTTAAAGTGATTTTCATGCTTCCAGGGGCCCAAAACACAAGATTTATGGAATGGTTAAAAGTGCATGAAAATGGCTAATTTACTCACTCTGAGTTCTCAAAAAGGGTTTCTTCACCCCGGGAAGTTAATTAAATACCATTTGGAGGCAATTAATGTTCGAGCAAAAACGGCTGATTTTCGACAAAAGAGATAACACCCCCCCATTACGTCATGCTTCAGAAATGTGGAAAATGGTCCGTTTTCAAATGTTTTATTTTTGAACGTCAGTTCACATTTGTAGGTGGATCATCAGTGTTAGAGCTAAAATTAGCATGTTTAAAGTGATTTTCATGCTTCCAGGGGCTCGGGAAGTTAATTAAATACCATTTGGAGGCATTTAATGTTCGAGCAAAAACGGCTGATTTTCGACAAAAGAGATAACACCCCCCCATTACGTCATGCTTCAGAAATGTGGAAAATGGTCCGTTTTCAAATGTTTTATTTTTGAACGTCAGTTCACATTTGTAGGTGGATCATCAGTGTTAGAGCTAAAATTAGCATGTTTAAAGTGATTTTCATGCTTCTTGGGGCCCAAAACACAAGATTTATGGAATGGTTAAAAGTGCATGAAAATGGCCAATTTACTCACTCTGAGTTCTCAAAAAGGGTTTCTTCACCCCGGGAAGTTAATTAAATATCATTTGGAGGCATTTATTGTTAGAGCAAAAACGGATGATTTTCGACAAAAGAGATAACACCCCCCCATTACGTCATGCTTCAGAAATGTGGAAAATGTTCCGTTTTCAAATGTTTTATTTTTGAACGTCAGTTCACATTTGTAGGTGGATCATCAGTGTTAGAGCTAAAATTAGCATCTTTAAAGTGATTTTCATGCTTCCAGGGGTTCGGGAAGTTAATTAAATACCATTTGGAGGCATTTAATGTTAGAGCAAAAACGGCTGATTTTCGACAAAAGAGATAACACCCCCCCATTACGTCATGCTTCAGAAATGTGGAAAATGGTCCGTTTTCAAATGTTTCATTTTTGAATGTCAGTTCACATTTGTAGGTGGATCATCAGTGTTAGAGCTAAAATTAGCATGTTTAAAGTGATTTTCATGCTTCTTGGGGCCCAAAACACAAGATTTATGGAATGGTTAAAAGTGCATGAAAATGGCCAATTTACTCACTCTGAGTTCTCAAAAAGGGTTTCTTCACCCCGGGAAGTTAATTAAATACCATTTGGAGGCATTTAATGTTAGAGCAAAAACGGCTGATTTTCGACAAAAGAGATAACACCCCCCCATTACGTCATGCTTCAGAAATGTGGAAAATGGTCCGTTTTCAAATGTTTTATTTTTGAACGTCAGTTCACATTTGTAGGTGGATCATCAGTGTTAGAGCTAAAATTAGCATGTTTAAAGTGATTTTCATGCTTCCAGGGGCTCGGGAAGTTAATTAAATACCATTTGGAGGCATTTAATGTTCGAGCAAAAACGGCTGATTTTTGACAAAAGAGATAACACCCCCCCATTACGTCATGCTTCAGAAATGTGGAAAATGGTCCGTTTTCAAATGTTTTATTTTTGAACGTCAGTTCACATTTGTAGGTGGATCATCAGTGTTAGAGCTAAAATTAGCATGTTTAAAGTGATTTTCATGCTTCCAGGGGCCCAAAACACAAGATTTATGGAATGGTTAAAAGTGCATGAAAATGGCCAATTTACTCACTCTGAGTTCTCAAAAAGGGTTTCTTCACCCCGGGAAGTTAATTAAATAACATTTGGAGGCATTTAATGTTAGAGCAAAAACGGCTGATTTTCGACAAAAGAGATAACACCCCCCCATTACGTCATGCTTCAGAAATGTGGAAAATGGTCCGTTTTCAAATGTTTTATTTTTGAACGTCAGTTCACATTTGTAGGTGGATCATCAGTGTTAGAGCTAAAATTAGCATGTTTAAAGTGATTTTCATGCTTCCAGGGGCCCAAAACACAAGATTTATGGAATGGTTAAAAGTGCATGAAAATGGCCAATTTACTCACTCTGAGTTCTCAAAAAGGGTTTCTTCACCCCGGGAAGTTAATTAAATACCATTTGGAGGCATTTAATGTTCGAGCAAAAACGGCTGATTTTCGACAAAAGAGATAACACCCCCCATTACGTCATGCTTCAGAAATGTGGAAAATGGTCCGTTTTCAAATGTTTTATTTTTGAACGTCAGTTCACATTTGTAGGTGGATCATCAGTGTTAGAGCTAAAATTAGCATGTTTAAAGGGATTTTCATGCTTCCAGGGGCCCAAAACACAAGATTTATGGAATGGTTAAAAGTGCATGAAAATGGCCAATTTACTCACTCTGAGTTCTCAAAAAGGGTTTCTTCACCCCGGGAAGTTAATTAAATACCATTTGGAGGCATTTAATGTTCGAGCAAAAACGGCTGATTTTCGACAAAAGAGATAACACCCCCCCATTACGTCATGCTTCAGAAATGTGGAAAATGGTCCGTTTTCAAATGTTTTATTTTTGAACGTCAGTTCACATTTGTAGGTGGATCATCAGTGTTAGAGCTAAAATTAGCATGTTTAAAGTGATTTTCATGCTTCCAGGGGCTCGGGAAGTGAAATAAATACCATTTGGAGGCATTTAATGTTCGAGCAAAAACGGCTGATTTTCCACAAAAGAGATAACACCCCCCCATTACGTCATGCTTCAGAAATGTGGAAAATGGTCCGTTTTCAAATGTTTTATTTTTGAACGTCAGTTCACATTTGTAGGTGGATCATCAGTGTTAGAGCTAAAATTAGCATGTTTAAAGTGATTTTCATGCTTCCAGGGGCTCGGGAAGTTAATTAAATACCATTTGGAGGCATTTAATGTTCGAGCAAAAACGGCTGATTTTCCACAAAAGAGATAACACCCCCCCATTACGTCATGCTTCAGAAATGTGGAAAATGGTCCGTTTTCAAATGTTTTATTTTTGAACGTCAGTTCACATTTGTAGGTGGATCATCAGTGTTAGAGCTAAAATTAGCATGTTTAAAGTGATTTTCATGCTTCCAGGGGCTCGGGAAGTTAATTAAATACCATTTGGAGGCATTTAATGTTCGAGCAAAAACGGCTGATTTTCGACAAAAGAGATAACACCCCCCCATTACGTCATGCTTCAGAAATGTGGAAAATGGTCCGTTTTCAAATGTTTTATTTTTGAACGTCAGTTCACATTTGTAGGTGGATCATCAGTGTTAGAGCTAAAATTAGCATGTTTAAAGTGATTTTCATGCTTCCAGTGGCTCGGGAAGTGAAATAAATACCATTTGGAGGCATTTAATGTTCGAGCAAAAACGGCTGATTTTCCACAAAAGAGATAACACCCCCCCTTTACGTCATGCTTCAGAAATGTAGAAAATGGTCCGTTTTCAAATGTTTTATTTTTGAACGTCAGTTCACATTTGTAGGTGGATGATCAGTGTTAGAGCTAAAATTAGCATGTTTAAAGTTATTTTCATGCTTCCAGGGGCCCAAAACACAAGATTTATGGAATGGTTAAAAGTGCATGAAAATGGCCAATTTACTCACTCTAAGTTCTCAAAAAGGGTTTCTTCACCCCGGGAAGTTAATTAAATACCATTTGGAGGCATTTAATGTTAGAGCAAAAACGGCTGATTTTCGACAAAAGAGATAACACCCCCCCATTACTTCATGCTTCAGAAATGTGGAAAATGGTCCGTTTTCAAATGTTTTGTTTTTGAACGTCAGTTCACATTTGTAGGTGGATCATCAGTGTTAGAGCTAAAATTAGCATGTTTAAAGTGATTTTCATGCTTCCAGGGGCCCAAAACACAAGATTTATGGAATGGTTAAAAGTGCATGAAAATGTCCAATTTACTCACTCTGAGTTCTCAAAAAGGGTTTCTTCACCCCGGGAAGTTAATTAAATACCATTTGGAGGCATTTAATGTTAGAGCAAAAACGGCTGATTTTCGACAAAAGAGATAACACCCCCCCATTACGTCATGCTTCAGAAATGTGGAAAATGGTCCGTTTTCAAATGTTTTATTTTTGAACGTCAGTTCACATTTGTAGGTGGATCATCAGTGTTAGAGCTAAAATTAGCATGTTTAAAGTGATTTTCATGCTTCCAGGGGCTCGGGAAGTGAAATAAATACCATTTGGAGGCATTTAATGTTCGAGCAAAAACGGCTGATTTTCGACAAAAGAGATAACACCCCCCCATTACGTCATGCTTCAGAAATGTGGAAAATGGTCCGTTTTCAAATGTTTTATTTTTGAACGTCAGTTCACATTTGTAGGTGGATCATCAGTGTTAGAGCTAAAATTAGCATGTTTAAAGTGATTTTCATGCTTCCAGGGGCTCGGGAAGTTAATTAAATACCATTTGGAGGCATTTAATGTTCGAGCAAAAAAGGCTGATTTTCCCCAAAAGAGATAACACCCCCCCATTACGTCATGCTTCAGAAATGTGGAAAATGGTCCGTTTTCAAATGTTTTATTTTTGAACGTCAGTTCACATTTGTAGGTGGATCATCAGTGTTAGAGCTAAAATTAGCATGTTTAAAGTGATTTTCATGCTTCCAGGGGCCCAAAACACAAGATTTATGGAATGGTTAAAAGTGCATGAAAATGGCCAATTTACTCACTCTGAGTTCTCAAAAAGGGTTTCTTCACCCCGGGAAGTTAATTAAATACCATTTGGAGGCATTTAATGTTAGAGCAAAAACGGCTGATTTTCGACAAAAGAGATAACACCCCCCCATTACGTCATGCTTCAGAAATGTGGAAATGGTCCGTTTTCAAATGTTTTATTTTTGAACGTCAGTTCACATTTGTAGGTGGATCATCAGTGTTAGAGCTAAAATTAGCATGTTTAAAGTGATTTTCATGCTTCCAGGGGCTCGGGAAGTTAATTAAATACCATTTGGAGGCATTTAATGTTCGAGCAAAAACGGCTGATTTTCGACAAAAGAGATAACACCCCCCCATTACGTCATGCTTCAGAAATGTGGAAAATGGTCCGTTTTCAAATGTTTTATTTTTGAACATCAGTTCACATTTGTAGGTGGATCATCAGTGTTAGAGCTAAAATTAGCATGTTTAAAGTGATTTTCATGCTTCCAGGGGCCCAAAACACAAGATTTATGGAATGGTTAAAAGTGCTTGAAAATGGCTAATTTACTCACTCTGAGTTCTCAAAAAGGGTTTCTTCACCCCGGGAAGTTAATTAAATACCATTTGGAGGCATTTAATGTTCGAGCAAAAACGGATGGTTTTCAAATGTTTTATTTTTGAACGTCAGTTCACATTTGTAGGTGGATCATCAGTGTTAGAGCTAAAATTAGCATGTTTAAAGTGATTTTCATGCTTCCAGGGGCCCAAAACACAAGATTTATGGAATGGTTAAAAGTGCATGAAAATGGCCAATTTACTCACTCTGAGTTCTCAAAAAGGGTTTCTTCACCCCGGGAAGTTGATTAAATACCATTTGGAGGCATTTATTGTTAGAGCAAAAACGGATGATTTTCGACAAAAGAGATAACACCCCCCCATTACGTCATGCTTCAGAAATGTGGAAAATGGTCCGTTTTCAAATGTTTTATTTTTGAACGTCAGTTCACATTTGTAGGTGGATCATCAGTGTTAGAGCTAAAATTAGCATGTTTAAAGTGATTTTCATGCTTCCAGGGGTTCGGGAAGTTAATTAAATACCATTTGGAGGCATTTAATGTTAGAGCAAAAACGGCTGATTTTCGACAAAAGAGATAACACCCCCCCCATTACGTCATGCTTCAGAAATGTGGAAAATGGTCCGTTTTCAAATGTTTCATTTTTGAACGTCAGTTCACATTTGTAGGTGGATCATCAGTGTTAGAGCTAAAATTAGCATGTTTAAAGTGATTTTCATGCTTCTTGGGGCCCAAAACACAAGATTTATGGAATGGTTAAAAGTGCATGAAAATGGCCAATTTACTCACTCTGAGTTCTCAAAAAGGGTTTCTTCACCCCGGGAAGTTAATTAAATACCATTTGGAGGCATTTAATGTTAGAGCAAAAACGGCTGATTTTCGACAAAAGAGATAACACCCCCCCATTACGTCATGCTTCAGAAATGTGGAAAATGGTCCGTTTTCAAATGTTTTATTTTTGAACGTCAGTTCACATTTGTAGGTGGATCATCAGTGTTAGAGCTAAAATTAGCATGTTTAAAGTGATTTTCATGCTTCCAGGGGCTCGGGAAGTTAATTAAATACCATTTGGAGGCATTTAATGTTCGAGCAAAAACGGCTGATTTTTGACAAAAGAGATAACACCCCCCCATTACGTCATGCTTCAGAAATGTGGAAAATGGTCCGTTTTCAAATGTTTTATTTTTGAACGTCAGTTCACATTTGTAGGTGGATCATCAGTGTTAGAGCTAAAATTAGCATGTTTAAAGTGATTTTCATGCTTCCAGGGGCCCAAAACACAAGATTTATGGAATGGTTAAAAGTGCATGAAAATGGCCAATTTACTCACTCTGAGTTCTCAAAAAGGGTTTCTTCACCCCGGGAAGTTAATTAAATACCATTTGGAGGCATTTAATGTTAGAGCAAAAACGGCTGATTTTCGACAAAAGAGATAACACCCCCCCATTACGTCATGCTTCAGAAATGTGGAAAATGGTCCGTTTTCAAATGTTTTATTTTTGAACGTCAGTTCACATTTGTAGGTGGATCATCAGTGTTAGAGCTAAAATTAGCATGTTTAAAGTGATTTTCATGCTTCCAGGGGCCCAAAACACAAGATTTATGGAATGGTTAAAAGTGCATGAAAATGGCTAATTTACTCACTCTGAGTTCTCAAAAAGGGTTTCTTCACCCCGGGAAGTTAATTAAATACCATTTGGAGGCATTTAATGTTCGAGCAAAAACGGCTGATTTTCGACAAAAGAGATAACACCCCCCCATTACGTCATGCTTCAGAAATGTGGAAAATGGTCCGTTTTCAAATGTTTTATTTTTGAACGTCAGTTCACATTTGTAGGTGGATCATCAGTGTTAGAGCTAAAATTAGCATGTTTAAAGTGATTTTCATGCTTCTTGGGGCCCAAAACACAAGATTTATGGAATGGTTAAAAGTGCATGAAAATGGCCAATTTACTCACTCTGAGTTCTCAAAAAGGGTTTCTTCACCCCGGGAAGTTAATTAAATACCATTTGGAGGCATTTATTGTTAGAGCAAAAACGGATGATTTTCGACAAAAGAGATAACACCCCCCCATTACGTCATGCTTCAGAAATGTGGAAAATGGTCCGTTTTCAAATGTTTTATTTTTGAACGTCAGTTCACATTTGTAGGTGGATCATCAGTGTTAGAGCTAAAATTAGCATTTTTAAAGTGATTTTCATGCTTCCAGGGGTTCGGGAAGTTAATTAAATACCATTTGGAGGCATTTAATGTTAGAGCAAAAACAGCTGATTTTCGACAAAAGAGATAACACCCCCCCCATTACGTCATGCTTCAGAAATGTGGAAAATGGTCCGTTTTCAAATGTTTCATTTTTGAACGTCAGTTCACATTTGTAGGTGGATCATCAGTGTTAGAGCTAAAATTAGCATGTTTAAAGTGATTTTCATGCTTCTTGGGGCCCAAAACACAAGATTTATGGAATGGTTAAAAGTGCATGAAAATGGCCAATTTACTCACTCTGAGTTCTCAAAAAGGGTTTCTTCACCCCGGGAAGTTAATTAAATACCATTTGGAGGCATTTAATGTTAGAGCAAAAACGGCTGATTTTCGACAAAAGAGATAACACCCCCCCATTACGTCATGCTTCAGAAATGTGGAAAATGGTCCGTTTTCAAATGTTTTATTTTTGAACGTCAGTTCACATTTGTAGGTGGATCATCAGTGTTAGAGCTAAAATTAGCATGTTTAAAGTGATTTTCATGCTTCCAGGGGCCCAAAACACAAGATTTATGGAATGGTTAAAAGTGCATGAAAATGGCCAATTTACTCACTCTGAGTTCTCAAAAAGGGTTTCTTCACCCCGGGAAGTTAATTAAATACCATTTGGAGGCATTTAATGTTAGAGCAAAAACGGCTGATTTTCGACAAAAGAGATAACACCCCCCCCATTACGTCATGCTTCAGAAATGTGGAAATGGTCCGTTTTCAAATGTTTTATTTTTGAACGTCAGTTCACATTTGTAGGTGGATCATCAGTGTTAGAGCTAAAATTAGCATGTTTAAAGTGATTTTCATGCTTCCAGGGGCTCGGGAAGTTAATTAAATACCACTTGGAGGCATTTAATGTTCGAGCAAAAACGGCTGATTTTCGACAAAAGAGATAACACCCCCCCATTACGTCATGCTTCAGAAATGTGGAAAATGGTCCGTTTTCAAATGTTTTATTTTTGAACGTCAGTTCACATTTGTAGGTGGATCATCAGTGTTAGAGCTAAAATTAGCATGTTTAAAGTGATTTTCATGCTTCCAGGGGCCCAAAACACAAGATTTATGGAATGGTTAAAAGTGCATGAAAATGGCCAATTTACTCACTCTGAGTTCTCAAAAAGGGTTTCTTCACCCCGGGAAGTTAATTAAATACCATTTGGAGGCATTTAATGTTAGAGCAAAAACGGCTGATTTTCGACAAAAGAGATAACACCCCCCCATTACGTCATGCTTCAGAAATGTGGAAAATGGTCCGTTTTCAAATGTTTTATTTTTGAAAGTCAGTTCACATTTGTAGGTGGATCATCAGTGTTAGAGCTAAAATTAGCATGTTTAAAGTGATTTTCATGCTTCCAGTGGCTCGGGAAGTGAAATAAATACCATTTGGAGGCATTTAATGTTCGAGCAAAAACGGCTGATTTTCCACAAAAGAGATAACACCCCCCCATTACGTCATGCTTCAGAAATGTGGAAAATGGTCCGTTTTCAAATGTTTTATTTTTGAACGTCAGTTCACATTTGTAGGTGGATGATCAGTGTTAGAGCTAAAATTAGCATGTTTAAAGTTATTTTCATGCTTCCAGGGGCCCAAAACACAAGATTTATGGAATGGTTAAAAGTGCATGAAAATGGCCAATTTACTCACTCTAAGTTCTCAAAAAGGGTTTCTTCACCCCGGGAAGTTAATTAAATACCATTTGGAGGCATTTAATGTTAGAGCAAAAACGGCTGATTTTCGACAAAAGAGATAACACCCCCCCATTACTTCATGCTTCAGAAATGTGGAAAATGGTCCGTTTTCAAATGTTTTATTTTTGAACGTCAGTTCACATTTGTAGGTGGATCATCAGTGTTAGAGCTAAAATTAGCATGTTTAAAGTGATTTTCATGCTTCCAGGGGCCCAAAACACAAGATTTATGGAATGGTTAAAAGTGCATGAAAATGGCCAATTTACTCACTCTGAGTTCTCAAAAAGGGTTTCTTCACCCTGGGAAGTTAATTAAATACCATTTGGAGGCATTTAATGTTAGAGCAAAAACGGCTGATTTTCGACAAAAGAGATAACACCCCCCCATTACGTCATGCTTCAGAAATGTGGAAAATGGTCCGTTTTCAAATGTTTTATTTTTGAACGTCAGTTCACATTTGTAGGTGGATCATCAGTGTTAGAGCTAAAATTAGCATGTTTAAAGTGATTTTCATGCTTCCAGGGGCTCGGGAAGTGAAATAAATACCATTTGGAGGCATTTAATGTTCGAGCAAAAACGGCTGATTTTCGACAAAAGAGATAACACCCCCCCATTACGTCATGCTTCAGAAATGTGGAAAATGGTCCGTTTTCAAATGTTTTATTTTTGAACGTCAGTTCACATTTGTAGGTGGATCATCAGTGTTAGAGCTAAAATTAGCATGTTTAAAGTGATTTTCATGCTTCCAGGGGCTCGGGAAGTTAATTAAATACCATTTGGAGGTATTTAATGTTCGAGCAAAAAAGGCTGATTTTCCCCAAAAGAGATAACACCCCCCCATTACGTCATGCTTCAGAAATGTGGAAAATGGTCCGTTTTCAAATGTTTTATTTTTGAACGTCAGTTCACATTTGTAGGTGGATTATCAGTGTTAGAGCTAAAATTAGCATGTTTAAAGTGATTTTCATGCTTCCAGGGGCCCAAAACACAAGATTTATGGAATGGTTAAAAGTGCATGAAAATGGCCAATTTACTCACTCTGAGTTCTCAAAAAGGGTTTCTTCACCCCGGGAAGTTAATTAAATACCATTTGGAGGCATTTAATGTTAGAGCAAAAACGGCTGATTTTCGACAAAAGAGAGAACACCCCCCCATTACGTCATGCTTCAAAAATGTGGAAAATGGTCCGTTTTCAAATGTTTTATTTTTGAACGTCAGTTCACATTTGTAGGTGGATCATCAGTGTTAGAGCTAAAATTAGCATGTTTAAAGTGATTTTCATGCTTCCAGGGGCTCGGGAAGTTAATTAAATACCATTTGGAGGCATTTAATGTTAGAGCAAAAACGGCTGATTTTCGACAAAAGAGATAACACCCCCCCATTACGTCATGCTTCAGAAATGTGGAAAATGGTCCGTTTTCAAATGTTTTATTTTTGAACGTCAGTTCACATTTGTAGGTGGATCATCAGTGTTAGAGCTAAAATTAGCATGTTTAAAGTGATTTTCATGCTTCCAGGGGCTCGGGAAGTTAATTAAATACCATTTGGAGGCATTTAATGTTAGAGCAAAAACGGCTGATTTTCGACAAAAGAGATAACACCCCCCCATTACGTCATGCTTCAGAAATGTGGAAAATGGTCCGTTTTCAAATGTTTTATTTTTGAACGTCAGTTCACATTTGTAGGTGGATCATCAGTGTTAGAGCTAAAATTAGCATGTTTAAAGTGATTTTCATGCTTCCAGGGGCCCAAAACACAAGATTTATGGAATGGTTAAAAGTGCATGAAAATGGCCAATTTACTCACTCTGAGTTCTCAAAAAGGGTTTCTTCACCCCGGGAAGTTAATTAAATACCATTTGGAGGCATTTAATGTTAGAGCAAAAACGGCTGATTTTCGACAAAAGAGATAACACCCCCCCATTACGTCATGCTTCAGAAATGTGGAAATGGTCCGTTTTCAAATGTTTTATTTTTGAACGTCAGTTCACATTTGTAGGTGGATCACCAGTGTTAGAGCTAAAATTAGCATGTTTAAAGTGATTTTCATGCTTCCAGGGGCTCGGGAAGTTAATTAAATACCATTTGGAGGCATTTAATGTTCGAGCAAAAACGGCTGATTTTCGACAAAAGAGATAACACCCCCCCATTACGTCATGCTTCAGAAATGTGGAAAATGGTCCGTTTTCAAATGTTTTATTTTTGAACGTCAGTTCACATTTGTAGGTGGATCATCAGTGTTAGAGCTAAAATTAGCATGTTTAAAGTGATTTTCATGCTTCTTGGGGCCCAAAACACAAGATTTATGGAATGGTTAAAAGTGCATGAAAATGACCAATTTACTCACTCTGAGTTCTCAAAAAGGGTTTCTTCACCCCGGGAAGTTAATTAAATACCATTTGGAGGCATTTATTGTTAGAGCAAAAACGGATGATTTTCGACAAAAGAGATAACACCCCCCCATTACGTCATGCTTCAGAAATGTAGAAAATGTTCCGTTTTCAAATGTTTTATTTTTGAACGTCAGTTCACATTTGTAGGTGGATCATCAGTGTTAGAGCTAAAATTAGCATCTTTAAAGTGATTTTCATGCTTCCAGGGGTTCGGGAAGTTAATTAAATACCATTTGGAGGCATTTAATGTTAGAGCAAAAACGGCTGATTTTCGACAAAAGAGATAACACCCCCCCATTACGTCATGCTTCAGAAATGTGGAAAATGGTCCGTTTTCAAATGTTTCATTTTTGAACGTCAGTTCACATTTGTAGGTGGATCATCAGTGTTAGAGCTAAAATTAGCATGTTTAAAGTGATTTTCATGCTTCTTGGGGCCCAAAACACAAGATTTATGGAATGGTTAAAAGTGCATGAAAATGGCCAATTTACTCACTCTGAGTTCTCAAAAAGGGTTTCTTCACCCCGGGAAGTTAATTAAATACCATTTGGAGGCATTTAATGTTAGAGCAAAAACGGCTGATTTTCGACAAAAGAGATAACACCCCCCCATTACGTCATGCTTCAGAAATGTGGAAAATGGTCCGTTTTCAAATGTTTTATTTTTGAACGTCAGTTCACATTTGTAGGTGGATCATCAGTGTTAGAGCTAAAATTAGCATGTTTAAAGTGATTTTCATGCTTCCAGGGGCTCAGGAAGTTAATTAAATACCATTTGGAGGCATTTAATGTTCGAGCAAAAACGGCTGATTTTTGACAAAAGAGATAACACCCCCCCATTACGTCATGCTTCAGAAATGTGGAAAATGGTCCGTTTTCAAATGTTTTATTTTTGAACGTCAGTTCACATTTGTAGGTGGATCATCAGTGTTAGAGCTAAAATTAGCATGTTTAAAGTGATTTTCATGCTTCCAGGGGCCCAAAACACAAGATTTATGGAATGGTTAAAAGTGCATGAAAATGGCCAATTTACTCACTCTGAGTTCTCAAAAAGGGTTTCTTCACCCCGGGAAGTTAATTAAATACCATTTGGAGGCATTTAATGTTAGAGCAAAAACGGCTGATTTTCGACAAAAGAGATAACACCCCCCCATTACGTCATGCTTCTGAAATGTGGAAAATGGTCCGTTTTCAAATGTTTTATTTTTGAACGTCAGTTCACATTTGTAGGTGGATCATCAGTGTTAGAGCTAAAATTAGCATGTTTAAAGTGATTTTCATGCTTCCAGGGGCCCAAAACACAAGATTTATGGAATGGTTAAAAGTGCATGAAAATGGCTAATTTACTCACTCTGAGTTCTCAAAAAGGGTTTCTTCACCCCGGGAAGTTAATTAAATACCATTTGGAGGCATTTAATGTTCGAGCAAAAACGGCTGATTTTCGACAAAAGAGATAACACCCCCCCATTACGTCATGCTTCAGAAATGTGGAAAATGGTCCGTTTTCAAATGTTTTATTTTTGAACGTCAGTTCACATTTGTAGGTGGATCATCAGTGTTAGAGCTAAAATTAGCATGTTTAAAGTGATTTTCATGCTTCCAGGGGCTCGGGAAGTTAATTAAATACCATTTGGAGGCATTTAATGTTCGAGCAAAAATGGCTGATTTTCGACAAAAGAGATAACACCCCCCCATTACGTCATGCTTCAGAAATGTGGAAAATGGTCCGTTTTCAAATGTTTTATTTTTGAACGTCAGTTCACATTTGTAGGTGGATCATCAGTGTTAGAGCTAAAATTAGCATCTTTAAAGTGATTTTCATGCTTCTTGGGGCCCAAAACTCAAGATTTATGGAATGGTTAAAAGTGCATGAAAATGGCCAATTTACTCACTCTGAGTTCTCAAAAAGGGTTTCTTCACCCCGGGAAGTTAATTAAATACCATTTGGAGGCATTTATTGTTAGAGCAAAAACGGATGATTTTCGACAAAAGAGATAACACCCCCCCATTACGTCATGCTTCAGAAATGTGGAAAATGGTCCGTTTTCAAATGTTTTATTTTTGAACGTCAGTTCACATTTGTAGGTGGATCATCAGTGTTAGAGCTAAAATTAGCATCTTTAAAGTGATTTTCATGCTTCCAGGGGTTCGGGAAGTTAATTAAATACCATTTGGAGGCATTTAATGTTAGAGCAAAAACGGCTGATTTTCGACAAAAGAGATAACACCCCCCCCATTACGTCATGCTTCAGAAATGTGGAAAATGGTCCGTTTTCAAATGTTTCATTTTTGAACGTCAGTTCACATTTGTAGGTGGATCATCAGTGTTAGAGCTAAAATTAGCATGTTTAAAGTGATTTTCATGCTTCTTGGGGCCCAAAACACAAGATTTATGGAATGGTTAAAAGTGCATGAAAATGGCCAATTTACTCACTCTGAGTTCTCAAAAAGGGTTTCTTCACCCCGGGAAGTTAATTAAATACCATTTGGAGGCATTTAATGTTCGAGCAAAAACGGCTGATTTTTGACAAAAGAGATAACACCCCCCCATTACGTCATGCTTCAGAAATGTGGAAAATGGTCCGTTTTCAAATGTTTTATTTTTGAACGTCAGTTCACATTTGTAGGTGGATCATCAGTGTTAGAGCTAAAATTAGCATGTTTAAAGTGATTTTCATGCTTCCAGGGGCCCAAAACACAAGATTTATGGAATGGTTAAAAGTGCATGAAAATGGCCAATTTACTCACTCTGAGTTCTCAAAAAGGGTTTCTTCACCCCGGGAAGTTAATTAAATACCATTTGGAGGCATTTAATGTTAGAGCAAAAACGGCTGATTTTCGACAAAAGAGATAACACCCCCCCATTACGTCATGCTTCAGAAATGTGGAAAATGGTCCGTTTTCAAATGTTTTATTTTTGAACGTCAGTTCACATTTGTAGGTGGATCATCAGTGTTAGAGCTAAAATTAGCATGTTTAAAGTGATTTTCATGCTTCCAGGGGCCCAAAACACAAGATTTATGGAATGGTTAAAAGTGCATGAAAATGGCCAATTTACTCACTCTGAGTTCTCAAAAAGGGTTTCTTCACCCCGGGAAGTTAATTAAATACCATTTGGAGGCATTTAATGTTAGAGCAAAAACGGCTGATTTTCGACAAAAGAGATAACACCCCCCCCATTACGTCATGCTTCAGAAATGTGGAAATGGTCCGTTTTCAAATGTTTTATTTTTGAACGTCAGTTCACATTTGTAGGTGGATCATCAGTGTTAGAGCTAAAATTAGCATGTTTAAAGTGATTTTCATGCTTCCAGGGGCTCGGGAAGTTAATTAAATACCACTTGGAGGCATTTAATGTTCGAGCAAAAACGGCTGATTTTCGACAAAAGAGATAACACCCCCCCATTACGTCATGCTTCAGAAATGTGGAAAATGGTCCGTTTTCAAATGTTTTATTTTTGAACGTCAGTTCACATTTGTAGGTGGATCATCAGTGTTAGAGCTAAAATTAGCATGTTTAAAGTGATTTTCATGCTTCCAGGGGCCCAAAACACAAGATTTATGGAATGGTTAAAAGTGCATGAAAATGGCTAATTTACTCACTCTGAGTTCTCAAAAAGGGTTTCTTCACCCCGGGAAGTTAATTAAATACCATTTGGAGGCATTTAATGTTCGAGCAAAAACGGCTGATTTTCGACAAAAGAGATAACACCCCCCCATTACGTCATGCTTCAGAAATGTGGAAAATGGTCCGTTTTCAAATGTTTTATTTTTGAACGTCAGTTCACATTTGTAGGTGGATCATCAGTGTTAGAGCTAAAATTAGCATGTTTAAAGTGATTTTCATGCTTCTTGGGGCCCAAAACACAAGATTTATGGAATGGTTAAAAGTGCATGAAAATGGCCAATTTACTCACTATGAGTTCTCAAAAAGGGTTTCTTCACCCCGGGAAGTTAATTAAATACCATTTGGAGGCATTTAATGTTAGAGCAAAAACGGATGATATTCGACAAAAGAGATAACACCCCCCCATTACGTCATGCTTCAGAAATGTGGAAAATGGTCCGTTTTCAAATGTTTTATTTTTGAACGTCAGTTCACATTTGTAGGTGGATCATCAGTGTTAGAGCTAAAATTAGCATCTTTAAAGTGATTTTCATGCTTCCAGGGGTTCGGGAAGTTAATTAAATACCATTTGGAGGCATTTAATGTTAGAGCAAAAACGGCTGATTTTCGACAAAAGAGATAACACCCCCCCATTACGTCATGCTTCAGAAATGTGGAAAATGGTCCGTTTTCAAATGTTTCATTTTTGAACGTCAGTTCACATTTGTAGGTGGATCATCAGTGTTAGAGCTAAAATTAGCATGTTTAAAGTGATTTTCATGCTTCTTGGGGCCCAAAACACAAGATTTATGGAATGGTTAAAAGTGCATGAAAATTGCCAATTTACTCACTCTGAGTTCTCAAAAAGGGGTTCTTCACCCCGGGAAGTTAATTAAATACCATTTGGAGGCATTTAATGTTAGAGCAAAAACGGCAGATTTTCGACAAAAGAGATAACACCCCCCCATTACGTCATGCTTCAGAAATGTGGAAAATGGTCCGTTTTCAAATGTTTTATTTTTGAACGTCAGTTCACATTTGTAGGTGGATCATCAGTGTTAGAGCTAAAATTAGCATGTTTAAAGTGATTTTCATGCTTCCAGGGGCTCGGGAAGTTAATTAAATACCATTTGGAGGCATTTAATGTTCGAGCAAAAACGGCTGATTTTCGACAAAAGAGATAACACCCCCCCATTACGTCATGCTTCAGAAATGTGGAAAATGGTCCGTTTTCAAATGTTTTATTTTTGAACGTCAGTTCACATTTGTAGGTGGATCATCAGTGTTAGAGCTAAAATTAGCATGTTTAAAGTGATTTTCATGCTTCCAGGGGCTCGGGAAGTTAATTAAATACCATTTGGAGGCATTTAATGTTCGAGCAAAAACGGCTGATTTTTGACAAAAGAGATAACACCCCCCCATTACGTCATGCTTCAGAAATGTGGAAAATGGTCCGTTTTCAAATGTTTTATTTTTGAACGTCAGTTCACATTTGTAGGTGGATCATCAGTGTTAGAGCTAAAATTAGCATGTTTAAAGTGATTTTCATGCTTCCAGGGGCCCAAAACACAAGATTTATGGAATGGTTAAAAGTGCATGAAAATGGCCAATTTACTCACTCTGAGTTCTCAAAAAGGGTTTCTTCACCCCGGGAAGTTAATTAAATACCATTTGGAGGCATTTAATGTTAGAGCAAAAACGGCTGATTTTCGACAAAAGAGATAACACCCCCCCATTACGTCATGCTTCAGAAATGTGGAAAATGGTCCGTTTTCAAATGTTTTATTTTTGAACGTCAGTTCACATTTGTAGGTGGATCATCAGTGTTAGAGCTAAAATTAGCATGTTTAAAGTGATTTTCATGCTTCCAGGGGCCCAAAACACAAGATTTATGGAATGGTTAAAAGTGCATGAAAATGGCCAATTTACTCACTCTGAGTTCTCAAAAAGGGTTTCTTCACCCCGGGAAGTTAATTAAATACCATTTGGAGGCATTTAATGTTAGAGCAAAAACGGCTGATTTTCGACAAAAGAGATAACACCCCCCCATTACGTCATGCTTCAGAAATGTGGAAAATGGTCCATTTTCAAATGTTTTATTTTTGAACGTCAGTTCACATTTGTAGGTGGATCATCAGTGTTAGAGCTAAAATTAGCATGTTTAAAGTGATTTTCATGCTTCCAGGGGCCCAAAACACAAGATTTATGGAATGGTTAAAAGTGCATGAAAATGGCCAATTTACTCACTCTGAGTTCTCAAAAAGGGTTTCTTCACCCCGGGAAGTTAATTAAATACCATTTGGAGGCATTTAATGTTAGAACAAAAACGGCTGATTTTCGACAAAAGAGATAACACCCCCCCATTACGTCATGCTTCAGAAATGTGGAAAATGGTCCGTTTTCAAATGTTTTATTTTTGAACGTCAGTTCACATTTGTAGGTGGATCATCAGTGTTAGAGCTAAAATTAGCATGTTTAAAGTGATTTTCATGCTTCCAGGGGCCCAAAACACAAGATTTATGGAATGGTTAAAAGTGCATGAAAATGGCCAATTTACTCACTCTGAGTTCTCAAAAAGGGTTTCTTCACCCCGGGAAGTTAATTAAATACCATTTGGAGGCATTTAATGTTAGAGCAAAAACGGCTGATTTTCGACAAAAGAGATAACACCCCCCCATTACGTCATGCTTCAGAAATGTGGAAAATGGTCCGTTTTCAAATGTTTTATTTTTGAACGTCAGTTCACATTTGTAGGTGGATCATCAGTGTTAGAGCTAAAATTAGCATGTTTAAAGTGATTTTCATGCTTCCAGGGGCCCAAAACACAAGATTTATGGAATGGTTAAAAGTGCATGAAAATGGCCAATTTACTCACTCTGAGTTCTCAAAAAGGGTTTCTTCACCCCGGGAAGTTAATTAATTACCATTTGGAGGCATTTAATGTTAGAGCAAAAACGGCTGATTTTCGACAAAAGAGATAACACCCCCCCATTACGTCATGCTTCAGAAATGTGGAAAATGGTCCGTTTTCAAATGTTTTATTTTTGAACGTCAGTTCACATTTGTAGGTGGATCATCAGTGTTAGAGCTAAAATTAGCATGTTTAAAGTGATTTTCATGCTTCCAGGGGCTCGGGAAGTTAATTAAATACCATTTGGAGGCATTTAATGTTCGAGCAAAAACGGCTGATTTTCGACAAAAGAGATAACACCCCCCCATTACGTCATGCTTCAGAAATGTGGAAAATGGTCCGTTTTCAAATGTTTTATTTTTGAACGTCAGTTCACATTTGTAGGTGGATCATCAGTGTTAGAGCTAAAATTAGCATGTTTAAAGTGATTTTCATGCTTCCAGGGTCCCAAAACACAAGATTTATGCAATGGTTAAAAGTGCATGAAAATGGCCAATTTACTCACTCTGAGTTCTCAAAAAGGGTTTCTTCACCCCGGGAAGTTAATTAAATACCATTTGGAGGCATTTAATGTTAGAGCAAAAACTGATGATTTTCGACAAAAGAGATAACACCCCCCCATTACGTCATGCTTCAGAAATGTGGAAAATGGTCCGTTTTCAAATGTTTTATTTTTGAACGTCAGTTCACATTTGTAGGTGGATCATCAGTGTTAGAGCTAAAATTAGCATCTTTAAAGTGATTTTCATGCTTCCAGGGGTTCGGGAAGTTAATTAAATACCATTTGGAGGCATTTAATGTTAGAGCAAAAACGGCTGATTTTCGACAAAAGAGATAACACCCCCCCATTACGTCATGCTTCAGAAATGTGGAAAATGGTCCGTTTTCAAATGTTTCATTTTTGAACGTCAGTTCACATTTGTAGGTGGATCATCAGTGTTAGAGCTAAAATTAGCATGTTTAAAGTGATTTTCATGCTTCTTGGGGCCCAAAACACAAGATTTATGGAATGGTTAAAAGTGCATGAAAATTGCCAATTTACTCACTCTGAGTTCTCAAAAAGGGGTTCTTCACCCCGGGAAGTTAATTAAATACCATTTGGAGGCATTTAATGTTAGAGCAAAAACGGCAGATTTTCGACAAAAGAGATAACACCCCCCCATTACGTCATGCTTCAGAAATGTGGAAAATGGTCCGTTTTCAAATGTTTTATTTTTGAACGTCAGTTCACATTTGTAGGTGGATCATCAGTGTTAGAGCTAAAATTAGCATGTTTAAAGTGATTTTCATGCTTCCAGGGGCTCGGGAAGTTAATTAAATACCATTTGGAGGCATTTAATGTTCGAGCAAAAACGGCTGATTTTCGACAAAAGAGATAACACCCCCCCATTACGTCATGCTTCAGAAATGTGGAAAATGGACCGTTTTCAAATGTTTTATTTTTGAACGTCAGTTCACATTTGTAGGTGGATCATCAGTGTTAGAGCTAAAATTAGCATGTTTAAAGTGATTTTCATGCTTCCAGGGGCTCGGGAAGTTAATTAAATACCATTTGGAGGCATTTAATGTTCGAGCAAAAACGGCTGATTTTTGACAAAAGAGATAACACGCCCCCATTACGTCATGCTTCAGAAATGTGGAAAATGGTCCGTTTTCAAATGTTTTATTTTTGAACGTCAGTTCACATTTGTAGGTGGATCATCAGTGTTAGAGCTAAAATTAGCATGTTTAAAGTGATTTTCATGCTTCCAGGGGCCCAAAACACAAGATTTATGGAATGGTTAAAAGTGCATGAAAATGGCCAATTTACTCACTCTGAGTTCTCAAAAAGGGTTTCTTCACCCCGGGAAGTTAATTAAATACCATTTGGAGGCATTTAATGTTAGAGCAAAAACGGCTGATTTTCGACAAAAGAGATAACACCCCCCCATTACGTCATGCTTCAGAAATGTGGAAAATGGTCCGTTTTCAAATGTTTTATTTTTGAACGTCAGTTCACATTTGTAGGTGGATCATCAGTGTTAGAGCTAAAATTAGCATGTTTAAAGTGATTTTCATGCTTCCAGGGGCCCAAAACACAAGATTTATGGAATGGTTAAAAGTGCATGAAAATGGCCAATTTACTCACTCTGAGTTCTCAAAAAGGGTTTCTTCACCCCGGGAAGTTAATTAAATACCATTTGGAGGCATTTAATGTTAGAGCAAAAACGGCTGATTTTCGACAAAAGAGATAACACCCCCCCATTACGTCATGCTTCAGAAATGTGGAAAATGGTCCGTTTTCAAATGTTTTATTTTTGAACGTCAGTTCACATTTGTAGGTGGATCATCAGTGTTAGAGCTAAAATTAGCATGTTTAAAGTGATTTTCATGCTTCCAGGGGCCCAAAACACAAGATTTATGGAATGGTTAAAAGTGCATGAAAATGGCCAATTTACTCACTCTGAGTTCTCAAAAAGGGTTTCTTCACCCCGGGAAGTTAATTAAATACCATTTGGAGGCATTTAATGTTAGAACAAAAACAGCTGATTTTCGACAAAAGAGATAACACCCCCCCATTACGTCATGCTTCAGAAATGTGGAAAATGGTCCGTTTTCAAATGTTTTATTTTTGAACGTCAGTTCACATTTGTAGGTGGATCATCAGTGTTAGAGCTAAAATTAGCATGTTTAAAGTGATTTTCATGCTTCCAGGGGCTCGGGAAGTTAATTAAATACCACTTGGAGGCATTTAATGTTCGAGCAAAAACGGCTGATTTTCGACAAAAGAGATAACACCCCCCCATTACGTCATGCTTCAGAAATGTGGAAAATGGTCCGTTTTCAAATGTTTTATTTTTGAACGTCAGTTCACATTTGTAGGTGGATCATCAGTGTTAGAGCTAAAACTAGCATGTTTAAAGTGATTTTCATGCTTCCAGGGGCCCAAACACAAGATTTATGGAATGGTTAAAAGTGCATGAAAATGGCTAATTTACTCACTCTGAGTTCTCAAAAAGGGTTTCTTCACCCCGGGAAGTTAATTAAATACCATTTGGAGGCATTTAATGTTCGAGCAAAAACGGCTGATTTTCGACAAAAGAGATAACACCCCCCCATTACGTCATGCTTCAGAAATGTGGAAAATGGTCCGTTTTCAAATGTTTTATTTTTGAACGTCAGTTCACATTTGTAGGTGGATCATCAGTGTTAGAGCTAAATTTAGCATGTTTAAAGTGATTTTCATGCTTCCAGGGGCTCGGGAAGTTAATTAAATACCATTTGGAGGCATTTAATGTTCGAGCAAAAACGGCTGATTTTCGACAAAAGAGATAACACCCCCCCATTACGTCATGCTTCAGAAATGTGGAAAATGGTCCGTTTTCAAATGTTTTATTTTTGAACGTCAGTTCACATTTGTAGGTGGATCATCAGTGTTAGAGCTAAAATTAGCATGTTTAAAGTGATTTTCATGCTTCTTGGGGCCCAAAACACAAGATTTATGGAATGGTTAAAAGTGCATGAAAATGGCCAATTTACTCACTCTGAGTTCTCAAAAAGGGTTTCTTCACCCCGGGAAGTTAATTAAATACCATTTGGAGGCATTTAATGTTAGAGCAAAAACGGATGATATTCGACAAAAGAGATAACACCCCCCCCATTACGTCATGCTTCAGAAATGTGGAAAATGGTCCGTTTTCAAATGTTTTATTTTTGAACGTCAGTTCACATTTGTAGGTGGATCATCAGTGTTAGAGCTAAAATTAGCATCTTTAAAGTGATTTTCATGCTTCCAGGGGTTCGGGAAGTTAATTAAATACCATTTGGAGGCATTTAATGTTAGAGCAAAAACGGCTGATTTTCGACAAAAGAGATAACACCCCCCCATTACGTCATGCTTCAGAAATGTGGAAAATGGTCCGTTTTCAAATGTTTCATTTTTGAACGTCAGTTCACATTTGTAGGTGGATCATCAGTGTTAGAGCTAAAATTAGCATGTTTAAAGTGATTTTCATGCTTCTTGGGGCCCAAAACACAAGATTTATGGAATGGTTAAAAGTGCATGAAAATTGCCAATTTACTCACTCTGAGTTCTCAAAAAGGGGTTCTTCACCCCGGGAAGTTAATTAAATACCATTTGGAGGCATTTAATGTTAGAGCAAAAACGGCAGATTTTCGACAAAAGAGATAACACCCCCCCATTACGTCATGCTTCAGAAATGTGGAAAATGGTCCGTTTTCAAATGTTTTATTTTTGAACGTCAGTTCACATTTGTAGGTGGATCATCAGTGTTAGAGCTAAAATTAGCATGTTTAAAGTGATTTTCATGCTTCCAGGGGCTCGGGAAGTTAATTAAATACCATTTGGAGGCATTTAATGTTCGAGCAAAAACGGCTGATTTTCGACAAAAGAGATAACACCCCCCCATTACGTCATGCTTCAGAAATGTGGAAAATGGTCCGTTTTCAAATGTTTTATTTTTGAACGTCAGTTCACATTTGTAGGTGGATCATCAGTGTTAGAGCTAAAATTAGCATGTTTAAAGTGATTTTCATGCTTCCAGGGGCTCGGGAAGTTAATTAAATACCATTTGGAGGCATTTAATGTTCGAGCAAAAACGGCTGATTTTTGACAAAAGAGATAACACCCCCCCATTACGTCATGCTTCAGAAATGTGGAAAATGGTCCGTTTTCAAATGTTTTATTTTTGAACGTCAGTTCACATTTGTAGGTGGATCATCAGTGTTAGAGCTAAAATTAGCATGTTTAAAGTGATTTTCATGCTTCCAGGGGCCCAAAACACAAGATTTATGGAATGGTTAAAAGTGCATGAAAATGGCCAATTTACTCACTCTGAGTTCTCAAAAAGGGTTTCTTCACCCCGGGAAGTTAATTAAATACCATTTGGAGGCATTTAATGTTAGAGCAAAAACGGCTGATTTTCGACAAAAGAGATAACACCCCCCCATTACGTCATGCTTCAGAAATGTGGAAAATGGTCCGTTTTCAAATGTTTTATTTTTGAACGTCAGTTCACATTTGTAGGTGGATCATCAGTGTTAGAGCTAAAATTAGCATGTTTAAAGTGATTTTCATGCTTCCAGGGGCCCAAAACACAAGATTTATGGAATGGTTAAAAGTGCATGAAAATGGCCAATTTACTCACTCTGAGTTCTCAAAAAGGGTTTCTTCACCCCGGGAAGTTAATTAAATACCATTTGGAGGCATTTAATGTTAGAGCAAAAACGGCTGATTTTCGACAAAAGAGATAACACCCCCCCATTACGTCATGCTTCAGAAATGTGGAAAATGGTCCGTTTTCAAATGTTTTATTTTTGAACGTCAGTTCACATTTGTAGGTGGATCATCAGTGTTAGAGCTAAAATTAGCATGTTTAAAGTGATTTTCATGCTTCCAGGGGCCCAAAACACAAGATTTATGGAATGGTTAAAAGTGCATGAAAATGGCCAATTTACTCACTCTGAGTTCTCAAAAAGGGTTTCTTCACCCCGGGAAGTTAATTAAATACCATTTGGAGGCATTTAATGTTAGAACAAAAACGGCTGATTTTCGACAAAAGAGATAACACCCCCCCATTACGTCATGCTTCAGAAATGTGGAAAATGGTCCGTTTTCAAATGTTTTATTTTTGAACGTCAGTTCACATTTGTAGGTGGATCATCAGTGTTAGAGCTAAAATTAGCATGTTTAAAGTGATTTTCATGCTTCCAGGGGCCCAAAACACAAGATTTATGGAATGGTTAAAAGTGCATGAAAATGGCCAATTTACTCACTCTGAGTTCTCAAAAAGGGTTTCTTCACCCCGGGAAGTTAATTAAATACCATTTGGAGGCATTTAATGTTAGAGCAAAAACGGCTGATTTTCGACAAAAGAGATAACACCCCCCCATTACGTCATGCTTCAGAAATGTGGAAAATGGTCCGTTTTCAAATGTTTTATTTTTGAACGTCAGTTCACATTTGTAGGTGGATCATCAGTGTTAGAGCTAAAATTAGCATGTTTAAAGTGATTTTCATGCTTCCAGGGGCCCAAAACACAAGATTTATGGAATGGTTAAAAGTGCATGAAAATGGCCAATTTACTCACTCTGAGTTCTCAAAAAGGGTTTCTTCACCCCGGGAAGTTAATTAATTACCATTTGGAGGCATTTAATGTTAGAGCAAAAACGGCTGATTTTCGACAAAAGAGATAACACCCCCCCATTACGTCATGCTTCAGAAATGTGGAAAATGGTCCGTTTTCAAATGTTTTATTTTTGAACGTCAGTTCACATTTGTAGGTGGATCATCAGTGTTAGAGCTAAAATTAGCATGTTTAAAGTGATTTTCATGCTTCCAGGGGCTCGGGAAGTTAATTAAATACCATTTGGAGGCATTTAATGTTCGAGCAAAAACGGCTGATTTTCGACAAAAGAGATAACACCCCCCCATTACGTCATGCTTCAGAAATGTGGAAAATGGTCCGTTTTCAAATGTTTTATTTTTGAACGTCAGTTCACATTTGTAGGTGGATCATCAGTGTTAGAGCTAAAATTAGCATGTTTAAAGTGATTTTCATGCTTCCAGGGTCCCAAAACACAAGATTTATGCAATGGTTAAAAGTGCATGAAAATGGCCAATTTACTCACTCTGAGTTCTCAAAAAGGGTTTCTTCACCCCGGGAAGTTAATTAAATACCATTTGGAGGCATTTAATGTTAGAGCAAAAACGGATGATTTTCGACAAAAGAGATAACACCCCCCCATTACGTCATGCTTCAGAAATGTGGAAAATGGTCCGTTTTCAAATGTTTTATTTTTGAACGTCAGTTCACATTTGTAGGTGGATCATCAGTGTTAGAGCTAAAATTAGCATCTTTAAAGTGATTTTCATGCTTCCAGGGGTTCGGGAAGTTAATTAAATACCATTTGGAGGCATTTAATGTTAGAGCAAAAACGGCTGATTTTCGACAAAAGAGATAACACCCCCCCATTACGTCATGCTTCAGAAATGTGGAAAATGGTCCGTTTTCAAATGTTTCATTTTTGAACGTCAGTTCACATTTGTAGGTGTAACATCAGTGTTAGAGCTAAAATTAGCATGTTTAAAGTGATTTTCATGCTTCTTGGGGCCCAAAACACAAGATTTATGGAATGGTTAAAAGTGCATGAAAATTGCCAATTTACTCACTCTGAGTTCTCAAAAAGGGGTTCTTCACCCCGGGAAGTTAATTAAATACCATTTGGAGGCATTTAATGTTAGAGCAAAAACGGCAGATTTTCGACAAAAGAGATAACACCCCCCCATTACGTCATGCTTCAGAAATGTGGAAAATGGTCCGTTTTCAAATGTTTTATTTTTGAACGTCAGTTCACATTTGTAGGTGGATCATCAGTGTTAGAGCTAAAATTAGCATGTTTAAAGTGATTTTCATGCTTCCAGGGGCTCGGGAAGTTAATTAAATACCATTTGGAGGCATTTAATGTTCGAGCAAAAACGGCTGATTTTCGACAAAAGAGATAACACCCCCCCATTACGTCATGCTTCAGAAATGTGGAAAATGGTGCGTTTTCAAATGTTTTATTTTTGAACGTCAGTTCACATTTGTAGGTGGATCATCAGTGTTAGAGCTAAAATTAGCATGTTTAAAGTGATTTTCATGCTTCCAGGGGCTCGGGAAGTTAATTAAATACCATTTGGAGGCATTTAATGTTCGAGCAAAAACGGCTGATTTTCGACAAAAGAGATAACACCCCCCCATTACGTCATGCTTCAGAAATGTGGAAAATGGTCCGTTTTCAAATGTTTTATTTTTGAACGTCAGTTCACATTTGTAGGTGGATCATCAGTGTTAGAGCTAAAATTAGCATGTTTAAAGTGATTTTCATGCTTCCAGGGGCCCAAAACACAAGATTTATGCAATGGTTAAAAGTGCATGAAAATTGCCAATTTACTCACTCTGAGTTCTCAAAAAGGGTTTCTTCACCCCGGGAAGTTAATTAAATACCATTTGGAGGCATTTAATGTTCGAGCAAAAACGGCTGATTTTCGACAAAAGAGATAACACCCCCCCATTACGTCATGCTTCAGAAATGTGGAAAATGGTCCGTTTTCAAATGTTTTATTTTTGAACGTCAGTTCACATTTGTAGGTGGATCATCAGTGTTAGAGCTAAAATTAGCATGTTTAAAGTGATTTTCATGCTTCCAGGGGTTCGGGAAGTTAATTAAATACCATTTGGAGGCATTTAATGTTCGAGCAAAAACGGCTGATTTTCGACAAAAGAGATAACACCCCCCCATTACGTCATGCTTCAGAAATGTGGAAAATGGTCCGTTTTCAAATGTTTTATTTTTGAACGTCAGTTCACATTTGTAGGTGGATCATCAGTGTTAGAGCTAAAATTAGCATGTTTAAAGTGATTTTCATGCTTCCAGGGGCCCAAAACACAAGATTTATGGAATGGTTAAAAGTGCATGAAAATGGACAATTTACTCACTCTGAGTTCTCAAAAAGGGTTTCTTCACCCCGGGAAGTTAATTAAATACCATTTGGAGGCATTTAATGTTCGAGCAAAAACGGCTGATTTTCGACAAAAGAGATAACACCCCCCCATTACGTCATGCTTCAGAAATGTGGAAAATGGTCCGTTTTCAAATGTTTTATTTTTGAACGTCAGTTCACATTTGTAGGTGGATCATCAGTGTTAGAGCTAAAATTAGCATGTTTAAAGTGATTTTCATGCTTCCAGGGGCCCAAAACACAAGATTTATGGAATGGTTAAAAGTGCATGAAAATGGCCAATTTACTCACTCTGAGTTCTCAAAAAGGGTTTCTTCACCCCGGGAAGTTAATTAAATACCATTTGGAGGCATTTAATGTTCGAGCAAAAACGGCTGATTTTCGACAAAAGAGATAACACCCCCCCATTACGTCATGCTTCAGAAATGTGGAAAATGGTCCGTTTTCAAATGTTTTATTTTTGAACGTCAGTTCACATTTGTAGGTGGATCATCAGTGTTAGAGCTAAAATTAGCATGTTTAAAGTGATTTTCATGCTTCCAGGGGCCCAAAACACAAGATTTATGGAATGGTTAAAAGTGCATGAAAATGGCCAATTTACTCACTCTGAGTTCTCAAAAAGGGTTTCTTCACCCTGGGAAGTTAATTAAATACCATTTGGAAGCATTTAATGTTCGAGCAAAAACGGCTGATTTTCGACAAAAGAGATAACACCCCCCCATTACGTCATGCTTCAGAAATGTGGAAAATGGTCCGTTTTCAAATGTTTTATTTTTGAACGTCAGTTCACATTTGTAGGTGGATCATCAGTGTTAGAGCTAAAATTAGCATGTTTAAAGTGATTTTCATGCTTCCAGGGGCTCGGGAAGTTAATTAAATACCATTTGGAGGCATTTAATGTTCGAGCAAAAACGGCTGATTTTCGACAAAAGAGATAACACCCCCCCATTACGTCATGCTTCAGAAATGTGGAAAATGGTCCGTTTTCAAATGTTTTATTTTTGAACGTCAGTTCACATTTGTAGGTGGATCATCAGTGTTAGAGCTAAAATTAGCATGTTTAAAGTGATTTTCATGCTTCCAGGGGCTCGGGAAGTTAATTAAATACCATTTGGAGGCATTTAATGTTCGAGCAAAAACAGCTGATTTTCGACAAAAGAGATAACACCCCCCCATTACGTCATGCTTCAGAAATGTGGAAAATGGTCCGTTTTCAAATGTTTTATTTTTGAACGTCAGTTCACATTTGTAGGTGGATCATCAGTGTTAGAGCTAAAATTAGCATGTTTAAAGTGATTTTCATGCTTCCAGGGGACCAAAACACAAGATTTATGGAATGGTTAAAAGTGCATGAAAATGGCCAATTTACTCACTCTGAGTTCTCAAAAAGGGTTTCTTCACCCCGGGAAGTTAATTAAATACCATTTGGAGGCATTTAATGTTCGAGCAAAAATGGCTGATTTTCGACAAAAGAGATAACACCCCCCCATTACGTCATGCTTCAGAAATGTGGAAAATGGTCCGTTTTCAAATGTTTTATTTTTGAACGTCAGTTCACATTTGTAGGTGGATCATCAGTGTTAGAGCTAAAATTAGCATGTTTAAAGTGATTTTCATGCTTCCAGGGGTTCGGGAAGTTAATTAAATACCATTTGGAGGCATTTAATGTTCGAGCAAAAACGGCTGATTTTCGACAAAAGAGATAACACCCCCCCATTACGTCATGCTTCAGAAATGTGGAAAATGGTCCGTTTTCAAATGTTTTATTTTTGAACGTTAGTTCACATTTGTAGGTGGATCATCAGTGTTAGAGCTAGAATTAGCATGTTTAAAGTGATTTTCATGCTTCCAGGGGCCCAAAACACAAGATTTATGGAATGGTTAAAAGTGCATGAAAATGGCCAATTTACTCACTCTGAGTTCTCAAAAAGGGTTTCTTCACCCCGGGAAGTTAATTAAATACCATTTGGAGGCATTTAATGTTCGAGCAAAAACGGCTGATTTTCGACAAAAGAGATAACACCCCCCCATTACGTCATGCTTCAGAAATGTGGAAAATGGTCCGTTTTCAAATGTTTTATTTTTGAACGTCAGTTCACATTTGTAGGTGGATCATCAGTGTTAGAGCTAAAATTAGCATGTTTACAGTGATTTTCATGCTTCCAGGGGTTCGGGAAGTTAATTAAATACCATTTGGAGGCATTTAATGTTCGAGCAAAAACGGCTGATTTTCGACAAAAGAGATAACACCCCCCCATTACGTCATGCTTCAGAAATGTGGAAAATGGTCCGTTTTCAAATGTTTTATTTTTGAACGTCAGTTCACATTTGTAGGTGGATCATCAGTGTTAGAGCTAGAATTAGCATGTTTAAAGTGATTTTCATGCTTCCAGGGGCCCAAAACACAAGATTTATGGAATGGTTAAAAGTGCATGAAAATGGCCAATTTACTCACTCTGAGTTCTCAAAAAGGGTTTCTTCACCCCGGGAAGTTAATTAAATACCATTTGGAGGCATTTAATGTTCGAGCAAAAACGGCTGATTTTCGACAAAAGAGATAACACCCCCCCATTACGTCATGCTTCAGAAATGTGGAAAATGGTCCGTTTTCAAATGTTTTATTTTTGAACGTCAGTTCACATTTGTAGGTGGATCATCAGTGTTAGAGCTAAAATTATCATGTTTAAAGTGATTTTCATGCTTCCAGGGGCTCGGGAAGTTAATTAAATACCATTTGGAGGCATTTAATGTTCGAGCAAAAACGGCTGATTTTCGACAAAAGAGATAACACCCCCCATTACGTCATGCTTCAGAAATGTGGAAAATGGTCCGTTTTCAAATGTTTTATTTTTGAACGTCAGTTCACATTTGTAGGTGGATCATCAGTGTTAGAGCTAAAATTAGCATGTTTAAAGTGATTTTCATGCTTCCAGGGGCTCGGGAAGTTAATTAAATACCATTTGGAGGCATTTAATGTTCGAGCAAAAACGGCTGATTTTCGACAAAAGAGATAACACCCCCCCATTACGTCATGCTTCAGAAATGTGGAAAATGGTCCGTTTTCAAATGTTTTATTTTTGAACGTCAGTTCACATTTGTAGGTGGATCATCAGTGTTAGAGCTAAAATTAGCATGTTTAAAGTGATTTTCATGCTTCCAGGGGCTCGGGAAGTTAATTAAATACCATTTGGAGGCATTTAATGTTCGAGCAAAAACGGCTGATTTTCGACAAAAGAGATAACACCCCCCCATTACGTCATGCTTCAGAAATGTGGAAAATGGTCCGTTTTCAAATGTTTTATTTTTGAACGTCAGTTCACATTTGTAGGGGATCATCAGTGTTAGAGCTAAAATTAGCATGTTTAAAGTGATTTTCATGCTTCCAGGGGCTCGGGAAGTTAATTAAATACCATTTGGAGGCATTTAATGTTCGAGCAAAAACGGCTGATTTTCGACAAAAGAGATAACACCCCCCCCATTACGTCATGCTTCAGAAATGTGGAAAATGGTCCGTTTTCAAAAGTTTTATTTTTGAACGTCAGTTCACATTTGTAGGTGGATCATCAGTGTTAGAGCTAAAATTAGCATGTTTAAAGTGATTTTCATGCTTCCAGGGGCCCAAAACACAAGATTTATGGAATGGTTAAAAGTGCATGAAAATGGCCAATTTACTCACTCTGAGTTCTCAAAAAGAGTTTCTTCACCCCGGGAAGTTAATTAAATACCATTTGGAGGCATTTAATGTTCGAGCAAAAACGGCTGATTTTCGACAAAAGAGATAACACCCCCCATTACGTCATGCTTCAGAAATGTGGAAAATGGTCCGTTTTCAAATGTTTTATTTTTGAACGTCAGTTCACATTTGTAGGTGGATCATCAGTGTTAGAGCTAAAATTAGCATGTTTAAAGTGATTTTCATGCTTCCAGGGGCTCGGGAAGTTAATTAAATACCATTTGGAGGCATTTAATGTTCGAGCAAAAACGGCTGATTTTCGACAAAAGAGATAACACCCCCCCATTACGTCATGCTTCAGAAATGTGGAAAATGGTCCGTTTTCAAATGTTTTATTTTTGAACGTCAGTTCACATTTGTAGGTGGATCATCAGTGTTAGAGCTAAAATTAGCATGTTTAAAGTGATTTTCATGCTTCCAGGGGCTCGGGAAGTTAATTAAATACCATTTGGAGGCATTTAATGTTCGAGCAAAAACGGCTGATTTTCGACAAAAGAGATAACACCCACCCATTACGTCATGCTTCAGAAATGTGGAAAATGGTCCGTTTTCAAATGTTTTATTTTTGAACGTCAGTTCACATTTGTAGGTGGATCATCAGTGTTAGAGCTAAAATTAGCATGTTTAAAGTGATTTTCATGCTTCCAGGGGCTCGGGAAATTAATTAAATACCATTTGGAGGCATTTAATGTTCGAGCAAAAACAACTGATTTTCGACAAAAGAGATAACACCCCCCCATTACGTCATGCTTCAGAAATGTGGAAAATGGTCCGTTTTCAAATGTTTTATTTTTGAACGTCAGTTCACATTTGTAGGTGGATCATCAGTGTTAGAGCTAAAATTAGCATGTTTAAAGTGATTTTCATGCTTCCAGGGGCTCGGGAAGTTAATTAAATACCATTTGGAGGCATTTAATGTTCGAGCAAAAACGGCTGATTTTCGACAAAAGAGATAACACCCCCCCATTACGTCATGCTTCAGAAATGTGGAAAATGGTCCGTTTTCAAATGTTTTATTTTTGAACGTCAGTTCACATTTGTAGGTGGATCATCAGTGTTAGAGCTAAAATTAGCATGTTTAAAGTGATTTTCATGCTTCCAGGGGCTCGGGAAGTTAATTAAATACCATTTGGAGGCATTTAATGTTCGAGCAAAAACGGCTGATTTTCGACAAAAGAGATAACACCCCCCATTACGTCATGCTTCAGAAATGTGGAAAATGGTCCGTTTTCAAATGTTTTATTTTTGAACGTCAGTTCACATTTGTAGGTGGATCATCAGTGTTAGAGCTAAAATTAGCATGTTTAAAGTGATTTTCATGCTTCCAGGGGCCCAAAACACAAGATTTATGGAATGGTTAAAAGTGCATGAAAATGGCCAATTTACTCACTCTGAGTTCTCAAAAAGGGTTTCTTCACCCCGGGAAGTTAATTAAATACCATTTGGAGGCATTTAATGTTAGAGCAAAAACGGCTGATTTTCGACAAAAGAGATAACACCCCCCCATTACGTCATGCTTCAGAAATGTGGAAAATGGTCCGTTTTCAAATGTTTTATTTTTGAACGTCAGTTCACATTTGTAGGTGGATCATCAGTGTTAGAGCTAAAATTAGCATGTTTAAAGTGATTTTCATGCTTCCAGGGGCCCAAAACACAAGATTTATGGAATGGTTAAAAGTGCATGAAAATGGCCAATTTACTCACTCTGAGTTCTCAAAAAGGGTTTCTTCACCCCGGGAAGTTAATTAAATACCATTTGGAGGCATTTAATGTTAGAGCAAAAACGGCTGATTTTCGACAAAAGAGATAACACCCCCCCATTACGTCATGCTTCAGAAATGTGGAAAATGGTCCGTTTTCAAATGTTTTATTTTTGAACGTCAGTTCACATTTGTAGGTGGATCATCAGTGTTAGAGCTAAAATTAGCATGTTTAAAGTGATTTTCATGCTTCCAGGGGCTCGGGAAGTTAATTAAATACCATTTGGAGGCATTTAATGTTCGAGCAAAAACGGCTGATTTTCGACAAAAGAGATAACACCCACCCATTACGTCATGCTTCAGAAATGTGGAAAATGGTCCGTTTTCAAATGTTTTATTTTTGAACGTCAGTTCACATTTGTAGGTGGATCATCAGTGTTAGAGCTAAAATTAGCATGTTTAAAGTGATTTTCATGCTTCCAGGGGCTCGGGAAATTAATTAAATACCATTTGGAGGCATTTAATGTTCGAGCAAAAACAACTGATTTTCGACAAAAGAGATAACACCCCCCCATTACGTCATGCTTCAGAAATGTGGAAAATGGTCCGTTTTCAAATGTTTTATTTTTGAACGTCAGTTCACATTTGTAGGTGGATCATCAGTGTTAGAGCTAAAATTAGCATGTTTAAAGTGATTTTCATGCTTCCAGGGGCTCGGGAAGTTAATTAAATACCATTTGGAGGCATTTAATGTTCGAGCAAAAACGGCTGATTTTCGACAAAAGAGATAACACCCCCCCATTACGTCATGCTTCAGAAATGTGGAAAATGGTCCGTTTTCAAATGTTTTATTTTTGAACGTCAGTTCACATTTGTAGGTGGATCATCAGTGTTAGAGCTAAAATTAGCATGTTTAAAGTGATTTTCATGCTTCCAGGGGCTCGGGAAGTTAATTAAATACCATTTGGAGGCATTTAATGTTCGAGCAAAAACGGCTGATTTTCGACAAAAGAGATAACACCCCCCATTACGTCATGCTTCAGAAATGTGGAAAATGGTCCGTTTTCAAATGTTTTATTTTTGAACGTCAGTTCACATTTGTAGGTGGATCATCAGTGTTAGAGCTAAAATTAGCATGTTTAAAGTGATTTTCATGCTTCCAGGGGCCCAAAACACAAGATTTATGGAATGGTTAAAAGTGCATGAAAATGGCCAATTTACTCACTCTGAGTTCTCAAAAAGGGTTTCTTCACCCCGGGAAGTTAATTAAATACCATTTGGAGGCATTTAATGTTAGAGCAAAAACGGCTGATTTTCGACAAAAGAGATAACACCCCCCCATTACGTCATGCTTCAGAAATGTGGAAAATGGTCCGTTTTCAAATGTTTTATTTTTGAACGTCAGTTCACATTTGTAGGTGGATCATCAGTGTTAGAGCTAAAATTAGCATGTTTAAAGTGATTTTCATGCTTCCAGGGGCCCAAAACACAAGATTTATGGAATGGTTAAAAGTGCATGAAAATGGCCAATTTACTCACTCTGAGTTCTCAAAAAGGGTTTCTTCACCCCGGGAAGTTAATTAAATACCATTTGGAGGCATTTAATGTTAGAGCAAAAACGGCTGATTTTCGACAAAAGAGATAACACCCCCCCATTACGTCATGCTTCAGAAATGTGGAAAATGGTCCGTTTTCAAATGTTTTATTTTTGAACGTCAGTTCACATTTGTAGGTGGATCATCAGTGTTAGAGCTAAAATTAGCATGTTTAAAGTGATTTTCATGCTTCCAGGGGCCCAAAACACAAGATTTATGGAATGGTTAAAAGTGCATGAAAATGGCCAATTTACTCACTCTGAGTTCTCAAAAGGGGTTTCTTCACCCCGGGAAGTTAATTAAATACCATTTGGAGGCATTTAATGTGAGAGCAAAAGCGGCTGATTTTCGACAAAAGAGATAACACCCCCCCATTACGTCATGCTTCAGAAATGTGGAAAATGGTCCGTTTTCAAATGTTTTATTTTTGAACGTCAGTTCACATTTGTAGGTGGATCATCAGTGTTAGAGCTAAAATTAGCATGTTTAAAGTGATTTTCATGCTTCCAGGGGCCCAAAACACAAGATTTATGTAATGGTTAAAAGTGCATGAAAATGGCCAATTTACTCACTCTGAGTTCTCAAAAAGGGTTTCTTCACCCCGGGAAGTTAATTAAATACCATTTGGAGGCATTTAATGTTAGAGCAAAAACGGCTGATTTTCGACAAAAGAGATAACACCCCCCCATTACGTCATGCTTCAGAAATGTGGAAAATGGTCCGTTTTCAAATGTTTTATTTTTGAACGTCAGTTCACATTTGTAGGTGGATCATCAGTGTTAGAGCTAAAATTAGCATGTTTAACCACATGGCTGCTAGGCGTTTTCCCGTTCTGCGCTAAGAAATATAAAACACCATAAATCATGACGAGCTGGCCTTGTCATCCGCGCACGGCAGGTAAGCGCCATGACGAGCCCAGCTCGTCATTAGCTTCGAAGGGGTTAAAGTGATTTTCATGCTTCCAGGGGCTCGGGAAGTTAATTAAATACCATTTGGAGGCATTTAATGTTCGAGCAAAAACGGCTGATTTTCGACAAAAGAGATAACACCCCCCATTACGTCATGCTTCAGAAATGTGGAAAATGGTCCGTTTTCAAATGTTTTATTTTTGAACGTCAGTTCACATTTGTAGGTGGATCATCAGTGTTAGAGCTAAAATTAGCATGTTTAAAGTGATTTTCATGCTTCCAGGGGCCCAAAACACAAGATTTATGGAATGGTTAAAAGTGCATGAAAATGGCCAATTTACTCACTCTGAGTTCTCAAAAAGGGTTTCTTCACCCCGGGAAGTTAATTAAATACCATTTGGAGGCATTTAATGTTCGAGCAAAAACGGCTGATTTTCGACAAAAGAGATAACACCCCCCCATTACGTCATGCTTCAGAAATGTGGAAAATGGTCCGTTTTCAAATGTTTTATCTTTGAACGTCAGTTCACATTTGTAGGTGGATCATCAGTGTTAGAGCTAAAATTAGCATGTTTAAAGTGATTTTCATGCTTCCAGGGGTTCGGGAAGTTAATTAAATACCATTTGGAGGCATTTAATGTTCGAGCAAAAATGGCTGATTTTCGACAAAAGAGATAACACCCCCCCCATTACGTCATGCTTCAGAAATGTGGAAAATGGTCCGTTTTCAAATGTTTTATTTTTGAACGTCAGTTCACATTTGTAGGTGGATCATCAGTGTTAGAGCTAAAATTAGCATGTTTAAAGTGATTTTCATGCTTCCAGGGGCCCAAAACACAAGATTTATGGAATGGTTAAAAGTGCATGAAAATGGCCAATTTACTCACTCTGAGTTCTCAAAAAGGGTTTCTTCACCCCGGGAAGTTAATTAAATACCATTTGGAGGCATTTAATGTTCGAGCAAAAACGGCTGATTTTCGACAAAAGAGATAACACCCCCCCATTACGTCATGCTTCAGAAATGTGGAAAATGGTCCGTTTTCAAATGTTTTATTTTTGAACGTCAGTTCACATTTGTAGGTGGATCATCAGTGTTAGAGCTAAAATTAGCATGTTTAAAGTGATTTTCATGCTTCCAGGGGCTCGGGAAGTTAATTAAATACCATTTGGAGGCATTTAATGTTCGAGCAAAAACGGCTGATTTTCGACAAAAGAGATAACACCCCCCCATTACGTCATGCTTCAGAAATGTGGAAAATGGTCCGTTTTCAAATGTTTTATTTTTGAACGTCAGTTCACATTTGTAGGTGGATCATCAGTGTTAGAGCTAAAATTAGCATGTTTAAAGTGATTTTCATGCTTCCAGGGGGTCGGGAAGTTAATTAAATACCATTTGGAGGTATTTAATGTTCGAGCAAAAACGGCTGATTTTCGACAAAAGAGATAACACCCCCCCATTACGTCATGCTTCAGAAATGTGGAAAATGGTCCGTTTTCAAATGTTTTATTTTTGAACGTCAGTTCACATTTGTAGGTGGATCATCAGTGTTAAAGCTAAAATTAGCATGTTTAAAGTGATTTTCATGCTTCCAGGGGCCCAAAACACAAGATTTATGGAATGGTTAAAAGTGCATGAAAATGGCCAATTTACTCACTCTGAGTTCTCAAAAAGGGTTTCTTCACCCCGGGAAGTTAATTAAATACCATTTGGAGGCATTTAATGTTCGAGCAAAAACGGCTGATTTTCGACAAAAGAGATAACACCCCCCCATTACGTCATGCTTCAGAAATGTGGAAAATGGTCCTTTTTCAAATGTTTTACTTTTGAACGTCAGTTCACATTTGTAGGTGGATCATCAGTGTTAGAGCTAAAATTAGCATGTTTAAAGTGATTTTCATGCTTCCAGGGGCCCAAAACACAAGATTTATGGAATGGTTAAAAGTGCATGAAAATGGCCAATTTACTCACTCTGAGTTCTCAAAAAGGGTTTCTTCACCCCGGGAAGTTAATTAATTACCATTTGGAGGCATTTAATGTTAGAGCAAAAACGGCTGATTTTCGACAAAAGAGATAACACCCCCCCATTACGTCATGCTTCAGAAATGTGGAAAATGGTCCGTTTTCAAATGTTTTATTTTTGAACGTCAGTTCACATTTGTAGGTGGATCATCAGTGTTAGAGCTAAAATTAGCATGTTTAAAGTGATTTTCATGCTTCCAGGGGCCCAAAACGCAAGATTTATGCAATGGTTAAAAGTGCATGAAAATGGCCAATTTACTCACTCTGAGTTCTCAAAAAGGGTTTCTTCACCCCGGGAAGTTAATTAATTACCATTTGGAGGCATTTAATGTTAGAGCAAAAACGGCTGATTTTCGACAAAAGAGATAACACCCCCCATTACGTCATGCTTCAGAAATGTGGAAAATGGTCCGTTTTCAAATGTTTTATTTTTGAACGTCAGTTCACATTTGTAGGTGGATCATCAGTGTTAGAGCTAAAATTAGCATGTTTAAAGTGATTTTCATGCTTCCAGGGGCTCGGGAAGTTAATTAAATACCATTTGGAGGCATTTAATGTTCGAGCAAAAACGGCTGATTTTCGACAAAAGAGATAACACCCCCCCATTACGTCATGCTTCAGAAATGTGGAAAATGGTCCGTTTTCAAATGTTTTATTTTTGAACGTCAGTTCACATTTGTAGGTGGATCATCAGTGTTAGAGCTAAAATTAGCATGTTTAAAGTGATTTTCATGCTTCCAGGGGCCCAAAACACAAGATTTATGCAATGGTTAAAAGTGCATGAAAATGGCCAATTTACTCACTCTGAGTTCTCAAAAAGGGTTTCTTCACCCCGGGAAGTTAATTAAATACCATTTGGAGGCATTTAATGTTCGAGCAAAAACGGCTGATTTTCGACAAAAGAGATAACACCCCCCCATTACGTCATGCTTCAGAAATGTGGAAAATGGTCCGTTTTCAAATGTTTTATTTTTGAACGTCAGTTCACATTTGTAGGTGGATCATCAGTGTTAGAGCTAAAATTAGCATGTTTAAAGTGATTTTCATGCTTCCAGGGATTCGGGAAGTTAATTAAATACCCTTTGGAGGCATTTAATGTTCGAGCAAAAACGGCTGATTTTCGACAAAAGAGATAACACCCCCCCATTACGTCATGCTTCAGAAATGTGGAAAATGGTCCGTTTTCAAATGTTTTATTTTTGAACGTCAGTTCACATTTGTAGGTGGATCATCAGTGTTAGAGCTAAAATTAGCATGTTTAAAGTGATTTTCATGCTTCCAGGGGCCCAAAACACAAGATTTATGGAATGGTTAAAAGTGCATGAAAATGGCCAATTTACTCACTCTGAGTTCTCAAAAAGGGTTTCTTCACCCCGGGAAGTTAATTAAATACCATTTGGAGGCATTTAATGTTAGAGCAAAAACGGCTGATTTTCGACAAAAGAGATAACACCCCCCCATTACGTCATGCTTCAGAAATGTGGAAAATGGTCCGTTTTCAAATGTTTTATTTTTGAACGTCAGTTCACATTTGTAGGTGGATCATCAGTGTTAGAGCTAAAATTAGCATGTTTAAAGTGATTTTCATGCTTCCAGGGGCTCGGGAAGTTAATTAAATACCATTTGGAGGCATTTAATGTTCGAGCAAAAACGGCTGATTTTCGACAAAAGAGATAACACCCCCCATTACGTCATGCTTCAGAAATGTGGAAAATGGTCCGTTTTCAAATGTTTTATTTTTGAACGTCAGTTCACATTTGTAGGTGGATCATCAGTGTTAGAGCTAAAATTAGCATGTTTAAAGTGATTTTCATGCTTCCAGGGGCTCGGGAAGTTAATTAAATACCATTTGGAGGCATTTAATGTTCGAGCAAAAACGGCTGATTTTCGACAAAAGAGATAACACCCCCCCATTACGTCATGCTTCAGAAATGTGGAAAATGGTCCGTTTTCAAATGTTTTATTTTTGAACGTCAGTTCACATTTGTAGGTGGATCATCAGTGTTAGAGCTAAAATTAGCATGTTTAAAGTGATTTTCATGCTTCCAGGGGCTCGGGAAGTTAATTAAATACCATTTGGAGGCATTTAATGTTCGAGCAAAAACGGCTGATTTTCGACAAAAGAGATAACACCCCCCCATTACGTCATGCTTCAGAAATGTGGAAAATGGTCCGTTTTCAAATGTTTTATTTTTGAACGTCAGTTCACATTTGTAGGGGGATCATCAGTGTTAGAGCTAAAATTAGCATGTTTAAAGTGATTTTCATGCTTCCAGGGGCTCGGGAAGTTAATTAAATACCATTTGGAGGCATTTAATGTTCGAGCAAAAACGGCTGATTTTCGACAAAAGAGATAACACCCCCCCCATTACGTCATGCTTCAGAAATGTGGAAAATGGTCCGTTTTCAAAAGTTTTATTTTTGAACGTCAGTTCACATTTGTAGGTGGATCATCAGTGTTAGAGCTAAAATTAGCATGTTTAAAGTGATTTTCATGCTTCCAGGGGCCCAAAACACAAGATTTATGGAATGGTTAAAAGTGCATGAAAATGGCCAATTTACTCACTCTGAGTTCTCAAAAAGGGTTTCTTCACCCCGGGAAGTTAATTAAATACCATTTGGAGGCATTTAATGTTCGAGCAAAAACGGCTGATTTTCGACAAAAGAGATAACACCCCCCATTACGTCATGCTTCAGAAATGTGGAAAATGGTCCGTTTTCAAATGTTTTATTTTTGAACGTCAGTTCACATTTGTAGGTGGATCATCAGTGTTAGAGCTAAAATTAGCATGTTTAAAGTGATTTTCATGCTTCCAGGGGCTCGGGAAGTTAATTAAATACCATTTGGAGGCATTTAATGTTCGAGCAAAAACGGCTGATTTTCGACAAAAGAGATAACACCCCCCCATTACGTCATGCTTCAGAAATGTGGAAAATGGTCCGTTTTCAAATGTTTTATTTTTGAACGTCAGTTCACATTTGTAGGTGGATCATCAGTGTTAGAGCTAAAATTAGCATGTTTAAAGTGATTTTCATGCTTCCAGGGGCTCGGGAAGTTAATTAAATACCATTTGGAGGCATTTAATGTTCGAGCAAAAACGGCTGATTTTCGACAAAAGAGATAACACCCACCCATTACGTCATGCTTCAGAAATGTGGAAAATGGTCCGTTTTCAAATGTTTTATTTTTGAACGTCAGTTCACATTTGTAGGTGGATCATCAGTGTTAGAGCTAAAATTAGCATGTTTAAAGTGATTTTCATGCTTCCAGGGGCCCAAAACACAAGATTTATGGAATGGTTAAAAGTGCATGAAAATAGCCAATTTACTCACTCTGAGTTCTCAAAAAGGGTTTCTTCACCCCGGGAAGTTAATTAAATACCATTTGGAGGCATTTAATGTTCGAGCAAAAACGGCTGATTTTCGACAAAAGAGATAACACCCCCCCCATTACGTCATGCTTCAGAAATGTGGAAAATGGTCCGTTTTCAAATGTTTTATTTTTGAACGTCAGTTCACATTTGTAGGTGGATCATCAGTGTTAGAGCTAAAATTAGCATGTTTAAAGTGATTTTCATGCTTCCAGGGGCTCGGGAAGTTAATTAAATACCATTTGGAGGCATTTAATGTTCGAGCAAAAACGGCTGATTTTCGACAAAAGAGATAACACCCCCCCATTACGTCATGCTTCAGAAATGTGGAAAATGGTCCGTTTTCAAATGTTTTATTTTTGAACGTCAGTTCACATTTGTAGGTGGATCATCAGTGTTAGAGCTAAATTTAGCATGTTTAAAGTGATTTTCATGCTTCCAGGGGCTCGGGAAATTAATTAAATACCATTTGGAGGCATTTAATGTTCGAGCAAAAACAACTGATTTTCGACAAAAGAGATAACACCCCCCCATTACGTCATGCTTCAGAAATGTGGAAAATGGTCCGTTTTCAAATGTTTTATTTTTGAACGTCAGTTCACATTTGTAGGTGGATCATCAGTGTTAGAGCTAAAATTAGCATGTTTAAAGTGATTTTCATGCTTCCAGGGGCTCGGGAAGTTAATTAAATACCATTTGGAGGCATTTAATGTTCGAGCAAAAACGGCTGATTTTCGACAAAAGAGATAACACCCCCCCATTACGTCATGCTTCAGAAATGTGGAAAATGGTCCGTTTTCAAATGTTTTATTTTTGAACGTCAGTTCACATTTGTAGGTGGATCATCAGTGTTAGAGCTAAAATTAGCATGTTTAAAGTGATTTTCATGCTTCCAGGGGCTCGGGAAGTTAATTAAATACCATTTGGAGGCATTTAATGTTCGAGCAAAAACGGCTGATTTTCGACAAAAGAGATAACACCCCCCATTACGTCATGCTTCAGAAATGTGGAAAATGGTCCGTTTTCAAATGTTTTATTTTTGAACGTCAGTTCACATTTGTAGGTGGATCATCAGTGTTAGAGCTAAAATTAGCATGTTTAAAGTGATTTTCATGCTTCCAGGGGCCCAAAACACAAGATTTATGGAATGGTTAAAAGTGCATGAAAATGGCCAATTTACTCACTCTGAGTTCTCAAAAAGGGTTTCTTCACCCCGGGAAGTTAATTAAATACCATTTGGAGGCATTTAATGTTAGAGCAAAAACGGCTGATTTTCGACAAAAGAGATAACACCCCCCCATTACGTCATGCTTCAGAAATGTGGAAAATTGTCCGTTTTCAAATGTTTTATTTTTGAACGTCAGTTCACATTTGTAGGTGGATCATCAGTGTTAGAGCTAAAATTAGCATGTTTAAAGTGATTTTCATGCTTCCAGGGGCCCAAAACACAAGATTTATGGAATGGTTAAAAGTGCATGAAAATGGCCAATTTACTCACTCTGAGTTCTCAAAAAGGGTTTCTTCACCCCGGGAAGTTAATTAAATACCATTTGGAGGCATTTAATGTTAGAGCAAAAACGGCTGATTTTCGACAAAAGAGATAACACCCCCCCATTACGTCATGCTTCAGAAATGTGGAAAATGGTCCGTTTTCAAATGTTTTATTTTTGAACGTCAGTTCACATTTGTAGGTGGATCATCAGTGTTAGAGCTAAAATTAGCATGTTTAAAGTGATTTTCATGCTTCCAGGGGCCCAAAACACAAGATTTATGGAATGGTTAAAAGTGCATGAAAATGGCCAATTTACTCACTCTGAGTTCTCAAAAGGGGTTTCTTCACCCCGGGAAGTTAATTAAATACCATTTGGAGGCATTTAATGTTAGAGCAAAAACGGCTGATTTTCGACAAAAGAGATAACACCCCCCCATTACGTCATGCTTCAGAAATGTGGAAAATGGTCCGTTTTCAAATGTTTTATTTTTGAACGTCAGTTCACATTTGTAGGTGGATCATCAGTGTTAGAGCTAAAATTAGCATGTTTAAAGTGATTTTCATGCTTCCAGGGGCCCAAAACACAAGATTTATGTAATGGTTAAAAGTGCATGAAAATGGCCAATTTACTCACTCTGAGTTCTCAAAAAGGGTTTCTTCACCCCGGGAAGTTAATTAAATACCATTTGGAGGCATTTAATGTTAGAGCAAAAACGGCTGATTTTCGACAAAAGAGATAACACCCCCCCATTACGTCATGCTTCAGAAATGTGGAAAATGATCCGTTTTCAAATGTTTTATTTTTGAACGTCAGTTCACATTTGTAGGTGGATCATCAGTGTTAGAGCTAAAATTAGCATGTTTAACCACATGGCTGCTAGGCGTTTTCCCGTTCTGCGCTAAGAAATATAAAACACCATAAATCATGACGAGCTGGCCTTGTCATCCGCGCACGGCAGGTAAGCGCCATGACGAGCCCAGCTCGTCATTAGCTTCGAAGGGGTTAAAGTGATTTTCATGCTTCCAGGGGCTCGGGAAGTTAATTAAATACCATTTGGAGGCATTTAATGTTCGAGCAAAAACGGCTGATTTTCGACAAAAGAGATAACACCCCCCCATTACGTCATGCTTCAGAAATGTGGAAAATGGTCCGTTTTCAAATGTTTTATTTTTGAACGTCAGTTCACATTTGTAGGTGGATCATCAGTGTTAGAGCTAAAATTAGCATGTTTAAAGTGATTTTCATGCTTCCAGGGGCCCAAAACACAAGATTTATGGAATGGTTAAAAGTGCATGAAAATGGCCAATTTACTCACTCTGAGTTCTCAAAAAGGGTTTCTTCACCCCGGGAAGTTAATTAAATACCATTTGGAGGCATTTAATGTTCGAGCAAAAACGGCTGATTTTCGACAAAAGAGATAACACCCCCCCATTACGTCATGCTTCAGAAATGTGGAAAATGGTCCGTTTTCAAATGTTTTATCTTTGAACGTCAGTTCACATTTGTAGGTGGATCATCAGTGTTAGAGCTAAAATTAGCATGTTTAAAGTGATTTTCATGCTTCCAGGGGTTCGGGAAGTTAATTAAATACCATTTGGAGGCATTTAATGTTCGAGCAAAAACGGCTGATTTTCGACAAAAGAGATAACACCCCCCCATTACGTCATGCTTCAGAAATGTGGAAAATGGTCCGTTTTCAAATGTTTTATTTTTGAACGTCAGTTCACATTTGTAGGTGGATCATCAGTGTTAGAGCTAAAATTAGCATGTTTAAAGTGATTTTCATGCTTCCAGGGGCCAAAACACAAGATTTATGGAATGGTTAAAAGTGCATGAAAATGGCCAATTTACTCACTCTGAGTTCTCAAAAAGGGTTTCTTCACCCCGGGAAGTTAATTAAATACCATTTGGAGGCATTTAATGTTCGAGCAAAAACGGCTGATTTTCGACAAAAGAGATAACACCCCCCCATTACGTCATGCTTCAGAAATGTGGAAAATGGTCCGTTTTCAAATGTTTTATTTTTGAACGTCAGTTCACATTTGTAGGTGGATCATCAGTGTTAGAGCTAAAATTAGCATGTTTAAAGTGATTTTCATGCTTCCAGGGGCTCGGGAAGTTAATTAAATACCATTTGGAGGCATTTAATGTTCGAGCAAAAACGGCTGATTTTCGACAAAAGAGATAACACCCCCCCATTACGTCATGCTTCAGAAATGTGGAAAATGGTCCGTTTTCAAATGCTTTATTTTTGAACGTCAGTTCACATTTGTAGGTGGATCATCAGTGTTAGAGCTAAAATTAGCATGTTTAAAGTGATTTTTATGCTTCCAGGGGGTCGGGAAGTTAATTAAATACCATTTGGAGGTATTTAATGTTCGAGCAAAAACGGCTGATTTTCGACAAAAGAGATAACACCCCCCCATTACGTCATGCTTCAGAAATGTGGAAAATGGTCCGTTTTCAAATGTTTTATTTTTGAACGTCAGTTCACATTTGTAGGTGGATCATCAGTGTTAAAGCTAAAATTAGCATGTTTAAAGTGATTTTCATGCTTCCAGGGGCCCAAAACACAAGATTTATGGAATGGTTAAAAGTGCATGAAAATGGCCAATTTACTCACTCTGAGTTCTCAAAAAGGGTTTCTTCACCCCGGGAAGTTAATTAAATACCATTTGGAGGCATTTAATGTTCGAGCAAAAACGGCTGATTTTCGACAAAAGAGATAACACCCCCCCATTACGTCATGCTTCAGAAATGTGGAAAATGGTCCTTTTTCAAATGTTTTACTTTTGAACGTCAGTTCACATTTGTAGGTGGATCATCAGTGTTAGAGCTAAAATTAGCATGTTTAAAGTGATTTTCATGCTTCCAGGGGCCCAAAACACAAGATTTATGGAATGGTTAAAAGTGCATGAAAATGGCCAATTTACTCACTCTGAGTTCTCAAAAAGGGTTTCTTCACCCCGGGAAGTTAATTAATTACCATTTGGAGGCATTTAATGTTAGAGCAAAAACAGCTGATTTTCGACAAAAGAGATAACACCCCCCCATTACGTCATGCTTCAGAAATGTGGAAAATGGTCCGTTTTCAAATGTTTTATTTTTGAACGTCAGTTCACATTTGTAGGTGGATCATCAGTGTTAGAGCTAAAATTAGCATGTTTAAAGTGATTTTCATGCTTCCAGGGGCTCGGGAAGTTAATTAAATACCATTTGGAGGCATTTAATGTTCGAGCAAAAACGGCTGATTTTCGACAAAAGAGATAACACCCCCCCATTACGTCATGCTTCAGAAATGTGGAAAATGGTCCGTTTTCAAATGTTTTATTTTTGAACGTCAGTTCACATTTGTAGGTGGATCATCAGTGTTAGAGCTAAAATTAGCATGTTTAAAGTGATTTTCATGCTTCCAGGGGCCCAAAACGCAAGATTTATGCAATGGTTAAAAGTGCATGAAAATGGCCAATTTACTCACTCTGAGTTCTCAAAAAGGGTTTCTTCACCCCGGGAAGTTAATTAATTACCATTTGGAGGCATTTAATGTTAGAGCAAAAACGGCTGATTTTCGACAAAAGAGATAACACCCCCCATTACGTCATGCTTCAGAAATGTGGAAAATGGTCCGTTTTCAAATGTTTTATTTTTGAACGTCAGTTCACATTTGTAGGTGGATCATCAGTGTTAGAGCTAAAATTAGCATGTTTAAAGTGATTTTCATGCTTCCAGGGGCTCGGGAAGTTAATTAAATACCATTTGGAGGCATTTAATGTTCGAGCAAAAACGGCTGATTTTCGACAAAAGAGATAACACCCCCCCATTACGTCATGCTTCAGAAATGTGGAAAATGGTCCGTTTTCAAATGTTTTATTTTTGAACGTCAGTTCACATTTGTAGGTGGATCATCAGTGTTAGAGCTAAAATTAGCATGTTTAAAGTGATTTTCATGCTTCCAGGGGCCCAAAACACAAGATTTATGCAATGGTTAAAAGTGCATGAAAATGGCCAATTTACTCACTCTGAGTTCTCAAAAAGGGTTTCTTCACCCCGGGAAGTTAATTAAATACCATTTGGAGGCATTTAATGTTCGAGCAAAAACGGCTGATTTTCGACAAAAGAGATAACACCCCCCCATTACGTCATGCTTCAGAAATGTGGAAAATGGTCCGTTTTCAAATGTTTTATTTTTGAACGTCAGTTCACATTTGTAGGTGGATCATCAGTGTTAGAGCTAAAATTAGCATGTTTAAAGTGATTTTCATGCTTCCAGGGGCCCAAAACACAAGATTTATGGAATGGTTAAAAGTGCATGAAAATGGCCAATTTACTCACTCTGAGTTCTCAAAAGGGGTTTCTTCACCCCGGGAAGTTAATTAAATACCATTTGGAGGCATTTAATGTTAGAGCAAAAACGGCTGATTTTCGACAAAAGAGATAACACCCCCCCATTACGTCATGCTTCAGAAATGTGGAAAATGGTCCGTTTTCAAATGTTTTATTTTTGAACGTCAGTTCACATTTGTAGGTGGATCATCAGTGTTAGAGCTAAAATTAGCATGTTTAAAGTGATTTTCATGCTTCCAGGGGCCCAAAACACAAGATTTATGTAATGGTTAAAAGTGCATGAAAATGGCCAATTTACTCACTCTGAGTTCTCAAAAAGGGTTTCTTCACCCCGGGAAGTTAATTAAATACCATTTGGAGGCATTTAATGTTAGAGCAAAAACGGCTGATTTTCGACAAAAGAGATAACACCCCCCCATTACGTCATGCTTCAGAAATGTGGAAAATGGTCCGTTTTCAAATGTTTTATTTTTGAACGTCAGTTCACATTTGTAGGTGGATCATCAGTGTTAGAGCTAAAATTAGCATGTTTAACCACATGGCTGCTAGGCGTTTTCCCGTTCTGCGCTAAGAAATATAAAACACCATAAATCATGACGAGCTGGCCTTGTCATCCGCGCACGGCAGGTAAGCGCCATGACGAGCCCAGCTCGTCATTAGCTTCGAAGGGGTTAAAGTGATTTTCATGCTTCCAGGGGCTCGGGAAGTTAATTAAATACCATTTGGAGGCATTTAATGTTCGAGCAAAAACGGCTGATTTTCGACAAAAGAGATAACACCCCCCCATTACGTCATGCTTCAGAAATGTGGAAAATGGTCCGTTTTCAAATGTTTTATTTTTGAACGTCAGTTCACATTTGTAGGTGGATCATCAGTGTTAGAGCTAAAATTAGCATGTTTAAAGTGATTTTCATGCTTCCAGGGGCCCAAAACACAAGATTTATGGAATGGTTAAAAGTGCATGAAAATGGCCAATTTACTCACTCTGAGTTCTCAAAAAGGGTTTCTTCACCCCGGGAAGTTAATTAAATACCATTTGGAGGCATTTAATGTTCGAGCAAAAACGGCTGATTTTCGACAAAAGAGATAACACCCCCCCATTACGTCATGCTTCAGAAATGTGGAAAATGGTCCGTTTTCAAATGTTTTATCTTTGAACGTCAGTTCACATTTGTAGGTGGATCATCAGTGTTAGAGCTAAAATTAGCATGTTTAAAGTGATTTTCATGCTTCCAGGGGTTCGGGAAGTTAATTAAATACCATTTGGAGGCATTTAATGTTCGAGCAAAAACGGCTGATTTTCGACAAAAGAGATAACACCCCCCCATTACGTCATGCTTCAGAAATGTGGAAAATGGTCCGTTTTCAAATGTTTTATTTTTGAACGTCAGTTCACATTTGTAGGTGGATCATCAGTGTTAGAGCTAAAATTAGCATGTTTAAAGTGATTTTCATGCTTCCAGGGGCCCAAAACACAAGATTTATGGAATGGTTAAAAGTGCATGAAAATGGCCAATTTACTCACTCTGAGTTCTCAAAAAGGGTTTCTTCACCCCGGGAAGTTAATTAAATACCATTTGGAGGCATTTAATGTTCGAGCAAAAACGGCTGATTTTCGACAAAAGAGATAACACCCCCCCATTACGTCATGCTTCAGAAATGTGGAAAATGGTCCGTTTTCAAATGTTTTATTTTTGAACGTCAGTTCACATTTGTAGGTGGATCATCAGTGTTAGAGCTAAAATTAGCATGTTTAAAGTGATTTTCATGCTTCCAGGGGCTCGGGAAGTTAATTAAATACCATTTGGAGGCATTTAATGTTCGAGCAAAAACGGCTGATTTTCGACAAAAGAGATAACACCCCCCCATTACGTCATGCTTCAGAAATGTGGAAAATGGTCCGTTTTCAAATGTTTTATTTTTGAACGTCAGTTCACATTTGTAGGTGGATCATCAGTGTTAGAGCTAAAATTAGCATGTTTAAAGTGATTTTCATGCTTCCAGGGGGTCGGGAAGTTAATTAAATACCATTTGGAGGTATTTAATGTTCGAGCAAAAACGGCTGATTTTCGACAAAAGAGATAACACCCCCCCATTACGTCATGCTTCAGAAATGTGGAAAATGGTCCGTTTTCAAATGTTTTATTTTTGAACGTCAGTTCACATTTGTAGGTGGATCATCAGTGTTAAAGCTAAAATTAGCATGTTTAAAGTGATTTTCATGCTTCCAGGGGCCCAAAACACAAGATTTATGGAATGGTTAAAAGTGCATGAAAATGGCCAATTTACTCACTCTGAGTTCTCAAAAAGGGTTTCTTCACCCCGGGAAGTTAATTAAATACCATTTGGAGGCATTTAATGTTCGAGCAAAAACGGCTGATTTTCGACAAAAGAGATAACACCCCCCCATTACGTCATGCTTCAGAAATGTGGAAAATGGTCCTTTTTCAAATGTTTTACTTTTGAACGTCAGTTCACATTTGTAGGTGGATCATCAGTGTTAGAGCTAAAATTAGCATGTTTAAAGTGATTTTCATGCTTCCAGGGGCCCAAAACACAAGATTTATGGAATGGTTAAAAGTGCATGAAAATGGCCAATTTACTCACTCTGAGTTCTCAAAAAGGGTTTCTTCACCCCGGGAAGTTAATTAATTACCATTTGGAGGCATTTAATGTTAGAGCAAAAACGGCTGATTTTCGACAAAAGAGATAACACCCCCCCATTACGTCATGCTTCAGAAATGTGGAAAATGGTCCGTTTTCAAATGTTTTATTTTTGAACGTCAGTTCACATTTGTAGGTGGATCATCAGTGTTAGAGCTAAAATTAGCATGTTTAAAGTGATTTTCATGCTTCCAGGGGCTCGGGAAGTTAATTAAATACCATTTGGAGGCATTTAATGTTCGAGCAAAAACGGCTGATTTTCGACAAAAGAGATAACACCCCCCATTACGTCATGCTTCAGAAATGTGGAAAATGGTCCGTTTTCAAATGTTTTATTTTTGAACGTCAGTTCACATTTGTAGGTGGATCATCAGTGTTAGAGCTAAAATTAGCATGTTTAAAGTGATTTTCATGCTTCCAGGGGCTCGGGAAGTTAATTAAATACCATTTGGAGGCATTTAATGTTCGAGCAAAAACGGCTGATTTTCGACAAAAGAGATAACACCCCCCCATTACGTCATGCTTCAGAAATGTGGAAAATGGTCCGTTTTCAAATGTTTTATTTTTGAACGTCAGTTCACATTTGTAGGTGGATAATCAGTGTTAGAGCTAAAATTAGCATGTTTAAAGTGATTTTCATGCTTCCAGGGGCCCAAAACACAAGATTTATGCAATGGTTAAAAGTGCATGAAAATGGCCAATTTACTCACTCTGAGTTCTCAAAAAGGGTTTCTTCACCCCGGGAAGTTAATTAAATACCATTTGGAGGCATTTAATGTTCGAGCAAAAACGGCTGATTTTCGACAAAAGAGATAACACCCCCCCATTACGTCATGCTTCAGAAATGTGGAAAATGGTCCGTTTTCAAATGTTTTATTTTTGAACGTCAGTTCACATTTGTAGGTGGATCATCAGTGTTAGAGCTAAAATTAGCATGTTTAAAGTGATATTCATGCTTCCAGGGGTTCGGGAAGTTAATTAAATACCATTTGGAGGCATTTAATGTTCGAGCAAAAACGGCTGATTTTCGACAAAAGAGATAACACCCCCCCATTACGTCATGCTTCAGAAATGTGGAAAATGGTCCGTTTTCAAATGTTTTATTTTTGAACGTCAGTTCACATTTGTAGGTGGATCATCAGTGTTAGAGCTAAAATTAGCATGTTTAAAGTGATTTTCATGCTTCCAGGGGCCCAAAACACAAGATTTATGGAATGGTTAAAAGTGCATGAAAATGGACAATTTACTCACTCTGAGTTCTCAAAAAGGGTTTCTTCACCCCGGGAAGTTAATTAAATACCATTTGGAGGCATTTAATGTTCGAGCAAAAACGGCTGATTTTCGACAAAAGAGATAACACCCCCCCATTACGTCATGCTTCAGAAATGTGGAAAATGGTCCGTTTTCAAATGTTTTATTTTTGAACGTCAGTTCACATTTGTAGGTGGATCATCAGTGTTAGAGCTAAAATTAGCATGTTTAAAGTGATTTTCATGCTTCCAGGGGCCCAAAACACAAGATTTATGGAATGGTTAAAAGTGCATGAAAATGGCCAATTTACTCACTCTGAGTTCTCAAAAAGGGTTTCTTCACCCCGGGAAGTTAATTAAATACCATTTGGAGGCATTTAATGTTCGAGCAAAAACGGCTGATTTTCGACAAAAGAGATAACACCCCCCCATTACGTCATGCTTCAGAAATGTGGAAAATGGTCCGTTTTCAAATGTTTTATTTTTGAACGTCAGTTCACATTTGTAGGTGGATCATCAGTGTTAGAGCTAAAATTAGCATGTTTAAAGTGATTTTCATGCTTCCAGGGGCCCAAAACACAAGATTTATGGAATGGTTAAAAGTGCATGAAAATGGCCAATTTACTCACTCTGAGTTCTCAAAAAGGGTTTCTTCACCCCGGGAAGTTAATTAAATACCATTTGGAAGCATTTAATGTTCGAGCAAAAACGGCTGATTTTCGACAAAAGAGATAACACCCCCCCATTACGTCATGCTTCAGAAATGTGGAAAATGGTCCGCTTTCAAATGTTTTATTTTTGAACGTCAGTTCACATTTGTAGGTGGATCATCAGTGTTAGAGCTAAAATTAGCATGTTTAAAGTGATTTTCATGCTTCCAGGGGCTCGGGAAGTTAATTAAATCCCATTTGGAGGCATTTAATGTTCGAGCAAAAACGGCTGATTTTCGACAAAAGAGATAACACCCCCCCATTACGTCATGCTTCAGAAATGTGGAAAATGGTCCGTTTTCAAATGTTTTATTTTTGAACGTCAGTTCACATTTGTAGGTGGATCATCAGTGTTAGAGCTAAAATTAGCATGTTTAAAGTGATTTTCATGCTTCCAGGGGCTCGGGAAGTTAATTAAATACCATTTGGAGGCATTTAATGTTCGAGCAAAAACGGCTGATTTTCGACAAAAGAGATAACACCCCCCCATTACGTCATGCTTCAGAAATGTGGAAAATGGTCCGTTTTCAAATGTTTTATTTTTGAACGTCAGTTCACATTTGTAGGTGGATCATCAGTGTTAGAGCTAAAATTAGCATGTTTAAAGTGATTTTCATGCTTCCAGGGGCCCAAAACACAAGATTTATGGAATGGTTAAAAGTGCATGAAAATGGCCAATTTACTCACTCTGAGTTCTCAAAAAGGGTTTCTTCACCACGGGAAGTTAATTAAATACCATTTGGAGGCATTTAATGTTCGAGCAAAAACGGCTGATTTTCGACAAAAGAGATAACACCCCCCCATTACGTCATGCTTCAGAAATGTGGAAAATGGTCCGTTTTCAAATGTTTTATTTTTGAACGTCAGTTCACATTTGTAGGTGGATCATCAGTGTTAGAGCTAAAATTAGCATGTTTAAAGTGATTTTCATGCTTCCAGGGGCCCAAAACACAAGATTTATGGAATGGTTAAAAGTGCATGAAAATGGCCAATTTACTCACTCTGAGTTCTCAAAAGGGGTTTCTTCACCCCGGGAAGTTAATTAAATACCATTTGGAGGCATTTAATGTTAGAGCAAAAACGGCTGATTTTCGACAAAAGAGATAACACCCCCCCATTACGTCATGCTTCAGAAATGTGGAAAATGGTCCGTTTTCAAATGTTTTATTTTTGAACGTCAGTTCACATTTGTAGGTGGATCATCAGTGTTAGAGCTAAAATTAGCATGTTTAAAGTGATTTTCATGCTTCCCGGGGCCCAAAACACAAGATTTATGTAATGGTTAAAAGTGCATGAAAATGGCCAATTTACTCACTCTGAGTTCTCAAAAAGGGTTTCTTCACCCCGGGAAGTTAATTAAATACCATTTGGAGGCATTTAATGTTAGAGCAAAAACGGCTGATTTTCGACAAAAGAGATAACACCCCCCCATTACGTCATGCTTCAGAAATGTGGAAAATGGTCCGTTTTCAAATGTTTTATTTTTGAACGTCAGTTCACATTTGTAGGTGGATCATCAGTGTTAGAGCTAAAATTAGCATGTTTAACCACATGGCTGCTAGGCGTTTTCCCGTTCTGCGCTAAGAAATATAAAACACCATAAATCATGACGAGCTGGCCTTGTCATCCGCGCACAGCAGGTAAGCGCCATGACGAGCCCAGCTCGTCATTAGCTTCGAAGGGGTTAAAGTGATTTTCATGCTTCCAGGGGCTCGGGAAGTTAATTAAATACCATTTGGAGGCATTTAATGTTCGAGCAAAAACGGCTGATTTTCGACAAAAGAGATAACACCCCCCCATTACGTCATGCTTCAGAAATGTGGAAAATGGTCCGTTTTCAAATGTTTTATTTTTGAACGTCAGTTCACATTTGTAGGTGGATCATCAGTGTTAGAGCTAAAATTAGCATGTTTAAAGTGATTTTCATGCTTCCAGGGGCCCAAAACACAAGATTTATGGAATGGTTAAAAGTGCATGAAAATGGCCAATTTACTCACTCTGAGTTCTCAAAAAGGGTTTCTTCACCCCGGGAAGTTAATTAAATACCATTTGGAGGCATTTAATGTTCGAGCAAAAACGGCTGATTTTCGACAAAAGAGATAACACCCCCCCATTACGTCATGCTTCAGAAATGTGGAAAATGGTCCGTTTTCAAATGTTTTATCTTTGAACGTCAGTTCACATTTGTAGGTGGATCATCAGTGTTAGAGCTAAAATTAGCATGTTTAAAGTGATTTTCATGCTTCCAGGGGTTCGGGAAGTTAATTAAATACCATTTGGAGGCATTTAATGTTCGAGCAAAAACGGCTGATTTTCGACAAAAGAGATAACACCCCCCCATTACGTCATGCTTCAGAAATGTGGAAAATGGTCCGTTTTCAAATGTTTTATTTTTGAACGTCAGTTCACATTTGTAGGTGGATCATCAGTGTTAGAGCTAAAATTAGCATGTTTAAAGTGATTTTCATGCTTCCAGGGGCCCAAAACACAAGATTTATGGAATGGTTAAAAGTGCATGAAAATGGCCAATTTACTCACTCTGAGTTCTCAAAAAGGGTTTCTTCACCCCGGGAAGTTAATTAAATACCATTTGGAGGCATTTAATGTTCGAGCAAAAACGGCTGATTTTCGACAAAAGAGATAACACCCCCCCATTACGTCATGCTTCAGAAATGTGGAAAATGGTCCGTTTTCAAATGTTTTATTTTTGAACGTCAGTTCACATTTGTAGGTGGATCATCAGTGTTAGAGCTAAAATTAGCATGTTTAAAGTGATTTTCATGCTTCCAGGGGCTCGGGAAGTTAATTAAATACCATTTGGAGGCATTTAATGTTCGAGCAAAAACGGCTGATTTTCGACAAAAGAGATAACACCCCCCCATTACGTCATGCTTCAGAAATGTGGAAAATGGTCCGTTTTCAAATGTTTTATTTTTGAACGTCAGTTCACATTTGTAGGTGGATCATCAGTGTTAGAGCTAAAATTAGCATGTTTAAAGTGATTTTCATGCTTCCAGGGGGTCGGGAAGTTAATTAAATACCATTTGGAGGTATTTAATGTTCGAGCAAAAACGGCTGATTTTCGACAAAAGAGATAACACCCCCCCATTACGTCATGCTTCAGAAATGTGGAAAATGGTCCGTTTTCAAATGTTTTATTTTTGAACGTCAGTTCACATTTGTAGGTGGATCATCAGTGTTAAAGCTAAAATTAGCATGTTTAAAGTGATTTTCATGCTTCCAGGGGCCCAAAACACAAGATTTATGGAATGGTTAAAAGTGCATGAAAATGGCCAATTTACTCACTCTGAGTTCTCAAAAAGGGTTTCTTCACCCCGGGAAGTTAATTAAATACCATTTGGAGGCATTTAATGTTCGAGCAAAAACGGCTGATTTTCGACAAAAGAGATAACACCCCCCCATTACGTCATGCTTCAGAAATGTGGAAAATGGTCCTTTTTCAAATGTTTTACTTTTGAACGTCAGTTCACATTTGTAGGTGGATCATCAGTGTTAGAGCTAAAATTAGCATGTTTAAAGTGATTTTCATGCTTCCAGGGGCCCAAAACACAAGATTTATGGAATGGTTAAAAGTGCATGAAAATGGCCAATTTACTCACTCTGAGTTCTCAAAAAGGGTTTCTTCACCCCGGGAAGTTAATTAATTACCATTTGGAGGCATTTAATGTTAGAGCAAAAACGGCTGATTTTCGACAAAAGAGATAACACCCCCCCATTACGTCATGCTTCAGAAATGTGGAAAATGGTCCGTTTTCAAATGTTTTATTTTTGAACGTCAGTTCACATTTGTAGGTGGATCATCAGTGTTAGAGCTAAAATTAGCATGTTTAAAGTGATTTTCATGCTTCCAGGGGCTCGGGAAGTTAATTAAATACCATTTGGAGGCATTTAATGTTCGAGCAAAAACGGCTGATTTTCGACAAAAGAGATAACACCCCCCCATTACGTCATGCTTCAGAAATGTGGAAAATGGTCCGTTTTCAAATGTTTTATTTTTGAACGTCAGTTCACATTTGTAGGTGGATCATCAGTGTTAGAGCTAAAATTAGCATGTTTAAAGTGATTTTCATGCTTCCAGGGGCCCAAAACGCAAGATTTATGCAATGGTTAAAAGTGCATGAAAATGGCCAATTTACTCACTCTGAGTTCTCAAAAAGGGTTTCTTCACCCCGGGAAGTTAATTAATTACCATTTGGAGGCATTTAATGTTAGAGCAAAAACGGCTGATTTTCGACAAAAGAGATAACACCCCCATTACGTCATGCTTCAGAAATGTGGAAAATGGTCCGTTTTCAAATGTTTTATTTTTGAACGTCAGTTCACATTTGTAGGTGGATCATCAGTGTTAGAGCTAAAATTAGCATGTTTAAAGTGATTTTCATGCTTCCAGGGGCTCGGGAAGTTAATTAAATACCATTTGGAGGCATTTAATGTTCGAGCAAAAACGGCTGATTTTCGACAAAAGAGATAACACCCCCCCATTACGTCATGCTTCAGAAATGTGGAAAATGGTCCGTTTTCAAATGTTTTATTTTTGAACGTCAGTTCACATTTGTAGGTGGATCATCAGTGTTAGAGCTAAAATTAGCATTTTTAAAGTGATTTTCATGCTTCCAGGGGCCCAAAACACAAGATTTATGCAATGGTTAAAAGTGCATGAAAATGGCCAATTTACTCACTCTGAGTTCTCAAAAAGGGTTTCTTCACCCCGGGAAGTTAATTAAATACCATTTGGAGGCATTTAATGTTCGAGCAAAAACGGCTGATTTTCGACAAAAGAGATAACACCCCCCCATTACGTCATGCTTCAGAAATGTGGAAAATGGTCCGTTTTCAAATGTTTTATTTTTGAACGTCAGTTCACATTTGTAGGTGGATCATCAGTGTTAGAGCTAAAATTAGCATGTTTAAAGTGATTTTCATGCTTCCAGGGGTTCGGGAAGTTAATTAAATACCATTTGGAGGCATTTAATGTTCGAGCAAAAACGGCTGATTTTCGACAAAAGAGATAACACCCCCCCCATTACGTCATGCTTCAGAAATGTGGAAAATGGTCCGTTTTCAAATGTTTTATTTTTGAACGTCAGTTCACATTTGTAGGTGGATCATCAGTGTTAGAGCTAAAATTAGCATGTTTAAAGTGATTTTCATGCTTCCAGGGGCCCAAAACACAAGATTTATGGAATGGTTAAAAGTGCATGAAAATGGACAATTTACTCACTCTGAGTTCTCAAAAAGGGTTTCTTCACCCCGGGAAGTTAATTAAATACCATTTGGAGGCATTTAATGTTCGAGCAAAAACGGCTGATTTTCGACAAAAGAGATAACACCCCCCCATTACGTCATGCTTCAGAAATGTGGAAAATGGTCCGTTTTCAAATGTTTTATTTTTGAACGTCAGTTCACATTTGTAGGTGGATCATCAGTGTTAGAGCTAAAATTAGCATGTTTAAAGTGATTTTCATGCTTCCAGGGGCCCAAAACACAAGATTTATGGAATGGTTAAAAGTGCATGAAAATGGCCAATTTACTCACTCTGAGTTCTCAAAAAGGGTTTCTTCACCCCGGGAAGTTAATTAAATACCATTTGGAGGCATTTAATGTTCGAGCAAAAACGGCTGATTTTCGACAAAAGAGATAACACCCCCCCATTACGTCATGCTTCAGAAATGTGGAAAATGGTCCGTTTTCAAATGTTTTATTTTTGAACGTCAGTTCACATTTGTAGGTGGATCATCAGTGTTAGAGCTAAAATTAGCATGTTTAAAGTGATTTTCATGCTTCCAGGGGCTCGGGAAGTTAATTAAATCCCATTTGGAGGCATTTAATGTTCGAGCAAAAACGGCTGATTTTCGACAAAAGAGATAACACCCACCCATTACGTCATGCTTCAGAAATGTGGAAAATGGTCCGTTTTCAAATGTTTTATTTTTGAACGTCAGTTCACATTTGTAGGTGGATCATCAGTGTTAGAGCTAAAATTAGCATGTTTAAAGTGATTTTCATGCTTCCAGGGGCTCGGGAAGTTAATTAAATACCATTTGGAGGCATTTAATGTTCGAGCAAAAACGGCTGATTTTCGACAAAAGAGATAACACCCCCCCATTACGTCATGCTTCAGAAATGTGGAAAATGGTCCGTTTTCAAATGTTTTATTTTTGAACGTCAGTTCACATTTGTAGGTGGATCATCAGTGTTAGAGCTAAAATTAGCATGTTTAAAGTGATTTTCATGCTTCCAGGGGCCCAAAACACAAGATTTATGGAATGGTTAAAAGTGCATGAAAATGGCCAATTTACTCACTCTGAGTTCTCAAAAAGGGTTTCTTCACCCCGGGAAGTTAATTAAATACCATTTGGAGGCATTTAATGTTCGAGCAAAAACGGCTGATTTTCGACAAAAGAGATAACACCCCCCCATTATGTCATGCTTCAGAAATGTGGAAAATGGTCCGTTTTCAAATGTTTTATTTTTGAACGTCAGTTCACATTTGTAGGTGGATCATCAGTGTTAGAGCTAAAATTAGCATGTTTAAAGTGATTTTCATGCTTCCAGGGGTTCGGGAAGTTAATTAAATACCATTTGGAGGCATTTAATGTTCGAGCAAAAACGGCTGATTTTCGACAAAAGAGATAACACCCCCCCATTACGTCATGCTTCAGAAATGTGGAAAATGGTCCGTTTTCAAATGTTTTATTTTTGAACGTCAGTTCACATTTGTAGGTGGATCATCAGTGTTAGAGCTAGAATTAGCATGTTTAAAGTGATTTTCATGCTTCCAGGGGCCCAAAACACAAGATTTATGGAATGGTTAAAAGTGCATGAAAATGGCCAATTTACTCACTCTGAGTTCTCAAAAAGGGTTTCTTCACCCCGGGAAGTTAATTAAATACCATTTGGAGGCATTTAATGTTCGAGCAAAAACGGCTGATTTTCGACAAAAGAGATAACACCCCCCCATTACGTCATGCTTCAGAAATGTGGAAAATGGTCCGTTTTCAAATGTTTTATTTTTGAACGTCAGTTCACATTTGTAGGTGGATCATCAGTGTTAGAGCTAAAATTAGCATGTTTACAGTGATTTTCATGCTTCCAGGGGTTCGGGAAGTTAATTAAATACCATTTGGAGGCATTTAATGTTCGAGCAAAAACGGCTGATTTTCGACAAAAGAGATAACACCCCCCCATTACGTCATGCTTCAGAAATGTGGAAAATGGTCCGTTTTCAAATGTTTTATTTTTGAACGTCAGTTCACATTTGTAGGTGGATCATCAGTGTTAGAGCTAGAATTAGCATGTTTAAAGTGATTTTCATGCTTCCAGGGGCCCAAAACACAAGATTTATGGAATGGTTAAAAGTGCATGAAAATGGCCAATTTACTCACTCTGAGTTCTCAAAAAGGGTTTCTTCACCCCGGGAAGTTAATTAAATACCATTTGGAGGCATTTAATGTTCGAGCAAAAACGGCTGATTTTCGACAAAAGAGATAACACCCCCCCATTACGTCATGCTTCAGAAATGTGGAAAATGGTCCGTTTTCAAATGTTTTATTTTTGAACGTCAGTTCACATTTGTAGGTGGATCATCAGTGTTAGAGCTAAAATTAGCATGTTTAAAGTGATTTTCATGCTTCCAGGGGCTCGGGAAGTTAATTAAATACCATTTGGAGGCATTTAATGTTCGAGCAAAAACGGCTGATTTTCGACAAAAGAGATAACACCCCCCCATTACGTCATGCTTCAGAAATGTGGAAAATGGTCCGTTTTCAAATGTTTTATTTTTGAACGTCAGTTCACATTTGTAGGGGGATCATCAGTGTTAGAGCTAAAATTAGCATGTTTAAAGTGATTTTCATGCTTCCAGGGGCTCGGGAAGTTAATTAAATACCATTTGGAGGCATTTAATGTTCGAGCAAAAACGGCTGATTTTCGACAAAAGAGATAACACCCCCCCATTACGTCATGCTTCAGAAATGTGGAAAATGGTCCGTTTTCAAAAGTTTTATTTTTGAACGTCAGTTCACATTTGTAGGTGGATCATCAGTGTTAGAGCTAAAATTAGCATGTTTAAAGTGATTTTCATGCTTCCAGGGGCCCAAAACACAAGATTTATGGAATGGTTAAAAGTGCATGAAAATGGCCAATTTACTCACTCTGAGTTCTCAAAAAGGGTTTCTTCACCCCGGGAAGTTAATTAAATACCATTTGGAGGCATTTAATGTTCGAGCAAAAACGGCTGATTTTCGACAAAAGAGATAACACCCCCCATTACGTCATGCTTCAGAAATGTGGAAAATGGTCCGTTTTCAAATGTTTTATTTTTGAACGTCAGTTCACATTTGTAGGTGGATCATCAGTGTTAGAGCTAAAATTAGCATGTTTAAAGTGATTTTCATGCTTCCAGGGGCTCGGGAAGTTAATTAAATACCATTTGGAGGCATTTAATGTTCGAGCAAAAACGGCTGATTTTCGACAAAAGAGATAACACCCCCCCATTACGTCATGCTTCAGAAATGTGGAAAATGGTCCGTTTTCAAATGTTTTATTTTTGAACGTCAGTTCACATTTGTAGGTGGATCATCAGTGTTAGAGCTAAAATTAGCATGTTCAAAGTGATTTTCATGCTTCCATGGGCTCGGGAAGTTAATTAAATACCATTTGGAGGCATTTAATGTTCGAGCAAAAACGGCTGATTTTCGACAAAAGAGATAACACCCACCCATTACGTCATGCTTCAGAAATGTGGAAAATGGTCCGTTTTCAAATGTTTTATTTTTGAACGTCAGTTCACATTTGTAGGTGGATCATCAGTGTTAGAGCTAAAATTAGCATGTTTAAAGTGATTTTCATGCTTCCAGGGGCTCGGGAAATTAATTAAATACCATTTGGAGGCATTTAATGTTCGAGCAAAAACAACTGATTTTCGACTAAAGAGATAACACCCCCCCATTACGTCATGCTTCAGAAATGTGGAAAATGGTCCGTTTTCAAATGTTTTATTTTTGAACGTCAGTTCACATTTGTAGGTGGATCATCAGTGTTAGAGCTAAAATTAGCATGTTTAAAGTGATTTTCATGCTTCCAGGGGCTCGGGAAGTTAATTAAATACCATTTGGAGGCATTTAATGTTCGAGCAAAAACGGCTGATTTTCGACAAAAGAGATAACACCCCCCCATTACGTCATGCTTCAGAAATGTGGAAAATGGTCCGTTTTCAAATGTTTTATTTTTGAACGTCAGTTCACATTTGTAGGTGGATCATCAGTGTTAGAGCTAAAATTAGCATGTTTAAAGTGATTTTCATGCTTCCAGGGGCTCGGGAAGTTAATTAAATACCATTTGGAGGCATTTAATGTTCGAGCAAAAACGGCTGATTTTCGACAAAAGAGATAACACCCCCCATTACGTCATGCTTCAGAAATGTGGAAAATGGTCCGTTTTCAAATGTTTTATTTTTGAACGTCAGTTCACATTTGTAGGTGGATCATCAGTGTTAGAGCTAAAATTAGCATGTTTAAAGTGATTTTCATGCTTCCAGGGGCCCAAAACACAAGATTTATGGAATGGTTAAAAGTGCATGAAAATAGCCAATTTACTCACTCTGAGTTCTCAAAAAGGGTTTCTTCACCCCGGGAAGTTAATTAAATACCATTTGGAGGCATTTAATGTTCGAGCAAAAACGGCTGATTTTCGACAAAAGAGATAACACCCCCCCCATTACGTCATGCTTCAGAAATGTGGAAAATGGTCCGTTTTCAAATGTTTTATTTTTGAACGTCAGTTCACATTTGTAGGTGGATCATCAGTGTTAGAGCTAAAATTAGCATGTTTAAAGTGATTTTCATGCTTCCAGGGGCTCGGGAAGTTAATTAAATACCATTTGGAGGCATTTAATGTTCGAGCAAAAACGGCTGATTTTCGACAAAAGAGATAACACCCCCCCATTACGTCATGCTTCAGAAATGTGGAAAATGGTCCGTTTTCAAATGTTTTATTTTTGAACGTCAGTTCACATTTGTAGGTGGATCATCAGTGTTAGAGCTAAATTTAGCATGTTTAAAGTGATTTTCATGCTTCCAGGGGCTCGGGAAGTTAATTAAATACCATTTGGAGGCATTTAATGTTCAAGCAAAAACGGCTGATTTTCGACAAAAGAGATAACACCCACCCATTACGTCATGCTTCAGAAATGTGGAAAATGGTCCGTTTTCAAATGTTTTATTTTTGAACGTCAGTTCACATTTGTAGGTGGATCATCAGTGTTAGAGCTAAAATTAGCATGTTTAAAGTGATTTTCATGCTTCCAGGGGCTCGGGAAATTAATTAAATACCATTTGGAGGCATTTAATGTTCGAGCAAAAACAACTGATTTTCGACAAAAGAGATAACACCCCCCCATTACGTCATGCTTCAGAAATGTGGAAAATGGTCCGTTTTCAAATGTTTTATTTTTGAACGTCAGTTCACATTTGTAGGTGGATCATCAGTGTTAGAGCTAAAATTAGCATGTTTAAAGTGATTTTCATGCTTCCAGGGGCTCGGGAAGTTAATTAAATACCATTTGGAGGCATTTAATGTTTGAGCAAAAACGGCTGATTTTCGACAAAAGAGATAACACCCCCCCATTACGTCATGCTTCAGAAATGTGGAAAATGGTCCGTTTTCAAATGTTTTATTTTTGAACGTCTGTTCACATTTGTAGGTGGATCATCAGTGTTAGAGCTAAAATTAGCATGTTTAAAGTGATTTTCATGCTTCCAGGGGCTCGGGAAGTTAATTAAATACCATTTGGAGGCATTTAATGTTCGAGCAAAAACGGCTGATTTTCGACAAAAGAGATAACACCCCCATTACGTCATGCTTCAGAAATGTGGAAAATGGTCCGTTTTCAAATGTTTTATTTTTGAACGTCAGTTCACATTTGTAGGTGGATCATCAGTGTTAGAGCTAAAATTAGCATGTTTAAAGTGATTTTCATGCTTCCAGGGGCCCAAAACACAAGATTTATGGAATGGTTAAAAGTGCATGAAAATGGCCAATTTACTCACTCTGAGTTCTCAAAAAGGGTTTCTTCACCCCGGGAAGTTAATTAAATACCATTTGGAGGCATTTAATGTTCGAGCAAAAACGGCTGATTTTCGACAAAAGAGATAACACCCCCCATTACGTCATGCTTCAGAAATGTGGAAAATGGTCCGTTTTCAAATGTTTTATTTTTGAACGTCAGTTCACATTTGTAGGTGGATCATCAGTGTTAGAGCTAAAATTAGCATGTTTACAGTGATTTTCATGCTTCCAGGGGTTCGGGAAGTTAATTAAATACCATTTGGAGGCATTTAATGTTCGAGCAAAAACGGCTGATTTTCGACAAAAGAGATAACACCCCCCCATTACGTCATGCTTCAGAAATGTGGAAAATGGTCCGTTTTCAAATGTTTTATTTTTGAACGTCAGTTCACATTTGTAGGTGGATCATCAGTGTTAGAGCTAGAATTAGCATGTTTAAAGTGATTTTCATGCTTCCAGGGGCCCAAAACACAAGATTTATGGAATGGTTAAAAGTGCATGAAAATGGCCAATTTACTCACTCTGAGTTCTCAAAAAGGGTTTCTTCACCCCGGGAAGTTAATTAAATACCATTTGGAGGCATTTAATGTTCGAGCAAAAACGGCTGATTTTCGACAAAAGAGATAACACCCCCCCATTACGTCATGCTTCAGAAATGTGGAAAATGGTCCGTTTTCAAATGTTTTATTTTTGAACGTCAGTTCACATTTGTAGGTGGATCATCAGTGTTAGAGCTAAAATTAGCATGTTTAAAGTGATTTTCATGCTTCCAGGGGCTCGGGAAGTTAATTAAATACCATTTGGAGGCATTTAATGTTCGAGCAAAAACGGCTGATTTTCGACAAAAGAGATAACACCCCCCCATTACGTCATGCTTCAGAAATGTGGAAAATGGTCTGTTTTCAAATGTTTTATTTTTGAACGTCAGTTCACATTTGTAGGGGGATCATCAGTGTTAGAGCTAAAATTAGCATGTTTAAAGTGATTTTCATGCTTCCAGGGGCTCGGGAAGTTAATTAAATACCATTTGGAGGCATTTAATGTTCGAGCAAAAACGGCTGATTTTCGACAAAAGAGATAACACCCCCCCATTACGTCATGCTTCAGAAATGTGGAAAATGGTCCGTTTTCAAAAGTTTTATTTTTGAACGTCAGTTCACATTTGTAGGTGGATCATCAGTGTTAGAGCTAAAATTAGCATGTTTAAAGTGATTTTCATGCTTCCAGGGGCCCAAAACACAAGATTTATGGAATGGTTAAAAGTGCATGAAAATGGCCAATTTACTCACTCTGAGTTCTCAAAAAGGGTTTCTTCACCCCGGGAAGTTAATTAAATACCATTTGGAGGCATTTAATGTTCGAGCAAAAACGGCTGATTTTCGACAAAAGAGATAACACCCCCCATTACGTCATGCTTCAGAAATGTGGAAAATGGTCCGTTTTCAAATGTTTTATTTTTGAACGTCAGTTCACATTTGTAGGTGGATCATCAGTGTTAGAGCTAAAATTAGCATGTTTAAAGTGATTTTCATGCTTCCAGGGGCTCGGGAAGTTAATTAAATACCATTTGGAGGCATTTAATGTTCGAGCAAAAACGGCTGATTTTCGACAAAAGAGATAACACCCCCCCATTACGTCATGCTTCAGAAATGTGGAAAATGGTCCGTTTTCAAATGTTTTATTTTTGAACGTCAGTTCACATTTGTAGGTGGATCATCAGTGTTAGAGCTAAAATTAGCATGTTTAAAGTGATTTTCATGCTTCCAGGGGCTCGGGAAGTTAATTAAATACCATTTGGAGGCATTTAATGTTCGAGCAAAAACGGCTGATTTTCGACAAAAGAGATAACACCCACCCATTACGTCATGCTTCAGAAATGTGGAAAATGGTCCGTTTTCAAATGTTTTATTTTTGAACGTCAGTTCACATTTGTAGGTGGATCATCAGTGTTAGAGCTAAAATTAGCATGTTTAAAGTGATTTTCATGCTTCCAGGGGCTCGGGAAATTAATTAAATACCATTTGGAGGCATTTAATGTTCGAGCAAAAACAACTGATTTTCGACTAAAGAGATAACACCCCCCCATTACGTCATGCTTCAGAAATGTGGAAAATGGTCCGTTTTCAAATGTTTTATTTTTGAACGTCAGTTCACATTTGTAGGTGGATCATCAGTGTTAGAGCTAAAATTAGCATGTTTAAAGTGATTTTCATGCTTCCAGGGGCTCGGGAAGTTAATTAAATACCATTTGGAGGCATTTAATGTTCGAGCAAAAACGGCTGATTTTCGACAAAAGAGATAACACCCCCCCATTACGTCATGCTTCAGAAATGTGGAAAATGGTCCGTTTTCAAATGTTTTATTTTTGAACGTCAGTTCACATTTGTAGGTGGATCATCAGTGTTAGAGCTAAAATTAGCATGTTTAAAGTGATTTTCATGCTTCCAGGGGGTCGGGAAGTTAATTAAATACCATTTGGAGGTATTTAATGTTCGAGCAAAAACGGCTGATTTTCGACAAAAGAGATAACACCCCCCCATTACGTCATGCTTCAGAAATGTGGAAAATGGTCCGTTTTCAAATGTTTTATTTTTGAACGTCAGTTCACATTTGTAGGTGGATCATCAGTGTTAAAGCTAAAATTAGCATGTTTAAAGTGATTTTCATGCTTCCAGGGGCCCAAAACACAAGATTTATGGAATGGTTAAAAGTGCATGAAAATGGCCAATTTACTCACTCTGAGTTCTCAAAAAGGGTTTCTTCACCCCGGGAAGTTAATTAAATACCATTTGGAGGCATTTAATGTTCGAGCAAAAACGGCTGATTTTCGACAAAAGAGATAACACCCCCCCATTACGTCATGCTTCAGAAATGTGGAAAATGGTCCTTTTTCAAATGTTTTACTTTTGAACGTCAGTTCACATTTGTAGGTGGATCATCAGTGTTAGAGCTAAAATTAGCATGTTTAAAGTGATTTTCATGCTTCCAGGGGCCCAAAACACAAGATTTATGGAATGGTTAAAAGTGCATGAAAATGGCCAATTTACTCACTCTGAGTTCTCAAAAAGGGTTTCTTCACCCCGGGAAGTTAATTAATTACCATTTGGAGGCATTTAATGTTAGAGCAAAAACGGCTGATTTTCGACAAAAGAGATAACACCCCCCCATTACGTCATGCTTCAGAAATGTGGAAAATGGTCCGTTTTCAAATGTTTTATTTTTGAACGTCAGTTCACATTTGTAGGTGGATCATCAGTGTTAGAGCTAAAATTAGCATGTTTAAAGTGATTTTCATGCTTCCAGGGGCTCGGGAAGTTAATTAAATACCATTTGGAGGCATTTAATGTTCGAGCAAAAACGGCTGATTTTCGACAAAAGAGATAACACCCCCCCATTACGTCATGCTTCAGAAATGTGGAAAATGGTCCGTTTTCAAATGTTTTATTTTTGAACGTCAGTTCACATTTGTAGGTGGATCATCAGTGTTAGAGCTAAAATTAGCATGTTTAAAGTGATTTTCATGCTTCCAGGGGCCCAAAATGCAAGATTTATGCAATGGTTAAAAGTGCATGAAAATGGCCAATTTACTCACTCTGAGTTCTCAAAAAGGGTTTCTTCACCCCGGGAAGTTAATTAATTACCATTTGGAGGCATTTAATGTTAGAGCAAAAACGGCTGATTTTCGACAAAAGAGATAACACCCCCCATTACGTCATGCTTCAGAAATGTGGAAAATGGTCCGTTTTCAAATGTTTTATTTTTGAACGTCAGTTCACATTTGTAGGTGGATCATCAGTGTTAGAGCTAAAATTAGCATGTTTAAAGTGATTTTCATGCTTCCAGGGGCTCGGGAAGTTAATTAAATACCATTTGGAGGCATTTAATGTTCGAGCAAAAACGGCTGATTTTCGACAAAAGAGATAACACCCCCCCATTACGTCATGCTTCAGAAATGTGGAAAATGGTCCGTTTTCAAATGTTTTATTTTTGAACGTCAGTTCACATTTGTAGGTGGATCATCAGTGTTAGAGCTAAAATTAGCATTTTTAAAGTGATTTTCATGCTTCCAGGGGCCCAAAACACAAGATTTATGCAATGGTTAAAAGTGCATGAAAATGGCCAATTTACTCACTCTGAGTTCTCAAAAAGGGTTTCTTCACCCCGGGAAGTTAATTAAATACCATTTGGAGGCATTTAATGTTCGAGCAAAAACGGCTGATTTTCGACAAAAGAGATAACACCCCCCCATTACGTCATGCTTCAGAAATGTGGAAAATGGTCCGTTTTCAAATGTTTTATTTTTGAACGTCAGTTCACATTTGTAGGTGGATCATCAGTGTTAGAGCTAAAATTAGCATGTTTAAAGTGATTTTCATGCTTCCAGGGGTTCGGGAAGTTAATTAAATACCATTTGGAGGCATTTAATGTTCGAGCAAAAACGGCTGATTTTCGACAAAAGAGATAACACCCCCCCATTACGTCATGCTTCGGAAATGTGGAAAATGGTCCGTTTTCAAATGTTTTATTTTTGAACGTCAGTTCACATTTGTAGGTGGATCATCAGTGTTAGAGCTAAAATTAGCATGTTTAAAGTGATTTTCATGCTTCCAGGGGCCCAAAACACAAGATTTATGGAATGGTTAAAAGTGCATGAAAATGGACAATTTACTCACTCTGAGTTCTCAAAAAGGGTTTCTTCACCCCGGGAAGTTAATTAAATACCATTTGGAGGCATTTAATGTTCGAGCAAAAACGGCTGATTTTCGACAAAAGAGATAACACCCCCCCATTACGTCATGCTTCAGAAATGTGGAAAATGGTCCGTTTTCAAATGTTTTATTTTTGAACGTCAGTTCACATTTGTAGGTGGATCATCAGTGTTAGAGCTAAAATTAGCATGTTTAAAGTGATTTTCATGCTTCCAGGGGCCCAAAACACAAGATTTATGGAATGGTTAAAAGTGCATGAAAATGGCCAATTTACTCACTCTGAGTTCTCAAAAAGGGTTTCTTCACCCCGGGAAGTTAATTAAATACCATTTGGAGGCATTTAATGTTCGAGCAAAAACGGCTGATTTTCGACAAAAGAGATAACACCCCCCCATTACGTCATGCTTCAGAAATGTGGAAAATGGTCCGTTTTCAAATGTTTTATTTTTGAACGTCAGTTCACATTTGTAGGTGGATCATCAGTGTTAGAGCTAAAATTAGCATGTTTAAAGTGATTTTCATGCTTCCAGGGGCCCAAAACACAAGATTTATGGAATGGTTAAAAGTGCATGAAAATGGCCAATTTACTCACTCTGAGTTCTCAAAAAGGGTTTCTTCACCCCGGGAAGTTAATTAAATACCATTTGGAAGCATTTAATGTTCGAGCAAAAACGGCTGATTTTCGACAAAAGAGATAACACCCCCCCATTACGTCATGCTTCAGAAATGTGGAAAATGGTCCGTTTTCAAATGTTTTATTTTTGAACGTCAGTTCACATTTGTAGGTGGATCATCAGTGTTAGAGCTAAAATTAGCATGTTTAAAGTGATTTTCATGCTTCCAGGGGCTCGGGAAGTTAATTAAATCCCATTTGGAGGCATTTAATGTTCGAGCAAAAACGGCTGATTTTCGACAAAAGAGATAACACCCACCCATTACGTCATGCTTCAGAAATGTGGAAAATGGTCCGTTTTCAAATGTTTTATTTTTGAACGTCAGTTCACATTTGTAGGTGGATCATCAGTGTTAGAGCTAAAATTAGCATGTTTAAAGTGATTTTCATGCTTCCAGGGGCTCGGGAAGTTAATTAAATACCATTTGGAGGCATTTAATGTTCGAGCAAAAACGGCTGATTTTCGACAAAAGAGATAACACCCCCCCATTACGTCATGCTTCAGAAATGTGGAAAATGGTCCGTTTTCAAATGTTTTATTTTTGAACGTCAGTTCACATTTGTAGGTGGATCATCAGTGTTAGAGCTAAAATTAGCATGTTTAAAGTGATTTTCATGCTTCCAGGGGCCCAAAACACAAGATTTATGGAATGGTTAAAAGTGCATGAAAATGGCCAATTTACTCACTCTGAGTTCTCAAAAAGGGTTTCTTCACCCCGGGAAGTTAATTAAATACCATTTGGAGGCATTTAATGTTCGAGCAAAAACGGCTGATTTTCGACAAAAGAGATAACACCCCCCCATTATGTCATGCTTCAGAAATGTGGAAAATGGTCCGTTTTCAAATGTTTTATTTTTGAACGTCAGTTCACATTTGTAGGTGGATCATCAGTGTTAGAGCTAAAATTAGCATGTTTAAAGTGATTTTCATGCTTCCAGGGGTTCGGGAAGTTAATTAAATACCATTTGGAGGCATTTAATGTTCGAGCAAAAACGGCTGATTTTCGACAAAAGAGATAACACCCCCCCATTACGTCATGCTTCAGAAATGTGGAAAATGGTCCGTTTTCAAATGTTTTATTTTTGAACGTCAGTTCACATTTGTAGGTGGATCATCAGTGTTAGAGCTAGAATTAGCATGTTTAAAGTGATTTTCATGCTTCCAGGGGCCCAAAACACAAGATTTATGGAATGGTTAAAAGTGCATGAAAATGGCCAATTTACTCACTCTGAGTTCTCAAAAAGGGTTTCTTCACCCCGGGAAGTTAATTAAATACCATTTGGAGGCATTTAATGTTCGAGCAAAAACGGCTGATTTTCGACAAAAGAGATAACACCCCCCCATTACGTCATGCTTCAGAAATGTGGAAAATGGTCCGTTTTCAAATGTTTTATTTTTGAACGTCAGTTCACATTTGTAGGTGGATCATCAGTGTTAGAGCTAAAATTAGCATGTTTACAGTGATTTTCATGCTTCCAGGGGTTCGGGAAGTTAATTAAATACCATTTGGAGGCATTTAATGTTCGAGCAAAAACGGCTGATTTTCGACAAAAGAGATAACACCCCCCCATTACGTCATGCTTCAGAAATGTGGAAAATGGTCCGTTTTCAAATGTTTTATTTTTGAACGTCAGTTCACATTTGTAGGTGGATCATCAGTGTTAGAGCTAGAATTAGCATGTTTAAAGTGATTTTCATGCTTCCAGGGGCCCAAAACACAAGATTTATGGAATGGTTAAAAGTGCATGAAAATGGCCAATTTACTCACTCTGAGTTCTCAAAAAGGGTTTCTTCACCCCGGGAAGTTAATTAAATACCATTTGGAGGCATTTAATGTTCGAGCAAAAACGGCTGATTTTCGACAAAAGAGATAACACCCCCCCATTACGTCATGCTTCAGAAATGTGGAAAATGGTCCGTTTTCAAATGTTTTATTTTTGAACGTCAGTTCACATTTGTAGGTGGATCATCAGTGTTAGAGCTAAAATTAGCATGTTTAAAGTGATTTTCATGCTTCCAGGGGCTCGGGAAGTTAATTAAATACCATTTGGAGGCATTTAATGTTCGAGCAAAAACGGCTGATTTTCGACAAAAGAGATAACACCCCCCCATTACGTCATGCTTCAGAAATGTGGAAAATGGTCCGTTTTCAAATGTTTTATTTTTGAACGTCAGTTCACATTTGTAGGGGGATCATCAGTGTTAGAGCTAAAATTAGCATGTTTAAAGTGATTTTCATGCTTCCAGGGGCTCGGGAAGTTAATTAAATACCATTTGGAGGCATTTAATGTTCGAGCAAAAACGGCTGATTTTCGACAAAAGAGATAACACCCCCCCATTACGTCATGCTTCAGAAATGTGGAAAATGGTCCGTTTTCAAAAGTTTTATTTTTGAACGTCAGTTCACATTTGTAGGTGGATCATCAGTGTTAGAGCTAAAATTAGCATGTTTAAAGTGATTTTCATGCTTCCAGGGGCCCAAAACACAAGATTTATGGAATGGTTAAAAGTGCATGAAAATGGCCAATTTACTCACTCTGAGTTCTCAAAAAGGGTTTCTTCACCCCGGGAAGTTAATTAAATACCATTTGGAGGCATTTAATGTTCGAGCAAAAACGGCTGATTTTCGACAAAAGAGATAACACCCCCCATTACGTCATGCTTCAGAAATGTGGAAAATGGTCCGTTTTCAAATGTTTTATTTTTGAACGTCAGTTCACATTTGTAGGTGGATCATCAGTGTTAGAGCTAAAATTAGCATGTTTAAAGTGATTTTCATGCTTCCAGGGGCTCGGGAAGTTAATTAAATACCATTTGGAGGCATTTAATGTTCGAGCAAAAACGGCTGATTTTCGACAAAAGAGATAACACCCCCCCATTACGTCATGCTTCAGAAATGTGGAAAATGGTCCGTTTTCAAATGTTTTATTTTTGAACGTCAGTTCACATTTGTAGGTGGATCATCAGTGTTAGAGCTAAAATTAGCATGTTCAAAGTGATTTTCATGCTTCCATGGGCTCGGGAAGTTAATTAAATACCATTTGGAGGCATTTAATGTTCGAGCAAAAACGGCTGATTTTCGACAAAAGAGATAACACCCACCCATTACGTCATGCTTCAGAAATGTGGAAAATGGTCCGTTTTCAAATGTTTTATTTTTGAACGTCAGTTCACATTTGTAGGTGGATCATCAGTGTTAGAGCTAAAATTAGCATGTTTAAAGTGATTTTCATGCTTCCAGGGGCTCGGGAAATTAATTAAATACCATTTGGAGGCATTTAATGTTCGAGCAAAAACAACTGATTTTCGACTAAAGAGATAACACCCCCCCATTACGTCATGCTTCAGAAATGTGGAAAATGGTCCGTTTTCAAATGTTTTATTTTTGAACGTCAGTTCACATTTGTAGGTGGATCATCAGTGTTAGAGCTAAAATTAGCATGTTTAAAGTGATTTTCATGCTTCCAGGGGCTCGGGAAGTTAATTAAATACCATTTGGAGGCATTTAATGTTCGAGCAAAAACGGCTGATTTTCGACAAAAGAGATAACACCCCCCCATTACGTCATGCTTCAGAAATGTGGAAAATGGTCCGTTTTCAAATGTTTTATTTTTGAACGTCAGTTCACATTTGTAGGTGGATCATCAGTGTTAGAGCTAAAATTAGCATGTTTAAAGTGATTTTCATGCTTCCAGGGGCTCGGGAAGTTAATTAAATACCATTTGGAGGCATTTAATGTTCGAGCAAAAACGGCTGATTTTCGACAAAAGAGATAACACCCCCCATTACGTCATGCTTCAGAAATGTGGAAAATGGTCCGTTTTCAAATGTTTTATTTTTGAACGTCAGTTCACATTTGTAGGTGGATCATCAGTGTTAGAGCTAAAATTAGCATGTTTAAAGTGATTTTCATGCTTCCAGGGGCCCAAAACACAAGATTTATGGAATGGTTAAAAGTGCATGAAAATAGCCAATTTACTCACTCTGAGTTCTCAAAAAGGGTTTCTTCACCCCGGGAAGTTAATTAAATACCATTTGGAGGCATTTAATGTTCGAGCAAAAACGGCTGATTTTCGACAAAAGAGATAACACCCCCCCCATTACGTCATGCTTCAGAAATGTGGAAAATGGTCCGTTTTCAAATGTTTTATTTTTGAACGTCAGTTCACATTTGTAGGTGGATCATCAGTGTTAGAGCTAAAATTAGCATGTTTAAAGTGATTTTCATGCTTCCAGGGGCTCGGGAAGTTAATTAAATACCATTTGGAGGCATTTAATGTTCGAGCAAAAACGGCTGATTTTCGACAAAAGAGATAACACCCCCCCATTACGTCATGCTTCAGAAATGTGGAAAATGGTCCGTTTTCAAATGTTTTATTTTTGAACGTCAGTTCACATTTGTAGGTGGATCATCAGTGTTAGAGCTAAATTTAGCATGTTTAAAGTGATTTTCATGCTTCCAGGGGCTCGGGAAGTTAATTAAATACCATTTGGAGGCATTTAATGTTCAAGCAAAAACGGCTGATTTTCGACAAAAGAGATAACACCCACCCATTACGTCATGCTTCAGAAATGTGGAAAATGGTCCGTTTTCAAATGTTTTATTTTTGAACGTCAGTTCACATTTGTAGGTGGATCATCAGTGTTAGAGCTAAAATTAGCATGTTTAAAGTGATTTTCATGCTTCCAGGGGCTCGGGAAATTAATTAAATACCATTTGGAGGCATTTAATGTTCGAGCAAAAACAACTGATTTTCGACAAAAGAGATAACACCCCCCCATTACGTCATGCTTCAGAAATGTGGAAAATGGTCCGTTTTCAAATGTTTTATTTTTGAACGTCAGTTCACATTTGTAGGTGGATCATCAGTGTTAGAGCTAAAATTAGCATGTTTAAAGTGATTTTCATGCTTCCAGGGGCTCGGGAAGTTAATTAAATACCATTTGGAGGCATTTAATGTTTGAGCAAAAACGGCTGATTTTCGACAAAAGAGATAACACCCCCCCATTACGTCATGCTTCAGAAATGTGGAAAATGGTCCGTTTTCAAATGTTTTATTTTTGAACGTCTGTTCACATTTGTAGGTGGATCATCAGTGTTAGAGCTAAAATTAGCATGTTTAAAGTGATTTTCATGCTTCCAGGGGCTCGGGAAGTTAATTAAATACCATTTGGAGGCATTTAATGTTCGAGCAAAAACGGCTGATTTTCGACAAAAGAGATAACACCCCCATTACGTCATGCTTCAGAAATGTGGAAAATGGTCCGTTTTCAAATGTTTTATTTTTGAACGTCAGTTCACATTTGTAGGTGGATCATCAGTGTTAGAGCTAAAATTAGCATGTTTAAAGTGATTTTCATGCTTCCAGGGGCCCAAAACACAAGATTTATGGAATGGTTAAAAGTGCATGAAAATGGCCAATTTACTCACTCTGAGTTCTCAAAAAGGGTTTCTTCACCCCGGGAAGTTAATTAAATACCATTTGGAGGCATTTAATGTTCGAGCAAAAACGGCTGATTTTCGACAAAAGAGATAACACCCCCCATTACGTCATGCTTCAGAAATGTGGAAAATGGTCCGTTTTCAAATGTTTTATTTTTGAACGTCAGTTCACATTTGTAGGTGGATCATCAGTGTTAGAGCTAAAATTAGCATGTTTACAGTGATTTTCATGCTTCCAGGGGTTCGGGAAGTTAATTAAATACCATTTGGAGGCATTTAATGTTCGAGCAAAAACGGCTGATTTTCGACAAAAGAGATAACACCCCCCCATTACGTCATGCTTCAGAAATGTGGAAAATGGTCCGTTTTCAAATGTTTTATTTTTGAACGTCAGTTCACATTTGTAGGTGGATCATCAGTGTTAGAGCTAGAATTAGCATGTTTAAAGTGATTTTCATGCTTCCAGGGGCCCAAAACACAAGATTTATGGAATGGTTAAAAGTGCATGAAAATGGCCAATTTACTCACTCTGAGTTCTCAAAAAGGGTTTCTTCACCCCGGGAAGTTAATTAAATACCATTTGGAGGCATTTAATGTTCGAGCAAAAACGGCTGATTTTCGACAAAAGAGATAACACCCCCCCATTACGTCATGCTTCAGAAATGTGGAAAATGGTCCGTTTTCAAATGTTTTATTTTTGAACGTCAGTTCACATTTGTAGGTGGATCATCAGTGTTAGAGCTAAAATTAGCATGTTTAAAGTGATTTTCATGCTTCCAGGGGCTCGGGAAGTTAATTAAATACCATTTGGAGGCATTTAATGTTCGAGCAAAAACTGCTGATTTTCGACAAAAGAGATAACACCCCCCCATTACGTCATGCTTCAGAAATGTGGAAAATGGTCTGTTTTCAAATGTTTTATTTTTGAACGTCAGTTCACATTTGTAGGGGGATCATCAGTGTTAGAGCTAAAATTAGCATGTTTAAAGTGATTTTCATGCTTCCAGGGGCTCGGGAAGTTAATTAAATACCATTTGGAGGCATTTAATGTTCGAGCAAAAACGGCTGATTTTCGACAAAAGAGATAACACCCCCCCATTACGTCATGCTTCAGAAATGTGGAAAATGGTCCGTTTTCAAAAGTTTTATTTTTGAACGTCAGTTCACATTTGTAGGTGGATCATCAGTGTTAGAGCTAAAATTAGCATGTTTAAAGTGATTTTCATGCTTCCAGGGGCCCAAAACACAAGATTTATGGAATGGTTAAAAGTGCATGAAAATGGCCAATTTACTCACTCTGAGTTCTCAAAAAGGGTTTCTTCACCCCGGGAAGTTAATTAAATACCATTTGGAGGCATTTAATGTTCGAGCAAAAACGGCTGATTTTCGACAAAAGAGATAACACCCCCCATTACGTCATGCTTCAGAAATGTGGAAAATGGTCCGTTTTCAAATGTTTTATTTTTGAACGTCAGTTCACATTTGTAGGTGGATCATCAGTGTTAGAGCTAAAATTAGCATGTTTAAAGTGATTTTCATGCTTCCAGGGGCTCGGGAAGTTAATTAAATACCATTTGGAGGCATTTAATGTTCGAGCAAAAACGGCTGATTTTCGACAAAAGAGATAACACCCCCCCATTACGTCATGCTTCAGAAATGTGGAAAATGGTCCGTTTTCAAATGTTTTATTTTTGAACGTCAGTTCACATTTGTAGGTGGATCATCAGTGTTAGAGCTAAAATTAGCATGTTTAAAGTGATTTTCATGCTTCCAGGGGCTCGGGAAGTTAATTAAATACCATTTGGAGGCATTTAATGTTCGAGCAAAAACGGCTGATTTTCGACAAAAGAGATAACACCCACCCATTACGTCATGCTTCAGAAATGTGGAAAATGGTCCGTTTTCAAATGTTTTATTTTTGAACGTCAGTTCACATTTGTAGGTGGATCATCAGTGTTAGAGCTAAAATTAGCATGTTTAAAGTGATTTTCATGCTTCCAGGGGCTCGGGAAATTAATTAAATACCATTTGGAGGCATTTAATGTTCGAGCAAAAACAACTGATTTTCGACTAAAGAGATAACACCCCCCCATTACGTCATGCTTCAGAAATGTGGAAAATGGTCCGTTTTCAAATGTTTTATTTTTGAACGTCAGTTCACATTTGTAGGTGGATCATCAGTGTTAGAGCTAAAATTAGCATGTTTAAAGTGATTTTCATGCTTCCAGGGGCTCGGGAAGTTAATTAAATACCATTTGGAGGCATTTAATGTTCGAGCAAAAACGGCTGATTTTCGACAAAAGAGATAACACCCCCCCATTACGTCATGCTTCAGAAATGTGGAAAATGGTCCGTTTTCAAATGTTTTATTTTTGAACGTCAGTTCACATTTGTAGGTGGATCATCAGTGTTAGAGCTAAAATTAGCATGTTTAAAGTGATTTTCATGCTTCCAGGGGCTCGGGAAGTTAATTAAATACCATTTGGAGGCATTTAATGTTCGAGCAAAAACGGCTGATTTTCGACAAAAGAGATAACACCCCCCATTACGTCATGCTTCAGAAATGTGGAAAATGGTCCGTTTTCAAATGTTTTATTTTTGAACGTCAGTTCACATTTGTAGGTGGATCATCAGTGTTAGAGCTAAAATTAGCATGTTTAAAGTGATTTTCATGCTTCCAGGGGCTCGGGAAGTTAATTAAATACCATTTGGAGGCATTTAATGTTCGAGCAAAAACGGCTGATTTTCGACAAAAGAGATAACACCCCCCCATTACGTCATGCTTCAGAAATGTGGAAAATGGTCCGTTTTCAAATGTTTTATTTTTGAACGTCAGTTCACATTTGTAGGTGGATCATCAGTGTTAGAGCTAAATTTAGCATGTTTAAAGTGATTTTCATGCTTCCAGGGGCTCGGGAAGTTAATTAAATACCATTTGGAGGCATTTAATGTTCAAGCAAAAACGGCTGATTTTCGACAAAAGAGATAACACCCACCCATTACGTCATGCTTCAGAAATGTGGAAAATGGTCCGTTTTCAAATGTTTTATTTTTGAACGTCAGTTCACATTTGTAGGTGGATCATCAGTGTTAGAGCTAAAATTAGCATGTTTAAAGTGATTTTCATGCTTCCAGGGGCTCGGGAAATTAATTAAATACCATTTGGAGGCATTTAATGTTCGAGCAAAAACAACTGATTTTCGACAAAAGAGATAACACCCCCCCATTACGTCATGCTTCAGAAATGTGGAAAATGGTCCGTTTTCAAATGTTTTATTTTTGAACGTCAGTTCACATTTGTAGGTGGATCATCAGTGTTAGAGCTAAAATTAGCATGTTTAAAGTGATTTTCATGCTTCCAGGGGCTCGGGAAGTTAATTAAATACCATTTGGAGGCATTTAATGTTCGAGCAAAAACGGCTGATTTTCGACAAAAGAGATAACACCCCCCCATTACGTCATGCTTCAGAAATGTGGAAAATGGTCCGTTTTCAAATGTTTTATTTTTGAACGTCTGTTCACATTTGTAGGTGGATCATCAGTGTTAGAGCTAAAATTAGCATGTTTAAAGTGATTTTCATGCTTCCAGGGGCTCGGGAAGTTAATTAAATACCATTTGGAGGCATTTAATGTTCGAGCAAAAACGGCTGATTTTCGACAAAAGAGATAACACCCCCATTACGTCATGCTTCAGAAATGTGGAAAATGGTCCGTTTTCAAATGTTTTATTTTTGAACGTCAGTTCACATTTGTAGGTGGATCATCAGTGTTAGAGCTAAAATTAGCATGTTTAAAGTGATTTTCATGCTTCCAGGAACCCAAAACACAAGATTTATGGAATGGTTAAAAGTGCATGAAAATGGCCAATTTACTCACTCTGAGTTCTCAAAAAGGGTTTCTTCACCCCGGGAAGTTAATTAAATACCATTTGGAGGCATTTAATGTTAGAGCAAAAACGGCTGATTTTCGACAAAAGAGATAACACCCCCCCATTACGTCATGCTTCAGAAATGTGGAAAATGGTCCGTTTTCAAATGTTTTATTTTTGAACGTCAGTTCACATTTGTAGGTGGATCATCAGTGTTAGAGCTAAAATTAGCATGTTTAAAGTGATTTTCATGCTTCCAGGGGCCCAAAACACAAGATTTATGGAATGGTTAAAAGTGCATGAAAATGGCCAATTTACTCACTCTGAGTTCTCAAAAAGGGTTTCTTCACCCCGGGAAGTTAATTAAATACCATTTGGAGGCATTTAATGTTAGAGCAAAAACGGCTGATTTTCGACAAAAGAGATAACACCCCCCCATTACGTCATGCTTCAGAAATGTGGAAAATGGTCCGTTTTCAAATGTTTTATTTTTGAACGTCAGTTCACATTTGTAGGTGGATCATCAGTGTTAGAGCTAAAATTAGCATGTTTAAAGTGATTTTCATGCTTCCAGGGGCCCAAAACACAAGATTTATGGAATGGTTAAAAGTGCATGAAAATGGCCAATTTACTCACTCTGAGTTCTCAAAAGGGGTTTCTTCACCCCGGGAAGTTAATTAAATACCATTTGGAGGCATTTAATGTTAGAGCAAAAACGGCTGATTTTCGACAAAAGAGATAACACCCCCCCATTACGTCATGCTTCAGAAATGTGGAAAATGGTCCGTTTTCAAATGTTTTATTTTTGAACGTCAGTTCACATTTGTAGGTGGATCATCAGTGTTAGAGCTAAAATTAGCATGTTTAAAGTGATTTTCATGCTTCCAGGGGCCCAAAACACAAGATTTATGTAATGGTTAAAAGTGCATGAAAATGGCCAATTTACTCACTCTGAGTTCTCAAAAAGGGTTTCTTCACCCCGGGAAGTTAATTAAATACCATTTGGAGGCATTTAATGTTAGAGCAAAAACGGCTGATTTTCGACAAAAGAGATAACACCCCCCCATTACGTCATGCTTCAGAAATGTGGAAAATGGTCCGTTTTCAAATGTTTTATTTTTGAACGTCAGTTCACATTTGTAGGTGGATCATCAGTGTTAGAGCTAAAATTAGCATGTTTAACCACATGGCTGCTAGGCGTTTTCCCGTTCTGCGCTAAGAAATATAAAACACCATAAATCATGACGAGCTGGCCTTGTCATCCGCGCACGGCAGGTAAGCGCCATGACGAGCCCAGCTCGTCATTAGCTTCGAAGGGGTTAAAGTGATTTTCATGCTTCCAGGGGCTCGGGAAGTTAATTAAATACCATTTGGAGGCATTTAATGTTCGAGCAAAAACGGCTGATTTTCGACAAAAGAGATAACACCCCCCCATTACGTCATGCTTCAGAAATGTGGAAAATGGTCCGTTTTCAAATGTTTTATTTTTGAACGTCAGTTCACATTTGTAGGTGGATCATCAGTGTTAGAGCTAAAATTAGCATGTTTAAAGTGATTTTCATGCTTCCAGGGGCCCAAAACACAAGATTTATGGAATGGTTAAAAGTGCATGAAAATGGCCAATTTACTCACTCTGAGTTCTCAAAAAGGGTTTCTTCACCCCGGGAAGTTAATTAAATACCATTTGGAGGCATTTAATGTTCGAGCAAAAACGGCTGATTTTCGACAAAAGAGATAACACCCCCCCATTACGTCATGCTTCAGAAATGTGGAAAATGGTCCGTTTTCAAATGTTTTATTTTTGAACGTCAGTTCACATTTGTAGGTGGATCATCAGTGTTAGAGCTAAAATTAGCATGTTTAAAGTGATTTTCATGCTTCCAGGGGCTCGGGAAGTTAATTAAATACCATTTGGAGGCATTTAATGTTCGAGCAAAAACGGCTGATTTTCGACAAAAGAGATAACACCCCCCCATTACGTCATGCTTCAGAAATGTGGAAAATGGTCCGTTTTCAAATGTTTTATTTTTGAACGTCAGTTCACATTTGTAGGTGGATCATCAGTGTTAGAGCTAAAATTAGCATGTTTAAAGTGATTTTCATGCTTCCAGGGGGTCGGGAAGTTAATTAAATACCATTTGGAGGTATTTAATGTTCGAGCAAAAACGGCTGATTTTCGACAAAAGAGATAACACCCCCCCATTACGTCATGCTTCAGAAATGTGGAAAATGGTCCGTTTTCAAATGTTTTATTTTTGAACGTCAGTTCACATTTGTAGGTGGATCATCAGTGTTAAAGCTAAAATTAGCATGTTTAAAGTGATTTTCATGCTTCCAGGGGCCCAAAACACAAGATTTATGGAATGGTTAAAAGTGCATGAAAATGGCCAATTTACTCACTCTGAGTTCTCAAAAAGGGTTTCTTCACCCCGGGAAGTTAATTAAATACCATTTGGAGGCATTTAATGTTCGAGCAAAAACGGCTGATTTTCGACAAAAGAGATAACACCCCCCCATTACGTCATGCTTCAGAAATGTGGAAAATGGTCCTTTTTCAAATGTTTTACTTTTGAACGTCAGTTCACATTTGTAGGTGGATCATCAGTGTTAGAGCTAAAATTAGCATGTTTAAAGTGATTTTCATGCTTCCAGGGGCTCGGGAAGTTAATTAAATACCATTTGGAGGCATTTAATGTTCGAGCAAAAACGGCTGATTTTCGACAAAAGAGATAATACCCCCCCCATTACGTCATGCTTCAGAAATGTGGAAAATGGTCCGTTTTCAAATGTTTTATTTTTGAACGTCAGTTCACATTTGTAGGTGGATCATCAGTGTTAGAGCTAAAATTAGCATGTTTAAAGTGATTTTCATGCTTCCAGGGGCTCGGGAAGTTAATTAAATACCATTTGGAGGCATTTAATGTTCGAGCAAAAACGGCTGATTTTCGACAAAAGAGATAACACCCCCCCATTACGTCATGCTTCAGAAATGTGGAAAATGGTCCGTTTTCAAATGTTTTATTTTTGAACGTCAGTTCACATTTGTAGGTGGATCATCAGTGTTAGAGCTAAAATTAGCATGTTTAAAGTGATTTTCATGCTTCCAGGGGCCCAAAACACAAGATTTATGGAATGGTTAAAAGTGCATGAAAATGGCCAATTTACTCACTCTGAGTTCTCAAAAGGGGTTTCTTCACCCCGGGAAGTTAATTAAATACCATTTGGAGGCATTTAATGTTAGAGCAAAAACGGCTGATTTTCGACAAAAGAGATAACACCCCCCCATTACGTCATGCTTCAGAAATGTGGAAAATGGTCCGTTTTCAAATGTTTTGTTTTTGAACGTCAGTTCACATTTGTAGGTGGATCATCAGTGTTAGAGCTAAAATTAGCATGTTTAAAGTGATTTTCATGCTTCCAGGGGCCCAAAACACAAGATTTATGTAATGGTTAAAAGTGCATGAAAATGGCCAATTTACTCACTCTGAGTTCTCAAAAAGGGTTTCTTCACCCCGGGAAGTTAATTAAATACCATTTGGAGGCATTTAATGTTAGAGCAAAAACGGCTGATTTTCGACAAAAGAGATAACACCCCCCCATTACGTCATGCTTCAGAAATGTGGAAAATGGTCCGTTTTCAAATGTTTTATTTTTGAACGTCAGTTCACATTTGTAGGTGGATCATCAGTGTTAGAGCTAAAATTAGCATGTTTAAAGTGATTTTCATGCTTCCAGGGGCTCGGGAAGTTAATTAAATACCATTTGGAGGCATTTAATGTTCGAGCAAAAACGGCTGTTTTTCGACAAAAGAGATAACACCCCCCCATTACGTCATGCTTCAGAAATGTGGAAAATGGTCCGTTTTCAAATGTTTTATTTTTGAACGTCAGTTCACATTTGTAGGTGGATCATCAGTGTTAGAGCTAAAATTAGCATGTTTAAAGTGATTTTCATGCTTCCAGGGGCCCAAAACACAAGTTTTATGGAATGGTTAAAAGTGCATGAAAATGGCCAATTTACTCACTCTGAGTTCTCAAAAAGGGTTTCTTCACCCCGGGAAGTTAATTAAATACCATTTGGAGGCATTTAATGTTCGAGCAAAAACGGCTGATTTTCGACAAAAGAGATAACACCCCCCCATTACGTCATGCTTCAGAAATGTGGAAAATGGTCCGTTTTCAAATGTTTTATTTTTGAACGTCAGTTCACATTTGTAGGTGGATCATCAGTGTTAGAGCTAAAATTAGCATGTTTAAAGTGATTTTCATGCTTCCAGGGGCCCAAAACACAAGATTTATGGAATGGTTAAAAGTGCATGAAAATGGCCAATTTACTCACTCTGAGTTCTCAAAAAGGGTTTCTTCACCCCGGGAAGTTAATTAAATACCATTTGGAGGCATTTAATGTTCGAGCAAAAACGGCTGATTTTCGACAAAAGAGATAACACCCCCCCATTACGTCATGCTTCAGAAATGTGGAAAATGGTCCGTTTTCAAATATTTTATTTTTGAACGTCAGTTCACATTTGTAGGTGGATCATCAGTGTTAGAGCTAAAATTAGCATGTTTAACCACATGGCTGCTAGGCGTTTTCCCGTTCTGCGCTAAGAAATATAAAACACCATAAATCATGACGAGCTGGCCTTGTCATCCGCGCACGGCAGGTAAGCGCCATGACGAGCCCAGCTCGTCATTAGCTTCGAAGGGGTTAAAGTGATTTTCATGCTTCCAGGGGCTCGGGAAGTTAATTAAATACCATTTGGAGGCATTTAATGTTCGAGCAAAAACGGCTGATTTTCGACAAAAGAGATAACACCCCCCCATTACGTCATGCTTCAGAAATGTGGAAAATGGTCCGTTTTCAAATGTTTTATTTTTGAACGTCAGTTCACATTTGTAGGTGGATCATCAGTGTTAGAGCTAAAATTAGCATGTTTAAAGTGATTTTCATGCTTCCAGGGGCCCAAAACACAAGATTTATGGAATGGTTAAAAGTGCATGAAAATGGCCAATTTACTCACTCTGAGTTCTCAAAAAGGGTTTCTTCACCCCGGGAAGTTAATTAAATACCATTTGGAGGCATTTAATGTTCGAGCAAAAACGGCTGATTTTCGACAAAAGAGATAACACCCCCCCATTACGTCATGCTTCAGAAATGTGGAAAATGGTCCGTTTTCAAATGTTTTATTTTTGAACGTCAGTTCACATTTGTAGGTGGATCATCAGTGTTAGAGCTAAAATTAGCATGTTTAAAGTGATTTTCATGCTTCCAGGGGCTCGGGAAGTTAATTAAATACCATTTGGAGGCATTTAATGTTCGAGCAAAAACGGCTGATTTTCGACAAAAGAGATAACACCCCCCCATTACGTCATGCTTCAGAAATGGGGAAAATGGTCCGTTTTCAAATGTTTTATTTTTGAACGTCAGTTCACATTTGTAGGTGGATCATCAGTGTTAGAGCTAAAATTAGCATGTTTAAAGTGATTTTCATGCTTCCAGGGGGTCGGGAAGTTAATTAAATACCATTTGGAGGTATTTAATGTTCGAGCAAAAACGGCTGATTTTCGACAAAAGAGATAACACCCCCCATTACGTCATGCTTCAGAAATGTGGAAAATGGTCCGTTTTCAAATGTTTTATTTTTGAACGTCAGTTCACATTTGTAGGTGGATCATCAGTGTTAAAGCTAAAATTAGCATGTTTAAAGTGATTTTCATGCTTCCAGGGGCCCAAAACACAAGATTTATGGAATGGTTAAAAGTGCATGAAAATGGCCAATTTACTCACTCTGAGTTCTCAAAAAGGGTTTCTTCACCCCGGGAAGTTAATTAAATACCATTTGGAGGCATTTAATTTTCGAGCAAAAACGGCTGATTTTTGACAAAAGAGATAACACCCCCCCATTACGTCATGCTTCAGAAATGTGGAAAATGGTCCTTTTTCAAATGTTTTACTTTTGAACGTCAGTTCACATTTGTAGGTGGATCATCAGTGTTAGAGCTAAAATTAGCATGTTTAAAGTGATTTTCATGCTTCCAGGGGCTCGGGAAGTTAATTAAATACCATTTGGAGGCATTTAATGTTCGAGCAAAAACGGCTGATTTTCGACAAAAGAGATAATACCCCCCCATTACGTCATGCTTCAGAAATGTGGAAAATGGTCCGTTTTCAAATGTTTTATTTTTGAACGTCAGTTCACATTTGTAGGTGGATCATCAGTGTTAGAGCTAAAATTAGCATGTTTAAAGTGATTTTCATGCTTCCAGGGGCTCGGGAAGTTAATTAAATACCATTTGGAGGCATTTAATGTTCGAGCAAAAACGGCTGATTTTCGACAAAAGAGATAACACCCCCCCATTACGTCATGCTTCAGAAATGTGGAAAATGGTCCGTTTTCAAATGTTTTATTTTTGAACGTCAGTTCACATTTGTAGGTGGATCATCAGTGTTAGAGCTAAAATTAGCATGTTTAAAGTGATTTTCATGCTTCCAGGGGCTCGGGAAGTTAATTAAATACCATTTGGCGGCATTTAATGTTCGAGCAAAAACGGCTGATTTTCGACAAAAGAGATAACACCCCCCCATTACGTCATGCTTCAGAAATGTGGAAAATGGTCCATTTTCAAATGTTTTATTTTTGAACATCAGTTCACATTTGTAGGTGGATCATCAGTGTTAGAGCTAAAATTAGCATGTTTAAAGTGATTTTCATGCTTCCAGGGGCCCAAAACACAAGATTTATGGAATGGTTAAAAGTGCATGAAAATGGCCAATTTACTCACTCTGAGTTCTCAAAAAGGGTTTCTTCACCCCGGGAAGTTAATTAAATACCATTTGGAGGCATTTAATGTTCGAGCAAAAACGGCTGATTTTTGACAAAAGAGATAACACCCCCCCATTACGTCATGCTTCAGAAATGTGGAAAATGGTCCGTTTTCAAATGTTTTATTTTTGAACGTCAGTTCACATTTGTAGGTGGATCATCAGTGTTAGAGCTAAAATTAGCATGTTTAAAGTGATTTTCATGCTTCCAGGGGCTCGGGAAGTTAATTAAATACCATTTGGAGGCATTTAATGTTCGAGCAAAAACGGCTGATTTTCGACAAAAGAGATAACACCCCCCCATTACGTCATGCTTCAGAAATGTGGAAAATGGTCCGTTTTCAAATGTTTTATTTTTGAACGTCAGTTCACATTTGTAGGTGGATCATCAGTGTTAGAGCTAAAATTAGCATGTTTAAAGTGATTTTCATGCTTCCAGGGGCCCAAAACACAAGATTTATGGAATGGTTAAAAGTGCATGAAAATGGCCAATTTACTCACTCTGAGTTCTCAAAAAGGGTTTCTTCACCCCGGGAAGTTAATTAAATACCATTTGGAGGCATTTAATGTTCGAGCAAAAACGGCTGATTTTCGACAAAAGAGATAACACCCCCCCATTACGTCATGCTTCAGAAATGTGGAAAATGGTCCGTTTTCAAATGTTTTATTTTTGAACGTCAGTTCACATTTGTAGGTGGATCATCAGTGTTAGAGCTAAAATTAGCATGTTTAAAGTGATTTTCATGCTTCCAGGGGCTCGGGAAGTTAATTAAATACCATTTGGAGGCATTTAATGTTCGAGCAAAAACGGCTGATTTTCGACAAAAGAGATAACACCCCCCCATTACGTCATGCTTCAGAAATGTGGAAAATGGTCCGTTTTCAAATGTTTTATTTTTGAACGTCAGTTCACATTTGTAGGTGGATCATCAGTGTTAGAGCTAAAATTAGCATGTTTAAAGTGATTTTCATGCTTCCAGGGGCCCAAAACACAAGATTTATGGAATGGTTAAAAGTGCATGAAAATGGCCAATTTACTCACTCTGAGTTCTCAAAAAGGGTTTCTTCACCCCGGGAAGTTAATTAAATACCATTTGGAGGCATTTAATGTTCGAGCAAAAACGGCTGATTTTCGACAAAAGAGATAACACCCCCCCATTACGTCATGCTTCAGAAATGTGGAAAATGGTCCGTTTTCAAATGTTTTATTTTTGAACGTCAGTTCACATTTGTAGGTGGATCATCAGTGTTAGAGCTAAAATTAGCATGTTTAAAGTGATTTTCATGCTTCCAGGGGCTCGGGAAGTTAATTAAATACCATTTGGAGGCATTTAATGTTCGAGCAAAAACGGCTGATTTTCGACAAAAGAGATAACACCCCCCCCATTACGTCATGCTTCAGAAATGTGGAAAATGGTCCGTTTTCAAATGTTTTATTTTTGAACGTCAGTTCACATTTGTAGGTGGATCATCAGTGTTAGAGCTAAAATTAGCATGTTTAAAGTGATTTTCATGCTTCCAGGGGCCCAAAACACAAGATTTATGGAATGGTTAAAAGTGCATGAAAATGGCCAATTTACTCACTCTGAGTTCTCAAAAAGGGTTTCTTCACCCCGGGAAGTTAATTAAATACCATTTGGAGGCATTTAATGTTCGAGCAAAAACGGCTGATTTTCGACAAAAGAGATAACACTCCCCCATTACGTCATGCTTCAGAAATGTGGAAAATGGTCCGTTTTCAAATGTTTTATTTTTGAACGTCAGTTCACATTTGTAGGTGGATCATCAGTGTTAGAGCTAAAATTAGCATGTTTAAAGTGATTTTCATGCTTCCAGGGGCTCGGGAAGTTAATTAAATACCATTTGGAGGCATTTAATGTTCGAGCAAAAACGGCTGATTTTCGACAAAAGAGATAACACCCCCCATTACGTCATGCTTCAGAAATGTGGAAAATGGTCCGTTTTCAAATGTTTTATTTTTGAACGTCAGTTCACATTTGTAGGTGGAGCATCAGTGTTAGAGCTAAAATTAGCATGTTTAAAGTGATTTTCATGCTTCCAGGGGCCCAAAACACAAGATTTATGGAATGGTTAAAAGTGCATGAAAATGGCCAATTTACTCACTCTGAGTTCTCAAAAAGGGTTTCTTCACCCCGGGAAGTTAATTAAATACCATTTGGAGGCATTTAATGTTAGAGCAAAAACGGCTGATTTTCGACAAAAGAGATAACACCCCCCCATTACGTCATGCTTCAGAAATGTGGAAAATGGTCCGTTTTCAAATATTTTATTTTTGAACGTCAGTTCACATTTGTAGGTGGATCATCAGTGTTAGAGCTAAAATTAGCATGTTTAACCACATGGCTGCTAGGCGTTTTCCCGTTCTGCGCTAAGAAATATAAAACACCATAAATCATGACGAGCTGGCCTTGTCATCCGCGCACGGCAGGTAAGCGCCATGACGAGCCCAGCTCGTCATTAGCTTCGAAGGGGTTAAAGTGATTTTCATGCTTCCAGGGGCTCGGGAAGTTAATTAAATACCATTTGGAGGCATTTAATGTTCGAGCAAAAACGGCTGATTTTCGACAAAAGAGATAACACTGCCCCATTACGTCATGCTTCAGAAATGTGGAAAATGGTCCGTTTTCAAATGTTTTATTTTTGAACGTCAGTTCACATTTGTAGGTGGATCATCAGTGTTAGAGCTAAAATTAGCATGTTTAAAGTGATTTTCATGCTTCCAGGGGCCCAAAACACAAGATTTATGGAATGGTTAAAAGTGCATGAAAATGGCCAATTTACTCACTCTGAGTTCTCAAAAAGGGTTTCTTCACCCCGGGAAGTTAATTAAATACCATTTGGAGGCATTTAATGTTCGAGCAAAAACGGCTGATTTTCGACAAAAGAGATAACACCCCCCCATTACGTCATGCTTCAGAAATGTGGAAAATGGTCCGTTTTCAAATGTTTTATTTTTGAACGTCAGTTCACATTTGTAGGTGGATCATCAGTGTTAGAGCTAAAATTAGCATGTTTAAAGTGATTTTCATGCTTCCAGGGGCTCGGGAAGTTAATTAAATACCATTTGGAGGCATTTAATGTTCGAGCAAAAACGGCTGATTTTCGACAAAAGAGATAACACCCCCCCATTACGTCATGCTTCAGAAATGTGGAAAATGGTCCGTTTTCAAATGTTTTATTTTTGAACGTCAGTTCACATTTGTAGGTGGATCATCAGTGTTAGAGCTAAAATTAGCATGTTTAAAGTGATTTTCATGCTTCCAGGGGGTCGGGAAGTTAATTAAATACCATTTGGAGGTATTTAATGTTCGAGCAAAAACGGCTGATTTTCGACAAAAGAGATAACACCCCCCATTACGTCATGCTTCAGAAATGTGGAAAATGGTCCGTTTTCAAATGTTTTATTTTTGAACGTCAGTTCACATTTGTAGGTGGATCATCAGTGTTAAAGCTAAAATTAGCATGTTTAAAGTGATTTTCATGCTTCCAGGGGCCCAAAACACAAGATTTATGGAATGGTTAAAAGTGCATGAAAATGGCCAATTTACTCACTCTGAGTTCTCAAAAAGGGTTTCTTCACCCCGGGAAGTTAATTAAATACCATTTGGAGGCATTTAATGTTCGAGCAAAAACGGCTGATTTTTGACAAAAGAGATAACACCCCCCCATTACGTCATGCTTCAGAAATGTGGAAAATGGTCCTTTTTCAAATGTTTTACTTTTGAACGTCAGTTCACATTTGTAGGTGGATCATCAGTGTTAGAGCTAAAATTAGCATGTTTAAAGTGATTTTCATGCTTCCAGGGGCTCGGGAAGTTAATTAAATACCATTTGGAGGCATTTAATGTTCGAGCAAAAACGGCTGATTTTCGACAAAAGAGATAATACCCCCCCATTACGTCATGCTTCAGAAATGTGGAAAATGGTCCGTTTTCAAATGTTTTATTTTTGAACGTCAGTTCACATTTGTAGGTGGATCATCAGTGTTAGAGCTAAAATTAGCATGTTTAAAGTGATTTTCATGCTTCCAGGGGCTCGGGAAGTTAATTAAATACCATTTGGAGGCATTTAATGTTCGAGCAAAAACGGCTGATTTTCGACAAAAGAGATAACACCCCCCCATTACGTCATGCTTCAGAAATGTGGAAAATGGTCCGTTTTCAAATGTTTTATTTTTGAACGTCAGTTCACATTTGTAGGTGGATCATCAGTGTTAGAGCTAAAATTAGCATGTTTAAAGTGATTTTCATGCTTCCAGGGGCTCGGGAAGTTAATTAAATACCATTTGGCGGCATTTAATGTTCGAGCAAAAACGGCTGATTTTCGACAAAAGAGATAACACCCCCCCATTACGTCATGCTTCAGAAATGTGGAAAATGGTCCATTTTCAAATGTTTTATTTTTGAACATCAGTTCACATTTGTAGGTGGATCATCAGTGTTAGAGCTAAAATTAGCATGTTTAACCACATGGCTGCTAGGCGTTTTCCCGTTCTGCGCTAAGAAATATAAAACACCATAAATCATGACGAGCTGGCCTTGTCATCCGCGCACGGCAGGTAAGCGCCATGACGAGCCCAGCTCGTCATTAGCTTCGAAGGGGTTAAAGTGATTTTCATGCTTCCAGGGGCTCGGGAAGTTAATTAAATACCATTTGGAGGCATTTAATGTTCGAGCAAAAACGGCTGATTTTCGACAAAAGAGATAACACCCCCCCATTACGTCATGCTTCAGAAATGTGGAAAATGGTCCGTTTTCAAATGTTTTATTTTTGAACGTCAGTTCACATTTGTAGGTGGATCATCAGTGTTAGAGCTAAAATTAGCATGTTTAAAGTGATTTTCATGCTTCCAGGGGCCCAAAACACAAGATTTATGGAATGGTTAAAAGTGCATGAAAATGGCCAATTTACTCACTCTGAGTTCTCAAAAAGGGTTACTTCACCCCGGGAAGTTAATTAAATACCATTTGGAGGCATTTAATGTTCGAGCAAAAACGGCTGATTTTCGACAAAAGAGATAACACCCCCCCATTACGTCATGCTTCAGAAATGTGGAAAATGGTCCGTTTTCAAATGTTTTATTTTTGAACGTCAGTTCACATTTGTAGGTGGATCATCAGTGTTAGAGCTAAAATTAGCATGTTTAAAGTGATTTTCATGCTTCCAGGGGCTCGGGAAGTTAATTAAATACCATTTGGAGGCATTTAATGTTCGAGCAAAAACGGCTGATTTTCGACAAAAGAGATAACACCCCCCCATTACGTCATGCTTCAGAAATGGGGAAAATGGTCCGTTTTCAAATGTTTTATTTTTGAACGTCAGTTCACATTTGTAGGTGGATCATCAGTGTTAGAGCTAAAATTAGCATGTTTAAAGTGATTTTCATGCTTCCAGGGGGTCGGGAAGTTAATTAAATACCATTTGGAGGTATTTAATGTTCGAGCAAAAACGGCTGATTTTCGACAAAAGAGATAACACCCCCCATTACGTCATGCTTCAGAAATGTGGAAAATGGTCCGTTTTCAAATGTTTTATTTTTGAACGTCAGTTCACATTTGTAGGTGGATCATCAGTGTTAAAGCTAAAATTAGCATGTTTAAAGTGATTTTCATGCTTCCAGGGGCCCAAAACACAAGATTTATGGAATGGTTAAAAGTGCATGAAAATGGCCAATTTACTCACTCTGAGTTCTCAAAAAGGGTTTCTTCACCCCGGGAAGTTAATTAAATACCATTTGGAGGCATTTAATTTTCGAGCAAAAACGGCTGATTTTTGACAAAAGAGATAACACCCCCCCATTACGTCATGCTTCAGAAATGTGGAAAATGGTCCTTTTTCAAATGTTTTACTTTTGAACGTCAGTTCACATTTGTAGGTGGATCATCAGTGTTAGAGCTAAAATTAGCATGTTTAAAGTGATTTTCATGCTTCCAGGGGCTCGGGAAGTTAATTAAATACCATTTGGAGGCATTTAATGTTCGAGCAAAAACGGCTGATTTTCGACAAAAGAGATAATACCCCCCCATTACGTCATGCTTCAGAAATGTGGAAAATGGTCCGTTTTCAAATGTTTTATTTTTGAACGTCAGTTCACATTTGTAGGTGGATCATCAGTGTTAGAGCTAAAATTAGCATGTTTAAAGTGATTTTCATGCTTCCAGGGGCTCGGGAAGTTAATTAAATACCATTTGGAGGCATTTAATGTTCGAGCAAAAACGGCTGATTTTCGACAAAAGAGATAACACCCCCCCATTACGTCATGCTTCAGAAATGTGGAAAATGGTCCGTTTTCAAATGTTTTATTTTTGAACGTCAGTTCACATTTGTAGGTGGATCATCAGTGTTAGAGCTAAAATTAGCATGTTTAAAGTGATTTTCATGCTTCCAGGGGCTCGGGAAGTTAATTAAATACCATTTGGCGGCATTTAATGTTCGAGCAAAAACGGCTGATTTTCGACAAAAGAGATAACACCCCCCCATTACGTCATGCTTCAGAAATGTGGAAAATGGTCCATTTTCAAATGTTTTATTTTTGAACATCAGTTCACATTTGTAGGTGGATCATCAGTGTTAGAGCTAAAATTAGCATGTTTAAAGTGATTTTCATGCTTCCAGGGGCCCAAAACACAAGATTTATGGAATGGTTAAAAGTGCATGAAAATGGCCAATTTACTCACTCTGAGTTCTCAAAAAGGGTTTCTTCACCCCGGGAAGTTAATTAAATACCATTTGGAGGCATTTAATGTTCGAGCAAAAACGGCTGATTTTTGACAAAAGAGATAACACCCCCCCATTACGTCATGCTTCAGAAATGTGGAAAATGGTCCGTTTTCAAATGTTTTATTTTTGAACGTCAGTTCACATTTGTAGGTGGATCATCAGTGTTAGAGCTAAAATTAGCATGTTTAAAGTGATTTTCATGCTTCCAGGGGCTCGGGAAGTTAATTAAATACCATTTGGAGGCATTTAATGTTCGAGCAAAAACGGCTGATTTTCGACAAAAGAGATAACACCCCCCCATTACGTCATGCTTCAGAAATGTGGAAAATGGTCCGTTTTCAAATGTTTTATTTTTGAACGTCAGTTCACATTTGTAGGTGGATCATCAGTGTTAGAGCTAAAATTAGCATGTTTAAAGTGATTTTCATGCTTCCAGGGGCCCAAAACACAAGATTTATGGAATGGTTAAAAGTGCATGAAAATGGCCAATTTACTCACTCTGAGTTCTCAAAAAGGGTTTCTTCACCCCGGGAAGTTAATTAAATACCATTTGGAGGCATTTAATGTTCGAGCAAAAACGGCTGATTTTCGACAAAAGAGATAACACCCCCCCATTACGTCATGCTTCAGAAATGTGGAAAATGGTCCGTTTTCAAATGTTTTATTTTTGAACGTCAGTTCACATTTGTAGGTGGATCATCAGTGTTAGAGCTAAAATTAGCATGTTTAAAGTGATTTTCATGCTTCCAGGGGCTCGGGAAGTTAATTAAATACCATTTGGAGGCATTTAATGTTCGAGCAAAAACGGCTGATTTTCGACAAAAGAGATAACACCCCCCCATTACGTCATGCTTCAGAAATGTGGAAAATGGTCCGTTTTCAAATGTTTTATTTTTGAACGTCAGTTCACATTTGTAGGTGGATCATCAGTGTTAGAGCTAAAATTAGCATGTTTAAAGTGATTTTCATGCTTCCAGGGGCCCAAAACACAAGATTTATGGAATGGTTAAAAGTGCATGAAAATGGCCAATTTACTCACTCTGAGTTCTCAAAAAGGGTTTCTTCACCCCGGGAAGTTAATTAAATACCATTTGGAGGCATTTAATGTTCGAGCAAAAACGGCTGATTTTCGACAAAAGAGATAACACCCCCCCATTACGTCATGCTTCAGAAATGTGGAAAATGGTCCGTTTTCAAATGTTTTATTTTTGAACGTCAGTTCACATTTGTAGGTGGATCATCAGTGTTAGAGCTAAAATTAGCATGTTTAAAGTGATTTTCATGCTTCCAGGGGCTCGGGAAGTTAATTAAATACCATTTGGAGGCATTTAATGTTCGAGCAAAAACGGCTGATTTTCGACAAAAGAGATAACACCCCCCCCATTACGTCATGCTTCAGAAATGTGGAAAATGGTCCGTTTTCAAATGTTTTATTTTTGAACGTCAGTTCACATTTGTAGGTGGATCATCAGTGTTAGAGCTAAAATTAGCATGTTTAAAGTGATTTTCATGCTTCCAGGGGCCCAAAACACAAGATTTATGGAATGGTTAAAAGTGCATGAAAATGGCCAATTTACTCACTCTGAGTTCTCAAAAAGGGTTTCTTCACCCCGGGAAGTTAATTAAATACCATTTGGAGGCATTTAATGTTCGAGCAAAAACGGCTGATTTTCGACAAAAGAGATAACACTCCCCCATTACGTCATGCTTCAGAAATGTGGAAAATGGTCCGTTTTCAAATGTTTTATTTTTGAACGTCAGTTCACATTTGTAGGTGGATCATCAGTGTTAGAGCTAAAATTAGCATGTTTAAAGTGATTTTCATGCTTCCAGGGGCTCGGGAAGTTAATTAAATACCATTTGGAGGCATTTAATGTTCGAGCAAAAACGGCTGATTTTCGACAAAAGAGATAACACCCCCCATTACGTCATGCTTCAGAAATGTGGAAAATGGTCCGTTTTCAAATGTTTTATTTTTGAACGTCAGTTCACATTTGTAGGTGGAGCATCAGTGTTAGAGCTAAAATTAGCATGTTTAAAGTGATTTTCATGCTTCCAGGGGCCCAAAACACAAGATTTATGGAATGGTTAAAAGTGCATGAAAATGGCCAATTTACTCACTCTGAGTTCTCAAAAAGGGTTTCTTCACCCCGGGAAGTTAATTAAATACCATTTGGAGGCATTTAATGTTAGAGCAAAAACGGCTGATTTTCGACAAAAGAGATAACACCCCCCCATTACGTCATGCTTCAGAAATGTGGAAAATGGTCCGTTTTCAAATATTTTATTTTTGAACGTCAGTTCACATTTGTAGGTGGATCATCAGTGTTAGAGCTAAAATTAGCATGTTTAACCACATGGCTGCTAGGCGTTTTCCCGTTCTGCGCTAAGAAATATAAAACACCATAAATCATGACGAGCTGGCCTTGTCATCCGCGCACGGCAGGTAAGCGCCATGACGAGCCCAGCTCGTCATTAGCTTCGAAGGGGTTAAAGTGATTTTCATGCTTCCAGGGGCTCGGGAAGTTAATTAAATACCATTTGGAGGCATTTAATGTTCGAGCAAAAACGGCTGATTTTCGACAAAAGAGATAACACTGCCCCATTACGTCATGCTTCAGAAATGTGGAAAATGGTCCGTTTTCAAATGTTTTATTTTTGAACGTCAGTTCACATTTGTAGGTGGATCATCAGTGTTAGAGCTAAAATTAGCATGTTTAAAGTGATTTTCATGCTTCCAGGGGCCCAAAACACAAGATTTATGGAATGGTTAAAAGTGCATGAAAATGGCCAATTTACTCACTCTGAGTTCTCAAAAAGGGTTTCTTCACCCCGGGAAGTTAATTAAATACCATTTGGAGGCATTTAATGTTCGAGCAAAAACGGCTGATTTTCGACAAAAGAGATAACACCCCCCCATTACGTCATGCTTCAGAAATGTGGAAAATGGTCCGTTTTCAAATGTTTTATTTTTGAACGTCAGTTCACATTTGTAGGTGGATCATCAGTGTTAGAGCTAAAATTAGCATGTTTAAAGTGATTTTCATGCTTCCAGGGGCTCGGGAAGTTAATTAAATACCATTTGGAGGCATTTAATGTTCGAGCAAAAACGGCTGATTTTCGACAAAAGAGATAACACCCCCCCATTACGTCATGCTTCAGAAATGTGGAAAATGGTCCGTTTTCAAATGTTTTATTTTTGAACGTCAGTTCACATTTGTAGGTGGATCATCAGTGTTAGAGCTAAAATTAGCATGTTTAAAGTGATTTTCATGCTTCCAGGGGGTCGGGAAGTTAATTAAATACCATTTGGAGGTATTTAATGTTCGAGCAAAAACGGCTGATTTTCGACAAAAGAGATAACACCCCCCATTACGTCATGCTTCAGAAATGTGGAAAATGGTCCGTTTTCAAATGTTTTATTTTTGAACGTCAGTTCACATTTGTAGGTGGATCATCAGTGTTAAAGCTAAAATTAGCATGTTTAAAGTGATTTTCATGCTTCCAGGGGCCCAAAACACAAGATTTATGGAATGGTTAAAAGTGCATGAAAATGGCCAATTTACTCACTCTGAGTTCTCAAAAAGGGTTTCTTCACCCCGGGAAGTTAATTAAATACCATTTGGAGGCATTTAATGTTCGAGCAAAAACGGCTGATTTTTGACAAAAGAGATAACACCCCCCCATTACGTCATGCTTCAGAAATGTGGAAAATGGTCCTTTTTCAAATGTTTTACTTTTGAACGTCAGTTCACATTTGTAGGTGGATCATCAGTGTTAGAGCTAAAATTAGCATGTTTAAAGTGATTTTCATGCTTCCAGGGGCTCGGGAAGTTAATTAAATACCATTTGGAGGCATTTAATGTTCGAGCAAAAACGGCTGATTTTCGACAAAAGAGATAATACCCCCCCATTACGTCATGCTTCAGAAATGTGGAAAATGGTCCGTTTTCAAATGTTTTATTTTTGAACGTCAGTTCACATTTGTAGGTGGATCATCAGTGTTAGAGCTAAAATTAGCATGTTTAAAGTGATTTTCATGCTTCCAGGGGCTCGGGAAGTTAATTAAATACCATTTGGAGGCATTTAATGTTCGAGCAAAAACGGCTGATTTTCGACAAAAGAGATAACACCCCCCCATTACGTCATGCTTCAGAAATGTGGAAAATGGTCCGTTTTCAAATGTTTTATTTTTGAACGTCAGTTCACATTTGTAGGTGGATCATCAGTGTTAGAGCTAAAATTAGCATGTTTAAAGTGATTTTCATGCTTCCAGGGGCTCGGGAAGTTAATTAAATACCATTTGGCGGCATTTAATGTTCGAGCAAAAACGGCTGATTTTCGACAAAAGAGATAACACCCCCCCATTACGTCATGCTTCAGAAATGTGGAAAATGGTCCATTTTCAAATGTTTTATTTTTGAACATCAGTTCACATTTGTAGGTGGATCATCAGTGTTAGAGCTAAAATTAGCATGTTTAACCACATGGCTGCTAGGCGTTTTCCCGTTCTGCGCTAAGAAATATAAAACACCATAAATCATGACGAGCTGGCCTTGTCATCCGCGCACGGCAGGTAAGCGCCATGACGAGCCCAGCTCGTCATTAGCTTCGAAGGGGTTAAAGTGATTTTCATGCTTCCAGGGGCTCGGGAAGTTAATTAAATACCATTTGGAGGCATTTAATGTTCGAGCAAAAACGGCTGATTTTCGACAAAAGAGATAACACCCCCCCATTACGTCATGCTTCAGAAATGTGGAAAATGGTCCGTTTTCAAATGTTTTATTTTTGAACGTCAGTTCACATTTGTAGGTGGATCATCAGTGTTAGAGCTAAAATTAGCATGTTTAAAGTGATTTTCATGCTTCCAGGGGCCCAAAACACAAGATTTATGGAATGGTTAAAAGTGCATGAAAATGGCCAATTTACTCACTCTGAGTTCTCAAAAAGGGTTTCTTCACCCCGGGAAGTTAATTAAATACCATTTGGAGGCATTTAATGTTCGAGCAAAAACGGCTGATTTTCGACAAAAGAGATAACACCCCCCCATTACGTCATGCTTCAGAAATGTGGAAAATGGTCCGTTTTCAAATGTTTTATTTTTGAACGTCAGTTCACATTTGTAGGTGGATCATCAGTGTTAGAGCTAAAATTAGCATGTTTAAAGTGATTTTCATGCTTCCAGGGGCTCGGGAAGTTAATTAAATACCATTTGGAGGTATTTAATGTTCGAGCAAAAACGGCTGATTTTCGACAAAAGAGATAACACCCCCCATTACGTCATGCTTCAGAAATGTGGAAAATGGTCCGTTTTCAAATGTTTTATTTTTGAACGTCAGTTCACATTTGTAGGTGGATCATCAGTGTTAAAGATAAAATTAGCATGTTTAAAGTGATTTTCATGCTTCCAGGGGCCCAAAACACAAGATTTATGGAATGGTTAAAAGTGCATGAAAATGGCCAATTTACTCACTCTGAGTTCTCAAAAAGGGTTTCTTCACCCCGGGAAGTTAATTAAATACCATTTGGAGGCATTTAATTTTCGAGCAAAAACGGCTGATTTTTGACAAAAGAGATAACACCCCCCCATTACGTCATGCTTCAGAAATGTGGAAAATGGTCCTTTTTCAAATGTTTTACTTTTGAACGTCAGTTCACATTTGTAGGTGGATCATCAGTGTTAGAGCTAAAATTAGCATGTTTAAAGTGATTTTCATGCTTCCAGGGGCTCGGGAAGTTAATTAAATACCATTTGGAGGCATTTAATGTTCGAGCAAAAACGGCTGATTTTCGACAAAAGAGATAATACCCCCCCATTACGTCATGCTTCAGAAATGTGGAAAATGGTCCGTTTTCAAATGTTTTATTTTTGAACGTCAGTTCACATTTGTAGGTGGATCATCAGTGTTAGAGCTAAAATTAGCATGTTTAAAGTGATTTTCATGCTTCCAGGGGCTCGGGAAGTTAATTAAATACCATTTGGAGGCATTTAATGTTCGAGCAAAAACGGCTGATTTTCGACAAAAGAGATAACACCCCCCCATTACGTCATGCTTCAGAAATGTGGAAAATGGTCAGTTTTCAAATGTTTTATTTTTGAACGTCAGTTCACATTTGTAGGTGGATCATCAGTGTTAGAGCTAAAATTAGCATGTTTAAAGTGATTTTCATGCTTCCAGGGGCTCGGGAAGTTAATTAAATACCATTTGGCGGCATTTAATGTTCGAGCAAAAACGGCTGATTTTCGACAAAAGAGATAACACCCCCCCATTACGTCATGCTTCAGAAATGTGGAAAATGGTCCATTTTCAAATGTTTTATTTTTGAACATCAGTTCACATTTGTAGGTGGATCATCAGTGTTAGAGCTAAAATTAGCATGTTTAAAGTGATTTTCATGCTTCCAGGGGCCCAAAACACAAGATTTATGGAATGGTTAAAAGTGCATGAAAATGGCCAATTTACTCACTCTGAGTTCTCAAAAAGGGTTTCTTCACCCCGGGAAGTTAATTAAATACCATTTGGAGGCATTTAATGTTCGAGCAAAAACGGCTGATTTTTGACAAAAGAGATAACACCCCCCCATTACGTCATGCTTCAGAAATGTGGAAAATGGTCCGTTTTCAAATGTTTTATTTTTGAACGTCAGTTCACATTTGTAGGTGGATCATCAGTGTTAGAGCTAAAATTAGCATGTTTAAAGTGATTTTCATGCTTCCAGGGGCTCGGGAAGTTAATTAAATACCATTTGGAGGCATTTAATGTTCGAGCAAAAACGGCTGATTTTCGACAAAAGAGATAACACCCCCCCATTACGTCATGCTTCAGAAATGTGGAAAATGGTCCGTTTTCAAATGTTTTATTTTTGAACGTCAGTTCACATTTGTAGGTGGATCATCAGTGTTAGAGCTAAAATTAGCATGTTTAAAGTGATTTTCATGCTTCCAGGGGCCCAAAACACAAGATTTATGGAATGGTTAAAAGTGCATGAAAATGGCCAATTTACTCACTCTGAGTTCTCAAAAAGGGTTTCTTCACCCCGGGAAGTTAATTAAATACCATTTGGAGGCATTTAATGTTCGAGCAAAAACGGCTGATTTTCGACAAAAGAGATAACACCCCCCCATTACGTCATGCTTCAGAAATGTGGAAAATGGTCCGTTTTCAAATGTTTTATTTTTGAACGTCAGTTCACATTTGTAGGTGGATCATCAGTGTTAGAGCTAAAATTAGCATGTTTAAAGTGATTTTCATGCTTCCAGGGGCTCGGGAAGTTAATTAAATACCATTTGGAGGCATTTAATGTTCGAGCAAAAACGGCTGATTTTCGACAAAAGAGATAACACCCCCCCATTACGTCATGCTTCAGAAATGTGGAAAATGGTCCGTTTTCAAATGTTTTATTTTTGAACGTCAGTTCACATTTGTAGGTGGATCATCAGTGTTAGAGCTAAAATTAGCATGTTTAAAGTGATTTTCATGCTTCCAGGGGCCCAAAACACAAGATTTATGGAATGGTTAAAAGTGCATGAAAATGGCCAATTTACTCACTCTGAGTTCTCAAAAAGGGTTTCTTCACCCCGGGAAGTTAATTAAATACCATTTGGAGGCATTTAATGTTCGAGCAAAAACGGCTGATTTTCGACAAAAGAGATAACACCCCCCCATTACGTCATGCTTCAGAAATGTGGAAAATGGTCCGTTTTCAAATGTTTTATTTTTGAACGTCAGTTCACATTTGTAGGTGGATCATCAGTGTTAGAGCTAAAATTAGCATGTTTAAAGTGATTTTCATGCTTCCAGGGGCTCGGGAAGTTAATTAAATACCATTTGGAGGCATTTAATGTTCGAGCAAAAACGGCTGATTTTCGACAAAAGAGATAACACCCCCCCCATTACGTCATGCTTCAGAAATGTGGAAAATGGTCCGTTTTCAAATGTTTTATTTTTGAACGTCAGTTCACATTTGTAGGTGGATCATCAGTGTTAGAGCTAAAATTAGCATGTTTAAAGTGATTTTCATGCTTCCAGGGGCCCAAAACACAAGATTTATGGAATGGTTAAAAGTGCATGAAAATGGCCAATTTACTCACTCTGAGTTCTCAAAAAGGGTTTCTTCACCCCGGGAAGTTAATTAAATACCATTTGGAGGCATTTAATGTTCGAGCAAAAACGGCTGATTTTCGACAAAAGAGATAACACTCCCCCATTACGTCATGCTTCAGAAATGTGGAAAATGGTCCGTTTTCAAATGTTTTATTTTTGAACGTCAGTTCACATTTGTAGGTGGATCATCAGTGTTAGAGCTAAAATTAGCATGTTTAAAGTGATTTTCATGCTTCCAGGGGCTCGGGAAGTTAATTAAATACCATTTGGAGGCATTTAATGTTCGAGCAAAAACGGCTGATTTTCGACAAAAGAGATAACACCCCCCATTACGTCTTGCTTCAGAAATGTGGAAAATGGTCCGTTTTCAAATGTTTTATTTTTGAACGTCAGTTCACATTTGTAGGTGGAGCATCAGTGTTAGAGCTAAAATTAGCATGTTTAAAGTGATTTTCATGCTTCCAGGGGCCCAAAACACAAGATTTATGGAATGGTTAAAAGTGCATGAAAATGGCCAATTTACTCACTCTGAGTTCTCAAAAAGGGTTTCTTCACCCCGGGAAGTTAATTAAATACCATTTGGAGGCATTTAATGTTAGAGCAAAAACGGCTGATTTTCGACAAAAGAGATAACACCCCCCCATTACGTCATGCTTCAGAAATGTGGAAAATGGTCCGTTTTCAAATATTTTATTTTTGAACGTCAGTTCACATTTGTAGGTGGATCATCAGTGTTAGAGCTAAAATTAGCATGTTTAACCACATGGCTGCTAGGCGTTTTCCCGTTCTGCGCTAAGAAATATAAAACACCATAAATCATGACGAGCTGGCCTTGTCATCCGCGCACGGCAGGTAAGCGCCATGACGAGCCCAGCTCGTCATTAGCTTCGAAGGGGTTAAAGTGATTTTCATGCTTCCAGGGGCTCGGGAAGTTAATTAAATACCATTTGGAGGCATTTAATGTTCGAGCAAAAACGGCTGATTTTCGACAAAAGAGATAACACCGCCCCATTACGTCATGCTTCAGAAATGTGGAAAATGGTCCGTTTTCAAATGTTTTATTTTTGAACGTCAGTTCACATTTGTAGGTGGATCATCAGTGTTAGAGCTAAAATTAGCATGTTTAAAGTGATTTTCATGCTTCCAGGGGCCCAAAACACAAGATTTATGGAATGGTTAAAAGTGCATGAAAATGGCCAATTTACTCACTCTGAGTTCTCAAAAAGGGTTTCTTCACCCCGGGAAGTTAATTAAATACCATTTGGAGGCATTTAATGTTCGAGCAAAAACGGCTGATTTTCGACAAAAGAGATAACACCCCCCCATTACGTCATGCTTCAGAAATGTGGAAAATGGTCCGTTTTCAAATGTTTTATTTTTGAACGTCAGTTCACATTTGTAGGTGGATCATCAGTGTTAGAGCTAAAATTAGCATGTTTAAAGTGATTTTCATGCTTCCAGGGGCTCGGGAAGTTAATTAAATACCATTTGGAGGCATTTAATGTTCGAGCAAAAACGGCTGATTTTCGACAAAAGAGATAACACCCCCCCATTACGTCATGCTTCAGAAATGTGGAAAATGGTCCGTTTTCAAATGTTTTATTTTTGAACGTCAGTTCACATTTGTAGGTGGATCATCAGTGTTAGAGCTAAAATTAGCATGTTTAAAGTGATTTTCATGCTTCCAGGGGGTCGGGAAGTTAATTAAATACCATTTGGAGGTATTTAATGTTCGAGCAAAAACGGCTGATTTTCGACAAAAGAGATAACACCCCCCATTACGTCATGCTTCAGAAATGTGGAAAATGGTCCGTTTTCAAATGTTTTATTTTTGAACGTCAGTTCACATTTGTAGGTGGATCATCAGTGTTAAAGCTAAAATTAGCATGTTTAAAGTGATTTTCATGCTTCCAGGGGCCCAAAACACAAGATTTATGGAATGGTTAAAAGTGCATGAAAATGGCCAATTTACTCACTCTGAGTTCTCAAAAAGGGTTTCTTCACCCCGGGAAGTTAATTAAATACCATTTGGAGGCATTTAATGTTCGAGCAAAAACGGCTGATTTTTGACAAAAGAGATAACACCCCCCCATTACGTCATGCTTCAGAAATGTGGAAAATGGTCCTTTTTCAAATGTTTTACTTTTGAACATCAGTTCACATTTGTAGGTGGATCATCAGTGTTAGAGCTAAAATTAGCATGTTTAAAGTGATTTTCATGCTTCCAGGGGCTCGGGAAGTTAATTAAATACCATTTGGAGGCATTTAATGTTCGAGCAAAAACGGCTGATTTTCGACAAAAGAGATAATACCCCCCCATTACGTCATGCTTCAGAAATGTGGAAAATGGTCCGTTTTCAAATGTTTTATTTTTGAACGTCAGTTCACATTTGTAGGTGGATCATCAGTGTTAGAGCTAAAATTAGCATGTTTAAAGTGATTTTCATGCTTCCAGGGGCTCGGGAAGTTAATTAAATACCATTTGGAGGCATTTAATGTTCGAGCAAAAACGGCTGATTTTCGACAAAAGAGATAACACCCCCCCATTACGTCATGCTTCAGAAATGTGGAAAATGGTCCGTTTTCAAATGTTTTATTTTTGAACGTCAGTTCACATTTGTAGGTGGATCATCAGTGTTAGAGCTAAAATTAGCATGTTTAAAGTGATTTTCATGCTTCCAGGGGCTCGGGAAGTTAATTAAATACCATTTGGCGGCATTTAATGTTCGAGCAAAAACGGCTGATTTTCGACAAAAGAGATAACACCCCCCCATTACGTCATGCTTCAGAAATGTGGAAAATGGTCCATTTTCAAATGTTTTATTTTTGAACATCAGTTCACATTTGTAGGTGGATCATCAGTGTTAGAGCTAAAATTAGCATGTTTAAAGTGATTTTCATGCTTCCAGGGGCCCAAAACACAAGATTTATGGAATGGTTAAAAGTGCATGAAAATGGCCAATTTACTCACTCTGAGTTCTCAAAAAGGGTTTCTTCACCCCGGGAAGTTAATTAAATACCATTTGGAGGCATTTAATGTTCGAGCAAAAACGGCTGATTTTTGACAAAAGAGATAACACCCCCCCATTACGTCATGCTTCAGAAATGTGGAAAATGGTCCGTTTTCAAATGTTTTATTTTTGAACGTCAGTTCACATTTGTAGGTGGATCATCAGTGTTAGAGCTAAAATTAGCATGTTTAAAGTGATTTTCATGCTTCCAGGGGCTCGGGAAGTTAATTAAATACCATTTGGAGGCATTTAATGTTCGAGCAAAAACGGCTGATTTTCGACAAAAGAGATAACACCCCCCCATTACGTCATGCTTCAGAAATGTGGAAAATGGTCCGTTTTCAAATGTTTAATTTTTGAACGTCAGTTCACATTTGTAGGTGGATCATCAGTGTTAGAGCTAAAATTAGCATGTTTAAAGTGATTTTCATGCTTCCAGGGGCCCAAAACACAAGATTTATGGAATGGTTAAAAGTGCATGAAAATGGCCAATTTACTCACTCTGAGTTCTCAAAAAGGGTTTCTTCACCCCGGGAAGTTAATTAAATACCATTTGGAGGCATTTAATGTTCGAGCAAAAACGGCTGATTTTCGACAAAAGAGATAACACCCCCCCCATTACGTCATGCTTCAGAAATGTGGAAAATGGTCCGTTTTCAAATGTTTTATTTTTGAACGTCAGTTCACATTTGTAGGTGGATCATCAGTGTTAGAGCTAAAATTAGCATGTTTAAAGTGATTTTCATGCTTCCAGGGGCTCGGGAAGTTAATTAAATACCATTTGGAGGCATTTAATGTTCGAGTAAAAACGGCTGATTTTCGACAAAAAAGATAACACCCCCCCATTACGTCATGCTTCAGAAATGTGGAAAATGGTCTGTTTTCAAATGTTTTATTTTTGAACGTCAGTTCACATTTGTAGGTGGATCATCAGTGTTAGAGCTAAAATTAGCATGTTTAAAGTGATTTTCATGCTTCCAGGGGCCCAAAACACAAGATTTATGGAATGGTTAAAAGTGCATGAAAATGGCCAATTTACTCACTCTGAGTTCTCAAAAAGGGTTTCTTCACCCCGGGAAGTTAATTAAATACCATTTGGAGGCATTTAATGTTCGAGCAAAAACGGCTGATTTTCGACAAAAGAGATAACACCCCCCCATTACGTCATGCTTCAGAAATGTGGAAAATGGTCCGTTTTCAAATGTTTTATTTTTGAACGTCAGTTCACATTTGTAGGTGGATCATCAGTGTTAGAGCTAAAATTAGCATGTTTAAAGTGATTTTCATGCTTCCAGGGGCCCAAAACACAAGATTTATGGAATGGTTAAAAGTGCATGAAAATGGCCAATTTACTCACTCTGAGTTCTCAAAAAGGGTTTCTTCACCCCGGGAAGTTAATTAAATACCATTTGGAGGCATTTAATGTTCGAGCAAAAACGGCTGATTTTCGACAAAAGAGATAACACTCCCCCATTACGTCATGCTTCAGAAATGTGGAAAATGGTCCGTTTTCAAATGTTTTATTTTTGAACGTCAGTTCACATTTGTAGGTGGATCATCAGTGTTAGAGCTAAAATTAGCATGTTTAAAGTGATTTTCATGCTTCCAGGGGCTCGGGAAGTTAATTAAATACCATTTGGAGGCATTTAATGTTCGAGCAAAAACGGCTGATTTTCGACAAAAGAGATAACACCCCCCATTACGTCATGCTTCAGAAATGTGGAAAATGGTCCGTTTTCAAATGTTTTATTTTTGAACGTCAGTTCACATTTGTAGGTGGAGCATCAGTGTTAGAGCTAAAATTAGCATGTTTAAAGTGATTTTCATGCTTCCAGGGGCCCAAAACACAAGATTTATGGAATGGTTAAAAGTGCATGAAAATGGCCAATTTACTCACTCTGAGTTCTCAAAAAGGGTTTCTTCACCCCGGGAAGTTAATTAAATACCATTTGGAGGCATTTAATGTTCGAGCAAAAACGGCTGATTTTCGACAAAAGAGATAACACCCCCCCATTACGTCATGCTTCAGAAATGTGGAAAATGGTCCGTTTTCAAATGTTTTATTTTTGAACGTCAGTTCACATTTGTAGGTGGATCATCAGTGTTAGAGCTAAAATTAGCATGTTTAAAGTGATTTTCATGCTTCCAGGGGCTCGGGAAGTTAATTAAATACCATTTGGAGGCATTTAATGTTCGAGCAAAAACGGCTGATTTTCGACAAAAGAGATAACACCCCCCCATTACGTCATGCTTCAGAAATGTGGAAAATGGTCCGTTTTCAAATGTTTTATTTTTGAACGTCAGTTCACATTTGTAGGTGGATCATCAGTGTTAGAGCTAAAATTAGCATGTTTAAAGTGATTTTCATGCTTCCAGGGGCTCGGGAAGTTAATTAAATACCATTTGGAGGCATTTAATGTTCGAGCAAAAGCGGCTGATTTTCGACAAAAGAGATAACACCCCCCCATTACGTCATGCTTCAGAAATGTGGAAAAGGGTCCGTTTTCAAATGTTTTATTTTTGAACGTCAGTTCACATTTGTAGGTGGATCATCAGTGTTAGAGCTAAAATTAGCATGTTTAAAACGATTTTCATGCTTCCAGGGGCCCAAAACACAAGATTTATGGAATGGTTAAAAGTGCATGAAAATGGCCAATTTACTCACTCTGAGTTCTCAAAAAGGGTTTCTTCACCCCGGGAAGTTAATTAAATACCATTTGGAGGCATTTAATGTTCGAGCAAAAACGGCAGATTTTCGACAAAAGAGATAACACCCCCCCATTAAGTCATGCTTCAGAAATGTGGAAAATGGTCCGTTTTCAAATGTTTTATTTTTGAACGTCAGTTCACATTTGTAGGTGGATCATCAGTGTTAGAGCTAAAATTAGCATGTTTAAAGTGATTTTCATGCTTCCAGGGGCTCGGGAAGTTAATTAAATACCATTTGGAGGCATTTAATGTTCGAGCAAAAACGGCTGATTTTCGACAAAAGAGATAACACCCCCCCATTACGTCATGCTTCAGAAATTTTCGGAAAATGGTCCGTTTTCAAATGTTTTATTTTTGAACGTCAGTTCACATTTGTAGGTGGATCATCAGTGTTAGAGCTAAAATTAGCATGTTTAAAGTGATTTTCATGCTTCCAGGGGCCCAAAACACAAGATTTATGGAATGGTTAAAAGTGCATGAAAATGGCCAATTTACTCACTCTGAGTTCTCAAAAAGGGTTTCTTCACCCCGGGAAGTTAATTAAATACCATTTGGAGGCATTTAATGTTCGAGCAAAAACGGCTGATTTTCGACAAAAGAGATAACACCCCCCCATTACGTCATGCTTCAGAAATGTGGAAAATGGTCCGTTTTCAAATGTTTTATTTTTGAACGTCAGTTCACATTTGTAGGTGGATCATCAGTGTTAGAGCTAAAATTAGCATGTTTAAAGTGATTTTCATGCTTCCAGGGGCTCGGGAAGTTAATTAAATACCATTTGGAGGCATTTAATGTTCGAGCAAAAACGGCTGATTTTCGACAAAAGAGATAACACCCCCCCATTACGTCATGCTTCAGAAATGTGGAAAATGGTCCGTTTTCAAATGTTTTATTTTTGAACGTCAGTTCACATTTGTAGGTGGATCATCAGTGTTAGAGCTAAAATTAGCATGTTTAAAGTGATTTTCATGCTTCCAGGGGCTCGGGAAGTTAATTAAATACCATTTGGAGGCATTTAATGTTCGAGCAAAAACGGGTGATTTTCGACAAAAGAGATAACACCCCCCCATTATGTCATGCTTCAGAAATGTGGAAAATGGTCCGTTTTCAAATGTTTTATTTTTGAACGTCAGTTCACATTTGTAGGTGGATCATCAGTGTTAGAGCTAAAATTAGCATGTTTAAAGTGATTTTCATGCTTCCAGGGGCTCGGGAAGTTAATTAAATACCATTTGGAGGCATTTAATGTTCGAGCAAAAACGGCTGATTTTCGACAAAAGAGATAACACCCCCCCATTACGTCATGCTTCAGAAATGTGGAAAATGGTCCGTTTTCAAATGTTTTATTTTTGAACGTCAGTTCACATTTGTAGGTGGATCATCAGTGTTAGAGCTAAAATTAGCATGTTTAAAGTGATTTTCATGCTTCCAGGGGCTCGGGAAGTTAATTAAATACCATTTGGAGGCATTTAATGTTCGAGCAAAAACGGCAGATTTTCGACAAAAGAGATAACACCCCCCCCATTACGTCATGCTTCAGAAATGTGGAAAATGGTCCGTTTTCAAATGTTTTATTTTTGAACGTCAGTTCACATTTGTAGGTGGATCATCAGTGTTAGAGCTAAAATTAGCATGTTTAAAGTGATTTTCATGCTTCCAGGGGCTCGGGAAGTTAATTAAATACCATTTGGAGGCATTTAATGTTCGAGCAAAAACGGCTGATTTTCGACAAAAGAGATAACACCCCCCCATTACGTCATGCTTCAGAAATGTGGAAAATGGTCCGTTTTCAAATGTTTTATTTTTGAACGTCAGTTCACATTTGTAGGTGGATCATCAGTGTTAGAGCTAAAATTAGCATGTTTAAAGTGATTTTTATGCTTCCAGGGGCCCAAAACACAAGATTTATGGAATGGTTAAAAGTGCATGAAAATGGCCAATTTACTCACTCTGAGTTCTCAAAAAGGGTTTCTTCACCCCGGGAAGTTAATTAAATACCATTTGGAGGCATTTAATGTTCGAGCAAAAACGGCTGATTTTCGACAAAAGAGATAACACCCCCCCATTACGTCATGCTTCAGAAATGTGGAAAATGGTCCGTTTTCAAATGTTTCATTTTTGAACGTCAGTTCACATTTGTAGGTGGATCATCAGTGTTAGAGCTAAAATTAGCATGTTTAAAGTGATTTTCATGCTTCCAGGGGCTCGGGAAGTTAATTAAATACCATTTGGAGGCATTTAATGTTCGAGCAAAAACGGCTGATTTTCGACAAAAGAGATAACACCCCCCCATTACGTCATGCTTCAGAAATGTGGAAAATGGTCCGTTTTCAAATGTTTTATTTTTGAACGTCAGTTCACATTTGTAGGTGGATCATCAGTGTTAGAGCTAAAATTAGCATGTTTAAAGTGATTTTCATGCTTCCAGGGGCTCGGGAAGTTAATTAAATACCATTTGGAGGCATTTAATGTTCGAGCAAAAACGGCTGATTTTCGACAAAAGAGATAACACCCCCCCATTACAATGTGGAAAATGGTCCGTTTTCAAATGTTTTATTTTTGAACGTCAGTTCACATTTGTAGGTGGATCATCAGTGTTAGAGCTAAAATTAGCATGTTTAAAGTGATTTTCATGCTTCCAGGGGCTCGGGAAGTTAATTAAATACCATTTGGAGGCATTTAATGTTCGAGCAAAAACGGCAGATTTTCGACAAAAGAGATAACACCCCCCCATTACGTCATGCTTCAGAAATGTGGAAAATGGTCCGTTTTCAAATGTTTTATTTTTGAACGTCAGTTCACATTTGTAGGTGGATCATCAGTGTTGGAGCTAAAATTAGCATGTTTAAAGTGATTTTCATGCTTCCAGGGGCTCGGGAAGTTAATTAAATACCATTTGGAGGCATTTAATGTTCGAGCAAAAACGGCTGATTTTCGACAAAAGAGATAACACCCCCCCATTACGTCATGCTTCAGAAATGTGGAAAATGGTTAGTTTTCAAATGTTTTATTTTTGAACGTCAGTTCACATTTGTAGGTGGATCATCAGTGTTAGAGCTAAAATTAGCATGTTTAAAGTGATTTTCATGCTTCCAGGGGCTCGGGAAGTTAATTAAATACCATTTGGAGGCATTTAATGTTCGAGCAAAAACGGCTGATTTTCGACAAAAGAGATAACACCCCCCCATTACGTCATGCTTCAGAAATGTGGAAAATGGTCCGTTTTCAAATGTTTTATTTTTGAACGTCAGTTCACATTTGTAGGTGGATCATCAGTGTTAGAGCTAATATTAGCATGTTTAAAGTGATTTTCATGCTTCCAGGGGCTCGGGAAGTTAATTAAATACCATTTGGAGGCATTTAATGTTCGAGCAAAAACGGCTGATTTTCGACAAAAGAGATAACACCCCCCCATTACGTCATGCTTCAGAAATGTGGAAAATGGTCTGTTTTCAAATGTTTTATTTTTGAACGTCAGTTCACATTTGTAGGTGGATCATCAGTGTTAGAGCTAAAATTAGCATGTTTAAAGTGATTTTCATGCTTCCAGGGGCTCGGGAAGTTAATTAAATACCATTTGGAGGCATTTAATGTTCGAGCAAAAACGGCTGATTTTCGACAAAAGAGATAACACCCCCCCATTACGTCATGCTTCAGAAATGTGGAAAATAGTCCGTTTTCAAATGTTTTATTTTTGAACATCAGTTCACATTTGTAGGTGGATCATCAGTGTTAGAGCTAAAATTAGCATGTTTAAAGTGATTTTCATGCTTCCAGGGGCCCAAAACACAAGATTTATGGAATGGTTAAAAGTGCATGAAAATGGCCAATTTACTCACTCTGAGTTCTCAAAAAGGGTTTCTTCACCCCAGGAAATTAATTAAATACCATTTGGAGGCATTTAATGTTCGAGCAAAAACGGCTGATTTTTGACAAAAGAGATAACACCCCCCCATTACGTCATGCTTCAGAAATGTGGAAAATGGTCCGTTTTCAAATGTTTTATTTTTGAACGTCAGTTCACATTTGTAGGTGGATCATCAGTGTTAGAGCTAAAATTAGCATGTTTAAAGTGATTTTCATGCTTCCAGGGGCTCGGGAAGTTAATTAAATACCATTTGGAGGCATTTAATGTTCGAGCAAAAACGGCTGATTTTCGACAAAAGAGATAACACCCCCCCATTACGTCATGCTTCAGAAATGTGGAAAATGGTCCGTTTTCAAATGTTTTATTTTTTTACGTCAGTTCACATTTGTAGGTGGATCATCAGTGTTAGAGCTAAAATTAGCATGTTTAAAGTGATTTTCATGCTTCCAGGGGCCCAAAACACAAGATTTATGGAATGGTTAAAAGTGCATGAAAATGGCCAATTTACTCACTCTGAGTTCTCAAAAAGGGTTTCTTCACCCCGGGAAGAGGCATTTAATGTTCGAGCAAAAACGGCTGATTTTCGACAAAAGAGATAACACCCCCCCATTACGTCATGCTTCAGAAATGTGGAAAATGATCCGTTTTCAAATGTTTTATTTTTGAACGTCAGTTCACATTTGTAGGTGGATCATCAGTGTTAGAGCTAAAATTAGCATGTTTAAAGTGATTTTCATGCTTCCAGGGGCTCGGGAAGTTAATTAAATACCATTTGGAGGCATTTAATGTTCGAGCAAAAACGGCTGTTTTTCGACAAAAGAGATAACACCCCCCCATTACGTCATGCTTCAGAAATGTGGAAAATGGTCCGTTTTCAAATGTTTTATTTTTGAACGTCAGTTCACATTTGTAGGTGGATCATCAGTGTTAGAGCTAAAATTAGCATGTTTAAAGTGATTTTCATGCTTCCAGGGGCCCAAAACACAAGTTTTATGGAATGGTTAAAAGTGCATGAAAATGGCCAATTTACTCACTCTGAGTTCTCAAAAAGGGTTTCTTCACCCCGGGAAGTTAATTAAATACCATTTGGAGGCATTTAATGTTCGAGCAAAAACGGCTGATTTTCGACAAAAGAGATAACACCCCCCCATTACGTCATGCTTCAGAAATGTGGAAAATGGTCCGTTTTCAAATGTTTTATTTTTGAACGTCAGTTCACATTTGTAGGTGGATCATCAGTGTTAGAGCTAAAATTAGCATGTTTAAAGTGATTTTCATGCTTCCAGGGGCCCAAAACACAAGATTTATGGAATGGTTAAAAGTGCATGAAAATGGCCAATTTACTCACTCTGAGTTCTCAAAAAGGGTTTCTTCACCCCGGGAAGTTAATTAAATACCATTTGGAGGCATTTAATGTTCGAGCAAAAACGGCTGATTTTCGACAAAAGAGATAACACCCCCCCATTACGTCATGCTTCAGAAATGTGGAAAATGGTCCGTTTTCAAATGTTTTATTTTTGAACGTCAGTTCACATTTGTAGGTGGATCATCAGTGTTAGAGCTAAAATTAGCATGTTTAAAGTGATTTTCATGCTTCCAGGGGCTCGGGAAGTTAATTAAATACCATTTGGAGGCATTTAATGTTCGAGCAAAAACGGCTGTTTTTCGACAAAAGAGATAACACCCCCCCATTACGTCATGCTTCAGAAATGTGGAAAATTGTCCGTTTTCAAATGTTTTATTTTTGAACGTCAGTTCACATTTGTAGGTGGATCATCAGTGTTAGAGCTAAAATTAGCATGTTTAAAGTGATTTTCATGCTTCCAGGGGCCCAAAACACAAGTTTTATGGAATGGTTAAAAGTGCATGAAAATGGCCAATTTACTCACTCTGAGTTCTCAAAAAGGGTTTCTTCACCCCGGGAAGTTAATTAAATACCATTTGGAGGCATTTAATGTTCGAGCAAAAACGGCTGATTTTCGACAAAAGAGATAACACCCCCCCATTACGTCATGCTTCAGAAATGTGGAAAATGGTCCGTTTTCAAATGTTTTATTTTTGAACGTCAGTTCACATTTGTAGGTGGATCATCAGTGTTAGAGCTAAAATTAGCATGTTTAAAGTGATTTTCATGCTTCCAGGGGCCCAAAACACAAGATTTATGGAATGGTTAAAAGTGCATGAAAATGGCCAATTTACTCACTCTGAGTTCTCAAAAAGGGTTTCTTCACCCCGGGAAGTTAATTAAATACCATTTGGAGGCATTTAATGTTCGAGCAAAAACGGCTGATTTTCGACAAAAGAGATAACACCCCCCCATTACGTCATGCTTCAGAAATGTGGAAAATGGTCCGTTTTCAAATGTTTTATTTTTGAACGTCAGTTCACATTTGTAGGTGGATCATCAGTGTTAGAGCTAAAATTAGCATGTTTAAAGTGATTTTCATGCTTCCAGGGGCCCAAAACACAAGATTTATGGAATGGTTAAAAGTGCATGAAAATGGCCAATTTACTCACTCTGAGTTCTCAAAAAGGGTTTCTTCACCCCGGGAAGTTAATTAAATACCATTTGGAGGCATTTAATGTTCGAGCAAAAACGGCTGATTTTCGACAAAAGAGATAACACCCCCCCATTACGTCATGCTTCAGAAATGTGGAAAATGGTCCGTTTTCAAATGTTTTATTTTTGAACGTCAGTTCACATTTGTAGGTGGATCATCAGTGTTAGAGCTAAAATTAGCATGTTTAAAGTGATTTTCATGCTTCCAGGGGCTCGGGAAGTTAATTAAATACCATTTAGAGGCATTTAATGTTCGAGCAAAAACGGCTGATTTTCGACAAAAGAGATAACACCCCCCCATTACGTCATGCTTCAGAAATGTGGAAAATGGTCCGTTTTCAAATGTTTTATTTTTGAACGTCAGTTCACATTTGTAGGTGGTCATCAGTGTTAGAGCTAAAATTAGCATGTTTAAAGTGATTTTCATGCTTCCAGGGGCTCGGGAAGTTAATTAAATACCATTTGGAGGCATTTAATGTTCGAGCAAAAACGGCTGATTTTCGACAAAAGAGATAACACCCCCCCATTACGTCATGCTTCAGAAATGTGGAAAATGGTCCGTTTTCAAATGTTTTATTTTTGAACGTCAGTTCACATTTGTAGGTGGATCATCAGTGTTAGAGCTACAATTAGCATGTTTAAAGGGATTTTCATGCTTCCAGGGGCCCAAAACACAAGATTTATGGAATGGTTAAAAGTGCATGAAAATGGCCAATTTACTCACTCTGAGTTCTCAAAAAGGGTTTCTTCACCCCGGGAAGTTAATTAAATACCATTTGGAGGCATTTAATGTTCGAGCAAAAACGGCTGATTTTCGACAAAAGAGATAACACCCCCCCCATTACGTCATGCTTCAGAAATGTGGAAAATGGTCCTTTTTCAAATGTTTTACTTTTGAACGTCAGTTCACATTTGTAGGTGGATCATCAGTGTTAGAGCTAAAATTAGCATGTTTAAAGTGACTTTCATGCTTCCAGGGGCTCGGGAAGTTAATTAAATACCATTTGGAGGCATTTAATGTTCGAGCAAAAACGGCTGATTTTCGACAACAGAGATAATACCCCCCCATTACGTCATGCTTCAGAAATGTGGAAAATGGTCCGTTTTCAAATGTTTTATTTTTGAACGTCAGTTCACATTTGTAGGTGGATCATCAGTGTTAGAGCTAAAATTAGCATGTTTAAAGTGATTTTCATGCTTCCAGGGGCTCGGGAAGTTAATTAAATACCATTTGGAGGCATTTAATGTTCGAGCAAAAACGGCTGATTTTCGACAAAAGAGATAACACCCCCCCCATTACGTCATGCTTCAGAAATGTGGAAAATGGTCCGTTTTCAAATGTTTTATTTTTGAACGTCAGTTCACATTTGTAGGTGGATCATCAGTGTTAGAGCTAAAATTAGCATGTTTAAAGTGATTTTCATGCTTCCAGGGGCTCGGGAAGTTAATTAAATACCATTTGGCGGCATTTAATGTTCGAGCAAAAACGGCTGATTTTCGACAAAAGAGATAACACCCCCCCATTACGTCATGCTTCAGAAATGTGGAAAATGGTCCGTTTTCAAATGTTTTATTTTTGAACATCAGTTCACATTTGTAGGTGGATCATCAGTGTTAGAGCTAAAATTAGCATGTTTAAAGTGATTTTCATGCTTCCAGGGGCCCAAAACACAAGATTTATGGAATGGTTAAAAGTGCATGAAAATGGCCAATTTACTCACTCTGAGTTCTCAAAAAGGGTTTCTTCACCCCGGGAAGTTAATTAAATACCATTTGGAGGCATTTAATGTTCGAGCAAAAACGGCTGATTTTTGACAAAAGAGATAACACCCCCCCATTACGTCATGCTTCAGAAATGTGGAAAATGGTCCGTTTTCAAATGTTTTATTTTTGAACGTCAGTTCACATTTGTAGGTGGATCATCAGTGTTAGAGCTAAAATTAGCATGTTTAAAGTGATTTTCATGCTTCCAGGGGCTCGGGAAGTTAATTAAATACCATTTGGAGGCATTTAATGTTCGAGCAAAAACGGCTGATTTTCGACAAAAGAGATAACACCCCCCCATTACGTCATGCTTCAGAAATGTGGAAAATGGTCCGTTTTCAAATGTTTAATTTTTGAACGTCAGTTCACATTTGTAGGTGGATCATCAGTGTTAGAGCTAAAATTAGCATGTTTAAAGTGATTTTCATGCTTCCAGGGGCCCAAAACACAAGATTTATGGAATGGTTAAAAGTGCATGAAAATGGCCAATTTACTCACTCTGAGTTCTCAAAAAGGGTTTCTTCACCCCGGGAAGTTAATTAAATACCATTTGGAGGCATTTAATGTTCGAGCAAAAACGGCAGATTTTCGACAAAAGAGATAACACCCCCCCATTACGTCATGCTTCAGAAATGTGGAAAATGGTCCGTTTTCAAATGTTTTATTTTTGAACGTCAGTTCACATTTGTAGGTGGATCATCAGTGTTAGAGCTAAAATTAGCATGTTTAAAGTGATTTTCATGCTTCCAGGGGCTCGGGAAGTTATTTAAATACCATTTGGAGGCATTTAATGTTCGAGCAAAAACGGCTGATTTTTGACAAAAGAGATAACACCCCCCCATTACGTCATGCTTCAGAAATGTGGAAAATGGTCCGTTTTCAAATGTTTTATTTTTGAACGTCAGTTCACATTTGTAGGTGGATCATCAGTGTTAGAGCTAAAATTAGCATGTTTAAAGTGATTTTCATGCTTCCAGGGGCCCAAAACACAAGATTTATGGAATGGTTAAAAGTGCATGAAAATGGCCAATTTACTCACTCTGAGTTCTCAAAAAGGGTTTCTTCACCCCGGGAAGTTAATTAAATACCATTTGGAGGCATTTAATGTTCGAGCAAAAACGGCTGATTTTCGACAAAAGAGATAACACCCCCCCATTACGTCATGCTTCAGAAATGTGGAAAATGGTCCGTTTTCAAATGTCTTATTTTTGAACGTCAGTTCACATTTGTAGGTGGATCATCAGTGTTAGAGCTAAAATTAGCATGTTTAAAGTGATTTTCATGCTTCCAGGGGCTCGGGAAGTTAATTAAATACCATTTGGAGGCATTTAATGTTCGAGCAAAAACGGCTGATTTTCGACAAAAGAGATAAGACCCCCCCCATTACGTCATGCTTCAGAAATGTGGAAAATGGTCCGTTTTCAAATGTTTTATTTTTGAACGTCAGTTCACATTTGTAGGTGGATCATCAGTGTTAGAGATAAAATTAGCATGTTTAAAGGGATTTTCATGCTTCCAGGGGCCCAAAACACAAGATTTATGGAATGGTTAAAAGTGCATGAAAATGGCCAATTTACTCACTCTGAGTTCTCAAAAAGGGTTTCTTCACCCCGGGAAGTTAATTAAATACCATTTGGAGGCATTTAATGTTCGAGCAAAAACGGCTGATTTTCGACAAAAGAGATAACACCCCCCCATTACGTCATGCTTCAGAAATGTGGAAAATGGTCCTTTTTCAAATGTTTTATTTTTGAACGTCAGTTCACATTTGTAGGTGGATCATCAGTGTTAGAGCTAAAATTAGCATGTTTAAAGTGATTTTCATGCTTCCAGGGGCTCGGGAAGTTAATTAAATACCATTTGGAGGCATTTAATGTTCGAGCAAAAACGGCTGATTTTCGACAAAAGAGATAACACCCCCCCATTACGTCATGCTTCAGAAATGTGGAAAATGGTCCGTTTTCAAATGTTTTATTTTTGAATGTCAGTTCACATTTGTAGGTGGATCATCAGTGTTAGAGCTAAAATTAGCATGTTTAAAGTGATTTTCATGCTTCCAGGGGCCCAAAACACAAGATTTATGGAATGGTTAAAAGTGCATGAAAATGGCCAATTTACTCACTCTGAGTTCTCAAAAAGGGTTTCTTCACCCCGGGAAGTTAATTAAATACCATTTGGAGGCATTTAATGTTCGAGCAAAAACGGCTGATTTTCGACAAAAGAGATAACACCCCCCCATTACGTCATGCTTCAGAAATGTGGAAAATGGTCCGTTTTCAAATGTTTTATTTTTGAACGTCAGTTCACATTTGTAGGTGGATCATCAGTGTTAGAGCTAAAATTAGCATGTTTAAAGTGATTTTCATGCTTCCAGGGGCTCGGGAAGTTAATTAAATACCATTTGGAGGCATTTAATGTTCGAGCAAAAACGGCTGATTTTCGACAAAAGAGATAACACCCCCCCATTACGTCATGCTTCAGAAATGTGGAAAATGGTCCGTTTTCAAATGTTTTATTTTTGAACGTCAGTTCACATTTGTAGGTGGATCATCAGTGTTAGAGCTAAAATTAGCATGTTTAAAGTGATTTTCATGCTTCCAGGGGCTCGGGAAGTTAATTAAATACCATTTGGAGGCATTTAATGTTCGAGCAAAAGCGGCTGATTTTCGACAAAAGAGATAACACCCCCCCATTACGTCATGCTTCAGAAATGTGGAAAATGGTCCGTTTTCAAATGTTTTATTTTTGAACGTCAGTTCACATTTGTAGGTGGATCATCAGTGTTAGAGCTAAAATTAGCATGTTTAAAACGATTTTCATGCTTCCAGGGGCCCAAAACACAAGATTTATGGAATGGTTAAAAGTGCATGAAAATGGCCAATTTACTCACTCTGAGTTCTCAAAAAGGGTTTCTTCACCCCGGGAAGTTAATTAAATACCATTTGGAGGCATTTAATGTTCGAGCAAAAACGGCAGATTTTCGACAAAAGAGATAACACCCCCCCATTAAGTCATGCTTCAGAAATGTGGAAAATGGTCCGTTTTCAAATGTTTTATTTTTGAACGTCAGTTCACATTTGTAGGTGGATCATCAGTGTTAGAGCTAAAATTAGCATGTTTAAAGTGATTTTCATGCTTCCAGGGGCTCGGGAAGTTAATTAAATACCATTTGGAGGCATTTAATGTTCGAGCAAAAACGGCTGATTTTCGACAAAAGAGATAACACCCCCCCATTACGTCATGCTTCAGAAATGTGGAAAATGGTCCGTTTTCAAATGTTTTATTTTTGAACGTCAGTTCACATTTGTAGGTGGATCATCAGTGTTAGAGCTAAAATTAGCATGTTTAAAGTGATTTTCATGCTTCCAGGGGCCCAAAACACAAGATTTATGGAATGGTTAAAAGTGCATGAAAATGGCCAATTTACTCACTCTGAGTTCTCAAAAAGGGTTTCTTCACCCCGGGAAGTTAATTAAATACCATTTGGAGGCATTTAATGTTCGAGCAAAAACGGCTGATTTTCGACAAAAGAGATAACACCCCCCCATTACGTCATGCTTCAGAAATGTGGAAAATGGTCCGTTTTCAAATGTTTTATTTTTGAACGTCAGTTCACATTTGTAGGTGGATCATCAGTGTTAGAGCTAAAATTAGCATGTTTAAAGTGATTTTCATGCTTCCAGGGGCTCGGGAAGTTAATTAAATACCATTTGGAGGCATTTAATGTTCGAGCAAAAACGGCTGATTTTCGACAAAAGAGATAACACCCCCCCATTACGTCATGCTTCAGAAATGTGGAAAATGGTCCGTTTTCAAATGTTTTATTTTTGAACGTCAGTTCACATTTGTAGGTGGATCATCAGTGTTAGAGCTAAAATTAGCATGTTTAAAGTGATTTTCATGCTTCCAGGGGCTCGGGAAGTTAATTAAATACCATTTGGAGGCATTTAATGTTCGAGCAAAAACGGCTGATTTTCGACAAAAGAGATAACACCCCCCCATTATGTCATGCTTCAGAAATGTGGAAAATGGTCCGTTTTCAAATGTTTTATTTTTGAACGTCAGTTCACATTTGTAGGTGGATCATCAGTGTTAGAGCTAAAATTAGCATGTTTAAAGTGATTTTCATGCTTCCAGGGGCTCGGGAAGTTAATTAAATACCATTTGGAGGCATTTAATGTTCGAGCAAAAACGGCTGATTTTCGACAAAAGAGATAACACCCCCCCATTACGTCATGCTTCAGAAATGTGGAAAATGGTCCGTTTTCAAATGTTTTATTTTTGAACGTCAGTTCACATTTGTAGGTGGATCATCAGTGTTAGAGCTAAAATTAGCATGTTTAAAGTGATTTTCATGCTTCCAGGGGCTCGGGAAGTTAATTAAATACCATTTGGAGGCATTTAATGTTCGAGCAAAAACGGCAGATTTTCGATAAAAGAGATAACACCCCCCCCATTACGTCATGCTTCAGAAATGTGGAAAATGGTCCGTTTTCAAATGTTTTATTTTTGAACGTCAGTTCACATTTGTAGGTGGATCATCAGTGTTAGAGCTAAAATTAGCATGTTTAAAGTGATTTTCATGCTTCCAGGGGCTCGGGAAGTTAATTAAATACCATTTGGAGGCATTTAATGTTCGAGCAAAAACGGCTGATTTTCGACAAAAGAGATAACACCCCCCCATTACGTCATGCTTCAGAAATGTGGAAAATGGTCCGTTTTCAAATGTTTTATTTTTGAACGTCAGTTCACATTTGTAGGTGGATCATCAGTGTTAGAGCTAAAATTAGCATGTTTAAAGTGATTTTTATGCTTCCAGGGGCCCAAAACACAAGATTTATGGAATGGTTATAAGTGCATGAAAATGGCGAATTTACTCACTCTGAGTTCTCAAAAAGGGTTTCTTCACCCCGGGAAGTTAATTAAATACCATTTGGAGGCATTTAATGTTCGAGCAAAAACGGCTGATTTTCGACAAAAGAGATAACACCCCCCCATTACGTCATGCTTCAGAAATGTGGAAAATGGTCCGTTTTCAAATGTTTCATTTTTGAACGTCAGTTCACATTTGTAGGTGGATCATCAGTGTTAGAGCTAAAATTAGCATGTTTAAAGTGATTTTCATGCTTCCAGGGGCTCGGGAAGTTAATTAAATACCATTTGGAGGCATTTAATGTTCGAGCAAAAACGGCTGATTTTCGACAAAAGAGATAACACCCCCCCATTACGTCATGCTTCAGAAATGTGGAAAATGGTCCGTTTTCAAATGTTTTATTTTTGAACGTCAGTTCACATTTGTAGGTGGATCATCAGTGTTAGAGCTAAAATTAGCATGTTTAAAGTGATTTTCATGCTTCCAGGGGCTCGGGAAGTTAATTAAATACCATTTGGAGGCATTTAATGTTCGAGCAAAAACGGCTGATTTTCGACAAAAGAGATAACACCCCCCCATTACAATGTGGAAAATGGTCCGTTTTCAAATGTTTTATTTTTGAACATCAGTTCACATTTGTAGGTGGATCATCAGTGTTAGAGCTAAAATTAGCATGTTTAAAGTGATTTTCATGCTTCCAGGGGCTCGGGAAGTTAATTAAATACCATTTGGAGGCATTTAATGTTCGAGCAAAAACGGCTGATTTTCGACAAAAGAGATAACACCCCCCCATTACGTCATGCTTCAGAAATGTGGAAAATGGTTAGTTTTCAAATGTTTTATTTTTGAACGTCAGTTCACATTTGTAGGTGGATCATCAGTGTTAGAGCTAAAATTAGCATGTTTAAAGTGATTTTCATGCTTCCAGGGGCTCGGGAAGTTAATTAAATACCATTTGGAGGCATTTAATGTTCGAGCAAAAACGGCTGATTTTCGACAAAAGAGATAACACCCCCCCATTACGTCATGCTTCAGAAATGTGGAAAATGGTCCGTTTTCAAATGTTTTATTTTTGAACGTCAGTTCACATTTGTAGGTGGATCATCAGTGTTAGAGCTAAAATTAGCATGTTTAAAGTGATTTTCATGCTTCCAGGGGCTCGGGAAGTTAATTAAATACCATTTGGAGGCATTTAATGTTCGAGCAAAAACGGCTGATTTTCGACAAAAGAGATAACACCCCCCCATTACAATGTGGAAAATGGTCCGTTTTCAAATGTTTTATTTTTGAACATCAGTTCACATTTGTAGGTGGATCATCAGTGTTAGAGCTAAAATTAGCATGTTTAAAGTGATTTTCATGCTTCCAGGGGCTCGGGAAGTTAATTAAATACCATTTGGAGGCATTTAATGTTCGAGCAAAAACGGCTGATTTTCGACAAAAGAGATAACACCCCCCCATTACGTCATGCTTCAGAAATGTGGAAAATGGTTAGTTTTCAAATGTTTTATTTTTGAACGTCAGTTCACATTTGTAGGTGGATCATCAGTGTTAGAGCTAAAATTAGCATGTTTAAAGTGATTTTCATGCTTCCAGGGGCTCGGGAAGTTAATTAAATACCATTTGGAGGCATTTAATGTTCGAGCAAAAACGGCTGATTTTCGACAAAAGAGATAACACCCCCCCATTACGTCATGCTTCAGAAATGTGGAAAATGGTCCGTTTTCAAATGTTTTATTTTTGAACGTCAGTTCACATTTGTAGGTGGATCATCAGTGTTAGAGCTAAAATTAGCATGTTTAAAGTGATTTTCATGCTTCCAGGGGCTCGGGAAGTTAATTAAATACCATTTGGAGGCATTTAATGTTCGAGCAAAAACGGCTGATTTTCGACAAAAGAGATAACACCCCCCCATTACGTCATGCTTCAGAAATGTGGAAAATGGTCTGTTTTCAAATGTTTTATTTTTGAACGTCAGTTCACATTTGTAGGTGGATCATCAGTGTTAGAGCTAAAATTAGCATGTTTAAAGTGATTTTCATGCTTCCAGGGGCTCGGGAAGTTAATTAAATACCATTTGGAGGCATTTAATGTTCGAGCAAAAACGGCTGATTTTCGACAAAAAAGATAACACCCCCCCATTACGTCATGCTTCAGAAATGTGGAAAATGGTCCGTTTTCAAATGTTTTATTTTTGAACATCAGTTCACATTTGTAGGTGGATCATCAGTGTTAGAGCTAAAATTAGCATGTTTAAAGTGATTTTCATGCTTCCAGGGGCCCAAAACACAAGATTTATGGAATGGTTAAAAGTGCATGAAAATGGCCAATTTACTCACTCTGAGTTCTCAAAAAGGGTTTCTTCACCCCAGGAAATTAATTAAATACCATTTGGAGGCATTTAATGTTCGAGCAAAAACGGCTGATTTTTGACAAAAGAGATAACACCCCCCCATTACGTCATGCTTCAGAAATGTGGAAAATGGTCCGTTTTCAAATGTTTTATTTTTGAACGTCAGTTCACATTTGTAGGTGGATCATCAGTGTTAGAGCTAAAATTAGCATGTTTAAAGTGATTTTCATGCTTCCAGGGGCTCGGGAAGTTAATTAAATACCATTTGGAGGCATTTAATGTTCGAGCAAAAACGGCTGATTTTCGACAAAAGAGATAACACCCCCCCATTACGTCATGCTTCAGAAATGTGGAAAATGGTCCGTTTTCAAATGTTTTATTTTTGAACGTCAGTTCACATTTGTAGGTGGATCATCAGTGTTAGAGCTAAAATTAGCATGTTTAAAGTGATTTTCATGCTTCCAGGGGCCCAAAACACAAGATTTATGGAATGGTTAAAAGTGCTTGAAAATGGCCAATTTACTCACTCTGAGTTCTCAAAAAGGGTTTCTTCACCCCGGGAAGTTAATTAAATACCATTTGGAGGCATTTAATGTTCGAGCAAAAACGGCTGATTTTCGACAAAAGAGATAACACCCCCCCATTACGTCATGCTTCAGAAATGTGGAAAATGGTCCGTTTTCAAATGTTTTATTTTTGAACGTCAGTTCACATTTGTAGGTGGATCATCAGTGTTAGAGCTAAAATTAGCATGTTTAAAGTGATTTTCATGCTTCCAGGGGCTCGGGAAGTTAATTAAATACCATTTGGAGGCATTTAATGTTCGAGCAAAAACGGCTGTTTTTCGACAAAAGAGATAACACCCCCCCATTACGTCATGCTTCAGAAATGTGGAAAATGGTCCGTTTTCAAATGTTTTATTTTTGAACGTCAGTTCACATTTGTAGGTGGATCATCAGTGTTAGAGCTAAAATTAGCATGTTTAAAGTGATTTTCATGCTTCCAGGGGCCCAAAACACAAGTTTTATGGAATGGTTAAAAGTGCATGAAAATGGCCAATTTACTCACTCTGAGTTCTCAAAAAGGGTTTCTTCACCCCGGGAAGTTAATTAAATACCATTTGGAGGCATTTAATGTTCGAGCAAAAACGGCTGATTTTCGACAAAAGAGATAACACCCCCCCATTACGTCATGCTTCAGAAATGTGGAAAATGGTCCGTTTTCAAATGTTTTATTTTTGAACGTCAGTTCACATTTGTAGGTGGATCATCAGTGTTAGAGCTAAAATTAGCATGTTTAAAGTGATTTTCATGCTTCCAGGGGCCCAAAACACAAGATTTATGGAATGGTTAAAAGTGCATGAAAATGGCCAATTTACTCACTCTGAGTTCTCAAAAAGGGTTTCTTCACCCCGGGAAGTTAATTAAATACCATTTGGAGGCATTTAATGTTCGAGCAAAAACGGCTGATTTTCGACAAAAGAGATAACACCCCCCCATTACGTCATGCTTCAGAAATGTGGAAAATGGTCCGTTTTCAAATGTTTTATTTTTGAACGTCAGTTCACATTTGTAGGTGGATCATCAGTGTTAGAGCTAAAATTAGCATGTTTAAAGTGATTTTCATGCTTCCAGGGGCTCGGGAAGTTAATTAAATACCATTTGGAGGCATTTAATGTTCGAGCAAAAACGGCTGTTTTTCGACAAAAGAGATAACACCCCCCCATTACGTCATGCTTCAGAAATGTGGAAAATGGTCCGTTTTCAAATGTTTTATTTTTGAACGTCAGTTCACATTTGTAGGTGGATCATCAGTGTTAGAGCTAAAATTAGCATGTTTAAAGTGATTTTCATGCTTCCAGGGGCCCAAAACACAAGTTTTATGGAATGGTTAAAAGTGCATGAAAATGGCCAATTTACTCACTCTGAGTTCTCAAAAAGGGTTTCTTCACCCCGGGAAGTTAATTAAATACCATTTGGAGGCATTTAATGTTCGAGCAAAAACGGCTGATTTTCGACAAAAGAGATAACACCCCCCCATTACGTCATGCTTCAGAAATGTGGAAAATGGTCCGTTTTCAAATGTTTTATTTTTGAACGTCAGTTCACATTTGTAGGTGGATCATCAGTGTTAGAGCTAAAATTAGCATGTTTAAAGTGATTTTCATGCTTCCAGGGGCCCAAAACACAAGATTTATGGAATGGTTAAAAGTGCATGAAAATGGCCAATTTACTCACTCTGAGTTCTCAAAAAGGGTTTCTTCACCCCGGGAAGTTAATTAAATACCATTTGGAGGCATTTAATGTTCGAGCAAAAACGGCTGATTTTCGACAAAAGAGATAACACCCCCCCATTACGTCATGCTTCAGAAATGTGGAAAATGGTCCGTTTTCAAATGTTTTATTTTTGAACGTCAGTTCACATTTGTAGGTGGATCATCAGTGTTAGAGCTAAAATTAGCATGTTTAAAGTGATTTTCATGCTTCCAGGGGCCCAAAACACAAGATTTATGGAATGGTTAAAAGTGCATGAAAATGGCCAATTTACTCACTCTGAGTTCTCAAAAAGGGTTTCTTCACCCCGGGAAGTTAATTAAATACCATTTGGAGGCATTTAATGTTCGAGCAAAAACGGCTGATTTTCGACAAAAGAGATAACACCCCCCCCATTACGTCATGCTTCAGAAATGTGGAAAATGGTCCGTTTTCAAATGTTTTATTTTTGAACGTCAGTTCACATTTGTAGGTGGATCATCAGTGTTAGAGCTAAAATTAGCATGTTTAAAGTGATTTTCATGCTTCCAGGGGCTCGGGAAGTTAATTAAATACCATTTGGAGGCATTTAATGTTCGAGCAAAAACGGCTGATTTTCGACAAAAGAGATAACACCCCCCCATTACGTCATGCTTCAGAAATGTGGAAAATGGTCCGTTTTCAAATGTTTTATTTTTGAACGTCAGTTCACATTTGTAGGTGGATCATCAGTGTTAGAGCTAAAATTAGCATGTTTAAAGTGATTTTCATGCTTCCAGGGGCTCGGGAAGTTAATTAAATACCATTTGGAGGCATTTAATGTTCGAGCAAAAACGGCTGATTTTCGACAAAAGAGATAACACCCCCCCATTACGTCATGCTTCAGAAATGTGGAAAATGGTCCGTTTTCAAATGTTTTATTTTTGAACGTCAGTTCACATTTGTAGGTGGATCATCAGTGTTAGAGCTACAATTAGCATGTTTAAAGGGATTTTCATGCTTCCAGGGGCCCAAAACACAAGATTTATGGAATGGTTAAAAGTGCATGAAAATGGCCAATTTACTCACTCTGAGTTCTCAAAAAGGGTTTCTTCACCCCGGGAAGTTAATTAAATACCATTTGGAGGCATTTAATGTTCGAGCAAAAACGGATGATTTTCGACAAAAGAGATAACACCCCCCCATTACGTCATGCTTCAGAAATGTGGAAAATGGTCCGTTTTCAAATGTTTTATTTTTGAACGTTAGTTCACATTTGTAGGTGGATCATCAGTGTTAGAGCTAAAATTAGCATGTTTAAAGTGATTTTCATGCTTCCAGGGGCTCGGGAAGTTAATTAAATACCATTTAGAGGCATTTAATGTTCGAGCAAAAACGGCTGACTTTCGACAAAAGAGATAACACCCCCCCATTACGTCATGCTTCAGAAATGTGGAAAATGGTCCGTTTTCAAATGTTTTATTTTTGAACGTCAGTTCACATTTGTAGGTGGATCATCAGTGTTAGAGCTAAAATTAGCATGTTTAAAGTGATTTTCATGCTTCCAGGGGCCCAAAACACAAGATTTATGGAATGGTTAAAAGTGCATGAAAATGGCCAATTTACTCACTCTGAGTTCTCAAAAAGGGTTTCTTCACCCCGGGAAGTTAATTAAATACCATTTGGAGGCATTTAATGTTAGAGCAAAAACGGCTGATTTTCGACAAAAGAGATAACACCCCCCCATTACGTCATGCTTCAGAAATGTGGAAAATGGTCCGTTTTCAAATGTTTTATTTTTGAACGTCAGTTCACATTTGTAGGTGGATCATCAGTGTTAGAGCTAAAATTAGCATGTTTAAAGTGATTTTCATGCTTCCAGGGGCCCAAAACACAAGATTTATGGAATGGTTAAAAGTGCATGAAAATGGCCAATTTACTCACTCTGAGTTCTCAAAAAGGGTTTCTTCACCCCGGGAAGTTAATTAAATACCATTTGGAGGCATTTAATGTTAGAGCAAAAACGGCTGATTTTCGACAAAAGAGATAACACCCCCCCATTACGTCATGCTTCAGAAATGTGGAAAATGGTCCGTTTTCAAATGTTTTATTTTTGAACGTCAGTTCACATTTGTAGGTGGATCATCAGTGTTAGAGCTAAAATTAGCATGTTTAAAGTGATTTTCATGCTTCCAGGGGCTCGGGAAGTTAATTAAATACCATTTGGAGGCATTTAATGTTCGAGCAAAAACGGCTGATTTTCGACAAAAGAGATAACACCCCCCCATTACGTCATGCTTCAGAAATGTGGAAAATGGTCCGTTTTCAAATGTTTTATTTTTGAACGTCAGTTCACATTTGTAGGTGGATCATCAGTGTTAGAGCTAAAATTAGCATGTTTAAAGTGATTTTCATGCTTCCAGGGGCCCAAAACACAAGATTTATGGAATGGTTAAAAGTGCATGAAAATGGCCAATTTACTCACTCTGAGTTCTCAAAAAGGGTTTCTTCCCCCGGGAAGTTAATTAAATACCATTTGGAGGCATTTAATGTTCGAGCAAAAACGGCTGATTTTCGACAAAAGAGATAACACCCCCCCATTACGTCATGCTTCAGAAATGTGGAAAATGGTCCGTTTTCAAATGTTTTATTTTTGAACGTCAGTTCACATTTGTAGGTGGATCATCAGTGTTAGAGCTAAAATTAGCATGTTTAAAGTGATTTTCATGCTTCCAGGGGCCCAAAACACAAGATTTATGGAATGGTTAAAAGTGCATGAAAATGGCCAATTTACTCACTCTGAGTTCTCAAAAAGGGTTTCTTCACCCCGGGAAGTTAATTAAATACCATTTGGAGGCATTTAATCTTCGAGCAAAAACGGCTGATTTTCGACAAAAGAGATAACACCCCCCCATTACGTCATGCCTCAGAAATGTGGAAAATGGTCCGTTTTCAAATGTTTTATTTTTGAACGTCAGTTCACATTTGTAGGTGGATCATCAGTGTTAGAGCTAAAATTAGCATGTTTAAAGTGATTTTCATGCTTCCAGGGGCTCGGGAAGTTAATTAAATACCATTTGGAGGCATTTAATGTTCGAGCAAAAACGGCTGATTTTCGACAAAAGAGATAACACCCCCCCATTACGTCATGCTTCAGAAATGTGGAAAATGGTCCGTTTTCAAATGTTTTATTTTTGAACGTCAGTTCACATTTGTAGGTGGATCATCAGTGTTATAGCTAAAATTAGCATGTTTAAAGTGATTTTCATGCTTCCAGGGGCCCAAAACACAAGATTTATGGAATGGTTAAAAGTGCATGAAAATGGCCAATTTACTCACTCTGAGTTCTCAAAAAGGGTTTCTTTACCCCGGGAAGTTAATTAAATACCATTTGGAGGCATTTAATGTTCGAGCAAAAACGTCTGATTTTCGACAAAAGAGATAACACCCCCCCATTACGTCATGCTTCAGAAATGTGGAAAATGGTCCGTTTTCAAATGTTTTATTTTTGAACGTCAGTTCACATTTGTAGGTGGATCATCAGTGTTAGAGCTAAAATTAGCATGTTTAAAGTGATTTTCATGCTTCCAGGGGCTCGGAAAGTTAATTAAATACCATTTGGAGGCATTTAATGTTCGAGCAAAAACGGCTGATTTTCGACAAAAGAGATAACACCCCCCCATTACGTCATGCTTCAGAAATGTGGAAAATGGTCCGTTTTCAAATGTTTTATTTTTGAACGTCAGTTCACATTTGTAGGTGGATCATCAGTGTTAGAGCTAAAATTAGCATGTTTAAAGTGATTTTCATGCTTCCAGGGGCCCAAAACACAAGATTTATGGAATGGTTAAAAGTGCATGAAAATGGCCAATTTACTCACTCTGAGTTCTCAAAAAGGGTTTCTTCACCCCGGGAAGTTAATTAAATACCATTTGGAGGCATTTAATGTTAGAGCAAAAACGGCTGATTTTCGACAAAAGAGATAACACCCCCCCATTACATCATGCTTCAGATATGTGGAAAATGGTCCGTTTTCAAATGTTTTATTTTTGAACGTCAGTTCACATTTGTAGGTGGATCATCAGTGTTAGAGCTAAAATTAGCATGTTTAACCACTTGGCTGCTAAGGTACAATTTATCCTCTGCTTTACTTTCCATTGAAATCAATGGAAAGTCAATGACGAGTTACCCTTGTCATTAGCGGCGAAGAGGTTAAAGTGATTTTCATGCTTCCAGGGGCCCAAAACACAAGATTTATGGAATGGTTAAAAGTGCATGAAAATGGCCAATTTACTCACTCTGAGTTCTCAAAAAGGGTTTCTTCACCCCGGGAAGTTAATTAAATACCATTTGGAGGCATTTAATGTTAGAGCAAAAACGGCTGATTTTCGACAAAAGAGATAACACCCCCCCCATTACGTCATGCTTCATAAATGTGGAAAATGGTCAGTTTTCAAATGTTTTATTTTTGAACGTCAGTTCACATTTGTAGGTGGATCGTCAGTGTTAGAGCTAAAATTAGCATGTTTAAAGAGATTTTCATGCTTCCAGGGGCTCGGGAAGTGAAATAAATACCATTTGGAGGCATTTAATGTTCGAGCAAAAACGGATGATTTTCGACAAAAGAGATAACACCCCCCCCATTACGTCATGCTTCAGAAATGTGGAAAATGGTCCGTTTTCAAATGTTTTATTTTTGAACGTCAGTTCACATTTGTAGGTGGATCATCAGTGTTAGAGCTAAAATTAGCATGTTTAAAGTGATTTTCATGCTTCCAGGGGCCCAAAACACAAGATTTATGGAATGGTTAAAAGTGCATGAAAATGGCCAATTTACTCACTCTGAGTTCTCAAAAAGGGTTTCTTCACCCCGGGAAGTTAATTAAATACCATTTGGAGGCATTTAATGTTCGAGCAAAAACGGCTGATTTTCGACAAAAGAGATAACACCCCCCCATTACGTCATGCTTCAGAAATGTGGAAAATGGTCCGTTTTCAAATGTTTTATTTTTGAACGTAAGTTCACATTTGTAGGTGGATCATCAGTGTTAGAGCTAAAATTAGCATGTTTAAAGTGATTTTCATGCTTCCAGGGGCTCGGGAAGTGAAATAAATACCATTTGGAGGCATTTAATGTTCGAGCAAAAACGGCTGATTTTCGACAAAAGAGATAACACCCCCCCATTACGTCATGCTTCAGAAATGTGGAAAATGGTCCGTTTTCAAATGTTTTATTTTTGAACGTCAGTTCACATTTGTAGGTGGATCATCAGTGTTAGAGCTAAAATTAGCATGTTTAAAGTGATTTTCATGCTTCCAGGGGCCCAAAACACAAGATTTATGGAATGGTTAAAAGTGCATGAAAATGGCCAATTTACTCACTCTGAGTTCTCAAAAAGGGTTTCTTCACCCCGGGAAGTTAATTAAATACCATTTGGAGGCATTTAATGTTAGAGCAAAAACGGCTGATTTTCGACAAAAGAGATAACACCCCCCCATTACGTCATGCTTCAGATATGTGGAAAATGGTCCGTTTTCAAATGTTTTATTTTTGAACGTCAGTTCACATTTGTAGGTGGATCATCAGTGTTAGAGCTAAAATTAGCATGTTTAACCACTTGGCTGCTAAGGTACAATTTATCCTCTGCTTTACTTTCCATTGAAATCAATGGAAAGTCCATGACGAGTTACCCTTGTCATTAGCGGCGAAGAGGTTAAAGTGATTTTCATGCTTCCATGGGCCCAAAACACAAGATTTATGGAATGGTTAAAAGTGCATGAAAATGGCCAATTTACTCACTCTGAGTTCTCAAAAAGGGTTTCTTCACCCCGGGAAGTTAATTAAATACCATTTGGAGGCATTTAATGTTAGAGCAAAAACGGCTGATTTTCGACAAAAGAGATAACACCCCCCCATTACGTCATGCTTCAGAAATGTGGAAAATGGTCCGTTTTCAAATGTTTTATTTTTGAACGTCAGTTCACATTTGTAGGTGGATCATCAGTGTTAGAGCTAAAATTAGCATGTTTAAAGTGATTTTAATGCTTCCAGGGGCTCGGGAAGTGAAATAAATACCATTTGGAGGCATTTAATGTTCGAGCAAAAACGGATGATTTTCGACAAAAGAGATAACACCCCCCCATTACGTCATGCTTCAGAAATGTGGAAAATGGTCCGTTTTCAAATGTTTTATTTTTGAACGTCAGTTCACATTTGTAGGTGGATCATCAGTGTTAGAGCTAAAATTAGCATGTTTAAAGTGATTTTCATGCTTCCAGGGGCCCAAAACACAAGATTTATGGAATGGTTAAAAGTGCATGAAAATGGCCAATTTACTCACTCTGAGTTCTCAAAAAGGGTTTCTTCACCCCGGGAAGTTAATTAAATACCATTTGGAGGCATTTAATGTTCGAGCAAAAACGGATGATTTTCGACAAAAGAGATAACACCCCCCCATTACGTCATGCTTCAGAAATGTGGAAAATGGTCCGTTTTCAAATGTTTTATTTTTGAACGTTAGTTCACATTTGTAGGTGGATCATCAGTGTTAGAGCTAAAATTAGCATGTTTAAAGTGATTTTCATGCTTCCAGGGGCTCGGGAAGTTAATTAAATACCATTTGGAGGCATTTAATGTTCGAGCAAAAACGGCTGACTTTCGACAAAAGAGATAACACCCCCCCATTACGTCATGCTTCAGAAATGTGGAAAATGGTCCGTTTTCAAATGTTTTATTTTTGAACGTCAGTTCACATTTGTAGGTGGATCATCAGTGTTAGAGCTAAAATTAGCATGTTTAAAGTGATTTTCATGCTTCCAGGGGCCCAAAACACAAGATTTATGGAATGGTTAAAAGTGCATGAAAATGGCCAATTTACTCACTCTGAGTTCTCAAAAAGGGTTTCTTCACCCCGGGAAGTTAATTAAATACCATTTGGAGGCATTTAATGTTAGAGCAAAAACGGCTGATTTTCGACAAAAGAGATAACACCCCCCCATTACGTCATGCTTCAGAAATGTGGAAAATGGTCCGTTTTCAAATGTTTTATTTTTGAACGTCAGTTCACATTTGTAGGTGGATCATCAGTGTTAGAGCTAAAATTAGCATGTTTAAAGTGATTTTCATGCTTCCAGGGGCCCAAAACACAAGATTTATGGAATGGTTAAAAGTGCATGAAAATGGCCAATTTACTCACTCTGAGTTCTCAAAAAGGGTTTCTTCACCCCGGGAAGTTAATTAAATACCATTTGGAGGCATTTAATGTTAGAGCAAAAACGGCTGATTTTCGACAAAAGAGATAACACCCCCCCATTACGTCATGCTTCAGAAATGTGGAAAATGGTCCGTTTTCAAATGTTTTATTTTTGAACGTCAGTTCACATTTGTAGGTGGATCATCAGTGTTAGAGCTAAAATTAGCATGTTTAAAGTGATTTTCATGCTTCCAGGGGCTCGGGAAGTTAATTAAATACCATTTGGAGGCATTTAATGTTCGAGCAAAAACGGCTGATTTTCGACAAAAGAGATAACACCCCCCCCATTACGTCATGCTTCAGAAATGTGGAAAATGGTCCGTTTTCAAATGTTTTATTTTTGAACGTCAGTTCACATTTGTAGGTGGATCATCAGTGTTAGAGCTAAAATTAGCATGTTTAAAGTGATTTTCATGCTTCCAGGGGCCCAAAACACAAGATTTATGGAATGGTTAAAAGTGCATGAAAATGGCCAATTTACTCACTCTGAGTTCTCAAAAAGGGTTTCTTCCCCCGGGAAGTTAATTAAATACCATTTGGAGGCATTTAATGTTCGAGCAAAAACGGCTGATTTTCGACAAAAGAGATAACACCCCCCCATTACGTCATGCTTCAGAAATGTGGAAAATGGTCCGTTTTCAAATGTTTTATTTTTGAACGTCAGTTCACATTTGTAGGTGGATCATCAGTGTTAGAGCTAAAATTAGCATGTTTAAAGTGATTTTCATGCTTCCAGGGGCCCAAAACACAAGATTTATGGAATGGTTAAAAGTGCATGAAAATGGCCAATTTACTCACTCTGAGTTCTCAAAAAGGGTTTCTTCACCCCGGGAAGTTAATTAAATACCATTTGGAGGCATTTAATCTTCGAGCAAAAACGGCTGATTTTCGACAAAAGAGATAACACCCCCCCATTACGTCATGCCTCAGAAATGTGGAAAATGGTCCGTTTTCAAATGTTTTATTTTTGAACGTCAGTTCACATTTGTAGGTGGATCATCAGTGTTAGAGCTAAAATTAGCATGTTTAAAGTGATTTTCATGCTTCCAGGGGCTCGGGAAGTTAATTAAATACCATTTGGAGGCATTTAATGTTCGAGCAAAAACGGCTGATTTTCGACAAAAGAGATAACACCCCCCCATTACGTCATGCTTCAGATATGTGGAAAATGGTCCGTTTTCAAATGTTTTATTTTTGAACGTCAGTTCACATTTGTAGGTGGATCATCAGTGTTAGAGCTAAAATTAGCATGTTTAACCACTTGGCTGCTAAGGTACAATTTATCCTCTGCTTTACTTTCCATTGAAATCAATGGAAAGTCCATGACGAGTTACCCTTGTCATTAGCGGCGAAGAGGTTAAAGTGATTTTCATGCTTCCAGGGGCCCAAAACACAAGATTTATGGAATGGTTAAAAGTGCATGAAAATGGCCAATTTACTCACTCTGAGTTCTCAAAAAGGGTTTCTTCACCCCGGGAAGTTAATTAAATACCATTTGGAGGCATTTAATGTTAGAGCAAAAACGGCTGATTTTCGACAAAAGAGATAACACCCCCCCATTACGTCATGCTTCAGAAATGTGGAAAATGGTCCGTTTTCAAATGTTTTATTTTTGAACGTCAGTTCACATTTGTAGGTGGATCATCAGTGTTAGAGCTAAAATTAGCATGTTTAAAGTGATTTTAATGCTTCCAGGGGCTCGGGAAGTGAAATAAATACCATTTGGAGGCATTTAATGTTCGAGCAAAAACGGATGATTTTCGACAAAAGAGATAACACCCCCCCATTACGTCATGCTTCAGAAATGTGGAAAATGGTCCGTTTTCAAATGTTTTATTTTTGAACGTCAGTTCACATTTGTAGGTGGATCATCAGTGTTAGAGCTAAAATTAGCATGTTTAAAGTGATTTTCATGCTTCCAGGGGCCCAAAACACAAGATTTATGGAATGGTTAAAAGTGCATGAAAATGGCCAATTTACTCACTCTGAGTTCTCAAAAAGGGTTTCTTCACCCCGGGAAGTTAATTAAATACCATTTGGAGGCATTTAATGTTCGAGCAAAAACGGATGATTTTCGACAAAAGAGATAACACCCCCCCATTACGTCATGCTTCAGAAATGTGGAAAATGGTCCGTTTTCAAATGTTTTATTTTTGAACGTTAGTTCACATTTGTAGGTGGATCATCAGTGTTAGAGCTAAAATTAGCATGTTTAAAGTGATTTTCATGCTTCCAGGGGCTCGGGAAGTTAATTAAATACCATTTGGAGGCATTTAATGTTCGAGCAAAAACGGCTGACTTTCGACAAAAGAGATAACACCCCCCCATTACGTCATGCTTCAGAAATGTGGAAAATGGTCCGTTTTCAAATGTTTTATTTTTGAACGTCAGTTCACATTTGTAGGTGGATCATCAGTGTTAGAGCTAAAATTAGCATGTTTAAAGTGATTTTCATGCTTCCAGGGGCCCAAAACACAAGATTTATGGAATGGTTAAAAGTGCATGAAAATGGCCAATTTACTCACTCTGAGTTCTCAAAAAGGGTTTCTTCACCCCGGGAAGTTAATTAAATACCATTTGGAGGCATTTAATGTTAGAGCAAAAACGGCTGATTTTCGACAAAAGAGATAACACCCCCCCATTACGTCATGCTTCAGAAATGTGGAAAATGGTCCGTTTTCAAATGTTTTATTTTTGAACGTCAGTTCACATTTGTAGGTGGATCATCAGTGTTAGAGCTAAAATTAGCATGTTTAAAGTGATTTTCATGCTTCCAGGGGCCCAAAACACAAGATTTATGGAATGGTTAAAAGTGCATGAAAATGGCCAATTTACTCACTCTGAGTTCTCAAAAAGGGTTTCTTCACCCCGGGAAGTTAATTAAATACCATTTGGAGGCATTTAATGTTAGAGCAAAAACGGCTGATTTTCGACAAAAGAGATAACACCCCCCCATTACGTCATGCTTCAGAAATGTGGAAAATGGTCCGTTTTCAAATGTTTTATTTTTGAACGTCAGTTCACATTTGTAGGTGGATCATCAGTGTTAGAGCTAAAATTAGCATGTTTAAAGTGATTTTCATGCTTCCAGGGGCTCGGGAAGTTAATTAAATACCATTTGGAGGCATTTAATGTTCGAGCAAAAACGGCTGATTTTCGACAAAAGAGATAACACCCCCCCATTACGTCATGCTTCAGAAATGTGGAAAATGGTCCGTTTTCAAATGTTTTATTTTTGAACGTCAGTTCACATTTGTAGGTGGATCATCAGTGTTAGAGCTAAAATTAGCATGTTTAAAGTGATTTTCATGCTTCCAGGGGCCCAAAACACAAGATTTATGGAATGGTTAAAAGTGCATGAAAATGGCCAATTTACTCACTCTGAGTTCTCAAAAAGGGTTTCTTCCCCCGGGAAGTTAATTAAATACCATTTGGAGGCATTTAATGTTCGAGCAAAAACGGCTGATTTTCGACAAAAGAGATAACACCCCCCCATTACGTCATGCTTCAGAAATGTGGAAAATGGTCCGTTTTCAAATGTTTTATTTTTGAACGTCAGTTCACATTTGTAGGTGGATCATCAGTGTTAGAGCTAAAATTAGCATGTTTAAAGTGATTTTCATGCTTCCAGGGGCCCAAAACACAAGATTTATGGAATGGTTAAAAGTGCATGAAAATGGCCAATTTACTCACTCTGAGTTCTCAAAAAGGGTTTCTTCACCCCGGGAAGTTAATTAAATACCATTTGGAGGCATTTAATCTTCGAGCAAAAACGGCTGATTTTCGACAAAAGAGATAACACCCCCCCATTACGTCATGCCTCAGAAATGTGGAAAATGGTCCGTTTTCAAATGTTTTATTTTTGAACGTCAGTTCACATTTGTAGGTGGATCATCAGTGTTAGAGCTAAAATTAGCATGTTTAAAGTGATTTTCATGCTTCCAGGGGCTCGGGAAGTTAATTAAATACCATTTGGAGGCATTTAATGTTCGAGCAAAAACGGCTGATTTTCGACAAAAGAGATAACACCCCCCCATTACGTCATGCTTCAGAAATGTGGAAAATGGTCCGTTTTCAAATGTTTTATTTTTGAACGTCAGTTCACATTTGTAGGTGGATCATCAGTGTTAGAGCTAAAATTAGCATGTTTAAAGTGATTTTCATGCTTCCAGGGGCCCAAAACACAAGATTTATGGAATGGTTAAAAGTGCATGAAAATGGCCAATTTACTCACTCTGAGTTCTCAAAAAGGGTTTCTTTACCCCGGGAAGTTAATTAAATACCATTTGGAGGCATTTAATGTTCGAGCAAAAACGTCTGATTTTCGACAAAAGAGATAACACCCCCCCATTACGTCATGCTTCAGAAATGTGGAAAATGGTCCGTTTTCAAATGTTTTATTTTTGAACGTCAGTTCACATTTGTAGGTGGATCATCAGTGTTAGAGCTAAAATGAGCATGTTTAAAGTGATTTTCATGCTTCCAGGGGCTCGGGAAGTTAATTAAATACCATTTGGAGGCATTTAATGTTCGAGCAAAAACGGCTGATTTTCGACAAAAGAGATAACACCCCCCCATTACGTCATGCTTCAGAAATGTGGAAAATGGTCCGTTTTCAAATGTTTTATTTTTGAACGTCAGTTCACATTTGTAGGTGGATCATCAGTGTTAGAGCTAAAATTAGCATGTTTAAAGTGATTTTCATGCTTCCAGGGGCCCAAAACACAAGATTTATGGAATGGTTAAAAGTGCATGAAAATGGCCAATTTACTCACTCTGAGTTCTCAAAAAGGGTTTCTTCACCCCGGGAAGTTAATTAAATACCATTTGGAGGCATTTAATGTTAGAGCAAAAACGGCTGATTTTCGACAAAAGAGATAACACCCCCCCATTACATCATGCTTCAGATATGTGGAAAATGGTCCGTTTTCAAATGTTTTATTTTTGAACGTCAGTTCACATTTGTAGGTGGATCATCAGTGTTAGAGCTAAAATTAGCATGTTTAACCACTTGGCTGCTAAGGTACAATTTATCCTCTGCTTTACTTTCCATTGAAATCAATGGAAAGTCCATGACGAGTTACCCTTGTCATTAGCGGCGAAGAGGTTAAAGTGATTTTCATGCTTCCAGGGGCCCAAAACACAAGATTTATGGAATGGTTAAAAGTGCATGAAAATGGCCAATTTACTCACTCTGAGTTCTCAAAAAGGGTTTCTTCACCCCGGGAAGTTAATTAAATACCATTTGGAGGCATTTAATGTTAGAGCAAAAACGGCTGATTTTCGACAAAAGAGATAACACCCCCCCATTACGTCATGCTTCAGAAATGTGGAAAATGGTCAGTTTTCAAATGTTTTATTTTTGAACGTCAGTTCACATTTGTAGGTGGATCGTCAGTGTTAGAGCTAAAATTAGCATGTTTAAAGTGATTTTCATGCTTCCAGGGGCTCGGGAAGTGAAATAAATACCATTTGGAGGCATTTAATGTTCGAGCAAAAACGGATGATTTTCGACAAAAGAGATAACACCCCCCCCATTACGTCATGCTTCAGAAATGTGGAAAATGGTCCGTTTTCAAATGTTTTATTTTTGAACGTCAGTTCACATTTGTAGGTGGATCATCAGTGTTAGAGCTAAAATTAGCATGTTTAAAGTGATTTTCATGCTTCCAGGGGCCCAAAACACAAGATTTATGGAATGGTTAAAAGTGCATGAAAATGGCCAATTTACTCACTCTGAGTTCTCAAAAAGGGTTTCTTCACCCCGGGAAGTTAATTAAATACCATTTGGAGGCATTTAATGTTCGAGCAAAAACGGCTGATTTTCGACAAAAGAGATAACACCCCCCCATTACGTCATGCTTCAGAAATGTGGAAAATGGTCCGTTTTCAAATGTTTTATTTTTGAACGTAAGTTCACATTTGTAGGTGGATCATCAGTGTTAGAGCTAAAATTAGCATGTTTAAAGTGATTTTAATGCTTCCAGGGGCTCGGGAAGTGAAATAAATACCATTTGGAGGCATTTAATGTTCGAGCAAAAACGGATGATTTTCGACAAAAGAGATAACACCCCCCCATTACGTCATGCTTCAGAAATGTGGAAAATGGTCCGTTTTCAAATGTTTTATTTTTGAACGTCAGTTCACATTTGTAGGTGGATCATCAGTGTTAGAGCTAAAATTAGCATGTTTAAAGTGATTTTCATGCTTCCAGGGGCCCAAAACACAAGATTTATGGAATGGTTAAAAGTGCATGAAAATGGCCAATTTACTCACTCTGAGTTCTCAAAAAGGGTTTCTTCACCCCGGGAAGTTAATTAAATACCATTTGGAGGCATTTAATGTTCGAGCAAAAACGGCTGATTTTCGACAAAAGAGATAACACCCCCCCATTACGTCATGCTTCAGAAATGTGGAAAATGGTCCGTTTTCAAATGTTTTATTTTTGAACGTAAGTTCACATTTGTAGGTGGATCATCAGTGTTAGAGCTAAAATTAGCATGTTTAAAGTGATTTTCATGCTTCCAGGGGCTCGGGAAGTGAAATAAATACCATTTGGAGGCATTTAATGTTCGAGCAAAAACGGCTGATTTTCGACAAAAGAGATAACACCCCCCCATTACGTCATGCTTCAGAAATGTGGAAAATGGTCCATTTTCAAATGTTTTATTTTTGAACGTCAGTTCACATTTGTAGGTGGATCATCAGTGTTAGAGCTAAAATTAGCATGTTTAAAGTGATTTTCATGCTTCCAGGGGCTCGGGAAGTTAATTAAATACCATTTGGAGGCATTTAATGTTTGAGCAAAAACGGCTGATTTTCGACAAAAGAGATAACACCCCCCCATTACGTCATGCTTCAGAAATGTGGAAAATGGTCCGTTTTCAAATGTTTTATTTTTGAACGTCAGTTCACATTTGTAGGTGGATCATCAGTGTTAGAGCTAAAATTAGCATGTTTAAAGTGATTTTCATGCTTCCAGGGGCTCGGGAAGTGAAATAAATACCATTTGGAGGCATTTAATGTTCGAGCAAAAACGGCTGATTTTCGACAAAAGAGATAACACCCCCCCATTACGTCATGCTTCAGAAATGTGGAAAATGGTCCGTTTTCAAATGTTTTATTTTTGAACGTCAGTTCACATTTGTAGGTGGATCATCAGTGTTAGAGCTAAAATTAGCATGTTTAAAGTGATTTTCATGCTTCCAGGGGCTCGGGAAGTTAATTAAATACCATTTGGAGGCATTTAATGTTCGAGCAAAAACGGCTGATTTTCGACAAAAGAGATAACACCCCCCCCATTATGTCATGCTTCAGAAATGTGGAAAATGGTCCGTTTTCAAATGTTTTATTTTTGAACGTCAGTTCACATTTTTAGGTGGATCATCAGTGTTAGAGCTACAATTAGCATGTTTAAAGGGATTTTCATGCTTCCAGGGGCCCAAAACACAAGATTTATGGAATGGTTAAAAGTGCATGAAAATGGCCAATTTACTCACTCTGAGTTCTCAAAAAGGGTTTCTTCACCCCGGGAAGTTAATTAAATACCATTTGGAGGCATTTAATGTTAGAGCAAAAACGGCTGATTTTCGACAAAAGAGATAACACCCCCCCATTACGTCATGCTTCAGAAATGTGGAAAATGGTCCGTTTTCAAATGTTTTATTTTTGAACGTCAGTTCACATTTGTAGGTGGATCATCAGTGTTAGAGCTAAAATTAGCATGTTTAAAGTGATTTTCATGCTTCCAGGGGCCCAAAACACAAGATTTATGGAATGGTTAAAAGTGCATGAAAATGGCCAATTTACTCACTCTGAGTTCTCAAAAAGGGTTTCTTCACCCCGGGAAGTTAATTAAATACCATTTGGAGGCATTTAATGTTAGAGCAAAAACGGCTGATTTTCGACAAAAGAGATAACACCCCCCCATTACGTCATGCTTCAGAAATGTGGAAAATGGTCTGTTTTCAAATGTTTTATTTTTGAACGTCAGTTCACATTTGTAGGTGGATCATCAGTGTTAGAGCTAAAATTAGCATGTTTAAAGTGATTTTCATGCTTCCAGGGGCTCGGGAAGTTAATTAAATACCATTTGGAGGCATTTAATGTTCGAGCAAAAACGGCTGATTTTCGACAAAAGAGATAACACCCCCCCATTACGTCATGCTTCAGAAATGTGGAAAATGGTCCGTTTTCAAATGTTTTATTTTTGAACGTCAGTTCACATTTGTAGGTGGATCATCAGTGTTAGAGCTAAAATTAGCATGTTTAAAGTGATTTTCATGCTTCCAGGGGCCCAAAACACAAGATTTATGGAATGGTTAAAAGTGCATGAAAATGGCCAATTTACTCACTCTGAGTTCTCAAAAAGGGTTTCTTCCCCCGGGAAGTTAATTAAATACCATTTGGAGGCATTTAATGTTCGAGCAAAAACGGCTGATTTTCGACAAAAGAGATAACACCCCCCATTACGTCATGCTTCAGAAATGTGGAAAATGGTCCGTTTTCAAATGTTTTATTTTTGAACGTCAGTTCACATTTGTAGGTGGATCATCAGTGTTAGAGCTAAAATTAGCATGTTTAAAGTGATTTTCATGCTTCCAGGGGCCCAAAACACAAGATTTATGGAATGGTTAAAAGTGCATGAAAATGGCCAATTTACTCACTCTGAGTTCTCAAAAAGGGTTTCTTCACCCCGGGAAGTTAATTAAATACCATTTGGAGGCATTTAATGTTCGAGCAAAAACGGCTGATTTTCGACAAAAGAGATAACACCCCCCCATTACGTCATGCTTCAGAAATGTGGAAAATGGTCCGTTTTCAAATGTTTTATTTTTGAACGTAAGTTCACATTTGTAGGTGGATCATCAGTGTTAGAGCTAAAATTAGCATGTTTAAAGTGATTTTCATGCTTCCAGGGGCTCGGGAAGTGAAATAAATACCATTTGGAGGCATTTAATGTTCGAGCAAAAACGGCTGATTTTCGACAAAAGAGATAACACCCCCCCATTACGTCATGCTTCAGAAATGTGGAAAATGGTCCGTTTTCAAATGTTTTATTTTTGAACGTCAGTTCACATTTGTAGGTGGATCATCAGTGTTAGAGCTAAAATTAGCATGTTTAAAGTGATTTTCATGCTTCCAGGGGCCCAAAACACAAGATTTATGGAATGGTTAAAAGTGCATGAAAATGGCCAATTTACTCACTCTGAGTTCTCAAAAAGGGTTTCTTCACCCCGGGAAGTTAATTAAATACCATTTGGAGGCATTTAATGTTAGAGCAAAAACGGCTGATTTTCGACAAAAGAGATAACACCCCCCCATTACGTCATGCTTCAGAAATGTGGAAAATGGTCTGTTTTCAAATGTTTTATTTTTGAACGTCAGTTCACATTTGTAGGTGGATCATCAGTGTTAGAGCTAAAATTAGCATGTTTAAAGTGATTTTCATGCTTCCAGGGGCTCGGGAAGTTAATTAAATACCATTTGGAGGCATTTAATGTTCGAGCAAAAACGGCTGATTTTCGACAAAAGAGATAACACCCCCCCATTACGTCATGCTTCAGAAATGTGGAAAATGGTCCGTTTTCAAATGTTTTATTTTTGAACGTCAGTTCACATTTGTAGGTGGATCATCAGTGTTAGAGCTAAAATTAGCATGTTTAAAGTGATTTTCATGCTTCCAGGGGCCCAAAACACAAGATTTATGGAATGGTTAAAAGTGCATGAAAATGGCCAATTTACTCACTCTGAGTTCTCAAAAAGGGTTTCTTCCCCCGGGAAGTTAATTAAATACCATTTGGAGGCATTTAATGTTCGAGCAAAAACGGCTGATTTTCGAAAAAAGAGATAACACCCCCCCATTACGTCATGCTTCAGAAATGTGGAAAATGGTCCGTTTTCAAATGTTTTATTTTTGAACGTCAGTTCACATTTGTAGGTGGATCATCAGTGTTAGAGCTAAAATTAGCATGTTTAAAGTGATTTTCATGCTTCCAGGGGCCCAAAACACAAGATTTATGGAATGGTTAAAAGTGCATGAAAATGGCCAATTTACTCACTCTGAGTTCTCAAAAAGGGTTTCTTCACCCCGGGAAGTTAATTAAATACCATTTGGAGGCATTTAATGTTAGAGCAAAAACGGCTGATTTTCGACAAAAGAGATAACACCCCCCCATTACGTCATGCTTCAGAAATGTGGAAAATGGTCTGTTTTGAAATGTTTTATTTTTGAACGTCAGTTCACATTTGTAGGTGGATCATCAGTGTTAGAGCTAAAATTAGCATGTTTAAAGTGATTTTCATGCTTCCAGGGGCTCGGGAAGTTAATTAAATACCATTTGGAGGCATTTAATGTTCGAGCAAAAACGGCTGATTTTCGACAAAAGAGATAACACCCCCCCATTACGTCATGCTTCAGAAATGTGGAAAATGGTCCGTTTTCAAATGTTTTATTTTTGAACGTCAGTTCACATTTGTAGGTGGATCATCAGTGTTAGAGCTAAAATTAGCATGTTTAAAGTGATTTTCATGCTTCCAGGGGCCCAAAACACAAGATTTATGGAATGGTTAAAAGTGCATGAAAATGGCCAATTTACTCACTCTGAGTTCTCAAAAAGGGTTTCTTCCCCCGGGAAGTTAATTAAATACCATTTGGAGGCATTTAATGTTCGAGCAAAAACGGCTGATTTTCGACAAAAGAGATAACACCCCCCCATTACGTCATGCTTCAGAAATGTGGAAAATGGTCCGTTTTCAAATGTTTTATTTTTGAACGTCAGTTCACATTTGTAGGTGGATCATCAGTGTTAGAGCTTAAATTAGCATGTTTAAAGTGATTTTCATGCTTCCAGGGGCCCAAAACACAAGATTTATGGAATGGTTAAAAGTGCATGAAAATGGCCAATTTACTCACTCTGAGTTCTCAAAAAGGGTTTCTTCACCCCGGGAAGTTAATTAAATACCATTTGGAGGCATTTAATGTTCGAGCAAAAACGGCTGATTTTCGACAAAAGAGATAACACCCCCCCATTACGTCATGCTTCAGAAATGTGGAAAATGGTCCGTTTTCAAATGTTTTATTTTTGAACGTAAGTTCACATTTGTAGGTGGATCATCAGTGTTAGAGCTAAAATTAGCATGTTTAAAGTGATTTTCATGCTTCCAGGGGCTCGGGAAGTGAAATAAATACCATTTGGAGGCATTTAATGTTCGAGCAAAAACGGCTGATTTTCGACAAAAGAGATAACACCCCCCCATTACGTCATGCTTCAGAAATGTGGAAAATGGTCCGTTTTCAAATGTTTTATTTTTGAACGTCAGTTCACATTTGTAGGTGGATCATCAGTGTTAGAGCTAAAATTAGCATGTTTAAAGTGATTTTCATGCTTCCAGGGGCTCGGGAAGTTAATTAAATACCATTTGGAGGCATTTAATGTTTGAGCAAAAACGGCTGATTTTCGACAAAAGAGATAACACCCCCCCATTACGTCATGCTTCAGAAATGTGGAAAATGGTCAGTTTTCAAATGTTTTATTTTTGAACGTCAGTTCACATTTGTAGGTGGATCATCAGTGTTAGAGCTAAAATTAGCATGTTTAAAGTGATTTTCATGCTTCCAGGGGCTCGGGAAGTTAATTAAATACCATTTGAAGGCATTTAATGTTTGAGCAAAAACGGCTGATTTTCGACAAAAGAGATAACACCCCCCCATTACGTCATGCTTCAGAAATGTGGAAAATGGTCAGTTTTCAAATGTTTTATTTTTGAACGTAAGTTCACATTTGTAGGTGGATCATCAGTGTTAGAGCTAAAATTAGCATGTTTAAAGTGATTTTCATGCTTGCAGGGGCCCAAAACACAAGATTTATGGAATGGTTAAAAGTGCATGAAAATGGCCAATTTACTCACTCTGAGTTCTCAAAAAGGGTTTCTTCACCCCGGGAAGTTAATTAAATACCATTTGGAGGCATTTAATGTTAGAGCAAAAACGGCTGATTTTCGACAAAAGAGATAACACCCCCCCATTACGTCATGCTTCAGAAATGTGGAAAATGGTCCGTTTTCAAATGTTTTATTTTTGAACGTCAGTTCACATTTGTAGGTGGATCATCAGTGTTAGAGCTAAAATTAGCATGTTTAAAGTGATTTTCATGCTTCCAGGGGCTCGGGAAGTGAAATAAACACCATTTGGAGGCATTTAATGTTCGAGCAAAAACGGCTGATTTTCGACAAAAGAGATAACACCCCCCCATTACGTCATGCTTCAGAAATGTGGAAAATGGTCCGTTTTCAAATGTTTTATTTTTGAACGTCAGTTCACATTTGTAGGTGGATCATCAGTGTTAGAGCTAAAATTAGCATGTTTAAAGTGATTTTCATGCTTCCAGGGGCTCGGGAAGTTAATTAAATACCATTTGGAGGCATTTAATGTTCGAGCAAAAACTGCTGATTTTCGACAAAAGAGATAACACCCCCCCATTATGTCATGCTTCAGAAATGTGGAAAATGGTCCGTTTTCAAATGTTTTATTTTTGAACGTCAGTTCACATTTGTAGGTGGATCATCAGTGTTAGAGCTACAATTAGCATGTTTAAAGGGATTTTCATGCTTCCAGGGGCCCAAAACACAAGATTTATGGAATGGTTAAAAGTGCATGAAAATGGCCAATTTACTCACTCTGAGTTCTCAAAAAGGGTTTCTTCACCCCGGGAAGTTAATTAAATACCATTTGGAGGCATTTAATGTTCCAGCAAAAACGGCTGATTTTCGACAAAAGAGATAACACCCCCCCATTACGTCATGCTTCAGAAATGTGGAAAATGGTCCGTTTTCAAATGTTTTATTTTTGAACGTGAGATCACATTTGTAGGTGGATCATCAGTGTTAGAGCTAAAATTAGCATGTTTAAAGTGATTTTCATGCTTCCAGGGGCTCGGGAAGTTAATTAAATACCATTTGGAGGCATTTAATGTTCGAGCAAAAACGGCTGATTTTCGACAAAAGAGATAACACCCCCCCATTACGTCATGCTTCAGAAATGTGGAAAATGGTCCGTTTTCAAATGTTTTATTTTTGAACGTCAGTTCACATTTGTAGGTGGATCATCAGTGTTAGAGCTAAAATTAGCATGTTTAAAGTGATTTTCATGCTTCCAGGGGCCCAAAACACAAGATTTATGGAATGGTTAAAAGTGCATGAAAATGGCCAATTTACTCACTCTGAGTTCTCAAAAAGGGTTTCTTCACCCCGGGAAGTTAATTAAATACCATTTGGAGGCATTTAATGTTAGAGCAAAAACGGCTGATTTTCGACAAAAGAGATAACACCCCCCCATTACGTCATGCTTCAGAAATGTGGAAAATGGTCCGTTTTCAAATGTTTTATTTTTGAACGTCAGTTCACATTTGTAGGTGGATCATCAGTGTTAGAGCTAAAATTAGCATGTTTAAAGTGATTTTCATGCTTCCAGGGGCCCAAAACACAAGATTTATGGAATGGTTAAAAGTGCATGAAAATGGCCAATTTACTCACTCTGAGTTCTCAAAAAGGGTTTCTTCACCCCGGGAAGTTAATTAAATACCATTTGGAGGCATTTAATGTTAGAGCAAAAACGGCTGATTTTCGACAAAAGAGATAACACCCCCCCATTACGTCATGCTTCAGAAATGTGGAAAATGGTCTGTTTTCAAATGTTTTATTTTTGAACGTCAGTTCACATTTGTAGGTGGATCATCAGTGTTAGAGCTAAAATTAGCATGTTTAAAGTGATTTTCATGCTTCCAGGGGCTCGGGAAGTTAATTAAATACCATTTGGTGGCATTTAATGTTCGAGCAAAAACGGCTGATTTTCGACAAAAGAGATAACACCCCCCCATTACGTCATGCTTCAGAAATGTGGAAAATGGTCCGTTTTCAAATGTTTTATTTTTGAACGTCAGTTCACATTTGTAGGTGGATCATCAGTGTTAGAGCTAAAATTAGCATGTTTAAAGTGATTTTCATGCTTCCAGGGGCCCAAAACACAAGATTTATGGAATGGTTAAAAGTGCATGAAAATGGCCAATTTACTCACTCTGAGTTCTCAAAAAGGGTTTCTTCCCCCGGGAAGTTAATTAAATATCATTTGGAGGCATTTAATGTTCGAGCAAAAACGGCTGATTTTCGACAAAAGAGATAACACCCCCCCATTACGTCATGCTTCAGAAATGTGGAAAATGGTCCGTTTTCAAATGTTTTATTTTTGAACGTCAGTTCACATTTGTAGGTGGATCATCAGTGTTAGAGCTAAAATTAGCATGTTTAAAGTGATTTTCATGCTTCCAGGGGCCCAAAACACAAGATTTATGGAATGGATAAAAGTGCATGAAAATGGCCAATTTACTCACTCTGAGTTCTCAAAAAGGGTTTCTTCACCCCGGGAAGTTAATTAAATACCATTTGGAGGCATTTAATGTTAGAGCAAAAACGGCTGATTTTCGACAAAAGAGATAACACCCCCCCATTACGTCATGCTTCAGAAATGTGGAAAATGGTCCGTTTTCAAATGTTTTATTTTTGAACGTCAGTTCACATTTGTAGGTGGATCATCAGTGTTAGAGCTAAAATTAGCATGTTTAAAGTGATTTTCATGCTTCCAGGGGCCCAAAACACAAGATTTATGGAATGGTTAAAAGTGCATGAAAATGGCCAATTTACTCACTCTGAGTTCTCAAAAAGGGTTTCTTCACCCCGGGAAGTTAATTAAATACCATTTGGAGGCATTTAATGTTCGAGCAAAAACGGCTGATTTTCGACAAAAGAGATAACACCCCCCCATTACGTCATGCTTCAGAAATGTGGAAAATGGTCCGTTTTCAAATGTTTTATTTTTGAACGTCAGTTCACATTTGTAGGAGGATCATCAGTGTTAGAGCTAAAATTAGCATGTTTAAAGTGATTTTCATGCTTCCAGGGGCCCAAAACACAAGATTTATGGAATGGTTAAAAGTGCATGAAAATGGCCAATTTACTCACTCTGAGTTCTCAAAAAGGGTTTCTTCCCCCGGGAAGTTAATTAAATACCATTTGGAGGCATTTAATGTTCGAGCAAAAACGGCTGATTTTCGACAAAAGAGATAACACCCCCCCATTACGTCATGCTTCAGAAATGTGGAAAATGGTCCGTTTTCAAATGTTTTATTTTTGAACGTCAGTTCACATTTGTAGGTGGATCATCAGTGTTAGAGCTAAAATTAGCATGTTTAAAGTGATTTTCATGCTTCCAGGGGCCCAAAACACAAGATTTATGGAATGGTTAAAAGTGCATGAAAATGGCCAATTTACTCACTCTGAGTTCTCAAAAAGGGTTTCTTCACCCCGGGAAGTTAATTAAATACCATTTGGAGGATTTTAATGTTCGAGCAAAAACGGCTGATTTTCGACGAAAGAGCTAACACCCCCCCATTACGTCATGCTTTAGAAATGAGGAAAATAGTCCGTTTTCAAATGTTTTATTTTTGAACGTCAGTTCACATTTGTAGGTGGATCATCAGTGTTAGAGCTAAAATTAGCATGTTTAAAGTGATTTTCATGCTTCCAGGGGCTCGGGAAGTGAAATAAATACCATTTGGAGGCATTTAATGTTCGAGCAAAAATGGCTGATTTTCGACAAAAGAGATAACACCCCCCATTACGTCATGCTTCAGAAATGTGGAAAATGGTCCGTTTTCAAATGTTTCATTTTTGAACGTCAGTTCATATGGCTGAGATACCCGCCACCCCCTCTCAACACAATCCCCAAGGATGGGAAACCGGAAACAGTTCTGAAGTTTTTGGAGACGGGAGGGAGTGACCCTCCCGGGCCGTATTTATTAAAATATGAAACAAAATTAAAACATAAAATAAACAGTTTCATATCATGTACAATTTCATTACCACATTGCGATGTTTGGCTAACCTTAGCATATCCTCTAGTACAAAGGTTCTCCTAGCCGAACTAACATCCTACCAAATATTTACTTAACTTTTGAAATTGTACATCCTAACGTTTAAGGGCCAACGGCAAGGTCGTAACCGGTGTCAAGATCCCTAACCCAGACATATCCCCCTCACTTGAGAGGGGCGGCACGGAGGCATACCTCAAGTGCATCTACCAATTTCCCTTGACTTGACGGGGGCCCCAATAAAACTCGACGCCACTTAAAGGTCGTACGAGGACTCGTGTGAGGTATCTAGAAGGTAGCGTAGACCCCCCCCCAAACCCCACACAACTTACCACATCTGCCGTCGCAGACGCACTGGCCCCGGGAAATTCCCCAGGAGGGGGCTGTAACCCCTCCTATCCATGAAGGGGCCTTGACCGCCTTCCATTTCCTTTCGGCGACCCATCCTTAGAAGGGACCGCCTCCCCGTTGAGGGGCCAATGGCCACCTCCCCCGAGCGCCCCCATCCGTAATGGGTGACGCCCACTCCTAGGGATCTTCCAATTAGTGCTCACCGATCATGACCTTACCGCCCGACCAAAATAAATACGACAATGATAACTAAATAACTAAAGACTAAATATAACAGACAGTAGCAACAACAACTTTATTCAAAGCATGCCTACTGATGAACACTAAAGCAGAATCACTTTATTTGCAAAACATAACACAAAACGATCATTCTTTATTGCATACTCAAAATATTCATGATAATACCGCAACCTGTAAACGAAAATCAGAATTATCAATCAAACTTTATTTAAAACCACTCGCTGTCTTCAGGGGCTGGTGGGTGGGTCAAAAATGGCTCTTCGTTCCGTCTCGAGCTCACGTGCAGCGAGGAGGTGCAGCTTCAGAGCACAGGAACAAGAGGATGCTTTCTGGTCTTGTTCCTCCTTTTATCCGTCTTCAGGTCGGGCGTAAACCCGCCCCTGCCTGCCCCAAGGGCATGGCCAGCCGCGTCAGTGTCTAGGCCAACCCACTCCAGGGCGGGAAAAAGGCGCGCCCCGGCTACGCCGCTTCGGGCATACCAGCCGAGACTCGCCTCCCGCCCAAGCTGGCTTCCCGGGGGGATCGTGGTACTCTGCCATACGTTCGGGGGGACCGATTGGTCGCCCCTTGCCATATGGCTGAGATACCCGCCACCCCCTCTCAACACAATCCCCAAGGATGGGAAACCGGAAACAGTTCTGAAGTATTTGGAGACGGGAGGGAGTGACCCTCCCGGGCCGTATTTATTAAAATATGAAACAAAATTAAAACATAAAATAAACAGTTTCATATCATGTACAATTTCATTACCACATTGCGATGTTTGGCTAACCTTAACATATCCTCTAGTACAAAGGTTCTCCTAGCCGAACTAACATCCTACCAAATATTTACTTAACTTTTGAAATTGTACATCCTAACGTTTAAGGGCCAACGGCAAGGTCGTAACCGGTGTCAAGATCCCTAACCCAGACATATCCCCCTCACTTGAGAGGGGCGGCACGGAGGCATACCTCAAGTGCATCTACCAATTTCCCTTGACTTGACGGGGGCCCCAATAAAACTCGACGCCACTTAAAGGTCGTACGAGGACTCGTGTGAGGTATCTAGAAGGTAGCGTAGACCCCCCCCCAAACCCCACACAACTTACCACATCTGCCGTCGCAGACGCACTGGCCCCGGGAAATTCCCCAGGAGGGGGCTGTAACCCCTCCTATCCATGAAGGGGCCTTGACCGCCTTCCATTTCCTTTCGGCGACCCATCCTTAGAAGGGACCGCCTCCCCGTTGAGGGGCCAATGGCCACCTCCCCCGAGCGCCCCCATCCGTAATGGGTGACGCCCACTCCTAGGGATCTTCCAATTAGTGCTCACCGATCATGACCTTACCGCCACAGGTCCGGATAGTTGACCGGCTATCCGGACCCCCCACCACACTCCTACCTAAAGGTCATGTTTAACGTCTTCAGCCAAGCTATGAAGTCCCCTATGAGTAACTCATTCCCCATCCGAGACAAATGAACACCATCCCCCAAGTACATACTGTCATCATTAATACATCCATGCGCGATAGAATGCAGTGCATTGGAACGGAACAACCTACTTACTTTGTTATTAATTTTCCGCACAGAATGATTTAAAGCAGAAACTGAAAAAGCCCCCCGCGACACTTTTCGTGGGATCATATGGGACCACGCAATCGTGCACCCTGGAACTCTCCTTGCTAACCAACTTACCGTGGAAAGCATCACCTCCAGGAGAAGTCGTCTACCAGTGGTGACCAAATCATTGCCCCCAAGATGTACTATGACTACAGACGGCGGTGACCTCGTCCGCCCTAGCAAACCCTCGAAAAATGATTGAAACTGGTCAATACAGAGACCGCCCTTTCCGTAGAAGGACACACTGTACCCGTATTCCCCAGCCACGTGCACCATGTCACCTGCCTTGAATACGTCCGCGGCACGCCTCACGTATGAGTGGCCCACGACCCACACCTCCTTTTTAACAGCCGGTGATGTCTGACCGCTGGCCCGGTGTTGGGTCGACTGCATAGTCCGCCCCGCCTCGTAGGCTTGCGTAACTGAAAACCAAACAAAAACAAGAAGCGTGAGTACATCATTACGGCTTCACAACATGTGCAAACGCACATACCTTTTATAACAATTGGAGGACCAACGCCCCACACGTTTAACTTGTTCCACATTCAGACCCCTGGCTGTAGCCTCTGTAGCAGCCCCTATCCGAAAGGAATGGGTCCCAAATTCACCCGGGTTCAAGCCCGCAGCTGTAATCGACATCGCAAGCACCCGCTGAAACTGAAACCTTGTCAGTGGGGTGGCGTCAGCGTGTCTCAACAAGGTCCCCCCCCATGATGCCACCCTTTGTGTTAAATAATCCTCTAAACACTTCACTGGGCACATGGACGACCCGGGAATCCTGCGTATAATTATGCATTCACCCATCCCACTCTGGTCGGTTTTGGACCTCACAAATGAGACAGTTATCGTCTCCCCTCTGATCTGAACGTGCTCTGCGCACAGTCCTCCAGTCACATCCTGCTTGTTCCTTGCCACTAACTCGCTCACCCGCATAGCCCCATGAAATGCCAGCGTAAAAGTGGCTCGGAATAACACTGTCTCAAATTGAGATGAACATGTTGTAGGGAGTCTGGATAATAACTGGGCCAACCTATCCAAACCTATCGGGCGCCTCTCATCCACTCTGCGACCCTCAAGGCGTTGCCACCCACGTAGCGCTTTTTGCACAACGAAAGACGCTGTCGGGTCCTGGATCCCATGAGCCCTAGCAACAAAGGAAATGGCAGCCCGATGCCTCTGGGCCGTGGCCACCGTTTTCACTGCCAGATGTAATGACATCAGAAAGTTCACAACCCCTTCCTCCTGGCCCCAAAGCTCCTCTCTAGCAGTCCCCAAAAAGGCTAAATAGGACCGGAACGCCCCTTCATATGCCTTCCTCGTCCTGGGTGCTAAACTCTCTCCCACGAGGTTACGAAGTTCGGGGCACCGAGAGACCAAAGAGCTTCGGGAAAGGGTGCCGGCTCCGGGTCCGCTGTGGGCAGAAAACCCCAGAAGGCCTGCATACGAAAACGAGAAAGGGCATCAGCCGCCTGGTTCATTACCCCAGGGACATGTCTTGCTTTGAATAACACATTCAGTTGCATACACAGTAATACGATTTCCTTGAGCAGTCTCAAAACCCATTTGCATTGTGCTGCCTGACTATTGATACACTCAACCACGGTCATATTGTCAGACCAAAATACCACAGAGTGATCTCTGAACCCTTCGGGCCACGTTCTCAGGGCCACGAAAATGGGGAAAAGTTCCAGGAAGGCAATGTTACTTGTCAGCCCACTGTTATGCCACCATGCCGGCCATCTTTGTGCAGACCATCGAGCACCGAAAATGGCACCAAAACCTATACTCCCTGCCGAATCTGTCCACAGCCCCAGCTCCTCAGAGGACACGGCTGGTTTATTCCAGACGACTCGACCATTGAAATCAGCTAGAAATGCCAACCAAATGCGCATGTCCTGGCGTACCTCGGCCGAGAGCCTCGTGCGATGATGGCCCTCCTTCAATCCGACCATGGCTTGAGCGATCGAACGGGAAAAGGGGCGGGCCATAGGTATAACTCTCAGGGCAAAATTCAACTGGCCCACTAACTGCTGCAACTGATGCAGCTTAACCTTAGCTTCACTCAAACACATTTGCAAGGATGCCCTGAACTTTAACACTTTATCACTTGGTAAACGGAAACAACCTTCTCCGGAGTCTAACTCGATCCCCAGAAACTCGAGGCAAGTCGAAGGACCCACCGTCTTACCCGGTGCCAATGGCATGCCAAAGTGATTCATTAAAACACAAAATGCAGCCAAAGCTTGCCCACATTCCGGATCCCCGGCTGCCCCCAGGAACAAGAAATCATCAAGATAATGCATCACATGTTGAAAACCCGTCTTCTTTGTGAAGACCCATTGTAGGAAACTACTGAATTTCTCGAAATAGGCACAAGAAATGGAGCATCCCATCGGCATACATCTATACATATAATACTGACCCTGGAACGTGAAACCCAGTAGACGCTGATCGTCTGGATGTACCGGGAGCAACCGGAACGCTGACTCGATATCAGATTTTGCCATCAGCGCCCTGGGCCCCAGGCGATTCAAAATGGCCACGGCCTCATCGAAAGATGCGTACCGTACCGAACATATTTCCGGGTCTATCGCTTCGTTTACGGAAAGACCACGTGGGGCTGACAAATTATGTATCAGCCGAAACTCACCCGGGTCCTTCTTGGGGACCACTCCTAAAGGCGAACAAACAAAGTTGGCCACCGGGGGTACACTAAACGGACCGGCGACTCGACCTCGAGTAACCTCCTTCCGGATCTTTTCCTGTACCACGGTCGTATGCTGCAAGACCGATACCTGATTTTTGCATTTTTCCACACCCTGAAAGTCCCCCACTGGGATGCGGAAACCATATGAAAACCCGTTCCGCAACACCCCAGCAGAAGCACGATCCGGGTATTCACTGAGCCAGGGAATCATTGCCAAGGTATCAACCGGGGTAGGTAAAGGTGCCCCTCGGACTATGTTAGACCTGTTTGGCACCTCCTCTACCCCCGTTATCACCCGTTTTGGCTCTGCACGTGGACTCAGGATGGGATGATTGCCCACACCCACTACATTCGTGTTTAAACTTGCACGATCCTTGGGGCCTAGTACATTTACTCCGGTTAAAATTCCAACAAACCCCCTTTTTACCTGTATTACCGGTAGGCCTCGAGTGATTGTCGGTACCCGTACCTGATCGAAAAGGCGTCCCCGCATACTGACGGGAGGATTCGCCCCCATTACTCCCTACTAATGGCACTTTCAACATACCAGTCTCCTTCATTTTGGACCAGGACACAGAATCATAACAATCCCAAGTTAAGTTCTTATCATGTTCTTTTGCTTTTCTAAAAAGATTATCATAGCAAAACCAATGATTACCCTCGTGTGATACCGAGTACCCCATGATCCGTGACTGATAACTCGGCAATTCGGGTAGCAATTCAGGCCTCCGTTCCCCTAAGATCGATGTGAAAATTCCCCATGCCTTACCCCAATTGCCAATGTTTTCATTAACCTTAAAGGCGGCCATCTTTGCGCGCCAAACACTCGGATGCATGAGCTCCTTCTGACCTTTAACATGCTCCATCTCATAATGATCAGTAAGCAACGAGAAGATGTTTACATATTCCCCTGCCCATATCCTTTCTTTAATAGCTAAAGGAACATGCTGACCCAACCTTTCCCTTCGAGAGGGTGCCGACTCTTCCCTCGCAACCGGCAATGGCCGCTTACCTGAACTGGACGCCGTCTCTGCGACTAAAACCGTCCCCTGTGGCTTCTCTACGGCCACAGCCGGCGTGGATACCTTCGCTGCTTCACGAGTTTCCCGCAGTTGCTTCATTAACACCTGCGCGTCGACAGCCGTGGCGCCCTCGCTACTTTTACCCAACCACGCTGCTACTTGTGCTGCCAGCTCGGGCGGCATATCTTCCCCGGACACGGGGGTGATCACCACGGGAATCGGATTCCCTTCCTCTGGCACAGGAGTCGGTGCTTCTAGTGGGACACTGGGACCCGGGGTATCTCCCCCAGCTGCTCCTCTCCTGGGCCTCTTGCCTTTTCCTCCCGGGGCCGTTCCCTCCAAAGGACGTTTCGGGCCCCCTTCCTCATTTTTATCCATCCGCCTCTTTAGGTCGGCCATCTCCTTCATGAGAACACGCAGCATCTGTTCGGTAGTCATTCGTTTTCCCGCCTTCTTCGGCATTCTCCGACAGAGTATCTGCAAAACAAACGAGAAAGATTATAACGCTCAAAAATGGCTCTTCATTCCGTCTCGAGCTCACGTGCAGCGAGGAGGTGCAGCTTCAGAGCACAGGAACAAGAGGATGCTTTCTGGTCTTGTTCCTCCTTTTATCCGTCTTCAGGTCGGGCGTAAACCCGCCCCTGCCTGCCCCAAGGGCGTGGCCAGCCGCGTCAGTGTCTAGGCCAACCCACTCCAGGGCGGGAAAAAGGCGCGCCCCGGCTACGCCGCTTCGGGCATACCAGCCGAGACTCGCCTCCCGCCCAAGCTGGCTTCCCGGGGGGATCGTGGTACTCTGCCATACGTTCGGGGGGACCGATTGGTCGCCCCTTGCCACATTTGTAGGTGGATCATCAGTGTTAGAGCTAAAATTAGCATGTTTAAAGTGATTTTCATGCTTCCAGGGGCCCAAAACACAAGATTTATGGAATGGTTAAAAGTGCATGAAAATGGCCAATTTACTCACTCTGAGTTCTCAAAAAGGGTTTCTTCACCCCGGGAAGTTAATTAAATACCATTTGGAGGCATTTAATGTTAGAGCAAAAACGGCTGATTTTCGACAAAAGAGATAACACCCCCCCATTACGTCATGCTTCAGAAATGTGGAAAATGGTCCGTTTTCAAATTTTTTATTTTTGAACGTCAGTTCACATTTGTAGGTGGATCATCAGTGTTAGAGCTAAAATTAGCATGTTTAAAGTGATTTTCATGCTTCCAGGGGCTCGGGAAGTTAATTAAATACCATTTGCAGGCATTTAATGTTCGAGCAAAAACGGCTGATTTTCGACAAAAGAGATAACACCCCCCCCATTACGTCATGCTTCAGAAATGTGGAAAATGGTCCGTTGTCAAATGTTTTATTTTTGAACGTCAGTTCACATTTGTAGGTGGATCATCAGTGTTAGAGCTAAAATTAGCATGTTTAAAGTGATTTTCATGCTTCCAGGGGCCCAAAACACAAGATTTATGGAATGGTTAAAAGTGCATGAAAATGGCCAATTTACTCACTCTGAGTTCTCAAAAAGGGTTTCTTCACCCCGGGAAGTTAATTAAATACCATTTGGAGGCATTTAATGTTCGAGCAAAAACGGCTGATTTTCGACAAAAGAGATAACACCCCCCCATTACGTCATGCTTCAGAAATGTGGAAAATGGTCCGTTTTCAAATGTTTTATTTTTGAACGTCAGTTCACATTTGTAGGTGGATCATCAGTGTTAGAGCTAAAATTAGCATGTTTAAAGTGATTTTCATGCTTCCAGGGGCCCAAAACACAAGATTTATGGAATGGTTAAAAGTGCATGAAAATGGCCAATTTACTCACTCCGAGTTCTCAAAAAGGGTTTCTTCACCCCGGGAAGTTAATTAAATACCATTTGGAGGCATTTAATGTTAGAGCAAAAACGGCTGATTTTCGACAAAAGAGATAACACCCCCCCCATTACGTCATGCTTCAGAAATGTGGAAAATGGTCCGTTTTCAAATGTTTTATTTTTGAACGTCAGTTCACATTTGTAGGTGGATCATCAGTGTTAGAGCTAAAATTAGCATGTTTAAAGTGATTTTCATGCTTCCAGGGGCTCGGGAAGTGAAATAAATACCATTTGGAGGCATTTAATGTTCGAGCAAAAACGGATGATTTTCGACAAAAGAGATAACACCCCCCCATTACGTCATGCTTCAGAAATGTGGAAAATGGTCCGTTTTCAAATGTTTTATTTTTGAACGTCAGTTCACATTTGTAGGTGGATCATCAGTGTTAGAGCTAAAATTAGCATGTTTAAAGTGATTTTCATGCTTCCAGGGGCCCAAAACACAAGATTTATGGAATGGTTAAAAGTGCATGAAAATGGCCAATTTACTCACTCTGAGTTCTCAAAAAGGGTTTCTTCACCCCAGGAAGTTAATTAAATACCATTTGGAGGCATTTAATGTTCGAGCAAAAACGGCTGATTTTCGACAAAAGAGATAACACCCCCCCATTACGTCATGCTTCAGAAATGTGGAAAATGGTCCGTTTTCAAATGTTTTATTTTTGAACGTAAGTTCACATTTGTAGGTGGATCATCAGTGTTAGAGCTAAAATTAGCATGTTTAAAGTGATTTTCATGCTTCCAGGGGCTCGGGAAGTGAAATAAATACCATTTGGAGGCATTTAATGTTCGAGCAAAAACGGCTGATTTTCGACAAAAGAGATAACACCCCCCCATTACGTCATGCTTCAGAAATGTGGAAAATGGTCCGTTTTCAAATGTTTTATTTTTGAACGTCAGTTCACATTTGTAGGTGGATCATCAGTGTTAGAGCTAAAATTAGCATGTTTAAAGTGATTTTCATGCTTCCAGGGGCCCAAAACACAAGATTTATGGAATGGTTAAAAGTGCATGAAAATGGCCAATTTACTCACTCTGAGTTCTCAAAAAGGGTTTCTTCACCCCGGGAAGTTAATTAAATACCATTTGGAGGCATTTAATGTTAGAGCAAAAACGGCTGATTTTCGACAAAAGAGATAACACCCCCCCATTACGTCATGCTTCAGAAATGTGGAAAATGGTCCGTTTTCAAATGTTTTATTTTTGAACGTCAGTTCACATTTGTAGGTGGATCATCAGTGTTAGAACTAAAATTAGCATGTTTAAAGTGATTTTCATGCTTCTAGGGGCCCAAAACACAAGATTTATGGAATGGTTAAAAGTGCATGAAAATGGGGAATTTACTCACTCTGAGTTCTCAAAAAGGGTTTCTTCACCCCGGGAAGTTAATTAAATACCATTTGGAGGCATTTAATGTTCGAGCAAAAACGGCTGATTTTCGACAAAAGAGATAACACCCCCCCCCATTACGTCATGCTTCAGAAATGTGGAAAATGGTCCGTTTTCAAATGTTTCATTTTTGAACGTCAGTTCACATTTGTAGGTGGATCATCAGTGTTAGAGCTAAAATTAGCATGTTTAAAGTGATTTTCATGCTTCCAGGGGCCCAAAACACAAGATTTATGGAATGGTTAAAAGTGCATGAAAATGGCCAATTTACTCACTCTGAGTTCTCAAAAAGGGTTTCCTCACCCCGGGAAGTTAATTAAATACCATTTGGAGGCATTTAATGTTAGAGCAAAAACGGCTGATTTTCGACAAAAGAGATAACACCCCCCCATTACGTCATGCTTCAGAAATGTGGAAAATGGTCAGTTTTCAAATGTTTTATTTTTGAACGTAAGTTCACATTTGTAGGTGGATCATCAGTGTTAGAGCTAAAATTAGCATGTTTAAAGTGATTTTCATGCTTCCAGGGGCTCGGGAAGTGAAATAAATACCATTTGGAGGCATTTAATGTTCGAGCAAAAACGGCTGATTTTCGACAAAAGAGATAACACCCCCCATTACGTCATGCTTCAGAAATGTGGAAAATGGTCCGTTTTCAAATGTTTTATTTTTGAACGTCAGTTCACATTTGTAGGTGGATCATCAGTGTTAGAGCTAAAATTAGCATGTTTAAAGTGATTTTCATGCTTCCAGGGGCTCGGGAAGTTAATTAAATACCATTTGGAGGCATTTAATGTTCGAGCAAAAACGGCTGATTTTCGACAAAAGAGATAACACCCCCCATTACGTCATGCGTCAGAAATGTGGAAAATGGTCTGTTTTCAAATGTTTTATTTTTGAACGTCAGTTCACATTTGTAGGTGGATCATCAGTGTTAGAGCTAAAATTAGCATGTTTAAAGTGATTTTCATGCTTCCAGGGGCCCAAAAGACAAGATTTATGGAATGGTTAAAAGTGCATGAAAATGGCCAATTTACTCACTCTGAGTTCTCAAAAAGGGTTTCTTCACCCCTGGAAGTTAATTAAATACCATTTGGAGGCATTTAATGTTCGAGCAAAAACGGCTGATTTTCGACAAAAGAGATAACACCCCCCCATTACGTCATGCTTCAGAAATGTGGAAAATGGTCCATTTTCAAATGTTTTATTTTTGAACGTCAGTTCACATTTGTAGGTGGATCATCAGTGTTAGAGCTAAAATTAGCATGTTTAAAGTGATTTTCATGCTTCCAGGGGCCCAAAACACAAGATTTATGGAATGGTTAAAAGTGCATGAAAATGGCCAATTTACTCACTCTGAGTTCTCAAAAAGGGTTTCTTCACCCCGGGAAGTTAATTAAATACCATTTGGAGGCATTTAATGTTAGAGCAAAAACGGCTGATTTTCGACAAAAGAGATAACACCCCCCCATTACGTCATGCTTCAGAAATGTGGAAAATGGTCCGTTTTCAAATGTTTTATTTTTGAACGTCAGTTCACATTTGTAGGTGGATCATCAGTGTTAGAGCTAAAATTAGCATGTTTAAAGTGATTTTCATGCTTCCAGGGGCTCGGGAAGTTAATTAAATACCATTTGGAGGCATTTAATGTTCGAGCAAAAACGGCTGATTTTCGACAAAAGAGATAACACCCCCCCATTACGTCATGCTTCAGAAATGTGGAAAATGGTCCGTTTTCAAATGTTTTATTTTTGAACGTCAGTTCACATTTGTAGGTGGATCATCAGTGTTAGAGCTAAAATTAGCATGTTTAAAGTGATTTTCATGCTTCCAGGGGCCCAAAACACAAGATTTATGGAATGGTTAAAAGTGCATGAAAATGGCCAATTTACTCACTCTGAGTTCTCAAAAAGGGTTTCTTCACCCCGGGAAGTTAATTAAATACCATTTGGAGGCATTTAATGTTCGAGCAAAAACGGCTGATTTTCGACAAAAGAGATAACACCCCCCCATTACGTCATGCTTCAGAAATGTGGAAAATGGTCCGTTTTCAAATGTTTTATTTTTGAACGTCAGTTCACATTTGTAGGTGGATCATCAGTGTTAGAGCTAAAATTAGCATGTTTAAAGTGATTTTCATGCTTCCAGGGGCCCAAAACACAAGATTTATGGAATGGTTAAAAGTGCATGAAAATGGCCAATTTACTCACTCTGAGTTCTCAAAAAGGGTTTCTTCACCCCGGGAAGTTAATTAAATACCATTTGGAGGCATTTAATGTTCGAGCAAAAACGGCTGATTTTCGACAAAAGAGATAACACCCCCCCATTACGTCATGCTTCAGAAATGTGGAAAATGGTCCATTTTCAAATGTTTTATTTTTGAACGTAAGTTCACATTTGTAGGTGGATCATCAGTGTTAGAGCTAAAATTAGCATGTTTAAAGTGATTTTCATGCTTCCAGGGGCTCGGGAAGTGAAATAAATACCATTTGGAGGCATTTAATGTTCGAGCAAAAACGGCTGATTTTCGACAAAAGAGATAACACCCCCCCATTACGTCATGCTTCAGAAATGTGGAAAATGGTCCGTTTTCAAATGTTTTATTTTTGAATGTCAGTTCACATTTGTAGGTGGATCATCAGTGTTAGAGCTAAAATTAGCATGTTTAAAGTGATTTTCATGCTTCCAGGGGCTCGGGAAGTTAATTAAATACCATTTGGAGGCATTTAATGTTCGAGCAAAAACGGCTGATTTTCGACAAAAGAGATAACACCCCCCCATTACGTCATGCTTCAGAAATGTGGAAAATGGTCCGTTTTCAAATGTTTTATTTTTGAACGTCAGTTCACATTTGTAGGTGGATCATCAGTGTTAGAGCTAAAATTAGCATGTTTAAAGTGATTTTCATGCTTCCAGGGGCCCAAAACACAAGATTTATGGAATGGTTAAAAGTGCATGAAAATGGCCAATTTACTCACTCTGAGTTCTCAAAAAGGGTTTCTTCACCCCGGGAAGTTAATTAAATACCATTTGGAGGCATTTAATGTTAGAGCAAAAACGGCTGATTTTCGACAAAAGAGATAACACCCCCCATTACGTCATGCTTCAGAAATGTGGAAAATGGTCCGTTTTCAAATGTTTTATTTTTGAACGTCAGTTCACATTTGTAGGTGGATCATCAGTGTTAGAGCTAAAATTAGCATGTTTAAAGTGATTTTCATGCTTCCAGGGGCTCGGGAAGTGAAATAAATACCATTTGGAGGCATTTAATGTTCGAGCAAAAACGGCTGATTTTCGACAAAAGAGATAACACCCCCCCATTACGTCATGCTTCAGAAATGTGGAAAATGGTCCGTTTTCAAATGTTTTGTTTTTGAACGTCAGTTCACATTTGTGGAAAGGGGCGACCAATCGGTCCCCCCGAACGTATGGCAGAGTACCACGATCCCCCCGGGAAGCCATTTTGGGCGGGAGGCGAGTCTCGGCTGGTATGACCGAAGCGGCGTAGCCGGGGCGCGCCTTTTCCCGCCCTTGAGTGGGTTGGCCTAGACACTAACGCGGCTGGCCACGCCCTTGGGGCAGGCAGGGGCGGGTTTACGCCCGCCCTGAAGACGGATAAAAGGAGAAACAAGACCGGAAGGGATCCTCTTGTTCCTGTGCTCTGAAGCTGCACCTCCTCGCTGCACGTGAGCTCGAGACGGAACGAAGAGCCAATTTTGAGCGTTGTAATCGTTCTTGTTTGTTTTTCAGATACTTTGTTGGAGAATGCCGAGGAAGGCGGGAAAGCGAATGACTACCGACCAGATGCTGCGTGTTCTCATGAAAGAGGTGTCCGACCTGAAGAGGCGAATGGATAAAGACGAGGGAGGGGGCCCGAAACGTCCTTTGGCGGGAGCAGCCCCGGAAGGAAAAGGCAAGAGGCCCAGGAGGGGAGCAGCTGGGGGAGACATCCCGAGTCCCAGTGTCCCGCTCGAGGCACCCACTCCCGTGCCGGAGGAAGGGAATCCGATTCCCGTTGTGGTCACCCCCGTGTCCGGGGAAGATATGCCGCCCGAGCTGGCGGCACAATTAGCAGCGTGGTTGGGAAAAGGTAGCGAGGGGGCCACGGCTGTCGACGCGCAGGTGTTGATGAAGCAACTGCGTGAAACTCGGGAAGCAGCGACGGTATCCACGCCGGCTGCGGCCGCAGAGAAGCCACGAGGGACGGTTTTAGTCGCAGAGACAGTGTCCGGTGCAGGTAAGCGACCATTGCCGATTGCGAGGGAGGAGTCGGCACCCTCTCGAAGGGAGAAGTTGGGCCAGCACGTCCCTTTAGCTATTAAGGAAAGGATATGGGCAGGGGAGTATGTAAACATCTTCTCGTTGCTTACTGATCATTATGAGATGGAGCATGTTAAGGGTCAGAAGGACCTCATGCATCCGAGTGTTTGGCACGCAAAGATGGACGCCTTTAAGGTAAATGAGAACATTGGCAATTGGGGCAAGGCGTGGGGGGTTTTCACATCGATCCTGGGAGAACGAAGGCCCGAATTGCTACCCGAATTGCCGATTTATCAGTCACGAATCATGGGGTACTCTGTATCACACGAGGGTAATCATTGGTTCTGCTATGATAATATTTTCAGAAAAGCAAAAGAACATGATAAAAACTTAACTTGGGATTGTTATGATTCTGTGTCCTGGTCCAAAATGAAGGATACTGGTATGTTGAAATTGCCATTGGTGGGGAGTAACGTGGGCGAATCCTCCCGTCAGTATGCGGGGACGCCCTTTCGCTCAGGTACGGGTACCGACAATCACTCGAGGCCTACCGTCAATGCAGGTAAAAAGGGGATTTGTTGGAACTTTAACAGGGGCAAATGTACTAGGCCCCAGGGGTCGTGCAAATTTAGACACGAATGTAGTGGGTGTGGGCAATCATCCCATCCTGAGTCCACGTGCAGAGCCAAAACGGGTGATAACGGGGTAGAGGAGGTGCCAAACAGGTCTAACATAGTCCGAGGGGCGCCTTTACCTACCCCGATTGATACCTTGGCAATGATTCCCTGGCTCAGCGAATACCCGGATCGTGCTTCCGCTGGGGTGGTGCGGAACGGGTTTTCATATGGTTTCCGCATCCCAGTGGGGGACTTTCAGGGTGTGGAAAAATGCAGAAATCAGATATCGGTCTTGCAGCATACGCCTGTGGTACAGGAAAAGATCCGGAAGGAGGTTGCTCGAGGTCGAGTCGCCGGTCCGTTTAGTGTACCCCCGGTTGCTAACTTTGTTTGTTCTCCTTTAGGGGTGGTTCCCAAGAAGGACCCGGGTGAGTTTCGGCTGATACATAATTTATCAGCCCCACGTGGTCTTTCCGTGAACGAGGCGATAGACCCTGAAATGTGTTCGGTGCGGTACGCATCCTTCGATGAGGCCGTAGCCATTTTGAATCGCCTGGGGCCCGGTGCGCTGATGGCAAAATCTGATATCGAGTCAGCGTTCCGGTTGCTCCCGGTACATCCAGACGATCAGCGTCTCCTGGGATTCATGTGTCAGGGTCAATATTACATGGATAAGTGTATGCCGATGGGATGCTCGATATCTTGTGCCTATTTCGAGAAATTCAGTAGTTTCCTACAATGGGTCTTCACAAAGAAGACGGGTTTCCAACATGTGATGCATAATCTAGATGATTTCTTGTTCCTGGGGGCAGCCGGGGATCCGGAATGTGGGCAGGCTTTAGCCGCATTCTGTGTTTTGATGAATCAGTTTGGCGTGCCACTGGCACCAGGTAAGACTGTGGGTCCTTCGACTTGCCTCGAGTTTCTGGGGATCGAGTTAGACTCCAGAGAAGGTTGTTTCCGTTTACCAGGTGATAAAGTGTTAAAGTTCAGGGCATCCCTGCAACTGTGTATGAGCGAATCTAAGGTTAAACTGCATCAATTACAGCAGTTAGTGGGACAATTGAATTTCGCCCTAAGAGTCATACCAATGGCCCGCCCTTTTTCCCGTTCGATCGCTCAAGCCATGGTCGGACTGAAGGAGGGCCATCATCGCACAAGGCTCTCGGCAGAGGTCCGCCAGGACATGCGCATTTGGTTGGCATTTTTGGCTGATTTCAATGGTCGAGTCGTCTGGAACAAACCGGCCGTGTCCTCTGAGGAGCTGGGGCTGTGGACAGACTCGGCAGGGAGCATAGGTTTTGGTGCCATTTTCGGTACCCGATGGTCTGCACAAAAATGGCCGGCATGGTGGCATGACAGTGGACTGACAAGTAACATTGCTTTCCTGGAACTTTTCCCCATTTTGGTGGCCCTAAGAACGTGGCCCGAAGGGTTCAAAGATCACTCTGTGGTATTTTGGTCTGACAATATGACCGTGGTTGAGTGTATCAATAGCCAGGCAGCACGATGCAAATGGATTTTGAGGCTGCTTAAAGAAATCGTATTACTGTGTATGCAATTGAATGTGCTATTCAAAGCAAGACATGTCCCGGGGGTAATGAACCAGGCGGCTGATGCCCTTTCTCGTTTTCGTATGCAGGCCTTCTGGGGTTTTCTTCCCACGGCGGACCCGGAGCCGGCACCCTTTCCCGAAGCTCTCTGGTCTCTCGGTGCCCCGAACTTCGTAACCTCGTGGGAGAGAGTTTAGCACCCAGGACGAGGAAGGAATATGAAGGGGCGTTCCGGTCCTATTTAGCCTTTTTGGGGACTGCTAGTGAGGAGCTTTGGGGCCAGGAGGAATGGGTAGTGAACTTTCTGATGTCTTTACATCTGGCAGGGAAATCGGTGGCCACGGCCCAGAGGCATCGGGCTGCCATTTCCTTTGTTGCTAGGGCTCATGGGATACAGGACCCGACAGCGTCTTTCGTTGTGCAAAAAGCGCTACGTGGGTGGCAACGCCTTGAGGGTCGCAGAGTAGACGAGAGGCGCCCGATAGGTTTGGATAGGTTGGCCCAGTTATTATCCAGACTCCCTACAACATGTTCGTCTCACTTTGAGACAGTGTTATTCCGAGCCGCTTTTACGCTGGCATTTCATGGAGCTATGCGGGTAAGCAAATTAGTGGCGAGGAACAAGCAGGATGTTACGGGAGGGCTGTGCGCAGAGCACGTTCAAATCAGAGGGGAGACAATGACTGTCTCGTTTGTAAGGTCCAAGACCGATCAGAGCGGGATGGGCGACTGCATAATTATACGCAGGATTCCCGGGTCGTCCATGTGCCCAGTGAAGTGTTTAGAGGATTATTTAACACAAAGGGTGGCATCATGGGGGGGGACCTTGTTGAGACACGCGGACGCCACCCCACTGACAAGGTTTCAGTTTCAGCGGGTGCTTGCGATGTCAATTACAGCTGCGGGCTTGAACCCGGGCGAGTTTGGGACCCATTCCTTTCGGATAGGGGCTGCTACAGAGGCTACAGCCAGGGGTCTGAATGTAGAACAAGTTAAACGTGTGGGGCGTTGGTCCTCCAATTGTTATAAAAGGTATGTGCATTTGCACATGTTGTGAAGCTGTAATGATGTACTCACGCTTCTTGTTTTGTTTGGTTTTCAGTTACGCAAGCCTACGAGGCGGGGCGGACTATGCAGTCGACCCAACACCGGGACAGTGGTCAGACATCACCGGCTATGAAAAAGGAGGTGTGGGTCGTGGGCCACTCATACGTGAGGCGTGCCGCGGACGTATTCAAGGCAGGTGACATGGTGCACGTGGCTGGGGAATACGGGTACAGTGTGTCCTTCTACGGAAAGGGCGGTCTCTGTATTGACCAGTTTCAATCATTTTTCGAGGGTTTGCTAGGGCGGACGAGGTCACCGCCGTCTGTAGTCATAGTACATCTTGGGGGCAATGATTTGGTCACCACTGGTAGACGACTTCTCCTGGAGGCGATGCTTTCCACTGTAAGTTGGTTAGCGAGGAGAGTTCCAGGGTGCACAATTGCGTGGTCCCATATGATCCCACGAAAAGTGTGGCGGGGGGCTATTTCTGTTTCTGCTTTAAATCACTCGGTGAGAAAAATTAATAACAAAGTGAGTAGGTTGTTCCGGTCCAATGCACTGCATTCTATTTCGCATGGGTGTATTAATGATGACAGTATGTATTTGGGGGACGGTGTTCATTTGTCTCGGGTGGGGAATGAGTTACTCATAGGAGACTTCATAGCTTGGCTAAAGATGTTAAAACAAGACCTTTAGATAGGAGTTTGGTGGGGGGTCCGGATAGCCGGTCAACTATCCGGACCTGTGGCAGTAAGGTCATGATCGGTGAGCACTAATTGGAAGATCCCTATGAGTGGGCGTTACCCATTACGGATGGGGGCGCTCGGGGGAGGTGGCCATTGGCCCCTCAACGGGGAGGCGGTCCCTTCTAAGGATGGGTCGCCGAAAGGAAAGGGAAGGCGGTCAAGGCCCCTTCATGGGTAGGAGGGGTTACAGCCCCCTCCTGGTGAATTTCCCGGGGCCAGGACGTCTGCGACGGCAGATGTGGTAAGTTGTGTGGGGTGTGGGGGGGTCTACGCTACCTTCTAGATACCTCACACAAGCCTCGTACGACCTTTAAGTGGCGTCGAGTTTTACTGGGGCCCCCGTCAAGTCAAGGGAAATTGGTAGTTGCACTTGAGGTATGCCTCCGTGCCGCCCCTCACAAGGGAGGGGGATATGTCTGGGTTAGGGATCTTGACACCGGTTACGACCTTGCCGTTGGCCCTTAAACGTTAGGATGTACAATTTCAAAATTTCAAGTAAATGTTTTGTAGGATGTTAGTTCGGCTAGGAGAACCTTTGTATTAGAGGATATGTTAAGGTTAGCCAAACATCGCAATGTGTTAATGAAATTGTACATAATATGAAACTGTTAATTTTAATGTTTTTATTTTGTTTCATATTTTAATAAATACGGCCGGGAAGGGTAACTCCCTTCCCGACTTCCAAAAGTTCAAGAACGGTTTCCGGTTTCCCATCCTTGGGGAGTGTGTTGAGAGGGGGTGGCGGGTATCTCAGCCATATGGAAAGGAGCGACCAATCGGTCCCCCCGAACGTATGGCAGAGTACCACGATCCCCCCGGGAAGCCATTTTGGGCGGGAGGCGAGTCTCGGCTGGTATGCCCGAAGCGGCGTAGCCGGGGCACGCCTTTTCCCGCCCTTGAGTGGGTTGGCCTAGACACTAACGCGGCTGGCCACGCCCTTGGGGCAGGCAGGGGCGGGTTTACGCCCGCCCTGAAGACGGATAAAAGGAGAAACAAGACCGGAAGGCATCCTCTTGTTCCTGTGCTCTGAAGCTGCACCTCCTCGCTGCACGTGAGCTCGAGACGGAACGAAGAGCCAATTTTGACCCACCCACCAGCCCCTGAAGACAGCGAGTGGTTTTAATAAAGATTGATGGATAACTGTGATTTTCGTTTACAGGTTGTGGTATTATCGTGAAGATTTTGAGTATGCAATAAAGAATGGTCGATTTGCGTTATGTTTTGGCAAATAAAGTAATTCTGCTTTAGTGTTCATCAGTACGCATGCGTTTGAATAAAGTTGTTGTTGCTACTGTTGGTTAGATGTAGTCATTTAGTATTTAGTTAGCATTGTCGTATTTATTTTGGTCGGGCGGTAAGGTCATGATCGGTGAGCACTAATTGGAAGATCCCTATGAGTGGGCGTTACCCATTACGGATGGGGGCGCTCGGGGGAGGTGGCCATTGGCCCCTCAACGGGGAGGCGGTCCCTTCTAAGGATGGGTCGCCGAAAGGAAAGGGAAGGCGGTCAAGGCCCCTTCATGGGTAGGAGGGGTTACAGCCCCCTCCTGGTGAATTTCCCGGGGCCAGGACGTCTGCGACGGCAGATGTGGTAAGTTGTGTGGGGTGTGGGGGGGGGTCTACGCTACCTTCTAGATACCTCACACGAGCCTCGTACGACCTTTAAGTGGCGTCGAGTTTTACTGGGGCCCCCGTCAAGTCAAGGGAAATTGGTAGTTGCACTTGAGGTATGCCTCCGTGCCGCCCCTCACAAGGGAGGGGGATATGTCTGGGTTAGGGATCTTGACACCGGTTACGACCTTGCCGTTGGCCCTTAAACGTTAGGATGTACAATTTCAAAATTTCAAGTAAATGTTTTGTAGGATGTTAGTTCGGCTAGGAGAACCTTTGTATTAGAGGATATGTTAAGGTTAGCCAAACATCGCAATGTGTTAATGAAATTGTACATAATATGAAACTGTTAATTTTAATGTTTTTATTTTGTTTCATATTTTAATAAATACGGCCGGGAAGGGTAACTCCCTTCCCGACTTCCAAAAGTTCAAGAACGGTTTCCGGTTTCCCATCCTTGGGGAGTGTGTTGAGAGGGGGTGGCGGGTATCTCAGCCATATAGGTGGATCATCAGTGTTAGAGCTAAAATTAGCATGTTTAAAGTGATTTTCATGCTTCCAGGGGCTCGGGAAGTTAATTAAATACCATTTGGAGGCATTTAATGTTCGAGCAAAAACGGCTGATTTTCGACAAAAGAGATAACACCCCCCCATTACGTCATGCTTCAGAAATGTGGAAAATGGTCCGTTTTCAAATGTTTTATTTTTGAACGTCAGTTCACATTTGTAGGTGGATCATCAGTGTTAGAGCTACAATTAGCATGTTTAAAGTGATTTTCATGCTTCCAGGGGCCCAAAACACAAGATTTATGGAATGGTTAAAAGTGCATGAAAATGGCCAATTTACTCACTCTGAGTTCTCAAAAAGGGTTTCTTCACCCCGGGAAGTTAATTAAATACCATTTGGAGGCATTTAATGTTCGAGCAAAAACGGCTGATTTTCGACAAAAGAGATAACACCCCCCCATTACGTCATGCTTCAGAAATGTGGAAAATGGTCCGTTTTCAAATGTTTTATTTTTGAACGTAAGTTCACATTTGTAGGTGGATCATCAGTGTTAGAGCTAAAATTAGCATGTTTAAAGTGATTTTCATGCTTCCAGGGGCTCGGGAAGTTAATTAAATACCATTTGGAGGCATTTAATGTTCGAGCAAAACCGGCTGATTTTCGACAAAAGAGATAACACCCCCCCATTACGTCATGCTTCAGAAATGTGGAAAATGGTCCGTTTTCAAATGTTTTATTTTTGAACGTCAGTTCACATTTGTAGGTGGATCATCAGTGTTAGAGCTAAAATTAGCATGTTTAAAGTGATTTTCATGCTTCCAGGGGCCCAAAACACAAGATTTATGGAATGGTTAAAAGTGCATGAAAATGGCCAATTTACTCACTCTGAGTTCTCAAAAAGGGTTTCTTCACCCCGGGAAGTTAATTAAATACCATTTGGAGGCATTTAATGTTAGAGCAAAAACGGCTGATTTTCGACAAAAGAGATAACACCCCCCCATTACGTCATGCTTCAGAAATGTGGAAAATGGTCCGTTTTCAAATGTTTTATTTTTGAACGTCAGTTCACATTTGTAGGTGGATCATCAGTGTTAGAGCTAAAATTAGCATGTTTAAAGTGATTTTCATGCTTCCAGGGGCTCGGGAAGTGAAATAAATACCATTTGGAGGCATTTAATGTTCGAGCAAAAACGGCTGATTTTCGACAAAAGAGATAACACCCCCCCATTACGTCATGCTTCAGAAATGTGGAAAATGGTCCATTTTCAAATGTTTTATTTTTGAACGTCAGTTCACATTTGTAGGTGGATCATCAGTGTTAGAGCTAAAATTAGCATGTTTAAAGTGATTTTCATGCTTCCAGGGGCTCGGGAAGTTAATTAAATACCATTTGGAGGCATTTAATGTTCGAGCAAAAACGGCTGATTTTCGACAAAAGAGATAACACCCCCCCATTACGTCATGCTTCAGAAATGTGGAAAATGGTCCGTTTTCAAATGTTTTATTTTTGAACGTCAGTTCACATTTGTAGGTGGATCATCAGTGTTAAAGCTAAAATTAGCATGTTTAAAGTGATTTTCATGCTTCCAGGGGCCCAAAACACAAGATTTATGGAATGGTTAAAAGTGCATGAAAATGGCCAATTTACTCACTCTGAGTTCTCAAAAAGGGTTTCTTCACCCCGGGAAGTTAATTAAATACCATTTGGAGGCATTTAATGTTAGAGCAAAAACGGCTGATTTTCGACAAAAGAGATAACACCCCCCCAGTACGTCATGCTTCAGAAATGTGGAAAATGGTCCTTTTTCAAATGTTTTATTTTTGAACGTCAGTTCACATTTGTAGGTGGATCATCAGTGTTAGAGCTAAAATTAGCATGTTTAAAGTGATTTTCATGCTTCCAGGGGCTCGGGAAGTTAATTAAATACCATTTGGAGGCATTTAATGTTCGAGCAAAAACGGCTGATTTTCGACAAAAGAGATAACACCCCCCCATTACGTCATGCTTCAGAAATGTGGAAAATGGTCCGTTTTCAAATGTTTTATTTTTGAACGTCAGTTCACATTTGTAGGTGGATCATCAGTGTTAGAGCTAAAATTAGCATGTTTAAAGTGATTTTCATGCTTCCAGGGGCCCAAAACACAAGATTTATGGAATGGTTAAAAGTGCATGAAAATGGCCAATTTACTCACTCTGAGTTCTCAAAAAGGGTTTCTTCACCCCGGGAAGTTAATTAAATACCATTTGGAGGCATTTAATGTTCGAGCAAAAACGGCTGATTTTCGACAAAAGAGATAACACCCCCCCATTACGTCATGCTTCAGAAATGTGGAAAATGGTCCGTTTTCAAATGTTTCATTTTTGAACGTCAGTTCACATTTGTAGGTGGATCATCAGTGTTAGAGCTAAAATTAGCATGTTTAAAGTGATTTTCATGCTTCCAGGGGCTCTGGAAGTTAATTAAATACCATTTGGAGGCATTTAATGTTCGAGCAAAAACGGCTGATTTTCGACAAAAGAGATAACACCCCCCCATTACGTCATGCTTCAGAAATGTGAAAAATGGTCCGTTTTCAAATGTTTGATTTTTGAACGTCAGTTCACATTTGTAGGTGGATCATCAGTGTTAGAGCTAAAATTAGCATGTTTAAAGTGATTTTCATGCTTCCAGGGGCCCAAAACACAAGATTTATGGAATGGTTAAAAGTGCATGAAAATGGCCAATTTACTCACTCTGAGTTCTCAAAAAGGGTTTCTTCACCCCGGGAAGTTAATTAAATACCATTTGGAGGCATTTAATGTTCGAGCAAAAACGGCTGATTTTCGACAAAAGAGATAACACCCCCCCATTACGTCATGCTTCAGAAATGTGGAAAATGGTCCGTTTTCAAATGTTTTATTTTTGAACGTCAGTTCACATTTGTAGGTGGATCATCAGTGTTAGAGCTAAAATTAGCATGTTTAAAGTGATTTTCATGCTTCCAGGGGCTCGGGAAGTGAAATAAATACCATTTGGAGGCATTTAATGTTCGAGCAAAAACGGCTGATTTTCGACAAAAGAGATAACACCCCCCCATTACGTCATGCTTCAGAAATGTGGAAAATGGTCCATTTTCAAATGTTTTATTTTTGAACGTCAGTTCACATTTGTAGGTGGATCATCAGTGTTAGAGCTAAAATTAGCATGTTTAAAGTGATTTTCATGCTTCCAGGGGCTCGGGAAGTTAATTAAATACCATTTGGAGGCATTTAATGTTCGAGCAAAAACGGCTGATTTTCGACAAAAGAGATAACACCCCCCCATTACGTCATGCTTCAGAAATGTGGAAAATGGTCCGTTTTCAAATGTTTTATTTTTGAACGTCAGTTCACATTTGTAGGTGGATCATCAGTGTTAAAGCTAAAATTAGCATGTTTAAAGTGATTTTCATGCTTCCAGGGGCCCAAAACACAAGATTTATGGAATGGTTAAAAGTGCATGAAAATGGCCAATTTACTCACTCTGAGTTCTCAAAAAGGGTTTCTTCACCCCGGGAAGTTAATTAAATACCATTTGGAGGCATTTAATGTTAGAGCAAAAACGGCTGATTTTCGACAAAAGAGATAACACCCCCCAGTACGTCATGCTTCAGAAATGTGGAAAATGGTCCGTTTTCAAATGTTTTATTTTTGAACGTCAGTTCACATTTGTAGGTGGATCATCAGTGTTAGAGCTAAAATTAGCATGTTTAAAGTGATTTTCATGCTTCCAGGGGCTCGGGAAGTTAATTAAATACCATTTGGAGGCATTTAATGTTCGAGCAAAAACGGCTGATTTTCGACAAAAGAGATAACACCCCCCCCATTACGTCATGCTTCAGAAATGTGGAAAATGGTCCGTTTTCAAATGTTTTATTTTTGAACGTCTGTTCACATTTGTAGGTGGATCATCAGTGTTAGAGCTAAAATTAGCATGTTTAAAGTGATTTTCATGCTTCCAGGGGCCCAAAACACAAGATTTATGGAATGGTTAAAAGTGCATGAAAATGGCCAATTTACTCACTCTGAGTTCTCAAAAAGGGTTTCTTCACCCCGGGAAGTTAATTAAATACCATTTGGAGGCATTTAATGTTCGAGCAAAAACGGCTGATTTTCGACAAAAGAGATAACACCCCCCCATTACGTCATGCTTCAGAAATGTGGAAAATGGTCCTTTTTCAAATGTTTTATTTTTGAACGTCAGTTCACATTTGTAGGTGGATCATCAGTGTTAGAGCTAAAATTAGCATGTTTAAAGTGATTTTCATGCTTCCAGGGGCCCAAAACACAAGATTTATGGAATGGTTAAAAGTGCATGAAAATGGCCAATTTACTCACTCTGAGTTCTCAAAAAGGGTTTCTTCACCCCGGGAAGTTAATTAAATACCATTTGGAGGCATTTAATGTTCGAGCAAAAACGGCTGATTTTCGACAAAAGAGATAACACCCCCGCATTACGTCATGCTTCAGAAATGTGGAACATGGTCCGTTTTCAAATGTTTTATTTTTGAACGTCAGTTCACATTTGTAGGTGGATCATCAGTGTTAGAGCTAAAATTAGCATGTTTAAAGTGATTTTCATGCTTCCAGGGGCCCAAAACACAAGATTTATGGAATGGTTAAAAGTGCATGAAAATGGCCAATTTACTCACTCTGAGTTCTCAAAAAGGGTTTCTTCACCCCGGGAAGTTAATTAAATACCATTTGGAGGCATTTAATGTTCGAGCAAAAACGGCTGATTTTCGACAAAAGAGATAACACCCCCCCATTACGTCATGCTTCAGAAATGTGGAAAATGGTCCGTTTTCAAATGTTTTATTTTTGAACGTCAGTTCACATTTGTAGGTGGATCATCAGTGTTAGAGCTAAAATTAGCATGTTTAAAGTGATTTTCATGCTTCCAGGGGCCCAAAACACAAGATTTATGTAATGGTTAAAAGTGCATGAAAATGGCCAATTTACTCACTCTGAGTTCTCAAAAAGGGTTTCTTCCCCCGGGAAGTTAATTAAATACCATTTGGAGGCATTTAATGTTCGAGCAAAAACGGCTGATTTTTGACAAAAGAGATAACACCCCCCCATTACGTCATGCTTCAGAAATGTGGAAAATGGTCCGTTTTCAAATGTTTTATTTTTGAACGTCAGTTCACATTTGTAGGTGGATCATCAGTGTTAGAGCTAAAATTAGCATGTTTAAAGTGATTTTCATGCTTCCAGGGGCTCGGGAAGTTAATTAAATACCATTTGGAGGCATTTAATGTTCGAGCAAAAACGGCTGATTTTCGACAAAAGAGATAACACCCCCCCATTACGTCATGCTTCAGAAATGTGGAAAATGGTCCGTTTTCAAATGTTTTATTTTTGAACGTCAGTTCACATTTGTAGGTGGATCATCAGTGTTAGAGCTAAAATTAGCATGTTTAAAGTGATTTTCATGCTTCCAGGGGCCCAAAACACAAGATTTATGGAATGGTTAAAAGTGCATGAAAATGGCCAATTTACTCACTCTGAGTTCTCAAAAAGGGTTTCTTCACCCCGGGAAGTTAATTAAATACCATTTAGAGGCATTTAATGTTAGAGCAAAAACGGCTGATTTTCGACAAAAGAGATAACACCCCCCCATTACGTCATGCTTCAGAAATGTGGAAAATGGTCCGTTTTCAAATGTTTTATTTTTGAACGTCAGTTCACATTTGTAGGTGGATCATCAGTGTTAGAGCTAAAATTAGCATGTTTAAGGTGATTTTCATGCTTCCAGGGGCTCGGGAAGTGAAATAAATACCATTTGGAGGCATTTAATGTTCGAGCAAAAACGGCTGATTTTCGACAAAAGAGATAACACCCCCCCATTACGTCATGCTTCAGAAATGTGGAAAATGGTCCGTTTTCAAATGTTTTATTTTTGAACGTCAGTTCACATTTGTAGGTGGATCATCAGTGTTAGAGCTAAAATTAGCATGTTTAAAGTGATTTTCATGCTTCCAGGGGCCCAAAACACAAGATTTATGGAATGGTTAAAAGTGCATGAAAATGGCCAATTTACTCACTCTGAGTTCTCAAAAAGGGTTTCTTCACCCCGGGAAGTTAATTAAATACCATTTGGAGGCATTTAATGTTAGAGCAAAAACGGCTGATTTTCGACAAAAGAGATAACACCCCCCCATTACGTCATGCTTCAGAAATGTGGAAAATGGTCCGTTTTCAAATGTTTTATTTTTGAACGTCAGTTCACATTTGTAGGTGGATCATCAGTGTTAGAGCTAAAATTAGCATGTTTAAGGTGATTTTCATGCTTCCAGGGGCTCGGGAAGTGAAATAAATACCATTTGGAGGCATTTAATGTTCGAGCAAAAACGGCTGATTTTCGACAAAAGAGATAACACCCCCCCATTACGTCATGCTTCAGAAATGTGGAAAATGGTCCGTTTTCAAATGTTTTATTTTTGAACGTCAGTTCACATTTGTAGGTGGATCATCAGTGTTAGAGCTAAAATTAGCATGTTTAAAGTGATTTTCATGCTTCCAGGGGCCCAAAACACAAGATTTATGTAATGGTTAAAAGTGCATGAAAATGGCCAATTTACTCACTCTGAGTTCTCAAAAAGGGTTTCTTCCCCCGGGAAGTTAATTAAATACCATTTGGAGGCATTTAATGTTCGAGCAAAAACGGCTGATTTTTGACAAAAGAGATAACACCCCCCCATTACGTCATGCTTCAGAAATGTGGAAAATGGTCCGTTTTCAAATGTTTTATTTTTGAACGTCAGTTCACATTTGTAGGTGGATCATCAGTGTTAGAGCTAAAATTAGCATGTTTAAAGTGATTTTCATGCTTCCAGGGGCTCGGGAAGTTAATTAAATACCATTTGGAGGCATTTAATGTTCGAGCAAAAACGGCTGATTTTCGACAAAAGAGATAACACCCCCCCATTACGTCATGCTTCAGAAATGTGGAAAATGGTCCGTTTTCAAATGTTTTATTTTTGAACGTCAGTTCACATTTGTAGGTGGATCATCAGTGTTAGAGCTAAAATTAGCATGTTTAAAGTGATTTTCATGCTTCCAGGGGCCCAAAACACAAGATTTATGGAATGGTTAAAAGTGCATGAAAATGGCCAATTTACTCACTCTGAGTTCTCAAAAAGGGTTTCTTCACCCCGGGAAGTTAATTAAATACCATTTGGAGGCATTTAATGTTAGAGCAAAAACGGCTGATTTTCGACAAAAGAGATAACACCCCCCCATTACGTCATGCTTCAGAAATGTGGAAAATGGTCCGTTTTCAAATGTTTTATTTTTGAACGTCAGTTCACATTTGTAGGTGGATCATCAGTGTTAGAGCTAAAATTAGCATGTTTAAGGTGATTTTCATGCTTCCAGGGGCTCGGGAAGTGAAATAAATACCATTTGGAGGCATTTAATGTTCGAGCAAAAACGGCTGATTTTCGACAAAAGAGATAACACCCCCCCATTAGGTCATGCTTCAGAAATGTGGAAAATGGTCCGTTTTCAAATGTTTTATTTTTGAACGTCAGTTCACATTTGTAGGTGGATCATCAGTGTTAGAGCTAAAATTAGCATGTTTAAAGTGATTTTCATGCTTCCAGGGGCTCGGGAAGTTAATTAAATACCATTTGGAGGCATTTAATGTTCGAGCAAAAACGGCTGATTTTCGACAAAAGAGATAACACCCCCCCATTACGTCATGCTTCAGAAATGTGGAAAATGGTCCGTTTTCAAATGTTTTATTTTTGAACGTCAGTTCACATTTGTAGGTGGATCATCAGTGTTAAAGCTAAAATTAGCATGTTTAAAGTGATTTTCATGCTTCCAGGGGCCCAAAACACAAGATTTATGGAATGGTTAAAAGTGCATGAAAATGGCCAATTTACTCACTCTGAGTTCTCAAAAAGGGTTTCTTCACCCCGGGAAGTTAATTAAATACCATTTGGAGGCATTTAATGTTAGAGCAAAAACGGCTGATTTTCGACAAAAGAGATAACACCCCCCATTACGTCATGCTTCAGAAATGTGGAAAATGGTCCGTTTTCAAATGTTTTATTTTTGAACGTCAGTTCACATTTGTAGGTGGATCATCAGTGTTAGAGCTAAAATTAGCATGTTTAAAGTGATTTTCATGCTTCCAGGGGCCCAAAACACAAGATTTATGGAATGGTTAAAAGTGCATGAAAATGGCCAATTTACTCACTCTGAGTTCTCAAAAAGGGTTTCTTCACCCCGGGAAGTTAATTAAATACCATTTGGAGGCATTTAATGTTCGAGCAAAAACGGCTGATTTTCGACAAAAGAGATAACACCCCCCCATTACGTCATGCTTCAGAAATGTGGAAAATGGTCCGTTTTCAAATGTTTTATTTTTGAACGTAAGTTCACATTTGTAGGTGGATCATCAGTGTTAGAGCTAAAATTAGCATGTTTAAAGTGATTTTCATGCTTCCAGGGGCCCAAAACACAAGATTTATGGAATGGTTAAAAGTGCATGAAAATGGCCAATTTACTCACTCTGAGTTCTCAAAAAGGGTTTCTTCACCCCGGGAAGTTAATTAAATACCATTTGGAGGCATTTAATGTTCGAGCAAAAACGGCTGATTTTCGACAAAAGAGATAACACCCCCCCATTACGTCATGCTTCAGAAATGTGGAAAATGGTCCGTTTTCAAATGTTTTATTTTTGAACGTCAGTTCACATTTGTAGGTGGATCATCAGTGTTAGAGCTAAAATTAGCATGTTTAAAGTGATTTTCATGCTTCCAGGGGCCCAAAACACAAGATTTATGTAATGGTTAAAAGTGCATGAAAATGGCCAATTTACTCACTCTGAGTTCTCAAAAAGGGTTTCTTCCCCCGGGAAGTTAATTAAATACCATTTGGAGGCATTTAATGTTCGAGCAAAAACGGCTGATTTTTGACAAAAGAGATAACACCCCCCCATTACGTCATGCTTCAGAAATGTGGAAAATGGTCCGTTTTCAAATGTTTTATTTTTGAACGTCAGTTCACATTTGTAGGTGGATCATCAGTGTTAGAGCTAAAATTAGCATGTTTAAAGTGATTTTCATGCTTCCAGGGGCTCGGGAAGTTAATTAAATACCATTTGGAGGCATTTAATGTTCGAGCAAAAACGGCTGATTTTCGACAAAAGAGATAACACCCCCCCATTACGTCATGCTTCAGAAATGTGGAAAATGGTCCGTTTTCAAATGTTTTATTTTTGAACGTCAGTTCACATTTGTAGGTGGATCATCAGTGTTAGAGCTAAAATTAGCATGTTTAAAGTGATTTTCATGCTTCCAGGGGCTTGGGAAGTTAATTAAATACCATTTGGAGGCATTTAATGTTCGAGCAAAAACGGCTGATTTTCGACAAAAGAGATAACACCCCCCCATTACGTCATGCTTCAGAAATGTGGAAAATGGTCCGTTTTCAAATGTTTCATTTTAGAACGTCAGTTCACATTTGTAGGTGGATCATCAGTGTTAGAGCTAAAATTAGCATGTTTAAAGTGATTTTCATGCTTCCAGGGGCCCAAAACACAAGATTTATGGAATGGTTAAAAGTGCATGAAAATGGCCAATTTACTCACTCTGAGTTCTCAAAAAGGGTTTCTTCACCCCGGGAAGTTAATTAAATACCATTTGGAGGCATTTAATGTTCGAGCAAAAACGGCTGATTTTCGACAAAAGAGATAACACCCCCCCATTACGGCATGCTTCAGAAATGTGGAAAATGGTCCGTTTTCAAATGTTTTATTTTTGAACGTCAGTTCACATTTGTAGGTGGATCATCAGTGTTAGAGCTAAAATTAGCATGTTTAAAGTGATTTTCATGCTTCCAGGGGCCCAAAACACAAGATTTATGGAATGGTTAAAAGTGCATGAAAATGGCCAATTTACTCACTCTGAGTTCTCAAAAAGGGTTTCTTCACCCCGGGAAGTTAATTAAATACCATTTGGAGGCATTTAATGTTCGAGCAAAAACGGCTGATTTTCGACAAAAGAGATAACACCCCCCCCATTACGTCATGCTTCAGAAATGTGGAAAATGGTCCGTTTTCAAATGTTTCATTTTTGAACGTCAGTTCACATTTGTAGGTGGATCATCAGTGTTAGAGCTAAAATTAGCATGTTTAAAGTGATTTTCATACTTCCAGGGGCCCAAAACACAAGATTTATGGAATGGTTAAAAGTGCATGAAAATGGCCAATTTACTCACTCTGAGTTCTCAAAAAGGGTTTCTTCACCCCGGGAAGTTAATTAAATACCATTTGGAGGCATTTAATGTTCGAGCAAAAACGGCTGATTTTCGACAAAAGAGATAACACCCCCCCATTACGTCATGCTTCAGAAATGTGGAAAATGGTCCGTTTTCAAATGTTTTATTTTTGAACGTCAGTTCACATTTGTAGGTGGATCATCAGTGTTAGAGCTAAAATTAGCATGTTTAAAGTGATTTTCATGCTTCCAGGGGCCCAAAACACAAGATTTATGGAATGGTTAAAAGTGCATGAAAATGGCCAATTTACTCACTCTGAGTTCTCAAAAAGGGTTTCTTCACCCCGGGAAGTTAATTAAATACCATTTGGAGGCATTTAATGTTCGAGCAAAAACGGCTGATTTTCGACAAAAGAGATAACACCCCCCTATTACGTCATGCTTCAGAAATGTGGAAAATGGTCCGTTTTCAAATGTTTTATTTTTGAACGTCAGTTCACATTTGTAGGTGGATCATCAGTGTTAGAGCTAAAATTAGCATGTTTAAAGTGATTTTCATGCTTCCAGGGGCCCAAAACACAAGATTTATGGAATGGTTAAAAGTGCATGAAAATGGCCAATTTACTCACTCTGAGTTCTCAAAAAGGGTTTCTTCACCCCGGGAAGTTAATTAAATACCATTTGGAGGCATTTAATGTTCGAGCAAAAACGGCTGATTTTCGACAAAAGAGATAACACCCCCCATTACGTCATGCTTCAGAAATGTGGAAAATGGTCCGTTTTCAAATGTTTTATTTTTGAACGTCAGTTCACATTTGTAGGTGGATCATCAGTGTTAGAGCTAAAATTAGCATGTTTAAAGTGATTTTCATGCTTCCAGGGGCCCAAAACACAAGATTTATGGAATGGTTAAAAGTGCATGAAAATGGCCAATTTACTCACTCTGAGTTCTCAAAAAGGGTTTCTTCACCCCGGGAAGTTAATTAAATACCATTTGGAGGCATTTAATGTTCGAGCAAAAACGGCTGATTTTCGACAAAAGAGATAACACCCCCCCATTACGTCATGCTTCAGAAATGTGGAAAATGGTCCGTTTTCAAATGTTTTATTTTTGAACGTAAGTTCACATTTGTAGGTGGATCATCAGTGTTAGAGCTAAAATTAGCATGTTTAAAGTGATTTTCATGCTTCCAGGGGCCCAAAACACAAGATTTATGGAATGGTTAAAAGTGCATGAAAATGGCCAATTTACTCACTCTGAGTTCTCAAAAAGGGTTTCTTCACCCCGGGAAGTTAATTAAATACCATTTGAAGGCATTTAATGTTCGAGCAAAAACGGCTGATTTTCGACAAAAGAGATAACACCCCCCCATTACGTCATGCTTCAGAAATGTGGAAAATGGTCCGTTTTCAAATGTTTTATTTTTGAACGTCAGTTCACATTTGTAGGTGGATCATCAGTGTTAGAGCTAAAATTAGCATGTTTAAAGTGATTTTCATGCTTCCAGGGGCCCAAAACACAAGATTTATGTAATGGTTAAAAGTGCATGAAAATGGCCAATTTACTCACTCTGAGTTCTCAAAAAGGGTTTCTTCCCCCGGGAAGTTAATTAAATACCATTTGGAGGCATTTAATGTTCGAGCAAAAACAGCTGATTTTTGACAAAAGAGATAACACCCCCCCATTACGTCATGCTTCAGAAATGTGGAAAATGGTCCGTTTTCAAATGCTTTATTTTTGAACGTCAGTTCACATTTGTAGGTGGATCATCAGTGTTAGAGCTAAAATTAGCATGTTTAAAGTGATTTTCATGCTTCCAGGGGCTCGGGAAGTTAATTAAATACCATTTGGAGGCATTTAATGTTCGAGCAAAAACGGCTGATTTTCGACAAAAGAGATAACACCCCCCCATTACGTCATGCTTCAGAAATGTGGAAAATGGTCCGTTTTCAAATGTTTTATTTTTGAACATCAGTTCACATTTGTAGGTGGATCATCAGTGTTAGAGCTAAAATTAGCATGTTTAAAGTGATTTTCATGCTTCCAGGGGCCCAAAACACAAGATTTATGGAATGGTTAAAAGTGCATGAAAATGGCCAATTTACTCACTCTGAGTTCTCAAAAAGGGTTTCTTCACCCCGGGAAGTTAATTAAATACCATTTAGAGGCATTTAATGTTAGAGCAAAAACGGCTGATTTTCGACAAAAGAGATAACACCCCCCCATTACGTCATGCTTCAGAAATGTGGAAAATGGTCCGTTTTCAAATGTTTTATTTTTGAACGTCAGTTCACATTTGTAGGTGGATCATCAGTGTTAGAGCTAAAATTAGCATGTTTAAGGTGATTTTCATGCTTCCAGGGGCTCGGTAAGTGAAATAAATACCATTTGGAGGCATTTAATGTTCGAGCAAAAACGGCTGATTTTCGACAAAAGAGATAACACCCCCCCATTACGTCATGCTTCAGAAATGTGGAAAATGGTCCGTTTTCAAATGTTTTATTTTTGAACGTCAGTTCACATTTGTAGGTGGATCATCAGTGTTAGAGCTAAAATTAGCATGTTTAAAGTGATTTTCATGCTTCCAGGGGCCCAAAACACAAGATTTATGTAATGGTTAAAAGTGCATGAAAATGGCCAATTTACTCACTCTGAGTGCTCAAAAAGGGTTTCTTCCCCCGGGAAGTTAATTAAATACCATTTGGAGGCATTTAATGTTCGAGCAAAAACGGCTGATTTTTGACAAAAGAGATAACACCCCCCCATTACGTCATGCTTCAGAAATGTGGAAAATGGTCCGTTTTCAAATGTTTTATTTTTGAACGTCAGTTCACATTTGTAGGTGGATCATCAGTGTTAGAGCTAAAATTAGCATGTTTAAAGTGATTTTCATGCTTCCAGGGGCTCGGGAAGTTAATTAAATACCATTTGGAGGCATTTAATGTTCGAGCAAAAACGGCTGATTTTCGACAAAAGAGATAACACCCCCCCATTACGTCATGCTTCAGAAATGTGGAAAATGGTCCGTTTTCAAATGTTTTATTTTTGAACGTCAGTTCACATTTGTAGGTGGATCATCAGTGTTAGAGCTAAAATTAGCATGTTTAAAGTGATTTTCATGCTTCCAGGGGCCCAAAACACAAGATTTATGGAATGGTTAAAAGTGCATGAAAATGGCCAATTTACTCACTCTGAGTTCTCAAAAAGGGTTTCTTCACCCCGGGAAGTTAATTAAATACCATTTGGAGGCATTTAATGTTAGAGCAAAAACGGCTGATTTTCGACAAAAGAGATAACACCCCCCCATTACGTCATGCTTCAGAAATGTGGAAAATGGTCCGTTTTCAAATGTTTTATTTTTGAACGTCAGTTCACATTTGTAGGTGGATCATCAGTGTTAGAGCTAAAATTAGCATGTTTAAGGTGATTTTCATGCTTCCAGGGGCTCGGGAAGTTAATTAAATACCATTTGGAGGCATTTAATGTTCGAGCAAAAACGGCTGATTTTCGACAAAAGAGATAACACCCCCCCATTACGTCATGCTTCAGAAATGTGGAAAATGGTCCGTTTTCAAATGTTTTATTTTTGAACGTCAGTTCACATTTGTAGGTGGATCATCAGTGTTAAAGCTAAAATTAGCATGTTTAAAGTGATTTTCATGCTTCCAGGGGCCCAAAACACAAGATTTATGGAATGGTTAAAAGTGCATGAAAATGGCCAATTTACTCACTCTGAGTTCTCAAAAAGGGTTTCTTCACCCCGGGAAGTTAATTAAATACCATTTGGAGGCATTTAATGTTAGAGCAAAAACGGCTGATTTTCGACAAAAGAGATAACACCCCCCCCATTACGTCATGCTTCAGAAATGTGGAAAATGGTCCGTTTTCAAATGTTTTATTTTTGAACGTCAGTTCACATTTGTAGGTGGATCATCAGTGTTAGAGCTAAAATTAGCATGTTTAAAGTGATTTTCATGCTTCCAGGGGCTCGGGAAGTTAATTAAATACCATTTGGAGGCATTTAATGTTCGAGCAAAAACGGCTGATTTTCGACAAAAGAGATAACACCCCCCCATTACGTCATGCTTCAGAAATGTGGAAAATGGTCCGTTTTCAAATGTTTTATTTTTGAACGTCAGTTCACATTTGTAGGTGGATCATCAGTGTTAGAGCTAAAATTAGCATGTTTAAAGTGATTTTCATGCTTCCAGGGGCCCAAAACACAAGATTTATGGAATGGTTAAAAGTGCATGAAAATGGCCAATTTACTCACTCTGAGTTCTCAAAAAGGGTTTCTTCACCCCGGGAAGTTAATTAAATACCATTTGGAGGCATTTAGTGTTCGAGCAAAAACGGCTGATTTTCGACAAAAGAGATAACACCCCCCCATTACGTCATGCTTCAGAAATGTGGAAAATGGTCCGTTTTCAAATGTTTCATTTTTGAACGTCAGTTCACATTTGTAGGTGGATCATCAGTGTTAGAGCTAAAATTAGCATGTTTAAAGTGATTTTCATGCTTCCAGGGGCTTGGGAAGTTAATTAAATACCATTTGGAGGCATTTAATGTTCGAGCAAAAACGGCTGATTTTCGACAAAAGAGATAACACCCCCCCATTACGTCATGCTTCAGAAATGTGGAAAATGGTCCGTTTTCAAATGTTTCATTTTTGAACGTCAGTTCACATTTGTAGGTGGATCATCAGTGTTAGAGCTAAAATTAGCATGTTTAAAGTGATTTTCATGCTTCCAGGGGCCCAAAACACAAGATTTATGGAATGGTTAAAAGTGCATGAAAATGGCCAATTTACTCACTCTGAGTTCTCAAAAAGGGTTTCTTCACCCCGGGAAGTTAATTAAATACCATTTGGAGGCATTTAATGTTCGAGCAAAAACGGCTGATTTTCGACAAAAGAGATAACACCCCCCCATTACGTCATGCTTCAGAAATGTGGAAAATGGTCCGTTTTCAAATGTTTTATTTTTGAACGTCAGTTCACATTTGTAGGTGGATCATCAGTGTTAGAGCTAAAATTAGCATGTTTAAAGTGATTTTCATGCTTCCAGGGGCTTGGGAAGTTAATTAAATACCATTTGGAGGCATTTAATGTTCGAGCAAAAACGGCTGATTTTCGACAAAAGAGATAACACCCCCCCATTACGTCATGCTTCAGAAATGTGGAAAATGGTCCGTTTTCAAATGTTTCATTTTTGAACGTCAGTTCACATTTGTAGGTGGATCATCAGTGTTAGAGCTAAAATTAGCATGTTTAAAGTGATTTTCATGCTTCCAGGGGCCCAAAACACAAGATTTATGGAATGGTTAAAAGTGCATGAAAATGGCCAATTTACTCACTCTGAGTTCTCAAAAAGGGTTTCTTCACCCCGGGAAGTTAATTAAATACCATTTGGAGGCATTTAATGTTCGAGCAAAAACAGCTGATTTTCGACAAAAGAGATAACACCCCCCCCATTACGTCATGCTTCAGAAATGTGGAAAATGGTCCGTTTTCAAATGTTTTATTTTTGAACGTCAGTTCACATTTGTAGGTGGATCATCAGTGTTAGAGCTAAAATTAGCATGTTTAAAGTGATTTTCATGCTTCCAGGGGCCCAAAACACAAGATTTATGGAATGGTTAAAAGTGCATGAAAATGGCCAATTTACTCACTCTGAGTTCTCAAAAAGGGTTTCTTCACCCCGGGAAGTTAATTAAATACCATTTGGAGGCATTTAATGTTAGAGCAAAAACGGCTGATTTTCGACAAAAGAGATAACACCCCCCCATTACGTCATGCTTCAGAAATGTGGAAAATGGTCCGTTTTCAAATGTTTTATTTTTGAACGTCAGTTCACATTTGTAGGTGGATCATCAGTGTTAGAGCTAAAATTAGCATGTTTAAAGTGATTTTCATGCTTCCAGGGGCTCGGGAAGTTAATTAAATACCATTTGGAGGCATTTAATGTTCGAGCAAAAACGGCTGATTTTCGACAAAAGAGATAACACCCCCCCATTACGTCATGCTTCAGAAATGTGGAAAATGGTCCGTTTTCAAATGTTTTATTTTTGAACGTCAGTTCACATTTGTAGGTGGATCATCAGTGTTAGAGCTAAAATTAGCATGTTTAAAGTGATTTTCATGCTTCCAGGGGCCCAAAACACAAGATTTATGGAATGGTTAAAAGTGCATGAAAATGGCCAATTTACTCACTCTGAGTTCTCAAAAAGGGTTTCTTCACCCCGGGAAGTTAATTAAATACCATTTGGAGGCATTTAGTGTTCGAGCAAAAACGGCTGATTTTCGACAAAAGAGATAACACCCCCCCATTACGTCATGCTTCAGAAATGTGGAAAATGGTCCGTTTTCAAATGTTTCATTTTTGAACGTCAGTTCACATTTGTAGGTGGATCATCAGTGTTAGAGCTAAAATTAGCATGTTTAAAGTGATTTTCATGCTTCCAGGGGCTTGGGAAGTTAATTAAATACCATTTGGAGGCATTTAATGTTCGAGCAAAAACGGCTGATTTTCGACAAAAGAGATAACACCCCCCCATTACGTCATGCTTCAGAAATGTGGAAAATGGTCCGTTTTCAAATGTTTCATTTTTGAACGTCAGTTCACATTTGTAGGTGGATCATCAGTGTTAGAGCTAAAATTAGCATGTTTAAAGTGATTTTCATGCTTCCAGGGGCCCAAAACACAAGATTTATGGAATGGTTAAAAGTGCATGAAAATGGCCAATTTACTCACTCTGAGTTCTAAAAAAGGGTTTCTTCACCCCGGGAAGTTAATTAAATACCATTTGGAGGCATTTAATGTTCGAGCAAAAACAGCTGATTTTCGACAAAAGAGATAACACCCCCCCCATTACGTCATGCTTCAGAAATGTGGAAAATGGTCCGTTTTCAAATGTTTTATTTTTGAACGTCAGTTCACATTTGTAGGTGGATCATCAGTGTTAGAGCTAAAATTAGCATGTTTAAAGTGATTTTCATGCTTCCAGGGGCCCAAAACACAAGATTTATGGAATGGTTAAAAGTGCATGAAAATGGCCAATTTACTCACTCTGAGTTCTCAAAAAGGGTTTCTTCACCCCGGGAAGTTAATTAAATACCATTTGGAGGCATTTAATGTTCGAGCAAAAACGGCTGATTTTCGACAAAAGAGATAACACCCCCCCATTACGTCATGCTTCAGAAATGTGGAAAATGGTCCGTTTTCAAATGTTTTATTTTTGAACGTCAGTTCACATTTGTAGGTGGATCATCAGTGTTAGAGCTAAAATTAGCATGTTTAAAGTGATTTTCATGCTTCCAGGGGCTTGGGAAGTTAATTAAATACCATTTGGAGGCATTTAATGTTCGAGCAAAAACGGCTGATTTTCGACAAAAGAGATAACACCCCCCCATTACGTCATGCTTCAGAAATGTGGAAAATGGTCCGTTTTCAAATGTTTCATTTTTGAACGTCAGTTCACATTTGTAGGTGGATCATCAGTGTTAGAGCTAAAATTAGCATGTTTAAAGTGATTTTCATGCTTCCAGGGGCCCAAAACACAAGATTTATGGAATGGTTAAAAGTGCATGAAAATGGCCAATTTACTCACTCTGAGTTCTCAAAAAGGGTTTCTTCACCCCGGGAAGTTAATTAAATACCATTTGGAGGCATTTAATGTTCGAGCAAAAACAGCTGATTTTCGACAAAAGAGATAACACCCCCCCCATTACGTCATGCTTCAGAAATGTGGAAAATGGTCCGTTTTCAAATGTTTTATTTTTGAACGTCAGTTCACATTTGTAGGTGGATCATCAGTGTTAGAGCTAAAATTAGCATGTTTAAAGTGATTTTCATGCTTCCAGGGGCCCAAAACACAAGATTTATGGAATGGTTAAAAGTGCATGAAAATGGCCAATTTACTCACTCTGAGTTCTCAAAAAGGGTTTCTTCACCCCGGGAATTTAATTAAATACCATTTGGAGGCATTTAATGTTAGAGCAAAAACGGCTGATTTTCGACAAAAGAGATAACACCCCCCCCATTACGTCATGCTTCAGAAATGTGGAAAATGGTCCGTTTTCAAATGTTTTATTTTTGAACGTCAGTTCACATTTGTAGGTGGATCATCAGTGTTAGAGCTAAAATTAGCATGTTTAAAGTGATTTTCATGCTTCCAGGGGCTCGGGAAGTTAATTAAATACCATTTGGAGGCATTTAATGTTCGAGCAAAAACGGCTGATTTTCGACAAAAGAGATAACACCCCCCCATTACGTCATGCTTCAGAAATGTGGAAAATGGTCCGTTTTCAAATGTTTTATTTTTGAACGTCAGTTCACATTTGTAGGTGGATCATCAGTGTTAGAGCTAAAATTAGCATGTTTAAAGTGATTTTCATGCTTCCAGGGGCCCAAAACACAAGATTTATGGAATGGTTAAAAGTGCATGAAAATGGCCAATTTACTCACTCTGAGTTCTCAAAAAGGGTTTCTTCACCCCGGGAAGTTAATTAAATACCATTTGGAGGCATTTAATGTTCGAGCAAAAACGGCTGATTTTCGACAAAAGAGATAACACCCCCCCATTACGTCATGCTTCAGAAATGTGAAAAATGGTCCGTTTTCAAATGTTTCATTTTTGAACGTCAGTTCACATTTGTAGGTGGATCATCAGTGTTAGAGCTAAAATTAGCATGTTTAAAGTGATTTTCATGCTTCCAGGGGCTTGGGAAGTTAATTAAATACCATTTGGAGGCATTTAATGTTCGAGCAAAAACGGCTGATTTTCGACAAAAGAGATAACACCCCCCCATTACGTCATGCTTCAGAAATGTGGAAAATGGTCCGTTTTCAAATGTTTCATTTTTGAACGTCAGTTCACATTTGTAGGTGGATCATCAGTGTTAGAGCTAAAATTAGCATGTTTAAAGTGATTTTCATGCTTCCAGGGGCCCAAAACACAAGATTTATGGAATGGTTAAAAGTGCATGAAAATGGCCAATTTACTCACTCTGAGTTCTAAAAAAGGGTTTCTTCACCCCGGGAAGTTAATTAAATACCATTTGGAGGCATTTAATGTTCGAGCAAAAACAGCTGATTTTCGACAAAAGAGATAACACCCCCCCCATTACGTCATGCTTCAGAAATGTGGAAAATGGTCCGTTTTCAAATGTTTTATTTTTGAACGTCAGTTCACATTTGTAGGTGGATCATCAGTGTTAGAGCTAAAATTAGCATGTTTAAAGTGATTTTCATGCTTCCAGGGGCCCAAAACACAAGATTTATGGAATGGTTAAAAGTGCATGAAAATGGCCAATTTACTCACTCTGAGTTCTCAAAAAGGGTTTCTTCACCCCGGGAAGTTAATTAAATACCATTTGGAGGCATTTAATGTTCGAGCAAAAACGGCTGATTTTCGACAAAAGAGATAACACCCCCCCATTACGTCATGCTTCAGAAATGTGGAAAATGGTCCGTTTTCAAATGTTTTATTTTTGAACGTCAGTTCACATTTGTAGGTGGATCATCAGTGTTAGAGCTAAAATTAGCATGTTTAAAGTGATTTTCATGGTTCCAGGGGCTTGGGAAGTTAATTAAATACCATTTGGAGGCATTTAATGTTCGAGCAAAAACGGCTGATTTTCGACAAAAGAGATAACACCCCCCCATTACGTCATGCTTCAGAAATGTGGAAAATGGTCCGTTTTCAAATGTTTCATTTTTGAACGTCAGTTCACATTTGTAGGTGGATCATCAGTGTTAGAGCTAAAATTAGCATGTTTAAAGTGATTTTCATGCTTCCAGGGGCCCAAAACACAAGATTTATGGAATGGTTAAAAGTGCATGAAAATGGCCAATTTACTCACTCTGAGTTCTCAAAAAGGGTTTCTTCACCCCGGGAAGTTAATTAAATACCATTTGGAGGCATTTAATGTTCGAGCAAAAACAGCTGATTTTCGACAAAAGAGATAACACCCCCCCATTACGTCATGCTTCAGAAATGTGGAAAATGGTCCGTTTTCAAATGTTTTATTTTTGAACGTCAGTTCACATTTGTAGGTGGATCATCAGTGTTAGAGCTAAAATTAGCATGTTTAAAGTGATTTTCATGCTTCCAGGGGCCCAAAACACAAGATTTATGGAATGGTTAAAAGTGCATGAAAATGGCCAATTTACTCACTCTGAGTTCTCAAAAAGGGTTTCTTCACCCCGGGAAGTTAATTAAATACCATTTGGAGGCATTTAATGTTCGAGCAAAAACGGCTGATTTTCGACAAAAGAGATAACACCCCCCCATTACGTCATGCTTCAGAAATGTGGAAAATGGTCCGTTTTCAAATGTTTTATTTTTGAACGTCAGTTCACATTTGTAGGTGGATCATCAATGTTAGAGCTAAAATTAGCATGTTTAAAGTGATTTTCATGCTTCCAGGGGCCCAAAACACAAGATTTATGGAATGGTTAAAAGTGCATGAAAATGGCCAATTTACTCACTCTGAGTTCTCAAAAAGGGTTTCTTCACCCCGGGAAGTTAATTAAATACCATTTGGAGGCATTTAATGTTCGAGCAAAAACGGCTGATTTTCGACAAAAGAGATAACACCCCCCCCATTACGTCATGCTTCAGAAATGTGGAAAATGGTCCGTTTTCAAATGTTTCATTTTTGAACGTCAGTTCACATTTGTAGGTGGATCATCAGTGTTAGAGCTAAAATTAGCATGTTTAAAGTGATTTTCATGCTTCCAGGGGCCCAAAACACAAGATTTATGGAATGGGTAAAAGTGCATGAAAATGGCCAATTTACTCACTCTGAGTTCTCAAAAAGGGTTTCTTCACCCCGGGAAGTTAATTAAATACCATTTGGAGGCATTTAATGTTCGAGCAAAAACGGCTGATTTTCGACAAAAGAGATAACACCCCCCCATTACGTCATGCTTCAGAAATGTGGAAAATGGTCCGTTTTCAAATGTTTTATTTTTGAACGTCAGTTCACATTTGTAGGTGGATCATCAATGTTAGAGCTAAAATTAGCATGTTTAAAGTGATTTTCATGCTTCCAGGGGCCCAAAACACAAGATTTATGGAATGGTTAAAAGTGCATGAAAATGGCCAATTTACTCACTCTGAGTTCTCAAAAAGGGTTTCTTCACCCCGGGAAGTTAATTAAATACCATTTGGAGGCATTTAATGTTCGAGCAAAAACGGCTGATTTTCGACAAAAGAGATAACACCCCCCTATTACGTCATGCTTCAGAAATGTGGAAAATGGTCCGTTTTCAAATGTTTTATTTTTGAACGTCAGTTCACATTTGTAGGTGGATCATCAGTGTTAGAGCTAAAATTAGCATGTTTAAAGTGATTTTCATGCTTCCAGGGGCCCAAAACACAAGATTTATGGAATGGTTAAAAGTGCATGAAAATGGCCAATTTACTCACTCTGAGTTCTCAAAAAGGGTTTCTTCACCCCGGGAAGTTAATTAAATACCATTTGGAGGCATTTAATGTTCGAGCAAAAACGGCTGATTTTCGACAAAAGAGATAACACCCCCCATTACGTCATGCTTCAGAAATGTGGAAAATGGTCCGTTTTCAAATGTTTTATTTTTGAACGTCAGTTCACATTTGTAGGTGGATCATCAGTGTTAGAGCTAAAATTAGCATGTTTAAAGTGATTTTCATGCTTCCAGGGGCCCAAAACACAAGATTTATGGAATGGTTAAAAGTGCATGAAAATGGCCAATTTACTAACTCTGAGTTCTCAAAAAGGGTTTCTTCACCCCGGGAAGTTAATTAAATACCATTTGGAGGCATTTAATGTTCGAGCAAAAACGGCTGATTTTCGACAAAAGAGATAACACCCCCCCATTACGTCATGCTTCAGAAATGTGGAAAATGGTCCGTTTTCAAATGTTTTATTTTTGAACGTCAGTTCACATTTGTAGGTGGATCATCAGTGTTAGAGCTAAAATTAGCATGTTTAAAGTGATTTTCATGCTTCCAGGGGCCCAAAACACAAGATTTATGGAATGGTTAAAAGTGCATGAAAATGGCCAATTTACTCACTCTGAGTTCTCAAAAAGGGTTTCTTCACCCCGGGAAGTTAATTAAATACCATTTGGAGGCATTTAATGTTCGAGCAAAAACGGCTGATTTTCGACAAAAGAGATAACACCCCCCCATTACGTCATGCTTCAGAAATGTGGAAAATGGTCCGTTTTCAAATGTTTTATTTTTGAACGTCAGTTCACATTTGTAGGTGGATCATCAATGTTAGAGCTAAAATTAGCATGTCTAAAGTGATTTTCATGCTTCCAGGGGCCCAAAACACAAGATTTATGGAATGGTTAAAAGTGCATGAAAATGGCCAATTTACTCACTCTGAGTTCTCAAAAAGGGTTTCTTCACCCCGGGAAGTTAATTAAATACCATTTGGAGGCATTTAATGTTCGAGCAAAAACGGCTGATTTTCGACAAAAGAGATAACACCCCCCCCATTACGTCATGCTTCAGAAATGTGGAAAATGGTCCGTTTTCAAATGTTTCATTTTTGAACGTCAGTTCACATTTGTAGGTGGATCATCAGTGTTAGAGCTAAAATTAGCATGTTTAAAGTGATTTTCATGCTTCCAGGGGCCCAAAACACAAGATTTATGGAATGGTTAAAAGTGCATGAAAATGGCCAATTTACTCACTCTGAGTTCTCAAAAAGGGTTTCTTCACCCCGGGAAGTTAATTAAATACCATTTGGAGGCATTTAATGTTCGAGCAAAAACGGCTGATTTTCGACAAAAGAGATAACACCCCCCCATTACGTCATGCTTCAGAAATGTGGAAAATGGTCCGTTTTCAAATGTTTTATTTTTGAACGTCAGTTCACATTTGTAGGTGGATCATCAATGTTAGAGCTAAAATTAGCATGTTTAAAGTGATTTTCATGCTTCCAGGGGCCCAAAACACAAGATTTATGGAATGGTTAAAAGTGCATGAAAATGGCCAATTTACTCACTCTGAGTTCTCAAAAAGGGTTTCTTCACCCCGGGAAGTTAATTAAATACCATTTGGAGGCATTTAATGTTCGAGCAAAAACGGCTGATTTTCGACAAAAGAGATAACACCCCCCTATTACGTCATGCTTCAGAAATGTGGAAAATGGTCCGTTTTCAAATGTTTTATTTTTGAACGTCAGTTCACATTTGTAGGTGGATCATCAGTGTTAGAGCTAAAATTAGCATGTTTAAAGTGATTTTCATGCTTCCAGGGGCCCAAAACACAAGATTTATGGAATGGTTAAAAGTGCATGAAAATGGCCAATTTACTCACTCTGAGTTCTCAAAAAGGGTTTCTTCACCCCGGGAAGTTAATTAAATACCATTTGGAGGCATTTAATGTTCGAGCAAAAACGGCTGATTTTCGACAAAAGAGATAACACCCCCCATTACGTCATGCTTCAGAAATGTGGAAAATGGTCCGTTTTCAAATGTTTTATTTTTGAACGTCAGTTCACATTTGTAGGTGGATCATCAGTGTTAGAGCTAAAATTAGCATGTTTAAAGTGATTTTCATGCTTCCAGGGGCCCAAAACACAAGATTTATGGAATGGTTAAAAGTGCATGAAAATGGCCAATTTACTAACTCTGAGTTCTCAAAAAGGGTTTCTTCACCCCGGGAAGTTAATTAAATACCATTTGGAGGCATTTAATGTTCGAGCAAAAACGGCTGATTTTCGACAAAAGAGATAACACCCCCCCATTACGTCATGCTTCAGAAATGTGGAAAATGGTCCATTTTCAAATGTTTTATTTTTGAACGTAAGTTCACATTTGTAGGTGGATCATCAGTGTTAGAGCTAAAATTAGCATGTTTAAAGTGATTTTCATGCTTCCAGGGGCCCAAAACACAAGATTTATGGAATGGTTAAAAGTGCATGAAAATGGCCAATTTACTCACTCTGAGTTCTCAAAAAGGGTTTCTTCACCCCGGGAAGTTAATTAAATACCATTTGGAGGCATTTAATGTTCGAGCAAAAACGGCTGATTTTCGACAAAAGAGATAACACCCCCCCATTACGTCATGCTTCAGAAATGTGGAAAATGGTCCGTTTTCAAATGTTTTATTTTTGAACGTCAGTTCACATTTGTAGGTGGATCATCAGTGTTAGAGCTAAAATTAGCATGTTTAAAGTGATTTTCATGCTTCAAGGGGCTCGGGAAGTGAAATAAATACCATTTGGAGGATTTTAATGTTCGAGCAAAAACGGCTGATTTTCGACGAAAGAGCTAACACCCCCCCATTACGTCATGCTTTAGAAATGTGGAAAATGGTCCATTTTCAAATGTTTTATTTTTGAACGTCAGTTCACATTTGTAGGTGGATAATCAGTGTTAGAGCTAAAATTAGCATGTTTAAAGTGATTTTCATGCTTCCAGGGGCCCAAAACACAAGATTTATGGAATGGTTAAAAGTGCATAAAAATGGCCAATTTACTCAATCTGAGTTCTCAAAAAGGGTTTCTTCACCCCGGGAAGTTAATTAAATACCATTTGGAGGCATTTAATGTTAGAGCAAAAACGGCTGATTTTCGACAAAAGAGATAACACCCCCCCATTACGTCATGCTTCAGAAATGTGGAAAATGGTCCGTTTTCAAATGTTTTATTTTTGAACGTCAGTTCACATTTGTAGGTGGATCATCAGTGTTAGAGCTAAAATTAGCATGTTTAAAGTGATTTTCATGCTTCCAGGGGCCCAAAACACAAGATTTATGGAATGGTTAAAAGTGCATGAAAATGGCCAATTTACTCACTCTGAGTTCTCAAAAAGGGTTTCTTCACCCCGGGAAGTTAATTAAATACCATTTGGAGGCATTTAATGTTCGAGCAAAAACGGCTGATTTTCGACAAAAGAGATAACACCCCCCCATTACGTCATGCTTCAGAAATGGGGAAAATGGTCCGTTTTCAAATGTTTTATTTTTGAACGTCAGTTCACATTTGTAGGTGGATCATCAGTGTTAGAGCTAAAATTATCATGTTTAAAGTGATTTTCATGCTTCCAGGGGCTCGGGAAGTGAAATAAATACCATTTGGAGGCATTTAATGTTCGAGCAAAAACGGCTGATTTTCGACAAAAGAGATAACACCCCCCCATTACGTCATGCTTCAGAAATGTGGAAAATGGTCCGTTTTCAAATGTTTTATTTTTGAACGTCAGTTCACATTTGTAGGTGGATCATCAGTGTTAGAGCTAAATTTAGCATGTTTAAAGTGATTTTCATGCTTCCAGGGGCTCGGGAAGTTAATTAAATACCATTTGGAGGCATTTAATGTTCGAGCAAAAACGGCTGATTTTCGACAAAAGAGATAACACCCCCCCATTACGTCATGCTTCAGAAATGTGGAAAATGGTCCGTTTTCAAATGTTTTATTTTTGAACGTCAGTTCACATTTGTAGGTGGATCATTCAGTGTTAGAGCTAAAATTAGCATGTTTAAAGTGATTTTCATGCTTCCAGGGGCCCAAAACACAAGATTTATGGAATGGTTAAAAGTGCATGAAAATGGCCAATTTACTCAGTTTGAGTTCTCAAAAAGGGTTTCTTCACCCCGGGAAGTTAATTAAATACCATTTGGAGGCATTTAATGTTAGAGCAAAAACGGCTGATTTTCGACAAAAGAGATAACACCCCCCCATTACGTCATGCTTCAGAAATGTGGAAAATGGTCCGTTTTCAAATGTTTTATTTTTGAACGTCAGTTCACATTTGTAGGTGGATCATCAGTGTTAGAGCTAAAATTAGCATGTTTAAAGTGATTTTCATGCTTCCAGGGGCTCGGGAAGTGAAATAAATACCATTTGGAGGCATTTAATGTTCGAGCAAAAACGGCTGATTTTCGACAAAAGAGATAACACCCCCCATTACGTCATGCTTCAGAAATGTGGAAAATGGTCCGTTTTCAAATGTTTTATTTTTGAACGTCAGTTCACATTTGTAGGTGGATCATCAGTGTTAGAGCTAAAATTAGCATGTTTAAAGTGATTTTCATGCTTCCAGGGGCTCGGGAAGTTAATTAAATACCATTTGGAGGCATTTAATGTTCGAGCAAAAACGGCTGATTTTCGACAAAAGAGATAACACCCCCCCATTACGTCATGCTTCAGAAATGTGGAAAATGGTCCGTTTTCAAATGTTTTATTTTTGAACGTCAGTTCACATTTGTAGGTGGATCATCAGTGTTAAAGCTAAAATTAGCATGTTTAAAGTGATTTTCATGCTTCCAGGGGCCCAAAACACAAGATTTATGGAATGGTTAAAAGTGCATGAAAAAGGCCAATTTACTCACTCTGAGTTCTCAAAAAGGGTTTCTTCACCCCGGGAAGTTAATTAAATACCATTTGGAGGCATTTAATGTTAGAGCAAAAACGGCTGATTTTGGACAAAAGAGATAACACCCCCCCATTACGTCATGCTTCAGAAATGTGGAAAATGGTCCGTTTTCAAATGTTTTATTTTTGAACGTCAGTTCACATTTGTAGGTGGATCATCAGTGTTAGAGCTAAAATTAGCATGTTTAAAGTGATTTTCATGCTTCCAGGGGCTCGGGAAGTTAATTAAATACCATTTGGAGGCATTTAATGTTCGAGCAAAAACGGCTGATTTTCGACAAAAGAGATAACACCCCCCCATTACGTCATGCTTCAGAAATGTGGAAAATGGTCCGTTTTCAAATGTTTTATTTTTGAACGTCAGTTTACATTTGTAGGTGGATCATCAGTGTTAGAGCTAAAATTAGCATGTTTAAAGTGATTTTCATGCTTCCAGGGGCCCAAAACACAAGATTTATGGAATGGTTAAAAGTGCATGAAAATGGCCAATTTACTCACTCTGAGTTCTCAAAAAGGGTTTCTTCACCCCGGGAAGTTAATTAAATACCATTTGGAGGCATTTAATGTTCGAGCAAAAACGGCTGATTTTCGACAAAAGAGATAACACCCCCCCATTACGTCATGCTTCAGAAATGTGGAAAATGGTCCGTTTTCAAATGTTTCATTTTTGAACGTCAGTTCACATTTGTAGGTGGATCATCAGTGTTAGAGCTAAAATTAGCATGTTTAAAGTGATTTTCATGCTTCCAGGGGCTCGGGAAGTTAATTAAATACCATTTGGAGGCATTTAATGTTCGAGCAAAAACGGCTGATTTTCGACAAAAGAGATAGCACCCCCCCATTACGTCATGCTTCAGAAATGTGGAAAATGGTCCGTTTTCAAATGTTTCATTTTTGAACGTCAGTTCACATTTGTAGGTGGATCATCAGTGTTAGAGCTAAAATTAGCATGTTTAAAGTGATTTTCATGCTTCCAGGGGCCCAAAACACAAGATTTATGGAATGGTTAAAAGTGCATGAAAATGGCCAATTTACTCACTCTGAGTTCTCAAAAAGGGTTTCTTCACCCCGGGAAGTTAATTAAATACCATTTGGAGGCATTTAATGTTCGAGCAAAAACGGCTGATTTTCGACAAAAGAGATAACACCCCCCCATTACGTCATGCTTCAGAAATGTGGAAAATGGTCCGTTTTCAAATGTTTTATTTTTGAACGTCAGTTCACATTTGTAGGTGGATCATCAGTGTTAGAGCTAAAATTAGCACGTTTAAAGTGATTTTCATGCTTCCAGGGGCCCAAAACACAAGATTTATGGAATGGTTAAAAGTGCATGAAAATGGCCAATTTACTCACTCTGAGTTCTCAAAAAGGGTTTCTTCACCCCGGGAAGTTAATTAAATACCATTTGGAGGCATTTAATGTTCGAGCAAAAACAGCTGATTTTCGACAAAAGAGATAACACCCCCCCATTACGTCATGCTTCAGAAATGTGGAAAATGGTCCGTTTTCAAATGTTTTATTTTTGAACGTCAGTTCACATTTGTAGGTGGATCATCAGTGTTAGAGCTAAAATTAGCATGTTTAAAGTGATTTTCATGCTTCCAGGGGCCCAAAACACAAGATTTATGGAATGGTTAAAAGTGCATAAAAATGGCCAATTTACTCACTCTGAGTTCTCAAAAAGGGTTTCTTCACCCCGGGAAGTTAATTAAATACCATTTGGAGGCATTTAATGTTCGAGCAAAAACGGCTGATTTTCGACAAAAGAGATAACACCCCCCCATTACGTCATGCTTCAGAAATGTGGAAAATGGTCCGTTTTCAAATGTTTTATTTTTGAACGTCAGTTCACATTTGTAGGTGGATCATCAATGTTAGAGCTAAAATTAGCATGTTTAAAGTGATTTTCATGCTTCCAGGGGCCCAAAACACAAGATTTATGGAATGGTTAAAAGTGCATGAAAATGGCCAATTTACTCACTCTGAGTTCTCAAAAAGGGTTTCTTCACCCCGGGAAGTTAATTAAATACCATTTGGAGGCATTTAATGTTCGAGCAAAAACGGCTGATTTTCGACAAAAGAGATAACACCCCCCCCATTACGTCATGCTTCAGAAATGTGGAAAATGGTCCGTTTTCAAATGTTTTATTTTTGAACGTCAGTTCACATTTGTAGGTGGATCATCAGTGTTAGAGCTAAAATTAGCATGTTTAAAGTGATTTTCATGCTTCCAGGGGCTCGGGAAGTGAAATAAATACCATTTGGAGGCATTTAATGTTCGAGCAAAAACGGCTGATTTTCGACAAAAGAGATAACACCCCCCATTACGTCATGCTTCAGAAATGTGGAAAATGGTCCGTTTTCAAATGTTTTATTTTTGAACGTCAGTTCACATTTGTAGGTGGATCATCAGTGTTAGAGCTAAAATTAGCATGTTTAAAGTGATTTTCATGCTTCCAGGGGCTCGGGAAGTTAATTAAATACCATTTGGAGGCATTTAATGTTCGAGCAAAAACGGCTGATTTTCGACAAAAGAGATAACACCCCCCCATTACGTCATGCTTCAGAAATGTGGAAAATGGTCCGTTTTCAAATGTTTTATTTTTGAACGTCAGTTCACATTTGTAGGTGGATCATCAGTGTTAAAGCTAAAATTAGCATGTTTAAAGTGATTTTCATGCTTCCAGGGGCCCAAAACACAAGATTTATGGAATGGTTAAAAGTGCATGAAAAAGGCCAATTTACTCACTCTGAGTTCTCAAAAAGGGTTTCTTCACCCCGGGAAGTTAATTAAATACCATTTGGAGGCATTTAATGTTAGAGCAAAAACGGCTGATTTTGGACAAAAGAGATAACACCCCCCCATTACGTCATGCTTCAGAAATGTGGAAAATGGTCCGTTTTCAAATGTTTTATTTTTGAACGTCAGTTCACATTTGTAGGTGGATCATCAGTGTTAGAGCTAAAATTAGCATGTTTAAAGTGATTTTCATGCTTCCAGGGGCTCGGGAAGTTAATTAAATACCATTTGGAGGCATTTAATGTTCGAGCAAAAACGGCTGATTTTCGACAAAAGAGATAACACCCCCCCATTACGTCATGCTTCAGAAATGTGGAAAATGGTCCGTTTTCAAATGTTTTATTTTTGAACGTCAGTTTACATTTGTAGGTGGATCATCAGTGTTAGAGCTAAAATTAGCATGTTTAAAGTGATTTTCATGCTTCCAGGGGCCCAAAACACAAGATTTATGGAATGGTTAAAAGTGCATGAAAATGGCCAATTTACTCACTCTGAGTTCTCAAAAAGGGTTTCTTCACCCCGGGAAGTTAATTAAATACCATTTGGAGGCATTTAATGTTCGAGCAAAAACGGCTGATTTTCGACAAAAGAGATAACACCCCCCCATTACGTCATGCTTCAGAAATGTGGAAAATGGTCCGTTTTCAAATGTTTCATTTTTGAACGTCAGTTCACATTTGTAGGTGGATCATCAGTGTTAGAGCTAAAATTAGCATGTTTAAAGTGATTTTCATGCTTCCAGGGGCTCGGGAAGTTAATTAAATACCATTTGGAGGCATTTAATGTTCGAGCAAAAACGGCTGATTTTCGACAAAAGAGATAGCACCCCCCCATTACGTCATGCTTCAGAAATGTGGAAAATGGTCCGTTTTCAAATGTTTCATTTTTGAACGTCAGTTCACATTTGTAGGTGGATCATCAGTGTTAGAGCTAAAATTAGCATGTTTAAAGTGATTTTCATGCTTCCAGGGGCCCAAAACACAAGATTTATGGAATGGTTAAAAGTGCATGAAAATGGCCAATTTACTCACTCTGAGTTCTCAAAAAGGGTTTCTTCACCCCGGGAAGTTAATTAAATACCATTTGGAGGCATTTAATGTTCGAGCAAAAACGGCTGATTTTCGACAAAAGAGATAACACCCCCCCATTACGTCATGCTTCAGAAATGTGGAAAATGGTCCGTTTTCAAATGTTTTATTTTTGAACGTCAGTTCACATTTGTAGGTGGATCATCAGTGTTAGAGCTAAAATTAGCACGTTTAAAGTGATTTTCATGCTTCCAGGGGCCCAAAACACAAGATTTATGGAATGGTTAAAAGTGCATGAAAATGGCCAATTTACTCACTCTGAGTTCTCAAAAAGGGTTTCTTCACCCCGGGAAGTTAATTAAATACCATTTGGAGGCATTTAATGTTCGAGCAAAAACAGCTGATTTTCGACAAAAGAGATAACACCCCCCCATTACGTCATGCTTCAGAAATGTGGAAAATGGTCCGTTTTCAAATGTTTTATTTTTGAACGTCAGTTCACATTTGTAGGTGGATCATCAGTGTTAGAGCTAAAATTAGCATGTTTAAAGTGATTTTCATGCTTCCAGGGGCCCAAAACACAAGATTTATGGAATGGTTAAAAGTGCATAAAAATGGCCAATTTACTCACTCTGAGTTCTCAAAAAGGGTTTCTTCACCCCGGGAAGTTAATTAAATACCATTTGGAGGCATTTAATGTTCGAGCAAAAACGGCTGATTTTCGACAAAAGAGATAACACCCCCCCATTACGTCATGCTTCAGAAATGTGGAAAATGGTCCGTTTTCAAATGTTTTATTTTTGAACGTCAGTTCACATTTGTAGGTGGATCATCAATGTTAGAGCTAAAATTAGCATGTTTAAAGTGATTTTCATGCTTCCAGGGGCCCAAAACACAAGATTTATGGAATGGTTAAAAGTGCATGAAAATGGCCAATTTACTCACTCTGAGTTCTCAAAAAGGGTTTCTTCACCCCGGGAAGTTAATTAAATACCATTTGGAGGCATTTAATGTTCGAGCAAAAACGGCTGATTTTCGACAAAAGAGATAACACCCCCCCCATTACGTCATGCTTCAGAAATGTGGAAAATGGTCCGTTTTCAAATGTTTCATTTTTGAACGTCAGTTCACATTTGTAGGTGGATCATCAGTGTTAGAGCTAAAATTAGCATGTTTAAAGTGATTTTCATGCTTCCAGGGGCCCAAAACACAAGATTTATGGAATGGTTAAAAGTGCATGAAAATGGCCAATTTACTCACTCTGAGTTCTCAAAAAGGGTTTCTTCACCCCGGGAAGTTAATTAAATACCATTTGGAGGCATTTAATGTTCGAGCAAAAACGGCTGATTTTCGACAAAAGAGATAACACCCCCCCATTACGTCATGCTTCAGAAATGTGGAAAATGGTCCGTTTTCAAATGTTTTATTTTTGAACGTCAGTTCACATTTGTAGGTGGATCATCAATGTTAGAGCTAAAATTAGCATGTTTAAAGTGATTTTCATGCTTCCAGGGGCCCAAAACACAAGATTTATGGAATGGTTAAAAGTGCATGAAAATGGCCAATTTACTCACTCTGAGTTCTCAAAAAGGGTTTCTTCACCCCGGGAAGTTAATTAAATACCATTTGGAGGCATTTAATGTTCGAGCAAAAACGGCTGATTTTCGACAAAAGAGATAACACCCCCCTATTACGTCATGCTTCAGAAATGTGGAAAATGGTCCGTTTTCAAATGTTTTATTTTTGAACGTCAGTTCACATTTGTAGGTGGATCATCAGTGTTAGAGCTAAAATTAGCATGTTTAAAGTGATTTTCATGCTTCCAGGGGCCCAAAACACAAGATTTATGGAATGGTTAAAAGTGCATGAAAATGGCCAATTTACTCACTCTGAGATCTCAAAAAGGGTTTCTTCACCCCGGGAAGTTAATTAAATACCATTTGGAGGCATTTAATGTTCGAGCAAAAACGGCTGATTTTCGACAAAAGAGATAACACCCCCCATTACGTCATGCTTCAGAAATGTGGAAAATGGTCCGTTTTCAAATGTTTTATTTTTGAACGTCAGTTCACATTTGTAGGTGGATCATCAGTGTTAGAGCTAAAATTAGCATGTTTAAAGTGATTTTCATGCTTCCAGGGGCCCAAAACACAAGATTTATGGAATGGTTAAAAGTGCATGAAAATGGCCAATTTACTAACTCTGAGTTCTCAAAAAGGGTTTCTTCACCCCGGGAAGTTAATTAAATACCATTTGGAGGCATTTAATGTTCGAGCAAAAACGGCTGATTTTCGACAAAAGAGATAACACCCCCCCATTACGTCATGCTTCAGAAATGTGGAAAATGGTCCATTTTCAAATGTTTTATTTTTGAACGTAAGTTCACATTTGTAGGTGGATCATCAGTGTTAGAGCTAAAATTAGCATGTTTAAAGTGATTTTCATGCTTCCAGGGGCCCAAAACACAAGATTTATGGAATGGTTAAAAGTGCATGAAAATGGCCAATTTACTCACTCTGAGTTCTCAAAAAGGGTTTCTTCACCCCGGGAAGTTAATTAAATACCATTTGGAGGCATTTAATGTTCGAGCAAAAACGGCTGATTTTCGACAAAAGAGATAACACCCCCCCATTACGTCATGCGTCAGAAATGTGGAAAATGGTCCGTTTTCAAATGTTTTATTTTTGAACGTCAGTTCACATTTGTAGGTGGATCATCAGTGTTAGAGCTAAAATTAGCATGTTTAAAGTGATTTTCATGCTTCAAGGGGCTCGGGAAGTGAAATAAATACCATTTGGAGGATTTTAATGTTCGAGCAAAAACGGCTGATTTTCGACGAAAGAGCTAACACCCCCCCATTACGTCATGCTTTAGAAATGTGGAAAATGGTCCATTTTCAAATGTTTTATTTTTGAACGTCAGTTCACATTTGTAGGTGGATAATCAGTGTTAGAGCTAAAATTAGCATGTTTAAAGTGATTTTCATGCTTCCAGGGGCCCAAAACACAAGATTTATGGAATGGTTAAAAGTGCATAAAAATGGCCAATTTACTCAATCTGAGTTCTCAAAAAGGGTTTCTTCACCCCGGGAAGTTAATTAAATACCATTTGGAGGCATTTAATGTTAGAGCAAAAACGGCTGATTTTCGACAAAAGAGATAACACCCCCCCATTACGTCATGCTTCAGAAATGTGGAAAATGGTCCGTTTTCAAATGTTTTATTTTTGAACGTCAGTTCACATTTGTAGGTGGATCATCAGTGTTAGAGCTAAAATTAGCATGTTTAAAGTGATTTTCATGCTTCCAGGGGCCCAAAACACAAGATTTATGGAATGGTTAAAAGTGCATGAAAATGGCCAATTTACTCACTCTGAGTTCTCAAAAAGGGTTTCTTCACCCCGGGAAGTTAATTAAATACCATTTGGAGGCATTTAATGTTCGAGCAAAAACGGCTGATTTTCGACAAAAGAGATAACACCCCCCCATTACGTCATGCTTCAGAAATGGGGAAAATGGTCCGTTTTCAAATGTTTTATTTTTGAACGTCAGTTCACATTTGTAGGTGGATCATCAGTGTTAGAGCTAAAATTAGCATGTTTAAAGTGATTTTCATGCTTCCAGGGGCTCGGGAAGTGAAATAAATACCATTTGGAGGCATTTAATGTTCGAGCAAAAACTGCTGATTTTCGACAAAAGAGATAACACCCCCCCATTACGTCATGCTTCAGAAATGTGGAAAATGGTCCGTTTTCAAATGTTTTATTTTTGAACGTCAGTTCACATTTGTAGGTGGATCATCAGTGTTAGAGCTAAATTTAGCATGTTTAAAGTGATTTTCATGCTTCCAGGGGCTCGGGAAGTTAATTAAATACCATTTGGAGGCATTTAATGTTCGAGCAAAAACGGCTGATTTTCGACAAAAGAGATAACACCCCCCCATTACGTCATGCTTCAGAAATGTGGAAAATGGTCCGTTTTCAAATGTTTTATTTTTGAACGTCAGTTCACATTTGTAGGTGGATCATCAGTGTTAGAGCTAAAATTAGCATGTTTAAAGTGATTTTCATGCTTCCAGGGGCCCAAAACACAAGATTTATGGAATGGTTAAAAGTGCATGAAAATGGCCAATTTACTCAGTTTGAGTTCTCAAAAAGGGTTTCTTCACCCCGGGAAGTTAATTAAATACCATTTGGAGGCATTTAATGTTAGAGCAAAAACGGCTGATTTTCGACAAAAGAGATAACACCCCCCCATTACGTCATGCTTCAGAAATGTGGAAAATGGTCCGTTTTCAAATGTTTTATTTTTGAACGTCAGTTCACATTTGTAGGTGGATCATCAGTGTTAGAGCTAAAATTAGCATGTTTAAAGTGATTTTCATGCTTCCAGGGGCTCGGGAAGTGAAATAAATACCATTTGGAGGCATTTAATGTTCGAGCAAAAATGGCTGATTTTCGACAAAAGAGATAACACCCCCCATTACGTCATGCTTCAGAAATGTGGAAAATGGTCCGTTTTCAAATGTTTTATTTTTGAACGTCAGTTCACATTTGTAGGTGGATTATCAGTGTTAGAGCTAAAATTAGCATGTTTAAAGTGATTTTCATGCTTCCAGGGGCTCGGGAAGTTAATTAAATACCATTTGGAGGCATTTAATGTTCGAGCAAAAACGGCTGATTTTCGACAAAAGAGATAACACCCCCCCATTACGTCATGCTTCAGAAATGTGGAAAATGGTCCGTTTTCAAATGTTTTATTTTTGAACGTCAGTTCACATTTGTAGGTGGATCATCAGTGTTAAAGCTAAAATTAGCATGTTTAAAGTGATTTTCATGCTTCCAGGGGCCCAAAACACAAGATTTATGGAATGGTTAAAAGTGCATGAAAAAGGCCAATTTACTCACTCTGAGTTCTCAAAAAGGGTTTCTTCACCCCGGGAAGTTAATTAAATACCATTTGGAGGCATTTAATGTTAGAGCAAAAACGGCTGATTTTCGACAAAAGAGATAACACCCCCCCATTACGTCATGCTTCAGAAATGTGGAAAATGGTCCGTTTTCAAATGTTTTATTTTTGAACGTCAGTTCACATTTGTAGGTGGATCATCAGTGTTAGAGCTAAAATTAGCATGTTTAAAGTGATTTTCATGCTTCCAGGGGCTCGGGAAGTTAATTAAATACCATTTGGAGGCATTTAATGTTCGAGCAAAAACGGCTGATTTTCGACAAAAGAGATAACACCCCCCATTACGTCATGCTTCAGAAATGTGGAAAATGGTCCGTTTTCAAATGTTTTATTTTTGAACGTCAGTTTACATTTGTAGGTGGATCATCAGTGTTAGAGCTAAAATTAGCATGTTTAAAGTGATTTTCATGCTTCCAGGGGCCCAAAACACAAGATTTATGGAATGGTTAAAAGTGCATGAAAATGGCCAATTTACTCACTCTGAGTTCTCAAAAAGGGTTTCTTCACCCCGGGAAGTTAATTAAATACCATTTGGAGGCATTTAATGTTCGAGCAAAAACGGCTGATTTTCGACAAAAGAGATAACACCCCCCCCATTACGTCATGCTTCAGAAATGTGGAAAATGGTCCGTTTTCAAATGTTTCATTTTTGAACGTCAGTTCACATTTGTAGGTGGATCATCAGTGTTAGAGCTAAAATTAGCATGTTTAAAGTGATTTTCATGCTTCCAGGGGCTCGGGAAGTTAATTAAATACCATTTGGAGGCATTTAATGTTCGAGCAAAAACGGCTGATTTTCGACAAAAGAGATAGCACCCCCCCATTACGTCATGCTTCAGAAATGTGGAAAATGGTCCGTTTTCAAATGTTTCATTTTTGAACGTCAGTTCACATTTGTAGGTGGATCATCAGTGTTAGAGCTAAAATTAGCATGTTTAAAGTGATTTTCATGCTTCCAGGGGCCCAAAACACAAGATTTATGGAATGGTTAAAAGTGCATGAAAATGGCCAATTTACTCACTCTGAGTTCTCAAAAAGGGTTTCTTCACCCCGGGAAGTTAATTAAATACCATTTGGAGGCATTTAATGTTCGAGCAAAAACGGCTGATTTTCGACAAAAGAGATAACACCCCCCCATTACGTCATGCTTCAGAAATGTGGAAAATGGTCCGTTTTCAAATGTTTTATTTTTGAACGTCAGTTCACATTTGTAGGTGGATCATCAGTGTTAGAGCTAAAATTAGCACGTTTAAAGTGATTTTCATGCTTCCAGGGGCCCAAAACACAAGATTTATGGAATGGTTAAAAGTGCATGAAAATGGCCAATTTACTCACTCTGAGTTCTCAAAAAGGGTTTCTTCACCCCGGGAAGTTAATTAAATACCATTTGGAGGCATTTAATGTTCGAGCAAAAATGGCTGATTTTCGACAAAAGAGATAACACCCCCCCATTACGTCATGCTTCAGAAATGTGGAAAATGGTCCGTTTTCAAATGTTTTATTTTTGAACGTCAGTTCACATTTGTAGGTGGATCATCAGTGTTAGAGCTAAAATTAGCATGTTTAAAGTGATTTTCATGCTTCCAGGGGCCCAAAACACAAGATTTATGGAATGGTTAAAAGTGCATAAAAATGGCCAATTTACTCAATCTGAGTTCTCAAAAAGGGTTTCTTCACCCCGGGAAGTTAATTAAATACCATTTGGAGGCATTTAATGTTAGAGCAAAAACGGCTGATTTTCGACAAAAGAGATAACACCCCCCCATTACGTCATGCTTCAGAAATGTGGAAAATGGTCCGTTTTCAAATGTTTTATTTTTGAACGTCAGTTCACATTTGTAGGTGGATCATCAGTGTTAGAGCTAAAATTAGCATGTTTAAAGTGATTTTCATGCTTCCAGGGGCCCAAAACACAAGATTTATGGAATGGTTAAAAGTGCATGAAAATGGCCAATTTACTCACTCTGAGTTCTCAAAAAGGGTTTCTTCACCCCGGGAAGTTAATTAAATACCATTTGGAGGCATTTAATGTTCGAGCAAAAACGGCTGATTTTCGACAAAAGAGATAACACCCCCCTATTACGTCATGCTTCAGAAATGTGGAAAATGGTCCGTTTTCAAATGTTTTATTTTTGAACGTCAGTTCACATTTGTAGGTGGATCATCAGTGTTAGAGCTAAAATTAGCATGTTTAAAGTGATTTTCATGCTTCCAGGGGCCCAAAACACAAGATTTATGGAATGGTTAAAAGTGCATGAAAATGGCCAATTTACTCACTCTGAGATCTCAAAAAGGGTTTCTTCACCCCGGGAAGTTAATTAAATACCATTTGGAGGCATTTAATGTTCGAGCAAAAACGGCTGATTTTCGACAAAAGAGATAACACCCCCCATTACGTCATGCTTCAGAAATGTGGAAAATGGTCCGTTTTCAAATGTTTTATTTTTGAACGTCAGTTCACATTTGTAGGTGGATCATCAGTGTTAGAGCTAAAATTAGCATGTTTAAAGTGATTTTCATGCTTCCAGGGGCCCAAAACACAAGATTTATGGAATGGTTAAAAGTGCATGAAAATGGCCAATTTACTAACTCTGAGTTCTCAAAAAGGGTTTCTTCACCCCGGGAAGTTAATTAAATACCATTTGGAGGCATTTAATGTTCGAGCAAAAACGGCTGATTTTCGACAAAAGAGATAACACCCCCCCATTACGTCATGCTTCAGAAATGTGGAAAATGGTCCATTTTCAAATGTTTTATTTTTGAACGTAAGTTCACATTTGTAGGTGGATCATCAGTGTTAGAGCTAAAATTAGCATGTTTAAAGTGATTTTCATGCTTCCAGGGGCCCAAAACACAAGATTTATGGAATGGTTAAAAGTGCATGAAAATGGCCAATTTACTCACTCTGAGTTCTCAAAAAGGGTTTCTTCACCCCGGGAAGTTAATTAAATACCATTTGGAGGCATTTAATGTTCGAGCAAAAACGGCTGATTTTCGACAAAAGAGATAACACCCCCCCATTACGTCATGCTTCAGAAATGTGGAAAATGGTCCGTTTTCAAATGTTTTATTTTTGAACGTCAGTTCACATTTGTAGGTGGATCATCAGTGTTAGAGCTAAAATTAGCATGTTTAAAGTGATTTTCATGCTTCAAGGGGCTCGGGAAGTGAAATAAATACCATTTGGAGGATTTTAATGTTCGAGCAAAAACGGCTGATTTTCGACGAAAGAGCTAACACCCCCCCATTACGTCATGCTTTAGAAATGTGGAAAATGGTCCATTTTCAAATGTTTTATTTTTGAACGTCAGTTCACATTTGTAGGTGGATAATCAGTGTTAGAGCTAAAATTAGCATGTTTAAAGTGATTTTCATGCTTCCAGGGGCCCAAAACACAAGATTTATGGAATGGTTAAAAGTGCATAAAAATGGCCAATTTACTCAATCTGAGTTCTCAAAAAGGGTTTCTTCACCCCGGGAAGTTAATTAAATACCATTTGGAGGCATTTAATGTTAGAGCAAAAACGGCTGATTTTCGACAAAAGAGATAACACCCCCCCATTACGTCATGCTTCAGAAATGTGGAAAATGGTCCGTTTTCAAATGTTTTATTTTTGAACGTCAGTTCACATTTGTAGGTGGATCATCAGTGTTAGAGCTAAAATTAGCATGTTTAAAGTGATTTTCATGCTTCCAGGGGCCCAAAACACAAGATTTATGGAATGGTTAAAAGTGCATGAAAATGGCCAATTTACTCACTCTGAGTTCTCAAAAAGGGTTTCTTCACCCCGGGAAGTTAATTAAATACCATTTGGAGGCATTTAATGTTCGAGCAAAAACGGCTGATTTTCGACAAAAGAGATAACACCCCCCCATTACGTCATGCTTCAGAAATGGGGAAAATGGTCCGTTTTCAAATGTTTTATTTTTGAACGTCAGTTCACATTTGTAGGTGGATCATCAGTGTTAGAGCTAAAATTAGCATGTTTAAAGTGATTTTCATGCTTCCAGGGGCTCGGGAAGTGAAATAAATACCATTTGGAGGCATTTAATGTTCGAGCAAAAACGGCTGATTTTCGACAAAAGAGATAACACCCCCCCATTACGTCATGCTTCAGAAATGTGGAAAATGGTCCGTTTTCAAATGTTTTATTTTTGAACGTCAGTTCACATTTGTAGGTGGATCATCAGTGTTAGAGCTAAATTTAGCATGTTTAAAGTGATTTTCATGCTTCCAGGGGCTCGGGAAGTTAATTAAATACCATTTGGAGGCATTTAATGTTCGAGCAAAAACGGCTGATTTTCGACAAAAGAGATAACACCCCCCCATTACGTCATGCTTCAGAAATGTGGAAAATGGTCCGTTTTCAAATGTTTTATTTTTGAACGTCAGTTCACATTTGTAGGTGGATCATCAGTGTTAGAGCTAAAATTAGCATGTTTAAAGTGATTTTCATGCTTCCAGGGGCCCAAAACACAAGATTTATGGAATGGTTAAAAGTGCATGAAAATGGCCAATTTACTCAGTTTGAGTTCTCAAAAAGGGTTTCTTCACCCCGGGAAGTTAATTAAATACCATTTGGAGGCATTTAATGTTAGAGCAAAAACGGCTGATTTTCGACAAAAGAGATAACACCCCCCCATTACGTCATGCTTCAGAAATGTGGAAAATGGTCCGTTTTCAAATGTTTTATTTTTGAACGTCAGTTCACATTTGTAGGTGGATCATCAGTGTTAGAGCTAAAATTAGCATGTTTAAAGTGATTTTCATGCTTCCAGGGGCTCGGGAAGTGAAATAAATACCATTTGGAGGCATTTAATGTTCGAGCAAAAATGGCTGATTTTCGACAAAAGAGATAACACCCCCCATTACGTCATGCTTCAGAAATGTGGAAAATGGTCCGTTTTCAAATGTTTTATTTTTGAACGTCAGTTCACATTTGTAGGTGGATCATCAGTGTTAGAGCTAAAATTAGCATGTTTAAAGTGATTTTCATGCTTCCAGGGGCTCGGGAAGTTAATTAAATACCATTTGGAGGCATTTAATGTTCGAGCAAAAACGGCTGATTTTCGACAAAAGAGATAACACCCCCCCATTACGTCATGCTTCAGAAATGTGGAAAATGGTCCGTTTTCAAATGTTTTATTTTTGAACGTCAGTTCACATTTGTAGGTGGATCATCAGTGTTAAAGCTAAAATTAGCATGTTTAAAGTGATTTTCATGCTTCCAGGGGCCCAAAACACAAGATTTATGGAATGGTTAAAAGTGCATGAAAAAGGCCAATTTACTCACTCTGAGTTCTCAAAAAGGGTTTCTTCACCCCGGGAAGTTAATTAAATACCATTTGGAGGCATTTAATGTTAGAGCAAAAACGGCTGATTTTCGACAAAAGAGATAACACCCCCCCATTACGTCATGCTTCAGAAATGTGGAAAATGGTCCGTTTTCAAATGTTTTATTTTTGAACGTCAGTTCACATTTGTAGGTGGATCATCAGTGTTAGAGCTAAAATTAGCATGTTTAAAGTGATTTTCATGCTTCCAGGGGCTCGGGAAGTTAATTAAATACCATTTGGAGGCATTTAATGTTCGAGCAAAAACGGCTGATTTTCGACAAAAGAGATAACACCCCCCATTACGTCATGCTTCAGAAATGTGGAAAATGGTCCGTTTTCAAATGTTTTATTTTTGAACGTCAGTTTACATTTGTAGGTGGATCATCAGTGTTAGAGCTAAAATTAGCATGTTTAAAGTGATTTTCATGCTTCCAGGGGCCCAAAACACAAGATTTATGGAATGGTTAAAAGTGCATGAAAATGGCCAATTTACTCACTCTGAGTTCTCAAAAAGGGTTTCTTCACCCCGGGAAGTTAATTAAATACCATTTGGAGGCATTTAATGTTCGAGCAAAAACGGCTGATTTTCGACAAAAGAGATAACACCCCCCCATTACGTCATGCTTCAGAAATGTGGAAAATGGTCCGTTTTCAAATGTTTCATTTTTGAACGTCAGTTCACATTTGTAGGTGGATCATCAGTGTTAGAGCTAAAATTAGCATGTTTAAAGTGATTTTCATGCTTCCAGGGGCTCGGGAAGTTAATTAAATACCATTTGGAGGCATTTAATGTTCGAGCAAAAACGGCTGATTTTCGACAAAAGAGATAGCACCCCCCCATTACGTCATGCTTCAGAAATGTGGAAAATGGTCCGTTTTCAAATGTTTCATTTTTGAACGTCAGTTCACATTTGTAGGTGGATCATCAGTGTTAGAGCTAAAATTAGCATGTTTAAAGTGATTTTCATGCTTCCAGGGGCCCAAAACACAAGATTTATGGAATGGTTAAAAGTGCATGAAAATGGCCAATTTACTCACTCTGAGTTCTCAAAAAGGGTTTCTTCACCCCGGGAAGTTAATTAAATACCATTTGGAGGCATTTAATGTTCGAGCAAAAACGGCTGATTTTCGACAAAAGAGATAACACCCCCCCATTACGTCATGCTTCAGAAATGTGGAAAATGGTCCGTTTTCAAATGTTTTATTTTTGAACGTCAGTTCACATTTGTAGGTGGATCATCAGTGTTAGAGCTAAAATTAGCACGTTTAAAGTGATTTTCATGCTTCCAGGGGCCCAAAACACAAGATTTATGGAATGGTTAAAAGTGCATGAAAATGGCCAATTTACTCACTCTGAGTTCTCAAAAAGGGTTTCTTCACCCCGGGAAGTTAATTAAATACCATTTGGAGGCATTTAATGTTCGAGCAAAAATGGCTGATTTTCGACAAAAGAGATAACACCCCCCCATTACGTCATGCTTCAGAAATGTGGAAAATGGTCCGTTTTCAAATGTTTTATTTTTGAACGTCAGTTCACATTTGTAGGTGGATCATCAGTGTTAGAGCTAAAATTAGCATGTTTAAAGTGATTTTCATGCTTCCAGGGGCCCAAAACACAAGATTTATGGAATGGTTAAAAGTGCATGAAAATGGCCAATTTACTCACTCTGAGTTCTCAAAAAGGGTTTCTTCACCCCGGGAAGTTAATTAAATACCATTTGGAGGCATTTAATGTTCGAGCAAAAACGGCTGATTTTCGACAAAAGAGATAACACCCCCCCATTACGTCATGCTTCAGAAATGGGGAAAATGGTCCGTTTTCAAATGTTTTATTTTTGAACGTCAGTTCACATTTGTAGGTGGATCATCAGTGTTAGAGCTAAAATTAGCATGTTTAAAGTGATTTTCATGCTTCCAGGGGCTCGGGAAGTGAAATAAATACCATTTGGAGGCATTTAATGTTCGAGCAAAAACGGCTGATTTTCGACAAAAGAGATAACACCCCCCCATTACGTCATGCTTCAGAAATGTGGAAAATGGTCCGTTTTCAAATGTTTTATTTTTGAACGTCAGTTCACATTTGTAGGTGGATCATCAGTGTTAGAGCTAAATTTAGCATGTTTAAAGTGATTTTCATGCTTCCAGGGGCTCGGGAAGTTAATTAAATACCATTTGGAGGCATTTAATGTTCGAGCAAAAACGGCTGATTTTCGACAAAAGAGATAACACCCCCCATTACGTCATGCTTCAGAAATGTGGAAAATGGTCCGTTTTCAAATGTTTTATTTTTGAACGTCAGTTCACATTTGTAGGTGGATCATCAGTGTTAGAGCTAAAATTAGCATGTTTAAAGTGATTTTCATGCTTCCAGGGGCCCAAAACACAAGATTTATGGAATGGTTAAAAGTGCATGAAAATGGCCAATTTACTCAGTTTGAGTTCTCAAAAAGGGTTTCTTCACCCCGGGAAGTTAATTAAATACCATTTGGAGGCATTTAATGTTAGAGCAAAAACGGCTGATTTTCGACAAAAGAGATAACACCCCCCCATTACGTCATGCTTCAGAAATGTGGAAAATGGTCCGTTTTCAAATGTTTTATTTTTGAACGTCAGTTCACATTTGTAGGTGGATCATCAGTGTTAGAGCTAAAATTAGCATGTTTAAAGTGATTTTCATGCTTCCAGGGGCTCGGGAAGTGAAATAAATACCATTTGGAGGCATTTAATGTTCGAGCAAAAACGGCTGATTTTCGACAAAAGAGATAACACCCCCCCATTACGTCATGCTTCAGAAATGTGGAAAATGGTCCGTTTTCAAATGTTTTATTTTTGAACGTCAGTTCACATTTGTAGGTGGATCATCAGTGTTAGAGCTAAAATTAGCATGTTTAAAGTGATTTTCATGCTTCCAGGGGCTCGGGAAGTTAATTAAATACCATTTGGAGGCATTTAATGTTCGAGCAAAAACGGCTGATTTTCGACAAAAGAGATAACACCCCCCCATTACGTCATGCTTCAGAAATGTGGAAAATGGTCCGTTTTCAAATGTTTTATTTTTGAACGTCAGTTCACATTTGTAGGTGGATCATCAGTGTTAAAGCTAAAATTAGCATGTTTAAAGTGATTTTCATGCTTCCAGGGGCCCAAAACACAAGATTTATGGAATGGTTAAAAGTGCATGAAAAAGGCCAATTTACTCACTCTGAGTTCTCAAAAAGGGTTTCTTCACCCCGGGAAGTTAATTAAATACCATTTGGAGGCATTTAATGTTAGAGCAAAAACGGCTGATTTTCGACAAAAGAGATAACACCCCCCCATTACGTCATGCTTCAGAAATGTGGAAAATGGTCCGTTTTCAAATGTTTTATTTTTGAACGTCAGTTCACATTTGTAGGTGGATCATCAGTGTTAGAGCTAAAATTAGCATGTTTAAAGTGATTTTCATGCTTCCAGGGGCTCGGGAAGTTAATTAAATACCATTTGGGGGCATTTAATGTTCGAGCAAAAACGGCTGATTTTCGACAAAAGAGATAACACCCCCCCATTACGTCATGCTTCAGAAATGTGGAAAATGGTCCGTTTTCAAATGTTTTATTTTTGAACGTCAGTTTACATTTGTAGGTGGATCATCAGTGTTAGAGCTAAAATTAGCATGTTTAAAGTGATTTTCATGCTTCCAGGGGCCCAAAACACAAGATTTATGGAATGGTTAAAAGTGCATGAAAATGGCCAATTTACTCACTCTGAGTTCTCAAAAAGGGTTTCTTCACCCCGGGAAGTTAATTAAATACCATTTGGAGGCATTTAATGTTCGAGCAAAAACGGCTGATTTTCGACAAAAGAGATAACACCCCCCCATTACGTCATGCTTCAGAAATGTGGAAAATGGTCCGTTTTCAAATGTTTCATTTTTGAACGTCAGTTCACATTTGTAGGTGGATCATCAGTGTTAGAGCTAAAATTAGCATGTTTAAAGTGATTTTCATGCTTCCAGGGGCTCGGGAAGTTAATTAAATACCATTTGGAGGCATTTAATGTTCGAGCAAAAACGGCTGATTTTCGACAAAAGAGATAGCACCCCCCCATTACGTCATGCTTCAGAAATGTGGAAAATGGTCCGTTTTCAAATGTTTCATTTTTGAACGTCAGTTCACATTTGTAGGTGGATCATCAGTGTTAGAGCTAAAATTAGCATGTTTAAAGTGATTTTCATGCTTCCAGGGGCCCAAAACACAAGATTTATGGAATGGTTAAAAGTGCATGAAAATGGCCAATTTACTCACTCTGAGTTCTCAAAAAGGGTTTCTTCACCCCGGGAAGTTAATTAAATACCATTTGGAGGCATTTAATGTTCGAGCAAAAACGGCTGATTTTCGACAAAAGAGATAACACCCCCCCATTACGTCATGCTTCAGAAATGTGGAAAATGGTCCGTTTTCAAATGTTTTATTTTTGAACGTCAGTTCACATTTGTAGGTGGATCATCAGTGTTAGAGCTAAAATTAGCACGTTTAAAGTGATTTTCATGCTTCCAGGGGCCCAAAACACAAGATTTATGGAATGGTTAAAAGTGCATGAAAATGGCCAATTTACTCACTCTGAGTTCTCAAAAAGGGTTTCTTCACCCCGGGAAGTTAATTAAATACCATTTGGAGGCATTTAATGTTCGAGCAAAAATGGCTGATTTTCGACAAAAGAGATAACACCCCCCCATTACGTCATGCTTCAGAAATGTGGAAAATGGTCCGTTTTCAAATGTTTTATTTTTGAACGTCAGTTCACATTTGTAGGTGGATCATCAGTGTTAGAGCTAAAATTAGCATGTTTAAAGTGATTTTCATGCTTCCAGGGGCTCGGGAAGTGAAATAAATACCATTTGGAGGCATTTAATGTTCGAGCAAAAATGGCTGATTTTCGACAAAAGAGATAACACCCCCCATTACGTCATGCTTCAGAAATGTGGAAAATGGTCCGTTTTCAAATGTTTTATTTTTGAACGTCAGTTCACATTTGTAGGTGGATCATCAGTGTTAGAGCTAAAATTAGCATGTTTAAAGTGATTTTCATGCTTCCAGGGGCTCGGGAAGTTAATTAAATACCATTTGGAGGCATTTAATGTTCGAGCAAAAACGGCTGATTTTCGACAAAAGAGATAACACCCCCCCATTACGTCATGCTTCAGAAATGTGGAAAATGGTCCGTTTTCAAATGTTTTATTTTTGAACGTCAGTTCACATTTGTAGGTGGATCATCAGTGTTAAAGCTAAAATTAGCATGTTTAAAGTGATTTTCATGCTTCCAGGGGCCCAAAACACAAGATTTATGGAATGGTTAAAAGTGCATGAAAAAGGCCAATTTACTCACTCTGAGTTCTCAAAAAGGGTTTCTTCACCCCGGGAAGTTAATTAAATACCATTTGGAGGCATTTAATGTTAGAGCAAAAACGGCTGATTTTCGACAAAAGAGATAACACCCCCCCATTACGTCATGCTTCAGAAATGTGGAAAATGGTCCGTTTTCAAATGTTTTATTTTTGAACGTCAGTTCACATTTGTAGGTGGATCATCAGTGTTAGAGCTAAAATTAGCATGTTTAAAGTGATTTTCATGCTTCCAGGGGCTCGGGAAGTTAATTAAATACCATTTGGAGGCATTTAATGTTCGAGCAAAAACGGCTGATTTTCGACAAAAGAGATAACACCCCCCATTACGTCATGCTTCAGAAATGTGGAAAATGGTCCGTTTTCAAATGTTTTATTTTTGAACGTCAGTTTACATTTGTAGGTGGATCATCAGTGTTAGAGCTAAAATTAGCATGTTTAAAGTGATTTTCATGCTTCCAGGGGCCCAAAACACAAGATTTATGGAATGGTTAAAAGTGCATGAAAATGGCCAATTTACTCACTCTGAGTTCTCAAAAAGGGTTTCTTCACCCCGGGAAGTTAATTAAATACCATTTGGAGGCATTTAATGTTCGAGCAAAAACGGCTGATTTTCGACAAAAGAGATAACACCCCCCCATTACGTCATGCTTCAGAAATGTGGAAAATGGTCCGTTTTCAAATGTTTCATTTTTGAACGTCAGTTCACATTTGTAGGTGGATCATCAGTGTTAGAGCTAAAATTAGCATGTTTAAAGTGATTTTCATGCTTCCAGGGGCTCGGGAAGTTAATTAAATACCATTTGGAGGCATTTAATGTTCGAGCAAAAACGGCTGATTTTCGACAAAAGAGATAGCACCCCCCCATTACGTCATGCTTCAGAAATGTGGAAAATGGTCCGTTTTCAAATGTTTCATTTTTGAACGTCAGTTCACATTTGTAGGTGGATCATCAGTGTTAGAGCTAAAATTAGCATGTTTAAAGTGATTTTCATGCTTCCAGGGGCCCAAAACACAAGATTTATGGAATGGTTAAAAGTGCATGAAAATGGCCAATTTACTCACTCTGAGTTCTCAAAAAGGGTTTCTTCACCCCGGGAAGTTAATTAAATACCATTTGGAGGCATTTAATGTTCGAGCAAAAACGGCTGATTTTCGACAAAAGAGATAACACCCCCCCATTACGTCATGCTTCAGAAATGTGGAAAATGGTCCGTTTTCAAATGTTTTATTTTTGAACGTCAGTTCACATTTGTAGGTGGATCATCAGTGTTAGAGCTAAAATTAGCACGTTTAAAGTGATTTTCATGCTTCCAGGGGCCCAAAACACAAGATTTATGGAATGGTTAAAAGTGCATGAAAATGGCCAATTTACTCACTCTGAGTTCTCAAAAAGGGTTTCTTCACCCCGGGAAGTTAATTAAATACCATTTGGAGGCATTTAATGTTCGAGCAAAAATGGCTGATTTTCGACAAAAGAGATAACACCCCCCCATTACGTCATGCTTCAGAAATGTGGAAAATGGTCCGTTTTCAAATGTTTTATTTTTGAACGTCAGTTCACATTTGTAGGTGGATCATCAGTGTTAGAGCTAAAATTAGCATGTTTAAAGTGATTTTCATGCTTCCAGGGGCCCAAAACACAAGATTTATGGAATGGTTAAAAGTGCATAAAAATGGCCAATTTACTCAATCTGAGTTCTCAAAAAGGGTTTCTTCACCCCGGGAAGTTAATTAAATACCATTTGGAGGCATTTAATGTTAGAGCAAAAACGGCTGATTTTCGACAAAAGAGATAACACCCCCCCATTACGTCATGCTTCAGAAATGTGGAAAATGGTCCGTTTTCAAATGTTTTATTTTTGAACGTCAGTTCACATTTGTAGGTGGATCATCAGTGTTAGAGCTAAAATTAGCATGTTTAAAGTGATTTTCATGCTTCCAGGGGCCCAAAACACAAGATTTATGGAATGGTTAAAAGTGCATGAAAATGGCCAATTTACTCACTCTGAGTTCTCAAAAAGGGTTTCTTCACCCCGGGAAGTTAATTAAATACCATTTGGAGGCATTTAATGTTCGAGCAAAAACGGCTGATTTTCGACAAAAGAGATAACACCCCCCCATTACGTCATGCTTCAGAAATGTGGAAAATGGTCCGTTTTCAAATGTTTTATTTTTGAACGTCAGTTCACATTTGTAGGTGGATCATCAGTGTTAGAGCTAAAATTAGCACGTTTAAAGTGATTTTCATGCTTCCAGGGGCCCAAAACACAAGATTTATGGAATGGTTAAAAGTGCATGAAAATGGCCAATTTACTCACTCTGAGTTCTCAAAAAGGGTTTCTTCACCCCGGGAAGTTAATTAAATACCATTTGGAGGCATTTAATGTTCGAGCAAAAATGGCTGATTTTCGACAAAAGAGATAACACCCCCCCATTACGTCATGCTTCAGAAATGTGGAAAATGGTCCGTTTTCAAATGTTTTATTTTTGAACGTCAGTTCACATTTGTAGGTGGATCATCAGTGTTAGAGCTAAAATTAGCATGTTTAAAGTGATTTTCATGCTTCCAGGGGCCCAAAACACAAGATTTATGGAATGGTTAAAAGTGCATGAAAATGGCCAATTTACTCACTCTGAGTTCTCAAAAAGGGTTTCTTCACCCCGGGAAGTTAATTAAATACCATTTGGAGGCATTTAATGTTCGAGCAAAAACGGCTGATTTTCGACAAAAGAGATAACACCCCCCCATTACGTCATGCTTCAGAAATGTGGAAAATGGTCCGTTTTCAAATGTTTTATTTTTGAAAGTCAGTTCACATTTGTAGGTGGATCATCAGTGTTAGAGCTAAAATTAGCATGTTTAAAGTGATTTTCATGCTTCCAGGGGCCCAAAACACAGGATTTATGGAATGGTTAAAAGTGCATGAAAAGTGGCCAATTTACTCACCCTGAGTTCTCAAAAAGGGTTTCTTCACCTCGGGAAGTTAATTAAATACCATTTGGAGGCATTTAATGTTCAAGCAAAAACGGCTGATTTTCGACAAAAGAGATAACACCCCCCCATTACGTCATGCTTCAGAAATGTGGAAAATGGTCCGTTTTCAAATGTTTTATTTTTGAACGTCAGTTCACATTTGTAGGTGGATCATCAGTGTTAGAGCTAAAATTAGCATGTTTAAAGTGATTTTCATGCTTCCAGGGGCCCAAAACACAAGATTTATGGAATGGTTAAAAGTGCATGAAAATGGCCAATTTACTCACTCTGAGTTCTCAAAAGGGGTTTCTTCACCCCGGGAAGTTAATTAAATACCATTTGGAGGCATTTAATGTTCGAGCAAAAACGGCTGATTTTCGACAAAAGAGATAACACCCCCCCATTACGTCATGCTTCAGAAATGTGGAAAATGGTCCATTTTCAAATGTTTTATTTTTGAACGTCAGTTCACATTTGTAGGTGGATCATCAGTGTTAGAGCTAAAATTAGCATGTTTAAAGTGATTTTCATGCTTCCAGGGGCCCAAAACACAAGATTTATGGAATGGTTAAAAGTGCATGAAAATGGCCAATTTACTCACTCTGAGTTCTCAAAAAGGGTTTCTTCACCCCGGGAAGTTAATTAAATACCATTTGGAGGCATTTAATGTTCGAGCAAAAACGGCTGATTTTCGACAAAAGAGATAACACCCCCCATTACGTCATGCTTCAGAAATGTGGAAAATGGTCCGTTTTCAAATGTTTTATTTTTGAACGTCAGTTCACATTTGTAGGTGGATCATCAGTGTTAGAGCTAAAATTAGCATGTTTAAAGTGATTTTCATGCTTCCAGGGGCCCAAAACACAAGATTTATGGAATGGTTAAAAGTGCATGAAAATGGCCAATTTACTCACTCTGAGTTCTCAAAAAGGGTTTCTTCCCCCGGGAAGTTAATTAAATACCATTTGGAGGCATTTAATGTTCGAGCAAAAACGGCTGATTTTCGACAAACGAGATAACACCCCCCCATTACGTCATGCTTCAGAAATGTGGAAAATGGTCCGTTTTCAAATGTTTTATTTTTGAACGTCAGTTCACATTTGTAGGTGGATCATCAGTGTTAGAGCTAAAATTAGCATGTTTAAAGTGATTTTCATGCTTCCAGGGGCTTGGGAAGTTAATTAAATACCATTTGGAGGCATTTAATGTTCGAGCAAAAACGGCTGATTTTCGACAAAAGAGATAACACCCCCCCATTACGTCATGCTTCAGAAATGTGGAAAATGGTCCGTTTTCAAATGTTTTATTTTTGAACGTCAGTTCACATTTGTAGGTGGATCATCAGTGTTAGAGCTAAAATTAGCATGTTTAAAGTGATTTTCATGCTTCCAGGGGCTCGGGAAGTTAATTAAATACCATTTGGAGGCATTTAATGTTCGAGCAAAAACGGCTGATTTTCGACAAAAGAGATAACACCCCCCCATTACGTCATGCTTCAGAAATGTGGAAAATGGTCCGTTTTCAAATGTTTTATTTTTGAACGTCAGTTCACATTTGTAGGTGGATCATCAGTGTTAGAGCTAAAATTAGCATGTTTAAAGTGATTTTCATGCTTCCAGGGGCCCAAAACACAAGATTTATGGAATTGTTAAAAGTGCATGAAAATGGCCAATTTACTCACTCTGAGTTCTCAAAAAGGGTTTCTTCACCCCGGGAAGTTAATTAAATACCATTTGGAGGCATTTAATGTTATAGCAAAAACGGCTGATTTTCGACAAAAGAGATAACACCCCCCCATTACGTCATGCTTCAGAAATGTGGAAAATGGTCCGTTTTCAAATGTTTTATTTTTGAACGTCAGTTCACATTTGTAGGTGGATCATCAGTGTTAGAGCTAAAATTAGCATGTTTAAAGTGATTTTCATGCTTCCAGGGGCTCGGGAAGTGAAATAAATACCATTTGGAGGCATTTAATGTTCGAGCAAAAACGGCTGATTTTCGACAAAAGAGATAACACCCCCCCATTACGTCATGCTTCAGAAATGTGGAAAATGGTCCGTTTTCAAATGTTTTATTTTTGAACGTCAGTTCACATTTGTAGGTGGATCATCAGTGTTAGAGCTAAAATTAGCATGTTTAAAGTGATTTTCATGCTTCCAGGGGCTCGGGAAGTTAATTAAATACCATTTGGAGGCATTTAATGTTCGAGCAAAAACGGCTGATTTTCGACAAAAGAGATAACACCCCCCCATTACGTCATGCTTCAGAAATGTGGAAAATGGTCCGTTTTCAAATGTTTTATTTTTGAACGTCAGTTCACATTTGTAGGTGGATCATCAGTGTTAAAGCTAAAATTAGCATGTTTAAAGTGATTTTCATGCTTCCAGGGGCCCAAAACACAAGATTTATGGAATGGTTAAAAGTGCATGAAAATGGCCAATTTACTCACTCTGAGTTCTCAAAAAGGGTTTCTTCACCCCGGGAAGTTAATTAAATACCATTTGGAGGCATTTAATGTTAGAGCAAAAACGGCTGATTTTCGACAAAAGAGATAACACCCCCCCATTACGTCATGCTTCAGAAATGTGGAAAATGGTCCGTTTTCAAATGTTTTATTTTTGAACGTCAGTTCACATTTGTAGGTGGATCATCAGTGTTAGAGCTAAAATTAGCATGTTTAAAGTGATTTTCATGCTTCCAGGGGCCCAAAACACAAGATTTATGGAATGGTTAAAAGTGCATGAAAATGGCCAATTTACTCACTCTGAGTTCTCAAAAAGGGTTTCTTCACCCCGGGAAGTTAATTAAATACCATTTGGAGGCATTTAATGTTCGTTCAAAAACGGCTGATTTTCGACAAAAGAGATAACACCCCCCCATTACGTCATGCTTCAGAAATGTGGAAAATGGTCCGTTTTCAAATGTTTCATTTTTGAACGTCAGTTCACATTTGTAGGTGGATCATCAGTGTTAGAGCTAAAATTAGCAAGTTTAAAGTGATTTTCATGCTTCCAGGGGCTTGGGAAGTTAATTAAATACCATTTGGAGGCATTTAATGTTCGAGCAAAAACGGCTGATTTTCGACAAAAGAGATAACACCCCGCCATTACGCCATGCTTCAGAAATGTGGAAAATGGTCCGTTTTCAAATGTTTTATTTTTGAACTTCAGTTCACATTTGTAGGTGGATCATCAGTGTTAGAGCTAAAATTAGCACGTTTAAAGTGATTTTCATGCTTCCAGGGGCCCAAAACACAAGATTTATGGAATGGTTAAAAGTGCATGAAAATGGCCAATTTACTCACTCTGAGTTCTCAAAAAGGGTTTCTTCACCCCGGGAAGTTAATTAAATACCATTTGGAGGCATTTAATGTTCGAGCAAAAACGGCTGATTTTCGACAAAAGAGATAACACCCCCCCATTACGTCATGCTTCAGAAATGTGGAAAATGGTCCGTTTTCAAATGTTTTATTTTTGAACGTCAGTTCACATTTGTAGGTGGATCATCAGTGTTAGAGCTAAAATTAGCATGTTTAAAGTGATTTTCATGCTTCCAGGGGCCCAAAACACAAGATTTATGGAATGGTTAAAAGTGCATGAAAATGGCCAATTTACTCACTCTGAGTTCTCAAAAAGGGTTTCTTCACCCCGGGAAGTTAATTAAATACCATTTGGAGGCATTTAATGTTCGAGCAAAAACGGCTGATTTTCGACAAAAGAGATAACACCCCCCCATTACGTCATGCTTCAGAAATGTGGAAAATGGTCCGTTTTCAAATGTTTTATTTTTGAAAGTCAGTTCACATTTGTAGGTGGATCATCAGTGTTAGAGCTAAAATTAGCATGTTTAAAGTGATTTTCATGCTTCCAGGGGCCCAAAACACAAGATTTATGGAATGGTTAAAAGTGCATGAAAAGTGGCCAATTTACTCACTCTGAGTTCTCAAAAAGGGTTTCTTCACCTCGGGAAGTTAATTAAATACCATTTGGAGGCATTTAATGTTCGAGCAAAAACGGCTGATTTTCGACAAAAGAGATAACACCCCCCCATTACGTCATGCTTCAGAAATGTGGAAAATGGTCCATTTTCAAATGTTTTATTTTTGAACGTCAGTTCACATTTGTAGGTGGATCATCAGTGTTAGAGCTAAAATTAGCATGTTTAAAGTGATTTTCATGCTTCCAGGGGCTCGGGAAGTTAATTAAATACCATTTGGAGGCATTTAATGTTCGAGCAAAAACGGCTGATTTTCGACAAAAGAGATAACATCCCCCCATTACGTCATGCTTCAGAAATGTGGAAAATGGTCCGTTTTCAAATATTTTATTTTTGAACGTCAGTTCACATTTGTAGGTGGATCATCAGTGTTAGAGCTAAAATTAGCATGTTTAAAGTGATTTTCATGCTTCCAGGGGCTCGGGAAGTTAATTAAATACCATGTGGAGGCATTTAATGTTCGAGCAAAAACGGCTGATTTTCGACAAAAGAGATAACACCCCCCCATTACGTCATGCTTCAGAAATGTGGAAAATGGTCCGTTTTCAAATGTTTTATTTTTGAACGTCAGTTCACATTTGTAGGTGGATCATCAGTGTTAGAGCTAAAATTAGCATGTTTAAAGTGATTTTCATGCTTCCAGGGGCCCAAAACACAAGATTTATGGAATTGTTAAAAGTGCATGAAAATGGCCAATTTACTCACTCTGAGTTCTCAAAAAGGGTTTCTTCACCCCGGGAAGTTAATTAAATACCATTTGGAGGCATTTAATGTTAGAGCAAAAACGGCTGATTTTCGACAAAAGAGATAACACCCCCCCATTACGTCATGCTTCAGAAATGTGGAAAATGGTCCGTTTTCAAATGTTTTATTTTTGAACGTCAGTTCACATTTGTAGGTGGATCATCAGTGTTAGAGCTAAAATTAGCATGTTTAAAGTGATTTTCATGCTTCCAGGGGCTCGGGAAGTGAAATAAATACCATTTGGAGGCATTTAATGTTCGAGCAAAAACGGCTGATTTTCGACAAAAGAGATAACACCCCCCCATTACGTCATGCTTCAGAAATGTGGAAAATGGTCCGTTTTCAAATGTTTTATTTTTGAACGTCAGTTCACATTTGTAGGTGGATCGTCAGTGTTAGAGCTAAAATTAGCATGTTTAAAGTGATTTTCATGCTTCCAGGGGCTCGGGATGTTAATTAAATACCATTTGGAGGCATTTAATGTTCGAGCAAAAACGGCTGATTTTCGACAAAAGAGATAACACCCCCCCATTACGTCATGCTTCAGAAATGTGGAAAATGGTCCGTTTTCAAATGTTTTATTTTTGAACGTCAGTTCACATTTGTAGGTGGATCATCAGTGTTAAAGCTAAAATTAGCATGTTTAAAGTGATTTTCATGCTTCCAGGGGCCCAAAACACAAGATTTATGGAATGGTTAAAAGTGCATGAAAATGGCCAATTTACTCACTCTGAGTTCTCAAAAAGGGTTTCTTCACCCCGGGAAGTTAATTAAATACCATTTGGAGGCATTTAATGTTAGAGCAAAAACGGCTGATTTTCGACAAAAGAGATAACACCCCCCCATTACGTCATGCTTCAGAAATGTGGAAAATGGTCCGTTTTCAAATGTTTTATTTTTGAACGTCAGTTCACATTTGTAGGTGGATCATCAGTGTTAGAGCTAAAATTAGCATGTTTAAAGTGATTTTCATGCTTCCAGGGGCCCAAAACACAAGATTTATGGAATGGTTAAAAGTGCATGAAAATGGCCAATTTACTCACTCTGAGTTCTCAAAAAGGGTTTCTTCACCCCGGGAAGTTAATTAAATACCATTTGGAGGCATTTAATGTTCGTTCAAAAACGGCTGATTTTCGACAAAAGAGATAACACCCCCCCCATTACGTCATGCTTCAGAAATGTGGAAAATGGTCCGTTTTCAAATGTTTCATTTTTGAACGTCAGTTCACATTTGTAGGTGGATCATCAGTGTTAGAGCTAAAATTAGCAAGTTTAAAGTGATTTTCATGCTTCCAGGGGCTTGGGAAGTTAATTAAATACCATTTGGAGGCATTTAATGTTCGAGCAAAAACGGCTGATTTTCGACAAAAGAGATAACACCCCGCCATTACGCCATGCTTCAGAAATGTGGAAAATGGTCCGTTTTCAAATGTTTTATTTTTGAACTTCAGTTCACATTTGTAGGTGGATCATCAGTGTTAGAGCTAAAATTAGCACGTTTAAAGTGATTTTCATGCTTCCAGGGGCCCAAAACACAAGATTTATGGAATGGTTAAAAGTGCATGAAAATGGCCAATTTACTCACTCTGAGTTCTCAAAAAGGGTTTCTTCACCCCGGGAAGTTAATTAAATACCATTTGGAGGCATTTAATGTTCGAGCAAAAACGGCTGATTTTCGACAAAAGAGATAACACCCCCCCATTACGTCATGCTTCAGAAATGTGGAAAATGGTCCGTTTTCAAATGTTTTATTTTTGAACGTCAGTTCACATTTGTAGGTGGATCATCAGTGTTAGAGCTAAAATTAGCATGTTTAAAGTGATTTTCATGCTTCCAGGGGCCCAAAACACAAGATTTATGGAATGGTTAAAAGTGCATGAAAATGGCCAATTTACTCACTCTGAGTTCTCAAAAAGGGTTTCTTCACCCCGGGAAGTTAATTAAATACCATTTGGAGGCATTTAATGTTCGAGCAAAAACGGCTGATTTTCGACAAAAGAGATAACACCCCCCCATTACGTCATGCTTCAGAAATGTGGAAAATGGTCCGTTTTCAAATGTTTTATTTTTGAAAGTCAGTTCACATTTGTAGGTGGATCATCAGTGTTAGAGCTAAAATTAGCATGTTTAAAGTGATTTTCATGCTTCCAGGGGCCCAAAACACAAGATTTATGGAATGGTTAAAAGTGCATGAAAAGTGGCCAATTTACTCACTCTGAGTTCTCAAAAAGGGTTTCTTCACCTCGGGAAGTTAATTAAATACCATTTGGAGGCATTTAATGTTCGAGCAAAAACGGCTGATTTTCGACAAAAGAGATAACACCCCCCCATTACGTCATGCTTCAGAAATGTGGAAAATGGTCCATTTTCAAATGTTTTATTTTTGAACGTCAGTTCACATTTGTAGGTGGATCATCAGTGTTAGAGCTAAAATTAGCATGTTTAAAGTGATTTTCATGCTTCCAGGGGCTCGGGAAGTTAATTAAATACCATTTGGAGGCATTTAATGTTCGAGCAAAAACGGCTGATTTTCGACAAAAGAGATAACATCCCCCCATTACGTCATGCTTCAGAAATGTGGAAAATGGTCCGTTTTCAAATGTTTTATTTTTGAACGTCAGTTCACATTTGTAGGTGGATCATCAGTGTTAGAGCTAAAATTAGCATGTTTAAAGTGATTTTCATGCTTCCAGGGGCTCGGGAAGTTAATTAAATACCATGTGGAGGCATTTAATGTTCGAGCAAAAACGGCTGATTTTCGACAAAAGAGATAACACCCCCCCATTACGTCATGCTTCAGAAATGTGGAAAATGGTCCGTTTTCAAATGTTTTATTTTTGAACGTCAGTTCACATTTGTAGGTGGATCATCAGTGTTAGAGCTAAAATTAGCATGTTTAAAGTGATTTTCATGCTTCCAGGGGCCCAAAACACAAGATTTATGGAATTGTTAAAAGTGCATGAAAATGGCCAATTTACTCACTCTGAGTTCTCAAAAAGGGTTTCTTCACCCCGGGAAGTTAATTAAATACCATTTGGAGGCATTTAATGTTAGAGCAAAAACGGCTGATTTTCGACAAAAGAGATAACACCCCCCCATTACGTCATGCTTCAGAAATGTGGAAAATGGTCCGTTTTCAAATGTTTTATTTTTGAACGTCAGTTCACATTTGTAGGTGGATCATCAGTGTTAGAGCTAAAATTAGCATGTTTAAAGTGATTTTCATGCTTCCAGGGGCTCGGGAAGTGAAATAAATACCATTTGGAGGCATTTAATGTTCGAGCAAAAACGGCTGATTTTCGACAAAAGAGATAACACCCCCCCATTACGTCATGCTTCAGAAATGTGGAAAATGGTCCGTTTTCAAATGTTTTATTTTTGAACGTCAGTTCACATTTGTAGGTGGATCATCAGTGTTAGAGCTAAAATTAGCATGTTTAAAGTGATTTTCATGCTTCCAGGGGCTCGGGATGTTAATTAAATACCATTTGGAGGCATTTAATGTTCGAGCAAAAACGGCTGATTTTCGACAAAAGAGATAACACCCCCCCATTACGTCATGCTTCAGAAATGTGGAAAATGGTCCGTTTTCAAATGTTTTATTTTTGAACGTCAGTTCACATTTGTAGGTGGATCATCAGTGTTAAAGCTAAAATTAGCATGTTTAAAGTGATTTTCATGCTTCCAGGGGCCCAAAACACAAGATTTATGGAATGGTTAAAAGTGCATGAAAATGGCCAATTTACTCACTCTGAGTTCTCAAAAAGGGTTTCTTCACCCCGGGAAGTTAATTAAATACCATTTGGAGGCATTTAATGTTAGAGCAAAAACGGCTGATTTTCGACAAAAGAGATAACACCCCCCCATTACGTCATGCTTCAGAAATGTGGAAAATGGTCCGTTTTCAAATGTTTTATTTTTGAACGTCAGTTCACATTTGTAGGTGGATCATCAGTGTTAGAGCTAAAATTAGCACGTTTAAAGTGATTTTCATGCTTCCAGGGGCCCAAAACACAAGATTTATGGAATGGTTAAAAGTGCATGAAAATGGCCAATTTACTCACTCTGAGTTCTCAAAAAGGGTTTCTTCACCCCGGGAAGTTAATTAAATACCATTTGGAGGCATTTAATGTTCGTTCAAAAACGGCTGATTTTCGACAAAAGAGATAACACCCCCCCATTACGTCATGCTTCAGAAATGTGGAAAATGGTCCGTTTTTAAAATGTTTCATTTTTGAACGTCAGTTCACATTTGTAGGTGGATCATCAGTGTTAGAGCTAAAATTAGCATGTTTAAAGTGATTTTCATGCTTCCAGGGGCTTGGGAAGTTAATTAAATACCATTTGGAGGCATTTAATGTTCGAGCAAAAACGGCTGATTTTCGACAAAAGAGATAACACCCCCCCATTACGCCATGCTTCAGAAATGTGGAAAATGGTCCGTTTTCAAATGTTTTATTTTTGAACGTCAGTTCACATTTGTAGGTGGATCATCAGTGTTAGAGCTAAAATTAGCACGTTTAAAGTGATTTTCATGCTTCCAGGGGCCCAAAACACAAGATTTATGGAATGGTTAAAAGTGCATGAAAATGGCCAATTTACTCACTCTGAGTTCTCAAAAAGGGTTTCTTCACCCCGGGAAGTTAATTAAATACCATTTGGAGGCATTTAATGTTCGAGCAAAAACGGCTGATTTTCGACAAAAGAGATAACACCCCCCCATTACGTCATGCTTCAGAAATGTGGAAAATGGTCCGTTTTCAAATGTTTTATTTTTGAACGTCAGTTCACATTTGTAGGTGGATCATCAGTGTTAGAGCTAAAATTAGCACGTTTAAAGTGATTTTCATGCTTCCAGGGGCCCAAAACACAAGATTTATGGAATGGTTAAAAGTGCATGAAAATGGCCAATTTACTCACTCTGAGTTCTCAAAAAGGGTTTCTTCACCCCGGGAAGTTAATTAAATACCATTTGGAGGCATTTAATGTTCGAGCAAAAATGGCTGATTTTCGACAAAAGAGATAACACCCCCCCATTACGTCATGCTTCAGAAATGTGGAAAATGGTCCGTTTTCAAATGTTTTATTTTTGAACGTCAGTTCACATTTGTAGGTGGATCATCAGTGTTAGAGCTAAAATTAGCATGTTTAAAGTGATTTTCATGCTTCCAGGGGCCCAAAACACAAGATTTATGGAATGGTTAAAAGTGCATAAAAATGGCCAATTTACTCAATCTGAGTTCTCAAAAAGGGTTTCTTCACCCCGGGAAGTTAATTAAATACCATTTGGAGGCATTTAATGTTAGAGCAAAAACGGCTGATTTTCGACAAAAGAGATAACACCCCCCCATTACGTCATGCTTCAGAAATGTGGAAAATGGTCCGTTTTCAAATGTTTTATTTTTGAACGTCAGTTCACATTTGTAGGTGGATCATCAGTGTTAGAGCTAAAATTAGCATGTTTAAAGTGATTTTCATGCTTCCAGGGGCCCAAAACACAAGATTTATGGAATGGTTAAAAGTGCATGAAAATGGCCAATTTACTCACTCTGAGTTCTCAAAAAGGGTTTCTTCACCCCGGGAAGTTAATTAAATACCATTTGGAGGCATTTAATGTTCGAGCAAAAACGGCTGATTTTCGACAAAAGAGATAACACCCCCCCATTACGTCATGCTTCAGAAATGGGGAAAATGGTCCGTTTTCAAATGTTTTATTTTTGAACGTCAGTTCACATTTGTAGGTGGATCATCAGTGTTAGAGCTAAAATTAGCATGTTTAAAGTGATTTTCATGCTTCCAGGGGCTCGGGAAGTGAAATAAATACCATTTGGAGGCATTTAATGTTCGAGCAAAAACGGCTGATTTTCGACAAAAGAGATAACACCCCCCCATTACGTCATGCTTCAGAAATGTGGAAAATGGTCCGTTTTCAAATGTTTTATTTTTGAACGTCAGTTCACATTTGTAGGTGGATCATCAGTGTTAGAGCTAAAATTAGCATGTTTAAAGTGATTTTCATGCTTCCAGGGGCCCAAAACACAAGATTTATGGAATGGTTAAAAGTGCATAAAAATGGCCAATTTACTCAATCTGAGTTCTCAAAAAGGGTTTCTTCACCCCGGGAAGTTAATTAAATACCATTTGGAGGCATTTAATGTTAGAGCAAAAACGGCTGATTTTCGACAAAAGAGATAACACCCCCCCATTACGTCATGCTTCAGAAATGTGGAAAATGGTCCGTTTTCAAATGTTTTATTTTTGAACGTCAGTTCACATTTGTAGGTGGATCATCAGTGTTAGAGCTAAAATTAGCATGTTTAAAGTGATTTTCATGCTTCCAGGGGCCCAAAACACAAGATTTATGGAATGGTTAAAAGTGCATGAAAATGGCCAATTTACTCACTCTGAGTTCTCAAAAAGGGTTTCTTCACCCCGGGAAGTTAATTAAATACCATTTGGAGGCATTTAATGTTCGAGCAAAAACGGCTGATTTTCGACAAAAGAGATAACACCCCCCCATTACGTCATGCTTCAGAAATGTGGAAAATGGTCCGTTTTCAAATGTTTTATTTTTGAACGTCAGTTCACATTTGTAGGTGGATCATCAGTGTTAGAGCTAAAATTAGCATGTTTAAAGTGATTTTCATGCTTCCAGGGGCCCAAAACACAAGATTTATGGAATGGTTAAAAGTGCATGAAAATGGCCAATTTACTCACTCTGAGTTCTCAAAAGGGGTTTCTTCACCCCGGGAAGTTAATTAAATACCATTTGGAGGCATTTAATGTTCGAGCAAAAACGGCTGATTTTCGACAAAAGAGATAACACCCCCCCATTACGTCATGCTTCAGAAATGTGGAAAATGGTCCATTTTCAAATGTTTTATTTTTGAACGTCAGTTCACATTTGTAGGTGGATCATCAGTGTTAGAGCTAAAATTAGCATGTTTAAAGTGATTTTCATGCTTCCAGGGGCCCAAAACACAAGATTTATGGAATGGTTAAAAGTGCATGAAAATGGCCAATTTACTCACTCTGAGTTCTCAAAAAGGGTTTCTTCACCCCGGGAAGTTAATTAAATACCATTTGGAGGCATTTAATGTTCGAGCAAAAACGGCTGATTTTCGACAAAAGAGATAACACCCCCCATTACGTCATGCTTCAGAAATGTGGAAAATGGTCCGTTTTCAAATGTTTTATTTTTGAACGTCAGTTCACATTTGTAGGTGGATCATCAGTGTTAGAGCTAAAATTAGCATGTTTAAAGTGATTTTCATGCTTCCAGGGGCCCAAAACACAAGATTTATGGAATGGTTAAAAGTGCATGAAAATGGCCAATTTACTCACTCTGAGTTCTCAAAAAGGGTTTCTTCCCCCGGGAAGTTAATTAAATACCATTTGGAGGCATTTAATGTTCGAGCAAAAACGGCTGATTTTCGACAAACGAGATAACACCCCCCCATTACGTCATGCTTCAGAAATGTGGAAAATGGTCCGTTTTCAAATGTTTTATTTTTGAACGTCAGTTCACATTTGTAGGTGGATCATCAGTGTTAGAGCTAAAATTAGCATGTTTAAAGTGATTTTCATGCTTCCAGGGGCTTGGGAAGTTAATTAAATACCATTTGGAGGCATTTAATGTTCGAGCAAAAACGGCTGATTTTCGACAAAAGAGATAACACCCCCCCATTACGTCATGCTTCAGAAATGTGGAAAATGGTCCGTTTTCAAATGTTTTATTTTTGAACGTCAGTTCACATTTGTAGGTGGATCATCAGTGTTAGAGCTAAAATTAGCATGTTTAAAGTGATTTTCATGCTTCCAGGGGCTCGGGAAGTTAATTAAATACCATTTGGAGGCATTTAATGTTCGAGCAAAAACGGCTGATTTTCGACAAAAGAGATAACACCCCCCCATTACGTCATGCTTCAGAAATGTGGAAAATGGTCCGTTTTCAAATGTTTTATTTTTGAACGTCAGTTCACATTTGTAGGTGGATCATCAGTGTTAGAGCTAAAATTAGCATGTTTAAAGTGATTTTCATGCTTCCAGGGGCCCAAAACACAAGATTTATGGAATTGTTAAAAGTGCATGAAAATGGCCAATTTACTCACTCTGAGTTCTCAAAAAGGGTTTCTTCACCCCGGGAAGTTAATTAAATACCATTTGGAGGCATTTAATGTTATAGCAAAAACGGCTGATTTTCGACAAAAGAGATAACACCCCCCCATTACGTCATGCTTCAGAAATGTGGAAAATGGTCCGTTTTCAAATGTTTTATTTTTGAACGTCAGTTCACATTTGTAGGTGGATCATCAGTGTTAGAGCTAAAATTAGCATGTTTAAAGTGATTTTCATGCTTCCAGGGGCTCGGGAAGTGAAATAAATACCATTTGGAGGCATTTAATGTTCGAGCAAAAACGGCTGATTTTCGACAAAAGAGATAACACCCCCCCATTACGTCATGCTTCAGAAATGTGGAAAATGGTCCGTTTTCAAATGTTTTATTTTTGAACGTCAGTTCACATTTGTAGGTGGATCATCAGTGTTAGAGCTAAAATTAGCATGTTTAAAGTGATTTTCATGCTTCCAGGGGCTCGGGAAGTTAATTAAATACCATTTGGAGGCATTTAATGTTCGAGCAAAAACGGCTGATTTTCGACAAAAGAGATAACACCCCCCCATTACGTCATGCTTCAGAAATGTGGAAAATGGTCCGTTTTCAAATGTTTTATTTTTGAACGTCAGTTCACATTTGTAGGTGGATCATCAGTGTTAAAGCTAAAATTAGCATGTTTAAAGTGATTTTCATGCTTCCAGGGGCCCAAAACACAAGATTTATGGAATGGTTAAAAGTGCATGAAAATGGCCAATTTACTCACTCTGAGTTCTCAAAAAGGGTTTCTTCACCCCGGGAAGTTAATTAAATACCATTTGGAGGCATTTAATGTTAGAGCAAAAACGGCTGATTTTCGACAAAAGAGATAACACCCCCCCATTACGTCATGCTTCAGAAATGTGGAAAATGGTCCGTTTTCAAATGTTTTATTTTTGAACGTCAGTTCACATTTGTAGGTGGATCATCAGTGTTAGAGCTAAAATTAGCATGTTTAAAGTGATTTTCATGCTTCCAGGGGCCCAAAACACAAGATTTATGGAATGGTTAAAAGTGCATGAAAATGGCCAATTTACTCACTCTGAGTTCTCAAAAAGGGTTTCTTCACCCCGGGAAGTTAATTAAATACCATTTGGAGGCATTTAATGTTCGTTCAAAAACGGCTGATTTTCGACAAAAGAGATAACACCCCCCCATTACGTCATGCTTCAGAAATGTGGAAAATGGTCCGTTTTCAAATGTTTCATTTTTGAACGTCAGTTCACATTTGTAGGTGGATCATCAGTGTTAGAGCTAAAATTAGCAAGTTTAAAGTGATTTTCATGCTTCCAGGGGCTTGGGAAGTTAATTAAATACCATTTGGAGGCATTTAATGTTCGAGCAAAAACGGCTGATTTTCGACAAAAGAGATAACACCCCGCCATTACGCCATGCTTCAGAAATGTGGAAAATGGTCCGTTTTCAAATGTTTTATTTTTGAACTTCAGTTCACATTTGTAGGTGGATCATCAGTGTTAGAGCTAAAATTAGCACGTTTAAAGTGATTTTCATGCTTCCAGGGGCCCAAAACACAAGATTTATGGAATGGTTAAAAGTGCATGAAAATGGCCAATTTACTCACTCTGAGTTCTCAAAAAGGGTTTCTTCACCCCGGGAAGTTAATTAAATACCATTTGGAGGCATTTAATGTTCGAGCAAAAACGGCTGATTTTCGACAAAAGAGATAACACCCCCCCATTACGTCATGCTTCAGAAATGTGGAAAATGGTCCGTTTTCAAATGTTTTATTTTTGAACGTCAGTTCACATTTGTAGGTGGATCATCAGTGTTAGAGCTAAAATTAGCATGTTTAAAGTGATTTTCATGCTTCCAGGGGCCCAAAACACAAGATTTATGGAATGGTTAAAAGTGCATGAAAATGGCCAATTTACTCACTCTGAGTTCTCAAAAAGGGTTTCTTCACCCCGGGAAGTTAATTAAATACCATTTGGAGGCATTTAATGTTCGAGCAAAAACGGCTGATTTTCGACAAAAGAGATAACACCCCCCCATTACGTCATGCTTCAGAAATGTGGAAAATGGTCCGTTTTCAAATGTTTTATTTTTGAAAGTCAGTTCACATTTGTAGGTGGATCATCAGTGTTAGAGCTAAAATTAGCATGTTTAAAGTGATTTTCATGCTTCCAGGGGCCCAAAACACAAGATTTATGGAATGGTTAAAAGTGCATGAAAAGTGGCCAATTTACTCACTCTGAGTTCTCAAAAAGGGTTTCTTCACCTCGGGAAGTTAATTAAATACCATTTGGAGGCATTTAATGTTCGAGCAAAAACGGCTGATTTTCGACAAAAGAGATAACACCCCCCCATTACGTCATGCTTCAGAAATGTGGAAAATGGTCCATTTTCAAATGTTTTATTTTTGAACGTCAGTTCACATTTGTAGGTGGATCATCAGTGTTAGAGCTAAAATTAGCATGTTTAAAGTGATTTTCATGCTTCCAGGGGCTCGGGAAGTTAATTAAATACCATTTGGAGGCATTTAATGTTCGAGCAAAAACGGCTGATTTTCGACAAAAGAGATAACATCCCCCCATTACGTCATGCTTCAGAAATGTGGAAAATGGTCCGTTTTCAAATATTTTATTTTTGAACGTCAGTTCACATTTGTAGGTGGATCATCAGTGTTAGAGCTAAAATTAGCATGTTTAAAGTGATTTTCATGCTTCCAGGGGCTCGGGAAGTTAATTAAATACCATGTGGAGGCATTTAATGTTCGAGCAAAAACGGCTGATTTTCGACAAAAGAGATAACACCCCCCCATTACGTCATGCTTCAGAAATGTGGAAAATGGTCCGTTTTCAAATGTTTTATTTTTGAACGTCAGTTCACATTTGTAGGTGGATCATCAGTGTTAGAGCTAAAATTAGCATGTTTAAAGTGATTTTCATGCTTCCAGGGGCCCAAAACACAAGATTTATGGAATTGTTAAAAGTGCATGAAAATGGCCAATTTACTCACTCTGAGTTCTCAAAAAGGGTTTCTTCACCCCGGGAAGTTAATTAAATACCATTTGGAGGCATTTAATGTTAGAGCAAAAACGGCTGATTTTCGACAAAAGAGATAACACCCCCCCATTACGTCATGCTTCAGAAATGTGGAAAATGGTCCGTTTTCAAATGTTTTATTTTTGAACGTCAGTTCACATTTGTAGGTGGATCATCAGTGTTAGAGCTAAAATTAGCATGTTTAAAGTGATTTTCATGCTTCCAGGGGCTCGGGAAGTGAAATAAATACCATTTGGAGGCATTTAATGTTCGAGCAAAAACGGCTGATTTTCGACAAAAGAGATAACACCCCCCCATTACGTCATGCTTCAGAAATGTGGAAAATGGTCCGTTTTCAAATGTTTTATTTTTGAACGTCAGTTCACATTTGTAGGTGGATCGTCAGTGTTAGAGCTAAAATTAGCATGTTTAAAGTGATTTTCATGCTTCCAGGGGCTCGGGATGTTAATTAAATACCATTTGGAGGCATTTAATGTTCGAGCAAAAACGGCTGATTTTCGACAAAAGAGATAACACCCCCCCATTACGTCATGCTTCAGAAATGTGGAAAATGGTCCGTTTTCAAATGTTTTATTTTTGAACGTCAGTTCACATTTGTAGGTGGATCATCAGTGTTAAAGCTAAAATTAGCATGTTTAAAGTGATTTTCATGCTTCCAGGGGCCCAAAACACAAGATTTATGGAATGGTTAAAAGTGCATGAAAATGGCCAATTTACTCACTCTGAGTTCTCAAAAAGGGTTTCTTCACCCCGGGAAGTTAATTAAATACCATTTGGAGGCATTTAATGTTAGAGCAAAAACGGCTGATTTTCGACAAAAGAGATAACACCCCCCCATTACGTCATGCTTCAGAAATGTGGAAAATGGTCCGTTTTCAAATGTTTTATTTTTGAACGTCAGTTCACATTTGTAGGTGGATCATCAGTGTTAGAGCTAAAATTAGCATGTTTAAAGTGATTTTCATGCTTCCAGGGGCCCAAAACACAAGATTTATGGAATGGTTAAAAGTGCATGAAAATGGCCAATTTACTCACTCTGAGTTCTCAAAAAGGGTTTCTTCACCCCGGGAAGTTAATTAAATACCATTTGGAGGCATTTAATGTTCGTTCAAAAACGGCTGATTTTCGACAAAAGAGATAACACCCCCCCCATTACGTCATGCTTCAGAAATGTGGAAAATGGTCCGTTTTCAAATGTTTCATTTTTGAACGTCAGTTCACATTTGTAGGTGGATCATCAGTGTTAGAGCTAAAATGAGCAAGTTTAAAGTGATTTTCATGCTTCCAGGGGCTTGGGAAGTTAATTAAATACCATTTGGAGGCATTTAATGTTCGAGCAAAAACGGCTGATTTTCGACAAAAGAGATAACACCCCGCCATTACGCCATGCTTCAGAAATGTGGAAAATGGTCCGTTTTCAAATGTTTTATTTTTGAACTTCAGTTCACATTTGTAGGTGGATCATCAGTGTTAGAGCTAAAATTAGCACGTTTAAAGTGATTTTCATGCTTCCAGGGGCCCAAAACACAAGATTTATGGAATGGTTAAAAGTGCATGAAAATGGCCAATTTACTCACTCTGAGTTCTCAAAAAGGGTTTCTTCACCCCGGGAAGTTAATTAAATACCATTTGGAGGCATTTAATGTTCGAGCAAAAACGGCTGATTTTCGACAAAAGAGATAACACCCCCCCATTACGTCATGCTTCAGAAATGTGGAAAATGGTCCGTTTTCAAATGTTTTATTTTTGAACGTCAGTTCACATTTGTAGGTGGATCATCAGTGTTAGAGCTAAAATTAGCATGTTTAAAGTGATTTTCATGCTTCCAGGGGCCCAAAACACAAGATTTATGGAATGGTTAAAAGTGCATGAAAATGGCCAATTTACTCACTCTGAGTTCTCAAAAAGGGTTTCTTCACCCCGGGAAGTTAATTAAATACCATTTGGAGGCATTTAATGTTCGAGCAAAAACGGCTGATTTTCGACAAAAGAGATAACACCCCCCCATTACGTCATGCTTCAGAAATGTGGAAAATGGTCCGTTTTCAAATGTTTTATTTTTGAAAGTCAGTTCACATTTGTAGGTGGATCATCAGTGTTAGAGCTAAAATTAGCATGTTTAAAGTGATTTTCATGCTTCCAGGGGCCCAAAACACAAGATTTATGGAATGGTTAAAAGTGCATGAAAAGTGGCCAATTTACTCACTCTGAGTTCTCAAAAAGGGTTTCTTCACCTCGGGAAGTTAATTAAATACCATTTGGAGGCATTTAATGTTCGAGCAAAAACGGCTGATTTTCGACAAAAGAGATAACACCCCCCCATTACGTCATGCTTCAGAAATGTGGAAAATGGTCCATTTTCAAATGTTTTATTTTTGAACGTCAGTTCACATTTGTAGGTGGATCATCAGTGTTAGAGCTAAAATTAGCATGTTTAAAGTGATTTTCATGCTTCCAGGGGCTCGGGAAGTTAATTAAATACCATTTGGAGGCATTTAATGTTCGAGCAAAAACGGCTGATTTTCGACAAAAGAGATAACATCCCCCCATTACGTCATGCTTCAGAAATGTGGAAAATGGTCCGTTTTCAAATGTTTTATTTTTGAACGTCAGTTCACATTTGTAGGTGGATCATCAGTGTTAGAGCTAAAATTAGCATGTTTAAAGTGATTTTCATGCTTCCAGGGGCTCGGGAAGTTAATTAAATACCATGTGGAGGCATTTAATGTTCGAGCAAAAACGGCTGATTTTCGACAAAAGAGATAACACCCCCCCATTACGTCATGCTTCAGAAATGTGGAAAATGGTCCGTTTTCAAATGTTTTATTTTTGAACGTCAGTTCACATTTGTAGGTGGATCATCAGTGTTAGAGCTAAAATTAGCATGTTTAAAGTGATTTTCATGCTTCCAGGGGCCCAAAACACAAGATTTATGGAATTGTTAAAAGTGCATGAAAATGGCCAATTTACTCACTCTGAGTTCTCAAAAAGGGTTTCTTCACCCCGGGAAGTTAATTAAATACCATTTGGAGGCATTTAATGTTAGAGCAAAAACGGCTGATTTTCGACAAAAGAGATAACACCCCCCCATTACGTCATGCTTCAGAAATGTGGAAAATGGTCCGTTTTCAAATGTTTTATTTTTGAACGTCAGTTCACATTTGTAGGTGGATCATCAGTGTTAGAGCTAAAATTAGCATGTTTAAAGTGATTTTCATGCTTCCAGGGGCTCGGGAAGTGAAATAAATACCATTTGGAGGCATTTAATGTTCGAGCAAAAACGGCTGATTTTCGACAAAAGAGATAACACCCCCCCATTACGTCATGCTTCAGAAATGTGGAAAATGGTCCGTTTTCAAATGTTTTATTTTTGAACGTCAGTTCACATTTGTAGGTGGATCATCAGTGTTAGAGCTAAAATTAGCATGTTTAAAGTGATTTTCATGCTTCCAGGGGCTCGGGATGTTAATTAAATACCATTTGGAGGCATTTAATGTTCGAGCAAAAACGGCTGATTTTCGACAAAAGAGATAACACCCCCCCATTACGTCATGCTTCAGAAATGTGGAAAATGGTCCGTTTTCAAATGTTTTATTTTTGAACGTCAGTTCACATTTGTAGGTGGATCATCAGTGTTAAAGCTAAAATTAGCATGTTTAAAGTGATTTTCATGCTTCCAGGGGCCCAAAACACAAGATTTATGGAATGGTTAAAAGTGCATGAAAATGGCCAATTTACTCACTCTGAGTTCTCAAAAAGGGTTTCTTCACCCCGGGAAGTTAATTAAATACCATTTGGAGGCATTTAATGTTAGAGCAAAAACGGCTGATTTTCGACAAAAGAGATAACACCCCCCCATTACGTCATGCTTCAGAAATGTGGAAAATGGTCCGTTTTCAAATGTTTTATTTTTGAACGTCAGTTCACATTTGTAGGTGGATCATCAGTGTTAGAGCTAAAATTAGCACGTTTAAAGTGATTTTCATGCTTCCAGGGGCCCAAAACACAAGATTTATGGAATGGTTAAAAGTGCATGAAAATGGCCAATTTACTCACTCTGAGTTCTCAAAAAGGGTTTCTTCACCCCGGGAAGTTAATTAAATACCATTTGGAGGCATTTAATGTTCGTTCAAAAACGGCTGATTTTCGACAAAAGAGATAACACCCCCCCATTACGTCATGCTTCAGAAATGTGGAAAATGGTCCGTTTTTAAAATGTTTCATTTTTGAACGTCAGTTCACATTTGTAGGTGGATCATCAGTGTTAGAGCTAAAATTAGCATGTTTAAAGTGATTTTCATGCTTCCAGGGGCTTGGGAAGTTAATTAAATACCATTTGGAGGCATTTAATGTTCGAGCAAAAACGGCTGATTTTCGACAAAAGAGATAACACCCCCCCATTACGCCATGCTTCAGAAATGTGGAAAATGGTCCGTTTTCAAATGTTTTATTTTTGAACGTCAGTTCACATTTGTAGGTGGATCATCAGTGTTAGAGCTAAAATTAGCACGTTTAAAGTGATTTTCATGCTTCCAGGGGCCCAAAACACAAGATTTATGGAATGGTTAAAAGTGCATGAAAATGGCCAATTTACTCACTCTGAGTTCTCAAAAAGGGTTTCTTCACCCCGGGAAGTTAATTAAATACCATTTGGAGGCATTTAATGTTCGAGCAAAAACGGCTGATTTTCGACAAAAGAGATAACACCCCCCCATTACGTCATGCTTCAGAAATGTGGAAAATGGTCCGTTTTCAAATGTTTTATTTTTGAACGTCAGTTCACATTTGTAGGTGGATCATCAGTGTTAGAGCTAAAATTAGCACGTTTAAAGTGATTTTCATGCTTCCAGGGGCCCAAAACACAAGATTTATGGAATGGTTAAAAGTGCATGAAAATGGCCAATTTACTCACTCTGAGTTCTCAAAAAGGGTTTCTTCACCCCGGGAAGTTAATTAAATACCATTTGGAGGCATTTAATGTTCGAGCAAAAATGGCTGATTTTCGACAAAAGAGATAACACCCCCCCATTACGTCATGCTTCAGAAATGTGGAAAATGGTCCGTTTTCAAATGTTTTATTTTTGAACGTCAGTTCACATTTGTAGGTGGATCATCAGTGTTAGAGCTAAAATTAGCATGTTTAAAGTGATTTTCATGCTTCCAGGGGCCCAAAACACAAGATTTATGGAATGGTTAAAAGTGCATAAAAATGGCCAATTTACTCAATCTGAGTTCTCAAAAAGGGTTTCTTCACCCCGGGAAGTTAATTAAATACCATTTGGAGGCATTTAATGTTAGAGCAAAAACGGCTGATTTTCGACAAAAGAGATAACACCCCCCCATTACGTCATGCTTCAGAAATGTGGAAAATGGTCCGTTTTCAAATGTTTTATTTTTGAACGTCAGTTCACATTTGTAGGTGGATCATCAGTGTTAGAGCTAAAATTAGCATGTTTAAAGTGATTTTCATGCTTCCAGGGGCCCAAAACACAAGATTTATGGAATGGTTAAAAGTGCATGAAAATGGCCAATTTACTCACTCTGAGTTCTCAAAAAGGGTTTCTTCACCCCGGGAAGTTAATTAAATACCATTTGGAGGCATTTAATGTTCGAGCAAAAACGGCTGATTTTCGACAAAAGAGATAACACCCCCCCATTACGTCATGCTTCAGAAATGGGGAAAATGGTCCGTTTTCAAATGTTTTATTTTTGAACGTCAGTTCACATTTGTAGGTGGATCATCAGTGTTAGAGCTAAAATTAGCATGTTTAAAGTGATTTTCATGCTTCCAGGGGCTCGGGAAGTGAAATAAATACCATTTGGAGGCATTTAATGTTCGAGCAAAAACGGCTGATTTTCGACAAAAGAGATAACACCCCCCCATTACGTCATGCTTCAGAAATGTGGAAAATGGTCCGTTTTCAAATGTTTTATTTTTGAACGTCAGTTCACATTTGTAGGTGGATCATCAGTGTTAGAGCTAAATTTAGCATGTTTAAAGTGATTTTCATGCTTCCAGGGGCTCGGGAAGTTAATTAAATACCATTTGGAGGCATTTAATGTTCGAGCAAAAACGGCTGATTTTCGACAAAAGAGATAACACCCCCCATTACGTCATGCTTCAGAAATGTGGAAAATGATCCGTTTTCAAATGTTTTATTTTCGAACGTCAGTTCACATTTGTAGGTGGATCATCAGTGTTAGAGCTAAAATTAGCATGTTTAAAGTGATTTTCATGCTTTCAGGGGCCCAAAACACAAGATTTATGGAATGGTTAAAAGTGCATGAAAATGGCCAATTTACTCAGTTTGAGTTCTCAAAAAGGGTTTCTTCACCCCGGGAAGTTAATTAAATACCATTTGGAGGCATTTAATGTTAGAGCAAAAACGGCTGATTTTCGACAAAAGAGATAACACCCCCCCATTACGTCATGCTTCAGAAATGTGGAAAATGGTCCGTTTTCAAATGTTTTATTTTTGAACGTCAGTTCACATTTGTAGGTGGATCATCAGTGTTAGAGCTAAAATTAGCATGTTTAAAGTGATTTTCATGCTTCCAGGGGCTCGGGAAGTGAAATAAATACCATTTGGAGGCATTTAATGTTCGAGCAAAAACGGCTGATTTTCGACAAAAGAGATAACACCCCCCCATTACGTCATGCTTCAGAAATGTGGAAAATGGTCCGTTTTCAAATGTTTTATTTTTGAACGTCAGTTCACATTTGTAGGTGGATCATCAGTGTTAGAGCTAAAATTAGCATGTTTAAAGTGATTTTCATGCTTCCAGGGGCTCGGGAAGTTAATTAAATACCATTTGGAGGCATTTAATGTTCGAGCAAAAACGGCTGATTTTCGACAAAAGAGATAACACCCCCCCATTACGTCATGCTTCAGAAATGTGGAAAATGGTCCGTTTTCAAATGTTTTATTTTTGAACGTCAGTTCACATTTGTAGGTGGATCATCAGTGTTAAAGCTAAAATTAGCATGTTTAAAGTGATTTTCATGCTTCCAGGGGCCCAAAACACAAGATTTATGGAATGGTTAAAAGTGCATGAAAAAGGCCAATTTACTCACTCTGAGTTCTCAAAAAGGGTTTCTTCACCCCGGGAAGTTAATTAAATACCATTTGGAGGCATTTAATGTTAGAGCAAAAACGGCTGATTTTCGACAAAAGAGATAACACCCCCCCATTACGTCATGCTTCAGAAATGTGGAAAATGGTCCGTTTTCAAATGTTTTATTTTTGAACGTCAGTTCACATTTGTAGGTGGATCATCAGTGTTAGAGCTAAAATTAGCATGTTTAAAGTGATTTTCATGCTTCCAGGGGCTCGGGAAGTTAATTAAATACCATTTGGAGGCATTTAATGTTCGAGCAAAAACGGCTGATTTTCGACAAAAGAGATAACACCCCCCCATTACGTCATGCTTCAGAAATGTGGAAAATGGTCCGTTTTCAAATGTTTTATTTTTGAACGTCAGTTTACATTTGTAGGTGGATCATCAGTGTTAGAGCTAAAATTAGCATGTTTAAAGTGATTTTCATGCTTCCAGGGGCCCAAAACACAAGATTTATGGAATGGTTAAAAGTGCATGAAAATGGCCAATTTACTCACTCTGAGTTCTCAAAAAGGGTTTCTTCACCCCGGGAAGTTAATTAAATACCATTTGGAGGCATTTAATGTTCGAGCAAAAACGGCTGATTTTCGACAAAAGAGATAACACCCCCCCATTACGTCATGCTTCAGAAATGTGGAAAATGGTCCGTTTTCAAATGTTTCATTTTTGAACGTCAGTTCACATTTGTAGGTGGATCATCAGTGTTAGAGCTAAAATTAGCATGTTTAAAGTGATTTTCATGCTTCCAGGGGCTCGGGAAGTTAATTAAATACCATTTGGAGGCATTTAATGTTCGAGCAAAAACGGCTGATTTTCGACAAAAGAGATAGCACCCCCCCATTACGTCATGCTTCAGAAATGTGGAAAATGGTCCGTTTTCAAATGTTTCATTTTTGAACGTCAGTTCACATTTGTAGGTGGATCATCAGTGTTAGAGCTAAAATTAGCATGTTTAAAGTGATTTTCATGCTTCCAGGGGCCCAAAACACAAGATTTATGGAATGGTTAAAAGTGCATGAAAATGGCCAATTTACTCACTCTGAGTTCTCAAAAAGGGTTTCTTCACCCCGGGAAGTTAATTAAATACCATTTGGAGGCATTTAATGTTCGAGCAAAAACGGCTGATTTTCGACAAAAGAGATAACACCCCCCCATTACGTCATGCTTCAGAAATGTGGAAAATGGTCCGTTTTCAAATGTTTTATTTTTGAACGTCAGTTCACATTTGTAGGTGGATCATCAGTGTTAGAGCTAAAATTAGCACGTTTAAAGTGATTTTCATGCTTCCAGGGGCCCAAAACACAAGATTTATGGAATGGTTAAAAGTGCATGAAAATGGCCAATTTACTCACTCTGAGTTCTCAAAAAGGGTTTCTTCACCCCGGGAAGTTAATTAAATACCATTTGGAGGCATTTAATGTTCGAGCAAAAATGGCTGATTTTCGACAAAAGAGATAACACCCCCCCATTACGTCATGCTTCAGAAATGTGGAAAATGGTCCGTTTTCAAATGTTTTATTTTTGAAAGTCAGTTCACATTTGTAGGTGGATCATCAGTGTTAGAGCTAAAATTAGCATGTTTAAAGTGATTTTCATGCTTCCAGGGGCCCAAAACACAGGATTTATGGAATGGTTAAAAGTGCATGAAAAGTGGCCAATTTACTCACCCTGAGTTCTCAAAAAGGGTTTCTTCACCTCGGGAAGTTAATTAAATACCATTTGGAGGCATTTAATGTTCAAGCAAAAACGGCTGATTTTCGACAAAAGAGATAACACCCCCCCATTACGTCATGCTTCAGAAATGTGGAAAATGGTCCGTTTTCAAATGTTTTATTTTTGAACGTCAGTTCACATTTGTAGGTGGATCATCAGTGTTAGAGCTAAAATTAGCATGTTTAAAGTGATTTTCATGCTTCCAGGGGCCCAAAACACAAGATTTATGGAATGGTTAAAAGTGCATGAAAATGGCCAATTTACTCACTCTGAGTTCTCAAAAAGGGTTTCTTCACCCCGGGAAGTTAATTAAATACCATTTGGAGGCATTTAATGTTCGAGCAAAAATGGCTGATTTTCGACAAAAGAGATAACACCCCCCCATTACGTCATGCTTCAGAAATGTGGAAAATGGTCCGTTTTCAAATGTTTTATTTTTGAAAGTCAGTTCACATTTGTAGGTGGATCATCAGTGTTAGAGCTAAAATTAGCATGTTTAAAGTGATTTTCATGCTTCCAGGGGCCCAAAACACAGGATTTATGGAATGGTTAAAAGTGCATGAAAAGTGGCCAATTTACTCACCCTGAGTTCTCAAAAAGGGTTTCTTCACCTCGGGAAGTTAATTAAATACCATTTGGAGGCATTTAATGTTCAAGCAAAAACGGCTGATTTTCGACAAAAGAGATAACACCCCCCCATTACGTCATGCTTCAGAAATGTGGAAAATGGTCCGTTTTCAAATGTTTTATTTTTGAACGTCAGTTCACATTTGTAGGTGGATCATCAGTGTTAGAGCTAAAATTAGCATGTTTAAAGTGATTTTCATGCTTCCAGGGGCCCAAAACACAAGATTTATGGAATGGTTAAAAGTGCATGAAAATGGCCAATTTACTCACTCTGAGTTCTCAAAAAGGGTTTCTTCACCCCGGGAAGTTAATTAAATACCATTTGGAGGCATTTAATGTTCGAGCAAAAACGGCTGATTTTCGACAAAAGAGATAACACCCCCCCATTACGTCATGCTTCAGAAATGTGGAAAATGGTCCGTTTTCAAATGTTTCATTTTTGAACGTCAGTTCACATTTGTAGGTGGATCATCAGTGTTAGAGCTAAAATTAGCATGTTTAAAGTGATTTTCATGCTTCCAGGGGCCCAAAACACAAGATTTATGGAATGGTTAAAAGTGCATGAAAATGGCCAATTTACTCACTCTGAGTTCTCAAAAAGGGTTTCTTCACCCCGGGAAGTTAATTAAATACCATTTGGAGGCATTTAATGTTCGAGCAAAAACGGCTGATTTTCGACAAAAGAGATAACACCCCCCCATTACGTCATGCTTCAGAAATGTGGAAAATGGTCCATTTTCAAATGTTTTATTTTTGAACGTCAGTTCACATTTGTAGGTGGATCATCAGTGTTAGAGCTAAAATTAGCATGTTTAAAGTGATTTTCATGCTTCCAGGGGCCCAAAACACAAGATTTATGGAATGGTTAAAAGTGCATGAAAATGGCCAATTTACTCACTCTGAGTTCTCAAAAAGGGTTTCTTCACCCCGGGAAGTTAATTAAATACCATTTGGAGGCATTTAATGTTCGAGCAAAAACGGCTGATTTTCGACAAAAGAGATAACACCCCCCATTACGTCATGCTTCAGAAATGTGGAAAATGGTCCGTTTTCAAATGTTTTATTTTTGAACGTCAGTTCACATTTGTAGGTGGATCATCAGTGTTAGAGCTAAAATTAGCATGTTTAAAGTGATTTTCATGCTTCCAGGGGCCCAAAACACAAGATTTATGGAATGGTTAAAAGTGCATGAAAATGGCCAATTTACTCACTCTGAGTTCTCAAAAAGGGTTTCTTCCCCCGGGAAGTTAATTAAATACCATTTGGAGGCATTTAATGTTCGAGCAAAAACGGCTGATTTTCGACAAACGAGATAACACCCCCCCATTACGTCATGCTTCAGAAATGTGGAAAATGGTCCGTTTTCAAATGTTTTATTTTTGAACGTCAGTTCACATTTGTAGGTGGATCATCAATGTTAGAGCTAAAATTAGCATGTTTAAAGTGATTTTCATGCTTCCAGGGGCTTGGGAAGTTAATTAAATACCATTTGGAGGCATTTAATGTTCGAGCAAAAACGGCTGATTTTCGACAAAAGAGATAACACCCCCCCATTACGTCATGCTTCAGAAATGTGGAAAATGGTCCGTTTTCAAATGTTTTATTTTTGAACGTCAGTTCACATTTGTAGGTGGATCATCAGTGTTAGAGCTAAAATTAGCATGTTTAAAGTGATTTTCATGCTTCCAGGGGCTCGGGAAGTTAATTAAATACCATTTGGAGGCATTTAATGTTCGAGCAAAAACGGCTGATTTTCGACAAAAGAGATAACACCCCCCCATTACGTCATGCTTCAGAAATGTGGAAAATGGTCCGTTTTCAAATGTTTTATTTTTGAACGTCAGTTCACATTTGTAGGTGGATCATCAGTGTTAGAGCTAAAATTAGCATGTTTAAAGTGATTTTCATGCTTCCAGGGGCCCAAAACACAAGATTTATGGAATTGTTAAAAGTGCATGAAAATGGCCAATTTACTCACTCTGAGTTCTCAAAAAGGGTTTCTTCACCCCGGGAAGTTAATTAAATACCATTTGGAGGCATTTAATGTTATAGCAAAAACGGCTGATTTTCGACAAAAGAGATAACACCCCCCCATTACGTCATGCTTCAGAAATGTGGAAAATGGTCCGTTTTCAAATGTTTTATTTTTGAACGTCAGTTCACATTTGTAGGTGGATCATCAGTGTTAGAGCTAAAATTAGCATGTTTAAAGTGATTTTCATGCTTCCAGGGGCTCGGGAAGTGAAATAAATACCATTTGGAGGCATTTAATGTTCGAGCAAAAACGGCTGATTTTCGACAAAAGAGATAACACCCCCCCATTACGTCATGCTTCAGAAATGTGGAAAATGGTCCGTTTTCAAATGTTTTATTTTTGAACGTCAGTTCACATTTGTAGGTGGATCATCAGTGTTAGAGCTAAAATTAGCATGTTTAAAGTGATTTTCATGCTTCCAGGGGCTCGGGAAGTTAATTAAATACCATTTGGAGGCATTTAATGTTCGAGCAAAAACGGCTGATTTTCGACAAAAGAGATAACACCCCCCCATTACGTCATGCTTCAGAAATGTGGAAAATGGTCCGTTTTCAAATGTTTTATTTTTGAACGTCAGTTCACATTTGTAGGTGGATCATCAGTGTTAAAGCTAAAATTAGCATGTTTAAAGTGATTTTCATGCTTCCAGGGGCCCAAAACACAAGATTTATGGAATGGTTAAAAGTGCATGAAAATGGCCAATTTACTCACTCTGAGTTCTCAAAAAGGGTTTCTTCACCCCGGGAAGTTAATTAAATACCATTTGGAGGCATTTAATGTTAGAGCAAAAACGGCTGATTTTCGACAAAAGAGATAACACCCCCCCATTACGTCATGCTTCAGAAATGTGGAAAATGGTCCGTTTTCAAATGTTTTATTTTTGAACGTCAGTTCACTTTTGTAGGTGGATCATCAGTGTTAGAGCTAAAATTAGCATGTTTAAAGTGATTTTCATGCTTCCAGGGGCCCAAAACACAAGATTTATGGAATGGTTAAAAGTGCATGAAAATGGCCAATTTACTCACTCTGAGTTCTCAAAAAGGGTTTCTTCACCCCGGGAAGTTAATTAAATACCATTTGGAGGCATTTAATGTTCGTTCAAAAACGGCTGATTTTCGACAAAAGAGATAACACCCCCCCATTACGTCATGCTTCAGAAATGTGGAAAATGGTCCGTTTTCAAATGTTTCATTTTTGAACGTCAGTTCACATTTGTAGGTGGATCATCAGTGTTAGAGCTAAAATTAGCAAGTTTAAAGTGATTTTCATGCTTCCAGGGGCTTGGGAAGTTAATTAAATACCATTTGGAGGCATTTAATGTTCGAGCAAAAACGGCTGATTTTCGACAAAAGAGATAACACCCCGCCATTACGCCATGCTTCAGAAATGTGGAAAATGGTCCGTTTTCAAATGTTTTATTTTTGAACTTCAGTTCACATTTGTAGGTGGATCATCAGTGTTAGAGCTAAAATTAGCACGTTTAAAGTGATTTTCATGCTTCCAGGGGCCCAAAACACAAGATTTATGGAATGGTTAAAAGTGCATGAAAATGGCCAATTTACTCACTCTGAGTTCTCAAAAAGGGTTTCTTCACCCCGGGAAGTTAATTAAATACCATTTGGAGGCATTTAATGTTCGAGCAAAAACGGCTGATTTTCGACAAAAGAGATAACACCCCCCCATTACGTCATGCTTCAGAAATGTGGAAAATGGTCCGTTTTCAAATGTTTTATTTTTGAACGTCAGTTCACATTTGTAGGTGGATCATCAGTGTTAGAGCTAAAATTAGCATGTTTAAAGTGATTTTCATGCTTCCAGGGGCCCAAAACACAAGATTTATGGAATGGTTAAAAGTGCATGAAAATGGCCAATTTACTCACTCTGAGTTCTCAAAAAGGGTTTCTTCACCCCGGGAAGTTAATTAAATACCATTTGGAGGCATTTAATGTTCGAGCAAAAACGGCTGATTTTCGACAAAAGAGATAACACCCCCCCATTACGTCATGCTTCAGAAATGTGGAAAATGGTCCGTTTTCAAATGTTTTATTTTTGAAAGTCAGTTCACATTTGTAGGTGGATCATCAGTGTTAGAGCTAAAATTAGCATGTTTAAAGTGATTTTCATGCTTCCAGGGGCCCAAAACACAAGATTTATGGAATGGTTAAAAGTGCATGAAAAGTGGCCAATTTACTCACTCTGAGTTCTCAAAAAGGGTTTCTTCACCTCGGGAAGTTAATTAAATACCATTTGGAGGCATTTAATGTTCGAGCAAAAACGGCTGATTTTCGACAAAAGAGATAACACCCCCCCATTACGTCATGCTTCAGAAATGTGGAAAATGGTCCATTTTCAAATGTTTTATTTTTGAACGTCAGTTCACATTTGTAGGTGGATCATCAGTGTTAGAGCTAAAATTAGCATGTTTAAAGTGATTTTCATGCTTCCAGGGGCTCGGGAAGTTAATTAAATACCATTTGGAGGCATTTAATGTTCGAGCAAAAACGGCTGATTTTCGACAAAAGAGATAACATCCCCCCATTACGTCATGCTTCAGAAATGTGGAAAATGGTCCGTTTTCAAATGTTTTATTTTTGAACGTCAGTTCACATTTGTAGGTGGATCATCAGTGTTAGAGCTAAAATTAGCATGTTTAAAGTGATTTTCATGCTTCCAGGGGCTCGGGAAGTTAATTAAATACCATGTGGAGGCATTTAATGTTCGAGCAAAAACGGCTGATTTTCGACAAAAGAGATAACACCCCCCCATTACGTCATGCTTCAGAAATGTGGAAAATGGTCCGTTTTCAAATGTTTTATTTTTGAACGTCAGTTCACATTTGTAGGTGGATCATCAGTGTTAGAGCTAAAATTAGCATGTTTAAAGTGATTTTCATGCTTCCAGGGGCCCAAAACACAAGATTTATGGAATTGTTAAAAGTGCATGAAAATGGCCAATTTACTCACTCTGAGTTCTCAAAAAGGGTTTCTTCACCCCGGGAAGTTAATTAAATACCATTTGGAGGCATTTAATGTTAGAGCAAAAACGGCTGATTTTCGACAAAAGAGATAACACCCCCCCATTACGTCATGCTTCAGAAATGTGGAAAATGGTCCGTTTTCAAATGTTTTATTTTTGAACGTCAGTTCACATTTGTAGGTGGATCATCAGTGTTAGAGCTAAAATTAGCATGTTTAAAGTGATTTTCATGCTTCCAGGGGCTCGGGAAGTGAAATAAATACCATTTGGAGGCATTTAATGTTCGAGCAAAAACGGCTGATTTTCGACAAAAGAGATAACACCCCCCCATTACGTCATGCTTCAGAAATGTGGAAAATGGTCCGTTTTCAAATGTTTTATTTTTGAACGTCAGTTCACATTTGTAGGTGGATCATCAGTGTTAGAGCTAAAATTAGCATGTTTAAAGTGATTTTCATGCTTCCAGGGGCTCGGGATGTTAATTAAATACCATTTGGAGGCATTTAATGTTCGAGCAAAAACGGCTGATTTTCGACAAAAGAGATAACACCCCCCCATTACGTCATGCTTCAGAAATGTGGAAAATGGTCCGTTTTCAAATGTTTTATTTTTGAACGTCAGTTCACATTTGTAGGTGGATCATCAGTGTTAAAGCTAAAATTAGCATGTTTAAAGTGATTTTCATGCTTCCAGGGGCCCAAAACACAAGATTTATGGAATGGTTAAAAGTGCATGAAAATGGCCAATTTACTCACTCTGAGTTCTCAAAAAGGGTTTCTTCACCCCGGGAAGTTAATTAAATACCATTTGGAGGCATTTAATGTTAGAGCAAAAACGGCTGATTTTCGACAAAAGAGATAACACCCCCCCATTACGTCATGCTTCAGAAATGTGGAAAATGGTCCGTTTTCAAATGTTTTATTTTTGAACGTCAGTTCACATTTGTAGGTGGATCATCAGTGTTAGAGCTAAAATTAGCATGTTTAAAGTGATTTTCATGCTTCCAGGGGCCCAAAACACAAGATTTATGGAATGGTTAAAAGTGCATGAAAATGGCCAATTTACTCACTCTGAGTTCTCAAAAAGGGTTTCTTCACCCCGGGAAGTTAATTAAATACCATTTGGAGGCATTTAATGTTCGTTCAAAAACGGCTGATTTTCGACAAAAGAGATAACACCCCCCCCATTACGTCATGCTTCAGAAATGTGGAAAATGGTCCGTTTTCAAATGTTTCATTTTTGAACGTCAGTTCACATTTGTAGGTGGATCATCAGTGTTAGAGCTAAAATTAGCAAGTTTAAAGTGATTTTCATGCTTCCAGGGGCTTGGGAAGTTAATTAAATACCATTTGGAGGCATTTAATGTTCGAGCAAAAACGGCTGATTTTCGACAAAAGAGATAACACCCCGCCATTACGCCATGCTTCAGAAATGTGGAAAATGGTCCGTTTTCAAATGTTTTATTTTTGAACTTCAGTTCACATTTGTAGGTGGATCATCAGTGTTAGAGCTAAAATTAGCACGTTTAAAGTGATTTTCATGCTTCCAGGGGCCCAAAACACAAGATTTATGGAATGGTTAAAAGTGCATGAAAATGGCCAATTTACTCACTCTGAGTTCTCAAAAAGGGTTTCTTCACCCCGGGAAGTTAATTAAATACCATTTGGAGGCATTTAATGTTCGAGCAAAAACGGCTGATTTTCGACAAAAGAGATAACACCCCCCCATTACGTCATGCTTCAGAAATGTGGAAAATGGTCCGTTTTCAAATGTTTTATTTTTGAACGTCAGTTCACATTTGTAGGTGGATCATCAGTGTTAGAGCTAAAATTAGCATGTTTAAAGTGATTTTCATGCTTCCAGGGGCCCAAAACACAAGATTTATGGAATGGTTAAAAGTGCATGAAAATGGCCAATTTACTCACTCTGAGTTCTCAAAAAGGGTTTCTTCACCCCGGGAAGTTAATTAAATACCATTTGGAGGCATTTAATGTTCGAGCAAAAACGGCTGATTTTCGACAAAAGAGATAACACCCCCCCATTACGTCATGCTTCAGAAATGTGGAAAATGGTCCGTTTTCAAATGTTTTATTTTTGAAAGTCAGTTCACATTTGTAGGTGGATCATCAGTGTTAGAGCTAAAATTAGCATGTTTAAAGTGATTTTCATGCTTCCAGGGGCCCAAAACACAAGATTTATGGAATGGTTAAAAGTGCATGAAAAGTGGCCAATTTACTCACTCTGAGTTCTCAAAAAGGGTTTCTTCACCTCGGGAAGTTAATTAAATACCATTTGGAGGCATTTAATGTTCGAGCAAAAACGGCTGATTTTCGACAAAAGAGATAACACCCCCCCATTACGTCATGCTTCAGAAATGTGGAAAATGGTCCATTTTCAAATGTTTTATTTTTGAACGTCAGTTCACATTTGTAGGTGGATCATCAGTGTTAGAGCTAAAATTAGCATGTTTAAAGTGATTTTCATGCTTCCAGGGGCTCGGGAAGTTAATTAAATACCATTTGGAGGCATTTAATGTTCGAGCAAAAACGGCTGATTTTCGACAAAAGAGATAACATCCCCCCATTACGTCATGCTTCAGAAATGTGGAAAATGGTCCGTTTTCAAATGTTTTATTTTTGAACGTCAGTTCACATTTGTAGGTGGATCATCAGTGTTAGAGCTAAAATTAGCATGTTTAAAGTGATTTTCATGCTTCCAGGGGCTCGGGAAGTTAATTAAATACCATGTGGAGGCATTTAATGTTCGAGCAAAAACGGCTGATTTTCGACAAAAGAGATAACACCCCCCCATTACGTCATGCTTCAGAAATGTGGAAAATGGTCCGTTTTCAAATGTTTTATTTTTGAACGTCAGTTCACATTTGTAGGTGGATCATCAGTGTTAGAGCTAAAATTAGCATGTTTAAAGTGATTTTCATGCTTCCAGGGGCCCAAAACACAAGATTTATGGAATTGTTAAAAGTGCATGAAAATGGCCAATTTACTCACTCTGAGTTCTCAAAAAGGGTTTCTTCACCCCGGGAAGTTAATTAAATACCATTTGGAGGCATTTAATGTTAGAGCAAAAACGGCTGATTTTCGACAAAAGAGATAACACCCCCCCATTACGTCATGCTTCAGAAATGTGGAAAATGGTCCGTTTTCAAATGTTTTATTTTTGAACGTCAGTTCACATTTGTAGGTGGATCATCAGTGTTAGAGCTAAAATTAGCATGTTTAAAGTGATTTTCATGCTTCCAGGGGCTCGGGAAGTGAAATAAATACCATTTGGAGGCATTTAATGTTCGAGCAAAAACGGCTGATTTTCGACAAAAGAGATAACACCCCCCCATTACGTCATGCTTCAGAAATGTGGAAAATGGTCCGTTTTCAAATGTTTTATTTTTGAACGTCAGTTCACATTTGTAGGTGGATCATCAGTGTTAGAGCTAAAATTAGCATGTTTAAAGTGATTTTCATGCTTCCAGGGGCTCGGGATGTTAATTAAATACCATTTGGAGGCATTTAATGTTCGAGCAAAAACGGCTGATTTTCGACAAAAGAGATAACACCCCCCCATTACGTCATGCTTCAGAAATGTGGAAAATGGTCCGTTTTCAAATTTTTTATTTTTGAACGTCAGTTCACATTTGTAGGTGGATCATCAGTGTTAAAGCTAAAATTAGCATGTTTAAAGTGATTTTCATGCTTCCAGGGGCCCAAAACACAAGATTTATGGAATGGTTAAAAGTGCATGAAAATGGCCAATTTACTCACTCTGAGTTCTCAAAAAGGGTTTCTTCACCCCGGGAAGTTAATTAAATACCATTTGGAGGCATTTAATGTTAGAGCAAAAACGGCTGATTTTCGACAAAAGAGATAACACCCCCCCATTACGTCATGCTTCAGAAATGTGGAAAATGGTCCGTTTTCAAATGTTTTATTTTTGAACGTCAGTTCACATTTGTAGGTGGATCATCAGTGTTAGAGCTAAAATTAGCACGTTTAAAGTGATTTTCATGCTTCCAGGGGCCCAAAACACAAGATTTATGGAATGGTTAAAAGTGCATGAAAATGGCCAATTTACTCACTCTGAGTTCTCAAAAAGGGTTTCTTCACCCCGGGAAGTTAATTAAATACCATTTGGAGGCATTTAATGTTCGTTCAAAAACGGCTGATTTTCGACAAAAGAGATAACACCCCCCCATTACGTCATGCTTCAGAAATGTGGAAAATGGTCCGTTTTTAAAATGTTTCATTTTTGAACGTCAGTTCACATTTGTAGGTGGATCATCAGTGTTAGAGCTAAAATTAGCATGTTTAAAGTGATTTTCATGCTTCCAGGGGCTTGGGAAGTTAATTAAATACCATTTGGAGGCATTTAATGTTCGAGCAAAAACGGCTGATTTTCGACAAAAGAGATAACACCCCCCCATTACGCCATGCTTCAGAAATGTGGAAAATGGTCCGTTTTCAAATGTTTTATTTTTGAACGTCAGTTCACATTTGTAGGTGGATCATCAGTGTTAGAGCTAAAATTAGCACGTTTAAAGTGATTTTCATGCTTCCAGGGGCCCAAAACACAAGATTTATGGAATGGTTAAAAGTGCATGAAAATGGCCAATTTACTCACTCTGAGTTCTCAAAAAGGGTTTCTTCACCCCGGGAAGTTAATTAAATACCATTTGGAGGCATTTAATGTTCGAGCAAAAATGGCTGATTTTCGACAAAAGAGATAACACCCCCCCATTACGTCATGCTTCAGAAATGTGGAAAATGGTCCGTTTTCAAATGTTTTATTTTTGAACGTCAGTTCACATTTCTAGGTGGATCATCAGTGTTAGAGCTAAAATTAGCATGTTTAAAGTGATTTTCATGCTTCCAGGGGCCCAAAACACAAGATTTATGGAATGGTTAAAAGTGCATGAAAATGGCCAATTTACTCACTCTGAGTTCTCAAAAAGGGTTTCTTCACCCAGGGAAGTTAATTAAATACCATTTGGAGGCATTTAATGTTCGAGCAAAAACGGCTGATTTTCGACAAAAGAGATAACACCCCCCCATTACGTCATGCTTCAGAAATGTGGAAAATGGTCCGTTTTCAAATGTTTTATTTTTGAAAGTCAGTTCACATTTGTAGGTGGATCATCAGTGTTAGAGCTAAAATTAGCATGTTTAAAGTGATTTTCATGCTTCCAGGGGCCCAAAACACAAGATTTATGGAATGGTTAAAAGTGCATGAAAAGTGGCCAATTTACTCACTCTGAGTTCTCAAAAAGGGTTTCTTCACCTCGGGAAGTTAATTAAATACCATTTGGAGGCATTTAATGTTCGAGCAAAAACGTCTGATTTTCGACAAAAGAGATAACACCCCCCCATTACGTCATGCTTCAGAAATGTGGAAAATGGTCCGTTTTCAAATGTTTTATTTTTGAACGTCAGTTCACATTTGTAGGTGGATCATCAGTGTTAGAGCTAAAATTAGCACGTTTAAAGTGATTTTCATGCTTCCAGGGGCCCAAAACACAAGATTTATGGAATGGTTAAAAGTGCATGAAAATGGCCAATTTACTCACTCTGAGTTCTCAAAAAGGGTTTCTTCACCCCGGGAAGTTAATTAAATACCATTTGGAGGCATTTAATGTTCGAGCAAAAACGGCTGATTTTCGACAAAAGAGATAACACCCCCCCATTACGTCATGCTTCAGAAATGTGGAAAATGGTCCATTTTCAAATGTTTTATTTTTGAACGTCAGTTCACATTTGTAGGTGGATCATCAGTGTTAGAGCTAAAATTAGCATGTTTAAAGTGATTTTCATGCTTCCAGGGGCCCAAAACACAAGATTTATGGAATGGTTAAAAGTGCATGAAAATGGCCAATTTACTCACTCTGAGTTCTCAAAAAGGGTTTCTTCACCCCGGAAAGTTAATTAAATACCATTTGGAGGCATTTAATGTTCGAGCAAAAACGGCTGATTTTCGACAAAAGAGATAACACCCCCCCCATTACGTCATGCTTCAGAAATGTGGAAAATGGTCCGTTTTCAAATGTTTTATTTTTGAACGTCAGTTCACATTTGTAGTTGGATCATCAGTGTTAGAGCTAAAATTAGCATGTTTAAAGTGATTTTCATGCTTCCAGGGGCCCAAAACACAAGATTTATGGAATGGTTAAAAGTGCATGAAAATGGCCAATTTACTCACTCTGAGTTCTCAAAAAGGGTTTCTTCCCCCGGGAAGTTAATTAAATACCATTTGGAGGCATTTAATGTTCGAGCAAAAACGGCTGATTTTCGACAAAAGAGATAACACCCCCCCATTACGTCATGCTTCAGAAATGTGGAAAATGGTCCGTTTTCAAATGTTTTATTTTTGAACGTCATTTCACATTTGTAGGTGGATCATCAGTGTTAGAGCTAAAATTAGCATGTTTAAAGTGATTTTCATGCTTCCAGGGGCTCGGGAAGTTAATTAAATACCATTTGGAGGCATTTAATGTTCGAGCAAAAACGGCTGATTTTCGACAAAAGAGATAACACCCCCCCATTACGTCATGCTTCAGAAATGTGGAAAATGGTCCGTTTTCAAATGTTTTATTTTTGAACGTCAGTTCACATTTGTAGGTGGATCATCAGTGTTAGAGCTAAAATTAGCATGTTTAAAGTGATTTTCATGCTTCCAGGGGCTCGGGAAGTTAATTAAATACCATTTGGAGGCATTTAATGTTCGAGCAAAAACGGCTGATTTTCGACAAAAGAGATAACACCCCCCCATTACGTCATGCTTCAGAAATGTGGAAAATGGTCCGTTTTCAAATGTTTTATTTTTGAACGTCAGTTCACATTTGTAGGTGGATCATCAGTGTTAGAGCTAAAATTAGCATGTTTAAAGTGATTTTCATGCTTCCAGGGGCCCAAAACACAAGATTTATGGAATGGTTAAAAGTGCATGAAAATGGCCAATTTACTCACTCTGAGTTCTCAAAAAGGGTTTCTTCACCCCGGGAAGTTAATTAAATACCATTTGGAGGCATTTAATGTTAGACCAAAAACGGCTGATTTTCGACAAAAGAGATAACACCCCCCCATTACGTCATGCTTCAGAAATGTGGAAAATGGTCCGTTTTCAAATGTTTTATTTTTGAACGTCAGTTCACATTTGTAGGTGGATCATCAGTGTTAGAGCTAAAATTAGCATGTTTAAAGTGATTTTCATGCTTCCAGGGGCTCGGGAAGTGAAATAAATACCATTTGGAGGCATTTAATGTTCGAGCAAAAACGGCTGATTTTCGACAAAAGAGATAACACCCCCCCATTACGTCATGCTTCAGAAATGTGGAAAATGGTCCGTTTTCAAATGTTTTATTTTTGAACGTCAGTTCACATTTGTAGGTGGATCATCAGTGTTAGAGCTAAAATTAGCAGGTTTAAAGTGATTTTCATGCTTCCAGGGGCTCGGGAAGTTAATTAAATACCATTTGGAGGCATTTAATGTTCGAGCAAAAACGGCTGATTTTCGACAAAAGAGATAACACCCCCCCATTACGTCATGCTTCAGAAATGTGGAAAATGGTCCGTTTTCAAATGTTTTATTTTTGAACGTCAGTTCACATTTGTAGGTGGATCATCAGTGTTAAAGCTAAAATTAGCATGTTTAAAGTGATTTTCATGCTTCCAGGGGCCCAAAACACAAGATTTATGGAATGGTTAAAAGTGCATGAAAATGGCCAATTTACTCACTCTGAGTTCTCAAAAAGGGTTTCTTCACCCCGGGAAGTTAATTAAATACCATTTGGAGGCATTTAATGTTAGAGCAAAAACGGCTGATTTTCGACAAAAGAGATAACACCCCCCCCATTACGTCATGCTTCAGAAATGTGGAAAATGGTCCGTTTTCAAATGTTTTATTTTTTAACGTCAGTTCACATTTGTAGGTGGATCATCAGTGTTAGAGCTAAAATTAGCATGTTTAAAGTGATTTTCATGCTTCCAGGGGCCCAAAACACAAGATTTATGGAATGGTTAAAAGTGCATGAAAATGGCCAATTTACTCACTCTGAGTTCTCAAAAAGGGTTTCTTCACCCCGGGAAGTTAATTAAATACCATTTGGAGGCATTTAATGTTCGTTCAAAAACGGCTGATTTTCGACAAAAGAGATAACACCCCCCCATTACGTCATGCTTCAGAAATGTGGAAAATGGTCCGTTTTCAAATGTTTCATTTTTGAACGTCAGTTCACATTTGTAGGTGGATCATCAGTGTTAGAGCTAAAATTAGCATGTTTAAAGTGATTTTCATGCTTCCAGGGGCTTGGGAAGTTAATTAAATACCATCTGGAGGCATTTAATGTTCGAGCAAAAACGGCTGATTTTCGACAAAAGAGATAACACCCCCCCATTACGTCATGCTTCAGAAATGTGGAAAATGGTCCGTTTTCAAATGTTTTATTTTTGAACGTCAGTTCACATTTGTAGGTGGATCATCAGTGTTAGAGCTAAAATTAGCATGTTTAAAGTGATTTTCATGCTTCCAGGGGCCCAAAACACAAGATTTATGGAATGGTTAAAAGTGCATGAAAATGGCCAATTTACTCACTCTGAGTTCTCAAAAAGGGTTTCTTCACCCCGGGAAGTTAATTAAATACCATTTGGAGGCATTGGTGTGTTACCGCTACAACGCATCTTTTACAACGTAATGCTGTTACAACGCAGCTATTACATCGCAAATACCATTACAATGCATGCCATTACAACGCATGGCATTACATAGCAGATGGTATTACAACGCATACCATTACATCGTAAGTATTGGTAAGTATTTAATTTTTTTTTAATTTTATTTAATATGTTATTATTGATTTAATTATTATTAATTATAAAAAAATATTTATTTCGTTTTTAAATATTATAAATTAAATATATTAATTTAAGTATTTTTTAAAATAAGTATGAGTATAGGAGTATATGTTTTGGGGTATTGATGTATATGTTTTGGGGTGTTTGGGTATTTTTAGGTTTTAGGGCAGTGTTTGGGTTTTGGGGTACAGGGGTGTTTTTAGGTTTTAGGGCAGGGTTTGGGTTTTGGGGTACAGGGGTGTTTTTAGGTTTTAGCGTAGGGTTTGGGTTTTGGGGTACAGGGGTGTTTTTAGGTTTTAGGGTAGGGTTTGGGTTTTGGGGTACAGGGGTGTTTTTAGGTTTTAGGGCAGGGTTTGGGTTTTGGGGTACAGGGGTGTTTTTAGGTTTTAGGGCAGGGTTTGGGTTTTGGGGTACAGGGGTGTTTTTAGGTTTTAGGGCAGGGTTTGGGTTTTGGGGTACAGGGGTGTTTTTAGGTTTTAGGGCAGTGTTTGGGTTTTGGGGTACAGGGGTATTTTTAGGTTTTAGGGTTGGGTTTGTTTTTGGGGTACAGGGGTGTTTTTAGGTTTTAGGGCAGTGTTTGGGTTTTGGGGTACAGGGGTGTTTTTAGGTTTTAGGGCAGGGTTTGGGTTTTGGGGTACAGGGGTATTACGACTTTATATAAATTAAATTAATTAAATTAATTTTATTTAATTTAATTAAATTAATAACAATATTTACAAATATTAATTTAATTGTATTAATTTACGATTACAATTAAATTATATTATTTAAAAATGTTTAATTAATTAAATTCTTTTAATTTTATTAAATATAATTATATTATGTATTATTTATAACTTAATTAAATTATAATTATATTTATTGTAATTAATTGCATTATATTATTTTCTATTTATAATTTTTTTATATATCATTAATTATATTATTTTAAATATATTAAATTAATATATTATTAATTTAATTGTATTAATAAACGATTATAATTAAATTATATTTTTAAAAAATGTTTAATTAATTAAATTCTTCTAATTTTATTAATTATAATTATATTATGTATTATTTATAACTTAATTAAATTATAATTATATTTATTGTAATTAATTACATTATATTATTTTCTATTTATAAATTTTTTATATATCATTAATTTTATTTTTTTAAATTACTATAATTAAATTAATTACTGTTTTAAAAATGTTATATTATTTTTATTATTTTAAATTAATTTAATTAACTTTATTACATTTTTTAAAAAAAAGATATACTTACCAATACTTACGATGTAATGGTATGCGTTGTAATACCATCTGCTATGTAATGCCATGCGTTGTAATGGCATGCATTGTAATGGTATTTGCGATGTAAAAATCGCGTTGTAACGGAACGCGTTGTAAAACATCACGTTGTACTGACACCAATCCGGAGGCATTTAATGTTCGAGCAAAAACGGCTGATTTTCGACAAAAGAGATAACACCCCCCCCATTACGTCATGCTTCAGAAATGTGGAAAATGGTCCGTTTTCAAATGTTTTATTTTTGAACGTAAGTTCACATTTGTAGGTGGATCATCAGTGTTAGAGCTAAAATTAGCATGTTTAAAGTGATTTTCATGCTTCCAGGGGCTCGGGAAGTGAAATAAATACCATTTGGAGGCATTTAATGTTCGAGCAAAAACGGCTGATTTTCGACAAAAGAGATAACACCCCCCCATTACGTCATGCTTCAGAAATGTGGAAAATGGTCCGTTTTCAAATGTTTTATTTTTGAACGTCAGTTCACATTTGTAGGTGGATCATCAGTGTTAGAGCTAAAATTAGCATGTTTAAAGTGATTTTCAGGCTTCCAGGGGCCCAAAACACAAGATTTATGGAATGGTTAAAAGTGCATGAAAATGGCCAATTTACTCACTCTGAGTTCTCAAAAAGGGTTTCTTCACCCCGGGAAGTTAATTAAATACCATTTGGAGGCATTTAATGTTAGAGCAAAAACGGCTGATTTTCGACAAAAGAGATAACACCCCCCCATTAGGTCATGCTTCAGAAATGTGGAAAATGGTCCGTTTTCAAATGTTTTATTTTTGAACGTCAGTTCACATTTGTAGGTGGATCATCAGTGTTAGAGCTAAAATTAGCATGTTTAAAGTGATTTTCATGCTTCCAGGGGCTCGGGAAGTGAAATAAATACCATTTGGAGGCATTTAATGTTCGAGCAAAAACGGCTGATTTTCGACAAAAGAGATAACACCCCCCATTACGTCATGCTTCAGAAATGTGGAAAATGGTCCGTTTTCAAATGTTTTATTTTTGAACGTCAGTTCACATTTGTAGGTGGATCATCAGTGTTAGAGCTAAAATTAGCATGTTTAGAGTGATTTTCATGCTTCCAGGGGCTCGGGAAGTTAATTAAATACCATTTGGAGGCATTTAATGTTCGAGCAAAAACGGCTGATTTTCGACAAAAGAGATAACACCCCCCCATTACGTCATGCTTCAGAAATGTGGAAAATGGTCCGTTTTCAAATGTTTTATTTTTGAACGTCAGTTCACATTTGTAGGTGGATCATCAGTGTTAGAGCTACAATTAGCATGTTTAAAGTGATTTTCATGCTTCCAGGGGCCCAAAACACAAGATTTATGGAATGGTTAAAAGTGCATGAAAATGGCCAATTTACTCACTCTGAGTTCTCAAAAAGGGTTTCTTCACCCCGGGAAGTTAATTAAATACCATTTGGAGGCATTTAATGTTCGAGCAAAAACGGCTGATTTTCGAAAAAAGAGATAACACCCCCCCATTACGTCATGCTTCAGAAATGTGGAAAATGGTCCGTTTTCAAATGTTTTATTTTTGAACGTAAGTTCACATTTGTAGGTGGATCATCAGTGTTAGAGCTAAAATTAGCATGTTTAAAGTGATTTTCATGCTTCCAGGGGCTCGGGAAGTGAAATAAATACCATTTGGAGGCATTTAATGTTCGAGCAAAAACGGCTGATTTTCGACAAAAGAGATAACACCCCCCATTACGTCATGCTTCAGAAATGTGGAAAATGGTCCGTTTTCAAATGTTTTATTTTTGAACGTCAGTTCACATTTGTAGGTGGATCATCAGTGTTAGAGCTAAAATTAGCATGTTTAGAGTGATTTTCATGCTTCCAGGGGCTCGGGAAGTTAATTAAATACCATTTGGAGGCATTTAATGTTCGAGCAAAAACGGCTGATTTTCGACAAAAGAGATAACACCCCCCCATTACGTCATGCTTCAGAAATGTGGAAAATGGTCCGTTTTCAAATGTTTTATTTTTGAACGTCAGTTCACATTTGTAGGTGGATCATCAGTGTTAGAGCTACAATTAGCATGTTTAAAGTGATTTTCATGCTTCCAGGGGCCCAAAACACAAGATTTATGGAATGGTTAAAAGTGCATGAAAATGGCCAATTTACTCACTCTGAGTTCTCAAAAAGGGTTTCTTCACCCCGGGAAGTTAATTAAATACCATTTGGAGGCATTTAATGTTCGAGCAAAAACGGCTGATTTTCGACAAAAGAGATAACACCCCCCCATTACGTCATGCTTCAGAAATGTGGAAAATGGTCCGTTTTCAAATGTTTTATTTTTGAACGTAAGTTCACATTTGTAGGTGGATCATCAGTGTTAGAGCTAAAATTAGCATGTTTAAAGTGATTTTCATGCTTCCAGGGGCTCGGGAAGTTAATTAAATACCATTTGGAGGCATTTAATGTTCGAGCAAAAACAGCTGATTTTCGACAAAAGAGATAACACCCCCCCCATTACGTCATGCTTCAGAAATGTGGAAAATGGTCCGTTTTCAAATGTTTTATTTTTGAACGTCAGTTCACATTTGTAGGTGGATCATCAGTGTTAGAGCTAAAATTAGCATGTTTAAAGTGATTTTCATGCTTCCAACGGCCCAAAACACAAGATTTATGGAATGGTTAAAAGTGCATGAAAATGGCCAATTTACTCACTCTGAGTTCTCAAAAAGGGTTTCTTCACCCCGGGAAGTTAATTAAATACCATTTGGAGGCATTTAATGTTAGAGCAAAAACGGCTGATTTTCGACAAAAGAGATAACACCCCCCCAGTACGTCATGCTTCAGAAATGTGGAAAATGGTCCTTTTTCAAATGTTTTATTTTTGAACGTCAGTTCACATTTGTAGGTGGATCATCAGTGTTAGAGCTAAAATTAGCATGTTTAAAGTGATTTTCATGCTTCCAGGGGCTCGGGAAGTGAATTAAATACCATTTGGAGGCATTTAATGTTCGAGCAAAAACGGCTGATTTTCGACAAAAGAGATAACACCCCCCCATTACGTCATGCTTCAGAAATGTGGAAAATGGTCCGTTTTCAAATGTTTTATTTTTGAACGTCAGTTCACATTTGTAGGTGGATCATCAGTGTTAGAGCTAAAATTAGCAGGTTTAAAGTGATTTTCATGCTTCCAGGGGCTCGGGAAGTTAATTAAATACCATTTGGAGGCATTTAATGTTCGAGCAAAAACGGCTGATTTTCGACAAAAGAGATAACACCCCCCCATTACGTCATGCTTCAGAAATGTGGAAAATGGTCCGTTTTCAAATGTTTTATTTTTGAACGTCAGTTCACATTTGTAGGTGGATCATCAGTGTTAAAGCTAAAATTAGCATGTTTAAAGTGATTTTCATGCTTCCAGGGGCCCAAAACACAAGATTTATGGAATGGTTAAAAGTGCATGAAAATGGCCAATTTACTCACTCTGAGTTCTCAAAAAGGGTTTCTTCACCCCGGGAAGTTAATTAAATACCATTTGGAGGCATTTAATGTTAGAGCAAAAACGGCTGATTTTCGACAAAAGAGATAACACCCCCCCCATTACGTCATGCTTCAGAAATGTGGAAAATGGTCCGTTTTCAAATGTTTTATTTTTTAACGTCAGTTCACATTTGTAGGTGGATCATCAGTGTTAGAGCTAAAATTAGCATGTTTAAAGTGATTTTCATGCTTCCAGGGGCCCAAAACACAAGATTTATGGAATGGTTAAAAGTGCATGAAAATGGCCAATTTACTCACTCTGAGTTCTCAAAAAGGGTTTCTTCACCCCGGGAAGTTAATTAAATACCATTTGGAGGCATTTAATGTTCGTTCAAAAACGGCTGATTTTCGACAAAAGAGATAACACCCCCCCATTACGTCATGCTTCAGAAATGTGGAAAATGGTCCGTTTTCAAATGTTTCATTTTTGAACGTCAGTTCACATTTGTAGGTGGATCATCAGTGTTAGAGCTAAAATTAGCATGTTTAAAGTGATTTTCATGCTTCCAGGGGCTTGGGAAGTTAATTAAATACCATCTGGAGGCATTTAATGTTCGAGCAAAAACGGCTGATTTTCGACAAAAGAGATAACACCCCCCCATTACGTCATGCTTCAGAAATGTGGAAAATGGTCCGTTTTCAAATGTTTTATTTTTGAACGTCAGTTCACATTTGTAGGTGGATCATCAGTGTTAGAGCTAAAATTAGCATGTTTAAAGTGATTTTCATGCTTCCAGGGGCCCAAAACACAAGATTTATGGAATGGTTAAAAGTGCATGAAAATGGCCAATTTACTCACTCTGAGTTCTCAAAAAGGGTTTCTTCACCCCGGGAAGTTAATTAAATACCATTTGGAGGCATTGGTGTGTTACCGCTACAACGCATCTTTTACAACGTAATGCTGTTACAACGCAGCTATTACATCGCAAATACCATTACAATGCATGCCATTACAACGCATGGCATTACATAGCAGATGGTATTACAACGCATACCATTACATCGTAAGTATTGGTAAGTATTTAATTTTTTTTTAATTTTATTTAATATGTTATTATTGATTTAATTATTATTAATTATAAAAAAATATTTATTTCGTTTTTAAATATTATAAATTAAATATATTAATTTAAGTATTTTTTAAAATAAGTATGAGTATAGGAGTATATGTTTTGGGGTATTGATGTATATGTTTTGGGGTGTTTGGGCATTTTTAGGTTTTAGGGCAGTGTTTGGGTTTTGGGGTACAGGGGTGTTTTTAGGTTTTAGGGCAGGGTTTGGGTTTTGGGGTACAGGGGTGTTTTTAGGTTTTAGGGTAGGGTTTGGGTTTTGGGGTACAGGGGTGTTTTTAGGTTTTAGGGTAGGGTTTGGGTTTTGGGGTACAGGGGTGTTTTTAGGTTTTAGGGCAGGGTTTGGGTTTTGGGGTACAGGGGTGTTTTTAGGTTTTAGGGCAGGGTTTGGGTTTTGGGGTACAGGGGTGTTTTTAGGTTTTAGGGCAGGGTTTGGGTTTTGGGGTACAGGGGTGTTTTTAGGTTTTAGGGCAGTGTTTGGGTTTTGGGGTACAGGGGTATTTTTAGGTTTTAGGGTTGGGTTTGTTTTTGGGGTACAGGGGTGTTTTTAGGTTTTAGGGCAGTGTTTGGGTTTTGGGGTACAGGGGTGTTTTTAGGTTTTAGGGCAGTGTTTGGGTTTTGGGGTACAGGGGTGTTTTTAGGTTTTAGGGCAGGGTTTGGGTTTTTGGGTACAGGGGTGTTTTTAGGTTTTAGGGCAGGGTTTGGGTTTTGGGGTACAGGGGTGTTTTTAGGTTTTAGGGTAGGGTTTGGGTTTTGGGGTACAGGGGTGTTTTTAGGTTTTAGGGCAGGGTTTGGGTTTTGGGGTACAGGGGTGTTTTTAGGTTTTAGGGCAGGGTTTGGGTTTTGGGGTACAGGGGTATTACGACTTTATATAAATTAAATTAATTAAATTAATTTTATTTAATTTAATTAAATTAATAACAATATTTACAAATATTAATTTAATTGTATTAATTTACGATTACAATTAAATTATATTATTTAAAAATGTTTAATTAATTAAATTCTTTTAATTTTATTAAATATAATTATATTATGTATTATTTATAACTTAATTAAATTATAATTATATTTATTGTAATTAATTGCATTATATTATTTTCTATTTATAATTTTTTTATATATCATTAATTATATTATTTTAAATATATTAAATTAATATATTATTAATTTAATTGTATTAATAAACGATTATAATTAAATTATATTTTTAAAAAATGTTTAATTAATTAAATTCTTTTAATTTTATTAATTATAATTATATTATGTATTATTTATAACTTAATTAAATTATAATTATATTTATTGTAATTAATTACATTATATTATTTTCTATTTATAAATTTTTTATATATCATTAATTTTATTTTTTTAAATTACTATAATTAAATTAATTACTGTTTTAAAAATGTTATATTATTTTTATTATTTTAAATTAATTTAATTAACTTTATTACATTTTTTAAAAAAAAGATATACTTACCAATACTTACGATGTAATGGTATGCGTTGTAATACCATCTGCTATGTAATGCCATGCGTTGTAATGGCATGCATTGTAATGGTATTTGCGATGTAAAAATCGCGTTGTAACGGAACGCGTTGTAAAACATCACGTTGTACTGACACCAATCCGGAGGCATTTAATGTTCGAGCAAAAACGGCTGATTTTCGACAAAAGAGATAACACCCCCCCCATTACGTCATGCTTCAGAAATGTGGAAAATGGTCCGTTTTCAAATGTTTTATTTTTGAACGTAAGTTCACATTTGTAGGTGGATCATCAGTGTTAGAGCTAAAATTAGCATGTTTAAAGTGATTTTCATGCTTCCAGGGGCTCGGGAAGTGAAATAAATACCATTTGGAGGCATTTAATGTTCGAGCAAAAACGGCTGATTTTCGACAAAAGAGATAACACCCCCCCATTACGTCATGCTTCAGAAATGTGGAAAATGGTCCGTTTTCAAATGTTTTATTTTTGAACGTCAGTTCACATTTGTAGGTGGATCATCAGTGTTAGAGCTAAAATTAGCATGTTTAAAGTGATTTTCAGGCTTCCAGGGGCCCAAAACACAAGATTTATGGAATGGTTAAAAGTGCATGAAAATGGCCAATTTACTCACTCTGAGTTCTCAAAAAGGGTTTCTTCACCCCGGGAAGTTAATTAAATACCATTTGGAGGCATTTAATGTTAGAGCAAAAACGGCTGATTTTCGACAAAAGAGATAACACCCCCCCATTAGGTCATGCTTCAGAAATGTGGAAAATGGTCCGTTTTCAAATGTTTTATTTTTGAACGTCAGTTCACATTTGTAGGTGGATCATCAGTGTTAGAGCTAAAATTAGCATGTTTAAAGTGATTTTCATGCTTCCAGGGGCTCGGGAAGTGAAATAAATACCATTTGGAGGCATTTAATGTTCGAGCAAAAACGGCTGATTTTCGACAAAAGAGATAACACCCCCCATTACGTCATGCTTCAGAAATGTGGAAAATGGTCCGTTTTCAAATGTTTTATTTTTGAACGTCAGTTCACATTTGTAGGTGGATCATCAGTGTTAGAGCTAAAATTAGCATGTTTAGAGTGATTTTCATGCTTCCAGGGGCTCGGGAAGTTAATTAAATACCATTTGGAGGCATTTAATGTTCGAGCAAAAACGGCTGATTTTCGACAAAAGAGATAACACCCCCCCATTACGTCATGCTTCAGAAATGTGGAAAATGGTCCGTTTTCAAATGTTTTATTTTTGAACGTCAGTTCACATTTGTAGGTGGATCATCAGTGTTAGAGCTACAATTAGCATGTTTAAAGTGATTTTCATGCTTCCAGGGGCCCAAAACACAAGATTTATGGAATGGTTAAAAGTGCATGAAAATGGCCAATTTACTCACTCTGAGTTCTCAAAAAGGGTTTCTTCACCCCGGGAAGTTAATTAAATACCATTTGGAGGCATTTAATGTTCGAGCAAAAACGGCTGATTTTCGAAAAAAGAGATAACACCCCCCCATTACGTCATGCTTCAGAAATGTGGAAAATGGTCCGTTTTCAAATGTTTTATTTTTGAACGTAAGTTCACATTTGTAGGTGGATCATCAGTGTTAGAGCTAAAATTAGCATGTTTAAAGTGATTTTCATGCTTCCAGGGGCTCGGGAAGTGAAATAAATACCATTTGGAGGCATTTAATGTTCGAGCAAAAACGGCTGATTTTCGACAAAAGAGATAACACCCCCCATTACGTCATGCTTCAGAAATGTGGAAAATGGTCCGTTTTCAAATGTTTTATTTTTGAACGTCAGTTCACATTTGTAGGTGGATCATCAGTGTTAGAGCTAAAATTAGCATGTTTAGAGTGATTTTCATGCTTCCAGGGGCTCGGGAAGTTAATTAAATACCATTTGGAGGCATTTAATGTTCGAGCAAAAACGGCTGATTTTCGACAAAAGAGATAACACCCCCCCATTACGTCATGCTTCAGAAATGTGGAAAATGGTCCGTTTTCAAATGTTTTATTTTTGAACGTCAGTTCACATTTGTAGGTGGATCATCAGTGTTAGAGCTACAATTAGCATGTTTAAAGTGATTTTCATGCTTCCAGGGGCCCAAAACACAAGATTTATGGAATGGTTAAAAGTGCATGAAAATGGCCAATTTACTCACTCTGAGTTCTCAAAAAGGGTTTCTTCACCCCGGGAAGTTAATTAAATACCATTTGGAGGCATTTAATGTTCGAGCAAAAACGGCTGATTTTCGACAAAAGAGATAACACCCCCCCATTACGTCATGCTTCAGAAATGTGGAAAATGGTCCGTTTTCAAATGTTTTATTTTTGAACGTAAGTTCACATTTGTAGGTGGATCATCAGTGTTAGAGCTAAAATTAGCATGTTTAAAGTGATTTTCATGCTTCCAGGGGCTCGGGAAGTTAATTAAATACCATTTGGAGGCATTTAATGTTCGAGCAAAAACCGCTGATTTTCGACAAAAGAGATAACACCCCCCCATTACGTCATGCTTCAGAAATGTGGAAAATGGTCCGTTTTCAAATGTTTTATTTTTGAACGTCAGTTCACATTTGTAGGTGGATCATCAGTGTTAGAGCTAAAATTAGCATGTTTAAAGTGATTTTCATGCTTCCAGGGGCCCAAAACACAAGATTTATGGAATGGTTAAAAGTGCATGAAAATGGCCAATTTACTCACTCTGAGTTCTCAAAAAGGGTTTCTTCACCCCGGGAAGTTAATTAAATACCATTTGGAGGCATTTAATGTTAGAGCAAAAACGGCTGATTTTCGACAAAAGAGATAACACCCCCCCAGTACGTCATGCTTCAGAAATGTGGAAAATGGTCCTTTTTCAAATGTTTTATTTTTGAACGTCAGTTCACATTTGTAGGTGGATCATCAGTGTTAGAGCTAAAATTAGCATGTTTAAAGTGATTTTCATGCTTCCAGGGGCTCGGGAAGTGAATTAAATACCATTTGGAGGCATTTAATGTTCGAGCAAAAACGGCTGATTTTCGACAAAAGAGATAACACCCCCCCATTACGTCATGCTTCAGAAATGTGGAAAATGGTCCGTTTTCAAATGTTTTATTTTTGAACGTCAGTTCACATTTGTAGGTGGATCATCAGTGTTAGAGCTAAAATTAGCATGTTTAAAGTGATTTTCATGCTTCCAGGGGCCCAAAACACAAGATTTATGGAATGGTTAATAGTGCATGAAAATGGCCAATTTACTCACTCTGAGTTCTCAAAAAGGGTTTCTTCACCCCGGGAAGTTAATTAAATACCATTTGGAGGCATTTAATGTTCGAGCAAAAACGGCTGATTTTCGACAAAAGAGATAACACCCCCCCATTACGTCATGCTTCAGAAATGTGGAAAATGGTCCGTTTTCAAATGTTTCATTTTTGAACGTCAGTTCACATTTGTAGGTGGATCATCAGTGTTAGAGCTAAAATTAGCATGTTTAAAGTGATTTTCATGCTTCCAGGGGCTCTGGAAGTTAATTAAATACCATTTGGAGGCATTTAATGTTCGAGCAAAAACGGCTGATTTTCGACAAAAGAGATAACACCCCCCCATTACGTCATGCTTCAGAAATGTGGAAAATGGTCCGTTTTCAAATGTTTCATTTTTGAACGTCAGTTCACATTTGTAGGTGGATCATCAGTGTTAGAGCTAAAATTAGCATGTTTAAAGTGATTTTCATGCTTCCAGGGGCCCAAAACACAAGATTTATGGAATGGTTAAAAGTGCATGAAAATGGCCAATTTACTCACTCTGAGTTCTCAAAAAGGGTTTCTTCACCCCGGGAAGTTAATTAAATACCATTTGGAGGCATTTAATGTTCGAGCAAAAACGGCTGATTTTCGACAAAAGAGATAACACCCCCCCATTACGTCATGCTTCAGAAATGTGGAAAATGGTCCGTTTTCAAATGTTTTATTTTTGAACGTCAGTTCACATTTGTAGGTGGATCATCAGTGTTAGAGCTAAAATTAGCATGTTTAAAGTGATTTTCATGCTTCCAGGGGCTCGGGAAGTGAAATAAATACCATTTGGAGGCATTTAATGTTCGAGCAAAAACGGCTGATTTTCGACAAAAGAGATAACACCCCCCCATTACGTCATGCTTCAGAAATGTGGAAAATGGTCCATTTTCAAATGTTTTATTTTTGAACGTCAGTTCACATTTGTAGGTGGATCATCAGTGTTAGAGCTAAAATTAGCATGTTTAAAGTGATTTTCATGCTTCCAGGGGCTCGGGAAGTTAATTAAATACCATTTGGAGGCATTTAATGTTCGAGCAAAAACGGCTGATTTTCGACAAAAGAGATAACACCCCCCCATTACGTCATGCTTCAGAAATGTGGAAAATGGTCCGTTTTCAAATGTTTTATTTTTGAACGTCAGTTCACATTTGTAGGTGGATCATCAGTGTTAAAGCTAAAATTAGCATGTTTAAAGTGATTTTCATGCTTCCAGGGGCCCAAAACACAAGATTTATGGAATGGTTAAAAGTGCATGAAAATGGCCAATTTACTCACTCTGAGTTCTCAAAAAGGGTTTCTTCACCCCGGGAAGTTAATTAAATACCATTTGGAGGCATTTAATGTTAGAGCAAAAACGGCTGATTTTCGACAAAAGAGATAACACCCCCCCAGTATGTCATGCTTCAGAAATGTGGAAAATGGTCCGTTTTCAAATGTTTTATTTTTGAACGTCAGTTCACATTTGTAGGTGGATCATCAGTGTTAGAGCTAAAATTAGCATGTTTAAAGTGATTTTCATGCTTCCAGGGGCTCGGGAAGTTAATTAAATACCATTTGGAGGCATTTAATGTTCGAGCAAAAACGGCTGATTTTCGACAAAAGAGATAACACCCCCCCATTACGTCATGCTTCAGAAATGTGGAAAATGGTCCGTTTTCAAATGTTTTATTTTTGAACGTCAGTTCACATTTGTAGGTGGATCATCAGTGTTAGAGCTAAAATTAGCATGTTTAAAGTGATTTTCATGCTTCCAGGGGCTCGGGAAGTTAATTAAATACCATTTGGAGGCATTTAATGTTCGAGCAAAAACGGCTGATTTTCGACAAAAGAGATAACACCCCCCCATTACGTCATGCTTCAGAAATGTGGAAAATGGTCCGTTTTCAAATGTTTTATTTTTGAACGTCAGTTCACATTTGTAGGTGGATCATCAGTGTTAGAGCTAAAATTAGCATGTTTAAAGTGATTTTCATGCTTCCAGGGGCCCAAAACACAAGATTTATGGAATGGTTAAAAGTGCATGAAAATGGCCAATTTACTCACTCTGAGTTCTCAAAAAGGGTTTCTTCACCCCGGGAAGTTAATTAAATACCATTTGGAGGCATTTAATGTTCGAGCAAAAACGGCTGATTTTCGACAAAAGAGATAACACCCCCCCATTACGTCATGCTTCAGAAATGTGGAAAATGGTCCATTTTCAAATGTTTTATTTTTGAACGTCAGTTCACATTTGTAGGTGGATCATCAGTGTTAGAGCTAAAATTAGCATGTTTAAAGTGATTTTCATGCTTCCAGGGGCTCGGGAAGTTAATTAAATACCATTTGGAGGCATTTAATGTTCGAGCAAAAACGGCTGATTTTCGACAAAAGAGATAACACCCCCCCATTACGTCATGCTTCAGAAATGTGGAAAATGGTCCGTTTTCAAATGTTTTATTTTTGAACGTCAGTTCACATTTGTAGGTGGATCATCAGTGTTAAAGCTAAAATTAGCATGTTTAAAGTGATTTTCATGCTTCCAGGGGCCCAAAACACAAGATTTATGGAATGGTTAAAAGTGCATGAAAATGGCCAATTTACTCACTCTGAGTTCTCAAAAAGGGTTTCTTCACCCCGGGAAGTTAATTAAATACCATTTGGAGGCATTTAATGTTAGAGCAAAAACGGCTGATTTTCGACAAAAGAGATAACACCCCCCCAGTACGTCATGCTTCAGAAATGTGGAAAATGGTCTTTTTTCAAATGTTTTATTTTTGAACGTCAGTTCACATTTGTAGGTGGATCATCAGTGTTAGAGCTAAAATTAGCATGTTTAAAGTGATTTTCATGCTTCCAGGGGCTCGGGAAGTGAATTAAATACCATTTGGAGGCATTTAATGTTCGAGCAAAAACGGCTGATTTTCGACAAAAGAGATAACACCCCCCCATTACGTCATGCTTCAGAAATGTGGAAAATGGTCCGTTTTCAAATGTTTTATTTTTGAACGTCAGTTCACATTTGTAGGTGGATCATCAGTGTTAGAGCTAAAATTAGCATGTTTAAAGTGATTTTCATGCTTCCAGGGGCCCAAAACACAAGATTTATGGAATGGTTAAAAGTGCATGAAAATGGCCAATTTACTCACTCTGAGTTCTCAAAAAGGGTTTCTTCACCCCGGGAAGTTAATTAAATACCATTTGGAGGCATTTAATGTTCGAGCAAAAACGGCTGATTTTCGACAAAAGAGATAACACCCCCCCCATTACGTCATGCTTCAGAAATGTGGAAAATGGTCCGTTTTCAAATGTTTCATTTTTGAACGTCAGTTCACATTTGTAGGTGGATCATCAGTGTTAGAGCTAAAATTAGCATGTTTAAAGTGATTTTCATGCTTCCAGGGGCTCTGGAAGTTAATTAAATACCATTTGGAGGCATTTAATGTTCGAGCAAAAACGGCTGATTTTCGACAAAAGAGATAACACCCCCCCATTACGTCATGCTTCAGAAATGTGGAAAATGGTCCGTTTTCAAATGTTTCATTTTTGAACGTCAGTTCACATTTGTAGGTGGATCATCAGTGTTAGAGCTAAAATTAGCATGTTTAAAGTGATTTTCATGCTTCCAGGGGCCCAAAACACAAGATTTATGGAATGGTTAAAAGTGCATGAAAATGGCCAATTTACTCACTCTGAGTTCTCAAAAAGGGTTTCTTCACCCCGGGAAGTTAATTAAATACCATTTGGAGGCATTTAATGTTCGAGCAAAAACGGCTGATTTTCGACAAAAGAGATAACACCCCCCCATTACGTCATGCTTCAGAAATGTGGAAAATGGTCCGTTTTCAAATGTTTTATTTTTGAACGTCAGTTCACATTTGTAGGTGGATCATCAGTGTTAGAGCTAAAATTAGCATGTTTAAAGTGATTTTCATGCTTCCAGGGGCTCTGGAAGTGAAATAAATACCATTTGGAGGCATTTAATGTTCGAGCAAAAACGGCTGATTTTCGACAAAAGAGATAACACCCCCCCATTACGTCATGCTTCAGAAATGTGGAAAATGGTCCATTTTCAAATGTTTTATTTTTGAACGTCAGTTCACATTTGTAGGTGGATCATCAGTGTTAGAGCTAAAATTAGCATGTTTAAAGTGATTTTCATGCTTCCAGGGGCTCGGGAAGTTAATTAAATACCATTTGGAGGCATTTAATGTTCGAGCAAAAACGGCTGATTTTCGACAAAAGAGATAACACCCCCCCATTACGTCATGCTTCAGAAATGTGGAAAATGGTCCGTTTTCAAATGTTTTATTTTTGAACGTCAGTTCACATTTGTAGGTGGATCATCAGTGTTAAAGCTAAAATTAGCATGTTTAAAGTGATTTTCATGCTTCCAGGGGCCCAAAACACAAGATTTATGGAATGGTTAAAAGTGCATGAAAATGGCCAATTTACTCACTCTGAGTTCTCAAAAAGGGTTTCTTCACCCCGGGAAGTTAATTAAATACCATTTGGAGGCATTTAATGTTAGAGCAAAAACGGCTGATTTTCGACAAAAGAGATAACACCCCCCCAGTATGTCATGCTTCAGAAATGTGGAAAATGGTCCGTTTTCAAATGTTTTATTTTTGAACGTCAGTTCACATTTGTAGGTGGATCATCAGTGTTAGAGCTAAAATTAGCATGTTTAAAGTGATTTTCATGCTTCCAGGGGCTCGGGAAGTTAATTAAATACCATTTGGAGGCATTTAATGTTCGAGCAAAAACGGCTGATTTTCGACAAAAGAGATAACACCCCCCCATTACGTCATGCTTCAGAAATGTGGAAAATGGTCCGTTTTCAAATGTTTTATTTTTGAACGTCAGTTCACATTTGTAGGTGGATCATCAGTGTTAGAGCTAAAATTAGCATGTTTAAAGTGATTTTCATGCTTCCAGGGGCCCAAAACACAAGATTTATGGAATGGTTAAAAGTGCATGAAAATGGCCAATTTACTCACTCTGAGTTCTCAAAAAGGGTTTCTTCACCCCGGGAAGTTAATTAAATACCATTTGGAGGCATTTAATGTTCGAGCAAAAACGGCTGATTTTCGACAAAAGAGATAACACCCCCCCATTACGTCATGCTTCAGAAATGTGGAAAATGGTCCGTTTTCAAATGTTTCATTTTTGAACGTCAGTTCACATTTGTAGGTGGATCATCAGTGTTAGAGCTAAAATTAGCATGTTTAAAGTGATTTTCATGCTTCCAGGGGCTCTGGAAGTTAATTAAATACCATTTGGAGGCATTTAATGTTCGAGCAAAAACGGCTGATTTTCGACAAAAGAGATAACACCCCCCCATTACGTCATGCTTCAGAAATGTGGAAAATGGTCCGTTTTCAAATGTTTCATTTTTGAACGTCAGTTCACATTTGTAGGTGCATCATCAGTGTTAGAGCTAAAATTAGCATGTTTAAAGTGATTTTCATGCTTCCAGGGGCCCAAAACACAAGATTTATGGAATGGTTAAAAGTGCATGAAAATGGCCAATTTACTCACTCTGAGTTCTCAAAAAGGGTTTCTTCACCCCGGGAAGTTAATTAAATACCATTTGGAGGCATTTAATGTTCGAGCAAAAACGGCTGATTTTCGACAAAAGAGATAACACCCCCCCATTACGTCATGCTTCAGAAATGTGGAAAATGGTCCGTTTTCAAATGTTTTATTTTTGAACGTCAGTTCACATTTGTAGGTGGATCATCAGTGTTAGAGCTAAAATTAGCATGTTTAAAGTGATTTTCATGCTTCCAGGGGCCCAAAACACAAGATTTATGGAATGGTTAAAAGTGCATGAAAATGGCCAATTTACTCACTCTGAGTTCTCAAAAAGGGTTTCTTCACCGCGGGAAGTTAATTAAATACCATTTGGAGGCATTTAATGTTCGAGCAAAAACGGCTGATTTTCGACAAAAGAGATAACACCCCCCCATTACGTCATGCTTCAGAAATGTGGAAAATGGTCCGTTTTCAAATGTTTTATTTTTGAACGTCAGTTCACATTTGTAGGTGGATCATCAGTGTTAGAGCTAAAATTAGCATGTTTAAAGTGATTTTCATGCTTCCAGGGGCCCAAAACACAAGATTTATGGAATGGTTAAAAGTGCATGAAAATGGCCAATTTACTCACTCTGAGTTCTCAAAAAGGGTTTCTTCACCCCGGGAAGTTAATTAAATACCATTTGGAGGCATTTAATGTTCGAGCAAAAACGGCTGATTTTCGACAAAAGAGATAACACCCCCCCATTACGTCATGCTTCAGAAATGTGGAAAATGGTCCGTTTTCAAATGTTTTATTTTTGAACGTCAGTTCACATTTGTAGGTGGATCATCAGTGTTAGAGCTAAAATTAGCATGTTTAAAGTGATTTTCATGCTTCCAGGGGCCCAAAACACAAGATTTATGTAATGGTTAAAAGTGCATGAAAATGGCCAATTTACTCACTCTGAGTTCTCAAAAAGGGTTTCTTCCCCCGGGAAGTTAATTAAATACCATTTGGAGGCATTTAATGTTCGAGCAAAAACGGCTGATTTTTGACAAAAGAGATAACACCCCCCCATTACGTCATGCTTCAGAAATGTGGAAAATGGTCCGTTTTCAAATGTTTTATTTTTGAACGTCAGTTCACATTTGTAGGTGGATCATCAGTGTTAGAGCTAAAATTAGCATGTTTAAAGTGATTTTCATGCTTCCAGGGGCTCGGGAAGTTAATTAAATACCATTTGGAGGCATTTAATGTTCGAGCAAAAACGGCTGATTTTCGACAAAAGAGATAACACCCCCCCATTACGTCATGCTTCAGAAATGTGGAAAATGGTCCGTTTTCAAATGTTTTATTTTTGAACGTCAGTTCACATTTGTAGGTGGATCATCAGTGTTAGAGCTAAAATTAGCATGTTTAAAGTGATTTTCATGCTTCCAGGGGCCCAAAACACAAGATTTATGGAATGGTTAAAAGTGCATGAAAATGGCCAATTTACTCACTCTGAGTTCTCAAAAAGGGTTTCTTCACCCCGGGAAGTTAATTAAATACCATTTGGAGGCATTTAATGTTCGAGCAAAAACGGCTGATTTTCGACAAAAGAGATAACACCCCCCCATTACGTCATGCTTCAGAAATGTGGAAAATGGTCCGTTTTCAAATGTTTAATTTTTGAACGTCAGTTCACATTTGTAGGTGGATCATCAGTGTTAGAGCTAAAATTAGCATGTTTAAGGTGATTTTCATGCTTCCAGGGGCTCGGGAAGTGAAATAAATACCATTTGGAGGCATTTAATGTTCGAGCAAAAACGGCTGATTTTCGACAAAAGAGATAACACCCCCCATTACGTCATGCTTCAGAAATGTGGAAAATGGTCCGTTTTCAAATGTTTTATTTTTGAACGTCAGTTCACATTTGTAGGTGGATCATCAGTGTTAGAGCTAAAATTAGCATGTTTAAAGTGATTTTCATGCTTCCAGGGGCCCAAAACACAAGATTTATGTAATGGTTAAAAGTGCATGAAAATGGCCAATTTACTCACTCTGAGTTCTCAAAAAGAGTTTCTTCCCCCGGGAAGTTAATTAAATACCATTTGGAGGCATTTAATGTTCGAGCAAAAACGGCTGATTTTTGACAAAAGAGATAACACCCCCCCATTACGTCATGCTTCAGAAATGTGGAAAATGGTCCGTTTTCAAATGTTTTATTTTTGAACGTCAGTTCACATTTGTAGGTGGATCATCAGTGTTAGAGCTAAAATTAGCATGTTTAAAGTGATTTTCATGCTTCCAGGGGCTCGGGAAGTTAATTAAATACCATTTGGAGGCATTTAATGTTCGAGCAAAAACGGCTGATTTTCGACAAAAGAGATAACACCCCCCCATTACGTCATGCTTCAGAAATGTGGAAAATGGTCCGTTTTCAAATGTTTTATTTTTGAACGTCAGTTCACATTTGTAGGTGGATCATCAGTGTTAGAGCTAAAATTAGCATGTTTAAAGTGATTTTCATGCTTCCAGGGGCCCAAAACACAAGATTTATGGAATGGTTAAAAGTGCATGAAAATGGCCAATTTACTCACTCTGAGTTCTCAAAAAGGGTTTCTTCACCCCGGGAAGTTAATTAAATACCATTTGGAGGCATTTAATGTTAGAGCAAAAACGGCTGATTTTCGACAAAAGAGATAACACCCCCCCATTACGTCATGCTTCAGAAATGTGGAAAATGGTCCGTTTTCAAATGTTTGATTTTTGAACGTCAGTTCACATTTGTAGGTGGATCATCAGTGTTAGAGCTAAAATTAGCATGTTTAAGGTGATTTTCATGCTTCCAGGGGCTCGGGAAGTGAAATAAATACCATTTGGAGGCATTTAATGTTCGAGCAAAAACGGCTGATTTTCGACAAAAGAGATAACACCCCCCCATTACGTCATGCTTCAGAAATGTTGAAAATGGTCCGTTTTCAAATGTTTTATTTTTGAACGTCAGTTCACATTTGTAGGTGGATCATCAGTGTTAGAGCTAAAATTAGCATGTTTAAAGTGATTTTCATGCTTCCAGGGGCTCGGGAAGTTAATTAAATACCATTTGGAGGCATTTAATGTTCGAGCAAAAACGGCTGATTTTCGACAAAAGAGATAACACCCCCCCATTACGTCATGCTTCAGAAATGTGGAAAATGGTCCGTTTTCAAATGTTTTATTTTTGAACGTCAGTTCACATTTGTAGGTGGATCATCAGTGTTAAAGCTAAAATTAGCATGTTTAAAGTGATTTTCATGCTTCCAGGGGCCCAAAACACAAGATTTATGGAATGGTTAAAAGTGCATGAAAATGGCCAATTTACTCACTCTGAGTTCTCAAAAAGGGTTTCTTCACCCCGGGAAGTTAATTAAATACCATTTGGAGGCATTTAATGTTAGAGCAAAAACGGCTGATTTTCGACAAAAGAGATAACACCCCCCCCATTACGTCATGCTTCAGAAATGTGGAAAATGGTCCGTTTTCAAATGTTTTATTTTTGAACGTCAGTTCACATTTGTAGGTGGATCATCAGTGTTAGAGCTAAAATTAGCATGTTTAAAGTGATTTTCATGCTTCCAGGGGCTCGGGAAGTTAATTAAATACCATTTGGAGGCATTTAATGTTCGAGCAAAAACGGCTGATTTTCGACAAAAGAGATAACACCCCCCCATTACGTCATGCTTCAGAAATGTGGAAAATGGTCCGTTTTCAAATGTTTTATTTTTGAACGTCAGTTCACATTTGTAGGTGGATCATCAGTGTTAGAGTTAAAATTAGCATGTTTAAAGTGATTTTCATGCTTCTGGGGCCCAAAACACAAGATTTATGGAATGGTTAAAAGTGCATGAAAATGGCCAATTTACTCACTCTGAGTTCTCAAAAAGGGTTTCTTCACCCTGGGAAGTTAATTAAATACCATTTGGAGGCATTTAATGTTCGAGTAAAAACAGCTGATTTTCGACAAAAGAGATAACACCCCCCCATTACGTCATGCTTCAGAAATGTGGAAAATGGTCCGTTTTCAAATGTTTCATTTTTGAACGTCAGTTCACATTTGTAGGTGGATCATCAGTGTTAGAGCTAAAATTAGCATGTTTAAAGTGATTTTCATGCTTCCAGGGGCTTGGGAAGTTAATTAAATACCATTTGGAGGCATTTAATGTTCGAGCAAAAACGGCTGATTTTCGACAAAAGAGATAACACCCCCCCATTACGTCATGCTTCAGAAATGTGGAAAATGGTCCGTTTTCAAATGTTTCATTTTTGAACGTCAGTTCACATTTGTAGGTGGATCATCAGTGTTAGAGCTAAAATTAGCATGTTTAAAGTGATTTTCATGCTTCCAGGGGCCCAAAACACAAGATTTATGGAATGGTTAAAAGTGCATGAAAATGGCCAATTTACTCACTCTGAGTTCTCAAAAAGGGTTTCTTCACCCCGGGAAGTTAATTAAATACCATTTGGAGGCATTTAATGTTCGAGCAAAAACAGCTGATTTTCGACAAAAGAGATAACACCCCCCCATTACGTCATGCTTCAGAAATGTGGAAAATGGTCCGTTTTCAAATGTTTTATTTTTGAACGTCAGTTCACATTTGTAGGTGGATCATCAGTGTTAGAGCTAAAATTAGCATGTTTAAAGTGATTTTCATGCTTCCAGGGGCCCAAAACACAAGATTTATGGAATGGTTAAAAGTGCATGAAAATGGCCAATTTACTCACTCTGAGTTCTCAAAAAGGGTTTCTTCACCCCGGGAAGTTAATTAAATACCATTTGGAGGCATTTAATGTTCGAGCAAAAACGGCTGATTTTCGACAAAAGAGATAACACCCCCCCCCATTACGTCATGCTTCAGAAATGTGGAAAATGGTCCGTTTTCAAATGTTTCATTTTTGAACGTCAGTTCACATTTGTAGGTGGATCATCAGTGTTAGAGCTAAAATTAGCATGTTTAAAGTGATTTTCATGCTTCCAGGGGCCCAAAACACAAGATTTATGGAATGGTTAAAAGTGCATGAAAATGGCCAATTTACTCACTCTGAGTTCTCAAAAAGGGTTTCTTCACCCCGGGAAGTTAATTAAATACCATTTGGAGGCATTTAATGTTCGAGCAAAAACGGCTGATTTTCGACAAAAGAGATAACACCCCCCTATTACGTCATGCTTCAGAAATGTGGAAAATGGTCCGTTTTCAAATGTTTTATTTTTGAACGTCAGTTCACATTTGTAGGTGGATCATCAGTGTTAGAGCTAAAATTAGCATGTTTAAAGTGATTTTCATGCTTCCAGGGGCCCAAAACACAAGATTTATGGAATGGTTAAAAGTGCATGAAAATGGCCAATTTACTCACTCTGAGTTCTCAAAAAGGGTTTCTTCACCCCGGGAAGTTAATTAAATACCATTTGGAGGCATTTAATGTTCGAGCAAAAACGGCTGATTTTCGACAAAAGAGATAACACCCCCCCCCCATTACGTCATGCTTCAGAAATGTGGAAAATGGTCCGTTTTCAAATGTTTCATTTTTGAACGTCAGTTCACATTTGTAGGTGGATCATCAGTGTTAGAGCTAAAATTAGCATGTTTAAAGTGATTTTCATGCTTCCAGGGGCCCAAAACACAAGATTTATGGAATGGTTAAAAGTGCATGAAAATGGCCAATTTACTCACTCTGAGTTCTCAAAAAGGGTTTCTTCACCCCGGGAAGTTAATTAAATACCATTTGGAGGCATTTAATGTTAGAGCAAAAACGGCTGATTTTCGACAAAAGAGATAACACCCCCCCATTACGTCATGCTTCAGAAATGTGGAAAATGGTCCGTTTTCAAATGTTTTATTTTTGAACGTCAGTTCACATTTGTAGGTGGATCATCAGTGTTAGAGCTAAAATTAGCATGTTTAAAGTGATTTTCATGCTTCCAGGGGCCCAAAACACAAGATTTATGGAATGGTTAAAAGTGCATGAAAATGGCCAATTTACTCACTCTGAGTTCTCAAAAAGGGTTTCTTCACCCCGGGAAGTTAATTAAATACCATTTGGAGGCATTTAATGTTCGAGCAAAAACGGCTGATTTTCGACAAAAGAGATAACACCCCCCCATTACGTCATGCTTCAGAAATGTGGAAAATGGTCCGTTTTCAAATGTTTCATTTTTGAACGTCAGTTCACATTTGTAGGTGGATCATCAGTGTTAGAGCTAAAATTAGCATGTTTAAAGTGATTTTCATGCTTCCAGGGGCTCTGGAAGTTAATTAAATACCATTTGGAGGCATTTAATGTTCGAGCAAAAACGGCTGATTTTCGACAAAAGAGATAACACCCCCCCATTACGTCATGCTTCAGAAATGTGGAAAATGGTCCGTTTTCAAATGTTTCATTTTTGAACGTCAGTTCACATTTGTAGGTGCATCATCAGTGTTAGAGCTAAAATTAGCATGTTTAAAGTGATTTTCATGCTTCCAGGGGCCCAAAACACAAGATTTATGGAATGGTTAAAAGTGCATGAAAATGGCCAATTTACTCACTCTGAGTTCTCAAAAAGGGTTTCTTCACCCCGGGAAGTTAATTAAATACCATTTGGAGGCATTTAATGTTCGAGCAAAAACGGCTGATTTTCGACAAAAGAGATAACACCCCCCCATTACGTCATGCTTCAGAAATGTGGAAAATGGTCCGTTTTCAAATGTTTTATTTTTGAACGTCAGTTCACATTTGTAGGTGGATCATCAGTGTTAGAGCTAAAATTAGCATGTTTAAAGTGATTTTCATGCTTCCAGGGGCCCAAAACACAAGATTTATGGAATGGTTAAAAGTGCATGAAAATGGCCAATTTACTCACTCTGAGTTCTCAAAAAGGGTTTCTTCACCGCGGGAAGTTAATTAAATACCATTTGGAGGCATTTAATGTTCGAGCAAAAACGGCTGATTTTCGACAAAAGAGATAACACCCCCCCATTACGTCATGCTTCAGAAATGTGGAAAATGGTCCGTTTTCAAATGTTTTATTTTTGAACGTCAGTTCACATTTGTAGGTGGATCATCAGTGTTAGAGCTAAAATTAGCATGTTTAAAGTGATTTTCATGCTTCCAGGGGCCCAAAACACAAGATTTATGGAATGGTTAAAAGTGCATGAAAATGGCCAATTTACTCACTCTGAGTTCTCAAAAAGGGTTTCTTCACCCCGGGAAGTTAATTAAATACCATTTGGAGGCATTTAATGTTCGAGCAAAAACGGCTGATTTTCGACAAAAGAGATAACACCCCCCCATTACGTCATGCTTCAGAAATGTGGAAAATGGTCCGTTTTCAAATGTTTTATTTTTGAACGTCAGTTCACATTTGTAGGTGGATCATCAGTGTTAGAGCTAAAATTAGCATGTTTAAAGTGATTTTCATGCTTCCAGGGGCCCAAAACACAAGATTTATGTAATGGTTAAAAGTGCATGAAAATGGCCAATTTACTCACTCTGAGTTCTCAAAAAGGGTTTCTTCCCCCGGGAAGTTAATTAAATACCATTTGGAGGCATTTAATGTTCGAGCAAAAACGGCTGATTTTTGACAAAAGAGATAACACCCCCCCATTACGTCATGCTTCAGAAATGTGGAAAATGGTCCGTTTTCAAATGTTTTATTTTTGAACGTCAGTTCACATTTGTAGGTGGATCATCAGTGTTAGAGCTAAAATTAGCATGTTTAAAGTGATTTTCATGCTTCCAGGGGCTCGGGAAGTTAATTAAATACCATTTGGAGGCATTTAATGTTCGAGCAAAAACGGCTGATTTTCGACAAAAGAGATAACACCCCCCCATTACGTCATGCTTCAGAAATGTGGAAAATGGTCCGTTTTCAAATGTTTTATTTTTGAACGTCAGTTCACATTTGTAGGTGGATCATCAGTGTTAGAGCTAAAATTAGCATGTTTAAAGTGATTTTCATGCTTCCAGGGGCCCAAAACACAAGATTTATGGAATGGTTAAAAGTGCATGAAAATGGCCAATTTACTCACTCTGAGTTCTCAAAAAGGGTTTCTTCACCCCGGGAAGTTAATTAAATACCATTTGGAGGCATTTAATGTTCGAGCAAAAACGGCTGATTTTCGACAAAAGAGATAACACCCCCCCATTACGTCATGCTTCAGAAATGTGGAAAATGGTCCGTTTTCAAATGTTTAATTTTTGAACGTCAGTTCACATTTGTAGGTGGATCATCAGTGTTAGAGCTAAAATTAGCATGTTTAAGGTGATTTTCATGCTTCCAGGGGCTCGGGAAGTGAAATAAATACCATTTGGAGGCATTTAATGTTCGAGCAAAAACGGCTGATTTTCGACAAAAGAGATAACACCCCCCATTACGTCATGCTTCAGAAATGTGGAAAATGGTCCGTTTTCAAATGTTTTATTTTTGAACGTCAGTTCACATTTGTAGGTGGATCATCAGTGTTAGAGCTAAAATTAGCATGTTTAAAGTGATTTTCATGCTTCCAGGGGCCCAAAACACAAGATTTATGTAATGGTTAAAAGTGCATGAAAATGGCCAATTTACTCACTCTGAGTTCTCAAAAAGAGTTTCTTCCCCCGGGAAGTTAATTAAATACCATTTGGAGGCATTTAATGTTCGAGCAAAAACGGCTGATTTTTGACAAAAGAGATAACACCCCCCCATTACGTCATGCTTCAGAAATGTGGAAAATGGTCCGTTTTCAAATGTTTTATTTTTGAACGTCAGTTCACATTTGTAGGTGGATCATCAGTGTTAGAGCTAAAATTAGCATGTTTAAAGTGATTTTCATGCTTCCAGGGGCTCGGGAAGTTAATTAAATACCATTTGGAGGCATTTAATGTTCGAGCAAAAACGGCTGATTTTCGACAAAAGAGATAACACCCCCCCATTACGTCATGCTTCAGAAATGTGGAAAATGGTCCGTTTTCAAATGTTTTATTTTTGAACGTCAGTTCACATTTGTAGGTGGATCATCAGTGTTAGAGCTAAAATTAGCATGTTTAAAGTGATTTTCATGCTTCCAGGGGCCCAAAACACAAGATTTATGGAATGGTTAAAAGTGCATGAAAATGGCCAATTTACTCACTCTGAGTTCTCAAAAAGGGTTTCTTCACCCCGGGAAGTTAATTAAATACCATTTGGAGGCATTTAATGTTAGAGCAAAAACGGCTGATTTTCGACAAAAGAGATAACACCCCCCCATTACGTCATGCTTCAGAAATGTGGAAAATGGTCCGTTTTCAAATGTTTGATTTTTGAACGTCAGTTCACATTTGTAGGTGGATCATCAGTGTTAGAGCTAAAATTAGCATGTTTAAGGTGATTTTCATGCTTCCAGGGGCTCGGGAAGTGAAATAAATACCATTTGGAGGCATTTAATGTTCGAGCAAAAACGGCTGATTTTCGACAAAAGAGATAACACCCCCCCATTACGTCATGCTTCAGAAATGTTGAAAATGGTCCGTTTTCAAATGTTTTATTTTTGAACGTCAGTTCACATTTGTAGGTGGATCATCAGTGTTAGAGCTAAAATTAGCATGTTTAAAGTGATTTTCATGCTTCCAGGGGCTCGGGAAGTTAATTAAATACCATTTGGAGGCATTTAATGTTCGAGCAAAAACGGCTGATTTTCGACAAAAGAGATAACACCCCCCCATTACGTCATGCTTCAGAAATGTGGAAAATGGTCCGTTTTCAAATGTTTTATTTTTGAACGTCAGTTCACATTTGTAGGTGGATCATCAGTGTTAAAGCTAAAATTAGCATGTTTAAAGTGATTTTCATGCTTCCAGGGGCCCAAAACACAAGATTTATGGAATGGTTAAAAGTGCATGAAAATGGCCAATTTACTCACTCTGAGTTCTCAAAAAGGGTTTCTTCACCCCGGGAAGTTAATTAAATACCATTTGGAGGCATTTAATGTTAGAGCAAAAACGGCTGATTTTCGACAAAAGAGATAACACCCCCCCCATTACGTCATGCTTCAGAAATGTGGAAAATGGTCCGTTTTCAAATGTTTTATTTTTGAACGTCAGTTCACATTTGTAGGTGGATCATCAGTGTTAGAGCTAAAATTAGCATGTTTAAAGTGATTTTCATGCTTCCAGGGGCTCGGGAAGTTAATTAAATACCATTTGGAGGCATTTAATGTTCGAGCAAAAACGGCTGATTTTCGACAAAAGAGATAACACCCCCCCATTACGTCATGCTTCAGAAATGTGGAAAATGGTCCGTTTTCAAATGTTTTATTTTTGAACGTCAGTTCACATTTGTAGGTGGATCATCAGTGTTAGAGTTAAAATTAGCATGTTTAAAGTGATTTTCATGCTTCTGGGGCCCAAAACACAAGATTTATGGAATGGTTAAAAGTGCATGAAAATGGCCAATTTACTCACTCTGAGTTCTCAAAAAGGGTTTCTTCACCCTGGGAAGTTAATTAAATACCATTTGGAGGCATTTAATGTTCGAGTAAAAACAGCTGATTTTCGACAAAAGAGATAACACCCCCCCATTACGTCATGCTTCAGAAATGTGGAAAATGGTCCGTTTTCAAATGTTTCATTTTTGAACGTCAGTTCACATTTGTAGGTGGATCATCAGTGTTAGAGCTAAAATTAGCATGTTTAAAGTGATTTTCATGCTTCCAGGGGCTTGGGAAGTTAATTAAATACCATTTGGAGGCATTTAATGTTCGAGCAAAAACGGCTGATTTTCGACAAAAGAGATAACACCCCCCCATTACGTCATGCTTCAGAAATGTGGAAAATGGTCCGTTTTCAAATGTTTCATTTTTGAACGTCAGTTCACATTTGTAGGTGGATCATCAGTGTTAGAGCTAAAATTAGCATGTTTAAAGTGATTTTCATGCTTCCAGGGGCCCAAAACACAAGATTTATGGAATGGTTAAAAGTGCATGAAAATGGCCAATTTACTCACTCTGAGTTCTCAAAAAGGGTTTCTTCACCCCGGGAAGTTAATTAAATACCATTTGGAGGCATTTAATGTTCGAGCAAAAACAGCTGATTTTCGACAAAAGAGATAACACCCCCCCATTACGTCATGCTTCAGAAATGTGGAAAATGGTCCGTTTTCAAATGTTTTATTTTTGAACGTCAGTTCACATTTGTAGGTGGATCATCAGTGTTAGAGCTAAAATTAGCATGTTTAAAGTGATTTTCATGCTTCCAGGGGCCCAAAACACAAGATTTATGGAATGGTTAAAAGTGCATGAAAATGGCCAATTTACTCACTCTGAGTTCTCAAAAAGGGTTTCTTCACCCCGGGAAGTTAATTAAATACCATTTGGAGGCATTTAATGTTCGAGCAAAAACGGCTGATTTTCGACAAAAGAGATAACACCCCCCCCCATTACGTCATGCTTCAGAAATGTGGAAAATGGTCCGTTTTCAAATGTTTCATTTTTGAACGTCAGTTCACATTTGTAGGTGGATCATCAGTGTTAGAGCTAAAATTAGCATGTTTAAAGTGATTTTCATGCTTCCAGGGGCCCAAAACACAAGATTTATGGAATGGTTAAAAGTGCATGAAAATGGCCAATTTACTCACTCTGAGTTCTCAAAAAGGGTTTCTTCACCCCGGGAAGTTAATTAAATACCATTTGGAGGCATTTAATGTTCGAGCAAAAACGGCTGATTTTCGACAAAAGAGATAACACCCCCCTATTACGTCATGCTTCAGAAATGTGGAAAATGGTCCGTTTTCAAATGTTTTATTTTTGAACGTCAGTTCACATTTGTAGGTGGATCATCAGTGTTAGAGCTAAAATTAGCATGTTTAAAGTGATTTTCATGCTTCCAGGGGCCCAAAACACAAGATTTATGGAATGGTTAAAAGTGCATGAAAATGGCCAATTTACTCACTCTGAGTTCTCAAAAAGGGTTTCTTCACCCCGGGAAGTTAATTAAATACCATTTGGAGGCATTTAATGTTCGAGCAAAAACGGCTGATTTTCGACAAAAGAGATAACACCCCCCCCCCATTACGTCATGCTTCAGAAATGTGGAAAATGGTCCGTTTTCAAATGTTTCATTTTTGAACGTCAGTTCACATTTGTAGGTGGATCATCAGTGTTAGAGCTAAAATTAGCATGTTTAAAGTGATTTTCATGCTTCCAGGGGCCCAAAACACAAGATTTATGGAATGGTTAAAAGTGCATGAAAATGGCCAATTTACTCACTCTGAGTTCTCAAAAAGGGTTTCTTCACCCCGGGAAGTTAATTAAATACCATTTGGAGGCATTTAATGTTAGAGCAAAAACGGCTGATTTTCGACAAAAGAGATAACACCCCCCCATTACGTCATGCTTCAGAAATGTGGAAAATGGTCCGTTTTCAAATGTTTTATTTTTGAACGTCAGTTCACATTTGTAGGTGGATCATCAGTGTTAGAGCTAAAATTAGCATGTTTAAAGTGATTTTCATGCTTCCAGGGGCCCAAAACACAAGATTTATGGAATGGTTAAAAGTGCATGAAAATGGCCAATTTACTCACTCTGAGTTCTCAAAAAGGGTTTCTTCACCCCGGGAAGTTAATTAAATACCATTTGGAGGCATTTAATGTTCGAGCAAAAACGGCTGATTTTCGACAAAAGAGATAACACCCCCCTATTACGTCATGCTTCAGAAATGTGGAAAATGGTCCGTTTTCAAATGTTTTATTTTTGAACGTCAGTTCACATTTGTAGGTGGATCATCAGTGTTAGAGCTAAAATTAGCATGTTTAAAGTGATTTTCATGCTTCCAGGGGCCCAAAACACAAGATTTATGGAATGGTTAAAAGTGCATGAAAATGGCCAATTTACTCACTCTGAGTTCTCAAAAAGGGTTTCTTCACCCCGGGAAGTTAATTAAATACCATTTGGAGGCATTTAATGTTCGAGCAAAAACGGCTGATTTTCGACAAAAGAGATAACACCCCCCATTACGTCATGCTTCAGAAATGTGGAAAATGGTCCGTTTTCAAATGTTTTATTTTTGAACGTCAGTTCACATTTGTAGGTGGATCATCAGTGTTAGAGCTAAAATTAGCATGTTTAAAGTGATTTTCATGCTTCCAGGGGCCCAAAACACAAGATTTATGGAATGGTTAAAAGTGCATGAAAATGGCCAATTTACTCACTCTGAGTTCTCAAAAAGGGTTTCTTCACCCCGGGAAGTTAATTAAATACCATTTGGAGGCATTTAATGTTCGAGCAAAAACGGCTGATTTTCGACAAAAGAGATAACACCCCCCCATTACGTCATGCTTCAGAAATGTGGAAAATGGTCCGTTTTCAAATGTTTTATTTTTGAACGTAAGTTCACATTTGTAGGTGGATCATCAGTGTTAGAGCTAAAATTAGCATGTTTAAAGTGATTTTCATGCTTCCAGGGGCCCAAAACACAAGATTTATGGAATGGTTAAAAGTGCATGAAAATGGCCAATTTACTCACTCTGAGTTCTCAAAAAGGGTTTCTTCACCCCGGGAAGTTAATTAAATACCATTTGGAGGCATTTAATGTTCGAGCAAAAACGGCTGATTTTCGACAAAAGAGATAACACCCCCCCATTACGTCATGCTTCAGAAATGTGGAAAATGGTCCGTTTTCAAATGTTTTATTTTTGAACGTCAGTTCACATTTGTAGGTGGATCATCAGTGTTAGAGCTAAAATTAGCATGTTTAAAGTGATTTTCATGCTTCAAGGGGCTCGGGAAGTGAAATAAATACCATTTGGAGGATTTTAATGTTCGAGCAAAAACGGCTGATTTTCGACGAAAGAGCTAACACCCCCCCATTACGTCATGCTTTAGAAATGTGGAAAATGGTCCATTTTCAAATGTTTTATTTTTGAACGTCAGTTCACATTTGTAGGTGGATAATCAGTGTTAGAGCTAAAATTAGCATGTTTAAAGTGATTTTCATGCTTCCAGGGGCCCAAAACACAAGATTTATGGAATGGTTAAAAGTGCATAAAAATGGCCAATTTACTCAATCTGAGTTCTCAAAAAGGGTTTCTTCACCCCGGGAAGTTAATTAAATACCATTTGGAGGCATTTAATGTTAGAGCAAAAACGGCTGATTTTCGACAAAAGAGATAACACCCCCCATTACGTCATGCTTCAGAAATGTGGAAAATGGTCCGTTTTCAAATGTTTTATTTTTGAACGTCAGTTCACATTTGTAGGTGGATCATCAGTGTTAGAGCTAAAATTAGCATGTTTAAAGTGATTTTCATGCTTCCAGGGGCTCGGGAAGTTAATTAAATACCATTTGGAGGCATTTAATGTTCGAGCAAAAACGGCTGATTTTCGACAAAAGAGATAACACCCCCCCATTACGTCATGCTTCAGAAATGTGGAAAATGGTCCGTTTTCAAATGTTTTATTTTTGAACGTCAGTTCACATTTGTAGGTGGATCATCAGTGTTAGAGCTAAAATTAGCATGTTTAAAGTGATTTTCATGCTTCCAGGGGCCCAAAACACAAGATTTATGGAATGGATAAAAGTGCATGAAAATGGCCAATTTACTCACTCTGAGTTCTCAAAAAGGGTTTCATCACCCCGGGAAGTTAATTAAATACCATTTGGAGGCATTTAATGTTAGAGCAAAAACGGCTGATTTTCGACAAAAGAGATAACACCCCCCCATTACGTCATGCTTCAGAAATGTGGAAAATGGTCCGTTTTCAAATGTTTTATTTTTGAACGTCAGTTCACATTTGTAGGTGGATCATCAGTGTTAGAGCTAAAATTAGCATGTTTAAAGTGATTTTCATGCTTCCAGGGGCTCGGGAAGTTAATTAAATACCATTTGGAGGCATTTAATGTTCGAGCAAAAACGGCTGATTTTCGACAAAAGAGATAACACCCCCCCATTACGTCATGCTTCAGAAATGTGGAAAATGGTCCGTTTTCAAATGTTTTATTTTTGAACGTCAGTTCACATTTGTAGGTGGATCATCAGTGTTAGAGCTAAAATTAGCATGTTTAAAGTGATTTTCATGCTTCCAGGGGCTTGGGAAGTTAATTAAATACCATTTGGAGGCATTTAATGTTCGAGCAAAAACGGCTGATTTTCGACAAAAGAGATAACACCCCCCCATTACGTCATGCTTCAGAAATGTGGAAAATGGTCCGTTTTCAAATGTTTCATTTTTGAACGTCAGTTCACATTTGTAGGTGGATCATCAGTGTTAGAGCTAAAATTAGCATGTTTAAAGTGATTTTCATGCTTCTAGGGGCCCAAAACACAAGATTTATGGAATGGTTAAAAGTGCATGAAAATGGCCAATTTACTCACTCTGAGTTCTCAAAAAGGGTTTCTTCACCCCGGGAAGTTAATTAAATACCATTTGGAGGCATTTAATGTTCGAGCAAAAACAGCTGATTTTCGACAAAAGAGATAACACCCCCCCCATTACGTCATGCTTCAGAAATGTGGAAAATGGTCCGTTTTCAAATGTTTTATTTTTGAACGTCAGTTCACATTTGTAGGTGGATCATCAGTGTTAGAGCTAAAATTAGCATGTTTAAAGTGATTTTCATGCTTCCAGGGGCCCAAAACACAAGATTTATGGAATGGTTAAAAGTGCATGAAAATGGCCAATTTACTCACTCTGAGTTCTCAAAAAGGGTTTCTTCACCCCGGGAAGTTAATTAAATACCATTTGGAGGCATTTAATGTTCGAGCAAAAACTGCTGATTTTCGACAAAAGAGATAACACCCCCCCATTACGTCATGCTTCAGAAATGTGGAAAATGGTCCGTTTTCAAATGTTTTATTTTTGAACGTCAGTTCACATTTGTAGGTGGATCATCAGTGTTAGAGCTAAAATTAGCATGTTTAAAGTGATTTTCATGCTTCCAGGGGCCCAAAACACAAGATTTATGGAATGGTTAAAAGTGCATGAAAATGGCCAATTTACTCACTCTGAGTTCTCAAAAAGGGTTTCTTCACCCCGGGAAGTTAATTAAATACCATTTGGAGGCATTTAATGTTCGAGCAAAAACGGCTGATTTTCGACAAAAGAGATAACACCCCCCCCATTACGTCATGCTTCAGAAATGTGGAAAATGGTCCGTTTTCAAATGTTTCATTTTTGAACGTCAGTTCACATTTGTAGGTGGATCATCAGTGTTAGAGCTAAAATTAGCATGTTTAAAGTGATTTTCATGCTTCCAGGGGCCCAAAACACAAGATTTATGGAATGGTTAAAAGTGCATGAAAATGGCCAATTTACTCACTCTGAGTTCTCAAAAAGGGTTTCTTCACCCCGGGAAGTTAATTAAATACCATTTGGAGGCATTTAATGTTCGAGCAAAAACGGCTGATTTTCGACAAAAGAGATAACACCCCCCCATTACGTCATGCTTCAGAAATGTGGAAAATGGTCCGTTTTCAAATGTTTTATTTTTGAACGTCAGTTCACATTTGTAGGTGGATCATCAGTGTTAGAGCTAAAATTTGCATGTTTAAAGTGATTTTCATGCTTCCAGGGGCCCAAAACACAAGATTTATGGAATGGTTAAAAGTGCATGAAAATGGCCAATTTACTCACTCTGAGTTCTCAAAAAGGGTTTCTTCACCCCGGGAAGTTAATTAAATACCATTTGGAGGCATTTAATGTTCGAGCAAAAACGGCTGATTTTCGACAAAAGAGATAACACCCCCCTATTACGTCATGCTTCAGAAATGTGGAAAATGGTCCGTTTTCAAATGTTTTATTTTTGAACGTCAGTTCACATTTGTAGGTGGATCATCAGTGTTAGAGCTAAAATTAGCATGTTTAAAGTGATTTTCATGCTTCCAGGGGCCCAAAACACAAGATTTATGGAATGGTTAAAAGTGCATGAAAATGGCCAATTTACTCACTCTGAGTTCTCAAAAAGGGTTTCTTCACCCCGGGAAGTTAATTAAATACCATTTGGAGGCATTTAATGTTCGAGCAAAAACGGCTGATTTTCGACAAAAGAGATAACACCCCCCATTACGTCATGCTTCAGAAATGTGGAAAATGGTCCGTTTTCAAATGTTTTATTTTTGAACGTCAGTTCACATTTGTAGGTGGATCATCAGTGTTAGAGCTAAAATTAGCATGTTTAAAGTGATTTTCATGCTTCCAGGGGCCCAAAACACAAGATTTATGGAATGGTTAAAAGTGCATGAAAATGGCCAATTTACTCACTCTGAGTTCTCAAAAAGGGTTTCTTCACCCCGGGAAGTTAATTAAATACCATTTGGAGGCATTTAATGTTCGAGCAAAAACGGCTGATTTTCGACAAAAGAGATAACACCCCCCCATTACGTCATGCTTCAGAAATGTGGAAAATGGTTCGTTTTCAAATGTTTTATTTTTGAAAGTAAGTTCACATTTGTAGGTGGATCATCAGTGTTAGAGCTAAAATTAGCATGTTTAAAGTGATTTTCATGCTTCCAGGGGCCCAAAACACAAGATTTATGGAATGGTTAAAAGTGCATGAAAATGGCCAATTTACTCACTCTGAGTTCTCAAAAAGGGTTTCTTCACCCCGGGAAGTTAATTAAATACCATTTGGAGGCATTTAATGTTCGAGCAAAAACGGCTGATTTTCGACAAAAGAGATAACACCCCCCCATTACGTCATGCTTCAGAAATGTGGAAAATGGTCCGTTTTCAAATGTTTTATTTTTGAACGTCAGTTCACATTTGTAGGTGGATCATCAGTGTTAGAGCTAAAATTAGCATGTTTAAAGTGATTTTCATGCTTCAAGGGGCTCGGGAAGTGAAATAAATACCATTTGGAGGATTTTAATGTTCGAGCAAAAACGGCTGATTTTCGACGAAAGAGCTAACACCCCCCCATTACGTCATGCTTTAGAAATGTGGAAAATGGTCCATTTTCAAATGTTTTATTTTTGAACGTCAGTTCACATTTGTAGGTGGATCATCAGTGTTAGAGCTAAAATTAGCATGTTTAAAGTGATTTCATGCTTCCAGGGGCCCAAAACACAAGAGTTAAAAGTGCATGAAAATGGCCAATTTACTCACTCTGAGTTCTCAAAAAGGGTTTCTTCACCCCGGGAAGTTAATTAAATACCATTTGGAGGCATTTAATGTTAGAGCAAAAACGGCTGATTTTCGACAAAAGAGATAACACCCCCCCATTACGTCATGCTTCAGAAATGTGGAAAATGGTCCGTTTTCAAATGTTTTATTTTTGAACGTCAGTTCACATTTGTAGGTGGATCATCAGTGTTAGAGCTAAAATTAGCATGTTTAAAGTGATTTTCATGCTTCCAGGGGCCCAAAACACAAGATTTATGGAATGGATAAAAGTGCATGAAAATGGCCAATTTACTCACTCTGAGTTCTCAAAAAGGGTTTCATCACCCCGGGAAGTTAATTAAATACCATTTGGAGGCATTTAATGTTAGAGCAAAAACGGCTGATTTTCGACAAAAGAGATAACACCCCCCCATTACGTCATGCTTCAGAAATGTGGAAAATGGTCCGTTTTCAAATGTTTTATTTTTGAACGTCAGTTCACATTTGTAGGTGGATCATCAGTGTTAGAGCTAAAATTAGCATGTTTAAAGTGATTTTCATGCTTCCAGGGGCTCGGGAAGTTAATTAAATACCATTTGGAGGCATTTAATGTTCGAGCAAAAACGGCTGATTTTCGACAAAAGAGATAACACCCCCCCATTACGTCATGCTTCAGAAATGTGGAAAATGGTCCGTTTTCAAATGTTTTATTTTTGAACGTCAGTTCACATTTGTAGGTGGATCATCAGTGTTAGAGCTAAAATTAGCATGTTTAAAGTGATTTTCATGCTTCCAGGGGCCCAAAACACAAGATTTATGGAATGGTTAAAAGTGCATGAAAATGGCCAATTTACTCACTCTGAGTTCTCAAAAAGGGTTTCTTCACCCCGGGAAGTTAATTAAATACCATTTGGAGGCATTTAATGTTCGAGCAAAAACAGCTGATTTTCGACAAAAGAGATAACACCCCCCCATTACGTCATGCTTCAGAAATGTGGAAAATGGTCCGTTTTCAAATGTTTCATTTTTGAACGTCAGTTCACATTTGTAGGTGGATCATCAGTGTTAGAGCTAAAATTAGCATGTTTAAAGTGATTTTCATGCTTCCAGGGGCTTGGGAAGTTAATTAAATACCATTTGGAGGCATTTAATGTTCGAGCAAAAACGGCTGATTTTCGACAAAAGAGATAACACCCCCCCATTACGTCATGCTTCAGAAATGTGGAAAATGGTCCGTTTTCAAATGTTTCATTTTTGAACGTCAGTTCACATTTGTAGGTGGATCATCAGTGTTAGAGCTAAAATTAGCATGTTTAAAGTGATTTTCATGCTTCCAGGGGCCCAAAACACAAGATTTATGGAATGGTTAAAAGTGCATGAAAATGGCCAATTTACTCACTCTGAGTTCTCAAAAAGGGTTTCTTCACCCCGGGAAGTTAATTAAATACCATTTGGAGGCATTTAATGTTCGAGCAAAAACAGCTGATTTTCGACAAAAGAGATAACACCCCCCCCATTACGTCATGCTTCAGAAATGTGGAAAATGGTCCGTTTTCAAATGTTTTATTTTTGAACGTCAGTTCACATTTGTAGGTGGATCATCAGTGTTAGAGCTAAAATTAGCATGTTTAAAGTGATTTTCATGCTTCCAGGGGCCCAAAACACAAGATTTATGGAATGGTTAAAAGTGCATGAAAATGGCCAATTTACTCACTCTGAGTTCTCAAAAAGGGTTTCTTCACCCCGGGAAGTTAATTAAATACCATTTGGAGGCATTTAATGTTCGAGCAAAAACTGCTGATTTTCGACAAAAGAGATAACACCCCCCCATTACGTCATGCTTCAGAAATGTGGAAAATGGTCCGTTTTCAAATGTTTTATTTTTGAACGTCAGTTCACATTTGTAGGTGGATCATCAGTGTTAGAGCTAAAATTAGCATGTTTAAAGTGATTTTCATGCTTCCAGGGGCCCAAAACACAAGATTTATGGAATGGTTAAAAGTGCATGAAAATGGCCAATTTACTCACTCTGAGTTCTCAAAAAGGGTTTCTTCACCCCGGGAAGTTAATTAAATACCATTTGGAGGCATTTAATGTTCGAGCAAAAACGGCTGATTTTCGACAAAAGAGATAACACCCCCCCATTACGTCATGCTTCAGAAATGTGGAAAATGGTCCGTTTTCAAATGTTTCATTTTTGAACGTCAGTTCACATTTGTAGGTGGATCATCAGTGTTAGAGCTAAAATTAGCATGTTTAAAGTGATTTTCATGCTTCCAGGGGCCCAAAACACAAGATTTATGGAATGGTTAAAAGTGCATGAAAATGGCCAATTTACTCACTCTGAGTTCTCAAAAAGGGTTTCTTCACCCCGGGAAGTTAATTAAATACCATTTGGAGGCATTTAATGTTCGAGCAAAAACGGCTGATTTTCGACAAAAGAGATAACACCCCCCCATTACGTCATGCTTCAGAAATGTGGAAAATGGTCCGTTTTCAAATGTTTTATTTTTGAACGTCAGTTCACATTTGTAGGTGGATCATCAGTGTTAGAGCTAAAATTTGCATGTTTAAAGTGATTTTCATGCTTCCAGGGGCCCAAAACACAAGATTTATGGAATGGTTAAAAGTGCATGAAAATGGCCAATTTACTCACTCTGAGTTCTCAAAAAGGGTTTCTTCACCCCGGGAAGTTAATTAAATACCATTTGGAGGCATTTAATGTTCGAGCAAAAACGGCTGATTTTCGACAAAAGAGATAACACCCCCCTATTACGTCATGCTTCAGAAATGTGGAAAATGGTCCGTTTTCAAATGTTTTATTTTTGAACGTCAGTTCACATTTGTAGGTGGATCATCAGTGTTAGAGCTAAAATTAGCATGTTTAAAGTGATTTTCATGCTTCCAGGGGCCCAAAACACAAGATTTATGGAATGGTTAAAAGTGCATGAAAATGGCCAATTTACTCACTCTGAGTTCTCAAAAAGGGTTTCTTCACCCCGGGAAGTTAATTAAATACCATTTGGAGGCATTTAATGTTCGAGCAAAAACGGCTGATTTTCGACAAAAGAGATAACACCCCCCATTACGTCATGCTTCAGAAATGTGGAAAATGGTCCGTTTTCAAATGTTTTATTTTTGAACGTCAGTTCACATTTGTAGGTGGATCATCAGTGTTAGAGCTAAAATTAGCATGTTTAAAGTGATTTTCATGCTTCCAGGGGCCCAAAACACAAGATTTATGGAATGGTTAAAAGTGCATGAAAATGGCCAATTTACTCACTCTGAGTTCTCAAAAAGGGTTTCTTCACCCCGGGAAGTTAATTAAATACCATTTGGAGGCATTTAATGTTAGAGCAAAAACGGCTGATTTTCGACAAAAGAGATAACACCCCCCCATTACGTCATGCTTCAGAAATGTGGAAAATGGTCCGTTTTCAAATGTTTTATTTTTGAACGTCAGTTCACATTTGTAGGTGGATCATCAGTGTTAGAGCTAAAATTAGCATGTTTAAAGTGATTTTCATGCTTCCAGGGGCCCAAAACACAAGATTTATGGAATGGATAAAAGTGCATGAAAATGGCCAATTTACTCACTCTGAGTTCTCAAAAAGGGTTTCATCACCCCGGGAAGTTAATTAAATACCATTTGGAGGCATTTAATGTTAGAGCAAAAACGGCTGATTTTCGACAAAAGAGATAACACCCCCCCATTACGTCATGCTTCAGAAATGTGGAAAATGGTCCGTTTTCAAATGTTTTATTTTTGAACGTCAGTTCACATTTGTAGGTGGATCATCAGTGTTAGAGCTAAAATTAGCATGTTTAAAGTGATTTTCATGCTTCCAGGGGCTCGGGAAGTGAAATAAATACCATTTGGAGGCATTTAATGTTCGAGCAAAAAAGGATGATTTTCGACAAAAAAGATAACACCCCCCCATTACGTCATGCTTCAGAAATGTGGAAAATGGTCCGTTTTCAAATGTTTTATTTTTGAACGTCAGTTCACATTTGTAGGTGGATCATCAGTGTTAGAGCTAAAATTAGCATGTTTAAAGTGATTTTCATGCTTCCAGGGGCCCAAAACACAAGATTTATGGAATGGTTAAAAGTGCATGAAAATGGCCAATTTACTCACTCTGAGTTCTCAAAAAGGGTTTCTTCACCCCGGGAAGTTAATTAAATACCATTTGGAGGCATTTGATGTTAGAGCAAAAACGGCTGATTTTCGACAAAAGAGATAACACCCCCCCATTACGTCATGCTTCAGAAATGTGGAAAATGGTCCGTTTTCAAATGTTTTATTTTTGAACGTCAGTTCACATTTGTAGGTGGATCATCAGTGTTAGAGCTAAAATTAGCATGTTTAAAGTGATTTTCATGCTTCCAGGGGCCCAAAACACAAGATTTATGGAATGGTTAAAAGTGCATGAAAATGGCCAATTTACTCACTCTGAGTTCTCAAAAAGGGTTTCTTCACCCCGGGAAGTTAATTAAATACCATTTGGAGGCATTTAATGTTCGAGCAAAAACGGCTGATTTTCGACAAAAGAGATAACACCCCCCCATTACGTCATGCTTCAGAAATGTGGAAAATGGTCCGTTTTCAAATGTTTTATTTTTGAACGTAAGTTCACATTTGTAGGTGGATCATCAGTGTTTGAGCTAAAATTAGCATGTTTAAAGTGATTTTCATGCTTCCAGGCGCCCAAAACACAAGATTTATGGAATGGTTAAAAGTGCATGAAAATGGCCAATTTAATCACTCTGAGTTCTCAAAAAGGGTTTCTTCACCCCGGGAAGTTAATTAAATACCATTTGGAGGCATTTAATGTTCGAGCAAAAACGGCTGATTTTCGACAAAAGAGATAACACCCCCCCATTACGTCATGCTTCAGAAATGTGGAAAATGGTCCGTTTTCAAATGTTTTATTTTTGAACGTCAGTTCACATTTGTAGGTGGATCATCAGTGTTAGAGCTAAAATTAGCATGTTTAAAGTGATTTTCATGCTTCCAGGGGCCCAAAACACAAGATTTATGGAATGGTTAAAAGTGCATCAAAATGGCCAATTTACTCACTCTGAGTTCTCAAAAAGGGTTTCTTTCCCCGGGAAGTTAATTAAATACCATTTGGAGGCATTTAATGTTCGAGCAAAAACGGCAGATTTTCGACAAAAGAGATAACACCCCCCCATTACGTCATGCTTCAGAAATGTGGAAAATGGTCCGTTTTCAAATGTTTTATTTTTGAACGTCAGTTCACATTTGTAGGTGGATCATCAGTGTTAGAGCTAAAATTAGCATGTTTAAAGTGATTTTCATGCTTCCAGGGGCTCGGGAAGTTAATTAAATACCATTTGGAGGCATTTAATGTTCGAGCAAAAACGGCTGATTTTCGACAAAAGAGATAACACCCCCCCATTACGTCATGCTTCAGAAATGTGGAAAATGGTCCATTTTCAAATGTTTTATTTTTGAACGTCAGTTCACATTTGTAGGTGGATCATCAGTGTTAGAGCTAAAATTAGCATGTTTAAAGTGATTTTCATGCTTCCAGGGGCTCGGGAAGTTAATTAAATACCATTTGGAGGCATTTAATGTTCGAGCAAAAACGGCTGATTTTCGACAAAAGAGATAACACCCCCCCATTACGTCATGCTTCAGAAATGTGGAAAATGGTCCGTTTTCAAATGTTTTATTTTTGAACGTCAGTTCACATTTGTAGGTGGATCATCAGTGTTAAAGCTAAAATTAGCATGTTTAAAGTGATTTTCATGCTTCCAGTGGCCCAAAACACAAGATTTATGGAATGGTTAAAAGTGCATGAAAATGGCCAATTTACTCACTCTGAGTTCTCAAAAAGGGTTTCTTCACCCCGGGAAGTTAATTAAATACCATTTGGAGGCATTTAATGTTAGAGCAAAAACGGCTGATTTTCGACAAAAGAGATAACACCCCCCCAGTACGTCATGCTTCAGAAATGTGGAAAATGGTCCTTTTTCAAATGTTTTATTTTTGAACGTCAGTTCACATTTGTAGGTGGATCATCAGTGTTAGAGCTAAAATTAGCATGTTTAAAGTGATTTTCATGCTTCCAGGGGCTCGGGAAGTTAATTAAATACCATTTGGAGGCATTTAATGTTCGAGAAAAAACGGCTGATTTTCGACAAAAGAGATAACACCCCCCCATTACGTCATGCTTCAGAAATGTGGAAAATGGTCCGTTTTCAAATGTTTTATTTTTGAACGTCAGTTCACATTTGTAGGTGGATCATCAGTGTTAGAGCTAAAATTAGCATGTTTAAAGTGATTTTCATGCTTCCAGGGGCCCAAAACACAAGATTTATGGAATGGTTAAAAGTGCATGAAAATGGCCAATTTACTCACTCTGAGTTCTCAAAAAGGGTTTCTTCACCCCGGGAAGTTAATTAAATACCATTTGGAGGCATTTAATGTTCGAGCAAAAACGGCTGATTTTCGACAAAAGAGATAACACCCCCCCATTACGTCATGCTTCAGAAATGTGGAAAATGGTCCGTTTTCAAATGTTTCATTTTTGATCGTCAGTTCACATTTGTAGGTGGATCATCAGTGTTAGAGCTAAAATTAGCATGTTTAAAGTGATTTTCATGCTTCCAGGGGCTCTGGAAGTTAATTAAATACCATTTGGAGGCATTTAATGTTCGAGCAAAAACGGCTGATTTTCGACAAAAGAGATAACACCCCCCCATTACGTCATGCTTCAGAAATGTGGAAAATGGTCCGTTTTCAAATGTTTCATTTTTGAACGTCAGTTCACATTTGTAGGTGGATCATCAGTGTTAGAGCTAAAATTAGCATGTTTAAAGTGATTTTCATGCTTCCAGGGGCCCAAAACACAAGATTTATGGAATGGTTAAAAGTGCATGAAAATGGCCAATTTACTCACTCTGAGTTCTCAAAAAGGGTTTCTTCACCCCGGGAAGTTAATTAAATACCATTTGGAGGCATTTAATGTTCGAGCAAAAACGGCTGATTTTCGACAAAAGAGATAACACCCCCCCATTACGTCATGCTTCAGAAATGTGGAAAATGGTCCGTTTTCAAATGTTTTATTTTTGAACGTCAGTTCACATTTGTAGGTGGATCATCAGTGTTAGAGCTAAAATTAGCATGTTTAAAGTGATTTTCATGCTTCCAGGGGCTCGGGAAGTGAAATAAATACCATTTGGAGGCATTTATTGTTCGAGCAAAAACGGCTGATTTTCGACAAAAGAGATAACACCCCCCCATTACGTCATGCTTCAGAAATGTGGAAAATGGTCCATTTTCAAATGTTTTATTTTTGAACGTCAGTTCACATTTGTAGGTGGATCATCAGTGTTAGAGCTAAAATTAGCATGTTTAAAGTGATTTTCATGCTTCCAGGGGCTCGGGAAGTTAATTAAATACCATTTGGAGGCATTTAATGTTCGAGCAAAAACGGCTGATTTTCGACAAAAGAGATAACACCCCCCCATTACGTCATGCTTCAGAAATGTGGAAAATGGTCCGTTTTCAAATGTTTTATTTTTGAACGTCAGTTCACATTTGTAGGTGGATCATCAGTGTTAAAGCTAAAATTAGCATGTTTAAAGTGATTTTCATGCTTCCAGGGGCCCAAAACACAAGATTTATGGAATGGTTAAAAGTGCATGAAAATGGCCAATTTACTCACTCTGAGTTCTCAAAAAGGGTTTCTTCACCCCGGGAAGTTAATTAAATACCATTTGGAGGCATTTAATGTTAGAGCAAAAACGGCTGATTTTCGACAAAAGAGATAACACCCCCCCAGTACGTCATGCTTCAGAAATGTGGAAAATGGTCCGTTTTCAAATGTTTTATTTTTGAACGTCAGTTCACATTTGTAGGTGGATCATCAGTGTTAGAGCTAAAATTAGCATGTTTAAAGTGATTTTCATGCTTCCAGGGGCTCGGGAAGTTAATTAAATACCATTTGGAGGCATTTAATGTTCGAGCAAAAACGGCTGATTTTCGACAAAAGAGATAACACCCCCCCATTACGTCATGCTTCAGAAATGTGGAAAATGGTCCGTTTTCAAATGTTTTATTTTTGAACGTCAGTTCACATTTGTAGGTGGATCATCAGTGTTAGAGCTAAAATTAGCATGTTTAAAGTGATTTTCATGCTTCCAGGGGCCCAAAACACAAGATTTATGGAATGGTTAAAAGTGCATGAAAATGGCCAATTTACTCACTCTGAGTTCTCAAAAAGGGTTTCTTCACCCCGGGAAGTTAATTAAATACCATTTGGAGGCATTTAATGTTCGGGCAAAAACGGCTGATTTTCGACAAAAGAGATAACACCCCCCCATTACGTCATGCTTCAGAAATGTGGAAAATGGTCCGTTTTCAAATGTTTCATTTTTGAACGTCAGTTCACATTTGTAGGTGGATCATCAGTGTTAGAGCTAAAATTAGCATGTTTAAAGTGATTTTCATGCTTCCAGGGGCTCTGGAAGTTAATTAAATACCATTTGGAGGCATTTAATGTTCGAGCAAAAACGGCTGATTTTCGACAAAAGAGATAACACCCCCCCATTACGTCATGCTTCAGAAATGTGGAAAATGGTCCGTTTTCAAATGTTTCATTTTTGAACGTCAGTTCACATTTGTAGGTGGATCATCAGTGTTAGAGCTAAAATTAGCATGTTTAAAGTGATTTTCATGCTTCCAGGGGCCCAAAACACAAGATTTATGGAATGGTTAAAAGTGCATGAAAATGGCCAATTTACTCACTCTGAGTTCTCAAAAAGGGTTTCTTCACCCCGGGAAGTTAATTAAATACCATTTGGAGGCATTTAATGTTCGAGCAAAAACGGCTGATTTTCGACAAAAGAGATAACACCCCCCCATTACGTCATGCTTCAGAAATGTGGAAAATGGTCCGTTTTCAAATGTTTTATTTTTGAACGTCAGTTCACATTTGTAGGTGGATCATCAGTGTTAGAGCTAAAATTAGCATGTTTAAAGTGATTTTCATGCTTCCAGGGGCCCAAAACACAAGATTTATGGAATGGTTAAAAGTGCATGAAAATGGCCAATTTACTCACTCTGAGTTCTCAAAAAGGGTTTCTTCACCCCGGGAAGTTAATTAAATACCATTTGGAGGCATTTAATGTTCGAGCAAAAACGGCTGATTTTCGACAAAAGAGATAACACCCCCCCATTACGTCATACTTCAGAAATGTGGAAAATGGTCCGTTTTCAAATGTTTTATTTTTGAACGTCAGTTCACATTTGTAGGTGGATCATCAGTGTTAGAGCTAAAATTAGCATGTTTAAAGTGATTTTCATGCTTCCAGGGGCCCAAAACACAAGATTTATGGAATGGTTAAAAGTGCATGAAAATGGCCAATTTACTCACTCTGAGTTCTCAAAAAGGGTTTCTTCACCCCGGGAAGTTAATTAAATACCATTTGGAGGCATTTAATGTTCGAGCAAAAACGGCTGATTTTCGACAAAAGAGATAACACCCCCCCATTACGTCATGCTTCAGAAATGTGGAAAATGGTCCGTTTTCAAATGTTTTATTTTTGAACGTCAGTTCACATTTGTAGGTGGATCATCAGTGTTAGAGCTAAAATTAGCATGTTTAAAGTGATTTTCATGCTTCCAGGGGCCCAAAACACAAGATTTATGTAATGGTTAAAAGTGCATGAAAATGGCCAATTTACTCACTCTGAGTTCTCAAAAAGGGTTTCTTCCCCCGGGAAGTTAATTAAATACCATTTGGAGGCATTTAATGTTAGAGCAAAAACGGCTGATTTTTGACAAAAGAGATAACACCCCCCCATTACGTCATGCTTCAGAAATGTGGAAAATGGTCCGTTTTCAAATGTTTTATTTTTGAACGTCAGTTCACATTTGTAGGTGGATCATCAGTGTTAGAGCTAAAATTAGCATGTTTAAGGTGATTTTCATGCTTCCAGGGGCTCGGGAAGTGAAATAAATACCATTTGGAGGCATTTAATGTTCGAGCAAAAACGGCTGATTTTCGACAAAAGAGATAACACCCCCCATTACGTCATGCTTCAGAAATGTGGAAAATGGTCCGTTTTCAAATGTTTTATTTTTGAACGTCAGTTCACATTTGTAGGTGGATCATCAGTGTTAGAGCTAAAATTAGCATGTTTAAAGTGATTTTCATGCTTCCAGGGGCCCAAAACACAAGATTTATGTAATGGTTAAAAGTGCATGAAAATGGCCAATTTACTCACTCTGAGTTCTCAAAAAGGGTTTCTTCCCCCGGGAAGTTAATTAAATACCATTTGGAGGCATTTAATGTTCGAGCAAAAACGGCTGATTTTTGACAAAAGAGATAACACCCCCCCATTACGTCATGCTTCAGAAATGTGGAAAATGGTCCGTTTTCAAATGTTTTATTTTTGAACGTCAGTTCACATTTGTAGGTGGATCATCAGTGTTAGAGCTAAAATTAGCATGTTTAAAGTGATTTTCATGCTTCCAGGGGCTCGGGAAGTTAATTAAATACCATTTGGAGGCATTTAATGTTCGAGCAAAAACGGCTGATTTTCGACAAAAGAGATAACACCCCCCCATTACGTCATGCTTCAGAAATGTGGAAAATGGTCCGTTTTCAAATGTTTTATTTTTGAACGTCAGTTCACATTTGTAGGTGGATCATCAGTGTTAGAGCTAAAATTAGCATGTTTAAAGTGATTTTCATGCTTCCAGGGGCCCAAAACACAAGATTTATGGAATGGTTAAAAGTGCATGAAAATGGCCAATTTACTCAATCTGAGTTCTCAAAAAGGGTTTCTTTCCCCGGGAAGTTAATTAAATACCATTTGGAGGCATTTAATGTTCGAGCAAAAACGGCAGATTTTCGACAAAAGAGATAACACCCCCCCATTACGTCATGCTTCAGAAATGTGGAAAATGGTCCGTTTTCAAATGTTTTATTTTTGAACGTCAGTTCACATTTGTAGGTGGATCATCAGTGTTAGAGCTAAAATTAGCATGTTTAAAGTGATTTTCATGCTTCCAGGGGCTCGGGAAGTTAATTAAATACCATTTGGAGGCATTTAATGTTCGAGCAAAAACGGCTGATTTTCGACAAAAGAGATAACACCCCCCCATTACGTCATGCTTCAGAAATGTGGAAAATGGTCCATTTTCAAATGTTTTATTTTTGAACGTCAGTTCACATTTGTAGGTGGATCATCAGTGTTAGAGCTAAAATTAGCATGTTTAAAGTGATTTTCATGCTTCCAGGGGCTCGGGAAGTTAATTAAATACCATTTGGAGGCATTTAATGTTCGAGCAAAAACGGCTGATTTTCGACAAAAGAGATAACACCCCCCCATTACGTCATGCTTCAGAAATGTGGAAAATGGTCCGTTTTCAAATGTTTTATTTTTGAACGTCAGTTCACATTTGTAGGTGGATCATCAGTGTTAAAGCTAAAATTAGCATGTTTAAAGTGATTTTCATGCTTCCAGGGGCCCAAAACACAAGATTTATGGAATGGTTAAAAGTGCATGAAAATGGCCAATTTACTCACTCTGAGTTCTCAAAAAGGGTTTCTTCACCCCGGGAAGTTAATTAAATACCATTTGGAGGCATTTAATGTTAGAGCAAAAACGGCTGATTTTCGACAAAAGAGATAACACCCCCCCAGTACGTCATGCTTCAGAAATGTGGAAAATGGTCCTTTTTCAAATGTTTTATTTTTGAACGTCAGTTCACATTTGTAGGTGGATCATCAGTGTTAGAGCTAAAATTAGCATGTTTAAAGTGATTTTCATGCTTCCAGGGGCTCGGGAAGTTAATTAAATACCATTTGGAGGCATTTAATGTTCGAGAAAAAACGGCTGATTTTCGACAAAAGAGATAACACCCCCCCATTACGTCATGCTTCAGAAATGTGGAAAATGGTCCGTTTTCAAATGTTTTATTTTTGAACGTCAGTTCACATTTGTAGGTGGATCATCAGTGTTAGAGCTAAAATTAGCATGTTTAAAGTGATTTTCATGCTTCCAGGGGCCCAAAACACAAGATTTATGGAATGGTTAAAAGTGCATGAAAATGGCCAATTTACTCACTCTGAGTTCTCAAAAAGGGTTTCTTCACCCCGGGAAGTTAATTAAATACCATTTGGAGGCATTTAATGTTCGAGCAAAAACGGCTGATTTTCGACAAAAGAGATAACACCCCCCCATTACGTCATGCTTCAGAAATGTGGAAAATGGTCCGTTTTCAAATGTTTCATTTTTGATCGTCAGTTCACATTTGTAGGTGGATCATCAGTGTTAGAGCTAAAATTAGCATGTTTAAAGTGATTTTCATGCTTCCAGGGGCTCTGGAAGTTAATTAAATACCATTTGGAGGCATTTAATGTTCGAGCAAAAACGGCTGATTTTCGACAAAAGAGATAACACCCCCCCATTACGTCATGCTTCAGAAATGTGGAAAATGGTCCGTTTTCAAATGTTTCATTTTTGAACGTCAGTTCACATTTGTAGGTGGATCATCAGTGTTAGAGCTAAAATTAGCATGTTTAAAGTGATTTTCATGCTTCCAGGGGCCCAAAACACAAGATTTATGGAATGGTTAAAAGTGCATGAAAATGGCCAATTTACTCACTCTGAGTTCTCAAAAAGGGTTTCTTCACCCCGGGAAGTTAATTAAATACCATTTGGAGGCATTTAATGTTCGAGCAAAAACGGCTGATTTTCGACAAAAGAGATAACACCCCCCCATTACGTCATGCTTCAGAAATGTGGAAAATGGTCCGTTTTCAAATGTTTTATTTTTGAACGTCAGTTCACATTTGTAGGTGGATCATCAGTGTTAGAGCTAAAATTAGCATGTTTAAAGTGATTTTCATGCTTCCAGGGGCTCGGGAAGTGAAATAAATACCATTTGGAGGCATTTATTGTTCGAGCAAAAACGGCTGATTTTCGACAAAAGAGATAACACCCCCCCATTACGTCATGCTTCAGAAATGTGGAAAATGGTCCATTTTCAAATGTTTTATTTTTGAACGTCAGTTCACATTTGTAGGTGGATCATCAGTGTTAGAGCTAAAATTAGCATGTTTAAAGTGATTTTCATGCTTCCAGGGGCTCGGGAAGTTAATTAAATACCATTTGGAGGCATTTAATGTTCGAGCAAAAACGGCTGATTTTCGACAAAAGAGATAACACCCCCCCATTACGTCATGCTTCAGAAATGTGGAAAATGGTCCGTTTTCAAATGTTTTATTTTTGAACGTCAGTTCACATTTGTAGGTGGATCATCAGTGTTAAAGCTAAAATTAGCATGTTTAAAGTGATTTTCATGCTTCCAGGGGCCCAAAACACAAGATTTATGGAATGGTTAAAAGTGCATGAAAATGGCCAATTTACTCACTCTGAGTTCTCAAAAAGGGTTTCTTCACCCCGGGAAGTTAATTAAATACCATTTGGAGGCATTTAATGTTAGAGCAAAAACGGCTGATTTTCGACAAAAGAGATAACACCCCCCCAGTACGTCATGCTTCAGAAATGTGGAAAATGGTCCGTTTTCAAATGTTTTATTTTTGAACGTCAGTTCACATTTGTAGGTGGATCATCAGTGTTAGAGCTAAAATTAGCATGTTTAAAGTGATTTTCATGCTTCCAGGGGCTCGGGAAGTTAATTAAATACCATTTGGAGGCATTTAATGTTCGAGCAAAAACGGCTGATTTTCGACAAAAGAGATAACACCCCCCCATTACGTCATGCTTCAGAAATGTGGAAAATGGTCCGTTTTCAAATGTTTTATTTTTGAACGTCAGTTCACATTTGTAGGTGGATCATCAGTGTTAGAGCTAAAATTAGCATGTTTAAAGTGATTTTCATGCTTCCAGGGGCCCAAAACACAAGATTTATGGAATGGTTAAAAGTGCATGAAAATGGCCAATTTACTCACTCTGAGTTCTCAAAAAGGGTTTCTTCACCCCGGGAAGTTAATTAAATACCATTTGGAGGCATTTAATGTTCGGGCAAAAACGGCTGATTTTCGACAAAAGAGATAACACCCCCCCATTACGTCATGCTTCAGAAATGTGGAAAATGGTCCGTTTTCAAATGTTTCATTTTTGAACGTCAGTTCACATTTGTAGGTGGATCATCAGTGTTAGAGCTAAAATTAGCATGTTTAAAGTGATTTTCATGCTTCCAGGGGCTCTGGAAGTTAATTAAATACCATTTGGAGGCATTTAATGTTCGAGCAAAAACGGCTGATTTTCGACAAAAGAGATAACACCCCCCCATTACGTCATGCTTCAGAAATGTGGAAAATGGTCCGTTTTCAAATGTTTCATTTTTGAACGTCAGTTCACATTTGTAGGTGGATCATCAGTGTTAGAGCTAAAATTAGCATGTTTAAAGTGATTTTCATGCTTCCAGGGGCCCAAAACACAAGATTTATGGAATGGTTAAAAGTGCATGAAAATGGCCAATTTACTCACTCTGAGTTCTCAAAAAGGGTTTCTTCACCCCGGGAAGTTAATTAAATACCATTTGGAGGCATTTAATGTTCGAGCAAAAACGGCTGATTTTCGACAAAAGAGATAACACCCCCCCATTACGTCATGCTTCAGAAATGTGGAAAATGGTCCGTTTTCAAATGTTTTATTTTTGAACGTCAGTTCACATTTGTAGGTGGATCATCAGTGTTAGAGCTAAAATTAGCATGTTTAAAGTGATTTTCATGCTTCCAGGGGCCCAAAACACAAGATTTATGGAATGGTTAAAAGTGCATGAAAATGGCCAATTTACTCACTCTGAGTTCTCAAAAAGGGTTTCTTCACCCCGGGAAGTTAATTAAATACCATTTGGAGGCATTTAATGTTCGAGCAAAAACGGCTGATTTTCGACAAAAGAGATAACACCCCCCCATTACGTCATACTTCAGAAATGTGGAAAATGGTCCGTTTTCAAATGTTTTATTTTTGAACGTCAGTTCACATTTGTAGGTGGATCATCAGTGTTAGAGCTAAAATTAGCATGTTTAAAGTGATTTTCATGCTTCCAGGGGCCCAAAACACAAGATTTATGGAATGGTTAAAAGTGCATGAAAATGGCCAATTTACTCACTCTGAGTTCTCAAAAAGGGTTTCTTCACCCCGGGAAGTTAATTAAATACCATTTGGAGGCATTTAATGTTCGAGCAAAAACGGCTGATTTTCGACAAAAGAGATAACACCCCCCCATTACGTCATGCTTCAGAAATGTGGAAAATGGTCCGTTTTCAAATGTTTTATTTTTGAACGTCAGTTCACATTTGTAGGTGGATCATCAGTGTTAGAGCTAAAATTAGCATGTTTAAAGTGATTTTCATGCTTCCAGGGGCCCAAAACACAAGATTTATGTAATGGTTAAAAGTGCATGAAAATGGCCAATTTACTCACTCTGAGTTCTCAAAAAGGGTTTCTTCCCCCGGGAAGTTAATTAAATACCATTTGGAGGCATTTAATGTTAGAGCAAAAACGGCTGATTTTTGACAAAAGAGATAACACCCCCCCATTACGTCATGCTTCAGAAATGTGGAAAATGGTCCGTTTTCAAATGTTTTATTTTTGAACGTCAGTTCACATTTGTAGGTGGATCATCAGTGTTAGAGCTAAAATTAGCATGTTTAAGGTGATTTTCATGCTTCCAGGGGCTCGGGAAGTGAAATAAATACCATTTGGAGGCATTTAATGTTCGAGCAAAAACGGCTGATTTTCGACAAAAGAGATAACACCCCCCATTACGTCATGCTTCAGAAATGTGGAAAATGGTCCGTTTTCAAATGTTTTATTTTTGAACGTCAGTTCACATTTGTAGGTGGATCATCAGTGTTAGAGCTAAAATTAGCATGTTTAAAGTGATTTTCATGCTTCCAGGGGCCCAAAACACAAGATTTATGTAATGGTTAAAAGTGCATGAAAATGGCCAATTTACTCACTCTGAGTTCTCAAAAAGGGTTTCTTCCCCCGGGAAGTTAATTAAATACCATTTGGAGGCATTTAATGTTCGAGCAAAAACGGCTGATTTTTGACAAAAGAGATAACACCCCCCCATTACGTCATGCTTCAGAAATGTGGAAAATGGTCCGTTTTCAAATGTTTTATTTTTGAACGTCAGTTCACATTTGTAGGTGGATCATCAGTGTTAGAGCTAAAATTAGCATGTTTAAAGTGATTTTCATGCTTCCAGGGGCTCGGGAAGTTAATTAAATACCATTTGGAGGCATTTAATGTTCGAGCAAAAACGGCTGATTTTCGACAAAAGAGATAACACCCCCCCATTACGTCATGCTTCAGAAATGTGGAAAATGGTCCGTTTTCAAATGTTTTATTTTTGAACGTCAGTTCACATTTGTAGGTGGATCATCAGTGTTAGAGCTAAAATTAGCATGTTTAAAGTGATTTTCATGCTTCCAGGGGCCCAAAACACAAGATTTATGGAATGGTTAAAAGTGCATGAAAATGGCCAATTTACTCACTCTGAGTTCTCAAAAAGGGTTTCTTCACCCCGGGAAGTTAATTAAATACCATTTGGAGGCATTTAATGTTAGAGCAAAAACGGCTGATTTTCGACAAAAGAGATAACACCCCCCCATTACGTCATGCTTCAGAAATGTGGAAAATGGTCCGTTTTCAAATGTTTTATTTTTGAACGTCAGTTCACATTTGTAGGTGGATCATCAGTGTTAGAGCTAAAATTAGCATGTTTAAGGTGATTTTCATGCTTCCAGGGGCTCGGGAAGTGAAATAAATACCATTTGGAGGCATTTAATGTTCGAGCAAAAACGGCTGATTTTCGACAAAAGAGATAACACCCCCCATTACGTCATGCTTCAGAAATGTGGAAAATGGTCCGTTTTCAAATGTTTTATTTTTGAACGTCAGTTCACATTTGTAGGTGGATCATCAGTGTTAGAGCTAAAATTAGCATGTTTAAAGTGATTTTCATGCTTCCAGGGGCCCAAAACACAAGATTTATGTAATGGTTAAAAGTGCATGAAAATGGCCAATTTACTCACTCTGAGTTCTCAAAAAGGGTTTCTTCCCCCGGGAAGTTAATTAAATACCATTTGGAGGCATTTAATGTTCGAGCAAAAACGGCTGATTTTTGACAAAAGAGATAACACCCCCCCATTACGTCATGCTTCAGAAATGTGGAAAATGGTCCGTTTTCAAATGTTTTATTTTTGAACGTCAGTTCACATTTGTAGGTGGATCATCAGTGTTAGAGCTAAAATTAGCATGTTTAAAGTGATTTTCATGCTTCCAGGGGCTCGGGAAGTTAATTAAATACCATTTGGAGGCATTTAATGTTCGAGCAAAAACGGCTGATTTTCGACAAAAGAGATAACACCCCCCCATTACGTCATGCTTCAGAAATGTGGAAAATGGTCCGTTTTCAAATGTTTTATTTTTGAACGTCAGTTCACATTTGTAGGTGGATCATCAGTGTTAGAGCTAAAATTAGCATGTTTAAAGTGATTTTCATGCTTCCAGGGGCCCAAAACACAAGATTTATGGAATGGTTAAAAGTGCATGAAAATGGCCAATTTACTCACTCTGAGTTCTCAAAAAGGGTTTCTTCACCCCGGGAAGTTAATTAAATACCATTTGGAGGCATTTAATGTTAGAGCAAAAACGGCTGATTTTCGACAAAAGAGATAACACCCCCCCATTACGTCATGCTTCAGAAATGTGGAAAATGGTCCGTTTTCAAATGTTTGATTTTTGAACGTCAGTTCACATTTGTAGGTGGATCATCAGTGTTAGAGCTAAAATTAGCATGTTTAAGGTGATTTTCATGCTTCCAGGGGCTCGGGAAGTGAAATAAATACCATTTGGAGGCATTTAATGTTCGAGCAAAAACGGCTGATTTTCGACAAAAGAGATAACACCCCCCCATTACGTCATGCTTCAGAAATGTGGAAAATGGTCCGTTTTCAAATGTTTCATTTTTGAACGTCAGTTCACATTTGTAGGTGGATCATCAGTGTTAGAGCTAAAATTAGCATGTTTAAAGTGATTTTCATGCTTCCAGGGGCTCGGGAAGTTAATTAAATACCATTTGGAGGCATTTAATGTTAGAGCAAAAACGGCTGATTTTCGACAAAAGAGATAACACCCCCCCCATTACGTCATGCTTCAGAAATGTGGAAAATGGTCCGTTTTCAAATGTTTTATTTTTGAACGTCAGTTCACATTTGTAGGTGGATCATCAGTGTTAGAGCTAAAATTAGCATGTTTAAAGTGATTTTCATGCTTCCAGGGGCTCGGGAAGTTAATTAAATACCATTTGGAGGCATTTAATGTTCGAGCAAAAACGGCTGATTTTCGACAAAAGAGATAACACCCCCCCATTACGTCATGCTTCAGAAATGTGGAAAATGGTCCGTTTTCAAATGTTTTATTTTTGAACGTCAGTTCACATTTGTAGGTGGATCATCAGTGTTAGAGCTAAAATTAGCATGTTTAAAGTGATTTTCATGCTTCCAGGGGCCCAAAACACAAGATTTATGGAATGGTTAAAAGTGCATGAAAATGGCCAATTTATTCACTCTGAGTTCTCAAAAAGGGTTTCTTCACCCCGGGAAGTTAATTAAATACCATTTGGAGGCATTTAATGTTCGAGCAAAAACAGCTGATTTTCGACAAAAGAGATAACACCCCCCCATTACGTCATGCTTCAGAAATGTGGAAAATGGTCCGTTTTCAAATGTTTCATTTTTGAACGTCAGTTCACATTTGTAGGTGGATCATCAGTGTTAGAGCTAAAATTAGCATGTTTAAAGTCATTTTCATGCTTCCAGGGGCTTGGGAAGTTAATTAAATACCATTTGGAGGCATTTAATGTTCGAGCAAAAACGGCTGATTTTCGACAAAAGAGATAACACCCCCCCATTACGTCATGCTTCAGAAATGTGGAAAATGGTCCGTTTTCAAATGTTTCATTTTTGAACGTCAGTTCACATTTGTAGGTGGATCATCAGTGTTAGAGCTAAAATTAGCATGTTTAAAGTGATTTTCATGCTTCCAGGGGCCCAAAACACAAGATTTATGGAATGGTTAAAAGTGCATGAAAATGGCCAATTTACTCACTCTGAGTTCTCAAAAAGGGTTTCTTCACCCCGGGAAGTTAATTAAATACCATTTGGAGGCATTTAATGTTCGAGCAAAAACAGCTGATTTTCGACAAAAGAGATAACACCCCCCCCATTACGTCATGCTTCAGAAATGTGGAAAATGGTCCGTTTTCAAATGTTTTATTTTTGAACGTCAGTTCACATTTGTAGGTGGATCATCAGTGTTAGAGCTAAAATTAGCATGTTTAAAGTGATTTTCATGCTTCCAGGGGCCCAAAACACAAGATTTATGGAATGGTTAAAAGTGCATGAAAATGGCCAATTTACTCACTCTGAGTTCTCAAAAAGGGTTTCTTCACCCCGGGAAGTTAATTAAATACCATTTGGAGGCATTTAATGTTCGAGCAAAAACGGCTGATTTTCGACAAAAGAGATAACACCCCCCCATTACGTCATGCTTCAGAAATGTGGAAAATGGTCCGTTTTCAAATGTTTTATTTTTGAACGTCAGTTCACATTTGTAGGTGGATCATCAGTGTTAGAGCTAAAATTAGCATGTTTAAAGTGATTTTCATGCTTCCAGGGGCCCAAAACACAAGATTTATGGAATGGTTAAAAGTGCATGAAAATGGCCAATTTACTCACTCTGAGTTCTCAAAAAGGGTTTCTTCACCCCGGGAAGTTAATTAAATACCATTTGGAGGCATTTAATGTTCGAGCAAAAACGGCTGATTTTCGACAAAAGAGATAACACCCCCCCCATTACGTCATGCTTCAGAAATGTGGAAAATGGTCCGTTTTCAAATGTTTCATTTTTGAACGTCAGTTCACATTTGTAGGTGGATCATCAGTGTTAGAGCTAAAATTAGCATGTTTAAAGTGATTTTCATGCTTCCAGGGGCCCAAAACACAAGATTTATGGAATGGTTAAAAGTGCATGAAAATGGCCAATTTACTCACTCTGAGTTCTCAAAAAGGGTTTCTTCACCCCGGGAAGTTAATTAAATACCATTTGGAGGCATTTAATGTTCGAGCAAAAACGGCTGATTTTCGACAAAAGAGATAACACCCCCCCATTACGTCATGCTTCAGAAATGTGGAAAATGGTCAGTTTTCAAATGTTTTATTTTTGAACGTCAGTTCACATTTGTAGGTGGATCATCAGTGTTAGAGCTAAAATTAGCATGTTTAAAGTGATTTTCATGCTTCCAGGGGCCCAAAACACAAGATTTATGGAATGGTTAAAAGTGCATGAAAATGGCCAATTTACTCACTCTGAGTTCTCAAAAAGGGTTTCTTCACCCCGGGAAGTTAATTAAATACCATTTGGAGGCATTTAATGTTCGAGCAAAAACGGCTGATTTTCGACAAAAGAGATAACACCCCCCTATTACGTCATGCTTCAGAAATGTGGAAAATGGTCCGTTTTCAAATGTTTGATTTTTGAACGTCAGTTCACATTTGTAGGTGGATCATCAGTGTTAGAGCTAAAATTAGCATGTTTAAAGTGATTTTCATGCTTCCACGGGCCCAAAACACAAGATTTATGGAATGGTTAAAAGTGCATGAAAATGGCCAATTTACTCACTCTGAGTTCTCAAAAAGGGTTTCTTCACCCCGGGAAGTTAATTAAATACCATTTGGAGGCATTTAATGTTCGAGCAAAAACGGCTGATTTTCGACAAAAGAGATAACACCCCCCATTACGTCATGCTTCAGAAATGTGGAAAATGGTCCGTTTTCAAATGTTTTATTTTTGAACGTCAGTTCACATTTGTAGGTGGATCATCAGTGTTAGAGCTAAAATTAGCATGTTTAAAGTGATTTTCATGCTTCCAGGGGCCCAAAACACAAGATTTATGGAATGGTTAAAAGTGCATGAAAATGGCCAATTTACTCACTCTGAGTTCTCAAAAAGGGTTTCTTCACCCCGGGAAGTTAATTAAATACCATTTGGAGGCATTTAATGTTCGAGCAAAAACGGCTGATTTTCGACAAAAGAGATAACACCCCCCCATTACGTCATGCTTCAGAAATGTGGAAAATGGTCCGTTTTCAAATGTTTTATTTTTGAACGTAAGTTCACATTTGTAGGTGGATCATCAGTGTTAGAGCTAAAATTAGCATGTTTAAAGTGATTTTCATGCTTCCAGGGGCCCAAAACACAAGATTTATGGAATGGTTAAAAGTGCATGAAAATGGCCAATTTACTCACTCTGAGTTCTCAAAAAGGGTTTCTTCACCCCGGGAAGTTAATTAAATACCATTTGGAGGCATTTAATGTTCGAGCAAAAACGGCTGATTTTCGACAAAAGAGATAACACCCCCCCATTACGTCATGCTTCAGAAATGTGGAAAATGGTCCGTTTTCAAATGTTTTATTTTTGAACGTCAGTTCACATTTGTAGGTGGATCATCAGTGTTAGAGCTAAAATTAGCATGTTTAAAGTGATTTTCATGCTTCAAGGGGCTCGGGAAGTGAAATAAATACCATTTGGAGGATTTTAATGTTCGAGCAAAAACGGCTGATTTTCGACGAAAGAGCTAACACCCCCCCCATTACGTCATGCTTTAGAAATGTGGAAAATGGTCCATTTTCAAATGTTTTATTTTTGAACGTCAGTTCACATTTGTAGGTGGATAATCAGTGTTAGAGCTAAAATTAGCATGTTTAAAGTGATTTTCATGCTTCCAGGGGCCCAAAACACAAGAATTATGGAATGGTTAAAAGTGCATAAAAATGGCCAATTTACTCAATCTGAGTTCTCAAAAAGGGTTTCTTCACCCCGGGAAGTTAATTAAATACCATTTGGAGGCATTTAATGTTAGAGCAAAAACGGCTGATTTTCGACAAAAGAGATAACACCCCCCCATTACGTCATGCTTCAGAAATGTGGAAAATGGTCCGTTTTCAAATGTTTTATTTTTGAACGTCAGTTCACATTTGTAGGTGGATCATCAGTGTTAGAGCTAAAATTAGCATGTTTAAAGTGATTTTCATGCTTCCAGGGGCCCAAAACACAAGATTTATGGAATGGTTAAAAGTGCATGAAAATGGCCAATTTACTCACTCTGAGTTCTCAAAAAGGGTTTCTTCACCCCGGGAAGTTAATTAAATACCATTTGGAGGCATTTAATGTTAGAGCAAAAACGGCTGATTTTCGACAAAAGAGATAACACCCCCCCATTACGTCATGCTTCAGAAATGTGGAAAATGGTCCGTTTTCAAATGTTTTATTTTTGAACGTCAGTTCACATTTGTAGGTGGATCATCAGTGTTAGAGCTAAAATTAGCATGTTTAAAGTGATTTTCATGCTTCCAGGGGCCCAAAACACAAGATTTATGGAATGGTTAAAAGTGCATGAAAATGGCCAATTTACTCACTCTGAGTTCTCAAAAAGGGTTTCTTCACCCCAGGAAGTTAATTAAATACCATTTGGAGGCATTTAATGTTCGAGCAAAAACGGCTGATTTTCGACAAAAGAGATAACACCCCCCCATTACGTCATGCTTCAGAAATGGGGAAAATGGTCCGTTTTCAAATGTTTTATTTTTGAACGTCAGTTCACATTTGTAGGTGGATCATCAGTGTTAGAGCTAAAATTAGCATGTTTAAAGTGATTTTCATGCTTCCAGGGGCTCGGGAAGTGAAATAAATACCATTTGGAGGCATTTAATGTTCGAGCAAAAACGGCTGATTTTCGACAAAAGAGATAACACCCCCCCATTACGTCATGCTTCAGAAATGTGGAAAATGGTCCGTTTTCAAATGTTTTATTTTTGAACGTCAGTTCACATTTGTAGGTGGATCATCAGTGTTAGAGCTAAATTTAGCATGTTTAAAGTGATTTTCATGCTTCCAGGGGCTCGGGAAGTTAATTAAATACCATTTGGAGGCCTTTAATGTTCGAGCAAAAACGGCTGATTTTCGACAAAAGAGATAACACCCCCCCATTACGTCATGTTTCAGAAATGTGGAAAATGGTCCGTTTTCAAATGTTTTATTTTTGAACGTCAGTTCACATTTGTAGGTGGATCATCAGTGTTAGAGCTAAAATTAGCATGTTTAAAGTGATTTTCATGCTTCCAGGGGCCCAAAACACAAGATTTATGGAATGGTTAAAAGTGCATGAAAATGGCCAATTTACTCAGTTTGAGTTCTCAAAAAGGGTTTCTTCACCCCGGGAAGTTAATTAAATACCATTTGGAGGCATTTAATGTTAGAGCAAAAACGGCTGATTTTCGACAAAAGAGATAACACCCCCCCATTACGTCATGCTTCAGAAATGTGGAAAATGGTCCGTTTTCAAATGTTTTATTTTTGAACGTCAGTTCACATTTGTAGGTGGATCATCAGTGTTAGAGCTAAAATTAGCATGTTTAAAGTGATTTTCATGCTTCCAGGGGCTCGGGAAGTGAAATAAATACCATTTGGAGGCATTTAATGTTCGAGCAAAAACGGCTGATTTTCGACAAAAGAGATAACACCCCCCATTACGTCATGCTTCAGAAATGTGGAAAATGGTCCGTTTTCAAATGTTTTATTTTTGAACGTCAGTTCACATTTGTAGGTGGATCATCAGTGTTAGAGCTAAAATTAGCATGTTTAAAGTGATTTTCATGCTTCCAGGGGCTCAGGAAGTTAATTAAATACCATTTGGAGGCATTTAATGTTCGAGCAAAAACGGCTGATTTTCGACAAAAGAGATAACACCCCCCCATTACGTCATGCTTCAGAAATGTGGAAAATGGTCCGTTTTCAAATGTTTTATTTTTGAACGTCAGTTCACATTTGTAGGTGGATCATCAGTGTTAAAGCTAAAATTAGCATGTTTAAAGTGATTTTCATGCTTCCAGGGGCCCAAAACACAAGATTTATGGAATGGTTAAAAGTGCATGAAAAAGGCCAATTTACTCACTCTGAGTTCTCAAAAAGGGTTTCTTCACCCCGGGAAGTTAATTAAATACCATTTGGAGGCATTTAATGTTAGAGCAAAAACGGCTGATTTTCGACAAAATGGAAAGGGGCGACCGAATCGGTCCCCCCGAACTTATGGCCGAGTGCCTCGATCCCCCCGGGAAGCCATTTTGGGCGGGAGGCGCGTCTCAGCTGGTATGCCCGAAGCGGCGTAGCTGGGGCGCGCTCGTTCCCGCCCTAGAGTGGGCTGGCCTAGACACCGACGCAGCCAGCCACGCCCTCAGGGGCAGGCAGGGGCGGGTATACGCCCGCCCTGAAGACGGATAAAAAGGGACGCAAGACCAGAAGACATCCTCTTGTTCTTGTGCTCTGAAGCTGCACCTCCTCGCTGCACGTGAGCTCGGGACAGAACGAAGAGCCAATTTTGAGCGTTTTAATCTCTCTCTTTGTCTTTTAGATACTTCGTCGAAAGGATGCCCAAGAAAGGAGCAAAGGGAATGTCGACTGACCAGTTGGTTCGGGCACTCATGAAGGACATGTCCGAAATTAAGAAGCGGTTGGCGGAGCGAGACGGCGAGGAGGGATCGGGGCGTCCACCGGCCGGAGGGAAGCCAAAGAGGCCGAAAAGGGGGCCGGTCGGGGGAGACGTCCCGGTTCCCTGTTCTCCGCTCGAGGCGCCAGCCCCGGTACCGGCCCCGGTACCGGTTGAGGGGAATCCGATTCCCGTGATAGTCACCCCGACGTCTGCCGAAGATATGCCTCCCGAATTGGCGGCACAGTTAGCAGCATGGTTGGGGGACAGTAATGGGGGCGCCATGGCTACCGAAGCGCAAGCACTCATAAAGCAGTTGCGCGAGAAACGTGATGCAGCCAAGGTGCCCGCGCCGGATGCGGCGATAGACAAGCCACGAGGGACGGAAGCAGCGTCCGGTGCAGGTAAGCGGCCATTGCCGATTGCAAGGGATGAGTCAACACCCTCTCGTAGAGAAAGATTGGGGCAACATGTTCCTTTGCCAATAAAGGAAAAGATTTGGGCGGGGGAATACGTTAACATTTTCTCCCTGCTCGTTGATCACTATGAGGTCGAAACTGTTAAGGGTCAAAAGGATCTGATGCATCCGAGTGTTTGGCGCGCAAAAATGGCCGCCTTTAAAGTGAATGAAAATATTGGTAACTGGGGGAATGCTTGGGGAATTTTCACGGCAATTTTGGGGGAACGTAGGCCTGATTTGCTCCCTGAATTTCCAGTATATCAGTCACGAATTATGGGGTACTCGACATCACACCAAGGTAACCAATGGTTCTGTTATGATAACCTTTTCAGGAAAGCGATGGAGCATAACAAAAGTTTAACCTGGGACTGTTACGATTCTTTAACATGGAATAAGATGAAAGAGTCGGGAATGTTGAAAGTGCCATTGGTGGGGAGTGCTGTTAGTGAGTCCTCCCGCCAAAATGGGGGGACACCCTTTCGGTCGGGTACGGGTACAGACGATTACCCGAGACCCGCCGGCAATACAGGGAAGAGGGGGTTCTGTTTCAATTTCAACAGAAGCAAATGTACTAGGCCCCCGGGATCTTGTAAGTTCAAACACGAATGTAGTGGTTGTGGGGCACCCCATCCTGAGTCCTCGTGCAGAGCCAAATCGGGTGAAAATGGGGGTAGAGGAGGCGCTAAACAGGTCTAATATAGTCCGAGGGGCGCCTTTACCAACCCCGATTGATACCCTGGCGATGATTCCCTGGCTCAGCGAATACCCAGATCGTACTTCTGCTGGGGTGCTACGAAACGGTTTTTCATATGGTTTCCGCATCCCGGTGGGTAACTTTCAGGGTGTCGGGACGTGCAAAAATCAACTTTCCGTCTTGCAGCATACTACCGTAGTACAGGATAAGATCCGGAAAGAGGTTACCCGAGGTCGGGTTGCCGGCCCGTTTCCTGTCCCCCCGGTACCGAACTTTGTTTGTTCTCCTTTAGGGGTGGTCCCCAAGAAGGACCCGGGTGAGTTTCGATTGATTCACAATTTATCAGCCCCTCATGGCCTTTCTGTAAACGATGCAATTAATCCAGAAATGTGTTCGGTGCGGTACGCATCATTCGATGAGGCCGTAGCCATTTTGAATCGCCTGGGGCCCGGGACGCTGATGGCGAAATCAGATATCGAGTCAGCGTTCCGTTTGCTCCCGGTATACCCGGATGACCAACGTTTGTTGGGATTCATGTTTCAAGGTTTGTATTACATGGACAGGTGTATGCCAATGGGGTGCTCGATATCTTGTGCTTATTTCGAGAAATTCAGTAGTTTTCTGCAATGGGTTTTCACGAAGAAAACAGGGTTTCGGAATGTGATGCATTACCTCGACGACTTTCTGTTCCTTGGGGCCGCTGGGGATGATGAATGTGCCCGGGCCTTGACTGAATTTTGTGTTTTAATGAATCAATTTGGCGTGCCGTTGGCACCAGGTAAAACTGTGGGTCCCACGACTTGCCTCGAGTTCCTCGGGATCGAGTTGGACTCTAGTGAGGGTTGTTTTCGTTTACCAGCTTCCAAAGTATCGAAATTCAAGACAGCCCTGCAAATGTGTATCACTGCATCTAAAGTTACGCTGCATCAATTGCAGCAATTGGTGGGGAAGTTGAATTTTGCCTTAAGGGTGATCCCGATGGCCCGCCCCTTCTCCCGTTCGATTGCACAGGCGATGGTCGGCCTAAAGGAGGGTCACCATCGCACGAGGTTATCGGCCGAGGTCCGCCAAGACATGCGTATTTGGTTAGCATTTTTGGCGGATTTCAATGGTCGAGTCGTCTGGAACAAACCGGCCTTGTCCTCTGAAGAGCTTGGTCTATGGACGGATTCAGCGGGAAGCATGGGTTTCGGCGCCATCTTCGGCACAAAATGGTCGGCACAAAAGTGGCCAACATGGTGGCACGATGAGGGGCTGACGAGTAATATTGCTTTCCTTGAGCTGTTTCCTATTTTGGTGGCCCTCAGATCCTGGCCCGATGGATTCAAAAATCATTCTGTCATATTTTGGTCTGACAATATGACCGTTGTAGAATGCATTAATAGTCAGGCAGCACGTTGTAAAATGATTTTGAGGCTGCTTAAAGAAATTGTCTTACTGTGTATGCAACTGAACGTGGTATTCAGAGCAAAACATGTCCCGGGGGTGATGAATCAGGCTGCTGATGCACTGTCTCGTTTTCAAATGCAGGCTTTCTCGGGTTTCCTTCCCTCAGCGGACCCCGAGCCAGCACCCTTTCCCGAAGCTCTCTGGTCTCTCGGTGCCCCGAACTTCGTTACCTCGTGGGAGAGAGTCTAGCACCAAGGACGAGGAAGGCATACGAAGGGGCGTTTCGGGCTTATTTGGCCTTTTTGGGGACTGAGAGAGGGGGACTTTGGGGGCATGAGGATTGGGTAGTACATTTTCTGATGTCCTTGCGTAAGGCTGGGAAGTCGGTGGCTACAGCCCAGAGGCATCGTGCTGCCATCTCCTTTGTTGCCAGGGCTCATAATATCCAGGACCCGACAGCGTCTTTTGCTGTACAGAAAGCGCTGCGTGGGTGGCAACGCCTTGAGGGTCGCAGAGTAGACGAGAGGCGCCCGATAGGTCTGGATAGGTTGTCCCAGTTGCTGGCCACACTCCCCGACATATGCTCGTCTCAGTTTGAGGCCTGTTTGTTCCGAGCCGCTTTTACGCTTGCATTTCACGGGGCTATGAGGATAAGTGAGCTGGTGGCAAGGAGCAAGCGGGATGTGGCGGGGGGTTTGTGCCGGGAACACGTTCAGATCAGGGGTGAGACTATGACGGTATCCTTTGTCAAGTCAAAAACCGATCAAAGCGGGGTGGGAGACTGCATAGTCATTCGCAGGATTCCAGGGTCCTCCATGTGTCCGGTGAGGTGTTTAGAGGATTACCTAGCACAAAGGGTGGCATCATGGGGGGGGACAATGTTGAGACACGCGGACGCCACCCCACTGACAAAGTTTCAGTTTCAGCGGGTGCTCGCGATGTCAATTACCGCAGCAGGCTTGGACCCGGGTGAGTTTGGGACCCACTCCTTTCGGATAGGGGCTGCCACTGAAGCTGCAGCCAGGGGTCTTAATGTGGAACAAGTAAAACGAGTGGGGCGTTGGTCCTCCAATTGTTATAAGAGGTATGTGCGGTTGCACATGTTGTGAAGCTGTAACAATGTACTCACGCTTCTTGTCTTTTGTTTGGTTTTCAGTTACGCAAGCCTTCGAGGCGGGGCGGACTATGCAGTCGACCCAACACCGGGCCAGCGGTCAGACATCACCGGCTGTGAGAAAGGAGGTGTGGGTCGTGGGCCACTCATACGTGAGGCGTGCCGCAGACGTATTCAAAGCAGGTGACATGATTCACGTAGCTGGGGAATACGGGTACAGGATGTCCTTCTACGGAAGGGGCGGTCTCTGTATTGACCAGTTTCAAGCTTACTTTGAGGGTTTGTTAGGGCGGATGAGGTCACCGCCGTCTATAGTCATAGTACATTTAGGGGGCAATGATTTGGTCACCACCGGTAGACGACTTCTCCTGGAGGCAATGCTTTCCACCGTAAGTTGGTTGGCGAGGAAAGTTCCGGGGTGCATAATTGCGTGGTCTCATATGATCCCACGAAGAGTGTGGCGGGGGGCTATTTCGATCCCTGCTTTGAACCATTCTGTTAGGAAACTTAATAACAAAATGAGTAGGTTGTTCCGTTCCAGGACATTGCATTCTATCTCGCACGGTTGCATTAATGATGACAGTATGTATATGGGGGATGGTGTGCATTTGTCTCGGGTGGGAAATGAGTTACTCATAGGAGACTTCTTAGCATGGTTAAAAACGTTGGAACATGACCTTTAGCTAGGAGTTTTGGTGGGGGGCCCGGATAGCCGGTCAACTATCCGGGCCTGTGGCGGTAAGGTCATGATCGGTGAGCACTAATTAGTAGATCCCTATGAGTGGGCGTCACCCAACACGGATGGGAGCGCTCGGGAGAGGTGGCCATTGGCCCCTCAATGGGGAGGCGGTCCCTTCTAAGGATGGGTCGCCGGAAGTAAAGGAAAGGCGGTCAAGGCCCCTTCCTTTGTAGGAGGGGTTACAGCCCCCTCCTGGGGAATTTCCCGGGGCCAGTGACATCTGCGACGGCAGATGCGGTAAGTTGTGTGGGGTTGGGATAAGGGCCACGATACCTTCTAGATACCTCACACGAGTATTCGAACGACCTTTAACTGGCGTCGAGTTTTAGGTGCCCCCGTCAAGTCAAGGGAAATTGGTAGTAGTTGCACTTGAGGTACGCCTCCGTGCTGTCGCCCATCCCAAGTGGGAGGGGTAAGTCCGGTTAGGGATCTTGACACCGGTTATGACCTTGCCGTTGGCCCTTAAACGTTAGGTTGTACAATTTCAATATGTCAAGAAATGTTTTGTAGGTTGCTAGTTCGGCTAGGAGAACCTCTGTATTAGAGAATCTGTTAAGGTTAGCCAAACATCGCAATATGGTAATGAAATTGTACATAACATGAAACGTTTAATGTTTTAATTTTGTTTTAATAAATACGGCCGGGATGGTCACTCCATCCCACTTCCAAAAAAAAAAAACTTCAAGAACTGTTTCCGGTTTCACTCCTTTTGGGGATTGTGTTGAGAGGGGGTGGCGGGTATCTCGGCTATATGGAAAGGGGCGACCGAATCGGTCCCCCCGAACTTATGGCCGAGTGCCTCGATCCCCCCGGGAAGCCATTTTGGGCGGGAGGCGCGTCTCAGCTGGTATGCCCGAAGCGGCGTAGCTGGGGCGCGCTCGTTCCCGCCCTAGAGTGGGCTGGCCTAGACACCGACGCAGCCAGCCACGCCCTCAGGGGCAGGCAGGGGCGGGTATACGCCCGCCCTGAAGACGGATAAAAAGGGACGCAAGACCAGAAGACATCCTCTTGTTCTTGTGCTCTGAAGCTGCACCTCCTCGCTGCACGTGAGCTCGGGACAGAACGAAGAGCCAATTTTGACCCACCCACCAGCCCCTGAAGACAGCCAGTTGTGTATAATAAAGTTGATTAATTTTGTTTTGTTTTCGTTTCCAGGTTGTAGTGCCATGTTGATTTTGAGTTAATAAAGAATGTTCGTTTTGAGTATGTTTGCCATTAAAGATATTCAGTTAGTGTCGAATTTTGATGTATGCTCTTTCGGTCATAGTGGCCAATGTATTCTTAGGTTAATTTGCACTGTCGTATTTATTTTGGTAGGCGGTAAGGTCATGATCGGTGAGCACTAATTAGTAGATCCCTATGAGTGGGCGTCACCCAACACGGATGGGAGCGCTCGGGAGAGGTGGCCATTGGCCCCTCAATGGGGAGGCGGTCCCTTCTAAGGATGGGTCGCTGGAAGTAAAGGAAAGGCGGTCAAGGCCCCTTCCTTTGTAGGAGGGGTTACAGCCCGCTCCTGGGGAATTTCCCGGGGCCAGTGACATCTGCGACGGCAGATGCGGTAAGTTGTGTGGGGTTGGGATAAGGGCCACGATACCTTCTAGATACCTCACACGAGTATTCGAACGACCTTTAACTGGCGTCGAGTTTTAGGTGCCCCCGTCAAGTCAAGGGAAATTGGTAGTAGTTGCACTTGAGGTACGCCTCCGTGCTGTCGCCCATCCCAAGTGGGAGGGGTAAGTCCGGTTAGGGATCTTGACACCGGTTATGACCTTGCCGTTGGCCCTTAAACGTTAGGTTGTACAATTTCAATATGTCAAGAAATGTTTTGTAGGTTGCTAGTTCGGCTAGGAGAACCTCTGTATTAGAGAATCTGTTAAGGTTAGCCAAACATCGCAATATGGTAATGAAATTGTACATAACATGAAACGTTTAATGTTTTAATTTTGTTTTAATAAATACGGCCGGGATGGTCACTCCATCCCACTTCCAAAAAAAAAAAACTTCAAGAACTGTTTCCGGTTTCACTCCTTTTGGGGATTGTGTTGAGAGGGGGTGGCGGGTATCTCGGCTATAGAGATAACACCCCCCCATTACGTCATGCTTCAGAAATGTGGAAAATGGTCCGTTTTCAAATGTTTTATTTTTGAACGTCAGTTCACATTTGTAGGTGGATCATCAGTGTTAGAGCTAAAATTAGCATGTTTAAAGTGATTTTCATGCTTCCAGGGGCTCGGGAAGTTAATTAAATACCATTTGGAGGCATTTAATGTTCGAGCAAAAACGGCTGATTTTCGACAAAAGAGATAACACCCCCCCATTACGTCATGCTTCAGAAATGTGGAAAATGGTCCGTTTTCAAATGTTTTATTTTTGAACGTCAGTTTACATTTGTAGGTGGATCATCAGTGTTAGAGCTAAAATTAGCATGTTTAAAGTGATTTTCATGCTTCCAGGGGCCCAAAACACAAGATTTATGGAATGGTTAAAAGTGCATGAAAATGGCCAATTTACTCACTCTGAGTTCTCAAAAAGGGTTTCTTCACCCCGGGAAGTTAATTAAATACCATTTGGAGGCATTTAATGTTCGAGCAAAAACGGCTGATTTTCGACAAGAGATAACACCCCCCATTACGTCATGCTTCAGAAATGTGGAAAATGGTCCGTTTTCAAATGTTTCATTTTTGAACGTCAGTTCACATTTGTAGGTGGATCATCAGTGTTAGAGCTAAAATTAGCATGTTTAAAGTGATTTTCATGCTTCCAGGGGCTCGGGAAGTTAATTAAATACCATTTGGAGGCATTTAATGTTCGAGCAAAAACGGCTGATTTTCGACAAAAGAGATAGCACCCCCCCATTACGTCATGCTTCAGAAATGTGGAAAATGGTCCGTTTTCAAATGTTTCATTTTTGAACGTCAGTTCACATTTGTAGGTGGATCATCAGTGTTAGAGCTAAAATTAGCATGTTTAAAGTGATTTTCATGCTTCCAGGGGCCCAAAACACAAGATTTATGGAATGGTTAAAAGTGCATGAAAATGGCCAATTTACTCACTCTGAGTTCTCAAAAAGGGTTTCTTCACCCCGGTAAGTTAATTAAATACCATTTGGAGGCATTTAATGTTCGAGCAAAAACGGCTGATTTTCGACAAAAGAGATAACACCCCCCCATTACGTCATGCTTCAGAAATGTGGAAAATGGTCCGTTTTCAAATGTTTTATTTTTGAACGTCAGTTCACATTTGTAGGTGGATCATCAGTGTTAGAGCTAAAATTAGCACGTTTAAAGTGATTTTCATGCTTCCAGGGGCCCAAAACACAAGATTTATGGAATGGTTAAAAGTGCATGAAAATGGCCAATTTACTCACTCTGAGTTCTCAAAAAGGGTTTCTTCACCCCGGGAAGTTAATTAAATACCATTTGGAGGCATTTAATGTTCGAGCAAAAATGGCTGATTTTCGACAAAAGAGATAACACCCCCCCATTACGTCATGCTTCAGAAATGTGGAAAATGGTCCGTTTTCAAATGTTTTATTTTTGAACGTCAGTTCACATTTGTAGGTGGATCATCAGTGTTAGAGCTAAAATTAGCATGTTTAAAGTGATTTTCATGCTTCCAGGGGCCCAAAACACAAGATTTATGGAATGGTTAAAAGTGCATGAAAATGGCCAATTTACTCACTCTGAGTTCTCAAAAAGGGTTTCTTCACCCCGGGAAGTTAATTAAATACCATTTGGAGGCATTTAATGTTCGAGCAAAAACGGCTGATTTTCGACAAAAGAGATAACACCCCCCCATTACGTCATGCTTCAGAAATGTGGAAAATGGTCCGTTTTCAAATGTTTTATTTTTGAAAGTCAGTTCACATTTGTAGGTGGATCATCAGTGTTAGAGCTAAAATTAGCATGTTTAAAGTGATTTTCATGCTTCCAGGGGCCCAAAACACAGGATTTATGGAATGGTTAAAAGTGCATGAAAAGTGGCCAATTTACTCACCCTGAGTTCTCAAAAAGGGTTTCTTCACCTCGGGAAGTTAATTAAATACCATTTGGAGGCATTTAATGTTCGAGCAAAAACGGCTGATTTTCGACAAAAGAGATAACACCCCCCCATTACGTCATGCTTCAGAAATGTGGAAAATGGTCCGTTTTCAAATGTTTTATTTTTGAACGTCAGTTCACATTTGTAGGTGGATCATCAGTGTTAGAGCTAAAATTAGCATGTTTAAAGTGATTTTCATGCTTCCAGGGGCTCGGGAAGTTAATTAAATACCATTTGGAGGCATTTAATGTTCGAGCAAAAACGGCTGATTTTCGACAAAAGAGATAACACCCCCCCATTACGTCATGCTTCAGAAATGTGGAAAATGGTCCGTTTTCAAATGTTTCATTTTTGAACGTCAGTTCACATTTGTAGGTGGATCATCAGTGTTAGAGCTAAAATTAGCATGTTTAAAGTGATTTTCATGCTTCCAGGGGCCCAAAACACAAGATTTATGGAATGGTTAAAAGTGCATGAAAATGGCCAATTTACTCACTCTGAGTTCTCAAAAAGGGTTTCTTCACCCCGGGAAGTTAATTAAATACCATTTGGAGGCATTTAATGTTCGAGCAAAAACGGCTGATTTTCGACAAAAGAGATAACACCCCCCCCATTACGTCATGCTTCAGAAATGTGGAAAATGGTCCATTTTCAAATGTTTTATTTTTGAACGTCAGTTCACATTTGTAGGTGGATCATCAGTGTTAGAGCTAAAATTAGCATGTTTAAAGTGATTTTCATGCTTCCAGGGGCCCAAAACACAAGATTTATGGAATGGTTAAAAGTGCATGAAAATGGCCAATTTACTCACTCTGAGTTCTCAAAAAGGGTTTCTTCACCCCGGGAAGTTAATTAAATACCATTTGGAGGCATTTAATGTTCGAGCAAAAACGGCTGATTTTCGACAAAAGAGATAACACCCCCCCATTACGTCATGCTTCAGAAATGTGGAAAATGGTCCGTTTTCAAATGTTTTATTTTTGAACGTCAGTTCACATTTGTAGGTGGATCATCAGTGTTAGAGCTAAAATTAGCATGTTTAAAGTGATTTTCATGCTTCCAGGGGCTCGGGAAGTGAAATAAATACCATTTGGAGGCATTTAATGTTCGAGCAAAAACGGCTGATTTTCGACAAAAGAGATAACACCCCCCCATTACGTCATGCTTCAGAAATGTGGAAAATGGTCCGTTTTCAAATGTTTTATTTTTGAACGTCAGTTCACATTTGTAGGTGGATCATCAGTGTTAGAGCTAAAATTAGCATGTTTAAAGTGATTTTCATGCTTCCAGGGGCTCGGGAAGTTAATTAAATACCATTTGGAGGCATTTAATGTTCGAGCAAAAACGGCTGATTTTCGACAAAAGAGATAACACCCCCCCATTACGTCATGCTTCAGAAATGTGGAAAATGGTCCGTTTTCAAATGTTTTATTTTTGAACGTCAGTTCACATTTGTAGGTGGATCATCAGTGTTAAAGCTAAAATTAGCATGTTTAAAGTGATTTTCATGCTTCCAGGGGCCCAAAACACAAGATTTATGGAATGGTTAAAAGTGCATGAAAATGGCCAATTTACTCACTCTGAGTTCTCAAAAAGGGTTTCTTCACCCCGGGAAGTTAATTAAATACCATTTGGAGGCATTTAATGTTAGAGCAAAAACGGCTGATTTTCGACAAAAGAGATAACACCCCCCCATTACGTCATGCTTCAGAAATGTGGAAAATGGTCCGTTTTCAAATGTTTTATTTTTGAACGTCAGTTCACATTTGTAGGTGGATCATCAGTGTTAGAGCTAAAATTAGCATGTTTAAAGTGATTTTCATGCTTCCAGGGGCCCAAAACACAAGATTTATGGAATGGTTAAAAGTGCATGAAAATGGCCAATTTACTCACTCTGAGTTCTCAAAAAGGGTTTCTTCACCCCGGGAAGTTAATTAAATACCATTTGGAGGCATTTAATGTTCGTTCAAAAACGGCTGATTTTCGACAAAAGAGATAACACCCCCCCATTACGTCATGCTTCAGAAATGTGGAAAATGGTCCGTTTTCAAATGTTTCATTTTTGAACGTCAGTTCACATTTGTAGGTGGATCATCAGTGTTAGAGCTAAAATTAGCATGTTTAAAGTGATTTTCATGCTTCCAGGGGCTTGGGAAGTTAATTAAATACCATTTGGAGGCATTTAATGTTCGAGCAAAAACGGCTGATTTTCGACAAAAGAGATAACACCCCCCCATTACGCCATGCTTCAGAAATGTGGAAAATGGTCCATTTTCAAATGTTTTATTTTTGAACTTCAGTTCACATTTGTAGGTGGATCATCAGTGTTAGAGCTAAAATTAGCACGTTTAAAGTGATTTTCATGCTTCCAGGGGCCCAAAACACAAGATTTATGGAATGGTTAAAAGTGCATGAAAATGGCCAATTTACTCACTCTGAGTTCTCAAAAAGGGTTTCTTCACCCCGGGAAGTTAATTAAATACCATTTGGAGGCATTTAATGTTCGAGCAAAAACGGCTGATTTTCGACAAAAGAGATAACACCCCCCCATTACGTCATGCTTCAGAAATGTGGAAAATGGTCCGTTTTCAAATGTTTTATTTTTGAAAGTCAGTTCACATTTGTAGGTGGATCATCAGTGTTAGAGCTAAAATTAGCATGTTTAAAGTGATTTTCATGCTTCCAGGGGCCCAAAACACAAGATTTATGGAATGGTTAAAAGTGCATGAAAAGTGGCCAATTTACTCACTCTGAGTTCTCAAAAAGGGTTTCTTCACCTCGGGAAGTTAATTAAATACCATTTGGAGGCATTTAATGTTCGAGCAAAAACGGCTGATTTTCGACAAAAGAGATAACACCCCCCCCATTACGTCATGCTTCAGAAATGTGGAAAATGGTCCGTTTTCAAATGTTTTATTTTTGAACGTCAGTTCACATTTGTAGGTGGATCATCAGTGTTAGAGCTAAAATTAGCATGTTTAAAGTGATTTTCATGCTTCCAGGGGCTCGGGAAGTTAATTAAATACCATTTGGAGGCATTTAATGTTCGAGCAAAAACGGCTGATTTCCGACAAAAGAGATCACACCCCCCCATTACGTCATGCTTCAGAAATGTGGAAAATGGTCCGTTTTCAAATGTTTTATTTTTGAACGTCAGTTCACATTTGTAGGTGGATCATCAGTGTTAGAGCTAAAATTAGCATGTTTAAAGTGATTTTCATGCTTCCAGGGGCTCGGGAAGTTAATTAAATACCATGTGGAGGCATTTAATGTTCGAGCAAAAACGGCTGATTTTCGACAAAAGAGATAACCCCCCCCATTACGTCATGCTTCAGAAATGTGGAAAATGGTCCGTTTTCAAATGTTTTATTTTTGAACGTCAGTTCACATTTGTAGGTGGATCATCAGTGTTAGAGCTAAAATTAGCATGTTTAAAGTGATTTTCATGCTTCCAGGGGCCCAAAACACAAGATTTATGGAATTGTTAAAAGTGCATGAAAATGGCCAATTTACTCACTCTGAGTTCTCAAAAAGGGTTTCTTCACCCCGGGAAGTTAATTAAATACCATTTGGAGGCATTTAATGTTAGAGCAAAAACGGCTGATTTTCGACAAAAGAGATAACACCCCCCCATTACGTCATGCTTCAGAAATGTGGAAAATGGTCCGTTTTCAAATGTTTTATTTTTGAACGTCAGTTCACATTTGTAGGTGGATCATCAGTGTTAGAGCTAAAATTAGCATGTTTAAAGTGATTTTCATGCTTCCAGGGGCTCGGGAAGTGAAATAAATACCATTTGGAGGCATTTAATGTTCGAGCAAAAACGGCTGATTTTCGACAAAAGAGATAACACCCCCCCATTACGTCATGCTTCAGAAATGTGGAAAATGGTCCGTTTTCAAATGTTTTATTTTTGAACGTCAGTTCACATTTGTAGGTGGATCATCAGTGTTAGAGCTAAAATTAGCATGTTTAAAGTGATTTTCATGCTTCCAGGGGCTCGGGAAGTTAATTAAATACCATTTGGAGGCATTTAATGTTCGAGCAAAAACGGCTGATTTTCGACAAAAGAGATAACACCCCCCCATTACGTCATGCTTCAGAAATGTGGAAAATGGTCCGTTTTCAAATGTTTTATTTTTGAACGTCAGTTCACATTTGTAGGTGGATCATCAGTGTTAAAGCTAAAATTAGCATGTTTAAAGTGATTTTCATGCTTCCAGGGGCCCAAAACACAAGATTTATGGAATGGTTAAAAGTGCATGAAAATGGCCAATTTACTCACTCTGAGTTCTCAAAAAGGGTTTCTTCACCCCGGGAAGTTAATTAAATACCATTTGGAGGCATTTAATGTTAGAGCAAAAACGGCTGATTTTCGACAAAAGAGATAACACCCCCCCATTACGTCATGCTTCAGAAATGTGGAAAATGGTCCGTTTTCAAATGTTTTATTTTTGAACGTCAGTTCACATTTGTAGGTGGATCATCAGTGTTAGAGCTAAAATTAGCATGTTTAAAGTGATTTTCATGCTTCCAGGGGCCCAAAACACAAGATTTATGGAATGGTTAAAAGTGCATGAAAATGGCCAATTTACTCACTCTGAGTTCTCAAAAAGGGTTTCTTCACCCCGGGAAGTTAATTAAATACCATTTGGAGGCATTTAATGTTCGTTCAAAAACGGCTGATTTTCGACAAAAGAGATAACACCCCCCCATTACGTCATGCTTCAGAAATGTGGAAAATGGTCCGTTTTCAAATGTTTTATTTTTGAACGTCAGTTCACATTTGTAGGTGGATCATCAGTGTTAGAGCTAAAATTAGCATGTTTAAAGTGATTTTCATGCTTCCAGGGGCTCGGGAAGTTAATTAAATACCATTTGGAGGCATTTAATGTTCGAGCAAAAACGGCTGATTTTCGACAAAAGAGATAACACCCCCCCATTACGTCATGCTTCAGAAATGTGGAAAATGGTCCGTTTTCAAATGTTTTATTTTTGAACGTCAGTTCACATTTGTAGGTGGATCATCAGTGTTAGAGCTAAAATTAGCATGTTTAAAGTGATTTTCATGCTTCCAGGGGCTCGGGAAGTTAATTAAATACCATGTGGAGGCATTTAATGTTCGAGCAAAAACGGCTGATTTTCGACAAAAGAGATAACACCCCCCCATTACGTCATGCTTCAGAAATGTGGAAAATGGTCCGTTTTCAAATGTTTTATTTTTGAACGTCAGTTCACATTTGTAGGTGGATCATCAGTGTTAGAGCTAAAATTAGCATGTTTAAAGTGATTTTCATGCTTCCAGGGGCTCGGGAAGTGAAATAAATACCATTTGGAGGCATTTAATGTTCGAGCAAAAACGGCTGATTTTCGACAAAAGAGATAACACCCCCCCATTACGTCATGCTTCAGAAATGTGGAAAATGGTCCGTTTTCAAATGTTTTATTTTTGAACGTCAGTTCACATTTGTAGGTGGATCATCAGTGTTAGAGCTAAAATTAGCATGTTTAAAGTGATTTTCATGCTTCCAGGGGCTCGGGAAGTTAATTAAATACCATTTGGAGGCATTTAATGTTCGAGCAAAAACGGCTGATTTTCGACAAAAGAGATAACACCCCCCCATTACGTCATGCTTCAGAAATGTGGAAAATGGTCCGTTTTCAAATGTTTTATTTTTGAACGTCAGTTCACATTTGTAGGTGGATCATCAGTGTTAAAGCTAAAATTAGCATGTTTAAAGTGATTTTCATGCTTCCAGGGGCCCAAAACACAAGATTTATGGAATGGTTAAAAGTGCATGAAAATGGCCAATTTACTCACTCTGAGTTCTCAAAAAGGGTTTCTTCACCCCGGGAAGTTAATTAAATACCATTTGGAGGCATTTAATGTTAGAGCAAAAACGGCAGATTTTCGACAAAAGAGATAACACCCCCCATTACGTCATGCTTCAGAAATGTGGAAAATGGTCCGTTTTCAAATGTTTTATTTTTGAACGTCAGTTCACATTTGTAGGTGGATCATCAGTGTTAGAGCTAAAATTAGCATGTTTAAAGTGATTTTCATGCTTCCAGGGGCCCAAAACACAAGATTTATGGAATGGTTAAAAGTGCATGAAAATGGCCAATTTACTCACTCTGAGTTCTCAAAAAGGGTTTCTTCACCCCGGGAAGTTAATTAAATACCATTTGGAGGCATTTAATGTTCGTTCAAAAATGGCTGATTTTCGACAAAAGAGATAACACCCCCCCATTACGTCATGCTTCAGAAATGTGGAAAATGGTCCGTTTTCAAATGTTTCATTTTTGAACGTCAGTTCACATTTGTAGGTGGATCATCAGTGTTAGAGCTAAAATTAGCATGTTTAAAGTGATTTTCATGCTTCCAGGGGCTTGGGAAGTTAATTAAATACCATTTGGAGGCATTTAATGTTCGAGCAAAAACGGCTGATTTTCGACAAAAGAGATAACACCCCCCCATTACGCCATGCTTCAGAAATGTGGAAAATGGTCCGTTTTCAAATGTTTTATTTTTGAACGTCAGTTCACATTTGTAGGTGGATCATCAGTGTTAGAGCTAAAATTAGCACGTTTAAAGTGATTTTCATGCTTCCAGGGGCCCAAAACACAAGATTTATGGAATGGTTAAAAGTGCATGAAAATGGCCAATTTACTCACTCTGAGTTCTCAAAAAAGGGTTTCTTCACCCCGGGAAGTTAATGAAATACCATTTGGAGGCATTTAATGTTCGAGCAAAAACGGCTGATTTTCGACAAAAGAGATAACACCCCCCCATTACGTCATGCTTCAGAAATGTGGAAAATGGTCCGTTTTCAAATGTTTTATTTTTGAACGTCAGTTCACATTTGTAGGTGGATCATCAGTGTTAGAGCTAAAATTAGCATGTTTAAAGTGATTTTCATGATTCCAGGGGCCCAAAACACAAGATTTATGGAATGGTAAAAAGTGCATGAAAATGGCCAATTTACTCACTCTGAGTTCTCAAAAAGGGTTTCTTCACCCCGGGAAGTTAATTAAATACCATTTGGAGGCATTTAATGTTCGAGCAAAAACGGCTGATTTTCGACAAAAGAGATAACACCCCCCCCATTACGTCATGCTTCAGAAATGTGGAAAATGGTCCGTTTTCAAATGTTTCATTTTTGAACGTCAGTTCACATTTGTAGGTGGATCATCAGTGTTAGAGCTAAAATTAGCATGTTTAAAGTGATTTTCATGCTTCCAGGGGCCCAAAACACAAGATTTATGGAATGGTTAAAAGTGCATGAAAATGGCCAATTTACTCACTCTGAGTTCTCAAAAAGGGTTTCTTCACCCCGGGAAGTTAATTAAATACCATTTGGAGGCATTTAATGTTCGAGCAAAAACGGCTGATTTTCGACAAAAGAGATAACACCCCCCCATTACGTCATGCTTCAGAAATGTGGAAAATGGTCCATTTTCAAATGTTTTATTTTTGAACGTCAGTTCACATTTGTAGGTGGATCATCAGTGTTAGAGCTAAAATTAGCATGTTTAAAGTGATTTTCATGCTTCCAGGGGCCCAAAACACAAGATTTATGGAATGGTTAAAAGTGCATGAAAATGGCCAATTTACTCACTCTGAGTTCTCAAAAAGGGTTTCTTCACCCCGGGAAGTTAATTAAATACCATTTGGAGGCATTTAATGTTCGAGCAAAAACGGCTGATTTTCGACAAAAGAGATAACACCCCCCATTACGTCATGCTTCAGAAATGTGGAAAATGGTCCGTTTTCAAATGTTTTATTTTTGAACGTCAGTTCACATTTGTAGTTGGATCATCAGTGTTAGAGCTAAAATTAGCATGTTTAAAGTGATTTTCATGCTTCCAGGGGCCCAAAACACAAGATTTATGGAATGGTTAAAAGTGCATGAAAATGGCCAATTTACTCACTCTGAGTTCTCAAAAAGGGTTTCTTCCCCCGGGAAGTTAATTAAATACCATTTGGAGGCATTTAATGTTCGAGCAAAAACGGCTGATTTTCGACAAAAGAGATAACACCCCCCCATTACGTCATGCTTCAGAAATGTGGAAAATGGTCCGTTTTCAAATGTTTTATTTTTGAACGTCAGTTCACATTTGTAGGTGGATCATCAGTGTTAGAGCTAAAATTAGCATGTTTAAAGTGATTTTCATGCTTCCAGGGGCTCGGGAAGTTAATTAAATACCATTTGGAGGCATTTAATGTTCGAGCAAAAACGGCTGATTTTCGACAAAAGAGATAACACCCCCCCATTACGTCATGCTTCAGAAATGTGGAAAATGGTCCGTTTTCAAATGTTTTATTTTTGAACGTCAGTTCACATTTGTAGGTGGATCATCAGTGTTAGAGCTAAAATTAGCATGTTTAAAGTGATTTTCATGCTTCCAGGGGCTCGGGAAGTTAATTAAATACCATTTGGAGGCATTTAATGTTCGAGCAAAAACGGCTGATTTTCGACAAAAGAGATAACACCCCCCCATTACGTCATGCTTCAGAAATGTGGAAAATGGTCCGTTTTCAAATGTTTTATTTTTGAACGTCAGTTCACATTTGTAGGTGGATCATCAGTGTTAGAGCTAAAATTAGCATGTTTAAAGTGATTTTCATGCTTCCAGGGGCCCAAAACACAAGATTTATGGAATGGTTAAAAGTGCATGAAAATGGCCAATTTACTCACTCTGAGTTCTCAAAAAGGGTTTCTTCACCCCGGGAAGTTAATTAAATACCATTTGGAGGCATTTAATGTTAGAGCAAAAACGGCTGATTTTCGACAAAAGAGATAACACCCCCCCATTACGTCATGCTTCAGAAATGTGGAAAATGGTCCGTTTTCAAATGTTTTATTTTTGAACGTCAGTTCACATTTGTAGGTGGATCATCAGTGTTAGAGCTAAAATTAGCATGTTTAAAGTGATTTTCATGCTTCCAGGGGCCCAAAACACAAGATTTATGGAATGGTTAAAAGTGCATGAAAATGGCCAATTTACTCACTCTGAGTTCTCAAAAAGGGTTTCTTCACCCCGGGAAGTTAATTAAATACCATTTGGAGGCATTTAATGTTCGTTCAAAAACGGCTGATTTTCGACAAAAGAGATAACACCCCCCCATTACGTCATGCTTCAGAAATGTGGAAAATGGTCCGTTTTCAAATGTTTCATTTTTGAACGTCAGTTCACATTTGTAGGTGGATCATCAGTGTTAGAGCTAAAATTAGCATGTTTAAAGTGATTTTCATGCTTCCAGGGGCTTGGGAAGTTAATTAAATACCATCTGGAGGCATTTAATGTTCGAGCAAAAACGGCTGATTTTCGACAAAAGAGATAACACCCCCCCATTACGTCATGCTTCAGAAATGTGGAAAATGGTCCGTTTTCAAATGTTTCATTTTTGAACGTCAGTTCACATTTGTAGGTGGATCATCAGTGTTAGAGCTAAAATTAGCGTGTTTAAAGTGATTTTCATGCTTCCAGGGGCCCAAAACACAAGATTTATGGAATGGTTAAAAGTGCATGAAAATGGCCAATTTACTCACTCTGAGTTCTCAAAAAGGGTTTCTTCACCCCGGGAAGTTAATTAAATACCATTTGGAGGCATTTAATGTTCGAGCAAAAACGGATGATTTTCGACAAAAGAGATAACACCCCCCCATTACGTCATGCTTCAGAAATGTGGAAAATGGTCCGTTTTCAAATGTTTTATTTTTGAACGTCAGTTCACATTTGTAGGTGGATCATCAGTGTTAGAGCTAAAATTAGCATGTTTAAAGTGATTTTCATGCTTCCAGGGGCCCAAAACACAAGATTTATGGAATGGTTAAAAGTGCATGAAAATGGCCAATTTACTCACTCTGAGTTCTCAAAAAGGGTTTCTTCACCCCGGGAAGTTAATTAAATACCATTTGGAGGCATTTAATGTTCGAGCAAAAACGGCTGATTTTCGACAAAAGAGATAACACCCCCCCATTACGTCATGCTTCAGAAATGTGGAAAATGGTCCGTTTTCAAATGTTTTATTTTTGAACGTCAGTTCACATTTGTAGGTGGATCATCAGTGTTAGAGCTAAAATTAGCATGTTTAAAGTGATTTTCATGCTTCCAGGGGCCCAAAACACAAGATTTATGGAATGGTTAAAAGTGCATGAAAATGGCCAATTTACTCACTCTGAGTTCTCAAAAAGGGTTTCTTCACCCCGGGAAGTTAATTAAATACCATTTGGAGGCATTTAATGTTCGAGCAAAAACGGCTGATTTTCGACAAAAGAGATAACACCCCCCCATTACGTCATGCTTCAGAAATGTGGAAAATGGTCCGTTTTCAAATGTTTTATTTTTGAAAGTCAGTTCACATTTGTAGGTGGATCATCAGTGTTAGAGCTAAAATTAGCATGTTTAAAGTGATTTTCATGCTTCCAGGGGCCCAAAACACAAGATTTATGGAATGGTTAAAAGTGCATGAAAAGTGGCCAATTTACTCACTCTGAGTTCTCAAAAAGGGTTTCTTCACCTCGGGAAGTTAATTAAATACCATTTGGAGGCATTTAATGTTCGAGCAAAAACGGCTGATTTTCGACAAATGAGATAACATCCCCCCCATTACGTCATGCTTCAGAAATGTGGAAAATGGTCCGTTTTCAAATGTTTTATTTTTGAACGTCAGTTCACATTTGTAGGTGGATCATCAGTGTTAGAGCTAAAATTAGCATGTTTAAAGTGATTTTCATGCTTCCAGGGGCCCAAAACACAAGATTTATGGAATGGTTAAAAGTGCATGAAAATGGCCAATTTACTCACTCTGAGTTCTCAAAAAGGGTTTCTTCACCCCGGGAAGTTAATTAAATACCATTTGGAGGCATTTAATGTTCGAGCAAAAACGGCTGATTTTCGACAAAAGAGATAACACCCCCCCCATTACGTCATGCTTCAGAAATGTGGAAAATGGTCCGTTTTCAAATGTTTCATTTTTGAACGTCAGTTCACATTTGTAGGTGGATCATCAGTGTTAGAGCTAAAATTAGCATGTTTAAAGTGATTTTCATGCTTCCAGGGGCCCAAAACACAAGATTTATGGAATGGTTAAAAGTGCATGAAAATGGCCAATTTACTCACTCTGAGTTCTCAAAAAGGGTTTCTTCACCCCGGGAAGTTAATTAAATACCATTTGGAGGCATTTAATGTTCGAGCAAAAACGGCTGATTTTCGACAAAAGAGATAACACCCCCCCATTACGTCATGCTTCAGAAATGTGGAAAATGGTCCGTTTTCAAATGTTTTATTTTTGAACGTCAGTTCACATTTGTAGGTGGATCATCAGTGTTAGAGCTAAAATTAGCATGTTTAAAGTGATTTTCATGCTTCCAGGGGCCCAAAACACAAGATTTATGGAATGGTTAAAAGTGCATGAAAATGGCCAATTTACTCACTCTGAGTTCTCAAAAAGGGTTTCTTCACCCCGGGAAGTTAATTAAATACCATTTGGAGGCATTTAATGTTCGAGCAAAAACGGCTGATTTTCGACAAAAGAGATAACACCCCCCTATTACGTCATGCTTCAGAAATGTGGAAAATGGTCCGTTTTCAAATGTTTTATTTTTGAACGTCAGTTCACATTTGTAGGTGGATCATCAGTGTTAGAGCTAAAATTAGCATTTTTAAAGTGATTTTCATGCTTCCAGGGGCCCAAAACACAAGATTTATGGAATGGTTAAAAGTGCATGAAAATGGCCAATTTACTCACTCTGAGTTCTCAAAAAGGGTTTCTTCAACCCGGGAAGTTAATTAAATACCATTTGGAGGCATTTAATGTTCGAGCAAAAACGGCTGATTTTCGACAAAAGAGATAACACCCCCCCATTACGTCATGCTTCAGAAATGTGGAAAATGGTCCGTTTTCAAATGTTTTATTTTTGAACGTCAGTTCACATTTGTAGGTGGATCATCAGTGTTAGAGCTAAAATTAGCATGTTTAAAGTGATTTTCATGATTCCAGGGGCCCAAAACACAAGATTTATGGAATGGTAAAAAGTGCATGAAAATGGCCAATTTACTCACTCTGAGTTCTCAAAAAGGGTTTCTTCACCCCGGGAAGTTAATTAAATACCATTTGGAGGCATTTAATGTTCGAGCAAAAACGGCTGATTTTCGACAAAAGAGATAACACCCCCCCCATTACGTCATGCTTCAGAAATGTGGAAAATGGTCCGTTTTCAAATGTTTCATTTTTGAACGTCAGTTCACATTTGTAGGTGGATCATCAGTGTTAGAGCTAAAATTAGCATGTTTAAAGTGATTTTCATGCTTCCAGGGGCCCAAAACACAAGATTTATGGAATGGTTAAAAGTGCATGAAAATGGCCAATTTACTCACTCTGAGTTCTCAAAAAGGGTTTCTTCACCCCGGGAAGTTAATTAAATACCATTTGGAGGCATTTAATGTTCGAGCAAAAACGGCTGATTTTCGACAAAAGAGATAACACCCCCCCATTACGTCATGCTTCAGAAATGTGGAAAATGGTCCATTTTCAAATGTTTTATTTTTGAACGTCAGTTCACATTTGTAGGTGGATCATCAGTGTTAGAGCTAAAATTAGCATGTTTAAAGTGATTTTCATGCTTCCAGGGGCCCAAAACACAAGATTTATGGAATGGTTAAAAGTGCATGAAAATGGCCAATTTACTCACTCTGAGTTCTCAAAAAGGGTTTCTTCACCCCGGGAAGTTAATTAAATACCATTTGGAGGCATTTAATGTTCGAGCAAAAACGGCTGATTTTCGACAAAAGAGATAACACCCCCCATTACGTCATGCTTCAGAAATGTGGAAAATGGTCCGTTTTCAAATGTTTTATTTTTGAACGTCAGTTCACATTTGTAGTTGGATCATCAGTGTTAGAGCTAAAATTAGCATGTTTAAAGTGATTTTCATGCTTCCAGGGGCCCAAAACACAAGATTTATGGAATGGTTAAAAGTGCATGAAAATGGCCAATTTACTCACTCTGAGTTCTCAAAAAGGGTTTCTTCCCCCGGGAAGTTAATTAAATACCATTTGGAGGCATTTAATGTTCGAGCAAAAACGGCTGATTTTCGACAAAAGAGATAACACCCCCCCATTACGTCATGCTTCAGAAATGTGGAAAATGGTCCGTTTTCAAATGTTTTATTTTTGAACGTCAGTTCACATTTGTAGGTGGATCATCAGTGTTAGAGCTAAAATTAGCATGTTTAAAGTGATTTTCATGCTTCCAGGGGCTCGGGAAGTTAATTAAATACCATTTGGAGGCATTTAATGTTCGAGCAAAAACGGCTGATTTTCGACAAAAGAGATAACACCCCCCCATTACGTCATGCTTCAGAAATGTGGAAAATGGTCCGTTTTCAAATGTTTTATTTTTGAACGTCAGTTCACATTTGTAGGTGGATCATCAGTGTTAGAGCTAAAATTAGCATGTTTAAAGTGATTTTCATGCTTCCAGGGGCTCGGGAAGTTAATTAAATACCATTTGGAGGCATTTAATGTTCGAGCAAAAACGGCTGATTTTCGACAAAAGAGATAACACCCCCCCATTACGTCATGCTTCAGAAATGTGGAAAATGGTCCGTTTTCAAATGTTTTATTTTTGAACGTCAGTTCACATTTGTAGGTGGATCATCAGTGTTAGAGCTAAAATTAGCATGTTTAAAGTGATTTTCATGCTTCCAGGGGCCCAAAACACAAGATTTATGGAATGGTTAAAAGTGCATGAAAATGGCCAATTTACTCACTCTGAGTTCTCAAAAAGGGTTTCTTCACCCCGGGAAGTTAATTAAATACCATTTGGAGGCATTTAATGTTAGAGCAAAAACGGCTGATTTTCGACAAAAGAGATAACACCCCCCCATTACGTCATGCTTCAGAAATGTGGAAAATGGTCCGTTTTCAAATGTTTTATTTTTGAACGTCAGTTCACATTTGTAGGTGGATCATCAGTGTTAGAGCTAAAATTAGCATGTTTAAAGTGATTTTCATGCTTCCAGGGGCCCAAAACACAAGATTTATGGAATGGTTAAAAGTGCATGAAAATGGCCAATTTACTCACTCTGAGTTCTCAAAAAGGGTTTCTTCACCCCGGGAAGTTAATTAAATACCATTTGGAGGCATTTAATGTTCGTTCAAAAACGGCTGATTTTCGACAAAAGAGATAACACCCCCCCATTACGTCATGCTTCAGAAATGTGGAAAATGGTCCGTTTTCAAATGTTTCATTTTTGAACGTCAGTTCACATTTGTAGGTGGATCATCAGTGTTAGAGCTAAAATTAGCATGTTTAAAGTGATTTTCATGCTTCCAGGGGCTTGGGAAGTTAATTAAATACCATCTGGAGGCATTTAATGTTCGAGCAAAAACGGCTGATTTTCGACAAAAGAGATAACACCCCCCCATTACGTCATGCTTCAGAAATGTGGAAAATGGTCCGTTTTCAAATGTTTCATTTTTGAACGTCAGTTCACATTTGTAGGTGGATCATCAGTGTTAGAGCTAAAATTAGCATGTTTAAAGTGATTTTCATGCTTCCAGGGGCCCAAAACACAAGATTTATGGAATGGTTAAAAGTGCATGAAAATGGCCAATTTACTCACTCTGAGTTCTCAAAAAGGGTTTCTTCACCCCGGGAAGTTAATTAAATACCATTTGGAGGCATTTAATGTTCGAGCAAAAACGGATGATTTTCGACAAAAGAGATAACACCCCCCCATTACGTCATGCTTCAGAAATGTGGAAAATGGTCCGTTTTCAAATGTTTTATTTTTGAACGTCAGTTCACATTTGTAGGTGGATCATCAGTGTTAGAGCTAAAATTAGCATGTTTAAAGTGATTTTCATGCTTCCAGGGGCCCAAAACACAAGATTTATGGAATGGTTAAAAGTGCATGAAAATGGCCAATTTACTCACTCTGAGTTCTCAAAAAGGGTTTCTTCACCCCGGGAAGTTAATTAAATACCATTTGGAGGCATTTAATGTTCGAGCAAAAACGGCTGATTTTCGACAAAAGAGATAACACCCCCCCATTACGTCATGCTTCAGAAATGTGGAAAATGGTCCGTTTTCAAATGTTTTATTTTTGAACGTCAGTTCACATTTGTAGGTGGATCATCAGTGTTAGAGCTAAAATTAGCATGTTTAAAGTGATTTTCATGCTTCCAGGGGCCCAAAACACAAGATTTATGGAATGGTTAAAAGTGCATGAAAATGGCCAATTTACTCACTCTGAGTTCTCAAAAAGGGTTTCTTCACCCCGGGAAGTTAATTAAATACCATTTGGAGGCATTTAATGTTCGAGCAAAAACGGCTGATTTTCGACAAAAGAGATAACACCCCCCCATTACGTCATGCTTCAGAAATGTGGAAAATGGTCCGTTTTCAAATGTTTTATTTTTGAAAGTCAGTTCACATTTGTAGGTGGATCATCAGTGTTAGAGCTAAAATTAGCATGTTTAAAGTGATTTTCATGCTTCCAGGGGCCCAAAACACAAGATTTATGGAATGGTTAAAAGTGCATGAAAAGTGGCCAATTTACTCACTCTGAGTTCTCAAAAAGGGTTTCTTCACCTCGGGAAGTTAATTAAATACCATTTGGAGGCATTTAATGTTCGAGCAAAAACGGCTGATTTTCGACAAATGAGATAACATCCCCCCCATTACGTCATGCTTCAGAAATGTGGAAAATGGTCCGTTTTCAAATGTTTTATTTTTGAACGTCAGTTCACATTTGTAGGTGGATCATCAGTGTTAGAGCTAAAATTAGCATGTTTAAAGTGATTTTCATGCTTCCAGGGGCCCAAAACACAAGATTTATGGAATGGTTAAAAGTGCATGAAAATGGCCAATTTACTCACTCTGAGTTCTCAAAAAGGGTTTCTTCACCCCGGGAAGTTAATTAAATACCATTTGGAGGCATTTAATGTTCGAGCAAAAACGGCTGATTTTCGACAAAAGAGATAACACCCCCCCCATTACGTCATGCTTCAGAAATGTGGAAAATGGTCCGTTTTCAAATGTTTCATTTTTGAACGTCAGTTCACATTTGTAGGTGGATCATCAGTGTTAGAGCTAAAATTAGCATGTTTAAAGTGATTTTCATGCTTCCAGGGGCCCAAAACACAAGATTTATGGAATGGTTAAAAGTGCATGAAAATGGCCAATTTACTCACTCTGAGTTCTCAAAAAGGGTTTCTTCACCCCGGGAAGTTAATTAAATACCATTTGGAGGCATTTAATGTTCGAGCAAAAACGGCTGATTTTCGACAAAAGAGATAACACCCCCCCATTACGTCATGCTTCAGAAATGTGGAAAATGGTCCGTTTTCAAATGTTTTATTTTTGAACGTCAGTTCACATTTGTAGGTGGATCATCAGTGTTAGAGCTAAAATTAGCATGTTTAAAGTGATTTTCATGCTTCCAGGGGCCCAAAACACAAGATTTATGGAATGGTTAAAAGTGCATGAAAATGGCCAATTTACTCACTCTGAGTTCTCAAAAAGGGTTTCTTCACCCCGGGAAGTTAATTAAATACCATTTGGAGGCATTTAATGTTCGAGCAAAAACGGCTGATTTTCGACAAAAGAGATAACACCCCCCTATTACGTCATGCTTCAGAAATGTGGAAAATGGTCCGTTTTCAAATGTTTTATTTTTGAACGTCAGTTCACATTTGTAGGTGGATCATCAGTGTTAGAGCTAAAATTAGCATTTTTAAAGTGATTTTCATGCTTCCAGGGGCCCAAAACACAAGATTTATGGAATGGTTAAAAGTGCATGAAAATGGCCAATTTACTCACTCTGAGTTCTCAAAAAGGGTTTCTTCAACCCGGGAAGTTAATTAAATACCATTTGGAGGCATTTAATGTTCGAGCAAAAACGGCTGATTTTCGACAAAAGAGATAACACCCCCCCATTACGTCATGCTTCAGAAATGTGGAAAATGGTCTGTTTTCAAATGTTTTATTTTTGAACGTCAGTTCACATTTGTAGGTGGATCATCAGTGTTAGAGCTAAAATTAGCATGTTTAAAGTGATTTTCATGCTTCCAGGGGCCCAAAACACAAGATTTATGGAATGGTTAAAAGTGCATGAAAATGGCCAGTTTACTCACTCTGAGTTCTCAAAAAGGGTTTCTTCACCCCGGGAAGTTAATTAAATACCATTTGGAGGCATTTAATGTTCGAGCAAAAACGGCTGATTTTCGACAAAAGAGATAACACCCCCCCATTACGTCATGCTTCAGAAATGTGGAAAATGGTCCGTTTTCAAATGTTTTATTTTTGAACGTAAGTTCACATTTGTAGGTGGATCATCAGTGTTAGAGCTAAAATTAGCATGTTTAAAGTGATTTTCATGCTTCCAGGGGCCCAAAACACAAGATTTATGGAATGGTTAAAAGTGCATGAAAATGGCCAATTTACTCACTCTGAGTTCTCAAAAAGGGTTTCTTCACCCCGGGAAGTTAATTAAATACCATTTGGAGGCATTTAATGTTAGAGCAAAAACGGCTGATTTTCGACAAAAGAGATAACACCCCCCCATTACGTCATGCTTCAGAAATGTGGAAAATGGTCCGTTTTCAAATGTTTTATTTTTGAACGTCAGTTCACATTTGTAGGTGGATCATCAGTGTTAGAGCTAAAATTAGCATGTTTAAAGTGATTTTCATGCTTCCAGGGGCTCGGGAAGTGAAATAAATACCATTTGGAGGATTTTAATGTTCGAGCAAAAACGTCTGATTTTCGACGAAAGAGCTAACACCCCCCCCATTACGTCATGCTTCAGAAATGTGGAAAATGGTCCGTTTTCAAATGTTTTATTTTTGAACGTCAGTTCACATTTGTAGGTGGATCATCAGTGTTAGAGCTAAAATGAGCATGTTTAAAGTGATTTTCATGCTTCCAGGGGCTCGGGAAGTTAATTAAATACCATTTGGAGGCATTTAATGTTTGAGCAAAAACGGCTGATTTTCGACAAAAGAGATAACACCCCCCCATTACGTCATGCTTCAGAAATGTGGAAAATGGTCCGTTTTCAAATGTTTTATTTTTGAACGTCAGTTCACATTTGTAGGTGGATCATCAGTGTTAGAGCTAAAATTAGCATGTTTAAAGTGATTTTCATGCTTCCAGGGGCTCGGGAAGTTAATTAAATACCATTTGGAGGCATTTAATGTTCGAGCAAAAACGGCTGATTTTCGACAAAAGAGATAACACCCCCCCATTACGTCATCCTTCAGAAATGTGGAAAATGGTCCGTTTTCAAATGTTTTATTTTTGAACGTCAGTTCACATTTGTAGGTGGATCATCAGTGTTAGAGCTAAAATTAGCATGTTTAAAGTGATTTTCATGCTTCCAGGGGCCCAAAACACAAGATTTATGGAATGGTTAAAAGTGCATGAAAATGGCCAATTTACTCACTCTGAGTTCTCAAAAAGGGTTTCTTCACCCCGGGTAGTTAATTAATTACCATTTGGAGGCATTTAATGTTAGTGCAAAAACGGCTGATTTTCGACAAAAGAGATAACACCCCCCCATTACGTCATGCTTCAGAAATGTGGAAAATGGTCCGTTTTCAAATGTTTTATTTTTGAACGTCAGTTCACATTTGTAGGTGGATCATCAGTGTTAGAGCTAAAATTAGCATGTTTAAAGTGATTTTCATGCTTCCAGGGGCTCGGGAAGTGAAATAAATACCATTTGGAGGCATTTAATGTTCGAGCAAAAACGGCTGATTTTCGACAAAAGAGATAACACCCCCCCATTACGTCATGCTTCAGAAATGTGGAAAATGGTCAGTTTTCAAATGTTTTATTTTTGAACGTCAGTTCACATTTGTAGGTGGATCATCAGTGTTAGAGCTAAAATTAGCATGTTTAAAGTGATTTTCATGCTTCCAGGGGCTCGGGAAGTTAATTAAATACCATTTGGAGGCATTTAATGTTCGAGCAAAAACTGCTGATTTTCGACAAAAGAGATAACACCCCCCCATTACGTCATGCTTCAGAAATGTGGAAAATGGTCCGTTTTCAAATGTTTTATTTTTGAACGTCAGTTCACATTTGTAGGTGGATCATCAGTGTTAAAGCTAAAATTAGCATGTTTAAAGTGATTTTCATGCTTCCAGGGGCCCAAAACACAAGATTTATGGAATGGTTAAAAGTGCATGAAAATGGCCAATTTACTCACTCTGAGTTCTCAAAAAGGGTTTCTTCACCCCGGGAAGTTAATTAAATACCATTTGGAGGCATTTAATGTTAGAGCAAAAACGGCTGATTTTCGACAAAAGAGATAACACCCCCCCATTACGTCATGCTTCAGAAATGTGGAAAATGGTCCGTTTTCAAATGTTTTATTTTTGAACGTCAGTTCACATTTGTAGGTGGATCATCAGTGTTAGAGCTAAAATTAGCATGTTTAAAGTGATTTTCATGCTTCCAGGGGCCCAAAACACAAGATTTATGGAATGGTTAAAAGTGCATGAAAATGGCCAATTTACTCACTCTGAGTTCTCAAAAAGGGTTTCTTCACCCCGGGAAGTTAATTAAATACCATTTGGAGGCATTTAATGTTCGTTCAAAAATGGCTGATTTTCGACAAAAGAGATAACACCCCCCCATTACGTCATGCTTCAGAAATGTGGAAAATGGTCCGTTTTCAAATGTTTCATTTTTGAACGTCAGTTCACATTTGTAGGTGGATCATCAGTGTTAGAGCTAAAATTAGCATGTTTAAAGTGATTTTCATGCTTCCAGGGGCTTGGGAAGTTAATTAAATACCATTTGGAGGCATTTAATGTTCGAGCAAAAACGGCTGATTTTCGACAAAAGAGATAACACCCCCCCATTACGCCATGCTTCAGAAATGTGGAAAATGGTCCGTTTTCAAATGTTTTATTTTTGAACGTCAGTTCACATTTGTAGGTGGATCATCAGTGTTAGAGCTAAAATTAGCACGTTTAAAGTGATTTTCATGCTTCCAGGGGCCCAAAACACAAGATTTATGGAATGGTTAAAAGTGCATGAAAATGGCCAATTTACTCACTCTGAGTTCTCAAAAAGGGTTTCTTCACCCCGGGAAGTTAATTAAATACCATTTGGAGGCATTTAATGTTCGAGCAAAAACGGCTGATTTTCGACAAAAGAGATAACACCCCCCTATTACGTCATGCTTCAGAAATGTGGAAAATGGTCCGTTTTCAAATGTTTTATTTTTGAACGTCAGTTCACATTTGTAGGTGGATCATCAGTGTTAGAGCTAAAATTAGCATGTTTAAAGTGATTTTCATGCTTCCAGGGGCCCAAAACACAAGATTTATGGAATGGTTAAAAGTGCATGAAAATGGCCAATTTACTCACTCTGAGTTCTCAAAAAGGGTTTCTTCACCCCGGGAAGTTAATTAAATACCATTTGGAGGCATTTAATGTTAGAGCAAAAACGGCTGATTTTCGACAAAAGAGATAACACCCCCCCATTACGTCATGCTTCAGAAATGTGGAAAATGGTCCGTTTTCAAATGTTTTATTTTTGAACGTCAGTTCACATTTGTAGGTGGATCATCAGTGTTAGAGCTAAAATTAGCATGTTTAAAGTGATTTTCATGCTTCCAGGGGCTCGGGAAGTGAAATAAATACCATTTGGAGGCATTTAATGTTCGAGCAAAAACGGCTGATTTTCGACAAAAGAGATAACACCCCCCCATTACGTCATGCTTCAGAAATGTGGAAAATGGTCCGTTTTCAAATGTTTTATTTTTGAACGTCAGTTCACATTTGTAGGTGGATCATCAGTGTTAGAGCTAAAATTAGCATGTTTAAAGTGATTTTCATGCTTCCAGGGGCTCGGGAAGTTAATTAAATACCATTTGGAGGCATTTAATGTTCGAGCAAAAACGGCTGATTTTCGACAAAAGAGATAACACCCCCCCATTACGTCATGCTTCAGAAATGTGGAAAATGGTCCGTTTTCAAATGTTTTATTTTTGAACGTCAGTTCACATTTGTAGGTGGATCATCAGTGTTAAAGCTAAAATTAGCATGTTTAAAGTGATTTTCATGCTTCCAGGGGCCCAAAACACAAGATTTATGGAATGGTTAAAAGTGCATGAAAATGGCCAATTTACTCACTCTGAGTTCTCAAAAAGGGTTTCTTCACCCCGGGAAGTTAATTAAATACCATTTGGAGGCATTTAATGTTAGAGCAAAAACGGCTGATTTTCGACAAAAGAGATAACACCCCCCCATTACGTCATGCTTCAGAAATGTGGAAAATGGTCCGTTTTCAAATGTTTTATTTTTGAACGTCAGTTCACATTTGTAGGTGGATCATCAGTGTTAGAGCTAAAATTAGCATGTTTAAAGTGATTTTCATGCTTCCAGGGGCCCAAAACACAAGATTTATGGAATGGTTAAAAGTGCATGAAAATGGCCAATTTACTCACTCTGAGTTCTCAAAAAGGGTTTCTTCACCCCGGGAAGTTAATTAAATACCATTTGGAGGCATTTAATGTTCGTTCAAAAACGGCTGATTTTCGACAAAAGAGATAACACCCCCCCATTACGTCATGCTTCAGAAATGTGGAAAATGGTCCGTTTTCAAATGTTTCATTTTTGAACGTCAGTTCACATTTGTAGGTGGATCATCAGTGTTAGAGCTAAAATTAGCATGTTTAAAGTGATTTTCATGCTTCCAGGGGCTTGGGAAGTTAATTAAATACCATTTGGAGGCATTTAATGTTCGAGCAAAAACGGCTGATTTTCGACAAAAGAGATAACACCCCCCCATTACGCCATGCTTCAGAAATGTGGAAAATGGTCCGTTTTCAAATGTTTTATTTTTGAACTTTAGTTCACATTTGTAGGTGGATCATCAGTGTTAGAGCTAAAATTAGCACGTTTAAAGTGATTTTCATGCTTCCAGGGGCCCAAAACACAAGATTTATGGAATGGTTAAAAGTGCATGAAAATGGCCAATTTACTCACTCTGAGTTCTCAAAAAGGGTTTCTTCACCCCGGGAAGTTAATTAAATACCATTTGGAGGCATTTAATGTTCGAGCAAAAACGGCTGATTTTCGAAAAAAGAGATAACACCCCCCCATTACGTCATGCTTCAGAAATGTTGAAAATGGTCCGTTTTCAAATGTTTTATTTTTGAACGTCAGTTCACATTTGTAGGTGGATCATCAGTGTTAGAGCTAAAATTAGCATGTTTAAAGTGATTTTCATGCTTCCAGGGGCCCAAAACACAAGATTTATGGAATGGTTAAAAGTGCATGAAAATGGCCAATTTACTCACTCTGAGTTCTCAAAAAGGGTTTCTTCACCCCGGTAAGTTAATTAAATACCATTTGGAGGCATTTAATGTTCGAGCAAAAACGGCTGATTTTCGACAAAAGAGATAACACCCCCCCATTACGTCATGCTTCAGAAATGTGGAAAATGGTCCGTTTTCAAATGTTTTATTTTTGAAAGTCAGTTCACATTTGCAGGTGGATCATCAGTGTTAGAGCTAAAATTAGCATGTTTAAAGTGATTTTCATGCTTCCAGGGGCCCAAAACACAAGATTTATGGAATGGTTAAAAGTGCATGAAAAGTGGCCAATTTACTCACTCTGAGTTCTCAAAAAGGGTTTCTTCACCTCGGGAAGTTAATTAAATACCATTTGGAGGCATTTAATGTTCGAGCAAAAACGGCTGATTTTCGACAAAAGAGATAACACCCCCCCATTACGTCATGCTTCAGAAATGTGGAAAATGGTCCGTTTTCAAATGTTTTATTTTTGAACGTCAGTTCACATTTGTAGGTGGATCATCAGTGTTAGAGCTAAAATTAGCATGTTTAAAGTGATTTTCATGCTTCCAGGGGCTCGGGAAGTTAATTAAATACCATTTGGAGGCATTTAATGTTCGAGCAAAAACGGCTGATTTTCGACAAAAGAGATAACACCCCCCCATTACGTCATGCTTCAGAAATGTGGAAAATGGTCCGTTTTCAAATGTTTTATTTTTGAACGTCAGTTCACATTTGTAGGTGGATCATCAGTGTTAGAGCTAAAATTAGCATGTTTAAAGTGATTTTCATGCTTCCAGGGGCTCGGGAAGTTAATTAAATACCATGTGGAGGCATTTAATGTTCGAGCAAAAACGGCTGATTTTCGACAAAAGAGATAACACCCCCCCATTACGTCATGCTTCAGAAATGTGGAAAATGGTCCGTTTTCAAATGTTTTATTTTTGAACGTCAGTTCACATTTGTAGGTGGATCATCAGTGTTAGAGCTAAAATTAGCATGTTTAAAGTGATTTTCATGCTTCCAGGGGCCCAAAACACAAGATTTATGGAATTGTTAAAAGTGCATGAAAATGGCCAATTTACTCACTCTGAGTTCTCAAAAAGGGTTTCTTCACCCCGGGAAGTTAATTAAATACCATTTGGAGGCATTTAATGTTAGAGCAAAAACGGCTGATTTTCGACAAAAGAGATAACACCCCCCCATTACGTCATGCTTCAGAAATGTGGAAAATGGTCCGTTTTCAAATGTTTTATTTTTGAACGTCAGTTCACATTTGTAGGTGGATCATCAGTGTTAGAGCTAAAATTAGCATGTTTAAAGTGATTTTCATGCTTCCAGGGGCTCGGGAAGTGAAATAAATACCATTTGGAGGCATTTAATGTTCGAGCAAAAACGGCTGATTTTCGACAAAAGAGATAACACCCCCCCATTACGTCATGCTTCAGAAATGTGGAAAATGGTCCGTTTTCAAATGTTTTATTTTTGAACGTCAGTTCACATTTGTAGGTGGATCATCAGTGTTAGAGCTAAAATTAGCATGTTTAAAGTGATTTTCATGCTTCCAGGGGCTCGGGAATTTAATTAAATACCATTTGGAGGCATTTAATGTTCGAGCAAAAACGGCTGATTTTCGACAAAAGAGATAACACCCCCCCATTACGTCATGCTTCAGAAATGTGGAAAATGGTCCGTTTTCAAATGTTTTATTTTTGAACGTCAGTTCACATTTGTAGGTGGATCATCAGTGTTAAAGCTAAAATTAGCATGTTTAAAGTGATTTTCATGCTTCCAGGGGCCCAAAACACAAGATTTATGGAATGGTTAAAAGTGCATGAAAATGGCCAATTTACTCACTCTGAGTTCTCAAAAAGGGTTTCTTCACCCCGGGAAGTTAATTAAATACCATTTGGAGGCATTTAATGTTAGAGCAAAAACGGCTGATTTTCGACAAAAGAGATAACACCCCTCCATTACGTCATGCTTCAGAAATGTGGAAAATGGTCCGTTTTCAAATGTTTTATTTTTGAACGTCAGTTCACATTTGTAGGTGGATCATCAGTGTTAGAGCTAAAATTAGCATGTTTAAAGTGATTTTCATGCTTCCAGGGGCCCAAAACACAAGATTTATGGAATGGTTAAAAGTGCATGAAAATGGCCAATTTACTCACTCTGAGTTCTCAAAAAGGGTTTCTTCACCCCGGGAAGTTAATTAAATACCATTTGGAGGCATTTAATGTTCGTTCAAAAACGGCTGATTTTCGACAAAAGAGATAACACCCCCCCATTACGTCATGCTTCAGAAATGTGGAAAATGGTCCGTTTTCAAATGTTTTATTTTTGAACGTCAGTTCACATTTGTAGGTGGATCATCAGTGTTAGAGCTAAAATTAGCATGTTTAAAGTGATTTTCATGCTTCCAGGGGCTCGGGAAGTTAATTAAATACCATTTGGAGGCATTTAATGTTCGAGCAAAAACGGCTGATTTTCGACAAAAGAGATAACACCCCCCCATTACGTCATGCTTCAGAAATGTGGAAAATGGTCCGTTTTCAAATGTTTTATTTTTGAACGTCAGTTCACATTTGTAGGTGGATCATCAGTGTTAGAGCTAAAATTAGCATGTTTAAAGTGATTTTCATGCTTCCAGGGGCTCGGGAAGTTAATTAAATACCATGTGGAGGCATTTAATGTTCGAGCAAAAACGGCTGATTTTCGACAAAAGAGATAACACCCCCCCATTACGTCATGCTTCAGAAATGTGGAAAATGGTCCGTTTTCAAATGTTTTATTTTTGAACGTCAGTTCACATTTGTAGGTGGATCATCAGTGTTAGAGCTAAAATTAGCATGTTTAAAGTGATTTTCATGCTTCCAGGGGCCCAAAACACAAGATTTATGGAATTGTTAAAAGTGCATGAAAATGGCCAATTTACTCACTCTGAGTTCTCAAAAAGGGTTTCTTCACCCCGGGAAGTTAATTAAATACCATTTGGAGGCATTTAATGTTAGAGCAAAAACGGCTGATTTTCGACAAAAGAGATAACACCCCCCCATTACGTCATGCTTCAGAAATGTGGAAAATGGTCCGTTTTCAAATGTTTTATTTTTGAACGTCAGTTCACATTTGTAGGTGGATCATCAGTGTTAGAGCTAAAATTAGCATGTTTAAAGTGATTTTCATGCTTCCAGGGGCTCGGGAAGTGAAATAAATACCATTTGGAGGCATTTAATGTTCGAGCAAAAACGGCTGATTTTCGACAAAAGAGATAACACCCCCCCATTACGTCATGCTTCAGAAATGTGGAAAATGGTCCGTTTTCAAATGTTTTATTTTTGAACGTCAGTTCACATTTGTAGGTGGATCATCAGTGTTAGAGCTAAAATTAGCATGTTTAAAGTGATTTTCATGCTTCCAGGGGCTCGGGAATTTAATTAAATACCATTTGGAGGCATTTAATGTTCGAGCAAAAACGGCTGATTTTCGACAAAAGAGATAACACCCCCCCATTACGTCATGCTTCAGAAATGTGGAAAATGGTCCGTTTTCAAATGTTTTATTTTTGAACGTCAGTTCACATTTGTAGGTGGATCATCAGTGTTAAAGCTAAAATTAGCATGTTTAAAGTGATTTTCATGCTTCCAGGGGCCCAAAACACAAGATTTATGGAATGGTTAAAAGTGCATGAAAATGGCCAATTTACTCACTCTGAGTTCTCAAAAAGGGTTTCTTCACCCCGGGAAGTTAATTAAATACCATTTGGAGGCATTTAATGTTAGAGCAAAAACGGCTGATTTTCGACAAAAGAGATAACACCCCTCCATTACGTCATGCTTCAGAAATGTGGAAAATGGTCCGTTTTCAAATGTTTTATTTTTGAACGTCAGTTCACATTTGTAGGTGGATCATCAGTGTTAGAGCTAAAATTAGCATGTTTAAAGTGATTTTCATGCTTCCAGGGGCCCAAAACACAAGATTTATGGAATTGTTAAAAGTGCATGAAAATGGCCAATTTACTCACTCTGAGTTCTCAAAGAGGGTTTCTTCACCCCGGGAAGTTAATTAAATACCATTTGGAGGCATTTAATGTTAGAGCAAAAACGGCTGATTTTCGACAAAAGAGATAACACCCCCCCATTACGTCATGCTTCAGAAATGTGGAAAATGGTCCGTTTTCAAATGTTTTATTTTTGAACGTCAGTTCACATTTGTAGGTGGATCATCAGTGTTAGAGCTAAAATTAGCATGTTTAAAGTGATTTTCATGCTTCCAGGGGCTCGGGAAGTGAAATAAATACCATTTGGAGGCATTTAATGTTCGAGCAAAAACGGCTGATTTTCGACAAAAGAGATAACACCCCCCCATTACGTCATGCTTCAGAAATGTGGAAAATGGTCCGTTTTCAAATGTTTTATTTTTGAACGTCAGTTCACATTTGTAGGTGGATCATCAGTGTTAGAGCTAAAATTAGCATGTTTAAAGTGATTTTCATGCTTCCAGGGGCTCGGGAAGTTAATTAAATACCATTTGGAGGCATTTAATGTTCGAGCAAAAACGGCTGATTTTCGACAAAAGAGATAACACCCCCCCATTACGTCATGCTTCAGAAATGTGGAAAATGGTCCGTTTTCAAATGTTTTATTTTTGAACGTCAGTTCACATTTGTAGGTGGATCATCAGTGTTAAAGCTAAAATTAGCATGTTTAAAGTGATTTTCATGCTTCCAGGGGCCCAAAACACAAGATTTATGGAATGGTTAAAAGTGCATGAAAATGGCCAATTTACTCACTCTGAGTTCTCAAAAAGGGTTTCTTCACCCCGGGAAGTTAATTAAATACCATTTGGAGGCATTTAATGTTAGAGCAAAAACGGCTGATTTTCGACAAAAGAGATAACACCCCCCCATTACGTCATGCTTCAGAAATGTGGAAAATGGTCCGTTTTCAAATGTTTTATTTTTGAACGTCAGTTCACATTTGTAGGTGGATCATCAGTGTTAGAGCTAAAATTAGCATGTTTAAAGTGATTTTCATGCTTCCAGGGGCCCAAAGCACAAGATTTATGGAATGGTTAAAAGTGCATGAAAATGGCCAATTTACTCACTCTGAGTTCTCAAAAAGGGTTTCTTCACCCCGGGAAGTTAATTAAATACCATTTGGAGGCATTTAATGTTCGTTCAAAAACGGCTGATTTTCGACAAAAGAGATAACACCCCCCCATTACGTCATGCTTCAGAAATGTGGAAAATGGTCCGTTTTCAAATGTTTCATTTTTGAACGTCAGTTCACATTTGTAGGTGGATCATCAGTGTTAGAGCTAAAATTAGCATGTTTAAAGTGATTTTCATGCTTCCAGGGGCTTGGGAAGTTAATTAAATACCATTTGGAGGCATTTAATGTTCGAGCAAAAACGGCTGATTTTCGACAAAAGAGATAACACCCCCCCATTACGCCATGCTTCAGAAATGTGGAAAATGGTCCGTTTTCAAATGTTTTATTTTTGAACGTCAGTTCACATTTGTAGGTGGATCATCAGTGTTAGAGCTAAAATTAGCACGTTTAAAGTGATTTTCATGTTTCCAGGGGCCCAAAACACAAGATTTATGGAATGGTTAAAAGTGCATGAAAATGGCCAATTTACTCACTCTGAGTTCTCAAAAAGGGTTTCTTCACCCCGGGAAGTTAATTAAATACCATTTGGAGGCATTTAATGTTCGAGCAAAAACGGCTGATTTTCGACAAAAGAGATAACACCCCCCCATTACGTCATGCTTCAGAAATGTGGAAAATGGTCCGTTTTCAAATGTTTTATTTTTGAACGTCAGTTCACATTTGTAGGTGGATCATCAGTGTTAGAGCTAAAATTAGCATGTTTAAAGTGATTTTCATGCTTCCAGGGGCCCAAAACACAAGATTTATGGAATGGTTAAAAGTGCATGAAAATGGCCAATTTACTCACTCTGAGTTCTCAAAAAGGGTTTCTTCACCCCGGGAAGTTAATTAAATACCATTTGGAGGCATTTAATGTTCGAGCAAAAACGGCTGATTTTCGACAAAAGAGATAACACCCCCCCCATTACGTCATGCTTCAGAAATGTGGAAAATGGTCCGTTTTCAAATGTTTCATTTTTGAACGTCAGTTCACATTTGTAGGTGGATCATCAGTGTTAGAGCTAAAATTAGCATGTTTAAAGTGATTTTCATGCTTCCAGGGGCCCAAAACACAAGATTTATGGAATGGTTAAAAGTGCATGAAAATGGCCAATTTACTCACTCTGAGTTCTCAAAAAGGGTTTCTTCACCCCGGGAAGTTAATTAAATACCATTTGGAGGCATTTAATGTTCGAGCAAAAACGGCTGATTTTCGACAAAAGAGATAACACCCCCCCATTACGTCATGCTTCAGAAATGTGGAAAATGGTCCATTTTCAAATGTTTTATTTTTGAACGTCAGTTCACATTTGTAGGTGGATCATCAGTGTTAGAGCTAAAATTAGCATGTTTAAAGTGATTTTCATGCTTCCAGGGGCCCAAAACACAAGATTTATGGAATGGTTAAAAGTGCATGAAAATGGCCAATTTACTCACTCTGAGTTCTCAAAAAGGGTTTCTTCACCCCGGGAAGTTAATTAAATACCATTTGGAGGCATTTAATGTTCGAGCAAAAACGGCTGATTTTCGACAAAAGAGATAACACCCCCCCATTACGTCATGCTTCAGAAATGAGGAAAATGGTCCGTTTTCAAATGTTTTATTTTTGAACGTCAGTTCACATTTGTAGTTGGATCATCAGTGTTAGAGCTAAAATTAGCATGTTTAAAGTGATTTTCATGCTTCCAGGGGCCCAAAACACAAGATTTATGGAATGGTTAAAAGTGCATGAAAATGGCCAATTTACTCACTCTGAGTTCTCAAAAAGGGTTTCTTCCCCCGGGAAGTTAATTAAATACCATTTGGAGGCATTTAATGTTCGAGCAAAAACGGCTGATTTTCGACAAAAGAGATAACACCCCCCCATTACGTCATGCTTCAGAAATGTGGAAAATGGTCCGTTTTCAAATGTTTTATTTTTGAACGTCAGTTCACATTTGTAGGTGGATCATCAGTGTTAGAGCTAAAATTAGCATGTTTAAAGTGATTTTCATGCTTCCAGGGGCTCGGGAAGTTAATTAAATACCATTTGGAGGCATTTAATGTTCGAGCAAAAACGGCTGATTTTCGACAAAAGAGATAACACCCCCCCATTACGTCATGCTTCAGAAATGTGGAAAATGGTCCGTTTTCAAATGTTTTATTTTTGAACGTCAGTTCACATTTGTAGGTGGATCATCAGTGTTAGAGCTAAAATTAGCATGTTTAAAGTGATTTTCATGCTTCCAGGGGCTCGGGAAGTTAATTAAATACCATTTGGAGGCATTTAATGTTCGAGCAAAAACGGCTGATTTTCGACAAAAGAGATAACACCCCCCCATTACGTCATGCTTCAGAAATGTGGAAAATGGTCCGTTTTCAAATGTTTTATTTTTGAACGTCAGTTCACATTTGTAGGTGGATCATCAGTGTTAGAGCTAAAATTAGCATGTTTAAAGTGATTTTCATGCTTCCAGGGGCCCAAAACACAAGATTTATGGAATGGTTAAAAGTGCATGAAAATGGCCAATTTACTCACTCTGAGTTCTCAAAAAGGGTTTCTTCACCCCGGGAAGTTAATTAAATACCATTTGGAGGCATTTAATGTTAGAGCAAAAACGGCTGATTTTCGACAAAAGAGATAACACCCCCCCATTACGTCATGCTTCAGAAATGTGGAAAATGGTCCGTTTTCAAATGTTTTATTTTTGAACGTCAGTTCACATTTGTAGGTGGATCATCAGTGTTAGAGCTAAAATTAGCATGTTTAAAGTGATTTTCATGCTTCCAGGGGCTCGGGAAGTGAAATAAATACCATTTGGAGGCATTTAATGTTCGAGCAAAAATGGCTGATTTTCGACAAAAGAGATAACACCCCCCCATTACGTCATGCTTCAGAAATGTGGAAAATGGTCCGTTTTCAAATGTTTTATTTTTGAACGTCAGTTCACATTTGAAGGTGGATCATCAGTGTTAGAGCTAAAATTAGCAGGTTTAAAGTGATTTTCATGCTTCCAGGGGCTCGGGAAGTTAATTAAATACCATTTGGAGGCATTTAATGTTCGAGCAAAAACGGCTGATTTTCGACAAAAGAGATAACACCCCCCCCATTACGTCATGCTTCAGAAATGTGGAAAATGGTCCGTTTTCAAATGTTTTATTTTTGAACGTCAGTTCACATTTGTAGGTGGATCATCAGTGTTAAAAGCTAAAATTAGCATGTTTAAAGTGATTTTCATGCTTCCAGGGGCCCAAAACACAAGATTTATGGAATGGTTAAAAGTGCATGAAAATGGCCAATTTACTCACTCTGAGTTCTCAAAAAGGGTTTCTTCACCCCGGGAAGTTAATTAAATACCATTTGGAGGCATTTAATGTTAGAGCAAAAACGGCTGATTTTCGACAAAAGAGATAACACCCCCCCATTACGTCATGCTTCAGAAATGTGGAAAATGGTCCGTTTTCAAATGTTTTATTTTTGAACGTCAGTTCACATTTGTAGGTGGATCATCAGTGTTAGAGCTAAAATTAGCATGTTTAAAGTGATTTTCATGCTTCCAGGGGCCCAAAACACAAGATTTATGGAATGGTTAAAAGTGCATGAAAATGGCCAATTTACTCACTCTGAGTTCTCAAAAAGGGTTTCTTCACCCCGGGAAGTTAATTAAATACCATTTGGAGGCATTTAATGTTTGTTCAAAAACGGCTGATTTTCGACAAAAGAGATAACACCCCCCCATTACGTCATGCTTCAGAAATGTGGAAAATGGTCCGTTTTCAAATGTTTCATTTTTGAACGTCAGTTCACATTTGTAGGTGGATCATCAGTGTTAGAGCTAAAATTAGCATGTTTAAAGTGATTTTCATGCTTCCAGGGGCTTGGGAAGTTAATTAAATACCATCTGGAGGCATTTAATGTTCGAGCAAAAACGGCTGATTTTCGACAAAAGAGATAACACCCCCCCATTACGTCATGCTTCAGAAATGTGGAAAATGGTCCGTTTTCAAATGTTTCATTTTTGAACGTCAGTTCACATTTGTAGGTGGATCATCAGTGTTAGAGCTAAAATTAGCATGTTTAAAGTGATTTTCATGCTTCCAGGGGCCCAAAACACAAGATTTATGGAATGGTTAAAAGTGCATGAAAATGGCCAATTTACTCACTCTGAGTTCTCAAAAAGGGTTTCTTCACCCCGGGAAGTTAATTAAATACCATTTGGAGGCATTTAATGTTCGAGCAAAAACGGCTGATTTTCGACAAAAGAGATAACACCCCCCCATTACGTCATGCTTCAGAAATGTGGAAAATGGTCCGTTTTCAAATGTTTTATTTTTGAACGTCAGTTCACATTTGTAGGTGGATCATCAGTGTTAGAGCTAAAGTTAGCATGTTTAAAGTGATTTTCATGCTTCCAGGGGCCCAAAACACAAGATTTATGGAATGGTTAAAAGTGCATGAAAATGGCCAATTTACTCACTCTGAGTTCTCAAAAAGGGTTTCTTCACCCCGGGAAGTTAATTAAATACCATTTGGAGGCATTTAATGTTCGAGCAAAAACGGCTGATTTTCGACAAAAGAGATAACACCCCCCCATTACGTCATGCTTCAGAAATGTGGAAAATGGTCCGTTTTCAAATGTTTTATTTTTGAAAGTCAGTTCACATTTGTAGGTGGATCATCAGTGTTAGAGCTAAAATTAGCATGTTTAAAGTGATTTTCATGCTTCCAGGGGCCCAAAACACAAGATTTATGGAATGGTTAAAAGTGCATGAAAAGTGGCCAATTTACTCACTCTGAGTTCTCAAAAAGGGTTTCTTCACCTCGGGAAGTTAATTAAATACCATTTGGAGGCATTTAATGTTCGAGCAAAAACGGCTGATTTTCGACAAATGAGATAACATCCCCCCCATTACGTCATGCTTCAGAAATGTGGAAAATGGTCCGTTTTCAAATGTTTTATTTTTGAACGTCAGTTCACATTTGTAGGTGGATCATCAGTGTTAGAGCTAAAATTAGCATGTTTAAAGTGATTTTCATGCTTCCAGGGGCCCAAAACACAAGATTTATGGAATGGTTAAAAGTGCATGAAAATGGCCAATTTACTCACTCTGAGTTCTCAAAAAGGGTTTCTTCACCCCGGGAAGTTAATTAAATACCATTTGGAGGCATTTAATGTTCGAGCAAAAACGGCTGATTTTCGACAAAAGAGATAACACCCCCCCCATTACGTCATGCTTCAGAAATGTGGAAAATGGTCCGTTTTCAAATGTTTCATTTTTGAACGTCAGTTCACATTTGTAGGTGGATCATCAGTGTTAGAGCTAAAATTAGCATGTTTAAAGTGATTTTCATGCTTCCAGGGGCCCAAAACACAAGATTTATGGAATGGTTAAAAGTGCATGAAAATGGCCAATTTACTCACTCTGAGTTCTCAAAAAGGGTTTCTTCACCCCGGGAAGTTAATTAAATACCATTTGGAGGCATTTAATGTTCGAGCAAAAACGGCTGATTTTCGACAAAAGAGATAACACCCCCCCATTACGTCATGCTTCAGAAATGTGGAAAATGGTCCGTTTTCAAATGTTTTATTTTTGAACGTCAGTTCACATTTGTAGGTGGATCATCAGTGTTAGAGCTAAAATTAGCATGTTTAAAGTGATTTTCATGCTTCCAGGGGCCCAAAACACAAGATTTATGGAATGGTTAAAAGTGCATGAAAATGGCCAATTTACTCACTCTGAGTTCTCAAAAAGGGTTTCTTCACCCCGGGAAGTTAATTAAATACCATTTGGAGGCATTTAATGTTCGAGCAAAAACGGCTGATTTTCGACAAAAGAGATAACACCCCCCTATTACGTCATGCTTCAGAAATGTGGAAAATGGTCCGTTTTCAAATGTTTTATTTTTGAACGTCAGTTCACATTTGTAGGTGGATCATCAGTGTTAGAGCTAAAATTAGCATGTTTAAAGTGATTTTCATGCTTCCAGGGGCCCAAAACACAAGATTTATGGAATGGTTAAAAGTGCATGAAAATGGCCAATTTACTCACTCTGAGTTCTCAAAAAGGGTTTCTTCAACCCGGGAAGTTAATTAAATACCATTTGGAGGCATTTAATGTTCGAGCAAAAACGGCTGATTTTCGACAAAAGAGATAACACCCCCCCATTACGTCATGCTTCAGAAATGTGGAAAATGGTCTGTTTTCAAATGTTTTATTTTTGAACGTCAGTTCACATTTGTAGGTGGATCATCAGTGTTAGAGCTAAAATTAGCATGTTTAAAGTGATTTTCATGCTTCCAGGGGCCCAAAACACAAGATTTATGGAATGGTTAAAAGTGCATGAAAATGGCCAGTTTACTCACTCTGAGTTCTCAAAAAGGGTTTCTTCACCCCGGGAAGTTAATTAAATACCATTTGGAGGCATTTAATGTTCGAGCAAAAACGGCTGATTTTCGACAAAAGAGATAACACCCCCCCATTACGTCATGCTTCAGAAATGTGGAAAATGGTCCGTTTTCAAATGTTTTATTTTTGAACGTAAGTTCACATTTGTAGGTGGATCATCAGTGTTAGAGCTAAAATTAGCATGTTTAAAGTGATTTTCATGCTTCCAGGGGCCCAAAACACAAGATTTATGGAATGGTTAAAAGTGCATGAAAATGGCCAATTTACTCACTCTGAGTTCTCAAAAAGGGTTTCTTCACCCCGGGAAGTTAATTAAATACCATTTGGAGGCATTTAATGTTAGAGCAAAAACGGCTGATTTTCGACAAAAGAGATAACACCCCCCCATTACGTCATGCTTCAGAAATGTGGAAAATGGTCCGTTTTCAAATGTTTTATTTTTGAACGTCAGTTCACATTTGTAGGTGGATCATCAGTGTTAGAGCTAAAATTAGCATGTTTAAAGTGATTTTCATGCTTCCAGGGGCTCGGGAAGTGAAATAAATACCATTTGGAGGATTTTAATGTTCGAGCAAAAACGGCTGATTTTCGACGAAAGAGCTAACACCCCCCCATTACGTCATGCTTCAGAAATGTGGAAAATGGTCCGTTTTCAAATGTTTTATTTTTGAACGTCAGTTCACATTTGTAGGTGGATCATCAGTGTTAGAGCTAAAATGAGCATGTTTAAAGTGATTTTCATGCTTCCAGGGGCTCGGGAAGTTAATTAAATACCATTTGGAGGCATTTAATGTTCGAGCAAAAACGGCTGATTTTCGACAAAAGAGATAACACCCCCCCATTACGTCATGCTTCAGAAATGTGGAAAATGGTCCGTTTTCAAATGTTTTATTTTTGAACGTCAGTTCACATTTGTAGGTGGATCATCAGTGTTAGAGCTAAAATTAGCATGTTTAAAGTGATTTTCATGCTTCCAGGGGCTCGGGAAGTTAATTAAATACCATTTGGAGGCATTTAATGTTCGAGCAAAAACGGCTGATTTTCGACAAAAGAGATAACACCCCCCCATTACGTCATGCTTCAGAAATGTGGAAAATGGTCCGTTTTCAAATGTTTTATTTTTGAACGTCAGTTCACATTTGTAGGTGGATCATCAGTGTTAGAGCTAAAATTAGCATGTTTAAAGTGATTTTCATGCTTCCAGGGGCCCAAAACACAAGATTTATGGAATGGTTAAAAGTGCATGAAAATGGCCAATTTACTCACTCTCAGTTCTCAAAAAGGGTTTCTTCACCCCGGGTAGTTAATTAATTACCATTTGGAGGCATTTAATGTTAGTGCAAAAACGGCTGATTTTCGACAAAAGAGATAACACCCCCCCATTACGTCATGCTTCAGAAATGTGGAAAATGGTCCGTTTTCAAATGTTTTATTTTTGAACGTCAGTTCACATTTGTAGGTGGATCATCAGTGTTAGAGCTAAAATTAGCATGTTTAAAGTGATTTTCATGCTTCCAGGGGCTCGGGAAGTGAAATAAATACCATTTGGAGGCATTTAATGTTCGAGCAAAAACGGCTGATTTTCGACAAAAGAGATAACACCCCCCCATTACGTCATGCTTCAGAAATGTGGAAAATGGTCAGTTTTCAAATGTTTTATTTTTGAACGTCAGTTCACATTTGTAGGTGGATCATCAGTGTTAGAGCTAAAATTAGCATGTTTAAAGTGATTTTCATGCTTCCAGGGGCTCGGGAAGTTAATTAAATACCATTTGGAGGCATTTAATGTTCGAGCAAAAACTGCTGATTTTCGACAAAAGAGATAACACCCCCCCATTACGTCATGCTTCAGAAATGTGGAAAATGGTCCGTTTTCAAATGTTTTATTTTTGAACGTCAGTTCACATTTGTAGGTGGATCATCAGTGTTAAAGCTAAAATTAGCATGTTTAAAGTGATTTTCATGCTTCCAGGGGCCCAAAACACAAGATTTATGGAATGGTTAAAAGTGCATGAAAATGGCCAATTTACTCACTCTGAGTTCTCAAAAAGGGTTTCTTCACCCCGGGAAGTTAATTAAATACCATTTGGAGGCATTTAATGTTAGAGCAAAAACGGCTGATTTTCGACAAAAGAGATAACACCCCCCCATTACGTCATGCTTCAGAAATGTGGAAAATGGTCCGTTTTCAAATGTTTTATTTTTGAACGTCAGTTCACATTTGTAGGTGGATCATCAGTGTTAGAGCTAAAATTAGCATGTTTAAAGTGATTTTCATGCTTCCAGGGGCCCAAAACACAAGATTTATGGAATGGTTAAAAGTGCATGAAAATGGCCAATTTACTCACTCTGAGTTCTCAAAAAGGGTTTCTTCACCCCGGGAAGTTAATTAAATACCATTTGGAGGCATTTAATGTTCGTTCAAAAACGGCTGATTTTCGACAAAAGAGATAACACCCCCCCATTATGTCATGCTTCAGAAATGTGGAAAATGGTCCGTTTTCAAATGTTTCATTTTTGAACGTCAGTTCACATTTGTAGGTGGATCATCAGTGTTAGAGCTAAAATTAGCATGTTTAAAGTGATTTTCATGCTTCCAGGGGCTTGGGAAGTTAATTAAATACCATTTGGAGGCATTTAATGTTCGAGCAAAAACGGCTGATTTTCGACAAAAGAGATAACACCCCCCCATTACGCCATGCTTCAGAAATGTGGAAAATGGTCCGTTTTCAAATGTTTTATTTTTGAACGTCAGTTCACATTTGTAGGTGGATCATCAGTGTTAGAGCTAAAATTAGCACGTTTAAAGTGATTTTCATGCTTCCAGGGGCCCAAAACACAAGATTTATGGAATGGTTAAAAGTGCATGAAAATGGCCAATTTACTCACTCTGAGTTCTCAAAAAGGGTTTCTTCACCCCGGGAAGTTAATTAAATACCATTTGGAGGCATTTAATGTTCGAGCAAAAACGGCTGATTTTCGACAAAAGAGATAACACCCCCCTATTACGTCATGCTTCAGAAATGTGGAAAATGGTCCGTTTTCAAATGTTTTATTTTTGAACGTCAGTTCACATTTGTAGGTGGATCATCAGTGTTAGAGCTAAAATTAGCATGTTTAAAGTGATTTTCATGCTTCCAGGGGCCCAAAACACAAGATTTATGGAATGGTTAAAAGTGCATGAAAATGGCCAATTTACTCACTCTGAGTTCTCAAAAAGGGTTTCTTCAACCCGGGAAGTTAATTAAATACCATTTGGAGGCATTTAATGTTCGAGCAAAAACGGCTGATTTTCGACAAAAGAGATAACACCCCCCCATTACGTCATGCTTCAGAAATGTGGAAAATGGTCTGTTTTCAAATGTTTTATTTTTGAACGTCAGTTCACATTTGTAGGTGGATCATCAGTGTTAGAGCTAAAATTAGCATGTTTAAAGTGATTTTCATGCTTCCAGGGGCCCAAAACACAAGATTTATGGAATGGTTAAAAGTGCATGAAAATGGCCAGTTTACTCACTCTGAGTTCTCAAAAAGGGTTTCTTCACCCCGGGAAGTTAATTAAATACCATTTGGAGGCATTTAATGTTCGAGCAAAAACGGCTGATTTTCGACAAAAGAGATAACACCCCCCCATTACGTCATGCTTCAGAAATGTGGAAAATGGTCCGTTTTCAAATGTTTTATTTTTGAACGTCAGTTCACATTTGTATGTGGATCATCAGTGTTAGAGCTAAAATTAGCATGTTTAAAGTGATTTTCATGCTTCCAGGGGCTCGGGAAGTGAAATAAATACCATTTGGAGGATTTTAATGTTCGAGCAAAAACGGCTGATTTTCGACGAAAGAGCTAACACCCCCCCATTACGTCATGCTTCAGAAATGTGGAAAATGGTCCATTTTCAAATGTTTTATTTTTGAACGTCAGTTCACATTTGTAGGTGGATCATCAGTGTTAGAGCTAAAATGAGCATGTTTAAAGTGATTTTCATGCTTCCAGGGGCTCGGGAAGTTAATTAAATACCATTTGGAGGCATTTAATGTTCGAGCAAAAACGGCTGATTTTCGACAAAAGAGATAACACCCCCCCATTACGTCATGCTTCAGAAATGTGGAAAATGGTCCGTTTCAAATGTTTTATTTTTGAACGTCAGTTCACATTTGTAGGTGGATCATCAGTGTTAGAGCTAAAATTAGCATGTTTAAAGTGATTTTCATGCTTCCAGGGGCCCAAAACACAAGATTTATGGAATGGTTAAAAGTGCATGAAAATGGCCAATTTACTCACTCTGAGTTCTCAAAAAGGGTTTCTTCACCCCGGGAAGTTAATTAAATACCATTTGGAGGCATTTAATGTTCGAGCAAAAACGGCTGATTTTCGACAAAAGAGATAACACCCCCCCATTACGTCATGCTTCAGAAATGTGGAAAATGGTCCCTTTTCAAATGTTTTATTTTTGAACGTCAGTTCACATTTGTAGGTGGATCATCAGTGTTAGAGCTAAAATTAGCATGTTTAAAGTGATTTTCATGCTTCCAGGGGCCCAAAACACAAGATTTATGGAATGGTTAAAAGTGCATGAAAATGGCCAATTTACTCACTCTGAGTTCTCAAAAAGGGTTTCTTCCCCCGGGAAGTTAATTAAATACCATTTGGAGGCATTTAATGTTCGAGCAAAAACGGCTGATTTTCGACAAACGAGATAACACCCCCCCATTACGTCATGCTTCAGAAATGTGGAAAATGGTCCGTTTTCAAATGTTTTATTTTTGAACGTCAGTTCACATTTGTAGGTGGATCATCAGTGTTAGAGCTAAAATTAGCATGTTTAAAGTGATTTTCATGCTTCCAGGGGCCCAAAACACAAGATTTATGGAATGGTTAAAAGTGCATGAAAATGGCCAATTTACTCACTCTGAGTTCTCAAAAAGGGTTTCTTCACCCCGGGTAGTTAATTAATTACCATTTGGAGGCATTTAATGTTAGTGCAAAAACGGCTGATTTTCGACAAAAGAGATAACACCCCCCCATTACGTCATGCTTCAGAAATGTGGAAAATGGTCCGTTTTCAAATGTTTTATTTTTGAACGTCAGTTCACATTTGTAGGTGGATCATCAGTGTTAGAGCTAAAATTAGCATGTTTAAAGTGATTTTCATGCTTCCAGGGGCTCGGGAAGTGAAATAAATACCATTTGGAGGCATTTAATGTTCGAGCAAAAACGGCTGATTTTCGACAAAAGAGATAACACCCCCCCATTACGTCATGCTTCAGAAATGTGGAAAATGGTCAGTTTTCAAATGTTTTATTTTTGAACGTCAGTTCACATTTGTAGGTGGATCATCAGTGTTAGAGCTAAAATTAGCATGTTTAAAGTGATTTTCATGCTTCCAGGGGCTCGGGAAGTTAATTAAATACCATTTGGAGGCATTTAATGTTCGAGCAAAAACTGCTGATTTTCGACAAAAGAGATAACACCCCCCCATTACGTCATGCTTCAGAAATGTGGAAAATGGTCCGTTTTCAAATGTTTTATTTTTGAACGTCAGTTCACATTTGTAGGTGGATCATCAGTGTTAAAGCTAAAATTAGCATGTTTAAAGTGATTTTCATGCTTCCAGGGGCCCAAAACACAAGATTTATGGAATGGTTAAAAGTGCATGAAAATGGCCAATTTACTCACTCTGAGTTCTCAAAAAGGGTTTCTTCACCCCGGGAAGTTAATTAAATACCATTTGGAGGCATTTAATGTTAGAGCAAAAACGGCTGATTTTCGACAAAAGAGATAACACCCCCCCATTACGTCATGCTTCAGAAATGTGGAAAATGGTCCGTTTTCAAATGTTTTATTTTTGAACGTCAGTTCACATTTGTAGGTGGATCATCAGTGTTAGAGCTAAAATTAGCATGTTTAAAGTGATTTTCATGCTTCCAGGGGCCCAAAACACAAGATTTATGGAATGGTTAAAAGTGCATGAAAATGGCCAATTTACTCACTCTGAGTTCTCAAAAAGGGTTTCTTCACCCCGGGAAGTTAATTAAATACCATTTGGAGGCATTTAATGTTCGTTCAAAAACAGCTGATTTTCGACAAAAGAGATAACACCCCCCCATTATGTCATGCTTCAGAAATGTGGAAAATGGTCCGTTTTCAAATGTTTCATTTTTGAACGTCAGTTCACATTTGTAGGTGGATCATCAGTGTTAGAGCTAAAATTAGCATGTTTAAAGTGATTTTCATGCTTCCAGGGGCTTGGGAAGTTAATTAAATACCATTTGGAGGCATTTAATGTTCGAGCAAAAACGGCTGATTTTCGACAAAAGAGATAACACCCCCCCATTACGCCATGCTTCAGAAATGTGGAAAATGGTCCGTTTTCAAATGTTTTATTTTTGAACGTCAGTTCACATTTGTAGGTGGATCATCAGTGTTAGAGCTAAAATTAGCACGTTTAAAGTGATTTTCATGCTTCCAGGGGCCCAAAACACAAGATTTATGGAATGGTTAAAAGTGCATGAAAATGGCCAATTTACTCACTCTGAGTTCTCAAAAAGGGTTTCTTCACCCCGGGAAGTTAATTAAATACCATTTGGAGGCATTTAATGTTCGAGCAAAAACGGCTGATTTTCGACAAAAGAGATAACACCCCCCTATTACGTCATGCTTCAGAAATGTGGAAAATGGTCCGTTTTCAAATGTTTTATTTTTGAACGTCAGTTCACATTTGTAGGTGGATCATCAGTGTTAGAGCTAAAATTAGCATGTTTAAAGTGATTTTCATGCTTCCAGGGGCCCAAAACACAAGATTTATGGAATGGTTAAAAGTGCATGAAAATGGCCAATTTACTCACTCTGAGTTCTCAAAAAGGGTTTCTTCAACCCGGGAAGTTAATTAAATACCATTTGGAGGCATTTAATGTTCGAGCAAAAACGGCTGATTTTCGACAAAAGAGATAACACCCCCCCATTACGTCATGCTTCAGAAATGTGGAAAATGGTCTGTTTTCAAATGTTTTATTTTTGAACGTCAGTTCACATTTGTAGGTGGATCATCAGTGTTAGAGCTAAAATTAGCATGTTTAAAGTGATTTTCATGCTTCCAGGGGCCCAAAACACAAGATTTATGGAATGGTTAAAAGTGCATGAAAATGGCCAGTTTACTCACTCTGAGTTCTCAAAAAGGGTTTCTTCACCCTGGGAAGTTAATTAAATACCATTTGGAGGCATTTAATGTTCGAGCAAAAACGGCTGATTTTCGACAAAAGAGATAACACCCCCCCATTACGTCATGCTTCAGAAATGTGGAAAATGGTCCGTTTTCAAATGTTTTATTTTTGAACGTAAGTTCACATTTGTAGGTGGATCATCAGTGTTAGAGCTAAAATTAGCATGTTTAAAGTGATTTTCATGCTTCCAGGGGCCCAAAACACAAGATTTATGGAATGGTTAAAAGTGCATGAAAATGGCCAATTTACTCACTCTGAGTTCTCAAAAAGGGTTTCTTCACCCCGGGAAGTTAATTAAATACCATTTGGAGGCATTTAATGTTAGAGCAAAAACGGCTGATTTTCGACAAAAGAGATAACACCCCCCCATTACGTCATGCTTCAGAAATGTGGAAAATGGTCCGTTTTCAAATGTTTTATTTTTGAACGTCAGTTCACATTTGTAGGTGGATCATCAGTGTTAGAGCTAAAATGAGCATGTTTAAAGTGATTTTCATGCTTCCAGGGGCTCGGGAAGTTAATTAAATACCATTTGGAGGCATTTAATGTTCGAGCAAAAACGGCTGATTTTCGACAAAAGATATAACACCCCCCCATTACGTCATGCTTCAGAAATGTGGAAAATGGTCCGTTTCAAATGTTTTATTTTTGAACGTCAGTTCACATTTGTAGGTGGATCATCAGTGTTAGAGCTAAAATTAGCATGTTTAAAGTGATTTTCATGCTTCCAGGGGCCCAAAACACAAGATTTATGGAATGGTTAAAAGTGCATGAAAATGGCCAATTTACTCACTCTGAGTTCTCAAAAAGGGTTTCTTCACCCCGGGAAGTTAATTAAATACCATTTGGAGGCATTTAATGTTCGAGCAAAAACGGCTGATTTTCGACAAAAGAGATAACACCCCCCCATTACGTCATGCTTCAGAAATGTGGAAAATGGTCCCTTTTCAAATGTTTTATTTTTGAACGTCAGTTCACATTTGTAGGTGGATCATCAGTGTTAGAGCTAAAATTAGCATGTTTAAAGTGATTTTCATGCTTCCAGGGGCCCAAAACACAAGATTTATGGAATGGTTAAAAGTGCATGAAAATGGCCAATTTACTCACTCTGAGTTCTCAAAAAGGGTTTCTTCCCCCGGGAAGTTAATTAAATACCATTTGGAGGCATTTAATGTTCGAGCAAAAACGGCTGATTTTCGACAAACGAGATAACACCCCCCCATTACGTCATGCTTCAGAAATGTGGAAAATGGTCCGTTTTCAAATGTTTTATTTTTGAACGTCAGTTCACATTTGTAGGTGGATCATCAGTGTTAGAGCTAAAATTAGCATGTTTAAAGTGATTTTCATGCTTCCAGGGGCTCGGGAAGTTAATTAAATACCATTTGGAGGCATTTAATGTTCGAGCAAAAACGGCTGATTTTCGACAAAAGAGATAACACCCCCCCATTACGTCATGCTTCAGAAATGTGGAAAATGGTCCGTTTTCAAATGTTTTATTTTTGAACGTCAGTTCACATTTGTAGGTGGATCATCAGTGTTAGAGCTAAAATTAGCATGTTTAAAGTGATTTTCATGCTTCCAGGGGCTCGGGAAGTTAATTAAATACCATTTGGAGGCATTTAATGTTCGAGCAAAAACGGCTGATTTTCGACAAAAGAGATAACACCCCCCCCATTACGTCATGCTTCAGAAATGTGGAAAATGGTCCGTTTTCAAATGTTTTATTTTTGAACGTCAGTTCACATTTGTAGGTGGATCATCAGTGTTAGAGCTAAAATTAGCATGTTTAAAGTGATTTTCATGCTTCCAGGGGCCCAAAACACAAGATTTATGGAATTGTTAAAAGTGCATGAAAATGGCCAATTTACTCACTCTGAGTTCTCAAAAAGGGTTTCTTCACCCCGGGAAGTTAATTAAATACCATTTGGAGGCATTTAATGTTAGAGCAAAAACGGCTGATTTTCGACAAAAGAGATAACACCCCCCCATTACGTCATGCTTCAGAAATGTGGAAAATGGTCCGTTTTCAAATGTTTTATTTTTGAACGTCAGTTCACATTTGTAGGTGGATCATCAGTGTTAGAGCTAAAATTAGCATGTTTAAAGTGATTTTCATGCTTCCAGGGGCTCGGGAAGTGAAATAAATACCATTTGGAGGCATTTAATGTTCGAGCAAAAACGGCTGATTTTCGACAAAAGAGATAACACCCCCCCATTACGTCATGCTTCAGAAATGTGGAAAATGGTCCGTTTTCAAATGTTTTATTTTTGAACGTCAGTTCACATTTGTAGGTGGATCATCAGTGTTAGAGCTAAAATTAGCATGTTTAAAGTGATTTTCATGCTTCCAGGGGCTCGGGAAGTTAATTAAATACCATTTGGAGGCATTTAATGTTCGAGCAAAAACGGCTGATTTTCGACAAAAGAGATAACACCCCCCCATTACGTCATGCTTCAGAAATGTGGAAAATGGTCCGTTTTCAAATGTTTTATTTTTGAACGTCAGTTCACATTTGTAGGTGGATCATCAGTGTTAAAGCTAAAATTAGCATGTTTAAAGTGATTTTCATGCTTCCAGGGGCCCAAAACACAAGATTTATGGAATGGTTAAAAGTGCATGAAAATGGCCAATTTACTCACTCTGAGTTCTCAAAAAGGGTTTCTTCACCCCGGGAAGTTAATTAAATACCATTTGGAGGCATTTAATGTTAGAGCAAAAACGGCTGATTTTCGACAAAAGAGATAACACCCCCCCATTACGTCATGCTTCAGAAATGTGGAAAATGGTCCGTTTTCAAATGTTTTATTTTTGAACGTCAGTTCACATTTGTAGGTGGATCATCAGTGTTAGAGCTAAATTTAGCATGTTTAAAGTGATTTTCATGCTTCCAGGGGCCCAAAACACAAGATTTATGGAATGGTTAAAAGTGCATGAAAATGGCCAATTTACTCACTCTGAGTTCTCAAAAAGGGTTTCTTCACCCCGGGAAGTTAATTAAATACCATTTGGAGGCATTTAATGTTCGTTCAAAAACGGCTGATTTTCAACAAAAGAGATAACACCCCCCCATTACGTCATGCTTCAGAAATGTGGAAAATGGTCCGTTTTCAAATGTTTCATTTTTGAACGTCAGTTCACATTTGTAGGTGGATCATCAGTGTTAGAGCTAAAATTAGCATGTTTAAAGTGATTTTCATGCTTCCAGGGGCTTGGGAAGTTAATTAAATACCATTTGGAGGCATTTAATGTTCGAGCAAAAACGGCTGATTTTCGACAAAAGAGATAACACCCCCCCATTACGCCATGCTTCAGAAATGTGGAAAATGGTCCGTTTTCAAATGTTTTATTTTTGAACTTCAGTTCACATTTGTAGGTGGATCATCAGTGTTAGAGCTAAAATTAGCACGTTTAAAGTGATTTTCATGCTTCCAGGGGCCCAAAACACAAGATTTATGGAATGGTTAAAAGTGCATGAAAATGGCCAATTTACTCACTCTGAGTTCTCAAAAAGGGTTTCTTCACCCCGGGAAGTTAATTAAATACCATTTGGAGGCATTTAATGTTCGAGCAAAAACGGCTGATTTTCGACAAAAGAGATAACACCCCCCCATTACGTCATGCTTCAGAAATGTGGAAAATGGTCCGTTTTCAAATGTTTTATTTTTGAACGTCAGTTCACATTTGTAGGTGGATCATCAGTGTTAGAGCTAAAATTAGCATGTTTAAAGTGATTTTCATGCTTCCAGGGGCCCAAAACACAAGATTTATGGAATGGTTAAAAGTGCATGAAAATGGCCAATTTACTCACTCTGAGTTCTCAAAAAGGGTTTCTTCACCCCGGGAAGTTAATTAAATACCATTTGGAGGCATTTAATGTTCGAGCAAAAACGGCTGATTTTCGACAAAAGAGATAACACCCCCCCATTACGTCATGCTTCAGAAATGTGGAAAATGGTCCGTTTTCAAATGTTTTATTTTTGAAAGTCAGTTCACATTTGTAGGTGGATCATCAGTGTTAGAGCTAAAATTAGCATGTTTAAAGTGATTTTCATGCTTCCAGGGGCCCAAAACACAAGATTTATGGAATGGTTAAAAGTGCATGAAAAGTGGCCAATTTACTCACTCTGAGTTCTCAAAAAGGGTTTCTTCACCTCGGGAAGTTAATTAAATACCATTTGGAGGCATTTAATGTTCGAGCAAAAACGGCTGATTTTCGACAAAAGAGATAACACCCCCCCATTACGTCATGCTTCAGAAATGTGGAAAATGGTCCGTTTTCAAATGTTTTATTTTTGAAAGTCAGTTCACATTTGTAGGTGGATCATCAGTGTTAGAGCTAAAATTAGCATGTTTAAAGTGATTTTCATGCTTCCAGGGGCTCGGGAAGTTAATTAAATACCATTTGGAGGCATTTAATGTTCGAGCAAAAACGGCTGATTTTCGACAAAAGAGATAACACCCCCCCATTACGTCATGCTTCAGAAATGTGGAAAATGGTCCGTTTTCAAATGTTTTATTTTTGAACGTCAGTTCACATTTGTAGGTGGATCATCAGTGTTAGAGCTAAAATTAGCATGTTTAAAGTGATTTTCATGCTTCCAGGGGCTCGGGAAGTTAATTAAATACCATGTGGAGGCATTTAATGTTCGAGCAAAAACGGCTGATTTTCGACAAAAGAGATAACACCCCCCCATTACGTCATGCTTCAGAAATGTGGAAAATGGTCCATTTTCAAATGTTTTATTTTTGAACGTCAGTTCACATTTGTAGGTGGATCATCAGTGTTAAAGCTAAAATTAGCATGTTTAAAGTGATTTTCATGCTTCCAGGGGCCCAAAACACAAGATTTATGGAATGGTTAAAAGTGCATGAAAATGGCCAATTTACTCACTCTGAGTTCTCAAAAAGGGTTTCTTCACCCCGGGAAGTTAATTAAATACCATTTGGAGGCATTTAATGTTAGAGCAAAAACGGCTGATTTTCGACAAAAGAGATAACACCCCCCCCATTACGTCATGCTTCAGAAATGTGGAAAATGGTCCGTTTTCAAATGTTTTATTTTTGAACGTCAGTTCACATTTGTAGGTGGATCATCAGTGTTAGAGCTAAAATTAGCATGTTTAAAGTGATTTTCATGCTTCCAGGGGCCCAAAACACAAGATTTATGGAATGGTTAAAAGTGCATGAAAATGGCCAATTTACTCACTCTGAGTTCTCAAAAAGGGTTTCTTCACCCCGGGAAGTTAATTAAATACCATTTGGAGGCATTTAATGTTCGTTCAAAAACGGCTGATTTTCGACAAAAGAGATAACACCCCCCCATTACGTCATGCTTCAGAAATGTGGAAAATGGTCCGTTTTCAAATGTTTCATTTTTGAACGTCAGTTCACATTTGTAGGTGGATCATCAGTGTTAGAGCTAAAATTAGCATGTTTAAAGTGATTTTCATGCTTCCAGGGGCTTGGGAAGTTAATTAAATACCATTTGGAGGCATTTAATGTTCGAGCAAAAACGGCTGATTTTCGACAAAAGAGATAACACCCCCCCATTACGTCATGCTTCAGAAATGTGGAAAATGGTCCGTTTTCAAATGTTTTATTTTTGAACGTCAGTTCACATTTGTAGGTGGATCATCAGTGTTAGAGCTAAAATTAGCATGTTTAAAGTGATTTTCATGCTTCCAGGGGCCCAAAACACAAGATTTATGGAATGGTTAAAAGTGCATGAAAATGGCCAATTTACTCACTCTGAGTTCTCAAAAAGGGTTTCTTCACCCCGGGAAGTTAATTAAATACCATTTGGAGGCATTTAATGTTCGAGCAAAAATGGCTGATTTTCGACAAAAGAGATAACACCCCCCCATTACGTCATGCTTCAGAAATGTGGAAAATGGTCCGTTTTCAAATGTTTTATTTTTGAAAGTCAGTTCACATTTGTAGGTGGATCATCAGTGTTAGAGCTAAAATTAGCATGTTTAAAGTGATTTTCATGCTTCCAGGGGCCCAAAACACAAGATTTATGGAATGGTTAAAAGTGCATGAAAAGTGGCCAATTTACTCACTCTGAGTTCTCAAAAAGGGTTTCTTCACCTCGGGAAGTTAATTAAATACCATTTGGAGGCATTTAATGTTCGAGCAAAAACGGCTGATTTTCGACAAAAGAGATAACACCCCCCCATTACGTCATGCTTCAGAAATGTGGAAAATGGTCCGTTTTCAAATGTTTTATTTTTGAACGTCAGTTCACATTTGTAGGTGGATCATCAGTGTTAGAGCTAAAATTAGCATGTTTAAAGTGATTTTCATGCTTCCAGGGGCCCAAAACACAAGATTTATGGAATGGTTAAAAGTGCATGAAAGTGGCCAATTTACTCACTCTGAGTTCTCAAAAAGGGTTTCTTCACCCCGGGAAGTTAATTAAATACCATTTGGAGGCATTTAATGTTCGAGCAAAAACGGCTGATTTTCGACAAAAGAGATAACACCCCCCCCATTACGTCATGCTTCAGAAATGTGGAAAATGGTCCGTTTTCAAATGTTTCATTTTTGAACGTCAGTTCACATTTGTAGGTGGATCATCAGTGTTAGAGCTAAAATTAGCATGTTTAAAGTGATTTTCATGCTTCCAGGGGCCCAAAACACAAGATTTATGGAATGGTTAAAAGTGCATGAAAATGGCCAATTTACTCACTCTGAGTTCTCAAAAAGGGTTTCTTCACCCCGGGAAGTTAATTAAATACCATTTGGAGGCATTTAATGTTCGAGCAAAAACGGCTGATTTTCGACAAAAGAGATAACACCCCCCCATTACGTCATGCTTCAGAAATGTGGAAAATGGTCCATTTTCAAATGTTTTATTTTTGAACGTCAGTTCACATTTGTAGGTGGATCATCAGTGTTAGAGCTAAAATTAGCATGTTTAAAGTGATTTTCATGCTTCCAGGGGCCCAAAACACAAGATTTATGGAATGGTTAAAAGTGCATGAAAATGGCCAATTTACTCACTCTGAGTTCTCAAAAAGGGTTTCTTCACCCCGGGAAGTTAATTAAATACCATTTGGAGGCATTTAATGTTCGAGCAAAAACGGCTGATTTTCGACAAAAGAGATAACACCCCTCCATTACGTCATGCTTCAGAAATGTGGAAAATGGTCCGTTTTCAAATGTTTTATTTTTGAACGTCAGTTCACATTTGTAGTTGGATCATCAGTGTTAGAGCTAAAATTAGCATGTTTAAAGTGATTTTCATGCTTCCAGGGGCCCAAAACACAAGATTTATGGAATGGTTAAAAGTGCATGAAAATGGCCAATTTACTCACTCTGAGTTCTCAAAAAGGGTTTCTTCCCCCGGGAAGTTAATTAAATACCATTTGGAGGCATTTAATGTTCGAGCAAAAACGGCTGATTTTCGACAAAAGAGATAACACCCCCCCCATTACGTCATGCTTCAGAAATGTGGAAAATGGTCCGTTTTCAAATGTTTTATTTTTGAACGTCAGTTCACATTTGTAGGTGGATCATCAGTGTTAGAGCTAAAATTAGCATGTTTAAAGTGATTTTCATGCTTCCAGGGGCTCGGGAAGTTAATTAAATACCATTTGGAGGCATTTAATGTTCGAGCAAAAACGGCTGATTTTCGACAAAAGAGATAACACCCCCCCATTACGTCATGCTTCAGAAATGTGGAAAATGGTCCGTTTTCAAATGTTTTATTTTTGAACGTCAGTTCACATTTGTAGGTGGATCATCAGTGTTAGAGCTAAAATTAGCATGTTTAAAGTGATTTTCATGCTTCCAGGGGCCCAAAACACAAGATTTATGGAATGGTTAAAAGTGCATGAAAATGGCCAATTTACTCACTCTGAGTTCTCAAAAAGGGTTTCTTCACCCCGGGAAGTTAATTAAATACCATTTGGAGGCATTTAATGTTAGAGCAAAAACGGCTGATTTTCGACAAAAGAGATAACACCCCCCCATTACGTCATGCTTCAGAAATGTGGAAAATGGTCCGTTTTCAAATGTTTTATTTTTGAACGTCAGTTCACATTTGTAGGTGGATCATCAGTGTTAGAGCTAAAATTAGCATGTTTAAAGTGATTTTCATGCTTCCAGGGGCTCGGGAAGTGAAATAAATACCATTTGGAGGCATTTAATGTTCGAGCAAAAACGGCTGATTTTCGACAAAAGAGATAACACCCCCCCATTACGTCATGCTTCAGAAATGTGGAAAATGGTCCGTTTTCAAATGTTTTATTTTTGAACGTCAGTTCACATTTGTAGGTGGATCATCAGTGTTAGAGCTAAAATTAGCATGTTTAAAGTGATTTTCATGCTTCCAGGGGCTCGGGAAGTTAATTAAATACCATTTGGAGGCATTTAATGTTCGAGCAAAAACGGCTGATTTTCGACAAAAGAGATAACACCCCCCCATTACGTCATGCTTCAGAAATGTGGAAAATGGTCCGTTTTCAAATGTTTTATTTTTGAACGTCAGTTCACATTTGTAGGTGGATCATCAGTGTTAGAGCTAAAATTAGCATGTTTAAAGTGATTTTCATGCTTCCAGGGGCTCGGGAAGTTAATTAAATACCATGTGGAGGCATTTAATGTTTGAGCAAAAACGGCTGATTTTCGACAAAAGAGATAACACCCCCCCATTACGTCATGCTTCAGAAATGTGGAAAATGGTCCATTTTCAAATGTTTTATTTTTGAACGTCAGTTCACATTTGTAGGTGGATCATCAGTGTTAAAGCTAAAATTAGCATGTTTAAAGTGATTTTCATGCTTCCAGGGGCCCAAAACACAAGATTTATGGAATGGTTAAAAGTGCATGAAAATGGCCAATTTACTCACTCTGAGTTCTCAAAAAGGGTTTCTTCACCCCGGGAAGTTAATTAAATACCATTTGGAGGCATTTAATGTTAGAGCAAAAACGGCTGATTTTCGACAAAAGAGATAACACCCCCCCCATTACGTCATGCTTCAGAAATGTGGAAAATGGTCCGTTTTCAAATGTTTTATTTTTGAACGTCAGTTCACATTTGTAGGTGGATCATCAGTGTTAGAGCTAAAATTAGCATGTTTAAAGTGATTTTCATGCTTCCAGGGGCCCAAAACACAAGATTTATGGAATGGTTAAAAGTGCATGAAAATGGCCAATTTACTCACTCTGAGTTCTCAAAAAGGGTTTCTTCACCCCGGGAAGTTAATTAAATACCATTTGGAGGCATTTAATGTTCGTTCAAAAACGGCTGATTTTCGACAAAAGAGATAACACCCCCCCATTACGTCATGCTTCAGAAATGTGGAAAATGGTCCGTTTTCAAATGTTTCATTTTTGAACGTCAGTTCACATTTGTAGGTGGATCATCAGTGTTAGAGCTAAAATTAGCATGTTTAAAGTGATTTTCATGCTTCCAGGGGCTTGGGAAGTTAATTAAATACCATTTGGAGGCATTTAATGTTCGAGCAAAAACGGCTGATTTTCGACAAAAGAGATAACACCCCCCCATTACGTCATGCTTCAGAAATGTGGAAAATGGTCCGTTTTCAAATGTTTTATTTTTGAACGTCAGTTCACATTTGTAGGTGGATCATCAGTGTTAGAGCTAAAATTAGCATGTTTAAAGTGATTTTCATGCTTCCAGGGGCCCAAAACACAAGATTTATGGAATGGTTAAAAGTGCATGAAAATGGCCAATTTACTCACTCTGAGTTCTCAAAAAGGGTTTCTTCACCCCGGGAAGTTAATTAAATACCATTTGGAGGCATTTAATGTTCGAGCAAAAATGGCTGATTTTCGACAAAAGAGATAACACCCCCCCATTACGTCATGCTTCAGAAATGTGGAAAATGGTCCGTTTTCAAATGTTTTATTTTTGAAAGTCAGTTCACATTTGTAGGTGGATCATCAGTGTTAGAGCTAAAATTAGCATGTTTAAAGTGATTTTCATGCTTCCAGGGGCCCAAAACACAAGATTTATGGAATGGTTAAAAGTGCATGAAAAGTGGCCAATTTACTCACTCTGAGTTCTCAAAAAGGGTTTCTTCACCTCGGGAAGTTAATTAAATACCATTTGGAGGCATTTAATGTTCGAGCAAAAACGGCTGATTTTCGACAAAAGAGATAACACCCCCCCATTACGTCATGCTTCAGAAATGTGGAAAATGGTCCGTTTTCAAATGTTTTATTTTTGAACGTCAGTTCACATTTGTAGGTGGATCATCAGTGTTAGAGCTAAAATTAGCATGTTTAAAGTGATTTTCATGCTTCCAGGGGCCCAAAACACAAGATTTATGGAATGGTTAAAAGTGCATGAAAGTGGCCAATTTACTCACTCTGAGTTCTCAAAAAGGGTTTCTTCACCCCGGGAAGTTAATTAAATACCATTTGGAGGCATTTAATGTTCGAGCAAAAACGGCTGATTTTCGACAAAAGAGATAACACCCCCCCCATTACGTCATGCTTCAGAAATGTGGAAAATGGTCCGTTTCAAATGTTTTATTTTTGAACGTCAGTTCACATTTGTAGGTGGATCATCAGTGTTAGAGCTAAAATTAGCATGTTTAAAGTGATTTTCATGCTTCCAGGGGCCCAAAACACAAGATTTATGGAATGGTTAAAAGTGCATGAAAATGGCCAATTTACTCACTCTGAGTTCTCAAAAAGGGTTTCTTCACCCCGGGAAGTTAATTAAATACCATTTGGAGGCATTTAATGTTCGAGCAAAAACGGCTGATTTTCGACAAAAGAGATAACACCCCCCCATTACGTCATGCTTCAGAAATGTGGAAAATGGTCCATTTTCAAATGTTTTATTTTTGAACGTCAGTTCACATTTGTAGGTGGATCATCAGTGTTAGAGCTAAAATTAGCATGTTTAAAGTGATTTTCATGCTTCCAGGGGCCCAAAACACAAGATTTATGGAATGGTTAAAAGTGCATGAAAATGGCCAATTTACTCACTCTGAGTTCTCAAAAAGGGTTTCTTCACCCCGGGAAGTTAATTAAATACCATTTGGAGGCATTTAATGTTCGAGCAAAAACGGCTGATTTTCGACAAAAGAGATAACACCCCTCCATTACGTCATGCTTCAGAAATGTGGAAAATGGTCCGTTTTCAAATGTTTTATTTTTGAACGTCAGTTCACATTTGTAGTTGGATCATCAGTGTTAGAGCTAAAATTAGCATGTTTAAAGTGATTTTCATGCTTCCAGGGGCCCAAAACACAAGATTTATGGAATGGTTAAAAGTGCATGAAAATGGCCAATTTACTCACTCTGAGTTCTCAAAAAGGGTTTCTTCCCCCGGGAAGTTAATTAAATACCATTTGGAGGCATTTAATGTTCGAGCAAAAACGGCTGATTTTCGACAAAAGAGATAACACCCCCCCCATTACGTCATGCTTCAGAAATGTGGAAAATGGTCCGTTTTCAAATGTTTTATTTTTGAACGTCAGTTCACATTTGTAGGTGGATCATCAGTGTTAGAGCTAAAATTAGCATGTTTAAAGTGATTTTCATGCTTCCAGGGGCTCGGGAAGTTAATTAAATACCATTTGGAGGCATTTAATGTTCGAGCAAAAACGGCTGATTTTCGACAAAAGAGATAACACCCCCCCATTACGTCATGCTTTAGAAATGTGGAAAATGGTCCGTTTTCAAATGTTTTATTTTTGAACGTCAGTTCACATTTGTAGGTGGATCATCAGTGTTAGAGCTAAAATTAGCATGTTTAAAGTGATTTTCATGCTTCCAGGGGCTCGGGAAGTTAATTAAATACCATTTGGAGGCATTTAATGTTCGAGCAAAAATGGCTGATTTTCGACAAAAGAGATAACACCCCCCCATTACGTCATGCTTCAGAAATGTGGAAAATGGTCCGTTTTCAAATGTTTTATTTTTGAACGTCAGTTCACATTTGTAGGTGGATCATCAGTGTTAGAGCTAAAATTAGCATGTTTAAAGTGATTTTCATGCTTCCAGGGGCCCAAAACACAAGATTTATGGAATGGTTAAAAGTGCATGAAAATGGCCAATTTACTCACTCTGAGTTCTCAAAAAGGGTTTCTTCACCCCGGGAAGTTAATTAAATACCATTTGGAGGCATTTAATGTTAGAGCAAAAACGGCTGATTTTCGACAAAAGAGATAACACCCCCCCATTACGTCATGCTTCAGAAATGTGGAAAATGGTCCGTTTTCAAATGTTTTATTTTTGAACGTCAGTTCACATTTGTAGGTGGATCATCAGTGTTAGAGCTAAAATTAGCATGTTTAAAGTGATTTTCATGCTTCCAGGGGCTCGGGAAGTGAAATAAATACCATTTGGAGGCATTTAATGTTCGAGCAAAAACGGCTGATTTTCGACAAAAGAGATAACACCCCCCCCCATTACGTCATGCTTCAGAAATGTGGAAAATGGTCCGTTTTCAAATGTTTTATTTTTGAACGTCAGTTCACATTTGTAGGTGGATCATCAGTGTTAGAGCTAAAATTAGCAGGTTTAAAGTGATTTTCATGCTTCCAGGGGCTCGGTAAGTTAATTAAATACCATTTGGAGGCATTTAATGTTCGAGCAAAAACGGCTGATTTTCGACAAAAGAGATAACACCCCCCCCATTACGTCATGCTTCAGAAATGTGGAAAATGGTCCGTTTTCAAATGTTTTATTTTTGAACGTCAGTTCACATTTGTAGGTGGATCATCAGTGTTAAAGCTAAAATTAGCATGTTTAAAGTGATTTTCATGCTTCCAGGGGCCCAAAACACAAGATTTATGGAATGGTTAAAAGTGCATGAAAATGGCCAATTTACTCACTCTGAGTTCTCAAAAAGGGTTTCTTCACCCCGGGAAGTTAATTAAATACCATTTGGAGGCATTTATTGTTAGAGCAAACACGGCTGATTTTCGACAAAAGAGATAACACCCCCCCATTACGTCATGCTTCAGAAATGTGGAAAATGGTCCGTTTTCAAATGTTTTATTTTTGAACGTCAGTTCACATTTGTAGGTGGATCATCAGTGTTAGAGCTAAAATTAGCATGTTTAAAGTGATTTTCATGCTTCCAGGGGCCCAAAACACAAGATTTATGGAATGGTTAAAAGTGCCTGAAAATGGCCAATTTACTCGCTCTGAGTTCTCAAAAAGGGTTTCTTCACCCCGGGAAGTTAATTAAATACCATTTGGAGGCATTTAATGTTCGTTCAAAAACGGCTGATTTTCGACAAAAGAGATAACACCCCCCCATTACGTCATGCTTCAGAAATGTGGAAAATGGTCCGTTTTCAAATGTTTCATTTTTGAACGTCAGTTCACATTTGTAGGTGGATCATCAGTGTTAGAGCTAAAATTAGCATGTTTAAAGTGATTTTCATGCTTCCAGGGGCTTGGGAAGTTAATTAAATACCATCTGGAGGCATTTAATGTTCGAGCAAAAACGGATGATTTTCGACAAAAGAGATAACACCCCCCCATTACGTCATGCTTCAGAAATGTGGAAAATGGTCCGTTTTCAAATGTTTTATTTTTGAACGTCAGTTCACATTTGTAGGTGGATCATCAGTGTTAGAGCTAAAATTAGCATGTTTAAAGTGATTTTCATGCTTCCAGGGGCCCAAAACACAAGATTTATGGAATGGTTAAAAGTGCATGAAAAGTGGCCAATTTACTCACTCTGAGTTCTCAAAAAGGGTTTCTTCACCTCGGGAAGTTAATTAAATACCATTTGGAGGCATTTAATGTTCGAGCAAAAACGGCTGATTTTCGACAAATGAGATAACATCCCCCCCATTACGTCATGCTTCAGAAATGTGGAAAATGGTCCGTTTTCAAATGTTTTATTTTTGAACGTCAGTTCACATTTGTAGGTGGATCATCAGTGTTAGAGCTAAAATTAGCATGTTTAAAGTGATTTTCATGCTTCCAGGGGCCCAAAACACAAGATTTATGGAATGGTTAAAAGTGCATGAAAATGGCCAATTTACTCACTCTGAGTTCTCAAAAAGGGTTTCTTCACCCCGGGAAGTTAATTAAATACCATTTGGAGGCATTTAATGTTCGAGCAAAAACGGCTGATTTTCGACAAAAGAGATAACACCCCCCATTACGTCATGCTTCAGAAATGTGGAAAATGGTCCGTTTTCAAATGTTTCATTTTTGAACGTCAGTTCACATTTGTAGGTGGATCATCAGTGTTAGAGCTAAAATTAGCATGTTTAAAGTGATTTTCATGCTTCCAGGGGCCCAAAACACAAGATTTATGGAATGGTTAAAAGTGCATGAAAATGGCCAATTTACTCACTCTGAGTTCTCAAAAAGGGTTTCTTCACCCCGGGAAGTTAATTAAATACCATTTGGAGGCATTTAATGTTCGAGCAAAAACGGCTGATTTTCGACAAAAGAGATAACACCCCCCCATTACGTCATGCTTCAGAAATGTGGAAAATGGTCCGTTTTCAAATGTTTTATTTTTGAACGTCAGTTCACATTTGTAGGTGGATCATCAGTGTTAAAGCTAAAATTAGCATGTTTAAAGTGATTTTCATGCTTCCAGGGGCCCAAAACACAAGATTTATGGAATGGTTAAAAGTGCATGAAAATGGCCAATTTACTCACTCTGAGTTCTCAAAAAGGGTTTCTTCACCCCGGGAAGTTAATTAAATACCATTTGGAGGCATTTAATGTTAGAGCAAACACGGCTGATTTTCGACAAAAGAGATAACACCCCCCCATTACGTCATGCTTCAGAAATGTGGAAAATGGTCCGTTTTCAAATGTTTTATTTTTGAACGTCAGTTCACATTTGTAGGTGGATCATCAGTGTTAGAGCTAAAATTAGCATGTTTAAAGTGATTTTCATGCTTCCAGGGGCCCAAAACACAAGATTTATGGAATGGTTAAAAGTGCCTGAAAATGGCCAATTTACTCACTCTGAGTTCTCAAAAAGGGTTTCTTCACCCCGGGAAGTTAATTAAATACCATTTGGAGGCATTTAATGTTCGTTCAAAAACGGCTGATTTTCGACAAAAGAGATAACACCCCCCCATTACGTCATGCTTCAGAAATGTGGAAAATGGTCCGTTTTCAAATGTTTCATTTTTGAACGTCAGTTCACATTTGTAGGTGGATCATCAGTGTTAGAGCTAAAATTAGCATGTTTAAAGTGATTTTCATGCTTCCAGGGGCTTGGGAAGTTAATTAAATACCATCTGGAGGCATTTAATGTTCGAGCAAAAACGGCTGATTTTCGACAAAAGAGATAACACCCCCCCATTACGTCATGCTTCAGAAATGTGGAAAATGGTCCGTTTTCAAATGTTTCATTTTTGAACGTCAGTTCACATTTGTAGGTGGATCATCAGTGTTAGAGCTAAAATTAGCATGTTTAAAGTGATTTTCATGCTTCCAGGGGCCCAAAACACAAGATTTATGGAATGGTTAAAAGTGCATGAAAATGGCCAATTTACTCACTCTGAGTTCTCAAAAAGGGTTTCTTCACCCCGGGAAGTTAATTAAATACCATTTGGAGGCATTTAATGTTCGAGCAAAAACGGATGATTTTCGACAAAAGAGATAACACCCCCCCATTACGTCATGCTTCAGAAATGTGGAAAATGGTCCGTTTTCAAATGTTTTATTTTTGAACGTCAGTTCACATTTGTAGGTGGATCATCAGTGTTAGAGCTAAAATTAGCATGTTTAAAGTGATTTTCATGCTTCCAGGGGCCCAAAACACAAGATTTATGGAATGGTTAAAAGTGCATGAAAAGTGGCCAATTTACTCACTCTGAGTTCTCAAAAAGGGTTTCTTCACCTCGGGAAGTTAATTAAATACCATTTGGAGGCATTTAATGTTCGAGCAAAAACGGCTGATTTTCGACAAATGAGATAACATCCCCCCCATTACGTCATGCTTCAGAAATGTGGAAAATGGTCCGTTTTCAAATGTTTTATTTTTGAACGTCAGTTCACATTTGTAGGTGGATCATCAGTGTTAGAGCTAAAATTAGCATGTTTAAAGTGATTTTCATGCTTCCAGGGGCCCAAAACACAAGATTTATGGAATGGTTAAAAGTGCATGAAAATGGCCAATTTACTCACTCTGAGTTCTCAAAAAGGGTTTCTTCACCCCGGGAAGTTAATTAAATACCATTTGGAGGCATTTAATGTTCGAGCAAAAACGGCTGATTTTCGACAAAAGAGATAACACCCCCCCCATTACGTCATGCTTCAGAAATGTGGAAAATGGTCCGTTTTCAAATGTTTCATTTTTGAACGTCAGTTCACATTTGTAGGTGGATCATCAGTGTTAGAGCTAAAATTAGCATGTTTAAAGTGATTTTCATGCTTCCAGGGGCCCAAAACACAAGATTTATGGAATGGTTAAAAGTGCATGAAAATGGCCAATTTACTCACTCTGAGTTCTCAAAAAGGGTTTCTTCACCCCGGGAAGTTAATTAAATACCATTTGGAGGCATTTAATGTTCGAGCAAAAACGGCTGATTTTCGACAAAAGAGATAACACCCCCCCATTACGTCATGCTTCAGAAATGTGGAAAATGGTCCGTTTTCAAATGTTTTATTTTTGAACGTCAGTTCACATTTGTAGGTGGATCATCAGTGTTAGAGCTAAAATTAGCATGTTTAAAGTGATTTTCATGCTTCCAGGGGCCCAAAACACAAGATTTATGGAATGGTTAAAAGTGCATGAAAATGGCCAATTTACTCACTCTGAGTTCTCAAAAAGGGTTTCTTCACCCCGGGAAGTTAATTAAATACCATTTGGAGGCATTTAATGTTCGAGCAAAAACGCTGATTTTCGACAAAAGAGATAACACCCCCCTATTACGTCATGCTTCAGAAATGTGGAAAATGGTCCGTTTTCAAATGTTTTATTTTTGAACGTCAGTTCACATTTGTAGGTGGATCATCAGTGTTAGAGCTAAAATTAGCATGTTTAAAGTGATTTTCATGCTTCCAGGGGCCCAAAACACAAGATTTATGGAATGGTTAAAAGTGCATGAAAATGGCCAATTTACTCACTCTGAGTTTTCAAAAAGGGTTTCTTCAACCCGGGAAGTTAATTAAATACCATTTGGAGGCATTTAATGTTCGAGCAAAAACGGCTGATTTTCGACAAAAGAGATAACACCCCCCATTACGTCATGCTTCAGAAATGTGGAAAATGGTCTGTTTTCAAATGTTTTATTTTTGAACGTCAGTTCACATTTGTAGGTGGATCATCAGTGTTAGAGCTAAAATTAGCATGTTTAAAGTGATTTTCATGCTTCCAGGGGCCCAAAACACAAGATTTATGGAATGGTTAAAAGTGCATGAAAATGGCCAGTTTACTCACTCTGAGTTCTCAAAAAGGGTTTCTTCACCCCGGGAAGTTAATTAAATACCATTTGGAGGCATTTAATGTTCGAGCAAAAACGGCTGATTTTCGACAAAAGAGATAACACCCCCCCATTACGTCATGCTTCAGAAATGTGGAAAATGGTCCGTTTTCAAATGTTTTATTTTTGAACGTAAGTTCACATTTGTAGGTGGATCATCAGTGTTAGAGCTAAAATTAGCATGTTTAAAGTGATTTTCATGCTTCCAGGGGCCCAAAACACAAGATTTATGGAATGGTTAAAAGTGCATGAAAATGGCCAATTTACTCACTCTGAGTTCTCAAAAAGGGTTTCTTCACCCCGGGAAGTTAATTAAATACCATTTGGAGGCATTTAATGTTAGAGCAAAAACGGCTGATTTTCGACAAAAGAGATAACACCCCCCCATTACGTCATGCTTCAGAAATGTGGAAAATGGTCCGTTTTCAAATGTTTTATTTTTGAACGTCAGTTCACATTTGTAGGTGGATCATCAGTGTTAGAGCTAAAATTAGCATGTTTAAAGTGATTTTCATGCTTCCAGGGGCTCGGGAAGTGAAATAAATACCATTTGGAGGATTTTAATGTTCGAGCAAAAACGGCTGATTTTCGACGAAAGAGCTAACACCCCCCCATTACGTCATGCTTCAGAAATGTGGAAAATGGTCCGTTTTCAAATGTTTTATTTTTGAACGTCAGTTCACATTTGTAGGTGGATCATCAGTGTTAGAGCTAAAATGAGCATGTTTAAAGTGATTTTCATGCTTCCAGGGGCTCGGGAAGTTAATTAAATACCATTTGGAGGCATTTAATGTTCGAGCAAAAACGGCTGATTTTCGACAAAAGAGATAACACCCCCCCATTACGTCATGCTTCAGAAATGTGGAAAATGGTCCGTTTTCAAATGTTTTATTTTTGAACGTCAGTTCACATTTGTAGGTGGATCATCAGTGTTAGAGCTAAAATTAGCATGTTTAAAGTCATTTTCATGCTTCCAGGGGCTCGGGAAGTTAATTAAATACCATTTGGAGGCATTTAATGTTCGAGCAAAAACGGCTGATTTTCGACAAAAGAGATAACACCCCCCCATTACGTCATGCTTCAGAAATGTGGAAAATGGTCCGTTTTCAAATGTTTTATTTTTGAACGTCAGTTCACATTTGTAGGTGGATCATCAGTGTTAGAGCTAAAATTAGCATGTTTAAAGTGATTTTCATGCTTCCAGGGGCCCAAAACACATGATTTATGGAATGGTTAAAAGTGCATGAAAATGGCCAATTTACTCACTCTGAGTTCTCAAAAAGGGTTTCTTCACCCCGGGTAGTTAATTAATTACCATTTGGAGGCATTTAATGTTAGTGCAAAAACGGCTGATTTTCGACAAAAGAGATAACACCCCCCCATTACGTCATGCTTCAGAAATGTGGAAAATGGTCCGTTTTCAAATGTTTTATTTTTGAACGTCAGTTCACATTTGTAGGTGGATCATCAGTGTTAGAGCTAAAATTAGCATGTTTAAAGTGATTTTCATGCTTCCAGGGGCTCGGGAAGTGAAATAAATACCATTTGGAGGCATTTAATGTTCGAGCAAAAACGGCTGATTTTCGACAAAAGAGATAACACCCCCCCATTACGTCATGCTTCAGAAATGTGGAAAATGGTCAGTTTTCAAATGTTTTATTTTTGAACGTCAGTTCACATTTGTAGGTGGATCATCAGTGTTAGAGCTAAAATTAGCATGTTTAAAGTGATTTTCATGCTTCCAGGGGCTCGGGAAGTTAATTAAATACCATTTGGAGGCATTTAATGTTCGAGCAAAAACTGCTGATTTTCGACAAAAGAGATAACACCCCCCCATTACGTCATGCTTCAGAAATGTGGAAAATGGTCCGTTTTCAAATGTTTTATTTTTGAACGTCAGTTCACATTTGTAGGTGGATCATCAGTGTTAAAGCTAAAATTAGCATGTTTAAAGTGATTTTCATGCTTCCAGGGGCCCAAAACACAAGATTTATGGAATGGTTAAAAGTGCATGAAAATGGCCAATTTACTCACTCTGAGTTCTCAAAAAGGGTTTCTTCACCCCAGGAAGTTAATTAAATACCATTTGGAGGCATTTAATGTTAGAGCAAAAACGGCTGATTTTCGACAAAAGAGATAACACCCCCCCATTACGTCATGCTTCAGAAATGTGGAAAATGGTCCGTTTTCAAATGTTTTATTTTTGAACGTCAGTTCACATTTGTAGGTGGATCATCAGTGTTAGAGCTAAAATTAGCATGTTTAAAGTGATTTTCATGCTTCCAGGGGCCCAAAACACAAGATTCATGGAATGGTTAAAAGTGCATGAAAATGGCCAATTTACTCACTCTGAGTTCTCAAAAAGGGTTTCTTCACCCCGGGAAGTTAATTAAATACCATTTGGAGGCATTTAATGTTCGTTCAAAAACGGCTGATTTTCGACAAAAGAGATAACACCCCCCCATTACGTCATGCTTCAGAAATGTGGAAAATGGTCCCTTTTCAAATGTTTCATTTTTGAACGTCAGTTCACATTTGTAGGTGGATCATCAGTGTTAGAGCTAAAATTAGCATGTTTAAAGTGATTTTCATGCTTCCAGGGGCTTGGGAAGTTAATTAAATACCATTTGGAGGCATTTAATGTTCGAGCAAAAACGGCTGATTTTCGACAAAAGAGATAACACCCCCCCATTACGCCATGCTTCAGAAATGTGGAAAATGGTCCGTTTTCAAATGTTTTATTTTTGAACGTCAGTTCACATTTGTAGGTGGATCATCAGTGTTAGAGCTAAAATTAGCACGTTTAAAGTGATTTTCATGCTTCCAGGGGCTCGGGAAGTTAATTAAATACCATTTGGAGGCATTTAATGTTAGAGCAAAAACGGCTGATTTTCCACAAAAGAGATAACACCCCCCCATTACGTCATGCTTCAGAAATGTGGAAAATGGTCCGTTTTCAAATGTTTTATTTTTGAACGTCAGTTCACATTTGTAGGTGGATCATCAGTGTTAGAGCTAAAATTAGCATGTTTAAAGTGATTTTCATGCTTCCAGGGGCTCGGGAAGTTAATTAAATACCATTTGGAGGCATTTAATGTTCGAGCAAAAACGGCTGATTTTCGACAAAAGAGATAACACCCCCCCATTACGTCATGCTTCAGAAATGTGGAAAATGGTCCGTTTTCAAATGTTTTATTTTTGAACGTCAGTTCACATTTGTAGGTGGATCATCAGTGTTAGAGCTAAAATTAGCATGTTTAAAGTGATTTTCATGCTTCCAGGGGCTCGGGAAGTTAATTAAATACCATTTGGAGGCATTTAATGTTCGAGCAAAAACGGCTGATTTTCGACAAAAGAGATAACACCCCCCCATTACGTCATGCTTCAGAAATGTGGAAAATGGTCCGTTTTCAAATGTTTTATTTTTGAACGTCAGTTCACATTTGTAGGTGGATCATCAGTGTTAGAGCTAAAATTAGCATGTTTAAAGTGATTTTCATGCTTCCAGGGGCCCAAAACACAAGATTTATGGAATGGTTAAAAGTGCATGAAAATGGCCAATTTACTCACTCTGAGTTCTCAAAAAGGGTTTCTTCACCCCGGGAAGTTAATTAAATACCATTTGGAGGCATTTAATGTTAGAGCAAAAACGGCTGATTTTCGACAAAAGAGATAACACCCCCCCATTACGTCATGCTTCAGAAATGTGGAAAATGGTCCGTTTTCAAATGTTTTATTTTTGAACGTCAGTTCACATTTGTAGGTGGATCATCAGTGTTAGAGCTAAAATTAGCATGTTTAAAGTGATTTTCATGCTTCCAGGGGCTCGGGAAGTGAAATAAATACCATTTGGAGGCATTTAATGTTCGAGCAAAAACGGCTGATTTTCGACAAAAGAGATAACACCCCCCCCATTACGTCATGCTTCAGAAATGTGGAAAATGGTCCGTTTTCAAATGTTTTATTTTTGAACGTCAGTTCACATTTGTAGGTGGATCATCAGTGTTAGAGCTAAAATTAGCAGGTTTAAAGTGATTTTCATGCTTCCAGGGGCTCGGTAAGTTAATTAAATACCATTTGGAGGCATTTAATGTTCGAGCAAAAACGGCTGATTTTCGACAAAAGAGATAACACCCCCCCCATTACGTCATGCTTCAGAAATGTGGAAAATGGTCCGTTTTCAAATGTTTTATTTTTGAACGTCAGTTCACATTTGTAGGTGGATCATCAGTGTTAAAGCTAAAATTAGCATGTTTAAAGTGATTTTCATGCTTCCAGGGGCCCAAAACACAAGATTTATGGAATGGTTAAAAGTGCATGAAAATGGCCAATTTACTCACTCTGAGTTCTCAAAAAGGGTTTCTTCACCCCGGGAAGTTAATTAAATACCATTTGGAGGCATTTATTGTTAGAGCAAACACGGCTGATTTTCGACAAAAGAGATAACACCCCCCCATTACGTCATGCTTCAGAAATGTGGAAAATGGTCCGTTTTCAAATGTTTTATTTTTGAACGTCAGTTCACATTTGTAGGTGGATCATCAGTGTTAGAGCTAAAATTAGCATGTTTAAAGTGATTTTCATGCTTCCAGGGGCCCAAAACACAAGATTTATGGAATGGTTAAAAGTGCCTGAAAATGGCCAATTTACTCGCTCTGAGTTCTCAAAAAGGGTTTCTTCACCCCGGGAAGTTAATTAAATACCATTTGGAGGCATTTAATGTTCGTTCAAAAACGGCTGATTTTCGACAAAAGAGATAACACCCCCCCATTACGTCATGCTTCAGAAATGTGGAAAATGGTCCGTTTTCAAATGTTTCATTTTTGAACGTCAGTTCACATTTGTAGGTGGATCATCAGTGTTAGAGCTAAAATTAGCATGTTTAAAGTGATTTTCATGCTTCCAGGGGCTTGGGAAGTTAATTAAATACCATCTGGAGGCATTTAATGTTCGAGCAAAAACGGATGATTTTCGACAAAAGAGATAACACCCCCCCATTACGTCATGCTTCAGAAATGTGGAAAATGGTCCGTTTTCAAATGTTTTATTTTTGAACGTCAGTTCACATTTGTAGGTGGATCATCAGTGTTAGAGCTAAAATTAGCATGTTTAAAGTGATTTTCATGCTTCCAGGGGCCCAAAACACAAGATTTATGGAATGGTTAAAAGTGCATGAAAAGTGGCCAATTTACTCACTCTGAGTTCTCAAAAAGGGTTTCTTCACCTCGGGAAGTTAATTAAATACCATTTGGAGGCATTTAATGTTCGAGCAAAAACGGCTGATTTTCGACAAATGAGATAACATCCCCCCCATTACGTCATGCTTCAGAAATGTGGAAAATGGTCCGTTTTCAAATGTTTTATTTTTGAACGTCAGTTCACATTTGTAGGTGGATCATCAGTGTTAGAGCTAAAATTAGCATGTTTAAAGTGATTTTCATGCTTCCAGGGGCCCAAAACACAAGATTTATGGAATGGTTAAAAGTGCATGAAAATGGCCAATTTACTCACTCTGAGTTCTCAAAAAGGGTTTCTTCACCCCGGGAAGTTAATTAAATACCATTTGGAGGCATTTAATGTTCGAGCAAAAACGGCTGATTTTCGACAAAAGAGATAACACCCCCCCCATTACGTCATGCTTCAGAAATGTGGAAAATGGTCCGTTTTCAAATGTTTCATTTTTGAACGTCAGTTCACATTTGTAGGTGGATCATCAGTGTTAGAGCTAAAATTAGCATGTTTAAAGTGATTTTCATGCTTCCAGGGGCCCAAAACACAAGATTTATGGAATGGTTAAAAGTGCATGAAAATGGCCAATTTACTCACTCTGAGTTCTCAAAAAGGGTTTCTTCACCCCGGGAAGTTAATTAAATACCATTTGGAGGCATTTAATGTTCGAGCAAAAACGGCTGATTTTCGACAAAAGAGATAACACCCCCCCCATTACGTCATGCTTCAGAAATGTGGAAAATGGTCCGTTTTCAAATGTTTTATTTTTGAACGTCAGTTCACATTTGTAGGTGGATCATCAGTGTTAAAGCTAAAATTAGCATGTTTAAAGTGATTTTCATGCTTCCAGGGGCCCAAAACACAAGATTTATGGAATGGTTAAAAGTGCATGAAAATGGCCAATTTACTCACTCTGAGTTCTCAAAAAGGGTTTCTTCACCCCGGGAAGTTAATTAAATACCATTTGGAGGCATTTAATGTTAGAGCAAACACGGCTGATTTTCGACAAAAGAGATAACACCCCCCCATTACGTCATGCTTCAGAAATGTGGAAAATGGTCCGTTTTCAAATGTTTTATTTTTGAACGTCAGTTCACATTTGTAGGTGGATCATCAGTGTTAGAGCTAAAATTAGCATGTTTAAAGTGATTTTCATGCTTCCAGGGGCCCAAAACACAAGATTTATGGAATGGTTAAAAGTGCCTGAAAATGGCCAATTTACTCACTCTGAGTTCTCAAAAAGGGTTTCTTCACCCCGGGAAGTTAATTAAATACCATTTGGAGGCATTTAATGTTCGTTCAAAAACGGCTGATTTTCGACAAAAGAGATAACACCCCCCCATTACGTCATGCTTCAGAAATGTGGAAAATGGTCCGTTTTCAAATGTTTCATTTTTGAACGTCAGTTCACATTTGTAGGTGGATCATCAGTGTTAGAGCTAAAATTAGCATGTTTAAAGTGATTTTCATGCTTCCAGGGGCTTGGGAAGTTAATTAAATACCATCTGGAGGCATTTAATGTTCGAGCAAAAACGGCTGATTTTCGACAAAAGAGATAACACCCCCCCATTACGTCATGCTTCAGAAATGTGGAAAATGGTCCGTTTTCAAATGTTTCATTTTTGAACGTCAGTTCACATTTGTAGGTGGATCATCAGTGTTAGAGCTAAAATTAGCATGTTTAAAGTGATTTTCATGCTTCCAGGGGCCCAAAACACAAGATTTATGGAATGGTTAAAAGTGCATGAAAATGGCCAATTTACTCACTCTGAGTTCTCAAAAAGGGTTTCTTCACCCCGGGAAGTTAATTAAATACCATTTGGAGGCATTTAATGTTCGAGCAAAAACGGATGATTTTCGACAAAAGAGATAACACCCCCCCATTACGTCATGCTTCAGAAATGTGGAAAATGGTCCGTTTTCAAATGTTTTATTTTTGAACGTCAGTTCACATTTGTAGGTGGATCATCAGTGTTAGAGCTAAAATTAGCATGTTTAAAGTGATTTTCATGCTTCCAGGGGCCCAAAACACAAGATTTATGGAATGGTTAAAAGTGCATGAAAAGTGGCCAATTTACTCACTCTGAGTTCTCAAAAAGGGTTTCTTCACCTCGGGAAGTTAATTAAATACCATTTGGAGGCATTTAATGTTCGAGCAAAAACGGCTGATTTTCGACAAATGAGATAACATCCCCCCCATTACGTCATGCTTCAGAAATGTGGAAAATGGTCCGTTTTCAAATGTTTTATTTTTGAACGTCAGTTCACATTTGTAGGTGGATCATCAGTGTTAGAGCTAAAATTAGCATGTTTAAAGTGATTTTCATGCTTCCAGGGGCCCAAAACACAAGATTTATGGAATGGTTAAAAGTGCATGAAAATGGCCAATTTACTCACTCTGAGTTCTCAAAAAGGGTTTCTTCACCCCGGGAAGTTAATTAAATACCATTTGGAGGCATTTAATGTTCGAGCAAAAACGGCTGATTTTCGACAAAAGAGATAACACCCCCCCATTACGTCATGCTTCAGAAATGTGGAAAATGGTCCGTTTTCAAATGTTTTATTTTTGAACGTCAGTTCACATTTGTAGGTGGATCATCAGTGTTAGAGCTAAAATTAGCATGTTTAAAGTGATTTTCATGCTTCCAGGGGCCCAAAACACAAGATTTATGGAATGGTTAAAAGTGCATGAAAATGGCCAATTTACTCACTCTGAGTTCTCAAAAAGGGTTTCTTCACCCCGGGAAGTTAATTAAATACCATTTGGAGGCATTTAATGTTCGAGCAAAAACGCTGATTTTCGACAAAAGAGATAACACCCCCCTATTACGTCATGCTTCAGAAATGTGGAAAATGGTCCGTTTTCAAATGTTTTATTTTTGAACGTCAGTTCACATTTGTAGGTGGATCATCAGTGTTAGAGCTAAAATTAGCATGTTTAAAGTGATTTTCATGCTTCCAGGGGCCCAAAACACAAGATTTATGGAATGGTTAAAAGTGCATGAAAATGGCCAATTTACTCACTCTGAGTTCTCAAAAAGGGTTTCTTCAACCCGGGAAGTTAATTAAATACCATTTGGAGGCATTTAATGTTCGAGCAAAAACGGCTGATTTTCGACAAAAGAGATAACACCCCCCCATTACGTCATGCTTCAGAAATGTGGAAAATGGTCTGTTTTCAAATGTTTTATTTTTGAACGTCAGTTCACATTTGTAGGTGGATCATCAGTGTTAGAGCTAAAATTAGCATGTTTAAAGTGATTTTCATGCTTCCAGGGGCCCAAAACACAAGATTTATGGAATGGTTAAAAGTGCATGAAAATGGCCAGTTTACTCACTCTGAGTTCTCAAAAAGGGTTTCTTCACCCCGGGAAGTTAATTAAATACCATTTGGAGGCATTTAATGTTCGAGCAAAAACGGCTGATTTTCGACAAAAGAGATAACACCCCCCCATTACGTCATGCTTCAGAAATGTGGAAAATGGTCCGTTTTCAAATGTTTTATTTTTGAACGTAAGTTCACATTTGTAGGTGGATCATCAGTGTTAGAGCTAAAATTAGCATGTTTAAAGTGATTTTCATGCTTCCAGGGGCCCAAAACACAAGATTTATGGAATGGTTAAAAGTGCATGAAAATGGCCAATTTACTCACTCTGAGTTCTCAAAAAGGGTTTCTTCACCCCGGGAAGTTAATTAAATACCATTTGGAGGCATTTAATGTTAGAGCAAAAACGGCTGATTTTCGACAAAAGAGATAACACCCCCCCATTACGTCATGCTTCAGAAATGTGGAAAATGGTCCGTTTTCAAATGTTTTATTTTTGAACGTCAGTTCACATTTGTAGGTGGATCATCAGTGTTAGAGCTAAAATTAGCATGTTTAAAGTGATTTTCATGCTTCCAGGGGCTCGGGAAGTGAAATAAATACCATTTGGAGGATTTTAATGTTCGAGCAAAAACGGCTGATTTTCGACGAAAGAGCTAACACCCCCCCATTACGTCATGCTTCAGAAATGTGGAAAATGGTCCGTTTTCAAATGTTTTATTTTTGAACGTCAGTTCACATTTGTAGGTGGATCATCAGTGTTAGAGCTAAAATGAGCATGTTTAAAGTGATTTTCATGCTTCCAGGGGCTCGGGAAGTTAATTAAATACCATTTGGAGGCATTTAATGTTCGAGCAAAAACGGCTGATTTTCGACAAAAGAGATAACACCCCCCCATTACGTCATGCTTCAGAAATGTGGAAAATGGTCCGTTTTCAAATGTTTTATTTTTGAACGTCAGTTCACATTTGTAGGTGGATCATCAGTGTTAGAGCTAAAATTAGCATGTTTAAAGTCATTTTCATGCTTCCAGGGGCTCGGGAAGTTAATTAAATACCATTTGGAGGCATTTAATGTTCGAGCAAAAACGGCTGATTTTCGACAAAAGAGATAACACCCCCCCATTACGTCATGCTTCAGAAATGTGGAAAATGGTCCGTTTTCAAATGTTTTATTTTTGAACGTCAGTTCACATTTGTAGGTGGATCATCAGTGTTAGAGCTAAAATTAGCATGTTTAAAGTGATTTTCATGCTTCCAGGGGCCCAAAACACATGATTTATGGAATGGTTAAAAGTGCATGAAAATGGCCAATTTACTCACTCTGAGTTCTCAAAAAGGGTTTCTTCACCCCGGGTAGTTAATTAATTACCATTTGGAGGCATTTAATGTTAGTGCAAAAACGGCTGATTTTCGACAAAAGAGATAACACCCCCCCATTACGTCATGCTTCAGAAATGTGGAAAATGGTCCGTTTTCAAATGTTTTATTTTTGAACGTCAGTTCACATTTGTAGGTGGATCATCAGTGTTAGAGCTAAAATTAGCATGTTTAAAGTGATTTTCATGCTTCCAGGGGCTCGGGAAGTGAAATAAATACCATTTGGAGGCATTTAATGTTCGAGCAAAAACGGCTGATTTTCGACAAAAGAGATAACACCCCCCCATTACGTCATGCTTCAGAAATGTGGAAAATGGTCAGTTTTCAAATGTTTTATTTTTGAACGTCAGTTCACATTTGTAGGTGGATCATCAGTGTTAGAGCTAAAATTAGCATGTTTAAAGTGATTTTCATGCTTCCAGGGGCTCGGGAAGTTAATTAAATACCATTTGGAGGCATTTAATGTTCGAGCAAAAACTGCTGATTTTCGACAAAAGAGATAACACCCCCCCATTACGTCATGCTTCAGAAATGTGGAAAATGGTCCGTTTTCAAATGTTTTATTTTTGAACGTCAGTTCACATTTGTAGGTGGATCATCAGTGTTAAAGCTAAAATTAGCATGTTTAAAGTGATTTTCATGCTTCCAGGGGCCCAAAACACAAGATTTATGGAATGGTTAAAAGTGCATGAAAATGGCCAATTTACTCACTCTGAGTTCTCAAAAAGGGTTTCTTCACCCCGGGAAGTTAATTAAATACCATTTGGAGGCATTTAATGTTAGAGCAAAAACGGCTGATTTTCGACAAAAGAGATAACACCCCCCCATTACGTCATGCTTCAGAAATGTGGAAAATGGTCCGTTTTCAAATGTTTTATTTTTGAACGTCAGTTCACATTTGTAGGTGGATCATCAGTGTTAGAGCTAAAATTAGCATGTTTAAAGTGATTTTCATGCTTCCAGGGGCCCAAAACACAAGATTCATGGAATGGTTAAAAGTGCATGAAAATGGCCAATTTACTCACTCTGAGTTCTCAAAAAGGGTTTCTTCACCCCGGGAAGTTAATTAAATACCATTTGGAGGCATTTAATGTTCGTTCAAAAACGGCTGATTTTCGACAAAAGAGATAACACCCCCCCATTACGTCATGCTTCAGAAATGTGGAAAATGGTCCGTTTTCAAATGTTTCATTTTTGAACGTCAGTTCACATTTGTAGGTGGATCATCAGTGTTAGAGCTAAAATTAGCATGTTTAAAGTGATTTTCATGCTTCCAGGGGCTTGGGAAGTTAATTAAATACCATTTGGAGGCATTTAATGTTCGAGCAAAAACGGCTGATTTTCGACAAAAGAGATAACACCCCCCCATTACGCCATGCTTCAGAAATGTGGAAAATGGTCCGTTTTCAAATGTTTTATTTTTGAACGTCAGTTCACATTTGTAGGTGGATCATCAGTGTTAGAGCTAAAATTAGCACGTTTAAAGTGATTTTCATGCTTCCAGGGGCCCAAAACACAAGATTTATGGAATGGTTAAAAGTGCATGAAAATGGCCAATTTACTCACTCTGAGTTCTCAAAAAGGGTTTCTTCACCCCGGGAAGTTAATTAAATACCATTTGGAGGCATTTAATGTTCGAGCAAAAACGGCTGATTTTCGACAAAAGAGATAACACCCCCCTATTACGTCATGCTTCAGAAATGTGGAAAATGGTCCGTTTTCAAATGTTTTATTTTTGAACGTCAGTTCACATTTGTAGGTGGATCATCAGTGTTAGAGCTAAAATTAGCATGTTTAAAGTGATTTTCATGCTTTCAGGGGCCCAAAACACAAGATTTATGGAATGGTTAAAAGTGCATGAAAATGGCCAATTTACTCACTCTGAGTTCTCAAAAAGGGTTTCTTCAACCCGGGAAGTTAATTAAATACCATTTGGAGGCATTTAATGTTCGAGCAAAAACGGCTGATTTTCGACAAAAGAGATAACACCCCCCCATTACGTCATGCTTCAGAAATGTGGAAAATGGTCTGTTTTCAAATGTTTTATTTTTGAACGTCAGTTCACATTTGTAGGTGGATCATCAGTGTTAGAGCTAAAATTAGCATGTTTAAAGTGATTTTCATGCTTCCAGGGGCCCAAAACACAAGATTTATGGAATGGTTTAAAGTGCATGAAAATGGCCAGTTTACTCACTCTGAGTTCTCAAAAAGGGTTTCTTCACCCCGGGAAGTTAATTAAATACCATTTGGAGGCATTTAATGTTCGAGCAAAAACGGCTGATTTTCGACAAAAGAGATAACACCCCCCATTACGTCATGCTTCAGAAATGTGGAAAATGGTCCGTTTTCAAATGTTTTATTTTTGAACGTAAGTTCACATTTGTAGGTGGATCATCAGTGTTAGAGCTAAAATTAGCATGTTTAAAGTGATTTTCATGCTTCCAGGGGCCCAAAACACAAGATTTATGGAATGGTTAAAAGTGCATGAAAATGGCCAATTTACTCACTCTGAGTTCTCAAAAAGGGTTTCTTCACCCCGGGAAGTTAATTAAATACCATTTGGAGGCATTTAATGTTAGAGCAAAAACGGCTGATTTTCGACAAAAGAGATAACACCCCCCCATTACGTCATGCTTCAGAAATGTGGAAAATGGTCCGTTTTCAAATGTTTTATTTTTGAACGTCAGTTCACATTTGTAGGTGGATCATCAGTGTTAGAGCTAAAATTAGCATGTTTAAAGTGATTTTCATGCTTCCAGGGGCTCGGGAAGTGAAATAAATACCATTTGGAGGATTTTAATGTTCGAGCAAAAACGGCTGATTTTCGACGAAAGAGCTAACACCCCCCCATTACGTCATGCTTCAGAAATGTGGAAAATGGTCCGTTTTCAAATGTTTTATTTTTGAACGTCAGTTCACATTTGTAGGTGGATCATCAGTGTTAGAGCTAAAATGAGCATGTTTAAAGTGATTTTCATGCTTCCAGGGGCTCGGGAAGTTAATTAAATACCATTTGGAGGCATTTAATGTTCGAGCAAAAACGACTGATTTTCGACAAAAGAGATAACACCCCCCCATTACGTCATGCTTCAGAAATGTGGAAAATGGTCCGTTTTCAAATGTTTTATTTTTGAACGTCAGTTCACATTTGTAGGTGGATCATCAGTGTTAGAGCTAAAATTAGCATGTTTAAAGTGATTTTCATGCTTCCAGGGGCCCAAAACACAAGATTTATGGAATGGTTAAAAGTGCATGAAAATGGCCAATTTACTCACTCTGAGTTCTCAAAAAGGGTTTCTTCACCCCGGGAAGTTAATTAAATACCATTTGGAGGCATTTAATGTTCGAGCAAAAACGGCTGATTTTCGACAAAAGAGATAACACCCCCCCATTACGTCATGCTTCAGAAATGTGGAAAATGGTCCGTTTTCAAATGTTTTATTTTTGAACGTCAGTTCACATTTGTAGGTGGATCATCAGTGTTAGAGCTAAAATTAGCATGTTTAAAGTGATTTTCATGCTTCCAGGGGCCCAAAACACAAGATTTATGGAATGGTTAAAAGTGCATGAAAATGGCCAATTTACTCACTCTGAGTTCTCAAAAAGGGTTTCTTCCCCCGGGAAGTTAATTAAATACCATTTGGAGGCATTTAATGTTCGAGCAAAAACGGCTGATTTTCGACAAAAGAGATAACACCCCCCCATTACGCCATGCTTCAGAAATGTGGAAAATGGTCCGTTTTCAAATGTTTTATTTTTGAACTTCAGTTCACATTTGTAGGTGGATCATCAGTGTTAGAGCTAAAATTAGCACGTTTAAAGTGATTTTCATGCTTCCAGGGGCCCAAAACACAAGATTTATGGAATGGTTAAAAGTGCATGAAAATGGCCAATTTACTCACTCTGAGTTCTCAAAAAGGGTTTCTTCACCCCGGGAAGTTAATTAAATACCATTTGGAGGCATTTAATGTTCGAGCAAAAACGGCTGATTTTCGACAAAAGAGATAACACCCCCCCATTACGTCATGCTTCAGAAATGTGGAAAATGGTCCGTTTTCAAATGTTTTATTTTTGAACGTCAGTTCACATTTGTAGGTGGATCATCAGTGTTAGAGCTAAAATTAGCATGTTTAAAGTGATTTTCATGCTTCCAGGGGCCCAAAACACAAGATTTATGGAATGGTTAAAAGTGCATGAAAATGGCCAATTTACTCACTCTGAGTTCTCAAAAAGGGTTTCTTCACCCCGGGAAGTTAATTAAATACCATTTGGAGGCATTTAATGTTCGAGCAAAAACGGCTGATTTTCGACAAAAGAGATAACACCCCCCCATTACGTCATGCTTCAGAAATGTGGAAAATGGTCCGTTTTCAAATGTTTTATTTTTGAAAGTCAGTTCACATTTGTAGGTGGATCATCAGTGTTAGAGCTAAAATTAGCATGTTTAAAGTGATTTTCATGCTTCCAGGGGCCCAAAACACAAGATTTATGGAATGGTTAAAAGTGCATGAAAAGTGGCCAATTTACTCACTCTGAGTTCTCAAAAAGGGTTTCTTCACCTCGGGAAGTTAATTAAATACCATTTGGAGGCATTTAATGTTCGAGCAAAAACGGCTGATTTTCGACAAAAGAGATAACACCCCCCCATTACGTCATGCTTCAGAAATGTGGAAAATGGTCCGTTTTCAAATGTTTTATTTTTGAACGTCAGTTCACATTTGTAGGTGGATCATCAGTGTTAGAGCTAAAATTAGCATGTTTAAAGTGATTTTCATGCTTCCAGGGGCTCGGGAAGTTAATTAAATACCATTTGGAGGCATTTAATGTTCGAGCAAAAACGGCTGATTTTCGACAAAAGAGATAACACCCCCCCATTACGTCATGCTTCAGAAATGTGGAAAATGGTCCGTTTTCAAATGTTTTATTTTTGAACGTCAGTTCACATTTGTAGGTGGATCATCAGTGTTAGAGCTAAAATTAGCATGTTTAAAGTGATTTTCATGCTTCCAGGGGCTCGGGAAGTTAATTAAATACCATGTGGAGGCATTTAATGTTCGAGCAAAAACGGCTGATTTTCGACAAAAGAGATAACACCCCCCCATTACGTCATGCTTCAGAAATGTGGAAAATGGTCCGTTTTCAAATGTTTTATTTTTGAACGTCAGTTCACATTTGTAGGTGGATCATCAGTGTTAGAGCTAAAATTAGCATGTTTAAAGTGATTTTCATGCTTCCAGGGGCCCAAAACACAAGATTTATGGAATTGTTAAAAGTGCATGAAAATGGCCAATTTACTCACTCTGAGTTCTCAAAAAGGGTTTCTTCACCCCGGGAAGTTAATTAAATACCATTTGGAGGCATTTAATGTTAGAGCAAAAACGGCTGATTTTCGACAAAAGAGATAACACCCCCCCATTACGTCATGCTTCAGAAATGTGGAAAATGGTCCGTTTTCAAATGTTTTATTTTTGAACGTCAGTTCACATTTGTAGGTGGATCATCAGTGTTAGAGCTAAAATTAGCATGTTTAAAGTGATTTTCATGCTTCCAGGGGCTCGGGAAGTGAAATAAATACCATTTGGAGGCATTTAATGTTCGAGCAAAAACGGCTGATTTTCGACAAAAGAGATAACACCCCCCCATTACGTCATGCTTCAGAAATGTGGAAAATGGTCCGTTTTCAAATGTTTTATTTTTGAACGTCAGTTCACATTTGTAGGTGGATCATCAGTGTTAGAGCTAAAATTAGCATGTTTAAAGTGATTTTCATGCTTCCAGGGGCCCAAAACACAAGATTTATGGAATGGTTAAAAGTGCATGAAAATGGCCAATTTACTCACTCTGAGTTCTCAAAAAGGGTTTCTTCACCCCGGGAAGTTAATTAAATACCATTTGGAGGCATTTAATGTTCGAGCAAAAACGGCTGATTTTCGACAAAAGAGATAACACCCCCCCATTACGTCATGCTTCAGAAATGTGGAAAATGGTCCGTTTTCAAATGTTTTATTTTTGAAAGTCAGTTCACATTTGTAGGTGGATCATCAGTGTTAGAGCTAAAATTAGCATGTTTAAAGTGATTTTCATGCTTCCAGGGGCCCAAAACACAAGATTTATGGAATGGTTAAAAGTGCATGAAAAGTGGCCAATTTACTCACTCTGAGTTCTCAAAAAGGGTTTCTTCACCTCGGGAAGTTAATTAAATACCATTTGGAGGCATTTAATGTTCGAGCAAAAACGGCTGATTTTCGACAAAAGAGATAACACCCCCCCATTACGTCATGCTTCAGAAATGTGGAAAATGGTCCGTTTTCAAATGTTTTATTTTTGAACGTCAGTTCACATTTGTAGGTGGATCATCAGTGTTAGAGCTAAAATTAGCATGTTTAAAGTGATTTTCATGCTTCCAGGGGCCCAAAACACAAGATTTATGGAATGGTTAAAAGTGCATGAAAATGGCCAGTTTACTCACTCTGAGTTCTCAAAAAGGGTTTCTTCACCCCGGGAAGTTAATTAAATACCATTTGGAGGCATTTAATGTTCGAGCAAAAACGGCTGATTTTCGACAAAAGAGATAACACCCCCCCATTACGTCATGCTTCAGAAATGTGGAAAATGGTCCGTTTTCAAATGTTTTATTTTTGAACGTAAGTTCACATTTGTAGGTGGATCATCAGTGTTAGAGCTAAAATTAGCATGTTTAAAGTGATTTTCATGCTTCCAGGGGCCCAAAACACAAGATTTATGGAATGGTTAAAAGTGCATGAAAATGGCCAATTTACTCACTCTGAGTTCTCAAAAAGGGTTTCTTCACCCCGGGAAGTTAATTAAATACCATTTGGAGGCATTTAATGTTAGAGCAAAAACGGCTGATTTTCGACAAAAGAGATAACACCCCCCCATTACGTCATGCTTCAGAAATGTGGAAAATGGTCCGTTTTCAAATGTTTTATTTTTGAACGTCAGTTCACATTTGTAGGTGGATCATCAGTGTTAGAGCTAAAATTAGCATGTTTAAAGTGATTTTCATGCTTCCAGGGGCTCGGGAAGTTAATTAAATACCATTTGGAGGCATTTAATGTTCGAGCAAAAACGGCTGATTTTCGACAAAAGAGATAACACCCCCCCATTACGCCATGCTTCAGAAATGTGGAAAATGGTCCGTTTTCAAATGTTTTATTTTTGAACGTCAGTTCACATTTGTAGGTGGATCATCAGTGTTAGAGCTAAAATTAGCACGTTTAAAGTGATTTTCATGCTTCCAGGGGCCCAAAACACAAGATTTATGGAATGGTTAAAAGTGCATGAAAATGGCCAATTTACTCACTCTGAGTTCTCAAAAAGGGTTTCTTCACCCCGGGAAGTTAATTAAATACCATTTGGAGGCATTTAATGTTCGAGCAAAAACGGCTGATTTTCGACAAAAGAGATAACACCCCCCTATTACGTCATGCTTCAGAAATGTGGAAAATGGTCCGTTTTCAAATGTTTTATTTTTGAACGTCAGTTCACATTTGTAGGTGGATCATCAGTGTTAGAGCTAAAATTAGCATGTTTAAAGTGATTTTCATGCTTTCAGGGGCCCAAAACACAAGATTTATGGAATGGTTAAAAGTGCATGAAAATGGCCAATTTACTCACTCTGAGTTCTCAAAAAGGGTTTCTTCAACCCGGGAAGTTAATTAAATACCATTTGGAGGCATTTAATGTTCGAGCAAAAACGGCTGATTTTCGACAAAAGAGATAACACCCCCCCATTACGTCATGCTTCAGAAATGTGGAAAATGGTCTGTTTTCAAATGTTTTATTTTTGAACGTCAGTTCACATTTGTAGGTGGATCATCAGTGTTAGAGCTAAAATTAGCATGTTTAAAGTGATTTTCATGCTTCCAGGGGCCCAAAACACAAGATTTATGGAATGGTTTAAAGTGCATGAAAATGGCCAGTTTACTCACTCTGAGTTCTCAAAAAGGGTTTCTTCACCCCGGGAAGTTAATTAAATACCATTTGGAGGCATTTAATGTTCGAGCAAAAACGGCTGATTTTCGACAAAAGAGATAACACCCCCCATTACGTCATGCTTCAGAAATGTGGAAAATGGTCCGTTTTCAAATGTTTTATTTTTGAACGTAAGTTCACATTTGTAGGTGGATCATCAGTGTTAGAGCTAAAATTAGCATGTTTAAAGTGATTTTCATGCTTCCAGGGGCCCAAAACACAAGATTTATGGAATGGTTAAAAGTGCATGAAAATGGCCAATTTACTCACTCTGAGTTCTCAAAAAGGGTTTCTTCACCCCGGGAAGTTAATTAAATACCATTTGGAGGCATTTAATGTTAGAGCAAAAACGGCTGATTTTCGACAAAAGAGATAACACCCCCCCATTACGTCATGCTTCAGAAATGTGGAAAATGGTCCGTTTTCAAATGTTTTATTTTTGAACGTCAGTTCACATTTGTAGGTGGATCATCAGTGTTAGAGCTAAAATTAGCATGTTTAAAGTGATTTTCATGCTTCCAGGGGCTCGGGAAGTGAAATAAATACCATTTGGAGGATTTTAATGTTCGAGCAAAAACGGCTGATTTTCGACGAAAGAGCTAACACCCCCCCATTACGTCATGCTTCAGAAATGTGGAAAATGGTCCGTTTTCAAATGTTTTATTTTTGAACGTCAGTTCACATTTGTAGGTGGATCATCAGTGTTAGAGCTAAAATGAGCATGTTTAAAGTGATTTTCATGCTTCCAGGGGCTCGGGAAGTTAATTAAATACCATTTGGAGGCATTTAATGTTCGAGCAAAAACGACTGATTTTCGACAAAAGAGATAACACCCCCCCATTACGTCATGCTTCAGAAATGTGGAAAATGGTCCGTTTTCAAATGTTTTATTTTTGAACGTCAGTTCACATTTGTAGGTGGATCATCAGTGTTAGAGCTAAAATTAGCATGTTTAAAGTGATTTTCATGCTTCCAGGGGCCCAAAACACAAGATTTATGGAATGGTTAAAAGTGCATGAAAATGGCCAATTTACTCACTCTGAGTTCTCAAAAAGGGTTTCTTCACCCCGGGAAGTTAATTAAATACCATTTGGAGGCATTTAATGTTCGAGCAAAAACGGCTGATTTTCGACAAAAGAGATAACACCCCCCCATTACGTCATGCTTCAGAAATGTGGAAAATGGTCCGTTTTCAAATGTTTTATTTTTGAACGTCAGTTCACATTTGTAGGTGGATCATCAGTGTTAGAGCTAAAATTAGCATGTTTAAAGTGATTTTCATGCTTCCAGGGGCCCAAAACACAAGATTTATGGAATGGTTAAAAGTGCATGAAAATGGCCAATTTACTCACTCTGAGTTCTCAAAAAGGGTTTCTTCCCCCGGGAAGTTAATTAAATACCATTTGGAGGCATTTAATGTTCGAGCAAAAACGGCTGATTTTCGACAAAAGAGATAACACCCCCCCATTACGCCATGCTTCAGAAATGTGGAAAATGGTCCGTTTTCAAATGTTTTATTTTTGAACTTCAGTTCACATTTGTAGGTGGATCATCAGTGTTAGAGCTAAAATTAGCACGTTTAAAGTGATTTTCATGCTTCCAGGGGCCCAAAACACAAGATTTATGGAATGGTTAAAAGTGCATGAAAATGGCCAATTTACTCACTCTGAGTTCTCAAAAAGGGTTTCTTCACCCCGGGAAGTTAATTAAATACCATTTGGAGGCATTTAATGTTCGAGCAAAAACGGCTGATTTTCGACAAAAGAGATAACACCCCCCCATTACGTCATGCTTCAGAAATGTGGAAAATGGTCCGTTTTCAAATGTTTTATTTTTGAACGTCAGTTCACATTTGTAGGTGGATCATCAGTGTTAGAGCTAAAATTAGCATGTTTAAAGTGATTTTCATGCTTCCAGGGGCCCAAAACACAAGATTTATGGAATGGTTAAAAGTGCATGAAAATGGCCAATTTACTCACTCTGAGTTCTCAAAAAGGGTTTCTTCACCCCGGGAAGTTAATTAAATACCATTTGGAGGCATTTAATGTTCGAGCAAAAACGGCTGATTTTCGACAAAAGAGATAACACCCCCCCATTACGTCATGCTTCAGAAATGTGGAAAATGGTCCGTTTTCAAATGTTTTATTTTTGAAAGTCAGTTCACATTTGTAGGTGGATCATCAGTGTTAGAGCTAAAATTAGCATGTTTAAAGTGATTTTCATGCTTCCAGGGGCCCAAAACACAAGATTTATGGAATGGTTAAAAGTGCATGAAAAGTGGCCAATTTACTCACTCTGAGTTCTCAAAAAGGGTTTCTTCACCTCGGGAAGTTAATTAAATACCATTTGGAGGCATTTAATGTTCGAGCAAAAACGGCTGATTTTCGACAAAAGAGATAACACCCCCCCATTACGTCATGCTTCAGAAATGTGGAAAATGGTCCGTTTTCAAATGTTTTATTTTTGAACGTCAGTTCACATTTGTAGGTGGATCATCAGTGTTAGAGCTAAAATTAGCATGTTTAAAGTGATTTTCATGCTTCCAGGGGCTCGGGAAGTTAATTAAATACCATTTGGAGGCATTTAATGTTCGAGCAAAAACGGCTGATTTTCGACAAAAGAGATAACACCCCCCCATTACGTCATGCTTCAGAAATGTGGAAAATGGTCCGTTTTCAAATGTTTTATTTTTGAACGTCAGTTCACATTTGTAGGTGGATCATCAGTGTTAGAGCTAAAATTAGCATGTTTAAAGTGATTTTCATGCTTCCAGGGGCTCGGGAAGTTAATTAAATACCATGTGGAGGCATTTAATGTTCGAGCAAAAACGGCTGATTTTCGACAAAAGAGATAACACCCCCCCATTACGTCATGCTTCAGAAATGTGGAAAATGGTCCGTTTTCAAATGTTTTATTTTTGAACGTCAGTTCACATTTGTAGGTGGATCATCAGTGTTAGAGCTAAAATTAGCATGTTTAAAGTGATTTTCATGCTTCCAGGGGCCCAAAACACAAGATTTATGGAATTGTTAAAAGTGCATGAAAATGGCCAATTTACTCACTCTGAGTTCTCAAAAAGGGTTTCTTCACCCCGGGAAGTTAATTAAATACCATTTGGAGGCATTTAATGTTAGAGCAAAAACGGCTGATTTTCGACAAAAGAGATAACACCCCCCCATTACGTCATGCTTCAGAAATGTGGAAAATGGTCCGTTTTCAAATGTTTTATTTTTGAACGTCAGTTCACATTTGTAGGTGGATCATCAGTGTTAGAGCTAAAATTAGCATGTTTAAAGTGATTTTCATGCTTCCAGGGGCTCGGGAAGTGAAATAAATACCATTTGGAGGCATTTAATGTTCGAGCAAAAACGGCTGATTTTCGACAAAAGAGATAACACCCCCCCATTACGTCATGCTTCAGAAATGTGGAAAATGGTCCGTTTTCAAATGTTTTATTTTTGAACGTCAGTTCACATTTGTAGGTGGATCATCAGTGTTAGAGCTAAAATTAGCATGTTTAAAGTGATTTTCATGCTTCCAGGGGCCCAAAACACAAGATTTATGGAATGGTTAAAAGTGCATGAAAATGGCCAATTTACTCACTCTGAGTTCTCAAAAAGGGTTTCTTCACCCCGGGAAGTTAATTAAATACCATTTGGAGGCATTTAATGTTCGAGCAAAAACGGCTGATTTTCGACAAAAGAGATAACACCCCCCCATTACGTCATGCTTCAGAAATGTGGAAAATGGTCCGTTTTCAAATGTTTTATTTTTGAAAGTCAGTTCACATTTGTAGGTGGATCATCAGTGTTAGAGCTAAAATTAGCATGTTTAAAGTGATTTTCATGCTTCCAGGGGCCCAAAACACAAGATTTATGGAATGGTTAAAAGTGCATGAAAAGTGGCCAATTTACTCACTCTGAGTTCTCAAAAAGGGTTTCTTCACCTCGGGAAGTTAATTAAATACCATTTGGAGGCATTTAATGTTCGAGCAAAAACGGCTGATTTTCGACAAAAGAGATAACACCCCCCCATTACGTCATGCTTCAGAAATGTGGAAAATGGTCCGTTTTCAAATGTTTTATTTTTGAACGTCAGTTCACATTTGTAGGTGGATCATCAGTGTTAGAGCTAAAATTAGCATGTTTAAAGTGATTTTCATGCTTCCAGGGGCCCAAAACACAAGATTTATGGAATGGTTAAAAGTGCATGAAAATGGCCAGTTTACTCACTCTGAGTTCTCAAAAAGGGTTTCTTCACCCCGGGAAGTTAATTAAATACCATTTGGAGGCATTTAATGTTCGAGCAAAAACGGCTGATTTTCGACAAAAGAGATAACACCCCCCCATTACGTCATGCTTCAGAAATGTGGAAAATGGTCCGTTTTCAAATGTTTTATTTTTGAACGTAAGTTCACATTTGTAGGTGGATCATCAGTGTTAGAGCTAAAATTAGCATGTTTAAAGTGATTTTCATGCTTCCAGGGGCCCAAAACACAAGATTTATGGAATGGTTAAAAGTGCATGAAAATGGCCAATTTACTCACTCTGAGTTCTCAAAAAGGGTTTCTTCACCCCGGGAAGTTAATTAAATACCATTTGGAGGCATTTAATGTTAGAGCAAAAACGGCTGATTTTCGACAAAAGAGATAACACCCCCCCATTACGTCATGCTTCAGAAATGTGGAAAATGGTCCGTTTTCAAATGTTTTATTTTTGAACGTCAGTTCACATTTGTAGGTGGATCATCAGTGTTAGAGCTAAAATTAGCATGTTTAAAGTGATTTTCATGCTTCCAGGGGCTCGGGAAGTGAAATAAATACCATTTGGAGGATTTTAATGTTCGAGCAAAAACGGCTGATTTTCGACGAAAGAGCTAACACCCCCCCATTACGTCATGCTTCAGAAATGTGGAAAATGGTCCGTTTTCAAATGTTTTATTTTTGAACGTCAGTTCACATTTGTAGGTGGATCATCAGTGTTAGAGCTAAAATGAGCATGTTTAAAGTGATTTTCATGCTTCCAGGGGCTCGGGAAGTTAATTAAATACCATTTGGAGGCATTTAATGTTCGAGCAAAAACGGCTGATTTTCGACAAAAGAGATAACACCCCCCCATTACGTCATGCTTCAGAAATGTGGAAAATGGTCCGTTTTCAAATGTTTTATTTTTGAACGTCAGTTCACATTTGTAGGTGGATCATCAGTGTTAGAGCTAAAATTAGCATGTTTAAAGTCATTTTCATGCTTCCAGGGGCTCGGGAAGTTAATTAAATACCATTTGGAGGCATTTAATGTTCGAGCAAAAACGGCTGATTTTCGACAAAAGAGATAACACCCCCCCATTACGTCATGCTTCAGAAATGTGGAAAATGGTCCGTTTTCAAATGTTTTATTTTTGAACGTCAGTTCACATTTGTAGGTGGATCATCAGTGTTAGAGCTAAAATTAGCATGTTTAAAGTGATTTTCATGCTTCCAGGGGCCCAAAACACATGATTTATGGAATGGTTAAAAGTGCATGAAAATGGCCAATTTACTCACTCTGAGTTCTCAAAAAGGGTTTCTTCACCCCGGGTAGTTAATTAATTACCATTTGGAGGCATTTAATGTTAGTGCAAAAACGGCTGATTTTCGACAAAAGAGATAACACCCCCCCATTACGTCATGCTTCAGAAATGTGGAAAATGGTCCGTTTTCAAATGTTTTATTTTTGAACGTCAGTTCACATTTGTAGGTGGATCATCAGTGTTAGAGCTAAAATTAGCATGTTTAAAGTGATTTTCATGCTTCCAGGGGCTCGGGAAGTGAAATAAATAACATTTGGAGGCATTTAATGTTCGAGCAAAAACGGCTGATTTTCGACAAAAGAGATAACACCCCCCCATTACGTCATGCTTCAGAAATGTGGAAAATGGTCAGTTTTCAAATGTTTTATTTTTGAACGTCAGTTCACATTTGTAGGTGGATCATCAGTGTTAGAGCTAAAATTAGCATGTTTAAAGTGATTTTCATGCTTCCAGGGGCTCGGGAAGTTAATTAAATACCATTTGGAGGCATTTAATGTTCGAGCAAAAACTGCTGATTTTCGACAAAAGAGATAACACCCCCCCATTACGTCATGCTTCAGAAATGTGGAAAATGGTCCGTTTTCAAATGTTTTATTTTTGAACGTCAGTTCACATTTGTAGGTGGATCATCAGTGTTAAAGCTAAAATTAGCATGTTTAAAGTGATTTTCATGCTTCCAGGGGCCCAAAACACAAGATTTATGGAATGGTTAAAAGTGCATGAAAATGGCCAATTTACTCACTCTGAGTTCTCAAAAAGGGTTTCTTCACCCCGGGAAGTTAATTAAATACCATTTGGAGGCATTTAATGTTAGAGCAAAAACGGCTGATTTTCGACAAAAGAGATAACACCCCCCCATTACGTCATGCTTCAGAAATGTGGAAAATGGTCCGTTTTCAAATGTTTTATTTTTGAACGTCAGTTCACATTTGTAGGTGGATCATCAGTGTTAGAGCTAAAATTAGCATGTTTAAAGTGATTTTCATGCTTCCAGGGGCCCAAAACACAAGATTCATGGAATGGTTAAAAGTGCATGAAAATGGCCAATTTACTCACTCTGAGTTCTCAAAAAGGGTTTCTTCACCCCGGGAAGTTAATTAAATACCATTTGGAGGCATTTAATGTTCGTTCAAAAACGGCTGATTTTCGACAAAAGAGATAACACCCCCCCATTACGTCATGCTTCAGAAATGTGGAAAATGGTCCGTTTTCAAATGTTTCATTTTTGAACGTCAGTTCACATTTGTAGGTGGATCATCAGTGTTAGAGCTAAAATTAGCATGTTTAAAGTGATTTTCATGCTTCCAGGGGCTTGGGAAGTTAATTAAATACCATTTGGAGGCATTTAATGTTCGAGCAAAAACGGCTGATTTTCGACAAAAGAGATAACACCCCCCCATTACGCCATGCTTCAGAAATGTGGAAAATGGTCCGTTTTCAAATGTTTTATTTTTGAACGTCAGTTCACATTTGTAGGTGGATCATCAGTGTTAGAGCTAAAATTAGCACGTTTAAAGTGATTTTCATGCTTCCAGGGGCCCAAAACACAAGATTTATGGAAAGGTTAAAAGTGCATGAAAATGGCCAATTTACTCACTCTGAGTTCTCAAAAAGGGTTTCTTCACCCCGGGAAGTTAATTAAATACCATTTGGAGGCATTTAATGTTCGAGCAAAAACGGCTGATTTTCGACAAAAGAGATAACACCCCCCTATTACGTCATGCTTCAGAAATGTGGAAAATGGTCCGTTTTCAAATGTTTTATTTTTGAACGTCAGTTCACATTTGTAGGTGGATCATCAGTGTTAGAGCTAAAATTAGCATGTTTAAAGTGATTTTCATGCTTTCAGGGGCCCAAAACACAAGATTTATGGAATGGTTAAAAGTGCATGAAAATGGCCAATTTACTCACTCTGAGTTCTCAAAAAGGGTTTCTTCAACCCGGGAAGTTAATTAAATACCATTTGGAGGCATTTAATGTTCGAGCAAAAACGGCTGATTTTCGACAAAAGAGATAACACCCCCCCATTACGTCATGCTTCAGAAATGTGGAAAATGGTCTGTTTTCAAATGTTTTATTTTTGAACGTCAGTTCACATTTGTAGGTGGATCATCAGTGTTAGAGCTAAAATTAGCATGTTTAAAGTGATTTTCATGCTTCCAGGGGCCCAAAACACAAGATTTATGGAATGGTTTAAAGTGCATGAAAATGGCCAGTTTACTCACTCTGAGTTCTCAAAAAGGGTTTCTTCACCCCGGGAAGTTAATTAAATACCATTTGGAGGCATTTAATGTTCGAGCAAAAACGGCTGATTTTCGACAAAAGAGATAACACCCCCCATTACGTCATGCTTCAGAAATGTGGAAAATGGTCCGTTTTCAAATGTTTTATTTTTGAACGTAAGTTCACATTTGTAGGTGGATCATCAGTGTTAGAGCTAAAATTAGCATGTTTAAAGTGATTTTCATGCTTCCAGGGGCCCAAAACACAAGATTTATGGAATGGTTAAAAGTGCATGAAAATGGCCAATTTACTCACTCTGAGTTCTCAAAAAGGGTTTCTTCACCCCGGGAAGTTAATTAAATACCATTTGGAGGCATTTAATGTTAGAGCAAAAACGGCTGATTTTCGACAAAAGAGATAACACCCCCCCATTACGTCATGCTTCAGAAATGTGGAAAATGGTCCGTTTTCAAATGTTTTATTTTTGAACGTCAGTTCACATTTGTAGGTGGATCATCAGTGTTAGAGCTAAAATTAGCATGTTTAAAGTGATTTTCATGCTTCCAGGGGCTCGGGAAGTGAAATAAATACCATTTGGAGGATTTTAATGTTCGAGCAAAAACGGCTGATTTTCGACGAAAGAGCTAACACCCCCCCATTACGTCATGCTTCAGAAATGTGGAAAATGGTCCGTTTTCAAATGTTTTATTTTTGAACGTCAGTTCACATTTGTAGGTGGATCATCAGTGTTAGAGCTAAAATGAGCATGTTTAAAGTGATTTTCATGCTTCCAGGGGCTCGGGAAGTTAATTAAATACCATTTGGAGGCATTTAATGTTCGAGCAAAAACGACTGATTTTCGACAAAAGAGATAACACCCCCCCATTACGTCATGCTTCAGAAATGTGGAAAATGGTCCGTTTTCAAATGTTTTATTTTTGAACGTCAGTTCACATTTGTAGGTGGATCATCAGTGTTAGAGCTAAAATTAGCATGTTTAAAGTGATTTTCATGCTTCCAGGGGCCCAAAACACAAGATTTATGGAATGGTTAAAAGTGCATGAAAATGGCCAATTTACTCACTCTGAGTTCTCAAAAAGGGTTTCTTCACCCCGGGAAGTTAATTAAATACCATTTGGAGGCATTTAATGTTCGAGCAAAAACGGCTGATTTTCGACAAAAGAGATAACACCCCCCCATTACGTCATGCTTCAGAAATGTGGAAAATGGTCCGTTTTCAAATGTTTTATTTTTGAACGTCAGTTCACATTTGTAGGTGGATCATCAGTGTTAGAGCTAAAATTAGCATGTTTAAAGTGATTTTCATGCTTCCAGGGGCCCAAAACACAAGATTTATGGAATGGTTAAAAGTGCATGAAAATGGCCAATTTACTCACTCTGAGTTCTCAAAAAGGGTTTCTTCCCCCGGGAAGTTAATTAAATACCATTTGGAGGCATTTAATGTTCGAGCAAAAACGGCTGATTTTCGACAAAAGAGATAACACCCCCCCATTACGCCATGCTTCAGAAATGTGGAAAATGGTCCGTTTTCAAATGTTTTATTTTTGAACTTCAGTTCACATTTGTAGGTGGATCATCAGTGTTAGAGCTAAAATTAGCACGTTTAAAGTGATTTTCATGCTTCCAGGGGCCCAAAACACAAGATTTATGGAATGGTTAAAAGTGCATGAAAATGGCCAATTTACTCACTCTGAGTTCTCAAAAAGGGTTTCTTCACCCCGGGAAGTTAATTAAATACCATTTGGAGGCATTTAATGTTCGAGCAAAAACGGCTGATTTTCGACAAAAGAGATAACACCCCCCCATTACGTCATGCTTCAGAAATGTGGAAAATGGTCCGTTTTCAAATGTTTTATTTTTGAACGTCAGTTCACATTTGTAGGTGGATCATCAGTGTTAGAGCTAAAATTAGCATGTTTAAAGTGATTTTCATGCTTCCAGGGGCCCAAAACACAAGATTTATGGAATGGTTAAAAGTGCATGAAAATGGCCAATTTACTCACTCTGAGTTCTCAAAAAGGGTTTCTTCACCCCGGGAAGTTAATTAAATACCATTTGGAGGCATTTAATGTTCGAGCAAAAACGGCTGATTTTCGACAAAAGAGATAACACCCCCCCATTACGTCATGCTTCAGAAATGTGGAAAATGGTCCGTTTTCAAATGTTTTATTTTTGAAAGTCAGTTCACATTTGTAGGTGGATCATCAGTGTTAGAGCTAAAATTAGCATGTTTAAAGTGATTTTCATGCTTCCAGGGGCCCAAAACACAAGATTTATGGAATGGTTAAAAGTGCATGAAAAGTGGCCAATTTACTCACTCTGAGTTCTCAAAAAGGGTTTCTTCACCTCGGGAAGTTAATTAAATACCATTTGGAGGCATTTAATGTTCGAGCAAAAACGGCTGATTTTCGACAAAAGAGATAACACCCCCCCATTACGTCATGCTTCAGAAATGTGGAAAATGGTCCGTTTTCAAATGTTTTATTTTTGAACGTCAGTTCACATTTGTAGGTGGATCATCAGTGTTAGAGCTAAAATTAGCATGTTTAAAGTGATTTTCATGCTTCCAGGGGCTCGGGAAGTTAATTAAATACCATTTGGAGGCATTTAATGTTCGAGCAAAAACGGCTGATTTTCGACAAAAGAGATAACACCCCCCCATTACGTCATGCTTCAGAAATGTGGAAAATGGTCCGTTTTCAAATGTTTTATTTTTGAACGTCAGTTCACATTTGTAGGTGGATCATCAGTGTTAGAGCTAAAATTAGCATGTTTAAAGTGATTTTCATGCTTCCAGGGGCTCGGGAAGTTAATTAAATACCATGTGGAGGCATTTAATGTTCGAGCAAAAACGGCTGATTTTCGACAAAAGAGATAACACCCCCCCATTACGTCATGCTTCAGAAATGTGGAAAATGGTCCGTTTTCAAATGTTTTATTTTTGAACGTCAGTTCACATTTGTAGGTGGATCATCAGTGTTAGAGCTAAAATTAGCATGTTTAAAGTGATTTTCATGCTTCCAGGGGCCCAAAACACAAGATTTATGGAATTGTTAAAAGTGCATGAAAATGGCCAATTTACTCACTCTGAGTTCTCAAAAAGGGTTTCTTCACCCCGGGAAGTTAATTAAATACCATTTGGAGGCATTTAATGTTAGAGCAAAAACGGCTGATTTTCGACAAAAGAGATAACACCCCCCCATTACGTCATGCTTCAGAAATGTGGAAAATGGTCCGTTTTCAAATGTTTTATTTTTGAACGTCAGTTCACATTTGTAGGTGGATCATCAGTGTTAGAGCTAAAATTAGCATGTTTAAAGTGATTTTCATGCTTCCAGGGGCTCGGGAAGTGAAATAAATACCATTTGGAGGCATTTAATGTTCGAGCAAAAACGGCTGATTTTCGACAAAAGAGATAACACCCCCCCATTACGTCATGCTTCAGAAATGTGGAAAATGGTCCGTTTTCAAATGTTTTATTTTTGAACGTCAGTTCACATTTGTAGGTGGATCATCAGTGTTAGAGCTAAAATTAGCATGTTTAAAGTGATTTTCATGCTTCCAGGGGCCCAAAACACAAGATTTATGGAATGGTTAAAAGTGCATGAAAATGGCCAATTTACTCACTCTGAGTTCTCAAAAAGGGTTTCTTCACCCCGGGAAGTTAATTAAATACCATTTGGAGGCATTTAATGTTCGAGCAAAAACGGCTGATTTTCGACAAAAGAGATAACACCCCCCCATTACGTCATGCTTCAGAAATGTGGAAAATGGTCCGTTTTCAAATGTTTTATTTTTGAAAGTCAGTTCACATTTGTAGGTGGATCATCAGTGTTAGAGCTAAAATTAGCATGTTTAAAGTGATTTTCATGCTTCCAGGGGCCCAAAACACAAGATTTATGGAATGGTTAAAAGTGCATGAAAAGTGGCCAATTTACTCACTCTGAGTTCTCAAAAAGGGTTTCTTCACCTCGGGAAGTTAATTAAATACCATTTGGAGGCATTTAATGTTCGAGCAAAAACGGCTGATTTTCGACAAAAGAGATAACACCCCCCCATTACGTCATGCTTCAGAAATGTGGAAAATGGTCCGTTTTCAAATGTTTTATTTTTGAACGTCAGTTCACATTTGTAGGTGGATCATCAGTGTTAGAGCTAAAATTAGCATGTTTAAAGTGATTTTCATGCTTCCAGGGGCCCAAAACACAAGATTTATGGAATGGTTAAAAGTGCATGAAAATGGCCAGTTTACTCACTCTGAGTTCTCAAAAAGGGTTTCTTCACCCCGGGAAGTTAATTAAATACCATTTGGAGGCATTTAATGTTCGAGCAAAAACGGCTGATTTTCGACAAAAGAGATAACACCCCCCCATTACGTCATGCTTCAGAAATGTGGAAAATGGTCCGTTTTCAAATGTTTTATTTTTGAACGTAAGTTCACATTTGTAGGTGGATCATCAGTGTTAGAGCTAAAATTAGCATGTTTAAAGTGATTTTCATGCTTCCAGGGGCCCAAAACACAAGATTTATGGAATGGTTAAAAGTGCATGAAAATGGCCAATTTACTCACTCTGAGTTCTCAAAAAGGGTTTCTTCACCCCGGGAAGTTAATTAAATACCATTTGGAGGCATTTAATGTTAGAGCAAAAACGGCTGATTTTCGACAAAAGAGATAACACCCCCCCATTACGTCATGCTTCAGAAATGTGGAAAATGGTCCGTTTTCAAATGTTTTATTTTTGAACGTCAGTTCACATTTGTAGGTGGATCATCAGTGTTAGAGCTAAAATTAGCATGTTTAAAGTGATTTTCATGCTTCCAGGGGCTCGGGAAGTGAAATAAATACCATTTGGAGGATTTTAATGTTCGAGCAAAAACGGCTGATTTTCGACGAAAGAGCTAACACCCCCCCATTACGTCATGCTTCAGAAATGTGGAAAATGGTCCGTTTTCAAATGTTTTATTTTTGAACGTCAGTTCACATTTGTAGGTGGATCATCAGTGTTAGAGCTAAAATGAGCATGTTTAAAGTGATTTTCATGCTTCCAGGGGCTCGGGAAGTTAATTAAATACCATTTGGAGGCATTTAATGTTCGAGCAAAAACGGCTGATTTTCGACAAAAGAGATAACACCCCCCCATTACGTCATGCTTCAGAAATGTGGAAAATGGTCCGTTTTCAAATGTTTTATTTTTGAACGTCAGTTCACATTTGTAGGTGGATCATCAGTGTTAGAGCTAAAATTAGCATGTTTAAAGTCATTTTCATGCTTCCAGGGGCTCGGGAAGTTAATTAAATACCATTTGGAGGCATTTAATGTTCGAGCAAAAACGGCTGATTTTCGACAAAAGAGATAACACCCCCCCATTACGTCATGCTTCAGAAATGTGGAAAATGGTCCGTTTTCAAATGTTTTATTTTTGAACGTCAGTTCACATTTGTAGGTGGATCATCAGTGTTAGAGCTAAAATTAGCATGTTTAAAGTGATTTTCATGCTTCCAGGGGCCCAAAACACATGATTTATGGAATGGTTAAAAGTGCATGAAAATGGCCAATTTACTCACTCTGAGTTCTCAAAAAGGGTTTCTTCACCCCGGGTAGTTAATTAATTACCATTTGGAGGCATTTAATGTTAGTGCAAAAACGGCTGATTTTCGACAAAAGAGATAACACCCCCCCATTACGTCATGCTTCAGAAATGTGGAAAATGGTCCGTTTTCAAATGTTTTATTTTTGAACGTCAGTTCACATTTGTAGGTGGATCATCAGTGTTAGAGCTAAAATTAGCATGTTTAAAGTGATTTTCATGCTTCCAGGGGCTCGGGAAGTGAAATAAATAACATTTGGAGGCATTTAATGTTCGAGCAAAAACGGCTGATTTTCGACAAAAGAGATAACACCCCCCCATTACGTCATGCTTCAGAAATGTGGAAAATGGTCAGTTTTCAAATGTTTTATTTTTGAACGTCAGTTCACATTTGTAGGTGGATCATCAGTGTTAGAGCTAAAATTAGCATGTTTAAAGTGATTTTCATGCTTCCAGGGGCTCGGGAAGTTAATTAAATACCATTTGGAGGCATTTAATGTTCGAGCAAAAACTGCTGATTTTCGACAAAAGAGATAACACCCCCCCATTACGTCATGCTTCAGAAATGTGGAAAATGGTCCGTTTTCAAATGTTTTATTTTTGAACGTCAGTTCACATTTGTAGGTGGATCATCAGTGTTAAAGCTAAAATTAGCATGTTTAAAGTGATTTTCATGCTTCCAGGGGCCCAAAACACAAGATTTATGGAATGGTTAAAAGTGCATGAAAATGGCCAATTTACTCACTCTGAGTTCTCAAAAAGGGTTTCTTCACCCCGGGAAGTTAATTAAATACCATTTGGAGGCATTTAATGTTAGAGCAAAAACGGCTGATTTTCGACAAAAGAGATAACACCCCCCCATTACGTCATGCTTCAGAAATGTGGAAAATGGTCCGTTTTCAAATGTTTTATTTTTGAACGTCAGTTCACATTTGTAGGTGGATCATCAGTGTTAGAGCTAAAATTAGCATGTTTAAAGTGATTTTCATGCTTCCAGGGGCCCAAAACACAAGATTCATGGAATGGTTAAAAGTGCATGAAAATGGCCAATTTACTCACTCTGAGTTCTCAAAAAGGGTTTCTTCACCCCGGGAAGTTAATTAAATACCATTTGGAGGCATTTAATGTTCGTTCAAAAACGGCTGATTTTCGACAAAAGAGATAACACCCCCCCATTACGTCATGCTTCAGAAATGTGGAAAATGGTCCGTTTTCAAATGTTTCATTTTTGAACGTCAGTTCACATTTGTAGGTGGATCATCAGTGTTAGAGCTAAAATTAGCATGTTTAAAGTGATTTTCATGCTTCCAGGGGCTTGGGAAGTTAATTAAATACCATTTGGAGGCATTTAATGTTCGAGCAAAAACGGCTGATTTTCGACAAAAGAGATAACACCCCCCCATTACGCCATGCTTCAGAAATGTGGAAAATGGTCCGTTTTCAAATGTTTTATTTTTGAACGTCAGTTCACATTTGTAGGTGGATCATCAGTGTTAGAGCTAAAATTAGCACGTTTAAAGTGATTTTCATGCTTCCAGGGGCCCAAAACACAAGATTTATGGAAAGGTTAAAAGTGCATGAAAATGGCCAATTTACTCACTCTGAGTTCTCAAAAAGGGTTTCTTCACCCCGGGAAGTTAATTAAATACCATTTGGAGGCATTTAATGTTCGAGCAAAAACGGCTGATTTTCGACAAAAGAGATAACACCCCCCTATTACGTCATGCTTCAGAAATGTGGAAAATGGTCCGTTTTCAAATGTTTTATTTTTGAACGTCAGTTCACATTTGTAGGTGGATCATCAGTGTTAGAGCTAAAATTAGCATGTTTAAAGTGATTTTCATGCTTTCAGGGGCCCAAAACACAAGATTTATGGAATGGTTAAAAGTGCATGAAAATGGCCAATTTACTCACTCTGAGTTCTCAAAAAGGGTTTCTTCAACCCGGGAAGTTAATTAAATACCATTTGGAGGCATTTAATGTTCGAGCAAAAACGGCTGATTTTCGACAAAAGAGATAACACCCCCCCATTACGTCATGCTTCAGAAATGTGGAAAATGGTCTGTTTTCAAATGTTTTATTTTTGAACGTCAGTTCACATTTGTAGGTGGATCATCAGTGTTAGAGCTAAAATTAGCATGTTTAAAGTGATTTTCATGCTTCCAGGGGCCCAAAACACAAGATTTATGGAATGGTTTAAAGTGCATGAAAATGGCCAGTTTACTCACTCTGAGTTCTCAAAAAGGGTTTCTTCACCCCGGGAAGTTAATTAAATACCATTTGGAGGCATTTAATGTTCGAGCAAAAACGGCTGATTTTCGACAAAAGAGATAACACCCCCCATTACGTCATGCTTCAGAAATGTGGAAAATGGTCCGTTTTCAAATGTTTTATTTTTGAACGTAAGTTCACATTTGTAGGTGGATCATCAGTGTTAGAGCTAAAATTAGCATGTTTAAAGTGATTTTCATGCTTCCAGGGGCCCAAAACACAAGATTTATGGAATGGTTAAAAGTGCATGAAAATGGCCAATTTACTCACTCTGAGTTCTCAAAAAGGGTTTCTTCACCCCGGGAAGTTAATTAAATACCATTTGGAGGCATTTAATGTTAGAGCAAAAACGGCTGATTTTCGACAAAAGAGATAACACCCCCCCATTACGTCATGCTTCAGAAATGTGGAAAATGGTCCGTTTTCAAATGTTTTATTTTTGAACGTCAGTTCACATTTGTAGGTGGATCATCAGTGTTAGAGCTAAAATTAGCATGTTTAAAGTGATTTTCATGCTTCCAGGGGCTCGGGAAGTGAAATAAATACCATTTGGAGGATTTTAATGTTCGAGCAAAAACGGCTGATTTTCGACGAAAGAGCTAACACCCCCCCATTACGTCATGCTTCAGAAATGTGGAAAATGGTCCGTTTTCAAATGTTTTATTTTTGAACGTCAGTTCACATTTGTAGGTGGATCATCAGTGTTAGAGCTAAAATGAGCATGTTTAAAGTGATTTTCATGCTTCCAGGGGCTCGGGAAGTTAATTAAATACCATTTGGAGGCATTTAATGTTCGAGCAAAAACGACTGATTTTCGACAAAAGAGATAACACCCCCCCATTACGTCATGCTTCAGAAATGTGGAAAATGGTCCGTTTTCAAATGTTTTATTTTTGAACGTCAGTTCACATTTGTAGGTGGATCATCAGTGTTAGAGCTAAAATTAGCATGTTTAAAGTGATTTTCATGCTTCCAGGGGCCCAAAACACAAGATTTATGGAATGGTTAAAAGTGCATGAAAATGGCCAATTTACTCACTCTGAGTTCTCAAAAAGGGTTTCTTCACCCCGGGAAGTTAATTAAATACCATTTGGAGGCATTTAATGTTCGAGCAAAAACGGCTGATTTTCGACAAAAGAGATAACACCCCCCCATTACGTCATGCTTCAGAAATGTGGAAAATGGTCCGTTTTCAAATGTTTTATTTTTGAACGTCAGTTCACATTTGTAGGTGGATCATCAGTGTTAGAGCTAAAATTAGCATGTTTAAAGTGATTTTCATGCTTCCAGGGGCCCAAAACACAAGATTTATGGAATGGTTAAAAGTGCATGAAAATGGCCAATTTACTCACTCTGAGTTCTCAAAAAGGGTTTCTTCCCCCGGGAAGTTAATTAAATACCATTTGGAGGCATTTAATGTTCGAGCAAAAACGGCTGATTTTCGACAAAAGAGATAACACCCCCCCATTACGCCATGCTTCAGAAATGTGGAAAATGGTCCGTTTTCAAATGTTTTATTTTTGAACTTCAGTTCACATTTGTAGGTGGATCATCAGTGTTAGAGCTAAAATTAGCACGTTTAAAGTGATTTTCATGCTTCCAGGGGCCCAAAACACAAGATTTATGGAATGGTTAAAAGTGCATGAAAATGGCCAATTTACTCACTCTGAGTTCTCAAAAAGGGTTTCTTCACCCCGGGAAGTTAATTAAATACCATTTGGAGGCATTTAATGTTCGAGCAAAAACGGCTGATTTTCGACAAAAGAGATAACACCCCCCCATTACGTCATGCTTCAGAAATGTGGAAAATGGTCCGTTTTCAAATGTTTTATTTTTGAACGTCAGTTCACATTTGTAGGTGGATCATCAGTGTTAGAGCTAAAATTAGCATGTTTAAAGTGATTTTCATGCTTCCAGGGGCCCAAAACACAAGATTTATGGAATGGTTAAAAGTGCATGAAAATGGCCAATTTACTCACTCTGAGTTCTCAAAAAGGGTTTCTTCACCCCGGGAAGTTAATTAAATACCATTTGGAGGCATTTAATGTTCGAGCAAAAACGGCTGATTTTCGACAAAAGAGATAACACCCCCCCATTACGTCATGCTTCAGAAATGTGGAAAATGGTCCGTTTTCAAATGTTTTATTTTTGAAAGTCAGTTCACATTTGTAGGTGGATCATCAGTGTTAGAGCTAAAATTAGCATGTTTAAAGTGATTTTCATGCTTCCAGGGGCCCAAAACACAAGATTTATGGAATGGTTAAAAGTGCATGAAAAGTGGCCAATTTACTCACTCTGAGTTCTCAAAAAGGGTTTCTTCACCTCGGGAAGTTAATTAAATACCATTTGGAGGCATTTAATGTTCGAGCAAAAACGGCTGATTTTCGACAAAAGAGATAACACCCCCCCATTACGTCATGCTTCAGAAATGTGGAAAATGGTCCGTTTTCAAATGTTTTATTTTTGAACGTCAGTTCACATTTGTAGGTGGATCATCAGTGTTAGAGCTAAAATTAGCATGTTTAAAGTGATTTTCATGCTTCCAGGGGCTCGGGAAGTTAATTAAATACCATTTGGAGGCATTTAATGTTCGAGCAAAAACGGCTGATTTTCGACAAAAGAGATAACACCCCCCCATTACGTCATGCTTCAGAAATGTGGAAAATGGTCCGTTTTCAAATGTTTTATTTTTGAACGTCAGTTCACATTTGTAGGTGGATCATCAGTGTTAGAGCTAAAATTAGCATGTTTAAAGTGATTTTCATGCTTCCAGGGGCTCGGGAAGTTAATTAAATACCATGTGGAGGCATTTAATGTTCGAGCAAAAACGGCTGATTTTCGACAAAAGAGATAACACCCCCCCATTACGTCATGCTTCAGAAATGTGGAAAATGGTCCGTTTTCAAATGTTTTATTTTTGAACGTCAGTTCACATTTGTAGGTGGATCATCAGTGTTAGAGCTAAAATTAGCATGTTTAAAGTGATTTTCATGCTTCCAGGGGCCCAAAACACAAGATTTATGGAATTGTTAAAAGTGCATGAAAATGGCCAATTTACTCACTCTGAGTTCTCAAAAAGGGTTTCTTCACCCCGGGAAGTTAATTAAATACCATTTGGAGGCATTTAATGTTAGAGCAAAAACGGCTGATTTTCGACAAAAGAGATAACACCCCCCCATTACGTCATGCTTCAGAAATGTGGAAAATGGTCCGTTTTCAAATGTTTTATTTTTGAACGTCAGTTCACATTTGTAGGTGGATCATCAGTGTTAGAGCTAAAATTAGCATGTTTAAAGTGATTTTCATGCTTCCAGGGGCTCGGGAAGTGAAATAAATACCATTTGGAGGCATTTAATGTTCGAGCAAAAACGGCTGATTTTCGACAAAAGAGATAACACCCCCCCATTACGTCATGCTTCAGAAATGTGGAAAATGGTCCGTTTTCAAATGTTTTATTTTTGAACGTCAGTTCACATTTGTAGGTGGATCATCAGTGTTAGAGCTAAAATTAGCATGTTTAAAGTGATTTTCATGCTTCCAGGGGCCCAAAACACAAGATTTATGGAATGGTTAAAAGTGCATGAAAATGGCCAATTTACTCACTCTGAGTTCTCAAAAAGGGTTTCTTCACCCCGGGAAGTTAATTAAATACCATTTGGAGGCATTTAATGTTCGAGCAAAAACGGCTGATTTTCGACAAAAGAGATAACACCCCCCCATTACGTCATGCTTCAGAAATGTGGAAAATGGTCCGTTTTCAAATGTTTTATTTTTGAAAGTCAGTTCACATTTGTAGGTGGATCATCAGTGTTAGAGCTAAAATTAGCATGTTTAAAGTGATTTTCATGCTTCCAGGGGCCCAAAACACAAGATTTATGGAATGGTTAAAAGTGCATGAAAAGTGGCCAATTTACTCACTCTGAGTTCTCAAAAAGGGTTTCTTCACCTCGGGAAGTTAATTAAATACCATTTGGAGGCATTTAATGTTCGAGCAAAAACGGCTGATTTTCGACAAAAGAGATAACACCCCCCCATTACGTCATGCTTCAGAAATGTGGAAAATGGTCCGTTTTCAAATGTTTTATTTTTGAACGTCAGTTCACATTTGTAGGTGGATCATCAGTGTTAGAGCTAAAATTAGCATGTTTAAAGTGATTTTCATGCTTCCAGGGGCTCGGGAAGTTAATTAAATACCATTTGGAGGCATTTAATGTTCGAGCAAAAACGGCTGATTTTCGACAAAAGAGATAACACCCCCCCATTACGTCATGCTTCAGAAATGTGGAAAATGGTCCGTTTTCAAATGTTTTATTTTTGAACGTCAGTTCACATTTGTAGGTGGATCATCAGTGTTAGAGCTAAAATTAGCATGTTTAAAGTGATTTTCATGCTTCCAGGGGCTCGGGAAGTTAATTAAATACCATGTGGAGGCATTTAATGTTCGAGCAAAAACGGCTGATTTTCGACAAAAGAGATAACACCCCCCCATTACGTCATGCTTCAGAAATGTGGAAAATGGTCCGTTTTCAAATGTTTTATTTTTGAACGTCAGTTCACATTTGTAGGTGGATCATCAGTGTTAGAGCTAAAATTAGCATGTTTAAAGTGATTTTCATTCTTCCAGGGGCCCAAAACACAAGATTTATGGAATTGTTAAAAGTGCATGAAAATGGCCAATTTACTCACTCTGAGTTCTCAAAAAGGGTTTCTTCACCCCGGGAAGTTAATTAAATACCATTTGGAGGCATTTAATGTTAGAGCAAAAACGGCTGATTTTCGACAAAAGAGATAACACCCCCCCATTACGTCATGCTTCAGAAATGTGGAAAATGGTCCGTTTTCAAATGTTTTATTTTTGAACGTCAGTTCACATTTGTAGGTGGATCATCAGTGTTAGAGCTAAAATTAGCATGTTTAAAGTGATTTTCATGCTTCCAGGGGCTCGGGAAGTGAAATAAATACCATTTGGAGGCATTTAATGTTCGAGCAAAAACGGCTGATTTTCGACAAAAGAGATAACACCCCCCCCATTACGTCATGCTTCAGAAATGTGGAAAATGGTCCGTTTTCAAATGTTTTATTTTTGAACGTCAGTTCACATTTGTAGGTGGATCATCAGTGTTAGAGCTAAAATTAGCATGTTTAAAGTGATTTTCATGCTTCCAGGGGCCCAAAACACAAGATTTATGGAATGGTTAAAAGTGCATGAAAATGGCCAATTTACTCACTCTGAGTTCTCAAAAAGGGTTTCTTCACCCCGGGAAGTTAATTAAATACCATTTGGAGGCATTTAATGTTCGAGCAAAAACGGCTGATTTTCGACAAAAGAGATAACACCCCCCCATTACGTCATGCTTCAGAAATGTGGAAAATGGTCCGTTTTCAAATGTTTTATTTTTGAAAGTCAGTTCACATTTGTAGGTGGATCATCAGTGTTAGAGCTAAAATTAGCATGTTTAAAGTGATTTTCATGCTTCCAGGGGCCCAAAACACAAGATTTATGGAATGGTTAAAAGTGCATGAAAAGTGGCCAATTTACTCACTCTGAGTTCTCAAAAAGGGTTTCTTCACCTCGGGAAGTTAATTAAATACCATTTGGAGGCATTTAATGTTCGAGCAAAAACGGCTGATTTTCGACAAAAGAGATAACACCCCCCCATTACGTCATGCTTCAGAAATGTGGAAAATGGTCCGTTTTCAAATGTTTTATTTTTGAACGTCAGTTCACATTTGTAGGTGGATCATCAGTGTTAGAGCTAAAATTAGCATGTTTAAAGTGATTTTCATGCTTCCAGGGGCCCAAAACACAAGATTTATGGAATGGTTAAAAGTGCATGAAAATGGCCAGTTTACTCACTCTGAGTTCTCAAAAAGGGTTTCTTCACCCCGGGAAGTTAATTAAATACCATTTGGAGGCATTTAATGTTCGAGCAAAAACGGCTGATTTTCGACAAAAGAGATAACACCCCCCCATTACGTCATGCTTCAGAAATGTGGAAAATGGTCCGTTTTCAAATGTTTTATTTTTGAACGTAAGTTCACATTTGTAGGTGGATCATCAGTGTTAGAGCTAAAATTAGCATGTTTAAAGTGATTTTCATGCTTCCAGGGGCCCAAAACACAAGATTTATGGAATGGTTAAAAGTGCATGAAAATGGCCAATTTACTCACTCTGAGTTCTCAAAAAGGGTTTCTTCACCCCGGGAAGTTAATTAAATACCATTTGGAGGCATTTAATGTTAGAGCAAAAACGGCTGATTTTCGACAAAAGAGATAACACCCCCCCATTACGTCATGCTTCAGAAATGTGGAAAATGGTCCGTTTTCAAATGTTTTATTTTTGAACGTCAGTTCACATTTGTAGGTGGATCATCAGTGTTAGAGCTAAAATTAGCATGTTTAAAGTGATTTTCATGCTTCCAGGGGCTCGGGAAGTGAAATAAATACCATTTGGAGGATTTTAATGTTCGAGCAAAAACGGCTGATTTTCGACGAAAGAGCTAACACCCCCCCATTACGTCATGCTTCAGAAATGTGGAAAATGGTCCGTTTTCAAATGTTTTATTTTTGAACGTCAGTTCACATTTGTAGGTGGATCATCAGTGTTAGAGCTAAAATGAGCATGTTTAAAGTGATTTTCATGCTTCCAGGGGCTCGGGAAGTTAATTAAATACCATTTGGAGGCATTTAATGTTCGAGCAAAAACGGCTGATTTTCGACAAAAGAGATAACACCCCCCCATTACGTCATGCTTCAGAAATGTGGAAAATGGTCCGTTTTCAAATGTTTTATTTTTGAACGTCAGTTCACATTTGTAGGTGGATCATCAGTGTTAGAGCTAAAATTAGCATGTTTAAAGTCATTTTCATGCTTCCAGGGGCTCGGGAAGTTAATTAAATACCATTTGGAGGCATTTAATGTTCGAGCAAAAACGGCTGATTTTCGACAAAAGAGATAACACCCCCCCATTACGTCATGCTTCAGAAATGTGGAAAATGGTCCGTTTTCAAATGTTTTATTTTTGAACGTCAGTTCACATTTGTAGGTGGATCATCAGTGTTAGAGCTAAAATTAGCATGTTTAAAGTGATTTTCATGCTTCCAGGGGCCCAAAACACATGATTTATGGAATGGTTAAAAGTGCATGAAAATGGCCAATTTACTCACTCTGAGTTCTCAAAAAGGGTTTCTTCACCCCGGGTAGTTAATTAATTACCATTTGGAGGCATTTAATGTTAGTGCAAAAACGGCTGATTTTCGACAAAAGAGATAACACCCCCCCATTACGTCATGCTTCAGAAATGTGGAAAATGGTCCGTTTTCAAATGTTTTATTTTTGAACGTCAGTTCACATTTGTAGGTGGATCATCAGTGTTAGAGCTAAAATTAGCATGTTTAAAGTGATTTTCATGCTTCCAGGGGCTCGGGAAGTGAAATAAATAACATTTGGAGGCATTTAATGTTCGAGCAAAAACGGCTGATTTTCGACAAAAGAGATAACACCCCCCCATTACGTCATGCTTCAGAAATGTGGAAAATGGTCAGTTTTCAAATGTTTTATTTTTGAACGTCAGTTCACATTTGTAGGTGGATCATCAGTGTTAGAGCTAAAATTAGCATGTTTAAAGTGATTTTCATGCTTCCAGGGGCTCGGGAAGTTAATTAAATACCATTTGGAGGCATTTAATGTTCGAGCAAAAACTGCTGATTTTCGACAAAAGAGATAACACCCCCCCATTACGTCATGCTTCAGAAATGTGGAAAATGGTCCGTTTTCAAATGTTTTATTTTTGAACGTCAGTTCACATTTGTAGGTGGATCATCAGTGTTAAAGCTAAAATTAGCATGTTTAAAGTGATTTTCATGCTTCCAGGGGCCCAAAACACAAGATTTATGGAATGGTTAAAAGTGCATGAAAATGGCCAATTTACTCACTCTGAGTTCTCAAAAAGGGTTTCTTCACCCCGGGAAGTTAATTAAATACCATTTGGAGGCATTTAATGTTAGAGCAAAAACGGCTGATTTTCGACAAAAGAGATAACACCCCCCCATTACGTCATGCTTCAGAAATGTGGAAAATGGTCCGTTTTCAAATGTTTTATTTTTGAACGTCAGTTCACATTTGTAGGTGGATCATCAGTGTTAGAGCTAAAATTAGCATGTTTAAAGTGATTTTCATGCTTCCAGGGGCCCAAAACACAAGATTCATGGAATGGTTAAAAGTGCATGAAAATGGCCAATTTACTCACTCTGAGTTCTCAAAAAGGGTTTCTTCACCCCGGGAAGTTAATTAAATACCATTTGGAGGCATTTAATGTTCGTTCAAAAACAGCTGATTTTCGACAAAAGAGATAACACCCCCCCATTACGTCATGCTTCAGAAATGTGGAAAATGGTCCGTTTTCAAATGTTTCATTTTTGAACGTCAGTTCACATTTGTAGGTGGATCATCAGTGTTAGAGCTAAAATTAGCATGTTTAAAGTGATTTTCATGCTTCCAGGGGCTTGGGAAGTTAATTAAATACCATTTGGAGGCATTTAATGTTCGAGCAAAAACGGCTGATTTTCGACAAAAGAGATAACACCCCCCCATTACGCCATGCTTCAGAAATGTGGAAAATGGTCCGTTTTCAAATGTTTTATTTTTGAACGTCAGTTCACATTTGTAGGTGGATCATCAGTGTTAGAGCTAAAATTAGCACGTTTAAAGTGATTTTCATGCTTCCAGGGGCCCAAAACACAAGATTTATGGAATGGTTAAAAGTGCATGAAAATGGCCAATTTACTCACTCTGAGTTCTCAAAAAGGGTTTCTTCACCCCGGGAAGTTAATTAAATACCATTTGGAGGCATTTAATGTTCGAGCAAAAACGGCTGATTTTCGACAAAAGAGATAACACCCCCCTATTACGTCATGCTTCAGAAATGTGGAAAATGGTCCGTTTTCAAATGTTTTATTTTTGAACGTCAGTTCACATTTGTAGGTGGATCATCAGTGTTAGAGCTAAAATTAGCATGTTTAAAGTGATTTTCATGCTTTCAGGGGCCCAAAACACAAGATTTATGGAATGGTTAAAAGTGCATGAAAATGGCCAATTTACTCACTCTGAGTTCTCAAAAAGGGTTTCTTCAACCCGGGAAGTTAATTAAATACCATTTGGAGGCATTTAATGTTCGAGCAAAAACGGCTGATTTTCGACAAAAGAGATAACACCCCCCCATTACGTCATGCTTCAGAAATGTGGAAAATGGTCTGTTTTCAAATGTTTTATTTTTGAACGTCAGTTCACATTTGTAGGTGGATCATCAGTGTTAGAGCTAAAATTAGCATGTTTAAAGTGATTTTCATGCTTCCAGGGGCCCAAAACACAAGATTTATGGAATGGTTTAAAGTGCATGAAAATGGCCAGTTTACTCACTCTGAGTTCTCAAAAAGGGTTTCTTCACCCCGGGAAGTTAATTAAATACCATTTGGAGGCATTTAATGTTCGAGCAAAAACGGCTGATTTTCGACAAAAGAGATAACACCCCCCATTACGTCATGCTTCAGAAATGTGGAAAATGGTCCGTTTTCAAATGTTTTATTTTTGAACGTAAGTTCACATTTGTAGGTGGATCATCAGTGTTAGAGCTAAAATTAGCATGTTTAAAGTGATTTTCATGCTTCCAGGGGCCCAAAACACAAGATTTATGGAATGGTTAAAAGTGCATGAAAATGGCCAATTTACTCACTCTGAGTTCTCAAAAAGGGTTTCTTCACCCCGGGAAGTTAATTAAATACCATTTGGAGGCATTTAATGTTAGAGCAAAAACGGCTGATTTTCGACAAAAGAGATAACACCCCCCCATTACGTCATGCTTCAGAAATGTGGAAAATGGTCCGTTTTCAAATGTTTTATTTTTGAACGTCAGTTCACATTTGTAGGTGGATCATCAGTGTTAGAGCTAAAATTAGCATGTTTAAAGTGATTTTCATGCTTCCAGGGGCTCGGGAAGTGAAATAAATACCATTTGGAGGATTTTAATGTTCGAGCAAAAACGGCTGATTTTCGACGAAAGAGCTAACACCCCCCCATTACGTCATGCTTCAGAAATGTGGAAAATGGTCCGTTTTCAAATGTTTTATTTTTGAACGTCAGTTCACATTTGTAGGTGGATCATCAGTGTTAGAGCTAAAATGAGCATGTTTAAAGTGATTTTCATGCTTCCAGGGGCTCGGGAAGTTAATTAAATACCATTTGGAGGCATTTAATGTTCGAGCAAAAACGACTGATTTTCGACAAAAGAGATAACACCCCCCCATTACGTCATGCTTCAGAAATGTGGAAAATGGTCCGTTTTCAAATGTTTTATTTTTGAACGTCAGTTCACATTTGTAGGTGGATCATCAGTGTTAGAGCTAAAATTAGCATGTTTAAAGTGATTTTCATGCTTCCAGGGGCCCAAAACACAAGATTTATGGAATGGTTAAAAGTGCATGAAAATGGCCAATTTACTCACTCTGAGTTCTCAAAAAGGGTTTCTTCACCCCGGGAAGTTAATTAAATACCATTTGGAGGCATTTAATGTTCGAGCAAAAACGGCTGATTTTCGACAAAAGAGATAACACCCCCCCATTACGTCATGCTTCAGAAATGTGGAAAATGGTCCGTTTTCAAATGTTTTATTTTTGAACGTCAGTTCACATTTGTAGGTGGATCATCAGTGTTAGAGCTAAAATTAGCATGTTTAAAGTGATTTTCATGCTTCCAGGGGCCCAAAACACAAGATTTATGGAATGGTTAAAAGTGCATGAAAATGGCCAATTTACTCACTCTGAGTTCTCAAAAAGGGTTTCTTCCCCCGGGAAGTTAATTAAATACCATTTGGAGGCATTTAATGTTCGAGCAAAAACGGCTGATTTTCGACAAAAGAGATAACACCCCCCCATTACGCCATGCTTCAGAAATGTGGAAAATGGTCCGTTTTCAAATGTTTTATTTTTGAACTTCAGTTCACATTTGTAGGTGGATCATCAGTGTTAGAGCTAAAATTAGCACGTTTAAAGTGATTTTCATGCTTCCAGGGGCCCAAAACACAAGATTTATGGAATGGTTAAAAGTGCATGAAAATGGCCAATTTACTCACTCTGAGTTCTCAAAAAGGGTTTCTTCACCCCGGGAAGTTAATTAAATACCATTTGGAGGCATTTAATGTTCGAGCAAAAACGGCTGATTTTCGACAAAAGAGATAACACCCCCCCATTACGTCATGCTTCAGAAATGTGGAAAATGGTCCGTTTTCAAATGTTTTATTTTTGAACGTCAGTTCACATTTGTAGGTGGATCATCAGTGTTAGAGCTAAAATTAGCATGTTTAAAGTGATTTTCATGCTTCCAGGGGCCCAAAACACAAGATTTATGGAATGGTTAAAAGTGCATGAAAATGGCCAATTTACTCACTCTGAGTTCTCAAAAAGGGTTTCTTCACCCCGGGAAGTTAATTAAATACCATTTGGAGGCATTTAATGTTCGAGCAAAAACGGCTGATTTTCGACAAAAGAGATAACACCCCCCCATTACGTCATGCTTCAGAAATGTGGAAAATGGTCCGTTTTCAAATGTTTTATTTTTGAAAGTCAGTTCACATTTGTAGGTGGATCATCAGTGTTAGAGCTAAAATTAGCATGTTTAAAGTGATTTTCATGCTTCCAGGGGCCCAAAACACAAGATTTATGGAATGGTTAAAAGTGCATGAAAAGTGGCCAATTTACTCACTCTGAGTTCTCAAAAAGGGTTTCTTCACCTCGGGAAGTTAATTAAATACCATTTGGAGGCATTTAATGTTCGAGCAAAAACGGCTGATTTTCGACAAAAGAGATAACACCCCCCCATTACGTCATGCTTCAGAAATGTGGAAAATGGTCCGTTTTCAAATGTTTTATTTTTGAACGTCAGTTCACATTTGTAGGTGGATCATCAGTGTTAGAGCTAAAATTAGCATGTTTAAAGTGATTTTCATGCTTCCAGGGGCTCGGGAAGTTAATTAAATACCATTTGGAGGCATTTAATGTTCGAGCAAAAACGGCTGATTTTCGACAAAAGAGATAACACCCCCCATTACGTCATGCTTCAGAAATGTGGAAAATGGTCCGTTTTCAAATGTTTTATTTTTGAACGTCAGTTCACATTTGTAGGTGGATCATCAGTGTTAGAGCTAAAATTAGCATGTTTAAAGTGATTTTCATGCTTCCAGGGGCTCGGGAAGTTAATTAAATACCATGTGGAGGCATTTAATGTTCGAGCAAAAACGGCTGATTTTCGACAAAAGAGATAACACCCCCCCATTACGTCATGCTTCAGAAATGTGGAAAATGGTCCGTTTTCAAATGTTTTATTTTTGAACGTCAGTTCACATTTGTAGGTGGATCATCAGTGTTAGAGCTAAAATTAGCATGTTTAAAGTGATTTTCATGCTTCCAGGGGCCCAAAACACAAGATTTATGGAATTGTTAAAAGTGCATGAAAATGGCCAATTTACTCACTCTGAGTTCTCAAAAAGGGTTTCTTCACCCCGGGAAGTTAATTAAATACCATTTGGAGGCATTTAATGTTAGAGCAAAAACGGCTGATTTTCGACAAAAGAGATAACACCCCCCCATTACGTCATGCTTCAGAAATGTGGAAAATGGTCCGTTTTCAAATGTTTTATTTTTGAACGTCAGTTCACATTTGTAGGTGGATCATCAGTGTTAGAGCTAAAATTAGCATGTTTAAAGTGATTTTCATGCTTCCAGGGGCTCGGGAAGTGAAATAAATACCATTTGGAGGCATTTAATGTTCGAGCAAAAACGGCTGATTTTCGACAAAAGAGATAACACCCCCCCATTACGTCATGCTTCAGAAATGTGGAAAATGGTCCGTTTTCAAATGTTTTATTTTTGAACGTCAGTTCACATTTGTAGGTGGATCATCAGTGTTAGAGCTAAAATTAGCATGTTTAAAGTGATTTTCATGCTTCCAGGGGCCCAAAACACAAGATTTATGGAATGGTTAAAAGTGCATGAAAATGGCCAATTTACTCACTCTGAGTTCTCAAAAAGGGTTTCTTCACCCCGGGAAGTTAATTAAATACCATTTGGAGGCATTTAATGTTCGAGCAAAAACGGCTGATTTTCGACAAAAGAGATAACACCCCCCCATTACGTCATGCTTCAGAAATGTGGAAAATGGTCCGTTTTCAAATGTTTTATTTTTTAAAGTCAGTTCACATTTGTAGGTGGATCATCAGTGTTAGAGCTAAAATTAGCATGTTTAAAGTGATTTTCATGCTTCCAGGGGCCCAAAACACAAGATTTATGGAATGGTTAAAAGTGCATGAAAAGTGGCCAATTTACTCACTCTGAGTTCTCAAAAAGGGTTTCTTCACCTCGGGAAGTTAATTAAATACCATTTGGAGGCATTTAATGTTCGAGCAAAAACGGCTGATTTTCGACAAAAGAGATAACACCCCCCCATTACGTCATGCTTCAGAAATGTGGAAAATGGTCCGTTTTCAAATGTTTTATTTTTGAACGTCAGTTCACATTTGTAGGTGGATCATCAGTGTTAGAGCTAAAATTAGCATGTTTAAAGTGATTTTCATGCTTCCAGGGGCTCGGGAAGTTAATTAAATACCATTTGGAGGCATTTAATGTTCGAGCAAAAACTGCTGATTTTCGACAAAAGAGATAACACCCCCCCATTACGTCATGCTTCAGAAATGTGGAAAATGGTCCGTTTTCAAATGTTTTATTTTTGAACGTCAGTTCACATTTGTAGGTGGATCATCAGTGTTAAAGCTAAAATTAGCATGTTTAAAGTGATTTTCATGCTTCCAGGGGCCCAAAACACAAGATTTATGGAATGGTTAAAAGTGCATGAAAATGGCCAATTTACTCACTCTGAGTTCTCAAAAAGGGTTTCTTCACCCCGGGAAGTTAATTAAATACCATTTGGAGGCATTTAATGTTAGAGCAAAAACGGCTGATTTTCGACAAAAGAGATAACACCCCCCCATTACGTCATGCTTCAGAAATGTGGAAAATGGTCCGTTTTCAAATGTTTTATTTTTGAACGTCAGTTCACATTTGTAGGTGGATCATCAGTGTTAGAGCTAAAATTAGCATGTTTAAAGTGATTTTCATGCTTCCAGGGGCCCAAAACACAAGATTCATGGAATGGTTAAAAGTGCATGAAAATGGCCAATTTACTCACTCTGAGTTCTCAAAAAGGGTTTCTTCACCCCGGGAAGTTAATTAAATACCATTTGGAGGCATTTAATGTTCGTTCAAAAACGGCTGATTTTCGACAAAAGAGATAACACCCCCCCATTACGTCATGCTTCAGAAATGTGGAAAATGGTCCGTTTTCAAATGTTTCATTTTTGAACGTCAGTTCACATTTGTAGGTGGATCATCAGTGTTAGAGCTAAAATTAGCATGTTTAAAGTGATTTTCATGCTTCCAGGGGCTTGGGAAGTTAATTAAATACCATTTGGAGGCATTTAATGTTCGAGCAAAAACGGCTGATTTTCGACAAAAGAGATAACACCCCCCCATTACGCCATGCTTCAGAAATGTGGAAAATGGTCCGTTTTCAAATGTTTTATTTTTGAACGTCAGTTCACATTTGTAGGTGGATCATCAGTGTTAGAGCTAAAATTAGCACGTTTAAAGTGATTTTCATGCTTCCAGGGGCCCAAAACACAAGATTTATGGAATGGTTAAAAGTGCATGAAAATGGCCAATTTACTCACTCTGAGTTCTCAAAAAGGGTTTCTTCACCCCGGGAAGTTAATTAAATACCATTTGGAGGCATTTAATGTTCGAGCAAAAACGGCTGATTTTCGACAAAAGAGATAACACCCCCCTATTACGTCATGCTTCAGAAATGTGGAAAATGGTCCGTTTTCAAATGTTTTATTTTTGAACGTCAGTTCACATTTGTAGGTGGATCATCAGTGTTAGAGCTAAAATTAGCATGTTTAAAGTGATTTTCATGCTTCCAGGGGCCCAAAACACAAGATTTATGGAATGGTTAAAAGTGCATGAAAATGGCCAATTTACTCACTCTGAGTTCTCAAAAAGGGTTTCTTCAACCCGGGAAGTTAATTAAATACCATTTGGAGGCATTTAATGTTCGAGCAAAAACGGCTGATTTTCGACAAAAGAGATAACACCCCCCCATTACGTCATGCTTCAGAAATGTGGAAAATGGTCTGTTTTCAAATGTTTTATTTTTGAACGTCAGTTCACATTTGTAGGTGGATCATCAGTGTTAGAGCTAAAATTAGCATGTTTAAAGTGATTTTCATGCTTCCAGGGGCCCAAAACACAAGATTTATGGAATGGTTAAAAGTGCATGAAAATGGCCAGTTTACTCACTCTGAGTTCTCAAAAAGGGTTTCTTCACCCCGGGAAGTTAATTAAATACCATTTAGAGGCATTTAATGTTCGAGCAAAAACGGCTGATTTTCGACAAAAGAGATAACACCCCCCATTACGTCATGCTTCAGAAATGTGGAAAATGGTCCGTTTTCAAATGTTTTATTTTTGAACGTAAGTTCACATTTGTAGGTGGATCATCAGTGTTAGAGCTAAAATTAGCATGTTTAAAGTGATTTTCATGCTTCCAGGGGCCCAAAACACAAGATTTATGGAATGGTTAAAAGTGCATGAAAATGGCCAATTTACTCACTCTGAGTTCTCAAAAAGGGTTTCTTCACCCCGGGAAGTTAATTAAATACCATTTGGAGGCATTTAATGTTAGAGCAAAAACGGCTGATTTTCGACAAAAGAGATAACACCCCCCCCATTACGTCATGCTTCAGAAATGTGGAAAATGGTCCGTTTTCAAATGTTTTATTTTTGAACGTCAGTTCACATTTGTAGGTGGATCATCAGTGTTAGAGCTAAAATTAGCATGTTTAAAGTGATTTTCATGCTTCCAGGGGCTCGGGAAGTGAAATAAATACCATTTGGAGGATTTTAATGTTCGAGCAAAAACGGCTGATTTTCGACGAAAGAGCTAACACCCCCCCATTACGTCATGCTTCAGAAATGTGGAAAATGGTCCGTTTTCAAATGTTTTATTTTTGAACGTCAGTTCACATTTGTAGGTGGATCATCAGTGTTAGAGCTAAAATGAGCATGTTTAAAGTGATTTTCATGCTTCCAGGGGCTCGGGAAGTTAATTAAATACCATTTGGAGGCATTTAATGTTCGAGCAAAAACGGCTGATTTTCGACAAAAGAGATAACACCCCCCCATTACGTCATGCTTCAGAAATGTGGAAAATGGTCCGTTTTCAAATGTTTTATTTTTGAACGTCAGTTCACATTTGTAGGTGGATCATCAGTGTTAGAGCTAAAATTAGCATGTTTAAAGTGATTTTCATGCTTCCAGGGGCCCAAAACACAAGATTTATGGAATGGTTAAAAGTGCATGAAAATGGCCAATTTACTCACTCTGAGTTCTCAAAAAGGGTTTCTTCACCCCGGGAAGTTAATTAAATACCATTTGGAGGCATTTAATGTTCGAGCAAAAACGGCTGATTTTCGACAAAAGAGATAACACCCCCCCATTACGTCATGCTTCAGAAATGTGGAAAATGGTCCGTTTTCAAATGTTTTATTTTTGAACGTCAGTTCACATTTGTAGGTGGATCATCAGTGTTAGAGCTAAAATTAGCATGTTTAAAGTGATTTTCATGCTTCCAGGGGCCCAAAACACAAGATTTATGGAATGGTTAAAAGTGCATGAAAATGGCCAATTTACTCACTCTGAGTTCTCAAAAAGGGTTTCTTCCCCCGGGAAGTTAATTAAATACCATTTGGAGGCATTTAATGTTCGAGCAAAAACGGCTGATTTTCGACAAACGAGATAACACCCCCCCATTACGTCATGCTTCAGAAATGTGGAAAATGGTCCGTTTTCAAATGTTTTATTTTTGAACGTCAGTTCACATTTGTAGGTGGATCATCAGTGTTAGAGCTAAAATTAGCATGTTTAAAGTGATTTTCATGCTTCCAGGGGCTCGGGAAGTTAATTAAATACCATTTGGAGGCATTTAATGTTCGAGCAAAAACGGCTGATTTTCGACAAAAGAGATAACACCCCCCCATTACGTCATGCTTCAGAAATGTGGAAAATGGTCCGTTTTCAAATGTTTTATTTTTGAACGTCAGTTCACATTTGTAGGTGGATCATCAGTGTTAGAGCTAAAATTAGCATGTTTAAAGTGATTTTCATGCTTCCAGGGGCTCGGGAAGTTAATTAAATACCATTTGGAGGCATTTAATGTTCGAGCAAAAACGGCTGATTTTCGACAAAAGAGATAACACCCCCCCATTACGTCATGCTTCAGAAATGTGGAAAATGGTCCGTTTTCAAATGTTTTATTTTTGAACGTCAGTTCACATTTGTAGGTGGATCATCAGTGTTAGAGCTAAAATTAGCATGTTTAAAGTGATTTTCATGCTTCCAGGGGCCCAAAACACAAGATTTATGGAATTGTTAAAAGTGCATGAAAATGGCCAATTTACTCACTCTGAGTTCTCAAAAAGGGTTTCTTCACCCCGGGAAGTTAATTAAATACCATTTGGAGGCATTTAATGTTAGAGCAAAAACGGCTGATTTTCGACAAAAGAGATAACACCCCCCCATTACGTCATGCTTCAGAAATGTGGAAAATGGTCCGTTTTCAAATGTTTTATTTTTGAACGTCAGTTCACATTTGTAGGTGGATCATCAGTGTTAGAGCTAAAATTAGCATGTTTAAAGTGACTTTCATGCTTCCAGGGGCTCGGGAAGTTAATTAAATACCATTTGGAGGCATTTAATGTTCGAGCAAAAACGGCTGATTTTCGACAAAAGAGATAACACCCCCCCATTACGTCATGCTTCAGAAATGTGGAAAATGGTCCGTTTTCAAATGTTTTATTTTTGAACGTCAGTTCACATTTGTAGGTGGATCATCAGTGTTAGAGCTAAAATTAGCATGTTTAAAGTGACTTTCATGCTTCCAGGGGCTCGGGAAGTTAATTAAATACCATTTGGAGGCATTTAATGTTCGAGCAAAAACGGCTGATTTTCGACAAAAGAGATAACACCCCCCCATTACGTCATGCTTCAGAAATGTGGAAAATGGTCCGTTTTCAAATGTTTTATTTTTGAACGTCAGTTCACATTTGTAGGTGGATCATCAGTGTTAGAGCTAAAATTAGCATGTTTAAAGTGATTTTCATGCTTCCAGGGGCCCAAAACACAAGATTTATGGAATGGTTAAAAGTGCATGAAAATGGCCAATTTACTCACTCTGAGTTCTCAAAAAGGGTTTCTTCACCCCGGGAAGTTAATTAAATACCATTTGGAGGCATTTAATGTTCGTTCAAAAACGGCTGATTTTCGACAAAAGAGATAACACCCCCCCATTACGTCATGCTTCAGAAATGTGGAAAATGGTCCGTTTTCAAATGTTTCATTTTTGAACGTCAGTTCACATTTGTAGGTGGATCATCAGTGTTAGAGCTAAAATTAGCATGTTTAAAGTGATTTTCATGCTTCCAGGGGCTTGGGAAGTTAATTAAATACCATTTGGAGGCATTTAATGTTCGAGCAAAAACGGCTGATTTTCGACAAAAGAGATAACACCCCCCCATTACGCCATGCTTCAGAAATGTGGAAAATGGTCTGTTTTCAAATGTTTTATTTTTGAACTTCAGTTCACATTTGTAGGTGGATCATCAGTGTTAGAGCTAAAATTAGCACGTTTAAAGTGATTTTCATGCTTCCAGGGGCCCAAAACACAAGATTTATGGAATGGTTAAAAGTGCATGAAAATGGCCAATTTACTCACTCTAAGTTCTCAAAAAGGGTTTCTTCACCCCGGGAAGTTAATTAAATACCATTTGGAGGCATTTAATGTTCGAGCAAAAACGGCTGATTTTCGACAAAAGAGATAACACCCCCCCATTACGTCATGCTTCAGAAATGTGGAAAATGGTCCGTTTTCAAATGTTTTATTTTTGAACGTCAGTTCACATTTGTAGGTGGATCATCAGTGTTAGAGCTAAAATTAGCATGTTTAAAGTGATTTTCATGCTTCCAGGGGCCCAAAACACAAGATTTATGGAATGGTTAAAAGTGCATGAAAATGGCCAATTTACTCACTCTGAGTTCTCAAAAAGGGTTTCTTCACCCCGGGAAGTTAATTAAATACCATTTGGAGGCATTTAATGTTCGAGCAAAAACGGCTGATTTTCGACAAAAGAGATAACACCCCCCCATTACGTCATGCTTCAGAAATGTGGAAAATGGTCCGTTTTCAAATGTTTTATTTTTGAAAGTCAGTTCACATTTGTAGGTGGATCATCAGTGTTAGAGCTAAAATTAGCATGTTTAAAGTGATTTTCATGCTTCCAGGGGCTCGGGAAGTTAATTAAATACCATTTGGAGGCATTTAATGTTCGAGCAAAAACGGCTGATTTTCGACAAAAGAGATAACACCCCCCCATTACGTCATGCTTCAGAAATGTGGAAAATGGTCCGTTTTCAAATGTTTTATTTTTGAACGTCAGTTCACATTTGTAGGTGGATCATCAGTGTTAGAGCTAAAATTAGCATGTTTAAAGTGATTTTCATGCTTCCAGGGCCTCGGGAAGTTAATTAAATACCATGTGGAGGCATTTAATGTTCGAGCAAAAACGGCTGATTTTCGACAAAAGAGATAACACCCCCCCATTACGTCATGCTTCAGAAATGTGGAAAATGGTCCGTTTTCAAATGTTTTATTTTTGAACGTCAGTTCACATTTGTAGGTGGATCATCAGTGTTAGAGCTAAAATTAGCATGTTTAAAGTGATTTTCATGCTTCCAGGGGCCCAAAACACAAGATTTATGGAATTGTTAAAAGTGCATGAAAATGGCCAATTTACTCACTCTGAGTTCTCAAAAAGGGTTTCTTCACCCCGGGAAGTTAATTAAATACCATTTGGAGGCATTTAATGTTAGAGCAAAAACGGCTGATTTTCGACAAAAGAGATAACACCCCCCCATTACGTCATGCTTCAGAAATGTGGAAAATGGTCCGTTTTCAAATGTTTTATTTTTGAACGTCAGTTCACATTTGTAGGTGGATCATCAGTGTTAGAGCTAAAATTAGCATGTTTAAAGTGATTTTCATGCTTCCAGGGGCTCGGGAAGTGAAATAAATACCATTTGGAGGCATTTAATGTTCGAGCAAAAACGGCTGATTTTCGACAAAAGAGATAACACCCCCCATTACGTCATGCTTCAGAAATGTGGAAAATGGTCCGTTTTCAAATGTTTTATTTTTGAACGTCAGTTCACATTTGTAGGTGGATCATCAGTGTTAGAGCTAAAATTAGCATGTTTAAAGTGATTTTCATGCTTCCAGGGGCTCGGGAAGTTAATTAAATACCATTTGGAGGCATTTAATGTTCGAGCAAAAACGGCTGATTTTCGACAAAAGAGATAACACCCCCCCATTACGTCATGCTTCAGAAATGTGGAAAATGGTCCGTTTTCAAATGTTTTATTTTTGAACGTCAGTTCACATTTGTAGGTGGATCATCAGTGTTAAAGCTAAAATTAGCATGTTTAAAGTGATTTTCATGCTTCCAGGGGCCCAAAACACAAGATTTATGGAATGGTTAAAAGTGCATGAAAATGGCCAATTTACTCACTCTGAGTTCTCAAAAACGGTTTCTTCACCCGGGAAGTTAATTAAATACCATTTGGAGGCATTTAATGTTAGAGCAAAAACGGCTGATTTTCGACAAAAGAGATAACACCCCCCCATTACGTCATGCTTCAGAAATGTGGAAAATGGTCCGTTTTCAAATGTTTTATTTTTGAACGTCAGTTCACATTTGTAGGTGGATCATCAGTGTTAGAGCTAAAATTAGCATGTTTAAAGTGATTTTCATGCTTCCAGGGGCCCAAAACACAAGATTTATGGAATGGTTAAAAGTGCATGAAAATGGCCAATTTACTCACTCTGAGTTCTCAAAAAGGGTTTCTTCACCCCGGGAAGTTAATTAAATACCATTTGGAGGCATTTAATGTTCGTTCAAAAACGGCTGATTTTCGACAAAAGAGATAACACCCCCCCATTACGTCATGCTTCAGAAATGTGGAAAATGGTCCGTTTTCAAATGTTTTATTTTTGAACGTCAGTTCACATTTGTAGGTGGATCATCAGTGTTAGAGCTAAAATTAGCATGTTTAAAGTGATTTTCATGCTTCCAGGGGCTCGGGAAGTTAATTAAATACCATTTGGAGGCATTTAATGTTCGAGCAAAAACGGCTGATTTTCGACAAAAGAGATAACACCCCCCCATTACGTCATGCTTCAGAAATGTGGAAAATGGTCCGTTTTCAAATGTTTTATTTTTGAACGTCAGTTCACATTTGTAGGTGGATCATCAGTATTAGAGCTAAAATTAGCATGTTTAAAGTGATTTTCATGCTTCCAGGGGCTCGGGAAGTTAATTGAATACCATGTGGAGGCATTTAATGTTCGAGCAAAAACGGCTGATTTTCGACAAAAGAGATAACACCCCCCCATTACGTCATGCTTCAGAAATGTGGAAAATGGTCCGTTTTCAAATGTTTTATTTTTGAACGTCAGTTCACATTTGTAGGTGGATCATCAGTGTTAGAGCTAAAATTAGCATGTTTAAAGTGATTTTCATGCTTCCAGGGGCCCAAAGCACAAGATTTATGGAATTGTTAAAAGTGCATGAAAATGGCCAATTTACTCACTCTGAGTTCTCAAAAAGGGTTTCTTCACCCCGGGAAGTTAATTAAATACCATTTGGAGGCATTTAATGTTAGAGCAAAAACGGCTGATTTTCGACAAAAGAGATAACACCCCCCCATTACGTCATGCTTCAGAAATGTGGAAAATGGTCCGTTTTCAAATGTTTTATTTTTGAACGTCAGTTCACATTTGTAGGTGGATCATCAGTGTTAGAGCTAAAATTAGCATGTTTAAAGTGATTTTCATGCTTCCAGGGGCTCGGGAAGTGAAATAAATACCATTTGGAGGCATTTAATGTTCGAGCAAAAACGGCTGATTTTCGACAAAAGAGATAACACCCCCCCATTACGTCATGCTTCAGAAATGTGGAAAATGGTCCGTTTTCAAATGTTTTATTTTTGAACGTCAGTTCACATTTGTAGGTGGATCATCAGTGTTAGAGCTAAAATTAGCATGTTTAAAGTGATTTTCATGCTTCCAGGGGCTCGGGAAGTTAATTAAATACCATTTGGAGGCATTTAATGTTCGAGCAAAAACGGCTGATTTTCGACAAAAGAGATAACACCCCCCCATTACGTCATGCTTCAGAAATGTGGAAAATGGTCCGTTTTCAAATGTTTTATTTTTGAACGTCAGTTCACATTTGTAGGTGGATCATCAGTGTTAAAGCTAAAATTAGCATGTTTAAAGTGATTTTCATGCTTCCAGGGGCCCAAAACACAAGATTTATGGAATGGTTAAAAGTGCATGAAAATGGCCAATTTACTCACTCTGAGTTCTCAAAAAGGGTTTCTTCACCCCGGGAAGTTAATTAAATACCATTTGGAGGCATTTAATGTTAGAGCAAAAACGGCTGATTTTCGACAAAAGAGATAACACCCCCCCATTACGTCATGCTTCAGAAATGTGGAAAATGGTCCGTTTTCAAATGTTTTATTTTTGAACGTCAGTTCACATTTGTAGGTGGATCATCAGTGTTAGAGCTAAAATTAGCATGTTTAAAGTGATTTTCATGCTTCCAGGGGCCCAAAACACAAGATTTATGGAATGGTTAAAAGTGCATGAAAATGGCCAATTTACTCACTCTGAGTTCTCAAAAAGGGTTTCTTCACCCCGGGAAGTTAATTAAATACCATTTGGAGGCATTTAATGTTCGTTCAAAAACGGCTGATTTTCGACAAAAGAGATAACACCCCCCCATTACGTCATGCTTCAGAAATGTGGAAAATGGTCCGTTTTCAAATGTTTCATTTTTGAACGTCAGTTCACATTTGTAGGTGGAGCATCAGTGTTAGAGCTAAAATTAGCATGTTTAAAGTGATTTTCATGCTTCCAGGGGCTTGGGAAGTTAATTAAATACCATTTGGAGGCATTTAATGTTCGAGCAAAAACGGCTGATTTTCGACAAAAGAGATAACACCCCCCCATTACGCCATGCTTCAGAAATGTGGAAAATGGTCCGTTTTCAAATGTTTTATTTTTGAACGTCAGTTCACATTTGTAGGTGGATCATCAGTGTTAGAGCTAAAATTAGCACGTTTAAAGTGATTTTCATGCTTCCAGGGGCCCAAAACACAAGATTTATGGAATGGTTAAAAGTGCATGAAAATGGCCAATTTACTCACTCTGAGTTCTCAAAAAGGGTTTCTTCACCCCGGGAAGTTAATTAAATACCATTTGGAGGCATTTAATGTTCGAGCAAAAACGGCTGATTTTCGACAAAAGAGATAACACCCCCCCATTACGTCATGCTTCAGAAATGTGGAAAATGGTCCGTTTTCAAATGTTTTATTTTTGAACGTCAGTTCACATTTGTAGGTGGATCATCAGTGTTAGAGCTAAAATTAGCATGTTTAAAGTGATTTTCATGCTTCCAGGGGCCCAAAACACAAGATTTATGGAATGGTTAAAAGTGCATGAAAAGTGGCCAATTTACTCACTCTGAGTTCTCAAAAAGGGTTTCTTCACCTCGGGAAGTTAATTAAATACCATTTGGAGGCATTTAATGTTCGAGCAAAAACGGCTGATTTTCGACAAAAGAGATAACACCCCCCCATTACGTCATGCTTCAGAAATGTGGAAAATGGTCCGTTTTCAAATGTTTTATTTTTGAACGTCAGTTCACATTTGTAGGTGGATCATCAGTGTTAGAGCTAAAATTAGCATGTTTAAAGTGATTTTCATGCTTCCAGGGGCCCAAAACACAAGATTTATGGAATGGTTAAAAGTGCATGAAAATGGCCAATTTACTCACTCTGAGTTCTCAAAAAGGGTTTCTTCACCCCGGGAAGTTAATTAAATACCATTTGGAGGCATTTAATGTTCGAGCAAAAACGGCTGATTTTCGACAAAAGAGATAACACCCCCCCCATTACGTCATGCTTCAGAAATGTGGAAAATGGTCCGTTTTCAAATGTTTCATTTTTGAACGTCAGTTCACATTTGTAGGTGGATCATCAGTGTTAGAGCTAAAATTAGCATGTTTAAAGTGATTTTCATGCTTCCAGGGGCCCAAAACACAAGATTTATGGAATGGTTAAAAGTGCATGAAAATGGCCAATTTACTCACTCTGAGTTCTCAAAAAGGGTTTCTTCACCCCGGGAAGTTAATTAAATACCATTTGGAGGCATTTAATGTTCGAGCAAAAACGGCTGATTTTCGACAAAAGAGATAACACCCCCCATTACGTCATGCTTCAGAAATGTGGAAAATGGTCCGTTTTCAAATGTTTTATTTTTGAACGTCAGTTCACATTTGTAGGTGGATCATCAGTGTTAGAGCTAAAATTAGCATGTTTAAAGTGATTTTCATGCTTCCAGGGGCCCAAAACACAAGATTTATGGAATGGTTAAAAGTGCATGAAAATGGCCAATTTACTCACTCTGAGTTCTCAAAAAGGGTTTCTTCACCCCGGGAAGTTAATTAAATACCATTTGGAGGCATTTAATGTTCGAGCAAAAACGGCTGATTTTCGACAAAAGAGATAACACCCCCCCATTACGTCATGCTTCAGAAATGTGGAAAATGGTTCGTTTTCAAATGTTTTATTTTTGAACGTAAGTTCACATTTGTAGGTGGATCATCAGTGTTAGAGCTAAAATTAGCATGTTTAAAGTGATTTTCATGCTTCCAGGGGCCCAAAACACAAGATTTATGGAATGGTTAAAAGTGCATGAAAATGGCCAATTTACTCACTCTGAGTTCTCAAAAAGGGTTTCTTCACCCCGGGAAGTTAATTAAATACCATTTGGAGGCATTTAATGTTCGAGCAAAAACGGCTGATTTTCGACAAAAGAGATAACACCCCCCCATTACGTCATGCTTCAGAAATGTGGAAAATGGTCCGTTTTCAAATGTTTTATTTTTGAACGTCAGTTCACATTTGTAGGTGGATCATCAGTGTTAGAGCTAAAATTAGCATGTTTAAAGTGATTTTCATGCTTCCAGGGGCTTGGGAAGTTAATTAAATACCATTTGGAGGCATTTAATGTTCGAGCAAAAACGGCTGATTTTCGACAAAAGAGATAACACCCCCCCATTACGCCATGCTTCAGAAATGTGGAAAATGGTCCGTTTTCAAATGTTTTATTTTTGAACTTCAGTTCACATTTGTAGGTGGATCATCAGTGTTAGAGCTAAAATTAGCACGTTTAAAGTGATTTTCATGCTTCCAGGGGCCCAAAACACAAGATTTATGGAATGGTTAAAAGTGCATGAAAATGGCCAATTTACTCACTCTGAGTTCTCAAAAAGGGTTTCTTCACCCCGGGAAGTTAATTAAATACCATTTGGAGGCATTTAATGTTCGAGCAAAAACGGCTGATTTTCGACAAAAGAGATAACACCCCCCCATTACGTCATGCTTCAGAAATGTTGAAAATGGTCCGTTTTCAAATGTTTTATTTTTGAACGTCAGTTCACATTTGTAGGTGGATCATCAGTGTTAGAGCTAAAATTAGCATGTTTAAAGTGATTTTCATGCTTCCAGGGGCCCAAAACACAAGATTTATGGAATGGTTAAAAGTGCATGAAAATGGCCAATTTACTCACTCTGAGTTCTCAAAAAGGGTTTCTTCACCCCGGGAAGTTAATTAAATACCATTTGGAGGCATTTAATGTTCGAGCAAAAACGGCTGATTTTCGACAAAAGAGATAACACCCCCCCATTACGTCATGCTTCAGAAATGTGGAAAATGGTCCGTTTTCAAATGTTTTATTTTTGAAAGTCAGTTCACATTTGTAGGTGGATCATCAGTGTTAGAGCTAAAATTAGCATGTTTAAAGTGATTTTCATGCTTCCAGGGGCCCAAAACACAAGATTTATGGAATGGTTAAAAGTGCATGAAAAGTGGCCAATTTACTCACTCTGAGTTCTCAAAAAGGGTTTCTTCACCTCGGGAAGTTAATTAAATACCATTTGGAGGCATTTAATGTTCGAGCAAAAACGGCTGATTTTCGACAAAAGAGATAACACCCCCCCATTACGTCATGCTTCAGAAATGTGGAAAATGGTCCGTTTTCAAATGTTTTATTTTTGAACGTCAGTTCACATTTGTAGGTGGATCATCAGTGTTAGAGCTAAAATTAGCATGTTTAAAGTGATTTTCATGCTTCCAGGGGCTCGGGAAGTTAATTAAATACCATTTGGAGGCATTTAATGTTCGAGCAAAAACGGCTGATTTTCGACAAAAGAGATAACACCCCCCCATTACGTCATGCTTCAGAAATGTGGAAAATGGTCCGTTTTCAAATGTTTTATTTTTGAACGTCAGTTCACATTTGTAGGTGGATCATCAGTGTTAGAGCTAAAATTAGCATGTTTAAAGTGATTTTCATGCTTCCAGGGGCTCGGGAAGTTAATTAAATACCATGTGGAGGCATTTAATGTTCGAGCAAAAACGGCTGATTTTCGACAAAAGAGATAACACCCCCCCATTACGTCATGCTTCAGAAATGTGGAAAATGGTCCGTTTTCAAATGTTTTATTTTTGAACGTCAGTTCACATTTGTAGGTGGATCATCAGTGTTAGAGCTAAAATTAGCATGTTTAAAGTGATTTTCATGCTTCCAGGGGCCCAAAACACAAGATTTATGGAATTGTTAAAAGTGCATGAAAATGGCCAATTTACTCACTCTGAGTTCTCAAAAAGGGTTTCTTCACCCCGGGAAGTTAATTAAATACCATTTGGAGGCATTTAATGTTAGAGCAAAAACGGCTGATTTTCGACAAAAGAGATAACACCCCCCCATTACGTCATGCTTCAGAAATGTGGAAAATGGTCCGTTTTCAAATGTTTTATTTTTGAACGTCAGTTCACATTTGTAGGTGGATCATCAGTGTTAGAGCTAAAATTAGCATGTTTAAAGTGATTTTCATGCTTCCAGGGGCTCGGGAAGTGAAATAAATACCATTTGGAGGCATTTAATGTTCGAGCAAAAACGGCTGATTTTCGACAAAAGAGATAACACCCCCCATTACGTCATGCTTCAGAAATGTGGAAAATGGTCCGTTTTCAAATGTTTTATTTTTGAACGTCAGTTCACATTTGTAGGTGGATCATCAGTGTTAGAGCTAAAATTAGCATGTTTAAAGTGATTTTCATGCTTCCAGGGGCTCGGGAAGTTAATTAAATACCATTTGGAGGCATTTAATGTTCGAGCAAAAACGGCTGATTTTCGACAAAAGAGATAACACCCCCCCATTACGTCATGCTTCAGAAATGTGGAAAATGGTCCGTTTTCAAATGTTTTATTTTTGAACGTCAGTTCACATTTGTAGGTGGATCATCAGTGTTAAAGCTAAAATTAGCATGTTTAAAGTGATTTTCATGCTTCCAGGGGCCCAAAACACAAGATTTATGGAATGGTTAAAAGTGCATGAAAATGGCCAATTTACTCACTCTGAGTTCTCAAAAACGGTTTCTTCACCCCGGGAAGTTAATTAAATACCATTTGGAGGCATTTAATGTTAGAGCAAAAACGGCTGATTTTCGACAAAAGAGATAACACCCCCCCATTACGTCATGCTTCAGAAATGTGGAAAATGGTCCGTTTTCAAATGTTTTATTTTTGAACGTCAGTTCACATTTGTAGGTGGATCATCAGTGTTAGAGCTAAAATTAGCATGTTTAAAGTGATTTTCATGCTTCCAGGGGCTCGGGAAGTTAATTAAATACCATTTGGAGGCATTTAATGTTCGAGCAAAAACGGCTGATTTTCGACAAAAGAGATAACACCCCCCCATTACGTCATGCTTCAGAAATGTGGAAAATGGTCCGTTTTCAAATGTTTTATTTTTGAACGTCAGTTCACATTTGTAGGTGGATCATCAGTATTAGAGCTAAAATTAGCATGTTTAAAGTGATTTTCATGCTTCCAGGGGCTCGGGAAGTTAATTAAATACCATGTGGAGGCATTTAATGTTCGAGCAAAAACGGCTGATTTTCGACAAAAGAGATAACACCCCCCCATTACGTCATGCTTCAGAAATGTGGAAAATGGTCCGTTTTCAAATGTTTTATTTTTGAACGTCAGTTCACATTTGTAGGTGGATCATCAGTGTTAGAGCTAAAATTAGCATGTTTAAAGTGATTTTCATGCTTCCAGGGGCCCAAAGCACAAGATTTATGGAATTGTTAAAAGTGCATGAAAATGGCCAATTTACTCACTCTGAGTTCTCAAAAAGGGTTTCTTCACCCCGGGAAGTTAATTAAATACCATTTGGAGGCATTTAATGTTAGAGCAAAAACGGCTGATTTTCGACAAAAGAGATAACACCCCCCCATTACGTCATGCTTCAGAAATGTGGAAAATGGTCCGTTTTCAAATGTTTTATTTTTGAACGTCAGTTCACATTTGTAGGTGGATCATCAGTGTTAGAGCTAAAATTAGCATGTTTAAAGTGATTTTCATGCTTCCAGGGGCTCGGGAAGTGAAATAAATACCATTTGGAGGCATTTAATGTTCGAGCAAAAACGGCTGATTTTCGACAAAAGAGATAACACCCCCCCATTACGTCATGCTTCAGAAATGTGGAAAATGGTCCGTTTTCAAATGTTTTATTTTTGAACGTCAGTTCACATTTGTAGGTGGATCATCAGTGTTAGAGCTAAAATTAGCATGTTTAAAGTGATTTTCATGCTTCCAGGGGCTCGGGAAGTTAATTAAATACCATTTGGAGGCATTTAATGTTCGAGCAAAAACGGCTGATTTTCGACAAAAGAGATAACACCCCCCCATTACGTCATGCTTCAGAAATGTGGAAAATGGTCCGTTTTCAAATGTTTTATTTTTGAACGTCAGTTCACATTTGTAGGTGGATCATCAGTGTTAAAGCTAAAATTAGCATGTTTAAAGTGATTTTCATGCTTCCAGGGGCCCAAAACACAAGATTTATGGAATGGTTAAAAGTGCATGAAAATGGCCAATTTACTCACTCTGAGTTCTCAAAAAGGGTTTCTTCACCCCGGGAAGTTAATTAAATACCATTTGGAGGCATTTAATGTTAGAGCAAAAACGGCTGATTTTCGACAAAAGAGATAACACCCCCCCATTACGCCATGCTTCAGAAATGTGGAAAATGGTCCGTTTTCAAATGTTTTATTTTTGAACGTCAGTTCACATTTGTAGGTGGATCATCAGTGTTAGAGCTAAAATTAGCATGTTTAAAGTGATTTTCATGCTTCCAGGGGCTCGGGAAGTTAATTAAATACCATTTGGAGGCATTTAATGTTCGAGCAAAAACGGCTGATTTTCGACAAAAGAGATAACACCCCCCCATTACGTCATGCTTCAGAAATGTGGAAAATGGTCCGTTTTCAAATGTTTTATTTTTGAACGTCAGTTCACATTTGTAGGTGGATCATCAGTGTTAGAGCTAAAATTAGCATGTTTAAAGTGATTTTCATGCTTCCAGGGGCCCAAAACACAAGATTTATGGAATTGTTAAAAGTGCATGAAAATGGCCAATTTACTCACTCTGAGTTCTCAAAAAGGGTTTCTTCACCCCGGGAAGTTAATTAAATACCATTTGGAGGCATTTAATGTTAGAGCAAAAACGGCTGATTTTCGACAAAAGAGATAACACCCCCCCATTACGTCATGCTTCAGAAATGTGGAAAATGGTCCGTTTTCAAATGTTTTATTTTTGAACGTCAGTTCACATTTGTAGGTGGATCATCAGTGTTAGAGCTAAAATTAGCATGTTTAAAGTGATTTTCATGCTTCCAGGGGCCCAAAACACAAGATTTATGGAATGGTTAAAAGTGCATGAAAATGGCCAATTTACTCACTCTGAGTTCTCAAAAAGGGTTTCTTCACCCCGGGAAGTTAATTAAATACCATTTGGAGGCATTTAATGTTCGTTCAAAAACGGCTGATTTTCGACAAAAGAGATAACACCCCCCCATTACGTCATGCTTCAGAAATGTGGAAAATGGTCCGTTTTCAAATGTTTCATTTTTGAACGTCAGTTCACATTTGTAGGTGGATCATCAGTGTTAGAGCTAAAATTAGCATGTTTAAAGTGATTTTCATGCTTCCAGGGGCTTGGGAAGTTAATTAAATACCATTTGGAGGCATTTAATGTTCGAGCAAAAACGGCTGATTTTCGACAAAAGAGATAACACCCCCCCATTACGCCATGCTTCAGAAATGTGGAAAATGGTCCGTTTTCAAATGTTTTATTTTTGAACGTCAGTTCACATTTGTAGGTGGATCATCAGTGTTAGAGCTAAAATTAGCACGTTTAAAGTGATTTTCATGCTTCCAGGGGCCCAAAACACAAGATTTATGGAATGGTTAAAAGTGCATGAAAATGGCCAATTTACTCACTCTGAGTTCTCAAAAAGGGTTTCTTCACCCCGGGAAGTTAATTAAATACCATTTGGAGGCATTTAATGTTCGAGCAAAAACGGCTGATTTTCGACAAAAGAGATAACACCCCCCCATTACGTCATGCTTCAGAAATGTGGAAAATGGTCCGTTTTCAAATGTTTTATTTTTGAACGTCAGTTCACATTTGTAGGTGGATCATCAGTGTTAGAGCTAAAATTAGCATGTTTAAAGTGATTTTCATGCTTCCAGGGGCCCAAAACACAAGATTTATGGAATGGTTAAAAGTGCATGAAAATGGCCAATTTACTCACTCTGAGTTCTCAAAAAGGGTTTCTTCACCCCGGGAAGTTAATTAAATACCATTTGGAGGCATTTAATGTTCGAGCAAAAACGGCTGATTTTCGACAAAAGAGATAACACCCCCCCATTACGTCATGCTTCAGAAATGTGGAAAATGGTCCGTTTTCAAATGTTTTATTTTTGAAAGTCAGTTCACATTTGTAGGTGGATCATCAGTGTTAGAGGTAAAATTAGCATGTTTAAAGTGATTTTCATGCTTCCAGGGGCCCAAAACACAAGATTTATGGAATGGTTAAAAGTGCATGAAAAGTGGCCAATTTACTCACTCTGAGTTCTCAAAAAGGGTTTCTTCACCTCGGGAAGTTAATTAAATACCATTTGGAGGCATTTAATGTTCGAGCAAAAACGGCTGATTTTCGACAAAAGAGATAACACCCCCCCATTACGTCATGCTTCAGAAATGTGGAAAATGGTCCGTTTTCAAATGTTTTATTTTTGAACGTCAGTTCACATTTGTAGGTGGATCATCAGTGTTAGAGCTAAAATTAGCATGTTTAAAGTGATTTTCATGCTTCCAGGGGCCCAAAACACAAGATTTATGGAATGGTTAAAAGTGCATGAAAATGGCCAATTTACTCACTCTGAGTTCTCAAAAAGGGTTTCTTCACCCCGGGAAGTTAATTAAATACCATTTGGAGGCATTTAATGTTCGAGCAAAAACGGCTGATTTTCGACAAAAGAGATAACACCCCCCCCATTACGTCATGCTTCAGAAATGTGGAAAATGGTCCGTTTTCAAATGTTTCATTTTTGAACGTCAGTTCACATTTGTAGGTGGATCATCAGTGTTAGAGCTAAAATTAGCATGTTTAAAGTGATTTTCATGCTTCCAGGGGCCCAAAACACAAGATTTATGGAATGGTTAAAAGTGCATGAAAATGGCCAATTTACTCACTCTGAGTTCTCAAAAAGGGTTTCTTCACCCCGGGAAGTTAATTAAATACCATTTGGAGGCATTTAATGTTCGAGCAAAAACGGCTGATTTTCGACAAAAGAGATAACACCCCCCCATTACGTCATGCTTCAGAAATGTGGAAAATGGTCCATTTTCAAATGTTTTATTTTTGAACGTCAGTTCACATTTGTAGGTGGATCATCAGTGTTAGAGCTAAAATTAGCATGTTTAAAGTGATTTTCATGCTTCCAGGGGCCCAAAACACAAGATTTATGGAATGGTTAAAAGTGCATGAAAATGGCCAATTTACTCACTCTGAGTTCTCAAAAAGGGTTTCTTCACCCCGGGAAGTTAATTAAATACCATTTGGAGGCATTTAATGTTCGAGCAAAAACGGCTGATTTTCGACAAAAGAGATAACACCCCCCCATTACGTCATGCTTCAGAAATGTGGAAAATGGTCCGTTTTCAAATGTTTTATTTTTGAACGTCAGTTCACATTTGTAGTTGGATCATCAGTGTTAGAGCTAAAATTAGCATGTTTAAAGTGATTTTCATGCTTCCAGGGGCCCAAAACACAAGATTTATGGAATGGTTAAAAGTGCATGAAAATGGCCAATTTACTCACTCTGAGTTCTCAAAAAGGGTTTCTTCCCCCGGGAAGTTAATTAAATACCATTTGGAGGCATTTAATGTTCGAGCAAAAACGGCTGATTTTCGACAAAAGAGATAACACCCCCCCATTACGTCATGCTTCAGAAATGTGGAAAATGGTCCGTTTTCAAATGTTTTATTTTTGAACGTCAGTTCACATTTGTAGGTGGATCATCAGTGTTAGAGCTAAAATTAGCATGTTTAAAGTGATTTTCATGCTTCCAGGGGCTCGGGAAGTTAATTAAATACCATTTGGAGGCATTTAATGTTCGAGCAAAAACGGCTGATTTTCGACAAAAGAGATAACACCCCCCCATTACGTCATGCTTCAGAAATGTGGAAAATGGTCCGTTTTCAAATGTTTTATTTTTGAACGTCAGTTCACATTTGTAGGTGGATCATCAGTGTTAGAGCTAAAATTAGCATGTTTAAAGTGATTTTCATGCTTCCAGGGGCTCGGGAAGTTAATTAAATACCATTTGGAGGCATTTAATGTTCGAGCAAAAACGGCTGATTTTCGACAAAAGAGATAACACCCCCCCATTACGTCATGCTTCAGAAATGTGGAAAATGGTCCGTTTTCAAATGTTTTATTTTTGAACGTCAGTTCACATTTGTAGGTGGATCATCAGTGTTAGAGCTAAAATTAGCATGTTTAAAGTGATTTTCATGCTTCCAGGGGCTCGGGAAGTGAAATAAATACCATTTGGAGGCATTTAATGTTCGAGCAAAAACGGCTGATTTTCGACAAAAGAGATAACACCCCCCCATTACGTCATGCTTCAGAAATGTGGAAAATGGTCCGTTTTCAAATGTTTTATTTTTGAACGTCAGTTCACATTTGTAGGTGGATCATCAGTGTTAGAGCTAAAATTAGCAGGTTTAAAGTGATTTTCATGCTTCCAGGGGCTCGGGAAGTTAATTAAATACCATTTGGAGGCATTTAATGTTCGAGCAAAAACGGCTGATTTTCGACAAAAGAGATAACACCCCCCCCATTACGTCATGCTTCAGAAATGTGGAAAATGGTCCGTTTTCAAATGTTTTATTTTTGAACGTCAGTTCACATTTGTAGGTGGATCATCAGTGTTAAAGCTAAAATTAGCATGTTTAAAGTGATTTTCATGCTTCCAGGGGCCCAAAACACAAGATTTATGGAATGGTTAAAAGTGCATGAAAATGGCCAATTTACTCACTCTGAGTTCTCAAAAAGGGTTTCTTCACCCCGGGAAGTTAATTAAATACCATTTGGAGGCATTTAATGTTAGAGCAAAAACGGCTGATTTTCGACAAAAGAGATAACACCCCCCCATTACGTCATGCTTCAGAAATGTGGAAAATGGTCCGTTTTCAAATGTTTTATTTTTGAACGTCAGTTCACATTTGTAGGTGGATCATCAGTGTTAGAGCTAAAATTAGCATGTTTAAAGTGATTTTCATGCTTCCAGGGGCCCAAAACACAAGATTTATGGAATGGTTAAAAGTGCATGAAAATGGCCAATTTACTCACTCTGAGTTCTCAAAAAGGGTTTCTTCACCCCGGGAAGTTAATTAAATACCATTTGGAGGCATTTAATGTTCGTTCAAAAACGGCTGATTTTCGACAAAAGAGATAACACCCCCCCATTACGTCATGCTTCAGAAATGTGGAAAATGGTCCGTTTTCAAATGTTTCATTTTTGAACGTCAGTTCACATTTGTAGGTGGATCATCAGTGTTAGAGCTAAAATTAGCATGTTTAAAGTGATTTTCATGCTTCCAGGGGCTTGGGAAGTTAATTAAATACCATCTGGAGGCATTTAATGTTCGAGCAAAAACGGCTGATTTTCGACAAAAGAGATAACACCCCCCCATTACGTCATGCTTCAGAAATGTGGAAAATGGTCCGTTTTCAAATGTTTCATTTTTGAACGTCAGTTCACATTTGTAGGTGGATCATCAGTGTTAGAGCTAAAATTAGCATGTTTAAAGTGATTTTCATGCTTCCAGGGGCCCAAAACACAAGATTTATGGAATGGTTAAAAGTGCATGAAAATGGCCAATTTACTCACTCTGAGTTCTCAAAAAGGGTTTCTTCACCCCGGGAAGTTAATTAAATACCATTTGGAGGCATTTAATGTTCGAGCAAAAACGGATGATTTTCGACAAAAGAGATAACACCCCCCCATTACGTCATGCTTCAGAAATGTGGAAAATGGTCCGTTTTCAAATGTTTTATTTTTGAACGTCAGTTCACATTTGTAGGTGGATCATCAGTGTTAGAGCTAAAATTAGCATGTTTAAAGTGATTTTCATGCTTCCAGGGGCCCAAAACACAAGATTTATGGAATGGTTAAAAGTGCATGAAAATGGCCAATTTACTCACTCTGAGTTCTCAAAAAGGGTTTCTTCACCCCGGGAAGTTAATTAAATACCATTTGGAGGCATTTAATGTTCGAGCAAAAACGGCTGATTTTCGACAAAAGAGATAACACCCCCCCATTACGTCATGCTTCAGAAATGTGGAAAATGGTCCGTTTTCAAATGTTTTATTTTTGAAAGTCAGTTCACATTTGTAGGTGGATCATCAGTGTTAGAGCTAAAATTAGCATGTTTAAAGTGATTTTCATGCTTCCAGGGGCCCAAAACACAAGATTTATGGAATGGTTAAAAGTGCATGAAAAGTGGCCAATTTACTCACTCTGAGTTCTCAAAAAGGGTTTCTTCACCTCGGGAAGTTAATTAAATACCATTTGGAGGCATTTAATGTTCGAGCAAAAACGGCTGATTTTCGACAAATGAGATAACATCCCCCCCATTACGTCATGCTTCAGAAATGTGGAAAATGGTCCGTTTTCAAATGTTTTATTTTTGAACGTCAGTTCACATTTGTAGGTGGATCATCAGTGTTAGAGCTAAAATTAGCATGTTTAAAGTGATTTTCATGCTTCCAGGGGCCCAAAACACAAGATTTATGGAATGGTTAAAAGTGCATGAAAATGGCCAATTTACTCACTCTGAGTTCTCAAAAAGGGTTTCTTCACCCCGGGAAGTTAATTAAATACCATTTGGAGGCATTTAATGTTCGAGCAAAAACGGCTGATTTTCGACAAAAGAGATAACACCCCCCCCATTACGTCATGCTTCAGAAATGTGGAAAATGGTCCGTTTTCAAATGTTTTATTTTTGAACGTCAGTTCACATTTGTAGGTGGATCATCAGTGTTAGAGCTAAAATTAGCATGTTTAAAGTGATTTTCATGCTTCCAGGGGCCCAAAACACAAGATTTATGGAATGGTTAAAAGTGCATGAAAATGGCCAATTTACTCACTCTGAGTTCTCAAAAAGGGTTTCTTCACCCCGGGAAGTTAATTAAATACCATTTGGAGGCATTTAATGTTCGAGCAAAAACGGCTGATTTTCGACAAAAGAGATAACACCCCCCCATTACGTCATGCTTCAGAAATGTGTAAAATGGTCCGTTTTCAAATGTTTTATTTTTGAACGTCAGTTCACATTTGTAGGTGGATCATCAGTGTTAGAGCTAAAATTAGCATGTTTAAAGTGATTTTCATGCTTCCAGGGGCCCAAAACACAAGATTTATGGAATGGTTAAAAGTGCATGAAAATGGCCAATTTACTCACTCTGAGTTCTCAAAAAGGGTTTCTTCACCCCGGGAAGTTAATTAAATACCATTTGGAGGCATTTAATGTTCGAGCAAAAACGGCTGATTTTCGACAAAAGAGATAACACCCCCCTATTACGTCATGCTTCAGAAATGTGGAAAATGGTCCGTTTTCAAATGTTTTATTTTTGAACGTCAGTTCACATTTGTAGGTGGATCATCAGTGTTAGAGCTAAAATTAGCATGTTTAAAGTGATTTTCATGCTTCCAGGGGCCCAAAACACAAGATTTATGGAATGGTTAAAAGTGCATGAAAATGGCCAATTTACTCACTCTGAGTTCTCAAAAAGGGTTTCTTCAACCCGGGAAGTTAATTAAATACCATTTGGAGGCATTTAATGTTCGAGCAAAAACGGCTGATTTTCGACAAAAGAGATAACACCCCCCCATTACGTCATGCTTCAGAAATGTGGAAAATGGTCTGTTTTCAAATGTTTTATTTTTGAACGTCAGTTCACATTTGTAGGTGGATCATCAGTGTTAGAGCTAAAATTAGCATGTTTAAAGTGATTTTCATGCTTCCAGGGGCCCAAAACACAAGATTTATGGAATGGTTAAAAGTGCATGAAAATGGCCAGTTTACTCACTCTGAGTTCTCAAAAAGGGTTTCTTCACCCCGGGAAGTTAATTAAATACCATTTGGAGGCATTTAATGTTCGAGCAAAAACGGCTGATTTTCGACAAAAGAGATAACACCCCCCCATTACGTCATGCTTCAGAAATGTGGAAAATGGTCCGTTTTCAAATGTTTTATTTTTGAACGTAAGTTCACATTTGTAGGTGGATCATCAGTGTTAGAGCTAAAATTAGCATGTTTAAAGTGATTTTCATGCTTCCAGGGGCCCAAAACACAAGATTTATGGAATGGTTAAAAGTGCATGAAAATGGCCAATTTACTCACTCTGAGTTCTCAAAAAGGGTTTCTTCACCCCGGGAAGTTAATTAAATACCATTTGGAGGCATTTAATGTTAGAGCAAAAACGGCTGATTTTCGACAAAAGAGATAACACCCCCCCATTACGCTATGCTTTAGAAATGTGGAAAATGGTCCGTTTTCAAATGTTTATTTTTGAACGTCAGTTCACATTTGTAGGTGGATCATCAGTGTTAGAGCTAAAATTAGCATGTTTAAAGTGATTTTCATGCTTCCAGGGGCTCGGGAAGTGAAATAAATACAATTTGGAGGATTTTAATGTTCGAGCAAAAACGGCTGATTTTCGACGAAAGAGCTAACACCCCCCCATTACGTCATGCTTCAGAAATGTGGAAAATGGTCCGTTTTCAAATGTTTTATTTTTGAACGTCAGTTCACATTTGTAGGTGGATCATCAGTGTTAGAGCTAAAATGAGCATGTTTAAAGTGATTTTCATGCTTCCAGGGGCTCGGGAAGTTAATTAAATACCATTTGGAGGCATTTAATGTTCGAGCAAAAACGGCTGATTTTCGACAAAAGAGATAACACCCCCCCATTACGTCATGCTTCAGAAATGTGGAAAATGGTCCGTTTTCAAATGTTTTATTTTTGAACGTCAGTTCACATTTGTAGGTGGATCATCAGTGTTAGAGCTAAAATTAGCATGTTTAAAGTGATTTTCATGCTTCCAGGGGCTCGGGAAGTTAATTAAATACCATTTGGAGGCATTTAATGTTCGAGCAAAAACGGCTGATTTTCGACAAAAGAGATAACACCCCCCCATTACGTCATGCTTCAGAAATGTGGAAAATGGTCCGTTTTCAAATGTTTTATTTTTGAACGTCAGTTCACATTTGTAGGTGGATCATCAGTGTTAGAGCTAAAATTAGCATGTTTAAAGTGATTTTCATGCTTCCAGGGGCCCAAAACACAAGATTTATGGAATGGTTAAAAGTGCATGAAAATGGCCAATTTACTCACTCTGAGTTCTCAAAAAGGGTTTCTTCACCCCGGGTAGTTAATTAATTACCATTTGGAGGCATTTAATGTTAGTGCAAAAACGGCTGATTTTCGACAAAAGAGATAACACCCCCCCATTACGTCATGCTTCAGAAATGTGGAAAATGGTCCGTTTTCAAATGTTTTATTTTTGAACGTCAGTTCACATTTGTAGGTGGATCATCAGTGTTAGAGCTAAAATTAGCATGTTTAAAGTGATTTTCATGCTTCCAGGGGCTCGGGAAGTGAAATAAATACCATTTGGAGGCATTTAATGTTCGAGCAAAAACGGCTGATTTTCGACAAAAGAGATAACACCCCCCCATTACGTCATGCTTCAGAAATGTGGAAAATGGTCAGTTTTCAAATGTTTTATTTTTGAACGTCAGTTCACATTTGTAGGTGGATCATCAGTGTTAGAGCTAAAATTAGCATGTTTAAAGTGATTTTCATGCTTCCAGGGGCTCGGGAAGTTAATTAAATACCATTTGGAGGCATTTAATGTTCGAGCAAAAACTGCTGATTTTCGACAAAAGAGATAACACCCCCCCATTACGTCATGCTTCAGAAATGTGGAAAATGGTCCGTTTTCAAATGTTTTATTTTTGAACGTCGGTTCACATTTGTAGGTGGATCATCAGTGTTAAAGCTAAAATTAGCATGTTTAAAGTGATTTTCATGCTTCCAGGGGCCCAAAACACAAGATTTATGGAATGGTTAAAAGTGCATGAAAATGGCCAATTTACTCACTCTGAGTTCTCAAAAAGGGTTTCTTCACCCCGGGAAGTTAATTAAATACCATTTGGAGGCATTTAATGTTAGAGCAAAAACGGCTGATTTTCGACAAAAGAGATAACACCCCCCCATTACGTCATGCTTCAGAAATGTGGAAAATGGTCCGTTTTCAAATGTTTTATTTTTGAACGTCAGTTCACATTTGTAGGTGGATCATCAGTGTTAGAGCTAAAATTAGCATGTTTAAAGTGATTTTCATGCTTCCAGGGGCCCAAAACACAAGATTTATGGAATGGTTAAAAGTGCATGAAAATGGCCAATTTACTCACTCTGAGTTCTCAAAAAGGGTTTCTTCACCCCGGGAAGTTAATTAAATACCATTTGGAGGCATTTAATGTTCGTTCAAAAACGGCTGATTTTCGACAAAAGAGATAACACCCCCCCATTACGTCATGCTTCAGAAATGTGGAAAATGGTCCGTTTTCAAATGTTTCATTTTTGAACGTCAGTTCACATTTGTAGGTGGATCATCAGTGTTAGAGCTAAAATTAGCATGTTTAAAGTGATTTTCATGCTTCCAGGGGCTTGGGAAGTTAATTAAATACCATTTGGAGGCATTTAATGTTCGAGCAAAAACGGCTGATTTTCGACAAAAGAGATAACACCCCCCCATTACGCCATGCTTCAGAAATGTGGAAAATGGTCCGTTTTCAAATGTTTTATTTTTGAACGTAAGTTCACATTTGTAGGTGGATCATCAGTGTTAGAGCTAAAATTAGCATGTTTAAAGTGATTTTCATGCTTCCAGGGGCCCAAAACACAAGATTTATGGAATGGTTAAAAGTGCATGAAAATGGCCAATTTACTCACTCTGAGTTCTCAAAAAGGGTTTCTTCACCCCGGGAAGTTAATTAAATACCATTTGGAGGCATTTAATGTTAGAGCAAAAACGGCTGATTTTCGACAAAAGAGATAACACCCCCCCATTACGCTATGCTTCAGAAATGTGGAAAATGGTCCGTTTTCAAATGTTTTATTTTTGAACGTCAGTTCACATTTGTAGGTGGATCATCAGTGTTAGAGCTAAAATTAGCATGTTTAAAGTGATTTTCAAGCTTCCAGGGGCTCGGGAAGTGAAATAAATACCATTTGGAGGATTTTAATGTTCGAGCAAAAACGGCTGATTTTCGACGAAAGAGCTAACACCCCCCCATTACGTCATGCTTCAGAAATGTGGAAAATGGTCCGTTTTCAAATGTTTTATTTTTGAACGTCAGTTCACATTTGTAGGTGGATCATCAGTGTTAGAGCTAAAATGAGCATGTTTAAAGTGATTTTCATGCTTCCAGGGGCTCGGGAAGTTAATTAAATACCATTTGGAGGCATTTAATGTTCGAGCAAAAACGGCTGATTTTCGACAAAAGAGATAACACCCCCCCATTACGTCATGCTTCAGAAATGTGGAAAATGGTCCGTTTTCAAATGTTTTATTTTTGAACGTCAGTTCACATTTGTAGGTGGATCATCAGTGTTAGAGCTAAAATTAGCATGTTTAAAGTGATTTTCATGCTTCCAGGGGCTCGGGAAGTTAATTAAATACCATTTGGAGGCATTTAATGTTCGAGCAAAAACGGCTGATTTTCGACAAAAGAGATAACACCCCCCCATTACGTCATGCTTCAGAAATGTGGAAAATGGTCCGTTTTCAAATGTTTTATTTTTGAACGTCAGTTCACATTTGTAGGTGGATCATCAGTGTTAGAGCTAAAATTAGCATGTTTAAAGTGATTTTCATGCTTCCAGGGGCCCAAAACACAAGATTTATGGAATGGTTAAAAGTGCATGAAAATGGCCAATTTACTCACTCTGAGTTCTCAAAAAGGGTTTCTTCACCCCGGGTAGTTAATTAATTACCATTTGGAGGCATTTAATGTTAGTGCAAAAACGGCTGATTTTCGACAAAAGAGATAACACCCCCCCATTACGTCATGCTTCAGAAATGTGGAAAATGGTCCGTTTTCAAATGTTTTATTTTTGAACGTCAGTTCACATTTGTAGGTGGATCATCAGTGTTAGAGCTAAAATTAGCATGTTTAAAGTGATTTTCATGCTTCCAGGGGCTCGGGAAGTGAAATAAATACCATTTGGAGGCATTTAATGTTCGAGCAAAAACTGCTGATTTTCGACAAAAGAGATAACACCCCCCCATTACGTCATGCTTCAGAAATGTGGAAAATGGTCAGTTTTCAAATGTTTTATTTTTGAACGTCAGTTCACATTTGTAGGTGGATCATCAGTGTTAGAGCTAAAATTAGCATGTTTAAAGTGATTTTCATGCTTCCAGGGGCTCGGGAAGTTAATTAAATACCATTTGGAGGCATTTAATGTTCGAGCAAAAACTGCTGATTTTCGACAAAAGAGATAACACCCCCCATTACGTCATGCTTCAGAAATGTGGAAAATGGTCCGTTTTCAAATGTTTTATTTTTGAACGTCAGTTCACATTTGTAGGTGGATCATCAGTGTTAAAGCTAAAATTAGCATGTTTAAAGTGATTTTCATGCTTCCAGGGGCCCAAAACACAAGATTTATGGAATGGTTAAAAGTGCATGAAAATGGCCAATTTACTCACTCTGAGTTCTCAAAAAGGGTTTCTTCACCCCGGGAAGTTAATTAAATACCATTTGGAGGCATTTAATGTTAGAGCAAAAACGGCTGATTTTCGACAAAAGAGATAACACCCCCCCATTACGTCATGCTTCAGAAATGTGGAAAATGGTCCGTTTTCAAATGTTTTATTTTTGAACGTCAGTTCACATTTGTAGGTGGATCATCAGTGTTAGAGCTAAAATTAGCATGTTTAAAGTGATTTTCATGCTTCCAGGGGCCCAAAACACAAGATTTATGGAATGGTTAAAAGTGCATGAAAATGGCCAATTTACTCACTCTGAGTTCTCAAAAAGGGTTTCTTCACCCCGGGAAGTTAATTAAATACCATTTGGAGGCATTTAATGTTCGTTCAAAAACGGCTGATTTTCGACAAAAGAGATAACACCCCCCCATTACGTCATGCTTCAGAAATGTGGAAAATGATCCGTTTTCAAATGTTTCATTTTTGAACGTCAGTTCACATTTGTAGGTGGATCATCAGTGTTAGAGCTAAAATTAGCATGTTTAAAGTGATTTTCATGCTTCCAGGGGCTTGGGAAGTTAATTAAATACCATTTGGAGGCATTTAATGTTCGAGCAAAAACGGCTGATTTTCGACAAAAGAGATAACACCCCCCCATTACGCCATGCTTCAGAAATGTGGAAAATGGTCCGTTTTCAAATGTTTTATTTTTGAACGTCAGTTCACATTTGTAGGTGGATCATCAGTGTTAGAGCTAAAATTAGCACGTTTAAAGTGATTTTCATGCTTCCAGGGGCCCAAAACACAAGATTTATGGAATGGTTAAAAGTGCATGAAAATGGCCAATTTACTCACTCTGAGTTCTCAAAAAGGGTTTCTTCACCCCGGGAAGTTAATTAAATACCATTTGGAGGCATTTAATGTTCGAGCAAAAACGGCTGATTTTCGACAAAAGAGATAACACCCCCCTATTACGTCATGCTTCAGAAATGTGGAAAATGGTCCGTTTTCAAATGTTTTATTTTTGAACGTCAGTTCACATTTGTAGGTGGATCATCAGTGTTAGAGCTAAAATTAGCATGTTTAAAGTGATTTTCATGCTTCCAGGGGCCCAAAACACAAGATTTATGGAATGGTTAAAAGTGCATGAAAATGGCCAATTTACTCACTCTGAGTTCTCAAAAAGGGTTTCTTCAACCCGGGAAGTTAATTAAATACCATTTGGAGGCATTTAATGTTCGAGCAAAAACGGCTGATTTTCGACAAAAGAGATAACACCCCCCCATTACGTCATGCTTCAGAAATGTGGAAAATGGTCTGTTTTCAAATGTTTTATTTTTGAACGTCAGTTCACATTTGTAGGTGGATCATCAGTGTTAGAGCTAAAATTAGCATGTTTAAAGTGATTTTCATGCTTCCAGGGGCCCAAAACACAAGATTTATGGAATGGTTAAAAGTGCATGAAAATGGCCAGTTTACTCACTCTGAGTTCTCAAAAAGGGTTTCTTCACTCCGGGAAGTTAATTAAATACCATTTGGAGGCATTTAATGTTCGAGCAAAAACGGCTGATTTTCGACAAAAGAGATAACACCCCCCCATTACGTCATGCTTCAGAAATGTGGAAAATGGTCCGTTTTCAAATGTTTTATTTTTGAACGTAAGTTCACATTTGTAGGTGGATCATCAGTGTTAGAGCTAAAATTAGCATGTTTAAAGTGATTTTCATGCTTCCAGGGGCCCAAAACACAAGATTTATGGAATGGTTAAAAGTGCATGAAAATGGCCAATTTACTCACTCTGAGTTCTCAAAAAGGGTTTCTTCACCCCGGGAAGTTAATTAAATACCATTTGGAGGCATTTAATGTTCGAGCAAAAACGGCTGATTTTCGACAAAAGAGATAACACCCCCCCATTACGTCATGCTTCAGAAATGTGGAAAATGGTCCATTTTCAAATGTTTTATTTTTGAACGTCAGTTCACATTTGTAGGTGGATCATCAGTGTTAGAGCTAAAATTAGCATGTTTAAAGTGATTTTCATGCTTCCAGGGGCCCAAAACACAAGATTTATGGAATGGTTAAAAGTGCATGAAAATGGCCAATTTACTCACTCTGAGTTCTCAAAAAGGGTTTCTTCACCCCGGGAAGTTAATTAAATACCATTTGGAGGCATTTAATGTTCGAGCAAAAACGGCTGATTTTCGACAAAAGAGATAACACCCCCCCATTACGTCATGCTTCAGAAATGTGGAAAATGGTCCGTTTTCAAATGTTTTATTTTTGAACGTCAGTTCACATTTGTAGTTGGATCATCAGTGTTAGAGCTAAAATTAGCATGTTTAAAGTGATTTTCATGCTTCCAGGGGCCCAAAACACAAGATTTATGGAATGGTTAAAAGTGCATGAAAATGGCCAATTTACTCACTCTGAGTTCTCAAAAAGGGTTTCTTCCCCCGGGAAGTTAATTAAATACCATTTGGAGGCATTTAATGTTTGAGCAAAAACGGCTGATTTTCGACAAAAGAGATAACACCCCCCCATTACGTCATGCTTCAGAAATGTGGAAAATGGTCCGTTTTCAAATGTTTTATTTTTGAACGTCAGTTCACATTTGTAGGTGGATCATCAGTGTTAGAGCTAAAATTAGCATGTTTAAAGTGATTTTCATGCTTCCAGGGGCTCGGGAAGTGAAATAAATACCATTTGGAGGCATTTAATGTTCGAGCAAAAACGGCTGATTTTCGACAAAAGAGATAACACCCCCCCCATTACGTCATGCTTCAGAAATGTGGAAAATGGTCAGTTTTCAAATGTTTTATTTTTGAACGTCAGTTCACATTTGTAGGTGGATCATCAGTGTTAGAGCTAAAATTAGCATGTTTAAAGTGATTTTCATGCTTCCAGGGGCTCGGGAAGTTAATTAAATACCATTTGGAGGCATTTAATGTTCGAGCAAAAACTGCTGATTTTCGACAAAAGAGATAACACCCCCCCATTACGTCATGCTTCAGAAATGTGGAAAATGGTCCGTTTTCAAATGTTTTATTTTTGAACGTCAGTTCACATTTGTAGGTGGATCATCAGTGTTAAAGCTAAAATTAGCATGTTTAAAGTGATTTTCATGCTTCCAGGGGCCCAAAACACAAGATTTATGGAATGGTTAAAAGTGCATGAAAATGGCCAATTTACTCACTCTGAGTTCTCAAAAAGGGTTTCTTCACCCCGGGAAGTTAATTAAATACCATTTGGAGGCATTTAATGTTAGAGCAAAAACGGCTGATTTTCGACAAAAGAGATAACACCCCCCCATTACGTCATGCTTCAGAAATGTGGAAAATGGTCCGTTTTCAAATGTTTTATTTTTGAACGTCAGTTCACATTTGTAGGTGGATCATCAGTGTTAGAGCTAAAATTAGCATGTTTAAAGTGATTTTCATGCTTCCAGGGGCCCAAAACACAAGATTTATGGAATGGTTAAAAGTGCATGAAAATGGCCAATTTACTCACTCTGAGTTCTCAAAAAGGGTTTCTTCACCCCGGGAAGTTAATTAAATACCATTTGGAGGCATTTAATGTTCGTTCAAAAACGGCTGATTTTCGACAAAAGAGATAACACCCCCCCATTACGTCATGCTTCAGAAATGTGGAAAATGGTCCGTTTTCAAATGTTTCATTTTTGAACGTCAGTTCACATTTGTAGGTGGATCATCAGTGTTAGAGCTAAAATTAGCATGTTTAAAGTGATTTTCATGCTTCCAGGGGCTTGGGAAGTTAATTAAATACCATTTGGAGGCATTTAATGTTCGAGCAAAAACGGCTGATTTTCGACAAAAGAGATAACACCCCCCCATTACGCCATGCTTCAGAAATGTGGAAAATGGTCCGTTTTCAAATGTTTTATTTTTGAACGTAAGTTCACATTTGTAGGTGGATCATCAGTGTTAGAGCTAAAATTAGCATGTTTAAAGTGATTTTCATGCTTCCAGGGGCCCAAAACACAAGATTTATGGAATGGTTAAAAGTGCATGAAAATGGCCAATTTACTCACTCTGAGTTCTCAAAAAGGGTTTCTTCACCCCGGGAAGTTAATTAAATACCATTTGGAGGCATTTAATGTTAGAGCAAAAACGGCTGATTTTCGACAAAAGAGATAACACCCCCCCATTACGCTATGCTTCAGAAATGTGGAAAATGGTCCGTTTTCAAATGTTTTATTTTTGAACGTCAGTTCACATTTGTAGGTGGATCATCAGTGTTAGAGCTAAAATTAGCATGTTTAAAGTGATTTTCAAGCTTCCAGGGGCTCGGGAAGTGAAATAAATACCATTTGGAGGATTTTAATGTTCGAGCAAAAACGGCTGATTTTCGACGAAAGAGCTAACACCCCCCCATTACGTCATGCTTCAGAAATGTGGAAAATGGTCCGTTTTCAAATGTTTTATTTTTGAACGTCAGTTCACATTTGTAGGTGGATCATCAGTGTTAGAGCTAAAATGAGCATGTTTAAAGTGATTTTCATGCTTCCAGGGGCTCGGGAAGTTAATTAAATACCATTTGGAGGCATTTAATGTTCGAGCAAAAACGGCTGATTTTCGACAAAAGAGATAACACCCCCCCATTACGTCATGCTTCAGAAATGTGGAAAATGGTCCGTTTTCAAATGTTTTATTTTTGAACGTCAGTTCACATTTGTAGGTGGATCATCAGTGTTAGAGCTAAAATTAGCATGTTTAAAGTGATTTTCATGCTTCCAGGGGCTCGGGAAGTTAATTAAATACCATTTGGAGGCATTTAATGTTCGAGCAAAAACGGCTGATTTTCGACAAAAGAGATAACACCCCCCCATTACGTCATGCTTCAGAAATGTGGAAAATGGTCCGTTTTCAAATGTTTTATTTTTGAACGTCAGTTCACATTTGTAGGTGGATCATCAGTGTTAGAGCTAAAATTAGCATGTTTAAAGTGATTTTCATGCTTCCAGGGGCCCAAAACACAAGATTTATGGAATGGTTAAAAGTGCATGAAAATGGCCAATTTACTCACTCTGAGTTCTCAAAAAGGGTTTCTTCACCCCGGGTAGTTAATTAATTACCATTTGGAGGCATTTAATGTTAGTGCAAAAACGGCTGATTTTCGACAAAAGAGATAACACCCCCCCATTACGTCATGCTTCAGAAATGTGGAAAATGGTCCGTTTTCAAATGTTTTATTTTTGAACGTCAGTTCACATTTGTAGGTGGATCATCAGTGTTAGAGCTAAAATTAGCATGTTTAAAGTGATTTTCATGCTTCCAGGGGACCGGGAAGTGAAATAAATACCATTTGGAGGCATTTAATGTTCGAGCAAAAACGGCTGATTTTCGACAAAAGAGATAACACCCCCCCATTACGTCATGCTTCAGAAATGTGGAAAATGGTCAGTTTTCAAATGTTTTATTTTTGAACGTCAGTTCACATTTGTAGGTGGATCATCAGTGTTAGAGCTAAAATTAGCATGTTTAAAGTGATTTTCATGCTTCCAGGGGCTCGGGAAGTTAATTAAATACCATTTGGAGGCATTTAATGTTCGAGCAAAAACTGCTGATTTTCGACAAAAGAGATAACACCCCCCATTACGTCATGCTTCAGAAATGTGGAAAATGGTCCGTTTTCAAATGTTTTATTTTTGAACGTCAGTTCACATTTGTAGGTGGATCATCAGTGTTAAAGCTAAAATTAGCATGTTTAAAGTGATTTTCATGCTTCCAGGGGCCCAAAACACAAGATTTATGGAATGGTTAAAAGTGCATGAAAATGGCCAATTTACTCACTCTGAGTTCTCAAAAAGGGTTTCTTCACCCCGGGAAGTTAATTAAATACCATTTGGAGGCATTTAATGTTAGAGCAAAAACGGCTGATTTTCGACAAAAGAGATAACACCCCCCCATTACGTCATGCTTCAGAAATGTGGAAAATGGTCCGTTTTCAAATGTTTTATTTTTGAACGTCAGTTCACATTTGTAGGTGGATCATCAGTGTTAGAGCTAAAATTAGCATGTTTAAAGTGATTTTCATGCTTCCAGGGGCCCAAAACACAAGATTTATGGAATGGTTAAAAGTGCATGAAAATGGCCAATTTACTCACTCTGAGTTCTCAAAAAGGGTTTCTTCACCCCGGGAAGTTAATTAAATACCATTTGGAGGCATTTAATGTTCGTTCAAAAACGGCTGATTTTCGACAAAAGAGATAACACCCCCCCATTACGTCATGCTTCAGAAATGTGGAAAATGATCCGTTTTCAAATGTTTCATTTTTGAACGTCAGTTCACATTTGTAGGTGGATCATCAGTGTTAGAGCTAAAATTAGCATGTTTAAAGTGATTTTCATGCTTCCAGGGGCTTGGGAAGTTAATTAAATACCATTTGGAGGCATTTAATGTTCGAGCAAAAACGGCTGATTTTCGACAAAAGAGATAACACCCCCCCATTACGCCATGCTTCAGAAATGTGGAAAATGGTCCGCTTTCAAATGTTTTATTTTTGAACGTCAGTTCACATTTGTAGGTGGATCATCAGTGTTAGAGCTAAAATTAGCACGTTTAAAGTGATTTTCATGCTTCCAGGGGCCCAAAACACAAGATTTATGGAATGGTTAAAAGTGCATGAAAATGGCCAATTTACTCACTCTGAGTTCTCAAAAAGGGTTTCTTCACCCCGGGAAGTTAATTAAATACCATTTGGAGGCATTTAATGTTCGAGCAAAAACGGCTGATTTTCGACAAAAGAGATAACACCCCCCTATTACGTCATGCTTCAGAAATGTGGAAAATGGTCCGTTTTCAAATGTTTTATTTTTGAACGTCAGTTCACATTTGTAGGTGGATCATCAGTGTTAGAGCTAAAATTAGCATGTTTAAAGTGATTTTCATGCTTCCAGGGGCCCAAAACACAAGATTTATGGAATGGTTAAAAGTGCATGAAAATGGCCAATTTACTCACTCTGAGTTCTCAAAAAGGGTTTCTTCAACCCGGGAAGTTAATTAAATACCATTTGGAGGCATTTAATGTTCGAGCAAAAACGGCTGATTTTCGACAAAAGAGATAACACCCCCCCATTACGTCATGCTTCAGAAATGTGGAAAATGGTCTGTTTTCAAATGTTTTATTTTTGAACGTCAGTTCACATTTGTAGGTGGATCATCAGTGTTAGAGCTAAAATTAGCATGTTTAAAGTGATTTTCATGCTTCCAGGGGCCCAAAACACAAGATTTATGGAATGGTTAAAAGTGCATGAAAATGGCCAATTTACTCACTCTGAGTTCTCAAAAAGGGTTTCTTCACCCCGGGAAGTTAATTAAATACCATTTGGAGGCATTTAATGTTCGAGCAAAAACGGCTGATTTTCGACAAAAGAGATAACACCCCCCCATTACGTCATGCTTCAGAAATGTGGAAAATGGTCCATTTTCAAATGTTTTATTTTTGAACGTCAGTTCACATTTGTAGGTGGATCATCAGTGTTAAAGCTAAAATTAGCATGTTTAAAGTGATTTTCATGCTTCCAGGGGCCCAAAACACAAGATTTATGGAATGGTTAAAAGTGCATGAAAATGGCCAATTTACTCACTCTGAGTTCTCAAAAAGGGTTTCTTCACCCCGGGAAGTTAATTAAATACCATTTGGAGGCATTTAATGTTAGAGCAAAAACGGCTGATTTTCGACAAAAGAGATAACACCCCCCCATTACGTCATGCTTCAGAAATGTGGAAAATGGTCCGTTTTCAAATGTTTTATTTTTGAACGTCAGTTCACATTTGTAGGTGGATCATCAGTGTTAGAGCTAAAATTAGCATGTTTAAAGTGATTTTCATGCTTCCAGGGGCCCAAAACACAAGATTTATGGAATGGTTAAAAGTGCATGAAAATGGCCAATTTACTCACTCTGAGTTCTCAAAAAGGGTTTCTTCACCCCGGGAAGTTAATTAAATACCATTTGGAGGCATTTAATGTTCGTTCAAAAACGGCTGATTTTCGACAAAAGAGATAACACCCCCCCATTACGTCATGCTTCAGAAATGTGGAAAATGATCCGTTTTCAAATGTTTCATTTTTGAACGTCAGTTCACATTTGTAGGTGGATCATCAGTGTTAGAGCTAAAATTAGCATGTTTAAAGTGATTTTCATGCTTCCAGGGGCTTGGGAAGTTAATTAAATACCATTTGGAGGCATTTAATGTTCGAGCAAAAACGGCTGATTTTCGACAAAAGAGATAACACCCCCCCATTACGCCATGCTTCAGAAATGTGGAAAATGGTCCGTTTTCAAATGTTTTATTTTTGAACGTCAGTTCACATTTGTAGGTGGATCATCAGTGTTAGAGCTAAAATTAGCACGTTTAAAGTGATTTTCATGCTTCCAGGGGCCCAAAACACAAGATTTATGGAATGGTTAAAAGTGCATGAAAATGGCCAATTTACTCACTCTGAGTTCTCAAAAAGGGTTTCTTCACCCCGGGAAGTTAATTAAATACCATTTGGAGGCATTTAATGTTCGAGCAAAAACGGCTGATTTTCGACAAAAGAGATAACACCCCCCTATTACGTCATGCTTCAGAAATGTGGAAAATGGTCCGTTTTCAAATGTTTTATTTTTGAACGTCAGTTCACATTTGTAGGTGGATCATCAGTGTTAGAGCTAAAATTAGCATGTTTAAAGTGATTTTCATGCTTCCAGGGGCCCAAAACACAAGATTTATGGAATGGTTAAAAGTGCATGAAAATGGCCAATTTACTCACTCTGAGTTCTCAAAAAGGGTTTCTTCAACCCGGGAAGTTAATTAAATACCATTTGGAGGCATTTAATGTTCGAGCAAAAACGGCTGATTTTCGACAAAAGAGATAACACCCCCCCATTACGTCATGCTTCAGAAATGTGGAAAATGGTCTGTTTTCAAATGTTTTATTTTTGAACGTCAGTTCACATTTGTAGGTGGATCATCAGTGTTAGAGCTAAAATTAGCATGTTTAAAGTGATTTTCATGCTTCCAGGGGCCCAAAACACAAGATTTATGGAATGGTTAAAAGTGCATGAAAATGGCCAATTTACTCACTCTGAGTTCTCAAAAAGGGTTTCTTCACCCCGGGAAGTTAATTAAATACCATTTGGAGGCATTTAATGTTCGAGCAAAAACGGCTGATTTTCGACAAAAGAGATAACACCCCCCCATTACGTCATGCTTCAGAAATGTGGAAAATGGTCCATTTTCAAATGTTTTATTTTTGAACGTCAGTTCACATTTGTAGGTGGATCATCAGTGTTAGAGCTAAAATTAGCATGTTTAAAGTGATTTTCATGCTTCCAGGGGCCCAAAACACAAGATTTATGGAATGGTTAAAAGTGCATGAAAATGGCCAATTTACTCACTCTGAGTTCTCAAAAAGGGTTTCTTCACCCCGGGAAGTTAATTAAATACCATTTGGAGGCATTTAATGTTCGAGCAAAAACGGCTGATTTTCGACAAAAGAGATAACACCCCCCCATTACGTCATGCTTCAGAAATGTGGAAAATGGTCCGTTTTCAAATGTTTTATTTTTGAACGTCAGTTCACATTTGTAGTTGGATCATCAGTGTTAGAGCTAAAATTAGCATGTTTAAAGTGATTTTCATGCTTCCAGGGGCCCAAAACACAAGATTTATGGAATGGTTAAAAGTGCATGAAAATGGCCAATTTACTCACTCTGAGTTCTCAAAAAGGGTTTCTTCCCCCGGGAAGTTAATTAAATACCATTTGGAGGCATTTAATGTTTGAGCAAAAACGGCTGATTTTCGACAAAAGAGATAACACCCCCCCATTACGTCATGCTTCAGAAATGTGGAAAATGGTCCGTTTTCAAATGTTTTATTTTTGAACGTCAGTTCACATTTGTAGGTGGATCATCAGTGTTAGAGCTAAAATTAGCATGTTTAAAGTGATTTTCATGCTTCCAGGGGCTCGGGAAGTTAATTAAATACCATTTGGAGGCATTTAATGTTCGAGCAAAAACGGCTGATTTTCGACAAAAGAGATAACACCCCCCCATTACGTCATGCTTCAGAAATGTGGAAAATGGTCAGTTTTCAAATGTTTTATTTTTGAACGTCAGTTCACATTTGTAGGTGGATCATCAGTGTTAGAGCTAAAATTAGCATGTTTAAAGTGATTTTCATGCTTCCAGGGGCCCAAAACACAAGATTTATGGAATGGTTAAAAGTGCATGAAAATGGCCAATTTACTCACTCTGAGTTCTCAAAAAGGGTTTCTTCACCCCGGGAAGTTAATTAAATACCATTTGGAGGCATTTAATGTTCGTTCAAAAACGGCTGATTTTCGACAAAAGAGATAACACCCCCCCATTACGTCATGCTTCAGAAATGTGGAAAATGGTCCGTTTTCAAATGTTTCATTTTTGAACGTCAGTTCACATTTGTAGGTGGATCATCAGTGTTAGAGCTAAAATTAGCATGTTTAAAGTGATTTTCATGCTTCCAGGGGCTTGGGAAGTTAATTAAATACCATTTGGAGGCATTTAATGTTCGAGCAAAAACGGCTGATTTTCGACAAAAGAGATAACACCCCCCCATTACGCCATGCTTCAGAAATGTGGAAAATGGTCCGTTTTCAAATGTTTTATTTTTGAACGTCAGTTCACATTTGTAGGTGGATCATCAGTGTTAGAGCTAAAATTAGCATGTTTAAAGTGATTTTCATGCTTCCAGGGGCCCAAAACACAAGATTTATGGAATGGTTAAAAGTGCATGAAAATGGCCAATTTACTCACTCTGAGTTCTCAAAAAGGGTTTCTTCACCCCGGGAAGTTAATTAAATACCATTTGGAGGCATTTAATGTTCGAGCAAAAACGGATGATTTTCGACAAAAGAGATAACACCCCCCCATTACGTCATGCTTCAGAAATGTGGAAAATGGTCCGTTTTCAAATGTTTTATTTTTGAACGTCAGTTCACATTTGTAGGTGGATCATCAGTGTTAGAGCTAAAATTAGCATGTTTAAAGTGATTTTCATGCTTCCAGGGGCCCAAAACACAAGATTTATGGAATGGTTAAAAGTGCATGAAAATGGCCAATTTACTCACTCTGAGTTCTCAAAAAGGGTTTCTTCACCCCGGGAAGTTAATTAAATACCATTTGGAGGCATTTAATGTTCGAGCAAAAACGGCTGATTTTCGACAAAAGAGATAACACCCCCCCATTACGTCATGCTTCAGAAATGTGGAAAATGGTCCGTTTTCAAATGTTTTATTTTTGAACGTCAGTTCACATTTGTAGGTGGATCATCAGTGTTAGAGCTAAAATTAGCATGTTTAAAGTGATTTTCATGCTTCCAGGGGCCCAAAACACAAGATTTATGGAATGGTTAAAAGTGCATGAAAATGGCCAATTTACTCACTCTGAGTTCTCAAAAAGGGTTTCTTCACCCCGGGAAGTTAATTAAATACCATTTGGAGGCATTTAATGTTCGAGCAAAAACGGCTGATTTTCGACAAAAGAGATAACACCCCCCCATTACGTCATGCTTCAGAAATGTGGAAAATGGTCCGTTTTCAAATGTTTTATTTTTGAAAGTCAGTTCACATTTGTAGGTGGATCATCAGTGTTAGAGCTAAAATTAGCATGTTTAAAGTGATTTTCATGCTTCCAGGGGCCCAAAACACAAGATTTATGGAATGGTTAAAAGTGCATGAAAAGTGGCCAATTTACTCACTCTGAGTTCTCAAAAAGGGTTTCTTCACCTCGGGAAGTTAATTAAATACCATTTGGAGGCATTTAATGTTCGAGCAAAAACGGCTGATTTTCGACAAATGAGATAACATCCCCCCCATTACGTCATGCTTCAGAAATGTGGAAAATGGTCCGTTTTCAAATGTTTTATTTTTGAACGTCAGTTCACATTTGTAGGTGGATCATCAGTGTTAGAGCTAAAATTAGCATGTTTAAAGTGATTTTCATGCTTCCAGGGGCCCAAAACACAAGATTTATGGAATGGTTAAAAGTGCATGAAAATGGCCAATTTACTCACTCTGAGTTCTCAAAAAGGGTTTCTTCACCCCGGGAAGTTAATTAAATACCATTTGGAGGCATTTAATGTTCGAGCAAAAACGGCTGATTTTCGACAAAAGAGATAACACCCCCCCCATTACGTCATGCTTCAGAAATGTGGAAAATGGTCCGTTTTCAAATGTTTCATTTTTGAACGTCAGTTCACATTTGTAGGTGGATCATCAGTGTTAGAGCTAAAATTAGCATGTTTAACCCCTTCCACACTCATGACGAGCTGGGCTCGTCATGGTGTAGCCTCCTCAAACACTGATGACGAGCCCAGCTCGTCATAAAACAATAAAGAATAGCAATTCCCAGCACAGGAGGGGGAAAACGCATAGCAGCCATGGAGTTAAAGTGATTTTCATGCTTCCAGGGGCCCAAAACACAAGATTTATGGAATGGTTAAAAGTGCATGAAAATGGCCAATTTACTCACTCTGAGTTCTCAAAAAGGGTTTCTTCACCCCGGGAAGTTAATTAAATACCATTTGGAGGCATTTAATGTTCGAGCAAAAACGGCTGATTTTCGACAAAAGAGATAACACCCCCCCATTACGTCATGCTTCAGAAATGTGGAAAATGGTCCGTTTTCAAATGTTTTATTTTTGAACGTCAGTTCACATTTGTAGGTGGATCATCAGTGTTAGAGCTAAAATTAGCATGTTTAAAGTGATTTTCATGCTTCCAGGGGCCCAAAACACAAGATTTATGGAATGGTTAAAAGAGCATGAAAATGGCCAATTTACTCACTCTGAGTTCTCAAAAAGGGTTTCTTCACCTCGGGAAGTTAATTAAATACCATTTGGAGGCATTTAATGTTAGAGCAAAAACGGCTGATTTTCGACAAAAGAGATAACACCCCCCCATTACGTCATGCTTCAGAAATGTGGAAAATGGTCCGTTTTCAAATGTTTTATTTTTGAACGTCAGTTCACATTTGTAGGTGGATCATCAGTGTTAGAGCTAAAATTAGCATGTTTAAAGTGATTTTCATGCTTCCAGGGGCCCAAAACACAAGATTTATGGAATGGTTAAAAGTGCATGAAAATGGCCAATTTACTCACTCTGAGTTCTCAAAAAGGGTTTCTTCACCCCGGGAAGTTAATTAAATACCATTTGGAGGCATTTAATGTTCGAGCAAAAACGGCTGATTTTCGACAAAAGAGATAACACCCCCCCATTACGTCATGCTTCAGAAATGTGGAAAATGGTCCGTTTTCAAATGTTTTATTTTTGAACGTCAGTTCACATTTGTAGGTGGATCATCAGTGTTAGAGCTAAAATTAGCATGTTTAAAGTGATTTTCATGCTTCCAGGGGCCCAAAACACAAGATTTATGGAATGGTTAAAAGTGCATGAAAATGGCCAATTTACTCACTCTGAGTTCTCAAAAAGGGTTTCTTCACCCCGGGAAGTTAATTAAATACCATTTGGAGGCATTTAATGTTCGAGCAAAAACGGCTGATTTTCGACAAAAGAGATAACACCCCCCCATTACGTCATGCTTCAGAAATGTGGAAAATGGTCCGTTTTCAAATGTTTTATTTTTGAACGTCAGTTCACATTTGTAGGTGGATCATCAGTGTTAGAGCTAAAATTAGCATGTTTAAAGTGATTTTCATGCTTCCAGGGGCCCAAAACACAAGATTTATGGAATGGTTAAAAGTGCATGAAAATGGCCAATTTACTCACTCTGAGTTCTCAAAAAGGGTTTCTTCACCCCGGGAAGTTAATTAAATACCATTTGGAGGCATTTAATGTTCGAGCAAAAACGGCTGATTTTCGACAAAAGAGATAACACCCCCCCATTACGTCATGCTTCAGAAATGTGGAAAATGGTCCGTTTTCAAATGTTTTATTTTTGAACGTCAGTTCACATTTGTAGGTGGATCATCAGTGTTAGAGCTAAAATTAGCATGTTTAAAGTGATTTTCATGCTTCCAGGGGCCCAAAACACAAGATTTATGGAATGGTTAAAAGTGCATGAAAATGGCCAATTTACTCACTCTGAGTTCTCAAAAAGGGTTTCTTCACCCCGGGAAGTTAATTAAATACCATTTGGAGGCATTTAATGTTCGAGCAAAAACGGCTGATTTTCGACAAAAGAGATAACACCCCCCCATTACGTCATGCTTCAGAAATGTGGAAAATGGTCCGTTTTCAAATATTTTATTTTTGAACGTCAGTTCACATTTGTAGGTGGATCATCAGTGTTAGAGCTAAAATTAGCATGTTTAAAGTGATTTTCATGCTTCCAGGGGCCCAAAACACAAGATTTATGGAATGGTTAAAAGAGCATGAAAATGGCCAATTTACTCACTCTGAGTTCTCAAAAAGGGTTTCTTCACCCCGGGAATTTAATTAAATACCATTTGGAGGCATTTAATGTTCGAGCAAAAACGGCTGATTTTCGACAAAAGAGATAACACCCCCCCATTACGTCATGCTTCAGAAATGTGGAAAATGGTCCGTTTTCAAATGTTTTATTTTTGAACGTCAGTTCACATTTGTAGGTGGATCATCAGTGTTAGAGCTAAAATTAGCATGTTTAAAGTGATTTTCATGCTTCCAGGGGCCCAAAACACAAGATTTATGGAATGGTTAAAAGTGCATGAAAATGGCCAATTTACTCACTCTGAGTTCTCAAAAAGGGTTTCTTCACCCCGGGAAGTTAATTAAATACCATTTGGAGGCATTTAATGTTCGAGCAAAAACGGCTGATTTTCGACAAAAGAGATAACACCCCCCCATTACGTCATGCTTCAGAAATGTGGAAAATGGTCCGTTTTCAAATGTTTTATTTTTGAACGTCAGTTCACATTTGTAGGTGGATCATCAGTGTTAGAGCTAAAATTAGCATGTTTAAAGTGATTTTCATGCTTCCAGGGGCCCAAAACACAAGATTTATGGAATGGTTAAAAGTGCATGAAAATGGCCAATTTACTCACTCTGAGTTCTCAAAAAGGGTTTCTTCACCCCGGGAAGTTAATTAAATACCATTTGGAGGCATTTAATGTTAGAGCAAAAACGGCTGATTTTTTCGACAAAAGAGATAACACCCCCCCATTACGTCATGCTTCAGAAATGTGGAAAATGGTCCGTTTTCAAATGTTTTATTTTTGAACGTCAGTTCACATTTGTAGGTGGATCATCAGTGTTAGAGCTAAAATTAGCATGTTTAAAGTGATTTTCATGCTTCCAGGGGCTCAGGAAGTTAATTAAATACCATTTGGAGGCATTTAATGTTCGAGCAAAAACGGCTGATTTTCGACAAAAGAGATAACACCCCCCCATTACGTCATGCTTCAGAAATGTGGAAAATGGTCCGTTTTCAAATGTTTTATTTTTGAACGTCAGTTCACATTTGTAGGTGGATCATCAGTGTTAGAGCTAAAATTAGCATGTTTAAAGTGATTTTCATGCTTCCAGGGGCCCAAAACACAAGATTTATGGAATGGTTAAAAGTGCATGAAAATGGCCAATTTACTCACTCTGAGTTCTCAAAAAGGGTTTCTTCACCCCGGGAAGTTAATTAAATACCATTTGGAGGCATTTAATGTTCGAGCAAAAACGGCTGATTTTCGACAAAAGAGATAACACCCCCCCATTACGTCATGCTTCAGAAATGTGGAAAATGGTCCGTTTTCAAATGTTTTATTTTTGAACGTCAGTTCACATTTGTAGGTGGATCATCAGTGTTAGAGCTAAAATTAGCATGTTTAAAGTGATTTTCATGCTTCCAGGGGCTCGGGAAGTGAAATAAATACCATTTGGAGGCATTTAATGTTCGAGCAAAAACGGCTGATTTTCGACAAAAGAGATAACACACCCCCATTACGTCATGCTTCAGAAATGTGGAAAATGGTCCGTTTTCAAATGTTTTATTTTTGAACGTCAGTTCACATTTGTAGGTGGATCATCAGTGTTAGAGCTAAAATTAGCATTTTTAAAGTGATTTTCATGCTTCCAGGGGCCCAAAACACAAGATTTATGGAATGGTTAAAAGTGCATGAAAATGGCCAATTTACTCACTCTGAGTTCTCAAAAAGGGTTTCTTCACCCCGGGAAGTTAATTAAATACCATTTGGAGGCATTTAATGTTCGAGCAAAAACGGCTGATTTTCGACAAAAGAGATAACACCCCCCCATTACGTCATGCTTCAGAAATGTGGAAAATGGTCCGTTTTCAAATGTTTTATTTTTGAACGTCAGTTCACATTTGTAGGTGGATCATCAGTGTTAGAGCTAAAATGAGCATGTTTAAAGTGATTTTCATGCTTCCAGGGGCCCAAAACACAAGATTTATGGAATGGTTAAAAGTGCATGAAAATGGCCAATTTACTCACTCTGAGTTCTCAAAAAGGGTTTCTTCACCCCGGGAAGTTAATTAAATACCATTTGGAGGCATTTAATGTTAGAGCAAAAACGGCTGATTTTCGACAAAAGAGATAACACCCCCCCATTACGTCATGCTTCAGAAATGTGGAAAATGGTCCGTTTTCAAATGTTTTATTTTTGAACGTCAGTTCACATTTGTAGGTGGATCATCAGTGTTAGAGCTAAAATTAGCATGTTTAAAGTGATTTTCATGCTTCCAGGGGCTCGGGAAGTTAATTAAATACCATTTGGAGGCATTTAATGTTCGAGCAAAAACGGCTGATTTTCGACAAAAGAGATAACACCCCCCCATTACGTCATGCTTCAGAAATGTGGAAAATGGTCCGTTTTCAAATGTTTTATTTTTGAACGTCAGTTCACATTTGTAGGTGGATCATCAGTGTTAGAGCTAAAATTAGCATGTTTAAAGTGATTTTCATGCTTCCAGGGGCCCAAAACACAAGATTTATGGAATGGTTAAAAGTGCAGGAAAATGGCCAATTTACTCACTCTGAGTTCTCAAAAAGGGTTTCTTCACCCCGGGAAGTTAATTAAATACCATTTGGAGGCATTTAATGTTCGAGCAAAAACGGCTGATTTTCCACAAAAGAGATAACACCCCCCCATTACGTCATGCTTCAGAAATGTGGAAAATGGTCCGTTTTCAAATGTTTTATTTTTGAACGTCAGTTCACATTTGTAGGTGGATCATCAGTGTTAGAGCTAAAATTAGCATGTTGAAAGTGATTTTCATGCTTCCAGGGGCTCGGGAAGTGAAATAAATACCATTTGGAGGCATTTAATGTTCGAGCAAAAACGGCTGATTTTCGACAAAAGAGATAACACCCCCCCCATTAAGTCATGCTTCAGAAATGTGGAAAATGGTCCGTTTTCAAATGTTTTATTTTTGAACGTCAGTTCACATTTGTAGGTGGATCATCAGTGTTAGAGCTAAAATTAGCTTGTTTAAAGTGATTTTAAATGCTTCCAGGGGCTCGGGAAGATAATTAAATACCATTTGGAGGCATTTAATGTTCGAGCAAAAACGGCTGATTTTCGACAAAAGAGATAACACCCCCCCATTACGTCATGCTTCAGAAATGTGGAAAATGGTCCGTTTTCAAATGTTTTATTTTTGAACGTCAGTTCACATTTGTAGGTGGATCATCAGTGTTATAGCTAAAATTAGCATGTTTAAAGTGATTTTCATGCTTCCAGGGGCCCAAAACACAAGATTTATGGAATGGTTAAAAGTGCATGAAAATGGCCAATTTACTCACTCTGAGTTCTCAAAAAGGGTTTCTTCACCCCGGGAAGTTAATTAAATACCATTTGGAGGCATTTAATGTTAGAGCAAAAACGGCTGATTTTCGACAAAAGAGATAACACCCCCCCATTACGTCATGCTTCAGAAATGTGGAAAATGGTCCGTTTTCAAATGTTTTATTTTTGAACGTCAGTTCACATTTATAGGTGGATCATCAGTGTTAGAGCTAAAATTAGCATGTTTAAAGTGATTTTCATGCTTCCAGGGGCTCGGGAAGTTAATTAAATACCATTTGGAGGCATTTAATGTTCGAGCAAAAACGGCTGATTTTCGACAAAAGAGATAACACCCCCCCATTACGTCATGCTTCAGAAATGTGGAAAATGGTCCGTTTTCAAATGTTTTATTTTGAACGTCAGTTCACATTTGTAGGTGGATCATCAGTGTTAGAGCTAAAATTAGCATGTTTAAAGTGATTTTCATGCTTCCAGGGGCCCAAAACACAAGATTTATGGAATGGTTAAAAGTGCATGAAAATGGCCAATTTACTCACTCTGAGTTCTCAAAAAGGGTTTCTTCACCCCGGGAAGTTAATTAAATACCATTTGGAGGCATTTAATGTTCGAGCAAAAACGGCTGATTTTCGACAAAAGAGATAACACCCCCCCATTACGTCATGCTTCAGAAATGTGGAAAATGGTCCGTTTTCAAATGTTTTATTTTTGAACGTCAGTTCACATTTGTAGGTGGATCATCAGTGTTAGAGCTAAAATTAGCATGTTTAAAGTGATTTTCATGCTTCCAGGGGCTCGGGAAGTTAATTAAATACCATTTGGAGGCATTTAATGTTCGAGCAAAAATGGCTGATTTTCGACAAAAGAGATAACACCCCCCATTACGTCATGCTTCAGAAATGTGGAAAATGGTCCGTTTTCAAATGTTTTATTTTTGAACGTCAGTTCACATTTGTAGGTGGATCATCAGTGTTAGAGCTAAAATTAGCATGTTTAAAGTGATTTTCATGCTTCCAGGGGCTCGGGAAGTTAATTAAATACCATTTGGAGGCATTTAATGTTCGAGCAAAAACGGCTGATTTTCGACAAAAGAGATAACACCCCCCCATTACATCATGCTTCAGAAATGTGGAAAATGGTCCGTTTTCAAATGTTTTATTTTTGAACGTCAGTTCACATTTGTAGGTGGATCATCAGTGTTAGAGCTAAAATTAGCATGTTTAAAGTGATTTTCATGCTTCCAGGGGCTCGGGAAGTTAAATAAATACCATTTGGAGGCATTTAATGTTCGAGCAAAAACGGCTGATTTTCGACAAAAGAGATAACACCCCCCCATTACGTCATGCTTCAGAAATGTGGAAAATGGTCCGTTTTCAAATGTTTTATTTTTGAACGTCAGTTCACATTTGTCAGGTGGATCATCAGTGTTAGAGCTAAAATTAGCATGTTTAAAGTGATTTTCATGCTTCCAGGGGCTCGGGAAGTTAATTAAATACCATTTGGAGGCATTTAATGTTCGAGCAAAAACGGCTGATTTTCCACAAAAGAGATAACACCCCCCCATTACGTCATGCTTCAGAAATGTGGAAAATGGTCCGTTTTCAAATGTTTTATTTTTGAACGTCAGTTCACATTTGTAGGTGGATCATCAGTGTTAGAGCTAAAATTAGCATGTTTAAAGTGATTTTCATGCTTCCAGGGGCCCAAAACACAAGATTTATGGAATGGTTAAAAGTGCATGAAAATGGCCAATTTACTCACTCTGAGTTCTCAAAAAGGGTTTCTTCACCCCGGGAAGTTAATTAAATACCATTTGGAGGCATTTAATGTTAGAGCAAAAACGGCTGATTTTCGACAAAAGAGATAACACCCCCCCATTACATCATGCTTCAGAAATGTGGAAAATGGTCCGTTTTCAAATGTTTTATTTTTGAACGTCAGTTCACATTTGTAGGTGGATCATCAGTGTTAGAGCTAAAATTAGCATGTTTAAAGTGATTTTCATGCTTCCAGGGGCCCAAAACACAAGATTTATGGAATGGTTAAAAGTGCATGAAAATGGCCAATTTACTCACTCTGAGTTCTCAAAAAGGGTTTCTTCACCCCGGGAAGTTAATTAAATACCATTTGGAGGCATTTAATGTTCGAGCAAAAACGGCTGATTTTCGACAAAAGAGATAACACCCCCCCATTACGTCATGCTTCAGAAATGTGGAAAATGGTCCGTTTTCAAATGTTTTATTTTTGAACGTCAGTTCACATTTGTAGGTGGATCATCAGTGTTAGAGCTAAAATTAGCATGTTTAAAGTGATTTTCATGCTTCCAGGGGCCCAAAACACAAGATTTATGGAATGGTTAAAAGTGCATGAAAATGGCCAATTTACTCACTCTGAGTTCTCAAAAAGGGTTTCTTCACCCCGGGAAGTTAATTAAATACCATTTGGAGGCATTTAATGTTCGAGCAAAAACAGCTGATTTTCGACAAAAGAGATAACACCCCCCATTACGTCATGCTTCAGAAATGTGGAAAATGGTCCGTTTTCAAATGTTTTATTTTTGAACGTCAGTTCACATTTGTAGGTGGATCATCAGTGTTAGAGCTAAAATTAGCATGTTTAAAGTGATTTGCATACTTCCAGGGGCCCGGGAAGTTAATTAAATACCATTTGGAGGCATTTAATGTTCGAGCAAAAACGGCTGATTTTCGACAAAAGAGATAACACCCCCCCATTACGTCATGCTTCAGAAATGTGGAAAATGGTCCGTTTTCAAATGTTTTATTTTTGAACGTCAGTTCACATTTGTAGGTGGATCATCAGTGTTAGAGCTAAAATTAGCATGTTTAAAGTGATTTTCATGCTTCCAGGGGCTCGGGAATTTAATTAAATACCATTTTAAGGCATTTAATGTTCGAGCAAAAACGGCTGATTTTCGACAAAAGAGATAACACCCCCCCATTACGTCATGCTTCAGAAATGTGGAAAATGGTCCGTTTTCAAATGTTTTATTTTTGAACGTCAGTTCACATTTGTAGGTGGATCATCAGTGTTAGAGCTAAAATTAGCATGTTTAAAGTGATTTTCATGCTTCCAGGGGCTCGGGAAGTTAATTAAATACCATTTGGAGGCATTTAATGTTCGAGCAAAAACGGCTGATTTTCCACAAAAGAGATAACACTCCCCCATTACGTCATGCTTCAGAAATGTGGAAAATGGTCCGTTTTCAAATGTTTTATTTTTGAACGTCAGTTCACATTTGTAGGTGGATCATCAGTGTTAGAGCTAAAATTAGCATGTTGAAAGTGATTTTCATGCTTCCAGGGGCCCAAAACACAAGATTTATGGAATGGTTAAAAGTGCATGAAAATGGCCAATTTACTCACTCTGAGTTCTCAAAAAGGGTTTCTTCACCCCGGGAAGTTAATTAAATACCATTTGGAGGCATTTAATGTTAGAGCAAAAACGGCTGATTTTAGACAAAAGAGATAACACCCCCCCATTACGTCATGCTTCAGAAATGTGGAAAATGGTCCGTTTTCAAATGTTTTATTTTTGAACGTCAGTTCACATTTGTAGGTGGATCATCAGTGTTAGAGCTAAAATTAGCATGTTTAAAGTGATTTTCATGCTTCCAGGGGCTCGGGAAGATAATTAAATACCATTTGGAGGCATTTAATGTTCGAGCAAAAACGGCTGATTTTCGACAAAAGAGATAACACCCCCCCATTACGTCATGCTTGTCCGTTTTCAAATGTTTTATTTTTGAACGTCAGTTCACATTTGTAGGTGGATCATCAGTGTTAGAGCTAAAATTAGCATGTTTAAAGTGATTTTCATGCTTCCAGGGGCCCAAAACACAAGATTTATGGAATGGTTAAAAGTGCATGAAAATGGCCAATTTACTCACTCTGAGTTCTCAAAAAGGGTTTCTTCACCCCGGGAAGTTAATTAAATACCATTTGGAGGCATTTAATGTTAGAGCAAAAACGGCTGATTTTCGACAAAAGAGATAACACCCCCCCATTACGTCATGCTTCTGAAATGTGGAAAATGGTCCGTTTTCAAATGTTTTATTTTTGAACGTCAGTTCACATTTGTAGGTGGATCATCAGTGTTAGAGCTAAAATTAGCATGTTTAAAGTGATTTTCATGCTTCCAGGGGCCCAAAACACAAGATTTATGGAATGGTTAAAAGTGCATGAAAATGGCCAATTTACTCACTCTGAGTTCTCAAAAAGGGTTTCTTCAACCCGGGAAGTTAATTAAATACCATTTGGAGGCATTTAATGTTCGAGCAAAAACGGCTGATTTTCGACAAAAGAGATAACACCCCCCCATTACGTCATGCTTCAGAAATGTGGAAAATGGTCTGTTTTCAAATGTTTTATTTTTGAACGTCAGTTCACATTTGTAGGTGGATCATCAGTGTTAGAGCTAAAATTAGCATGTTTAAAGTGATTTTCATGCTTCCAGGGGCCCAAAACACAAGATTTATGGAATGGTTAAAAGTGCATGAAAATGGCCAGTTTACTCACTCTGAGTTCTCAAAAAGGGTTTCTTCACCCCGGGAAGTTAATTAAATACCATTTGGAGGCATTTAATGTTCGAGCAAAAACGGCTGATTTTCGACAAAAGAGATAACACCCCCCCATTACGTCATGCTTCAGAAATGTGGAAAATGGTCCGTTTTCAAATGTTTTATTTTTGAACGTAAGTTCACATTTGTAGGTGGATCATCAGTGTTAGAGCTAAAATTAGCATGTTTAAAGTGATTTTCATGCTTCCAGGGGCCCAAAACACAAGATTTATGGAATGGTTAAAAGTGCATGAAAATGGCCAATTTACTCACTCTGAGTTCTCAAAAAGGGTTTCTTCACCCCGGGAAGTTAATTAAATACCATTTGGAGGCATTTAATGTTAGAGCAAAAACGGCTGATTTTCGACAAAAGAGATAACACCCCCCCATTACGCTATGCTTCAGAAATGTGGAAAATGGTCCGTTTTCAAATGTTTTATTTTTGAACGTCAGTTCACATTTGTAGGTGGATCATCAGTGTTAGAGCTAAAATTAGCATGTTTAAAGTGATTTTCATGCTTCCAGGGGCTCGGGAAGTGAAATAAATACCATTTGGAGGATTTTAATGTTCGAGCAAAAACGGCTGATTTTCGACGAAAGAGCTAACACCCCCCCATTACGTCATGCTTCAGAAATGTGGAAAATGGTCCGTTTTCAAATGTTTTATTTTTAAACGTCAGTTCACATTTGTAGGTGGATCATCAGTGTTAGAGCTAAAATGAGCATGTTTAAAGTGATTTTCATGCTTCCAGGGGCTCGGGAAGTTAATTAAATACCATTTGGAGGCATTTAATGTTCGAGCAAAAACGGCTGATTTTCGACAAAAGAGATAACACCCCCCCATTACGTCATGCTTCAGAAATGTGGAAAATGGTCCGTTTTCAAATGTTTTATTTTTGAACGTCAGTTCACATTTGTAGGTGGATCATCAGTGTTAGAGCTAAAATTAGCATGTTTAAAGTGATTTTCATGCTTCCAGGGGCTCGGGAAGTTAATTAAATACCATTTGGAGGCATTTAATGTTCGAGCAAAAACGGCTGATTTTCGACAAAAGAGATAACACCCCCCCATTACGTCATGCTTCAGAAATGTGGAAAATGGTCCGTTTTCAAATGTTTTATTTTTGAACGTCAGTTCACATTTGTAGGTGGATCATCGGTGTTAGAGCTAAAATTAGCATGTTTAAAGTGATTTTCATGCTTCCAGGGGCCCAAAACACAAGATTTATGGAATGGTTAAAAGTGCATGAAAATGGCCAATTTACTCACTCTGAGTTCTCAAAAAGGGTTTCTTCACCCCGGGTAGTTAATTAATTACCATTTGGAGGCATTTAATGTTAGTGCAAAAACGGCTGATTTTCGACAAAAGAGATAACACCCCCCCATTACGTCATGCTTCAGAAATGTGGAAAATGGTCCGTTTTCAAATGTTTTATTTTTGAACGTCAGTTCACATTTGTAGGTGGATCATCAGTGTTAGAGCTAAAATTAGCATGTTTAAAGTGATTTTCATGCTTCCAGGGGCTCGGGAAGTGAAATAAATACCATTTGGAGGCATTTAATGTTCGAGCAAAAACGGCTGATTTTCGACAAAAGAGATAACACCCCCCCATTACGTCATGCTTCAGAAATGTGGAAAATGGTCAGTTTTCAAATGTTTTATTTTTGAACGTCAGTTCACATTTGTAGGTGGATCATCAGTGTTAGAGCTAAAATTAGCATGTTTAAAGTGATTTTCATGCTTCCAGGGGCTCGGGAAGTTAATTAAATACCATTTGGAGGCATTTAATGTTCGAGCAAAAACTGCTGATTTTCGACAAAAGAGATAACACCCCCCCATTACGTCATGCTTCAGAAATGTGGAAAATGGTCCGTTTTCAAATGTTTTATTTTTGAACGTCAGTTCACATTTGTAGGTGGATCATCAGTGTTAAAGCTAAAATTAGCATGTTTAAAGTGATTTTCATGCTTCCAGGGGCCCAAAACACAAGATTTATGGAATGGTTAAAAGTGCATGAAAATGGCCAATTTACTCACTCTGAGTTCTCAAAAAGGGTTTCTTCACCCCGGGAAGTTAATTAAATACCATTTGGAGGCATTTAATGTTAGAGCAAAAACGGCTGATTTTCGACAAAAGAGATAACACCCCCCCATTACGTCATGCTTCAGAAATGTGGAAAATGGTCCGTTTTCAAATGTTTTATTTTTGAACGTCAGTTCACATTTGTAGGTGGATCATCAGTGTTAGAGCTAAAATTAGCATGTTTAAAGTGATTTTCATGCTTCCAGGGGCCCAAAACACAAGATTTATGGAATGGTTAAAAGTGCATGAAAATGGCCAATTTACTCACTCTGAGTTCTCAAAAAGGGTTTCTTCACCCCGGGAAGTTAATTAAATACCATTTGGAGGCATTTAATGTTCGTTCAAAAACGGCTGATTTTCGACAAAAGAGATAACACCCCCCCATTACGTCATGCTTCAGAAATGTGGAAAATGGTCCGTTTTCAAATGTTTCATTTTTGAACGTCAGTTCACATTTGTAGGTGGATCATCAGTGTTAGAGCTAAAATTAGCATGTTTAAAGTGATTTTCATGCTTCCAGGGGCTTGGGAAGTTAATTAAATACCATTTGGAGGCATTTAATGTTCGAGCAAAAACGGCTGATTTTCGACAAAAGAGATAACACCCCCCCATTACGCCATGCTTCAGAAATGTGGAAAATGGTCCGTTTTCAAATGTTTTATTTTTGAACGTCAGTTCACATTTGTAGGTGGATCATCAGTGTTAGAGCTAAAATTAGCACGTTTAAAGTGATTTTCATGCTTCCAGGGGCCCAAAACACAAGATTTATGGAATGGTTAAAAGTGCATGAAAATGGCCAATTTACTCACTCTGAGTTCTCAAAAAGGGTTTCTTCACCCCGGGAAGTTAATTAAATACCATTTGGAGGCATTTAATGTTCGAGCAAAAACGGCTGATTTTCGACAAAAGAGATAACACCCCCCCATAACGTCATGCTTCAGAAATGTGGAAAATGGTCTGTTTTCAAATATTTTATTTTTGAACGTCAGTTCACATTTGTAGGTGGATCATCAGTGTTAGAGCTAAAATTAGCATGTTTAAAGTGATTTTCATGCTTCCAGGGGCCCAAAACACAAGATTTATGGAATGGTTAAAAGTGCATGAAAATGGCCAGTTTACTCACTCTGAGTTCTCAAAAAGGGTTTCTTCACCCCGGGAAGTTAATTAAATACCATTTGGAGGCATTTAATGTTCGAGCAAAAACGGCTGATTTTCGACAAAAGAGATAACACCCCCCCATTACGTCATGCTTCAGAAATGTGGAAAATGGTCCGTTTTCAAATGTTTTATTTTTGAACGTAAGTTCACATTTGTAGGTGGATCATCAGTGTTAGAGCTAAGATTAGCATGTTTAAAGTGATTTTCATGCTTCCAGGGGCCCAAAACACAAGATTTATGGAATGGTTAAAAGTGCATGAAAATGGCCAATTTACTCACTCTGAGTTCTCAAAAAGGGTTTCTTCACCCCGGGAAGTTAATTAAATACCATTTGGAGGCATTTAATGTTCGAGCAAAAACGGCTGATTTTCGACAAAAGAGATAACACCCCCCCATTACGTCATGCTTCAGAAATGTGGAAAATGGTCCATTTTCAAATGTTTTATTTTTGAACGTCAGTTCACATTTGTAGGTGGATCATCAGTGTTAGAGCTAAAATTAGCATGTTTAAAGTGATTTTCATGCTTCCAGGGGCCCAAAACACAAGATTTATGGAATGGTTAAAAGTGCATGAAAATGGCCAATTTACTCACTCTGAGTTCTCAAAAAGGGTTTCTTCACCCCGGGAAGTTAATTAAATACCATTTGGAGGCATTTAATGTTCGAGCAAAAACGGCTGATTTTCGACAAAAGAGATAACACCCCCCCATTACGTCATGCTTCAGAAATGTGGAAAATGGTCCGTTTTCAAATGTTTTATTTTTGAACGTCAGTTCACATTTGTAGTTGGATCATCAGTGTTAGAGCTAAAATTAGCATGTTTAAAGTGATTTTCATGCTTCCAGGGGCCCAAAACACAAGATTTATGGAATGGTTAAAAGTGCATGAAAATGGCCAATTTACTCACTCTGAGTTCTCAAAAAGGGTTTCTTCCCCCGGGAAGTTAATTAAATACCATTTGGAGGCATTTAATGTTTGAGCAAAAACGGCTGATTTTCGACAAAAGAGATAACACCCCCCCATTACGTCATGCTTCAGAAATGTGGAAAATGGTCCGTTTTCAAATGTTTTATTTTTGAACGTCAGTTCACATTTGTAGGTGGATCATCAGTGTTAGAGCTAAAATTAGCATGTTTAAAGTGATTTTCATGCTTCCGGGGCTCGGGAAGTTAATTAAATACCATTTGGAGGCATTTAATGTTCGAGCAAAAACGGCTGATTTTCGACAAAAGAGATAACACCCCCCCATTACGTCATGCTTCAGAAATGTGGAAAATGGTCCGTTTTCAAATGTTTTATTTTTGAACGTCAGTTCACATTTGTAGGTGGATCATCAGTGTTAGAGCTAAAATTAGCATGTTTAAAGTGATTTTCATGCTTCCAGGGGCTCGGGAAGTTAATTAAATACCATTTGGAGGCATTTAATGTTCGAGCAAAAACGGCTGATTTTCGACAAAAGAGATAACACCCCCCCATTACGTCATGCTTCAGAAATGTGGAAAATGGTCCGTTTTCAAATGTTTTATTTTTGAACGTCAGTTCACATTTGTAGGTGGATCATCAGTGTTAGAGCTAAAATTAGCATGTTTAAAGTGATTTTCATGCTTCCAGGGGCCCAAAACACAAGATTTATGGAATGGTTAAAAGTGCATGAAAATGGCCAATTTACTCACTCTGAGTTCTCAAAAAGGGTTTCTTCACCCCGGGTAGTTAATTAATTACCATTTGGAGGCATTTAATGTTAGTGCAAAAACGGCTGATTTTCGACAAAAGAGATAACACCCCCCCATTACGTCATGCTTCAGAAATGTGGAAAATGGTCCGTTTTCAAATGTTTTATTTTTGAACGTCAGTTCACATTTGTAGGTGGATCATCAGTGTTAGAGCTAAAATTAGCATGTTTAAAGTGATTTTCATGCTTCCAGGGGCTCGGGAAGTGAAATAAATACCATTTGGAGGCATTTAATGTTCGAGCAAAAACGGCTGATTTTCGACAAAAGAGATAACACCCCCCCATTACGTCATGCTTCAGAAATGTGGAAAATGGTCAGTTTTCAAATGTTTTATTTTTGAACGTCAGTTCACATTTGTAGGTGGATCATCAGTGTTAGAGCTAAAATTAGCATGTTTAAAGTGATTTTCATGCTTCCAGGGGCTCGGGAAGTTAATTAAATACCATTTGGAGGCATTTAATGTTCGAGCAAAAACTGCTGATTTTCGACAAAAGAGATAACACCCCCCCATTACGTCATGCTTCAGAAATGTGGAAAATGGTCCGTTTTCAAATGTTTTATTTTTGAACGTCAGTTCACATTTGTAGGTGGATCATCAGTGTTAAAGCTAAAATTAGCATGTTTAAAGTGATTTTCATGCTTCCAGGGGCCCAAAACACAAGATTTATGGAATGGTTAAAAGTGCATGAAAATGGCCAATTTACTCACTCTGAGTTCTCAAAAAGGGTTTCTTCACCCCGGGAAGTTAATTAAATACCATTTGGAGGCATTTAATGTTAGAGCAAAAACGGCTGATTTTCGACAAAAGAGATAACACCCCCCCATTACGTCATGCTTCAGAAATGTGGAAAATGGTCCGTTTTCAAATGTTTTATTTTTGAACGTCAGTTCACATTTGTAGGTGGATCATCAGTGTTAGAGCTAAAATTAGCATGTTTAAAGTGATTTTCATGCTTCCAGGGGCCCAAAACACAAGATTTATGGAATGGTTAAAAGTGCATGAAAATGGCCAATTTACTCACTCTGAGTTCTCAAAAAGGGTTTCTTCACCCCGGGAAGTTAATTAAATACCATTTGGAGGCATTTAATGTTCGTTCAAAAACGGCTGATTTTCGACAAAAGAGATAACACCCCCCCATTACGTCATGCTTCAGAAATGTGGAAAATGGTCCGTTTTCAAATGTTTCATTTTTGAACGTCAGTTCACATTTGTAGGTGGATCATCAGTGTTAGAGCTAAAATTAGCATGTTTAAAGTGATTTTCATGCTTCCAGGGGCTTGGGAAGTTAATTAAATACCATTTGGAGGCATTTAATGTTCGAGCAAAAACGGCTGATTTTCGACAAAAGAGATAACACCCCCCCATTACGCCATGCTTCAGAAATGTGGAAAATGGTCCGTTTTCAAATGTTTTATTTTTGAACGTCAGTTCACATTTGTAGGTGGATCATCAGTGTTAGAGCTAAAATTAGCACGTTTAAAGTGATTTTCATGCTTCCAGGGGCCCAAAACACAAGATTTATGGAATGGTTAAAAGTGCATGAAAATGGCCAATTTACTCACTCTGAGTTCTCAAAAAGGGTTTCTTCACCCCGGGAAGTTAATTAAATACCATTTGGAGGCATTTAATGTGCGAGCAAAAACGGCTGATTTTCGACAAAAGAGATAACACCCCCCTATTACGTCATGCTTCAGAAATGTGGAAAATGGTCCGTTTTCAAATGTTTTATTTTTGAACGTCAATTCACATTTGTAGGTGGATCATCAGTGTTAGAGCTAAAATTAGCATGTTTAAAGTGATTTTCATGCTTCCAGGGGCCCAAAACACAAGATTTATGGAATGGTTAAAAGTGCATGAAAATGGCCAATTTACTCACTCTGAGTTCTCAAAAAGGGTTTCTTCAACCCGGGAAGTTAATTAAATACCATTTGGAGGCATTTAATGTTCGAGCAAAAACGGCTGATTTTCGACAAAAGAGATAACACCCCCCCATTACGTCATGCTTCAGAAATGTGGAAAATGGTCTGTTTTCAAATGTTTTATTTTTGAACGTCAGTTCACATTTGTAGGTGGATCATCAGTTTTAGAGCTAAAATTAGCATGTTTAAAGTGATTTTCATGCTTCCAGGGGCCCAAAACACAAGATTTATGGAATGGTTAAAAGTGCATGAAAATGGCCAGTTTACTCACTCTGAGTTCTCAAAAAGGGTTTCTTCACCCCGGGAAGTTAATTAAATACCATTTGGAGGCATTTAATGTTCGAGCAAAAACGGCTGATTTTCGACAAAAGAGATAACACCCCCCCATTACGTCATGCTTCAGAAATGTGGAAAATGGTCCGTTTTCAAATGTTTTATTTTTGAACGTAAGTTCACATTTGTAGGTGGATCATCAGTGTTAGAGCTAAAATTAGCATGTTTAAAGTGATTTTCATGCTTCCAGGGGCCCAAAACACAAGATTTATGGAATGGTTAAAAGTGCATGAAAATGGCCAATTTACTCACTCTGAGTTCTCAAAAAGGGTTTCTTCACCCCGGGAAGTTAATTAAATACCATTTGGAGGCATTTAATGTTCGAGCAAAAACGGCTGATTTTCGACAAAAGAGATAACACCCCCCCATTACGTCATGCTTCAGAAATGTGGAAAATGGTCCATTTTCAAATGTTTTATTTTTGAACGTCAGTTCACATTTGTAGGTGGATCATCAGTGTTAGAGCTAAAATTAGCATGTTTAAAGTGATTTTCATGCTTCCAGGGGCCCAAAACACAAGATTTATGGAATGGTTAAAAGTGCATGAAAATGGCCAATTTACTCACTCTGAGTTCTCAAAAAGGGTTTCTTCACCCCGGGAAGTTAATTAAATACCATTTGGAGGCATTTAATGTTCGAGCAAAAACGGCTGATTTTCGACAAAAGAGATAACACCCCCCCATTACGTCATGCTTCAGAAATGTGGAAAATGGTCCGTTTTCAAATGTTTTATTTTTGAACGTCAGTTCACATTTGTAGTTGGATCATCAGTGTTAGAGCTAAAATTAGCATGTTTAAAGTGATTTTCATGCTTCCAGGGGCCCAAAACACAAGATTTATGGAATGGTTAAAAGTGCATGAAAATGGCCAATTTACTCACTCTGAGTTCTCAAAAAGGGTTTCTTCCCCCGGGAAGTTAATTAAATACCATTTGGAGGCATTTAATGTTCGAGCAAAAACGGCTGATTTTCGACAAAAGAGATAACACCCCCCCATTACGTCATGCTTCAGAAATGTGGAAAATGGTCCGTTTTCAAATGTTTTATTTTTGAACGTCAGTTCACATTTGTAGGTGGATCATCAGTGTTAGAGCTAAAATTAGCATGTTTAAAGTGATTTTCATGCTTCCAGGGGCTCGGGAAGTTAATTAAATACCATTTGGAGGCATTTAATGTTCGAGCAAAAACGGCTGATTTTCGACAAAAGAGATAACACCCCCCCATTACGTCATGCTTCAGAAATGTGGAAAATGGTCCGTTTTCAAATGTTTTATTTTTGAACGTCAGTTCACATTTGTAGGTGGATCATCAGTGTTAGAGCTAAAATTAGCATGTTTAAAGTGATTTTCATGCTTCCAGGGGCTCGGGAAGTTAATTAAATACCATTTGGAGGCATTTAATGTTCGAGCAAAAACGGCTGATTTTCGACAAAAGAGATAACACCCCCCCATTACGTCATGCTTCAGAAATGTGGAAAATGGTCCGTTTTCAAATGTTTTATTTTTGAACGTCAGTTCACATTTGTAGGTGGATCATCAGTGTTAGAGCTAAAATGAGCATGTTTAAAGTGATTTTCATGCTTCCAGGGGCCCAAAACACAAGATTTATGGAATGGTTAAAAGTGCATGAAAATGGCCAATTTACTCACTCTGAGTTCTCAAAAAGGGTTTCTTCACCCCGGGAAGTTAATTAAATACCATTTGGAGGCATTTAATGTTAGAGCAAAAACGGCTGATTTTCGACAAAAGAGATAACACCCCCCCATTACGTCATGCTTCAGAAATGTGGAAAATGGTCCGTTTTCAAATGTTTTATTTTTGAACGTCAGTTCACATTTGTAGGTGGATCATCAGTGTTAGAGCTAAAATTAGCATGTTTAAAGTGATTTTCATGCTTCCGGGGCTCGGGAAGTTAATTAAATACCATTTGGAGGCATTTAATGTTCGAGCAAAAACGGCTGATTTTCGACAAAAGAGATAACACCCCCCCATTACGTCATGCTTCAGAAATGTGGAAAATGGTCCGTTTTCAAATGTTTTATTTTTGAACGTCAGTTCACATTTGTAGGTGGATCATCAGTGTTAGAGCTAAAATTAGCATGTTTAAAGTGATTTTCATGCTTCCAGGGGCTCGGGAAGTTAATTAAATACCATTTGGAGGCATTTAATGTTCGAGCAAAAACGGCTGATTTTCGACAAAAGAGATAACACCCCCCCATTACGTCATGCTTCAGAAATGTGGAAAATGGTCCGTTTTCAAATGTTTTATTTTTGAACGTCAGTTCACATTTGTAGGTGGATCATCAGTGTTAGAGCTAAAATTAGCATGTTTAAAGTGATTTTCATGCTTCCAGGGGCCCAAAACACAAGATTTATGGAATGGTTAAAAGTGCATGAAAATGGCCAATTTACTCACTCTGAGTTCTCAAAAAGGGTTTCTTCACCCCGGGTAGTTAATTAATTACCATTTGGAGGCATTTAATGTTAGTGCAAAAACGGCTGATTTTCGACAAAAGAGATAACACCCCCCCATTACGTCATGCTTCAGAAATGTGGAAAATGGTCCGTTTTCAAATGTTTTATTTTTGAACGTCAGTTCACATTTGTAGGTGGATCATCAGTGTTAGAGCTAAAATTAGCATGTTTAAAGTGATTTTCATGCTTCCAGGGGCTCGGGAAGTGAAATAAATACCATTTGGAGGCATTTAATGTTCGAGCAAAAACGGCTGATTTTCGACAAAAGAGATAACACCCCCCCATTACGTCATGCTTCAGAAATGTGGAAAATGGTCAGTTTTCAAATGTTTTATTTTTGAACGTCAGTTCACATTTGTAGGTGGATCATCAGTGTTAGAGCTAAAATTAGCATGTTTAAAGTGATTTTCATGCTTCCAGGGGCTCGGGAAGTTAATTAAATACCATTTGGAGGCATTTAATGTTCGAGCAAAAACTGCTGATTTTCGACAAAAGAGATAACACCCCCCCATTACGTCATGCTTCAGAAATGTGGAAAATGGTCCGTTTTCAAATGTTTTATTTTTGAACGTCAGTTCACATTTGTAGGTGGATCATCAGTGTTAAAGCTAAAATTAGCATGTTTAAAGTGATTTTCATGCTTCCAGGGGCCCAAAACACAAGATTTATGGAATGGTTAAAAGTGCATGAAAATGGCCAATTTACTCACTCTGAGTTCTCAAAAAGGGTTTCTTCACCCCGGGAAGTTAATTAAATACCATTTGGAGGCATTTAATGTTAGAGCAAAAACGGCTGATTTTCGACAAAAGAGATAACACCCCCCCATTACGTCATGCTTCAGAAATGTGGAAAATGGTCCGTTTTCAAATGTTTTATTTTTGAACGTCAGTTCACATTTGTAGGTGGATCATCAGTGTTAGAGCTAAAATTAGCATGTTTAAAGTGATTTTCATGCTTCCAGGGGCCCAAAACACAAGATTTATGGAATGGTTAAAAGTGCATGAAAATGGCCAATTTACTCACTCTGAGTTCTCAAAAAGGGTTTCTTCACCCCGGGAAGTTAATTAAATACCATTTGGAGGCATTTAATGTTCGTTCAAAAACGGCTGATTTTCGACAAAAGAGATAACACCCCCCCATTACGTCATGCTTCAGAAATGTGGAAAATGGTCCGTTTTCAAATGTTTCATTTTTGAACGTCAGTTCACATTTGTAGGTGGATCATCAGTGTTAGAGCTAAAATTAGCATGTTTAAAGTGATTTTCATGCTTCCAGGGGCTTGGGAAGTTAATTAAATACCATTTGGAGGCATTTAATGTTCGAGCAAAAACGGCTGATTTTCGACAAAAGAGATAACACCCCCCCATTACGCCATGCTTCAGAAATGTGGAAAATGGTCCGTTTTCAAATGTTTTATTTTTGAACGTCAGTTCACATTTGTAGGTGGATCATCAGTGTTAGAGCTAAAATTAGCACGTTTAAAGTGATTTTCATGCTTCCAGGGGCCCAAAACACAAGATTTATGGAATGGTTAAAAGTGCATGAAAATGGCCAATTTACTCACTCTGAGTTCTCAAAAAGGGTTTCTTCACCCCGGGAAGTTAATTAAATACCATTTGGAGGCATTTAATGTGCGAGCAAAAACGGCTGATTTTCGACAAAAGAGATAACACCCCCCTATTACGTCATGCTTCAGAAATGTGGAAAATGGTCCGTTTTCAAATGTTTTATTTTTGAACGTCAATTCACATTTGTAGGTGGATCATCAGTGTTAGAGCTAAAATTAGCATGTTTAAAGTGATTTTCATGCTTCCAGGGGCCCAAAACACAAGATTTATGGAATGGTTAAAAGTGCATGAAAATGGCCAATTTACTCACTCTGAGTTCTCAAAAAGGGTTTCTTCAACCCGGGAAGTTAATTAAATACCATTTGGAGGCATTTAATGTTCGAGCAAAAACGGCTGATTTTCGACAAAAGAGATAACACCCCCCCATTACGTCATGCTTCAGAAATGTGGAAAATGGTCTGTTTTCAAATGTTTTATTTTTGAACGTCAGTTCACATTTGTAGGTGGATCATCAGTTTTAGAGCTAAAATTAGCATGTTTAAAGTGATTTTCATGCTTCCAGGGGCCCAAAACACAAGATTTATGGAATGGTTAAAAGTGCATGAAAATGGCCAGTTTACTCACTCTGAGTTCTCAAAAAGGGTTTCTTCACCCCGGGAAGTTAATTAAATACCATTTGGAGGCATTTAATGTTCGAGCAAAAACGGCTGATTTTCGACAAAAGAGATAACACCCCCCCATTACGTCATGCTTCAGAAATGTGGAAAATGGTCCGTTTTCAAATGTTTTATTTTTGAACGTAAGTTCACATTTGTAGGTGGATCATCAGTGTTAGAGCTAAAATTAGCATGTTTAAAGTGATTTTCATGCTTCCAGGGGCCCAAAACACAAGATTTATGGAATGGTTAAAAGTGCATGAAAATGGCCAATTTACTCACTCTGAGTTCTCAAAAAGGGTTTCTTCACCCCGGGAAGTTAATTAAATACCATTTGGAGGCATTTAATGTTCGAGCAAAAACGGCTGATTTTCGACAAAAGAGATAACACCCCCCCATTACGTCATGCTTCAGAAATGTGGAAAATGGTCCATTTTCAAATGTTTTATTTTTGAACGTCAGTTCACATTTGTAGGTGGATCATCAGTGTTAGAGCTAAAATTAGCATGTTTAAAGTGATTTTCATGCTTCCAGGGGCCCAAAACACAAGATTTATGGAATGGTTAAAAGTGCATGAAAATGGCCAATTTACTCACTCTGAGTTCTCAAAAAGGGTTTCTTCACCCCGGGAAGTTAATTAAATACCATTTGGAGGCATTTAATGTTCGAGCAAAAACGGCTGATTTTCGACAAAAGAGATAACACCCCCCCATTACGTCATGCTTCAGAAATGTGGAAAATGGTCCGTTTTCAAATGTTTTATTTTTGAACGTCAGTTCACATTTGTAGTTGGATCATCAGTGTTAGAGCTAAAATTAGCATGTTTAAAGTGATTTTCATGCTTCCAGGGGCCCAAAACACAAGATTTATGGAATGGTTAAAAGTGCATGAAAATGGCCAATTTACTCACTCTGAGTTCTCAAAAAGGGTTTCTTCCCCCGGGAAGTTAATTAAATACCATTTGGAGGCATTTAATGTTCGAGCAAAAACGGCTGATTTTCGACAAAAGAGATAACACCCCCCCATTACGTCATGCTTCAGAAATGTGGAAAATGGTCCGTTTTCAAATGTTTTATTTTTGAACGTCAGTTCACATTTGTAGGTGGATCATCAGTGTTAGAGCTAAAATTAGCATGTTTAAAGTGATTTTCATGCTTCCAGGGGCTCGGGAAGTTAATTAAATACCATTTGGAGGCATTTAATGTTCGAGCAAAAACGGCTGATTTTCGACAAAAGAGATAACACCCCCCCATTACGTCATGCTTCAGAAATGTGGAAAATGGTCCGTTTTCAAATGTTTTATTTTTGAACGTCAGTTCACATTTGTAGGTGGATCATCAGTGTTAGAGCTAAAATTAGCATGTTTAAAGTGATTTTCATGCTTCCAGGGGCTCGGGAAGTTAATTAAATACCATTTGGAGGCATTTAATGTTCGAGCAAAAACGGCTGATTTTCGACAAAAGAGATAACACCCCCCCATTACGTCATGCTTCAGAAATGTGGAAAATGGTCCGTTTTCAAATGTTTTATTTTTGAACGTCAGTTCACATTTGTAGGTGGATCATCAGTGTTAGAGCTAAAATGAGCATGTTTAAAGTGATTTTCATGCTTCCAGGGGCCCAAAACACAAGATTTATGGAATGGTTAAAAGTGCATGAAAATGGCCAATTTACTCACTCTGAGTTCTCAAAAAGGGTTTCTTCACCCCGGGAAGTTAATTAAATACCATTTGGAGGCATTTAATGTTAGAGCAAAAACGGCTGATTTTCGACAAAAGAGATAACACCCCCCCATTACGTCATGCTTCAGAAATGTGGAAAATGGTCCGTTTTCAAATGTTTTATTTTTGAACGTCAGTTCACATTTGTAGGTGGATCATCAGTGTTAGAGCTAAAATTAGCATGTTTAAAGTGATTTTCATGCTTCCAGGGGCTCGGGAAGTGAAATAAATACCATTTGGAGGCATTTAATGTTCGAGCAAAAACGGCTGATTTTCGACAAAAGAGATAACACCCCCCCATTACGTCATGCTTCAGAAATGTGGAAAATGGTCCGTTTTCAAATGTTTTATTTTTGAACGTCAGTTCACATTTGTAGGTGGATCATCAGTGTTAGAGCTAAAATTAGCAGGTTTAAAGTGATTTTCATGCTTCCAGGGGCTCGGGAAGTTAATTAAATACCATTTGGAGGCATTTAATGTTAGAGCAAAAACGGCTGATTTTCGACAAAAGAGATAACACCCCCCCCATTACGTCATGCTTCAGAAATGTGGAAAATGGTCCGTTTTCAAATGTTTTATTTTTGAACGTCAGTTCACATTTGTAGGTGGATCATCAGTGTTAAAGCTAAAATTAGCAAGTGATTTTCATGCTTCCAGGGGCCCAAAACACAAGATTTATGGAATGGTTAAAAGTGCATGAAAATGGCCAATTTACTCACTCTGAGTTCTCAAAAAGGGTTTCTTCACCCCGGGAAGTTAATTAAATACCATTTGGAGGCATTTAATGTTAGAGCAAAAACGGCTGATTTTCGACAAAAGAGATAACACCCCCCCCATTACGTCATGCTTCAGAAATGTGGAAAATGGTCCGTTTTCAAATGTTTTATTTTTGAACGTCAGTTCACATTTGTAGGTGGATCATCAGTGTTAGAGCTAAAATTAGCGTGTTTAAAGTGATTTTCATGCTTCCAGGGGCCCAAAACACAAGATTTATGGAATGGTTAAAAGTGCATGAAAATGGCCAATTTACTCACTCTGAGTTCTCAAAAAGGGTTTCTTCACCCCGGGAAGTTAATTAAATACCATTTGGAGGCATTTAATGTTCGTTCAAAAACGGCTGATTTTCGACAAAAGAGATAACACCCCCCCATTACGTCATGCTTCAGAAATGTGGAAAATGGTCCGTTTTCAAATGTTTCATTTTTGAACGTCAGTTCACATTTGTAGGTGGATCATCAGTGTTAGAGCTAAAATTAGCATGTTTAAAGTGATTTTCATGCTTCCAGGGGCTTGGGAAGTTAATTAAATACCATCTGGAGGCATTTAATGTTCGAGCAAAAACGGCTGATTTTCGACAAAAGAGATAACACCCCCCCATTACGTCATGCTTCAGAAATGTGGAAAATGGTCCGTTTTCAAATGTTTTATTTTTGAAAGTCAGTTCACATTTGTAGGTGGATCATCAGTGTTAGAGCTAAAATTAGCATGTTTAAAGTGATTTTCATGCTTCCAGGGGCCCAAAACACAAGATTTATGGAATGGTTAAAAGTGCATGAAAAGTGGCCAATTTACTCACTCTGAGTTCTCAAAAAGGGTTTCTTCACCTCGGGAAGTTAATTAAATACCATTTGGAAGCATTTAATGTTCGAGCAAAAACGGCTGATTTTCGACAAATGAGATAACATCCCCCCCATTACGTCATGCTTCAGAAATGTGGAAAATGGTCCGTTTTCAAATGTTTTATTTTTGAACGTCAGTTCACATTTGTAGGTGGATCATCAGTGTTAGAGCTAAAATTAGCATGTTTAAAGTGATTTTCATGCTTCCAGGGGCCCAAAACACAAGATTTATGGAATGGTTAAAAGTGCATGAAAATGGCCAATTTACTCACTCTGAGTTCTCAAAAAGGGTTTCTTCACCCCGGGAAGTTAATTAAATACCATTTGGAGGCATTTAATGTTCGAGCAAAAACGGCTGATTTTCGACAAAAGAGATAACACCCCCCCCATTACGTCATGCTTCAGAAATGTGGAAAATGGTCCGTTTTCAAATGTTTCATTTTTGAACGTCAGTTCACATTTGTAGGTGGATCATCAGTGTTAGAGCTAAAATTAGAATGTTTAAAGTGATTTTCATGCTTCCAGGGGCCCAAAACACAAGATTTATGGAATGGTTAAAAGTGCATGAAAATGGCCAATTTACTCACTCTGAGTTCTCAAAAAGGGTTTCTTCACCCCGGGAAGTTAATTAAATACCATTTGGAGGCATTTAATGTTCGAGCAAAAACGGCTGATTTTCGACAAAAGAGATAACACCCCCCCATTACGTCATGCTTCAGAAATGTGGAAAATGGTCCGTTTTCAAATGTTTTATTTTTGAACGTCAGTTCACATTTGTAGGTGGATCATCAGTGTTAGAGCTAAAATTAGCATGTTTAAAGTGATTTTCATGCTTCCAGGGGCCCAAAACACAAGATTTATGGAATGGTTAAAAGTGCATGAAAATGGCCAATTTACTCACTCTGAGTTCTCAAAAAGGGTTTCTTCACCCCGGGAAGTTAATTAAATACCATTTGGAGGCATTTAATGTTCGAGCAAAAACGGCTGATTTTCGACAAAAGAGATAACACCCCCCTATTACGTCATGCTTCAGAAATGTGGAAAATGGTCCGTTTTCAAATGTTTTATTTTTGAACGTCAGTTCACATTTGTAGGTGGATCATCAGTGTTAGAGCTAAAATTAGCATGTTTAAAGTGATTTTCATGCTTCCAGGGGCCCAAAACACAAGATTTATGGAATGGTTAAAAGTGCATGAAAATGGCCAATTTACTCACTCTGCGTTCTCAAAAAGGGTTTCTTCAACCCGGGAAGTTAATTAAATACCATTTGGAGGCATTTAATGTTCGAGCAAAAACGGCTGATTTTCGACAAAAGAGATAACACCCCCCCATTACGTCATGCTTCAGAAATGTGGAAAATGGTCTGTTTTCAAATGTTTTATTTTTGAACGTCAGTTCACATTTGTAGGTGGATCATCAGTGTTAGAGCTAAAATTAGCATGTTTAAAGTGATTTTCATGCTTCCAGGGGCCCAAAACACAAGATTTATGGAATGGTTAAAAGTGCATGAAAATGGCCAGTTTACTCACTCTGAGTTCTCAAAAAGGGTTTCTTCACCCCGGGAAGTTAATTAAATACCATTTGGAGGCATTTAATGTTCGAGCAAAAATGGCTGATTTTCGACAAAAGAGATAACACCCCCCCATTACGTCATGCTTCAGAAATGTGGAAAATGGTCCGTTTTCAAATGTTTTATTTTTGAACGTAAGTTCACATTTGTAGGTGGATCATCAGTGTTAGAGCTAAAATTAGCATGTTTAAAGTGATTTTCATGCTTCCAGGGGCCCAAAACACAAGATTTATGGAATGGTTAAAAGTGCATGAAAATGGCCAATTTACTCACTCTGAGTTCTCAAAAAGGGTTTCTTCACCCCGGGAAGTTAATTAAATACCATTTGGAGGCATTTAATGTTAGAGCAAAAACGGCTGATTTTCGACAAAAGAGATAACACCCCCCCATTACGTCATGCTTCAGAAATGTGGAAAATGGTCCGTTTTCAAATGTTTTATTTTTGAACGTCAGTTCACATTTGTAGGTGGATCATCAGTGTTAGAGCTAAAATTAGCATGTTTAAAGTGATTTTCATGCTTCCAGGGGCTCGGGAAGTGAAATAAATACCATTTGGAGGATTTTAATGTTCGAGCAAAAACGGCTGATTTTCGACGAAAGAGCTAACACCCCCCCATTACGTCATGCTTCAGAAATGTGGAAAATGGTCCGTTTTCAAATGTTTTATTTTTGAACGTCAGTTCACATTTGTAGGTGGATCATCAGTGTTAGAGCTAAAATGAGCATGTTTAAAGTGATTTTCATGCTTCCAGGGGCTCGGGAAGTTAATTAAATACCATTTGGAGGCATTTAATGTTCGAGCAAAAACGGCTGATTTTCGACAAAAGAGATAACACCCCCCCATTACGTCATGCTTCAGAAATGTGGAAAATGGTCCGTTTTCAAATGTTTTATTTTTGAACGTCAGTTCACATTTGTAGGTGGATCATCAGTGTTAGAGCTAAAATTAGCATGTTTAAAGTGATTTTCATGCTTCCAGGGGCTCGGGAAGTTAATTAAATACCATTTGGAGGCATTTAATGTTCGAGCAAAAACGGCTGATTTTCGACAAAAGAGATAACACCCCCCCATTACGTCATGCTTCAGAAATGTGGAAAATGGTCCGTTTTCAAATGTTTTATTTTTGAACGTCAGTTCACATTTGTAGGTGGATCATCAGTGTTAGAGCTAAAATTAGCATGTTTAAAGTGATTTTCATGCTTCCAGGGGCCCAAAACACAAGATTTATGGAATGGTTAAAAGTGCATGAAAATGGCCAATTTACTCACTCTGAGTTCTCAAAAAGGGTTTCTTCACCCCGGGTAGTTAATTAATTACCATTTGGAGGCATTTAATGTTAGTGCAAAAACGGCTGATTTTCGACAAAAGAGATAACACCCCCCCATTACGTCATGCTTCAGAAATGTGGAAAATGGTCCGTTTTCAAATGTTTTATTTTTGAACGTCAGTTCACATTTGTAGGTGGATCATCAGTGTTAGAGCTAAAATTAGCATGTTTAAAGTGATTTTCATGCTTCCAGGGGCTCGGGAAGTGAAATAAATACCATTTGGAGGCATTTAATGTTCGAGCAAAAACGGCTGATTTTCGACAAAAGAGATAACACCCCCCCATTACGTCATGCTTCAGAAATGTGGAAAATGGTCAGTTTTCAAATGTTTTATTTTTGAACGTCAGTTCACATTTGTAGGTGGATCATCAGTGTTAGAGCTAAAATTAGCATGTTTAAAGTGATTTTCATGCTTCCAGGGGCTCGGGAAGTTAATTAAATACCATTTGGAGGCATTTAATGTTCGAGCAAAAACTGCTGATTTTCGACAAAAGAGATAACACCCCCCCATTACGTCATGCTTCAGAAATGTGGAAAATGGTCCGTTTTCAAATGTTTTATTTTTGAACGTCAGTTCACATTTGTAGGTGGATCATCAGTGTTAAAGCTAAAATTAGCATGTTTAAAGTGATTTTCATGCTTCCAGGGGCCCAAAACACAAGATTTATGGAATGGTTAAAAGTGCATGAAAATGGCCAATTTACTCACTCTGAGTTCTCAAAAAGGGTTTCTTCACCCCGGGAAGTTAATTAAATACCATTTGGAGGCATTTAATGTTAGAGCAAAAACGGCTGATTTTCGACAAAAGAGATAACACCCCCCCATTACGTCATGCTTCAGAAATGTGGAAAATGGTCTGTTTTCAAATGTTTTATTTTTGAACGTCAGTTCACATTTGTAGGTGGATCATCAGTGTTAGAGCTAAAATTAGCATGTTTAAAGTGATTTTCATGCTTCCAGGGGCCCAAAACACAAGATTTATGGAATGGTTAAAAGTGCATGAAAATGGCCAATTTACTCACTCTGAGTTCTCAAAAAGGGTTTCTTCACCCCGGGAAGTTAATTAAATACCATTTGGAGGCATTTAATGTTCGTTCAAAAACGGCTGATTTTCGACAAAAGAGATAACACCCCCCCATTACGTCATGCTTCAGAAATGTGGAAAATGGTCCGTTTTCAAATGTTTCATTTTTGAACGTCAGTTCACATTTGTAGGTGGATCATCAGTGTTAGAGCTAAAATTAGCATGTTTAAAGTGATTTTCATGCTTCCAGGGGCTTGGGAAGTTAATTAAATACCATTTGGAGGCATTTAATGTTCGAGCAAAAACGGCTGATTTTCGACAAAAGAGATAACACCCCCCCATTACGCCATGCTTCAGAAATGTGGAAAATGGTCCGTTTTCAAATGTTTTATTTTTGAACGTCAGTTCACATTTGTAGGTGGATCATCAGTGTTAGAGCTAAAATTAGCACGTTTAAAGTGATTTTCATGCTTCCAGGGGCCCAAAACACAAGATTTATGGAATGGTTAAAAGTGCATGAAAATGGCCAATTTACTCACTCTGAGTTCTCAAAAAGGGTTTCTTCACCCCGGGAAGTTAATTAAATACCATTTGGAGGCATTTAATGTTCGAGCAAAAACGGCTGATTTTCGACAAAAGAGATAACACCCCCCTATTACGTCATGCTTCAGAAATGTGGAAAATGGTCCGTTTTCAAATGTTTTATTTTTGAACGTCAGTTCACATTTGTAGGTGGATCATCAGTGTTAGAGCTAAAATTAGCATGTTTAAAGTGATTTTCATGCTTCCAGGGGCCCAAAACACAAGATTTATGGAATGGTTAAAAGTGCATGAAAATGGCCAATTTACTCACTCTGAGTTCTCAAAAAGGGTTTCTTCAACCCGGGAAGTTAATTAAATACCATTTGGAGGCATTTAATGTTCGAGCAAAAACGGCTGATTTTCGACAAAAGAGATAACACCCCCCCCATTACGTCATGCTTCAGAAATGTGGAAAATGGTCTGTTTTCAAATGTTTTATTTTTGAACGTCAGTTCACATTTGTAGGTGGATCATCAGTGTTAGAGCTAAAATTAGCATGTTTAAAGTGATTTTCATGCTTCCAGGGGCCCAAAACACAAGATTTATGGAATGGTTAAAAGTGCATGAAAATGGCCAGTTTACTCACTCTGAGTTCTCAAAAAGGGTTTCTTCACCCCGGGAAGTTAATTAAATACCATTTGGAGTCATTTAATGTTCGAGCAAAAACGGCTGATTTTCGACAAAAGAGATAACACCCCCCCATTACGTCATGCTTCAGAAATGTGGAAAATGGTCCGTTTTCAAATGTTTTATTTTTGAACGTAAGTTCACATTTGTAGGTGGATCATCAGTGTTAGAGCTAAAATTAGCATGTTTAAAGTGATTTTCATGCTTCCAGGGGCCCAAAACACAAGATTTATGGAATGGTTAAAAGTGCATGAAAATGGCCAATTTACTCACTCTGAGTTCTCAAAAAGGGTTTCTTCACCCCGGGAAGTTAATTAAATACCATTTGGAGGCATTTAATGTTAGAGCAAAAACGGCTGATTTTCGACAAAAGAGATAACACCCCCCCATTACGTCATGCTTCAGAAATGTGGAAAATGGTCCGTTTTCAAATGTTTTATTTTTGAACGTCAGTTCACATTTGTAGGTGGATCATCAGTGTTAGAGCTAAAATTAGCATGTTTAAAGTGATTTTCATGCTTCCAGGGGCTCGGGAAGTGAAATAAATACCATTTGGAGGATTTTAATGTTCGAGCAAAAACGGCTGATTTTCGACGAAAGAGCTAACACCCCCCCATTACGTCATGCTTCAGAAATGTGGAAAATGGTCCGTTTTCAAATGTTTTATTTTTGAACGTCAGTTCACATTTGTAGGTGGATCATCAGTGTTAGAGCTAAAATGAGCATGTTTAAAGTGATTTTCATGCTTCCAGGGGCTCGGGAAGTTAATTAAATACCATTTGGAGGCATTTAATGTTCGAGCAAAAACGGCTGATTTTCGACAAAAGAGATAACACCCCCCCATTACGTCATGCTTCAGAAATGTGGAAAATGGTCCGTTTTCAAATGTTTTATTTTTGAACGTCAGTTCACATTTGTAGGTGGATCATCAGTGTTAGAGCTAAAATTAGCATGTTTAAAGTGATTTTCATGCTTCCAGGGGCTCGGGAAGTTAATTAAATACCATTTGGAGGCATTTAATGTTCGAGCAAAAACGGCTGATTTTCGACAAAAGAGATAACACCCCCCCATTACGTCATGCTTCAGAAATGTGGAAAATGGTCCGTTTTCAAATGTTTTATTTTTGAACGTCAGTTCACATTTGTAGGTGGATCATCAGTGTTAGAGCTAAAATTAGCATGTTTAAAGTGATTTTCATGCTTCCAGGGGCCCAAAACACAAGATTTATGGAATGGTTAAAAGTGCATGAAAATGGCCAATTTACTCACTCTGAGTTCTCAAAAAGGGTTTCTTCACCCCGGGTAGTTAATTAATTACCATTTGGAGGCATTTAATGTTAGTGCAAAAACGGCTGATTTTCGACAAAAGAGATAACACCCCCCCATTACGTCATGCTTCAGAAATGTGGAAAATGGTCCGTTTTCAAATGTTTTATTTTTGAACGTCAGTTCACATTTGTAGGTGGATCATCAGTGTTAGAGCTAAAATTAGCATGTTTAAAGTGATTTTCATGCTTCCAGGGGCTCGGGAAGTGAAATAAATACCATTTGGAGGCATTTAATGTTCGAGCAAAAACGGCTGATTTTCGACAAAAGAGATAACACCCCCCCATTACGTCATGCTTCAGAAATGTGGAAAATGGTCAGTTTTCAAATGTTTTATTTTTGAACGTCAGTTCACATTTGTAGGTGGATCATCAGTGTTAGAGCTAAAATTAGCATGTTTAAAGTGATTTTCATGCTTCCAGGGGCTCGGGAAGTTAATTAAATACCATTTGGAGGCATTTAATGTTCGAGCAAAAACGGCTGATTTTCGACAAAAGAGATAACACCCCCCCATTACGTCATGCTTCAGAAATGTGGAAAATGGTCCGTTTTCAAATGTTTTATTTTTGAACGTCAGTTCACATTTGTAGGTGGATCATCAGTGTTAAAGCTAAAATTAGCATGTTTAAAGTGATTTTCATGCTTCCAGGGGCCCAAAACACAAGATTTATGGAATGGTTAAAAGTGCATGAAAATGGCCAATTTACTCACTCTGAGTTCTCAAAAAGGGTTTCTTCACCCCGGGAAGTTAATTAAATACAATTTGGAGGCATTTAATGTTAGAGCAAAAACGGCTGATTTTCGACAAAAGAGATAACACCCCCCCATTACGTCATGCTTCAGAAATGTGGAAAATGGTCCGTTTTCAAATGTTTTATTTTTGAACGTCAGTTCACATTTGTAGGTGGATCATCAGTGTTAGAGCTAAAATTAGCATGTTTAAAGTGATTTTCATGCTTCCAGGGGCCCAAAACACAAGATTTATGGAATGGTTAAAAGTGCATGAAAATGGCCAATTTACTCACTCTGAGTTCTCAAAAAGGGTTTCTTCACCCCGGGAAGTTAATTAAATACCATTTGGAGGCATTTAATGTTCGTTCAAAAACGGCTGATTTTCGACAAAAGAGATAACACCCCCCCATTACGTCATGCTTCAGAAATGTGGAAAATGGTCCGTTTTCAAATGTTTCATTTTTGAACGTCAGTTCACATTTGTAGGTGGATCATCAGTGTTAGAGCTAAAATTAGCATGTTTAAAGTGATTTTCATGCTTCCAGGGGCTTGGGAAGTTAATTAAATACCATTTGGAGGCATTTAATGTTCGAGCAAAAACGGCTGATTTTCGACAAAAGAGATAACACCCCCCCATTACGCCATGCTTCAGAAATGTGGAAAATGGTCCGTTTTCAAATGTTTTATTTTTGAACGTCAGTTCACATTTGTAGGTGGATCATCAGTGTTAGAGCTAAAATTAGCACGTTTAAAGTGATTTTCATGCTTCCAGGGGCCCAAAACACAAGATTTATGGAATGGTTAAAAGTGCATGAAAATGGCCAATTTACTCACTCTGAGTTCTCAAAAAGGGTTTCTTCACCCCGGGAAGTTAATTAAATACCATTTGGAGGCATTTAATGTTCGAGCAAAAACGGCTGATTTTCGACAAAAGAGATAACACCCCCCCATTACGTCATGCTTCAGAAATGTGGAAAATGGTCCGTTTTCAAATGTTTTATTTTTGAACGTCAGTTCACATTTGTAGGTGGATCATCAGTGTTAGAGCTAAAATTAGCATGTTTAAAGTGATTTTCATGCTTCCAGGGGCCCAAAACACAAGATTTATGGAATGGTTAAAAGTGCATGAAAATGGCCAATTTACTCACTCTGAGTTCTCAAAAAGGGTTTCTTCACCCCGGGAAGTTAATTAAATACCATTTGGAGGCATTTAATGTTCGAGCAAAAACGGCTGATTTTCGACAAAAGAGATAACACCCCCCCATTACGTCATGCTTCAGAAATGTGGAAAATGGTCCGTTTTCAAATGTTTTATTTTTGAAAGTCAGTTCACATTTGTAGGTGGATCATCAGTGTTAGAGCTAAAATTAGCATGTTTAAAGTGATTTTCATGCTTCCAGGGGCCCAAAACACAAGATTTATGGAATGGTTAAAAGTGCATGAAAAGTGGCCAATTTACTCACTCTGAGTTCTCAAAAAGGGTTTCTTCACCTCGGGAAGTTAATTAAATACCATTTGGAGGCATTTATTGTTCGAGCAAAAACGGCTGATTTTCGACAAAAGAGATAACACCCCCCCATTACGTCATGCTTCAGAAATGTGGAAAATGGTCCGTTTTCAAATGTTTTATTTTTGAACGTCAGTTCACATTTGTAGGTGGATCATCAGTGTTAGAGCTAAAATTAGCATGTTTAAAGTGATTTTCATGCTTCCAGGGGCCCAAAACACAAGATTTATGGAATGGTTAAAAGTGCATGAAAATGGCCAATTTACTCACTCTGAGTTCTCAAAAAGGGTTTCTTCACCCCGGGAAGTTAATTAAATACCATTTGGAGGCATTTAATGTTCGAGCAAAAACGGCTGATTTTCGACAAAAGAGATAACACCCCCCCATTACGTCATGCTTCAGAAATGTGGAAAATGGTCCGTTTTCAAATGTTTTATTTTTGAAAGTCAGTTCACATTTGTAGGTGGATCATCAGTGTTAGAGCTAAAATTAGCATGTTTAAAGTGATTTTCATGCTTCCAGGGGCCCAAAACACAAGATTTATGGAATGGTTAAAAGTGCATGAAAAGTGGCCAATTTACTCACTCTGAGTTCTCAAAAAGGGTTTCTTCACCTCGGGAAGTTAATTAAATACCATTTGGAGGCATTTATTGTTCGAGCAAAAACGGCTGATTTTCGACAAAAGAGATAACACCCCCCCATTACGTCATGCTTCAGAAATGTGGAAAATGGTCCGTTTTCAAATGTTTTATTTTTGAACGTCAGTTCACATTTGTAGGTGGATCATCAGTGTTAGAGCTAAAATTAGCATGTTTAAAGTGATTTTCATGCTTCCAGGGGCCCAAAACACAAGATTTATGGAATGGTTAAAAGTGCATGAAAATGGCCAATTTACTCACTCTGAGTTCTCAAAAAGGGTTTCTTCACCCCGGGAAGTTAATTAAATACCATTTGGAGGCATTTAATGTTCGAGCAAAAACGGCTGATTTTCGACAAAAGAGATAACACCCCCCCATTACGTCATGCTTCAGAAATGTGGAAAATGGTCCGTTTTCAAATGTTTTATTTTTGAAAGTCAGTTCACATTTGTAGGTGGATCATCAGTGTTAGAGCTAAAATTAGCATGTTTAAAGTGATTTTCATGCTTCCAGGGGCCCAAAACACAAGATTTATGGAATGGTTAAAAGTGCATGAAAAGTGGCCAATTTACTCACTCTGAGTTCTCAAAAAGGGTTTCTTCACCTCGGGAAGTTAATTAAATACCATTTGGAGGCATTTAATGTTCGAGCAAAAACGGCTGATTTTCGACAAAAGAGATAACACCCCCCCATTACGCCATGCTTCAGAAATGTGGAAAATGGTCCGTTTTCAAATGTTTTATTTTTGAACGTCAGTTCACATTTGTAGGTGGATCATCAGTGTTAGAGCTAAAATTAGCACGTTTAAAGTGATTTTCATGCTTCCAGGGGCCCAAAACACAAGATTTATGGAATGGTTAAAAGTGCATGAAAATGGCCAATTTACTCACTCTGAGTTCTCAAAAAGGGTTTCTTCACCCCGGGAAGTTAATTAAATACCATTTGGAGGCATTTAATGTTCGAGCAAAAACGGCTGATTTTCGACAAAAGAGATAACACCCCCCCATTACGTCATGCTTCAGAAATGTGGAAAATGGTCAGTTTTCAAATGTTTTATTTTTGAACGTCAGTTCACATTTGTAGGTGGATCATCAGTGTTAGAGCTAAAATTAGCATGTTTAAAGTGATTTTCATGCTTCCAGGGGCTCGGGAAGTTAATTAAATACCATTTGGAGGCATTTAATGTTCGAGCAAAAACGGCTGATTTTCGACAAAAGAGATAACACCCCCCCATTACGTCATGCTTCAGAAATGTGGAAAATGGTCCGTTTTCAAATGTTTTATTTTTGAACGTCAGTTCACATTTGTAGGTGGATCATCAGTGTTAAAGCTAAAATTAGCATGTTTAAAGTGATTTTCATGCTTCCAGGGGCCCAAAACACAAGATTTATGGAATGGTTAAAAGTGCATGAAAATGGCCAATTTACTCACTCTGAGTTCTCAAAAAGGGTTTCTTCACCCCGGGAAGTTAATTAAATACCATTTGGAGGCATTTAATGTTAGAGCAAAAACGGCTGATTTTCGACAAAAGAGATAACACCCCCCCATTACGTCATGCTTCAGAAATGTGGAAAATGGTCCGTTTTCAAATGTTTTATTTTTGAACGTCAGTTCACATTTGTAGGTGGATCATCAGTGTTAGAGCTAAAATTAGCATGTTTAAAGTGATTTTCATGCTTCCAGGGGCCCAAAACACAAGATTTATGGAATGGTTAAAAGTGCATGAAAATGGCCAATTTACTCACTCTGAGTTCTCAAAAAGGGTTTCTTCACCCCGGGAAGTTAATTAAATACCATTTGGAGGCATTTAATGTTCGTTCAAAAACGGCTGATTTTCGACAAAAGAGATAACACCCCCCCCATTACGTCATGCTTCAGAAATGTGGAAAATGGTCCGTTTTCAAATGTTTCATTTTTGAACGTCAGTTCACATTTGTAGGTGGATCATCAGTGTTAGAGCTAAAATTAGCATGTTTAAAGTGATTTTCATGCTTCCAGGGGCTTGGGAAGTTAATTAAATACCATTTGGAGGCATTTAATGTTCGAGCAAAAACGGCTGATTTTCGACAAAAGAGATAACACCCCCCCATTACGCCATGCTTCAGAAATGTGGAAAATGGTCCGTTTTCAAATGTTTTATTTTTGAACGTCAGTTCACATTTGTAGGTGGATCATCAGTGTTAGAGCTAAAATTAGCACGTTTAAAGTGATTTTCATGCTTCCAGGGGCCCAAAACACAAGATTTATGGAATGGTTAAAAGTGCATGAAAATGGCCAATTTACTCACTCTGAGTTCTCAAAAAGGGTTTCTTCACCCCGGGAAGTTAATTAAATACCATTTGGAGGCATTTAATGTTCGAGCAAAAACGGCTGATTTTCGACAAAAGAGATAACACCCCCCCATTACGTCATGCTTCAGAAATGTGGAAAATGGTCCGTTTTCAAATGTTTTATTTTTGAACGTCAGTTCACATTTGTAGGTGGATCATCAGTGTTAGAGCTAAAATTAGCATGTTTAAAGTGATTTTCATGCTTCCAGGGGCCCAAAACACAAGATTTATGGAATGGTTAAAAGTGCATGAAAATGGCCAATTTACTCACTCTGAGTTCTCAAAAAGGGTTTCTTCACCCCGGGAAGTTAATTAAATACCATTTGGAGGCATTTAATGTTCGAGCAAACACGGCTGATTTTCGACAAAAGAGATAACACCCCCCCATTACGTCATGCTTCAGAAATGTGGAAAATGGTCCGTTTTCAAATGTTTTTTTTTTGAAAGTCAGTTCACATTTGTAGGTGGATCATCAGTGTTAGAGCTAAAATTAGCATGTTTAAAGTGATTTTCATGCTTCCAGGGGCCCAAAACACAAGATTTATGGAATGGTTAAAAGTGCATGAAAAGTGGCCAATTTACTCACTCTGAGTTCTCAAAAAGGGTTTCTTCACCTCGGGAAGTTAATTAAATACCATTTGGAGGCATTTAATGTTCGAGCAAAAACGGCTGATTTTCGACAAAAGAGATAACACCCCCCCATTACGTCATGCTTCAGAAATGTGGAAAATGGTCCGTTTTCAAATGTTTCATTTTTGAACGTCAGTTCACATTTGTAGGTGGATCATCAGTGTTAGAGCTAAAATTAGCATGTTTAAAGTGATTTTCATGCTTCCAGGGGCCCAAAACACAAGATTTATGGAATGGTTAAAAGTGCATGAAAATGGCCAATTTACTCACTCTGAGTTCTCAAAAAGGGTTTCTTCACCCCGGGAAGTTAATTAAATACCATTTGGAGGCATTTAATGTTCGAGCAAAAACGGCTGATTTTCGACAAAAGAGATAACACCCCCCCATTACGTCATGCTTCAGAAATGTGGAAAATGGTCCATTTTCAAATGTTTTATTTTTGAACGTCAGTTCACATTTGTAGGTGGATCATCAGTCTTAGAGCTAAAATTAGCATGTTTAAAGTGATTTTCATGCTTCCAGGGGCCCAAAACACAAGATTTATGGAATGGTTAAAAGTGCATGAAAATGGCCAATTTACTCACTCTGAGTTCTCAAAAAGGGTTTCTTCACCCCGGGAAGTTAATTAAATACCATTTGGAGGCATTTAATGTTCGAGCAAAAATGGCTGATTTTCGACAAAAGAGATAACACCCCCCCATTACGTCATGCTTCAGAAATGTGGAAAATGGTCCGTTTTCAAATGTTTTATTTTTGAACGTCAGTTCACATTTGTAGGTGGATCATCAGTGTTAGAGCTAAAATTAGCATGTTTAAAGTGATTTTCATGCTTCCAGGGGCTCGGGAAGTTAATTAAATACCATTTGGAGGCATTTAATGTTCGAGCAAAAACGGCTGATTTTCGACAAAAGAGATAACACCCCCCCATTACGTCATGCTTCAGAAATGTGGAAAATGGTCCGTTTTCAAATGTTTTATTTTTGAACGTCAGTTCACATTTGTAGGTGGATCATCAGTGTTAGAGCTAAAATTAGCATGTTTAAAGTGATTTTCATGCTTCCAGGGGCCCAAAACACAAGATTTATGGAATGGTTAAAAGTGCATGAAAATGGCCAATTTACTCACTCTGAGTTCTCAAAAAGGGTTTCTTCACCCCGGGTAGTTAATTAATTACCATTTGGAGGCATTTAATGTTAGTGCAAAAACGGCTGATTTTCGACAAAAGAGATAACACCCCCCCATTACGTCATGCTTCAGAAATGTGGAAAATGGTCCGTTTTCAAATGTTTTATTTTTGAACGTCAGTTCACATTTGTAGGTGGATCATCAGTGTTAGAGCTAAAATTAGCATGTTTAAAGTGATTTTCATGCTTCCAGGGGCTCGGGAAGTGAAATAAATACCATTTGGAGGCATTTAATGTTCGAGCAAAAACGGCTGATTTTCGACAAAAGAGATAACACCCCCCCATTACGTCATGCTTCAGAAATGTGGAAAATGGTCAGTTTTCAAATGTTTTATTTTTGAACGTCAGTTCACATTTGTAGGTGGATCATCAGTGTTAGAGCTAAAATTAGCATGTTTAAAGTGATTTTCATGCTTCCAGGGGCTCGGGAAGTTAATTAAATACCATTTGGAGGCATTTAATGTTCGAGCAAAAACGGCTGATTTTCGACAAAAGAGATAACACCCCCCCATTACGTCATGCTTCAGAAATGTGGAAAATGGTCCGTTTTCAAATGTTTTATTTTTGAACGTCAGTTCACATTTGTAGGTGGATCATCAGTGTTAAAGCTAAAATTAGCATGTTTAAAGTGATTTTCATGCTTCCAGGGGCCCAAAACACAAGATTTATGGAATGGTTAAAAGTGCATGAAAATGGCCAATTTACTCACTCTGAGTTCTCAAAAAGGGTTTCTTCACCCCGGGAAGTTAATTAAATACCATTTGGAGGCATTTAATGTTAGAGCAAAAACGGCTGATTTTCGACAAAAGAGATAACACCCCCCCATTACGTCATGCTTCAGAAATGTGGAAAATGGTCCGTTTTCAAATGTTTTATTTTTGAACGTCAGTTCACATTTGTAGGTGGATCATCAGTGTTAGAGCTAAAATTAGCATGTTTAAAGTGATTTTCATGCTTCCAGGGGCCCAAAACACAAGATTTATGGAATGGTTAAAAGTGCATGAAAATGGCCAATTTACTCACTCTGAGTTCTCAAAAAGGGTTTCTTCACCCCGGGAAGTTAATTAAATACCATTTGGAGGCATTTAATGTTCGTTCAAAAACGGCTGATTTTCGACAAAAGAGATAACACCCCCCCATTACGTCATGCTTCAGAAATGTGGAAAATGGTCCGTTTTCAAATGTTTCATTTTTGAACGTCAGTTCACATTTGTAGGTGGATCATCAGTGTTAGAGCTAAAATTAGCATGTTTAAAGTGATTTTCATGCTTCCAGGGGCTTGGGAAGTTAATTAAATACCATTTGGAGGCATTTAATGTTCGAGCAAAAACGGCTGATTTTCGACAAAAGAGATAACACCCCCCCATTACGCCATGCTTCAGAAATGTGGAAAATGGTCCGTTTTCAAATGTTTTATTTTTGAACGTCAGTTCACATTTGTAGGTGGATCATCAGTGTTAGAGCTAAAATTAGCACGTTTAAAGTGATTTTCATGCTTCCAGGGGCCCAAAACACAAGATTTATGGAATGGTTAAAAGTGCATGAAAATGGCCAATTTACTCACTCTGAGTTCTCAAAAAGGGTTTCTTCACCCCGGGAAGTTAATTAAATACCATTTGGAGGCATTTAATGTTCGAGCAAAAACGGCTGATTTTCGACAAAAGAGATAACACCCCCCCATTACGTCATGCTTCAGAAATGTGGAAAATGGTCCGTTTTCAAATGTTTTATTTTTGAACGTCAGTTCACATTTGTAGGTGGATCATCAGTGTTAGAGCTAAAATTAGCATGTTTAAAGTGATTTTCATGCTTCCAGGGGCCCAAAACACAAGATTTATGGAATGGTTAAAAGTGCATGAAAATGGCCAATTTACTCACTCTGAGTTCTCAAAAAGGGTTTCTTCACCCCGGGAAGTTAATTAAATACCATTTGGAGGCATTTAATGTTCGAGCAAAAACGGCTGATTTTCGACAAAAGAGATAACACCCCCCCATTACGTCATGCTTCAGAAATGTGGAAAATGGTCCGTTTTCAAATGTTTTATTTTTGAAAGTCAGTTCACATTTGTAGGTGGATCATCAGTGTTAGAGCTAAAATTAGCATGTTTAAAGTGATTTTCATGCTTCCAGGGGCCCAAAACACAAGATTTATGGAATGGTTAAAAGTGCATGAAAAGTGGCCAATTTACTCACTCTGAGTTCTCAAAAAGGGTTTCTTCACCTCGGGAAGTTAATTAAATACCATTTGGAGGCATTTAATGTTCGAGCAAAAACGGCTGATTTTCGACAAAAGAGATAACACCCCCCCATTACGAAATGCTTCAGAAATGTGGAAAATGGTCCGTTTTCAAATGTTTTATTTTTGAACGTCAGTTCACATTTGTAGGTGGATCATCAGTGTTAGAGCTAAAATTAGCATGTTTAAAGTGATTTTCATGCTTCCAGGGGCCCAAAACACAAGATTTATGGAATGGTTAAAAGTGCATGAAAATGGCCAATTTACTCACTCTGAGTTCTCAAAAAGGGTTTCTTCACCCCGGGAAGTTAATTAAATACCATTTGGAGGCATTTAATGTTCGAGCAAAAACGGCTGATTTTCGACAAAAGAGATAACACCCCCCCATTACGTCATGCTTCAGAAATGTGGAAAATGGTCCGTTTTCAAATGTTTCATTTTTGAACGTCAGTTCACATTTGTAGGTGGATCATCAGTGTTAGAGCTAAAATTAGCATGTTTAAAGTGATTTTCATGCTTCCAGGGGCCCAAAACACAAGATTTATGGAATGTTTAAAAGTGCATGAAAATGGCCAATTTACTCACTCTGAGTTCTCAAAAAGGGTTTCTTCACCCCGGGAAGTTAATTAAATACCATTTGGAGGCATTTAATGTTCGAGCAAAAACGGCTGATTTTCGACAAAAGAGATAACACCCCCCCATTACGTCATGCTTCAGAAATGTGGAAAATGGTCCATTTTCAAATGTTTTATTTTTGAACGTCAGTTCACATTTGTAGGTGGATCATCAGTGTTAGAGCTAAAATTAGCATGTTTAAAGTGATTTTCATGCTTCCAGGGGCCCAAAACACAAGATTTATGGAATGGTTAAAAGTGCATGAAAATGGCCAATTTACTCACTCTGAGTTCTCAAAAAGGGTTTCTTCACCCCGGGAAGTTAATTAAATACCATTTGGAGGCATTTAATGTTCGAGCAAAAACGGCTGATTTTCGACAAAAGAGATAACACCCCCCCATTACGTCATGCTTCAGAAATGTGGAAAATGGTCCGTTTTCAAATGTTTTATTTTTGAACGTCAGTTCACATTTGTAGTTGGATCATCAGTGTTAGAGCTAAAATTAGCATGTTTAAAGTGATTTTCATGCTTCCAGGGGCCCAAAACACAAGATTTATGGAATGGTTAAAAGTGCATGAAAATGGCCAATTTACTCACTCTGAGTTCTCAAAAAGGGTTTCTTCCCCCGGGAAGTTAATTAAATACCATTTGGAGGCATTTAATGTTCAAGCAAAAACGGCTGATTTTCGACAAAAGAGATAACACCCCCCCATTACGTCATGCTTCAGAAATGTGGAAAATGGTCCGTTTTCAAATGTTTTATTTTTGAACGTCAGTTCACATTTGTAGGTGGATCATCAGTGTTAGAGCTAAAATTAGCATGTTTAAAGTGATTTTCATGCTTCCAGGGGCTCGGGAAGTTAATTAAATACCATTTGGAGGCATTTAATGTTCGAGCAAAAACGGCTGATTTTCGACAAAAGAGATAACACCCCCCCATTACGTCATGCTTCAGAAATGTGGAAAATGGTCCGTTTTCAAATGTTTTATTTTTGAACGTCAGTTCACATTTGTAGGTGGATCATCAGTGTTAGAGCTAAAATTAGCATGTTTAAAGTGATTTTCATGCTTCCAGGGGCTCGGGAAGTTAATTAAATACCATTTGGAGGCATTTAATGTTCGAGCAAAAACGGCTGATTTTCGACAAAAGAGATAACACCCCCCCATTACGTCATGCTTCAGAAATGTGGAAAATGGTCCGTTTTCAAATGTTTTATTTTTGAACGTCAGTTCACATTTGTAGGTGGATCATCAGTGTTAGAGCTAAAATTAGCATGTTTAAAGTGATTTTCATGCTTCCAGGGGCCCAAAACACAAGATTTATGGAATGGTTAAAAGTGCATGAAAATGGCCAATTTACTCACTCTGAGTTCTCAAAAAGGGTTTCTTCACCCCGGGAAGTTAATTAAATACCATTTGGAGGCATTTAATGTTAGAGCAAAAACGGCTGATTTTCGACAAAAGAGATAACACCCCCCCATTACGTCATGCTTCAGAAATGTGGAAAATGGTCCGTTTTCAAATGTTTTATTTTTGAACGTCAGTTCACATTTGTAGGTGGATCATCAGTGTTAGAGCTAAAATTAGCATGTTTAAAGTGATTTTCATGCTTCCAGGGGCTCGGGAAGTGAAATAAATACCATTTGGAGGCATTTAATGTTCGAGCAAAAACGGCTGATTTTCGACAAAAGAGATAACACCCCCCCATTACGTCATGCTTCAGAAATGTGGAAAATGGTCCGTTTTCAAATGTTTTATTTTTGAACGTCAGTTCACATTTGTAGGTGGATCATCAGTGTTAGAGCTAAAATTAGCATGTTTAAAGTGATTTTCATGCTTCCAGGGGCTCGGGAAGTTAATTAAATACCATTTGGAGGCATTTAATGTTCGAGCAAAAACGGCTGATTTTCGACAAAAGAGATAACACCCCCCCATTACGTCATGCTTCAGAAATGTGGAAAATGGTCCGTTTTCAAATGTTTTATTTTTGAACGTCAGTTCACATTTGTAGGTGGATCATCAGTGTTAAAGCTAAAATTAGCATGTTTAAAGTGATTTTCATGCTTCCAGGGGCCCAAAACACAAGATTTATGGAATGGTTAAAAGTGCATGAAAATGGCCAATTTACTCACTCTGAGTTCTCAAAAAGGGTTTCTTCACCCCGGGAAGTTAATTAAATACCATTTGGAGGCATTTAATGTTCGAGCAAAAACGGCTGATTTTCGACAAAAGAGATAACACCCCCCCATTACGTCATGCTTCAGAAATGTGGAAAATGGTCCATTTTCAAATGTTTTATTTTTGAACGTCAGTTCACATTTGTAGGTGGATCATCAGTGTTAGAGCTAAAATTAGCATGTTTAAAGTGATTTTCATGCTTCCAGGGGCCCAAAACACAAGATTTATGGAATGGTTAAAAGTGCATGAAAATGGCCAATTTACTCACTCTGAGTTCTCAAAAAGGGTTTCTTCACCCCGGGAAGTTAATTAAATACCATTTGGAGGCATTTAATGTTCGAGCAAAAACGGCTGATTTTCGACAAAAGAGATAACACCCCCCCATTACGTCATGCTTCAGAAATGTGGAAAATGGTCCGTTTTCAAATGTTTTATTTTTGAACGTCAGTTCACATTTGTAGTTGGATCATCAGTGTTAGAGCTAAAATTAGCATGTTTAAAGTGATTTTCATGCTTCCAGGGGCCCAAAACACAAGATTTATGGAATGGTTAAAAGTGCATGAAAATGGCCAATTTACTCACTCTGAGTTCTCAAAAAGGGTTTCTTCCCCCGGGAAGTTAATTAAATACCATTTGGAGGCATTTAATGTTCGAGCAAAAACGGCTGATTTTCGACAAAAGAGATAACACCCCCCCATTACGTCATGCTTCAGAAATGTGGAAAATGGTCCGTTTTCAAATGTTTTATTTTTGAACTTCAGTTCACATTTGTAGGTGGATCATCAGTGTTAGAGCTAAAATTAGCATGTTTAAAGTGATTTTCATGCTTCCAGGGGCTCGGGAAGTTAATTAAATACCATTTGGAGGCATTTAATGTTCGAGCAAAAACGGCTGATTTTCGACAAAAGAGATAACACCCCCCCATTACGTCATGCTTCAGAAATGTGGAAAATGGTCCGTTTTCAAATGTTTTATTTTTGAACGTCAGTTCACATTTGTAGGTGGATCATCAGTGTTAGAGCTAAAATTAGCATGTTTAAAGTGATTTTCATGCTTCCAGGGGCCCAAAACACAAGATTTATGGAATGGTTAAAAGTGCATGAAAATGGCCAATTTACTCACTCTGAGTTCTCAAAAAGGGTTTCTTCACCCCGGGAAGTTAATTAAATACCATTTGGAGGCATTTAATGTTAGAGCAAAAACGGCTGATTTTCGACAAAAGAGATAACACCCCCCCATTACGTCATGCTTCAGAAATGTGGAAAATGGTCCGTTTTCAAATGTTTTATTTTTGAACGTCAGTTCACATTTGTAGGTGGATCATCAGTGTTAGAGCTAAAATTAGCATGTTTAAAGTGATTTTCATGCTTCCAGGGGCTCGGGAAGTGAAATAAATACCATTTGGAGGCATTTAATGTTCGAGCAAAAACGGCTGATTTTCGACAAAAGAGATAATACCCCCCCATTACGTCATGCTTCAGAAATGTGGAAAATGGTCCGTTTTCAAATGTTTTATTTTTGAACGTCAGTTCACATTTGTAGGTGGATCATCAGTGTTAGAGCTAAAATTAGCATGTTTAAAGTGATTTTCATGCTTCCAGGGGCTCGGGAAGTTAATTAAATACCATTTGGAGGCATTTAATGTTCGAGCAAAAACGGCTGATTTTCGACAAAAGAGATAACACCCCCCCATTACGTCATGCTTCAGAAATGTGGAAAATGGTCCGTTTTCAAATGTTTTATTTTTGAACGTCAGTTCACATTTGTAGGTGGATCATCAGTGTTAAAGCTAAAATTAGCATGTTTAAAGTGATTTTCATGCTTCCAGGGGCCCAAAACACAAGATTTATGGAATGGTTAAAAGTGCATGAAAATGGCCAATTTACTCACTCTGAGTTCTCAAAAAGGGTTTCTTCACCCCGGGAAGTTAATTAAATACCATTTGGAGGCATTTAATGTTCGAGCAAAAACGGCTGATTTTTGACAAAAGAGATAACACCCCCCCATTACGTCATGCTTCAGAAATGTGGAAAATGGTCCATTTTCAAATGTTTTATTTTTGAACGTCAGTTCACATTTGTAGGTGGATCATCAGTGTTAGAGCTAAAATTAGCATGTTTAAAGTGATTTTCATGCTTCCAGGGGCCCAAAACACAAGATTTATGGAATGGTTAAAAGTGCATGAAAATGGCCAATTTACTCACTCTGAGTTCTCAAAAAGGGTTTCTTCACCCCGGGAAGTTAATTAAATACCATTTGGAGGCATTTAATGTTCGAGCCAAAACGGCTGATTTTCGACAAAAGAGATAACACCCCCCCATTACGTCATGCTTCAGAAATGTGGAAAATGGTCCGTTTTCAAATGTTTTATTTTTGAACGTCAGTTCACATTTGTAGTTGGATCATCAGTGTTAGAGCTAAAATTAGCATGTTTAAAGTGATTTTCATGCTTCCAGGGGCCCAAAACACAAGATTTATGGAATGGTTAAAAGTGCATGAAAATGGCCAATTTACTCACTCTGAGTTCTCAAAAAGGGTTTCTTCCCCCGGGAAGTTAATTAAATACCATTTGGAGGCATTTAATGTTCGAGCAAAAACGGCTGATTTTCGACAAAAGAGATAACACCCCCCCATTACGTCATGCTTCAGAAATGTGGAAAATGGTCCGTTTTCAAATGTTTTATTTTTGAACGTCAGTTCACATTTGTAGGTGGATCATCAGTATTAGAGCTAAAATTAGCATGTTTAAAGTGATTTTCATGCTTCCAGGGGCTCGGGAAGTTAATTAAATACCATTTGGAGGCATTTAATGTTCGAGCAAAAACGGCTGATTTTCGACAAAAGAGATAACACCCCCCCATTACGTCATGCTTCAGAAATGTGGAAAATGGTCCGTTTTCAAATGTTTTATTTTTGAACGTCAGTTCACATTTGTAGGTGGATCATCAGTGTTAGAGCTAAAATTAGCATGTTTAAAGTGATTTTCATGCTTCCAGGGGCTCGGGAAGTTAATTAAATACCATTTGGAGGCATTTAATGTTCGAGCAAAAACGGCTGATTTTCGACAAAAGAGATAACACCCCCCCATTACGTCATGCTTCAGAAATGTGGAAAATGGTCCGTTTTCAAATGTTTTATTTTTGAACGTCAGTTCACATTTGTAGGTGGATCATCAGTGTTAGAGCTAAAATTAGCATGTTTAAAGTGATTTTCATGCTTCCAGGGGCTCGGGAAGTTAATTAAATACCATTTGGAGGCATTTAATGTTCGAGCAAAAACGGCTGATTTTCGACAAAAGAGATAACACCCCCCCATTACGTCATGCTTCAGAAATGTGGAAAATGGTCCGTTTTCAAATGTTTTATTTTTGAACGTCAGTTCACATTTGTAGGTGGATCATCAGTGTTAGAGCTAAAATTAGCATGTTTAAAGTGATTTTCATGCTTCCAGGGGCTCGGGAAGTGAAATAAATACCATTTGGAGGCATTTAATGTTCGAGCAAAAACGGCTGATTTTCGACAAAAGAGATAACACCCCCCCATTACGTCATGCTTCAGAAATGTGGAAAATGGTCCGTTTTCAAATGTTTTATTTTTGAACGTCAGTTCACATTTGTAGGTGGATCATCAGTGTTAGAGCTAAAATTAGCATGTTTAAAGTGATTTTCATGCTTCCAGGGGCTCGGGAAGTTAATTAAATACCATTTGGAGGCATTTAATGTTCGAGCAAAAACGGCTGATTTTCGACAAAAGAGATAACACCCCCCCATTACGTCATGCTTCAGAAATGTGGAAAATGGTCCGTTTTCAAATGTTTTATTTTTGAACGTCAGTTCACATTTGTAGGTGGATCATCAGTGTTAAAGCTAAAATTAGCATGTTTAAAGTGATTTTCATGCTTCCAGGGGCCCAAAACACAAGATTTATTGAATGGTTAAAAGTGCATGAAAATGGCCAATTTACTCACTCTGAGTTCTCAAAAAGGGTTTCTTCACCCCGGGAAGTTAATTAAATACCATTTGGAGGCATTTAATGTTAGAGCAAAAACGGCTGATTTTCGACAAAAGAGATAACACCCCCCCATTACGTCATGCTTCAGAAATGTGGAAAATGGTCCGTTTTCAAATGTTTTATTTTTGAACGTCAGTTCACATTTGTAGGTGGATCATCAGTGTTAGAGCTAAAATTAGCATGTTTAAAGTGATTTTCATGCTTCCAGGGGCTCGGGAAGTGAAATAAATACCATTTGGAGGCATTTAATGTTCGAGCAAAAACGGCTGATTTTCGACAAAAGAGATAACACCCCCCCATTACGTCATGCTTCAGAAATGTGGAAAATGGTCCGTTTTCAAATGTTTTATTTTTGAACGTCAGTTCACATTTGTAGGTGGATCATCAGTGTTAGAGCTAAAATTAGCATGTTTAAAGTGATTTTCATGCTTCCAGGGGCTCGGGAAGTTAATTAAATACCATTTGGAGGCATTTAATGTTCGAGCAAAAACGGCTGATTTTCGACAAAAGAGATAACACCCCCCCATTACGTCATGCTTCAGAAATGTGGAAAATGGTCCGTTTTCAAATGTTTTATTTTTGAACGTCAGTTCACATTTGTAGGTGGATCATCAGTGTTAGAGCTAAAATTAGCATGTTTAAAGTGATTTTCATGCTTCCAGGGGCTCGGGAAGTTAATTAAATACCATTTGGAGGCATTTAATGTTCGAGCAAAAACGGCTGATTTTCGACAAAAGAGATAACACCCCCCCATTACGTCATGCTTCAGAAATGTGGAAAATGGTCCGTTTTCAAATGTTTTATTTTTGAACGTCAGTTCACATTTGTAGGTGGATCATCAGTGTTAGAGCTAAAATTAGCATGTTTAAAGTGATTTTCATGCTTCCAGGGGCCCAAAACACAAGATGTATGGAATGGTTAAAAGTGCATGAAAATGGCCAATTTACTCACTCTGAGTTCTCAAAAAGGGTTTCTTCACCCCGGGAAGTTAATTAAATACCATTTGGAGGCATTTAATGTTAGAACAAAAACGGCTGATTTTCGACAAAAGAGATAACACCCCCCATTACGTCATGCTTCAGAAATGTGGAAAATGGTCCGTTTTCAAATGTTTTATTTTTGAACGTCAGTTCACATTTGTAGGTGGATCATCAGTGTTAGAGCTAAAATTAGCATGTTTAAAGTGATTTTCATGCTTCCAGGGGCTCGGGAAGTGAAATAAATACCATTTGGAGGCATTTAATGTTCGAGCAAAAACGGCTGATTTTCGACAAAAGAGATAACACCCCCCCATTACGTCATGCTTCAGAAATGTGGAAAATGGTCCGTTTTCAAATGTTTTATTTTTGAACGTCAGTTCACATTTGTAGGTGGATCATCAGTGTTAGAGCTAAAATTAGCATGTTTAAAGTGATTTTCATGCTTCCAGGGGCTCGGGAAGTTAATTAAATACCATTTGGAGGCATTTACTGTCCGAGCAAAAACGGCTGATTTTCGACAAAAGAGATAACACCCCCCCATTACGTCATGCTTCAGAAATGTGGAAAATGGTCCGTTTTCAAATGTTTTATTTTTGAACGTCAGTTCACATTTGTAGGTGGATCATCAGTGTTAAAGCTAAAATTAGCATGTTTAAAGTGATTTTCATGCTTCCAGGGGCCCAAAACACAAGATTTATGGAATGGTTAAAAGTGCATGAAAATGGCCAATTTACTCACTCTGAGTCCTCAAAAAGGGTTTCTTCAACCCGGGAAGTTAATTAAATACCATTTGGAGGCATTTAATGTTAGAGCAAAAACGGCTGATTTTCGACAAAAGAGATAACACCCCCCCATTACGTCATGCTTCAGAAATGTGGAAAATGGTCCGTTTTCAAATGTTTTATTTTTGAACGTCAGTTCACATTTGTAGGTGGATCATCAGTGTTAGAGCTAAAATTAGCATGTTTAAAGTGATTTTCATGCTTCCAGGGGCCCAAAACACAAGATTTATGGAATGGTTAAAAGTGCATGAAAATGGCCAATTTACTCACTCTGAGTTCTCAAAAAGGGTTTCTTCACCCCGGGAAGTTAATTAAATACCATTTGGAGGCATTTAATGTTCGTTCAAAAACGGCTGATTTTCGACAAAAGAGATAACACCCCCCCATTACGTCATGCTTCAGAAATGTGGAAAATGGTCCGTTTTCAAATGTTTTATTTTTGAACGTCAGTTCACATTTGTAGGTGGATCATCAGTGTTAGAGCTAAAATTAGCATGTTTAAAGTGATTTTCATGCTTCCAGGGGCTCGGGAAGTGAAATAAATACCATTTGGAGGCATTTAATGTTCGAGCAAAAACGGCTGATTTTCGACAAAAGAGATAACACCCCCCCATTACGTCATGCTTCAGAAATGTGGAAAATGGTCCGTTTTCAAATGTTTTATTTTTGAAAGTCAGTTCACATTTGTAGGTGGATCATCAGTGTTAGAGCTAAAATTAGCATGTTTAAAGTGATTTTCATGCTTCCAGGGGCCCAAAACACAAGATTTATGGAATGGTTAAAAGTGCATGAAAAGTGGCCAATTTACTCACTCTGAGTTCTCAAAAAGGGTTTCTTCACCTCGGGAAGTTAATTAAATACCATTTGGAGGCATTTAATGTTCGAGCAAAAACGGCTGATTTTCGACAAATGAGATAACATCCCCCCCATTACGTCATGCTTCAGAAATGTGGAAAATGGTCCGTTTTCAAATGTTTTATTTTTGAACGTCAGTTCACATTTGTAGGTGGATCATCAGTGTTAGAGCTAAAATTAGCATGTTTAAAGTGATTTTCATGCTTCCAGGGGCCCAAAACACAAGATTTATGGAATGGTTAAAAGTGCATGAAAATGGCCAATTTACTCACTCTGAGTTCTCAAAAAGGGTTTCTTCACCCCGGGAAGTTAATTAAATACCATTTGGAGGCATTTAATGTTCGAGCAAAAACGGCTGATTTTCGACAAAAGAGATAACACCCCCCCCATTACGTCATGCTTCAGAAATGTGGAAAATGGTCCGTTTTCAAATGTTTCATTTTTGAACGTCAGTTCACATTTGTAGGTGGATCATCAGTGTTAGAGCTAAAATTAGCATGTTTAAAGTGATTTTCATGCTTCCAGGGGCCCAAAACACAAGATTTATGGAATGGTTAAAAGTGCATGAAAATGGCCAATTTACTCACTCTGAGTTCTCAAAAAGGGTTTCTTTACCCCGGGAAGTTAATTAAATACCATTTGGAGGCATTTAATGTTCGAGCAAAAACGGCTGATTTTCGACAAAAGAGATAACACCCCCCCATTACGTCATGCTTCAGAAATGTGGAAAATGGTCCGTTTTCAAATGTTTTATTTTTGAACGTCAGTTCACATTTGTAGGTGGATCATCAGTGTTAGAGCTAAAATTAGCATGTTTAAAGTGATTTTCATGCTTCCAGGGGCCCAAAACACAAGATTTATGGAATGGTTAAAAGTGCATGAAAATGGCCAATTTACTCACTCTGAGTTCTCAAAAAGGGTTTCTTCACCCCGGGAAGTTAATTAAATACCATTTGGAGGCATTTAATGTTCGAGCAAAAACGGCTGATTTTCGACAAAAGAGATAACACCCCCCTATTACGTCATGCTTCAGAAATGTGGAAAATGGTCCGTTTTCAAATGTTTTATTTTTGAACGTCAGTTCACATTTGTAGGTGGATCATCAGTGTTAGAGCTAAAATTAGCATGTTTAAAGTGATTTTCATGCTTCCAGGGGCCCAAAACACAAGATTTATGGAATGGTTAAAAGTGCATGAAAATGGCCAATTTACTCACTCTGAGTTCTCAAAAAGGGTTTCTTCAACCCGGGAAGTTAATTAAATACCATTTGGAGGCATTTAATGTTCGAGCAAAAACGGCTGATTTTCGACAAAAGAGATAACACCCCCCCATTACGTCATGCTTCAGAAATGTGGAAAATGGTCTGTTTTCAAATGTTTTATTTTTGAACGTCAGTTCACATTTGTAGGTGGATCATCAGTGTTAGAGCTAAAATTAGCATGTTTAAAGTGATTTTCATGCTTCCAGGGGCCCAAAACACAAGATTTATGGAATGGTTAAAAGTGCATGAAAATGGCCAGTTTACTCACTCTGAGTTCTCAAAAAGGGTTTCTTCACCCCGGGAAGTTAATTAAATACCATTTGGAGGCATTTAATGTTCGAGCAAAAACGGCTGATTTTCGACAAAAGAGATAACACCCCCCCATTACGTCATGCTTCAGAAATGTGGAAAATGGTCCGTTTTCAAATGTTTTTTTTTTGAACGTAAGTTCACATTTGTAGGTGGATCATCAGTGTTAGAGCTAAAATTAGCATGTTTAAAGTGATTTTCATGCTTCCAGGGGCCCAAAACACAAGATTTATGGAATGGTTAAAAGTGCATGAAAATGGCCAATTTACTCACTCTGAGTTCTCAAAAAGGGTTTCTTCACCCCGGGAAGTTAATTAAATACCATTTGGAGGCATTTAATGTTAGAGCAAAAACGGCTGATTTTCGACAAAAGAGATAACACCCCCCCATTACGTCATGCTTCAGAAATGTGGAAAATGGTCCGTTTTCAAATGTTTTATTTTTGAACGTCAGTTCACATTTGTAGGTGGATCATCAGTGTTAGAGCTAAAATTAGCATGTTTAAAGTGATTTTCATGCTTCCAGGGGCCCAAAACACAAGATTTATGGAATGGTTAAAAGTGCATGAAAATGGCCAATTTACTCACTCTGAGTTCTCAAAAAGGGTTTCTTCAACCCGGGAAGTTAATTAAATACCATTTGGAGGCATTTAATGTTCGAGCAAAAACGGCTGATTTTCGACAAAAGAGATAACACCCCCCCATTACGTCATGCTTCAGAAATGTGGAAAATGGTCTGTTTTCAAATGTTTTATTTTTGAACGTCAGTTCACATTTGTAGGTGGATCATCAGTGTTAGAGCTAAAATTAGCATGTTTAAAGTGATTTTCATGCTTCCAGGGGCCCAAAACACAAGATTTATGGAATGGTTAAAAGTGCATGAAAATGGCCAGTTTACTCACTCTGAGTTCTCAAAAAGGGTTTCTTCACCCCGGGAAGTTAATTAAATACCATTTGGAGGCATTTAATGTTCGAGCAAAAACGGCTGATTTTCGACAAAAGAGATAACACCCCCCCATTACGTCATGCTTCAGAAATGTGGAAAATGGTCCGTTTTCAAATGTTTTATTTTTGAACGTAAGTTCACATTTGTAGGTGGATCATCAGTGTTAGAGCTAAAATTAGCATGTTTAAAGTGATTTTCATGCTTCCAGGGGCCCAAAACACAAGATTTATGGAATGGTTAAAAGTGCATGAAAATGGCCAATTTACTCACTCTGAGTTCTCAAAAAGGGTTTCTTCACCCCGGGAAGTTAATTAAATACCATTTGGAGGCATTTAATGTTAGAGCAAAAACGGCTGATTTTCGACAAAAGAGATAACACCCCCCCATTACGTCATGCTTCAGAAATGTGGAAAATGGTCCGTTTTCAAATGTTTTATTTTTGAACGTCAGTTCACATTTGTAGGTGGATCATCAGTGTTAGAGCTAAAATTAGCATGTTTAAAGTGATTTTCATGCTTCCAGGGGCTCGGGAAGTGAAATAAATACCATTTGGAGGCATTTAATGTTCGAGCAAAAACGGCTGATTTTCGACAAAAGAGATAACACCCCCCCATTACGTCATGCTTCAGAAATGTGGAAAATGGTCCGTTTTCAAATGTTTTATTTTTGAACGTCAGTTCACATTTGTAGGTGGATCATCAGTGTTAGAGCTAAAATTAGCATGTTTAAAGTGATTTTCATGCTTCCAGGGGCTCGGGAAGTTAATTAAATACCATTTGGAGGCATTTAATGTTCGAGCAAAAACGGCTGATTTTCGACAAAAGAGATAACACCCCCCCATTACGTCATGCTTCAGAAATGTGGAAAATGGTCCGTTTTCAAATGTTTTATTTTTGAACGTCAGTTCACATTTGTAGGTGGATCATCAGTGTTAGAGCTAAAATTAGCATGTTTAAAGTGATTTTCATGCTTCCAGGGGCTCGGGAAGTTAATTAAATACCATTTGGAGGCATTTAATGTTCGAGCAAAAACGGCTGATTTTCGACAAAAGAGATAACACCCCCCCATTACGTCATGCTTCAGAAATGTGGAAAATGGTCCGTTTTCAAATGTTTTATTTTTGAACGTCAGTTCACATTTGTAGGTGGATCATCAGTGTTAGAGCTAAAATTAGCATGTTTAAAGTGATTTTCATGCTTCCAGGGGCCCAAAACACAAGATGTATGGAATGGTTAAAAGTGCATGAAAATGGCCAATTTACTCACTCTGAGTTCTCAAAAAGGGTTTCTTCACCCCGGGAAGTTAATTAAATACCATTTGGAGGCATTTAATGTTAGAACAAAAACGGCTGATTTTCGACAAAAGAGATAACACCCCCCATTACGTCATGCTTCAGAAATGTGGAAAATGGTCCGTTTTCAAATGTTTTATTTTTGAACGTCAGTTCACATTTGTAGGTGGATCATCAGTGTTAGAGCTAAAATTAGCATGTTTAAAGTGATTTTCATGCTTCCAGGGGCTCGGGAAGTGAAATAAATACCATTTGGAGGCATTTAATGTTCGAGCAAAAACGGCTGATTTTCGACAAAAGAGATAACACCCCCCCATTACGTCATGCTTCAGAAATGTGGAAAATGGTCCGTTTTCAAATGTTTTATTTTTGAACGTCAGTTCACATTTGTAGGTGGATCATCAGTGTTAGAGCTAAAATTAGCATGTTTAAAGTGATTTTCATGCTTCCAGGGGCTCGGGAAGTTAATTAAATACCATTTGGAGGCATTTACTGTTCGAGCAAAAACGGCTGATTTTCGACAAAAGAGATAACACCCCCCCATTACGTCATGCTTCAGAAATGTGGAAAATGGTCCGTTTTCAAATGTTTTATTTTTGAACGTCAGTTCACATTTGTAGGTGGATCATCAGTGTTAAAGCTAAAATTAGCATGTTTAAAGTGATTTTCATGCTTCCAGGGGCCCAAAACACAAGATTTATGGAATGGTTAAAAGTGCATGAAAATGGCCAATTTACTCACTCTGAGTCCTCAAAAAGGGTTTCTTCAACCCGGGAAGTTAATTAAATACCATTTGGAGGCATTTAATGTTAGAGCAAAAACGGCTGATTTTCGACAAAAGAGATAACACCCCCCCATTACGTCATGCTTCAGAAATGTGGAAAATGGTCCGTTTTCAAATGTTTTATTTTTGAACGTCAGTTCACATTTGTAGGTGGATCATCAGTGTTAGAGCTAAAATTAGCATGTTTAAAGTGATTTTCATGCTTCCAGGGGCCCAAAACACAAGATTTATGGAATGGTTAAAAGTGCATGAAAATGGCCAATTTACTCACTCTGAGTTCTCAAAAAGGGTTTCTTCACCCCGGGAAGTTAATTAAATACCATTTGGAGGCATTTAATGTTCGTTCAAAAACGGCTGATTTTCGACAAAAGAGATAACACCCCCCCATTACGTCATGCTTCAGAAATGTGGAAAATGGTCCGTTTTCAAATGTTTTATTTTTGAACGTCAGTTCACATTTGTAGGTGGATCATCAGTGTTAGAGCTAAAATTAGCATGTTTAAAGTGATTTTCATGCTTCCAGGGGCTCGGGAAGTGAAATAAATACCATTTGGAGGCATTTAATGTTCGAGCAAAAACGGCTGATTTTCGACAAAAGAGATAACACCCCCCCATTACGTCATGCTTCAGAAATGTGGAAAATGGTCCGTTTTCAAATGTTTTATTTTTGAAAGTCAGTTCACATTTGTAGGTGGATCATCAGTGTTAGAGCTAAAATTAGCATGTTTAAAGTGATTTTCATGCTTCCAGGGGCCCAAAACACAAGATTTATGGAATGGTTAAAAGTGCATGAAAAGTGGCCAATTTACTCACTCTGAGTTCTCAAAAAGGGTTTCTTCACCTCGGGAAGTTAATTAAATACCATTTGGAGGCATTTAATGTTCGAGCAAAAACGGCTGATTTTCGACAAATGAGATAACATCCCCCCCATTACGTCATGCTTCAGAAATGTGGAAAATGGTCCGTTTTCAAATGTTTTATTTTTGAACGTCAGTTCACATTTGTAGGTGGATCATCAGTGTTAGAGCTAAAATTAGCATGTTTAAAGTGATTTTCATGCTTCCAGGGGCCCAAAACACAAGATTTATGGAATGGTTAAAAGTGCATGAAAATGGCCAATTTACTCACTCTGAGTTCTCAAAAAGGGTTTCTTCACCCCGGGAAGTTAATTAAATACCATTTGGAGGCATTTAATGTTCGAGCAAAAACGGCTGATTTTCGACAAAAGAGATAACACCCCCCCCATTACGTCATGCTTCAGAAATGTGGAAAATGGTCCGTTTTCAAATGTTTCATTTTTGAACGTCAGTTCACATTTGTAGGTGGATCATCAGTGTTAGAGCTAAAATTAGCATGTTTAAAGTGATTTTCATGCTTCCAGGGGCCCAAAACACAAGATTTATGGAATGGTTAAAAGTGCATGAAAATGGCCAATTTACTCACTCTGAGTTCTCAAAAAGGGTTTCTTTACCCCGGGAAGTTAATTAAATACCATTTGGAGGCATTTAATGTTCGAGCAAAAACGGCTGATTTTCGACAAAAGAGATAACACCCCCCCATTACGTCATGCTTCAGAAATGTGGAAAATGGTCCGTTTTCAAATGTTTTATTTTTGAACGTCAGTTCACATTTGTAGGTGGATCATCAGTGTTAGAGCTAAAATTAGCATGTTTAAAGTGATTTTCATGCTTCCAGGGGCCCAAAACACAAGATTTATGGAATGGTTAAAAGTGCATGAAAATGGCCAATTTACTCACTCTGAGTTCTCAAAAAGGGTTTCTTCACCCCGGGAAGTTAATTAAATACCATTTGGAGGCATTTAATGTTCGAGCAAAAACGGCTGATTTTCGACAAAAGAGATAACACCCCCCTATTACGTCATGCTTCAGAAATGTGGAAAATGGTCCGTTTTCAAATGTTTTATTTTTGAACGTCAGTTCACATTTGTAGGTGGATCATCAGTGATAGACCTAAAATTAGCATGTTTAAAGTGATTTTCATGCTTCCAGGGGCCCAAAACACAAGATTTATGGAATGGTTAAAAGTGCATGAAAATGGCCAATTTACTCACTCTGAGTTCTCAAAAAGGGTTTCTTCAACCCGGGAAGTTAATTAAATACCATTTGGAGGCATTTAATGTTCGAGCAAAAACGGCTGATTTTCGACAAAAGAGATAACACCCCCCCATTACGTCATGCTTCAGAAATGTGGAAAATGGTCTGTTTTCAAATGTTTTATTTTTGAACGTCAGTTCACATTTGTAGGTGGATCATCAGTGTTAGAGCTAAAATTAGCATGTTTAAAGTGATTTTCATGCTTCCAGGGGCCCAAAACACAAGATTTATGGAATGGTTAAAAGTGCATGAAAATGGCCAGTTTACTCACTCTGAGTTCTCAAAAAGGGTTTCTTCACCCCGGGAAGTTAATTAAATACCATTTGGAGGCATTTAATGTTCGAGCAAAAACGGCTGATTTTCGACAAAAGAGATAACACCCCCCCATTACGTCATGCTTCAGAAATGTGGAAAATGGTCCGTTTTCAAATGTTTTATTTTTGAACGTAAGTTCACATTTGTAGGTGGATCATCAGTGTTAGAGCTAAAATTAGCATGTTTAAAGTGATTTTCATGCTTCCAGGGGCCCAAAACACAAGATTTATGGAATGGTTAAAAGTGCATGAAAATGGCCAATTTACTCACTCTGAGTTCTCAAAAAGGGTTTCTTCACCCCGGGAAGTTAATTAAATACCATTTGGAGGCATTTAATTTTAGAGCAAAAACGGCTGATTTTCGACAAAAGAGATAACACCCCCCCATTACGTCATGCTTCAGAAATGTGGAAAATGGTCCGTTTTCAAATGTTTTATTTTTGAACGTCAGTTCACATTTGTAGGTGGATCATCAGTGTTAGAGCTAAAATTAGCATGTTTAAAGTGATTTTCATGCTTCCAGGGGCTCGGGAAGTGAAATAAATACCATTTGGAGGATTTTAATGTTCGAGCAAAAACGGCTGATTTTCGACGAAAGAGCTAACACCCCCCCATTACGTCATGCTTCAGAAATGTGGAAAATGGTCCGTTTTCAAATGTTTTATTTTTGAACGTCAGTTCACATTTGTAGGTGGATCATCAGTGTTAGAGCTAAAATGAGCATGTTTAAAGTGATTTTCATGCTTCCAGGGGCTCGGGAAGTTAATTAAATACCATTTGGAGGCATTTAATGTTCGAGCAAAAACGGCTGATTTTCGACAAAAGAGATAACACCCCCCCATTACGTCATGCTTCAGAAATGTGGAAAATGGTCCGTTTTCAAATGTTTTATTTTTGAACGTCAGTTCACATTTGTAGGTGGATCATCAGAGTTAGAGCTAAAATTAGCATGTTTAAAGTGATTTTCATGCTTCCAGGGGCTCGGGAAGTTAATTAAATACCATTTGGAGGCATTTAATGTTCGAGCAAAAACGGCTGATTTTCGACAAAAGAGATAACACCCCCCCATTACGTCATGCTTCAGAAATGTGGAAAATGGTCCGTTTTCAAATGTTTTATTTTTGAACGTCAGTTCACATTTGTAGGTGGATCATCAGTGTTAGAGCTAAAATTAGCATGTTTAAAGTGATTTTCATGCTTCCAGGGGCCCAAAACACAAGATTTATGGAATGGTTAAAAGTGCATGAAAATGGCCAATTTACTCACTCTGAGTTCTCAAAAAGGGTTTCTTCACCCCGGGAAGTTAATTAAATACCATTTGGAGGCATTTAATGTTAGAGCAAAAACGGCTGATTTTCGACAAAAGAGATAACACCCCCCCATTACGTCATGCTTCAGAAATGTGGAAAATGGTCCGTTTTCAAATGTTTTATTTTTGAACGTCAGTTCACATTTGTAGGTGGATCATCAGTGTTAGAGCTAAAATTAGCATGTTTAAAGTGATTTTCATGCTTCCAGGGGCTCGGGAAGTGAAATAAATACCATTTGGAGGCATTTAATGTTCGAGCAAAAATGGCTGATTTTCGACAAAAGAGATAACACCCCCCCATTACGTCATGCTTCAGAAATGTGGAAAATGGTCAGTTTTCAAATGTTTTATTTTTGAACGTCAGTTCACATTTGTAGGTGGATCATCAGTGTTAGAGCTAAAATTAGCATGTTTAAAGTGATTTTCATGCTTCCAGGGGCTCGGGAAGTTAATTAAATACCATTTGGAGGCATTTAATGTTCGAGCAAAAACGGCTGATTTTCGACAAAAGAGATAACACCCCCCCATTACGTCATGCTTCAGAAATGTGGAAAATGGTCCGTTTTCAAATGTTTTATTTTTGAACGTCAGTTCACATTTGTAGGTGGATCATCAGTGTTAGAGCTAAAATTAGCATGTTTAAAGTGATTTTCATGCTTCCAGGGGCCCAAAACACAAGATTTATGGAATGGTTAAAAGTGCATGAAAATGGCCAATTTACTCACTCTGAGTTCTCAAAAAGGGTTTCTTCACCCCGGGAAGTTAATTAAATACCATTTGGAGGCATTTAATGTTAGAGCAAAAACGGCTGATTTTCGACAAAAGAGATAACACCCCCCCATTACGTCATGCTTCAGAAATGTGGAAAATGGTCCGTTTTCAAATGTTTTATTTTTGAACGTCAGTCCACATTTGTAGGTGGATCATCAGTGTTAGAGCTAAAATTAGCATGTTTAAAGTGATTTTCATGCTTCCAGGGGCTCGGGAAGTGAAATAAATACCATTTGGAGGCATTTAATGTTCGAGCAAAAACGGCTGATTTTCGACAAAAGAGATAACACCCCCCCATTACGTCATGCTTCAGAAATGTGGAAAATGGTCAGTTTTCAAATGTTTTATTTTTGAACGTCAGTTCACATTTGTAGGTGGATCATCAGTGTTAGAGCTAAAATTAGCATGTTTAAAGTGATTTTCATGCTTCCAGGGGCTCGGGAAGTTAATTAAATACCATTTGGAGGCATTTAATGTTCGAGCAAAAACGGCTGATTTTCGACAAAAGAGATAACACCCCCCCATTACGTCATGCTTCAGAAATGTGGAAAATGGTCCGTTTTCAAATGTTTTATTTTTGAACGTCAGTTCACATTTGTAGGTGGATCATCAGTGTTAAAGCTAAAATTAGCATGTTTAAAGTGATTTTCATGCTTCCAGGGGCCCAAAACACAAGATTTATGGAATGGTTAAAAGTGCATGAAAATGGCCAATTTACTCACTCTGAGTTCTCAAAAGGGTTTCTTCACCCCGGGAAGTTAATTAAATACCATTTGGAGGCATTTAATGTTAGAGCAAAAACGGCTGATTTTCGACAAAAGAGATAACACCCCCCCATTACGTCATGCTTCAGAAATGTGGAAAATGGTCCGTTTTCAAATGTTTTATTTTTGAACGTCAGTTCACATTTGTAGGTGGATCATCAGTGTTAGAGCTAAAATTAGCATTTTTAAAGTGATTTTCATGCTTCCAGGGGCCCAAAACACAAGATTTATGGAATGGTTAAAAGTGCATGAAAATGGCCAATTTACTCACTCTGAGTTCTCAAAAAGGGTTTCTTCACCCCGGGAAGTTAATTAAATACCATTTGGAGGCATTTAATGTTCGTTCAAAAACGGCTGATTTTCGACAAAAGAGATAACACCCCCCCATTACGTCATGCTTCAGAAATGTGGAAAATGGTCCGTTTTCAAATGTTTCATTTTTGAACGTCAGTTCACATCTGTAGGTGGATCATCAGTGTTAGAGCTAAAATTACCATGTTTAAAGTGATTTTCATGCTTCCAGGGGCTTGGGAAGTTAATTAAATACCATTTGGAGGCATTTAATGTTCGAGCAAAAACGGCTGATTTTCGACAAAAGAGATAACACCCCCCCATTACGCCATGCTTCAGAAATGTGGAAAATGGTCCGTTTTCAAATGTTTTATTTTTGAACGTCAGTTCACATTTGTAGGTGGATCATCAGTGTTAGAGCTAAAATTAGCACGTTTAAAGTGATTTTCATGCTTCCAGGGGCCCAAAACACAAGATTTATGGAATGGTTAAAAGTGCATGAAAATGGCCAATTTACTCACTCTGAGTTCTCAAAAAGGGTTTCTTCACCCCGGGAAGTTAATTAAATACCATTTGGAGGCATTTAATGTTCGAGCAAAAACGGCTGATTTTCGACAAAAGAGATAACACCCCCCCATTAAGTCATGCTTCAGAAATGTGGAAAATGGTCCGTTTTCAAATGTTTTATTTTTGAACGTCAGTTCACATTTGTAGGTGGATCATCAGTGTTAGAGCTAAAATTAGCATGTTTAAAGTGATTTTCATGCTTCCAGGGGCCCAAAACACAAGATTTATGGAATGGTTAAAAGTGCATGAAAATGGCCAATTTACTCACTCTGAGTTCTCAAAAAGGGTTTCTTCACCCCGGGAAGTTAATTAAATACCATTTGGAGGCATTTAATGTTCGAGCAAAAACGGCTGATTTTCGACAAAAGAGATAACACCCCCCCATTACGTCATGCTTCAGAAATGTGGAAAATGGTCCGTTTTCAAATGTTTTATTTTTGAAAGTCAGTTCACATTTGTAGGTGGATCATCAGTGTTAGAGCTAAAATTAGCATGTTTAAAGTGATTTTCATGCTTCCAGGGGCCCAAAACACAAGATTTATGGAATGGTTAAAAGTGCATGAAAAGTGGCCAATTTACTCACTCTGAGTTCTCAAAAAGGGTTTCTTCACCTCGGGAAGTTAATTAAATACCATTTGGAGGCATTTAATGTTCGAGCAAAAACGGCTGATTTTCGACAAAAGAGATAACACCCCCCCATTACGTCATGCTTCAGAAATGTGGAAAATGGTCCGTTTTCAAATGTTTTATTTTTGAACGTCAGTTCACATTTGTAGGTGGATCATCAGTGTTAGAGCAAAAATTAGCATGTTTAAAGTGATTTTCATGCTTCCAGGGGCCCAAAACACAAGATTTATGGAATGGTTAAAAGTGCATGAAAATGGCCAATTTACTCACTCTGAGTTCTCAAAAAGGGTTTCTTCACCCCGGGAAGTTAATTAAATACCATTTGGAGGCATTTAATGTTCGAGCAAAAACGGCTGATTTTCGACAAAAGAGATAACACCCCCCCATTACGTCATGCTTCAGAAATGTGGAAAATGGTCCGTTTTCAAATGTTTTATTTTTGAAAGTCAGTTCACATTTGTAGGTGGATCATCAGTGTTAGAGCTAAAATTAGCATGTTTAAAGTGATTTTCATGCTTCCAGGGGCCCAAAACACAAGATTTATGGAATGGTTAAAAGTGCATGAAAAGTGGCCAATTTACTCACTCTGAGTTCTCAAAAAGGGTTTCTTCACCTCGGGAAGTTAATTAAATACCATTTGGAGGCATTTAATGTTCGAGCAAAAACGGCTGATTTTCGACAAAAGAGATAACACCCCCCCATTACGTCATGCTTCAGAAATGTGGAAAATGGTCCGTTTTCAAATGTTTTATTTTTGAACGTCAGTTCACATTTGTAGGTGGATCATCAGTGTTAGAGCTAAAATTAGCATGTTTAAAGTGATTTTCATGCTTCCAGGGGCTCGGGAAGTTAATTAAATACCATTTGGAGGCATTTAATGTTCGAGCAAAAACGGCTGATTTTCGACAAAAGAGATAACACCCCCCCATTACGTCATGCTTCAGAAATGTGGAAAATGGTCCGTTTTCAAATGTTTTATTTTTGAACGTCAGTTCACATTTGTAGGTGGATCATCAGTGTTAGAGCTAAAATTAGCATGTTTAAAGTGATTTTCATGCTTCCAGGGGCCCAAAACACAAGATTTATGGAATGGTTAAAAGTGCATGAAAATGGCCAATTTACTCACTCTGAGTTCTCAAAAAGGGTTTCTTCACCCCGGGAAGTTAATTAAATACCATTTGGAGGCATTTAATGTTAGAGCAAAAACGGCTGATTTTCGACAAAAGAGATAACACCCCCCATTACGTCATGCTTCAGAAATGTGGAAAATGGTCCGTTTTCAAATGTTTTATTTTTGAACGTCAGTTCACATTTGTAGGTGGATCATCAGTGTTAGAGCTAAAATTAGCATGTTTAAAGTGATTTTCATGCTTCCAGGGGCTCGGGAAGTGAAATAAATACCATTTGGAGGCATTTAATGTTCGAGCAAAAACGGCTGATTTTCGACAAAAGAGATAACACCCCCCCATTACGTCATGCTTCAGAAATGTGGAAAATGGTCAGTTTTCAAATGTTTTATTTTTGAACGTCAGTTCACATTTGTAGGTGGATCATCAGTGTTAGAGCTAAAATTAGCATGTTTAAAGTGATTTTCATGCTTCCAGGGGCTCGGGAAGTTAATTAAATACCATTTGGAGGCATTTAATGTTCGAGCAAAAACGGCTGATTTTCGACAAAAGAGATAACACCCCCCCATTACGTCATGCTTCAGAAATGTGGAAAATGGTCCGTTTTCAAATGTTTTATTTTTGAACGTCAGTTCACATTTGTAGGTGGATCATCAGTGTTAAAGCTAAAATTAGCATGTTTAAAGTGATTTTCATGCTTCCAGGGGCCCAAAACACAAGATTTATGGAATGGTTAAAAGTGCATGAAAATGGCCAATTTACTCACTCTGAGTTCTCAAAAAGGGTTTCTTCACCCCGGGAAGTTAATTAAATACCATTTGGAGGCATTTAATGTTAGAGCAAAAACGGCTGATTTTCGACAAAAGAGATAACACCCCCCCATTACGTCATGCTTCAGAAATGTGGAAAATGGTCCGTTTTCAAATGTTTTATTTTTGAACGTCAGTTCACATTTGTAGGTGGATCATCAGTGTTAGAGCTAAAATTAGCATGTTTAAAGTGAGTTTCATGCTTCCAGGGGCCCAAAACACAAGATTTATGGAATGGTTAAAAGTGCATGAAAATGGCCAATTTACTCACTCTGAGTTCTCAAAAAGGGTTTCTTCACCCCGGGAAGTTAATTAAATACCATTTGGAGGCATTTAATGTTCGTTCAAAAACGGCTGATTTTCGACAAAAGAGATAACACCCCCCCATTACGTCATGCTTCAGAAATGTGGAAAATGGTCCGTTTTCAAATGTTTCATTTTTGAACGTCAGTTCACATTTGTAGGTGGATCATCAGTGTTAGAGCTAAAATTAGCATGTTTAAAGTGATTTTCATGCTTCCAGGGGCTTGGGAAGTTAATTAAATACCATTTGGAGGCATTTAATGTTCGAGCAAAAACGGCTGATTTTCGACAAAAGAGATAACACCCCCCCATTACGCCATGCTTCAGAAATGTGGAAAATGGTCCGTTTTCAAATGTTTTATTTTTGAACGTCAGTTCACATTTGTAGGTGGATCATCGGTGTTAGAGCTAAAATTAGCACGTTTAAAGTGATTTTCATGCTTCCAGGGGCCCAAAACACAAGATTTATGGAATGGTTAAAAGTGCATGAAAATGGCCAATTTACTCACTCTGAGTTCTCAAAAAGGGTTTCTTCACCCCGGGAAGTTAATTAAATACCATTTGGAGGCATTTAATGTTCGAGCAAAAACGGCTGATTTTCGACAAAAGAGATAACACCCCCCCATTACGTCATGCTTCAGAAATGTGGAAAATGGTCCGTTTTCAAATGTTTTATTTTTGAACGTCAGTTCACATTTGTAGGTGGATCATCAGTGTTAGAGCTAAAATTAGCATGTTTAAAGTGATTTTCATGCTTCCAGGGGCCCAAAACACAAGATTTATGGAATGGTTAAAAGTGCATGAAAATGGCCAATTTACTCACTCTGAGTTCTCAAAAAGGGTTTCTTCACCCCGGGAAGTTAATTAAATACCATTTGGAGGCATTTAATGTTCGAGCAAAAACGGCTGATTTTCGACAAAAGAGATAACACCCCCCCATTACGTCATGCTTCAGAAATGTGGAAAATGGTCCGTTTTCAAATGTTTTATTTTTGAAAGTCAGTTCACATTTGTAGGTGGATCATCAGTGTTAGAGCTAAAATTAGCATGTTTAAAGTGATTTTCATGCTTCCAGGGGCTCGGGAAGTTAATTAAATACCATTTGGAGGCATTTAATGTTCGAGCAAAAACGGCTGATTTTCGACAAAAGAGATAACACCCCCCCATTACGTCATGCTTCAGAAATGTGGAAAATGGTCCGTTTTCAAATGTTTTATTTTTGAACGTCAGTTCACATTTGTAGGTGGATCATCAGTGTTAGAGCTAAAATTAGCATGTTTAAAGTGATTTTCATGCTTCCAGGGGCCCAAAACACAAGATTTATGGAATGGTTAAAAGTGCATGAAAATGGCCAATTTACTCACTCTGAGTTCTCAAAAAGGGTTTCTTCACCCCGGGAAGTTAATTAAATACCATTTGGAGGCATTTAATGTTAGAGCAAAAACGGCTGATTTTCGACAAAAGAGATAACACCCCCCCATTACGTCATGCTTCAGAAATGTGGAAAATGGTCCGTTTTCAAATGTTTTATTTTTGAACGTCAGTTCACATTTGTAGGTGGATCATCAGTGTTAGAGCTAAAATTAGCATGTTTAAAGTGATTTTCATGCTTCCAGGGGCTCGGGAAGTGAAATAAATACCATTTGGAGGCATTTAATGTTCGAGCAAAAACGGCTGATTTTCGACAAAAGAGATAACACCCCCCCATTACGTCATGCTTCAGAAATGTGGAAAATGGTCAGTTTTCAAATGTTTTATTTTTGAACGTCAGTTCACATTTGTAGGTGGATCATCAGTGTTAGAGCTAAAATTAGCATGTTTAAAGTGATTTTCATGCTTCCAGGGGCTCGGGAAGTTAATTAAATACCATTTGGAGGCATTTAATGTTCGAGCAAAAACGGCTGATTTTCGACAAAAGAGATAACACCCCCCCATTACGTCATGCTTCAGAAATGTGGAAAATGGTCCGTTTTCAAATGTTTTATTTTTGAACGTCAGTTCACATTTGTAGGTGGATCATCAGTGTTAAAGCTAAAATTAGCATGTTTAAAATGATTTTCATGCTTCCAGGGGCCCAAAACACAAGATTTATGGAATGGTTAAAAGTGCATGAAAATGGCCAATTTACTCACTCTGAGTTCTCAAAAAGGGTTTCTTCACCCCGGGATGTTAATTAAATACCATTTGGAGGCATTTAATGTTAGAGCAAAAACGGCTGATTTTCGACAAAAGAGATAACACCCCCCCATTACGTCATGCTTCAGAAATGTGGAAAATGGTCCGTTTTCAAATGTTTTATTTTTGAACCTCAGTTCACATTTGTAGGTGGATCATCAGTGTTAGAGCTAAAATTAGCATGTTTAAAGTGATTTTCATGCTTCCAGGGGCCCAAAACACAAGATTTATGGAATGGTTAAAAGTGCATGAAAATGGCCAATTTACTCACTCTGAGTTCTCAAAAAGGGTTTCTTCACCCCGGGAAGTTAATTAAATACCATTTGGAGGCATTTAATGTTCGTTCAAAAACGGCTGATTTTCGACAAAAGAGATAACACCCCCCCATTACGTCATGCTTCAGAAATGTGGAAAATGGTCCGTTTTCAAATGTTTCATTTTTGAACGTCAGTTCACATTTGTAGGTGGATCATCAGTGTTAGAGCTAAAATTAGCATGTTTAAAGTGATTTTCATGCTTCCAGGGGCTTGGGAAGTTAATTAAATACCATTTGGAGGCATTTAATGTTCGAGCAAAAACGGCTGATTTTCGACAAAAGAGATAACACCCCCCCATTACGCCATGCTTCAGAAATGTGGAAAATGGTCCGTTTTCAAATGTTTTATTTTTGAACGTCAGTTCACATTTGTAGGTGGATCATCAGTGTTAGAGCTAAAATTAGCACGTTTAAAGTGATTTTCATGCTTCCAGGGGCCCAAAACACAAGATTTATGGAATGGTTAAAAGTGCATGAAAATGGCCAATTTACTCACTCTGAGTTCTCAAAAAGGGTTTCTTCACCCCGGGAAGTTAATTAAATACCATTTGGAGGCATTTAATGTTCGAGCAAAAACGGCTGATTTTCGACAAAAGAGATAACACCCCCCCATTACGTCATGCTTCAGAAATGTGGAAAATGGTCCGTTTTCAAATGTTTTATTTTTGAACGTCAGTTCACATTTGTAGGTGGATCATCAGTGTTAGAGCTAAAATTAGCATGTTTAAAGTGATTTTCATGCTTCCAGGCGCCCAAAACACAAGATTTATGGAATGGTTAAAAGTGCATGAAAATGGCCAATTTACTCACTCTGAGTTCTCAAAAAGGGTTTCTTCACCCCGGGAAGTTAATTAAATACCATTTGGAGGCATTTAATGTTCGAGCAAAAACGGCTGATTTTCGACAAAAGAGATAACACCCCCCCATTACGTCATGCTTCAGAAATGTGGAAAATGGTCCGTTTTCAAATGTTTTATTTTTGAAAGTCAGTTCACATTTGTAAGTGGATCATCAGTGTTAGAGCTAAAATTAGCATGTTTAAAGTGATTTTCATGCTTCCAGGGGCCCAAAACACAAGATTTATGGAATGGTTAAAAGTGCATGAAAAGTGGCCAATTTACTCACTCTGAGTTCTCAAAAAGGGTTTCTTCACCTCGGGAAGTTAATTAAATACCATTTGGAGGCATTTAATGTTCGAGCAAAAACGGCTGATTTTCGACAAAAGAGATAACACCCCCCCATTACGTCATGCTTCAGAAATGTGGAAAATGGTCCGTTTTCAAATGTTTTATTTTTGAACGTCAGTTCACATTTGTAGGTGGATCATCAGTGTTAGAGCTAAAATTAGCATGTTTAAAGTGATGTTCATGCTTCCAGGGGCCCAAAACACAAGATTTATGGAATGGTTAAAAGTGCATGAAAATGGCCAATTTACTCACTCTGAGTTCTCAAAAAGGGTTTCTTCACCCCGGGAAGTTAATTAAATACCATTTGGAGGCATTTAATGTTCGAGCAAAAACGGCTGATTTTCGACAAAAGAGATAACACCCCCCCCATTACGTCATGCTTCAGAAATGTGGAAAATGGTCCGTTTTCAAATGTTTCATTTTTGAACGTCAGTTCACATTTGTAGGTGGATCATCAGTGTTAGAGCTAAAATTAGCATGTTTAAAGTGATTTTCATGCTTCCAGGGGCCCAAAACACAAGATTTATGGAATGGTTAAAAGTGCATGAAAATGGCCAATTTACTCACTCTGAGTTCTCAAAAAGGGTTTCTTCACCCCGGGAAGTTAATTAAATACCATTTGGAGGCATTTAATGTTCGAGCAAAAACGGCTGATTTTCGACAAAAGAGATAACACCCCCCCATTACGTCATGCTTCAGAAATGTGGAAAATGGTCCATTTTCAAATGTTTTATTTTTGAACGTCAGTTCACATTTGTAGGTGGATCATCAGTGTTAGAGCTAAAATTAGCATGTTTAAAGTGATTTTCATGCTTCCAGGGGCCCAAAACACAAGATTTATGGAATGGTTAAAAGTGCATGAAAATGGCCAATTTACTCACTCTGAGTTCTCAAAAAGGGTTTCTTCACCCCGGGAAGTTAATTAAATACCATTTGGAGGCATTTAATGTTCGAGCAAAAACGGCTGATTTTCGACAAAAGAGATAACACCCCCCCATTACGTCATGCTTCAGAAATGTGGGAAATGGTCCGTTTTCAAATGTTTTATTTTTGAACGTCAGTTCACATTTGTAGTTGGATCATCAGTGTTAGAGCTAAAATTAGCATGTTTAAAGTGATTTTCATGCTTCCAGGGGCCCAAAACACAAGATTTATGGAATGGTTAAAAGTGCATGAAAATGGCCAATTTACTCACTCTGAGTTCTCAAAAAGGGTTTCTTCCCCCGGGAAGTTAATTAAATACCATTTGGAGGCATTTAATGTTCAAGCAAAAACGGCTGATTTTCGACAAAAGAGATAACACCCCCCCATTACGTCATGCTTCAGAAATGTGGAAAATGGTCCGTTTTCAAATGTTTTATTTTTGAACGTCAGTTCACATTTGTAGGTGGATCATCAGTGTTAGAGCTAAAATTAGCATGTTTAAAGTGATTTTCATGCTTCCAGGGGCTCGGGAAGTTAATTAAATACCATTTGGAGGCATTTAATGTTCGAGCAAAAACGGCTGATTTTCGACAAAAGAGATAACACCCCCCTATTACGTCATGCTTCAGAAATGTGGAAAATGGTCCGTTTTCAAATGTTTTATTTTTGAACGTCAGTTCACATTTGTAGGTGGATCATCAGTGTTAGAGCTAAAATTAGCATGTTTAAAGTGATTTTCATGCTTCCAGGGGCTCGGGAAGTTAATTAAATACCATTTGGAGGCATTTAATGTTCGAGCAAAAACGGCTGATTTTCGACAAAAGAGATAACACCCCCCCATTACGTCATGCTTCAGAAATGTGGAAAATGGTCCGTTTTCAAATGTTTTATTTTTGAACGTCAGTTCACATTTGTAGGTGGATCATCAGTGTTAAAGCTAAAATTAGCATGTTTAAAATGATTTTCATGCTTCCAGGGGCCCAAAACACAAGATTTATGGAATGGTTAAAAGTGCATGAAAATGGCCAATTTACTCACTCTGAGTTCTCAAAAAGGGTTTCTTCACCCCGGGATGTTAATTAAATACCATTTGGAGGCATTTAATGTTAGAGCAAAAACGGCTGATTTTCGACAAAAGAGATAACACCCCCCCATTACGTCATGCTTCAGAAATGTGGAAAATGGTCCGTTTTCAAATGTTTTATTTTTGAACCTCAGTTCACATTTGTAGGTGGATCATCAGTGTTAGAGCTAAAATTAGCATGTTTAAAGTGATTTTCATGCTTCCAGGGGCCCAAAACACAAGATTTATGGAATGGTTAAAAGTGCATGAAAATGGCCAATTTACTCACTCTGAGTTCTCAAAAAGGGTTTCTTCACCCCGGGAAGTTAATTAAATACCATTTGGAGGCATTTAATGTTCGTTCAAAAACGGCTGATTTTCGACAAAAGAGATAACACCCCCCCATTACGTCATGCTTCAGAAATGTGGAAAATGGTCCGTTTTCAAATGTTTCATTTTTGAACGTCAGTTCACATTTGTAGGTGGATCATCAGTGTTAGAGCTAAAATTAGCATGTTTAAAGTGATTTTCATGCTTCCAGGGGCTTGGGAAGTTAATTAAATACCATTTGGAGGCATTTAATGTTCGAGCAAAAACGGCTGATTTTCGACAAAAGAGATAACACCCCCCCATTACGCCATGCTTCAGAAATGTGGAAAATGGTCCGTTTTCAAATGTTTTATTTTTGAACGTCAGTTCACATTTGTAGGTGGATCATCAGTGTTAGAGCTAAAATTAGCACGTTTAAAGTGATTTTCATGCTTCCAGGGGCCCAAAACACAAGATTTATGGAATGGTTAAAAGTGCATGAAAATGGCCAATTTACTCACTCTGAGTTCTCAAAAAGGGTTTCTTCACCCCGGGAAGTTAATTAAATACCATTTGGAGGCATTTAATGTTCGAGCAAAAACGGCTGATTTTCGACAAAAGAGATAACACCCCCCCATTACGTCATGCTTCAGAAATGTGGAAAATGGTCCGTTTTCAAATGTTTTATTTTTGAACGTCAGTTCACATTTGTAGGTGGATCATCAGTGTTAGAGCTAAAATTAGCATGTTTAAAGTGATTTTCATGCTTCCAGGCGCCCAAAACACAAGATTTATGGAATGGTTAAAAGTGCATGAAAATGGCCAATTTACTCACTCTGAGTTCTCAAAAAGGGTTTCTTCACCCCGGGAAGTTAATTAAATACCATTTGGAGGCATTTAATGTTCGAGCAAAAACGGCTGATTTTCGACAAAAGAGATAACACCCCCCCATTACGTCATGCTTCAGAAATGTGGAAAATGGTCCGTTTTCAAATGTTTTATTTTTGAAAGTCAGTTCACATTTGTAAGTGGATCATCAGTGTTAGAGCTAAAATTAGCATGTTTAAAGTGATTTTCATGCTTCCAGGGGCCCAAAACACAAGATTTATGGAATGGTTAAAAGTGCATGAAAAGTGGCCAATTTACTCACTCTGAGTTCTCAAAAAGGGTTTCTTCACCTCGGGAAGTTAATTAAATACCATTTGGAGGCATTTAATGTTCGAGCAAAAACGGCTGATTTTCGACAAAAGAGATAACACCCCCCCATTACGTCATGCTTCAGAAATGTGGAAAATGGTCCGTTTTCAAATGTTTTATTTTTGAACGTCAGTTCACATTTGTAGGTGGATCATCAGTGTTAGAGCTAAAATTAGCATGTTTAAAGTGATGTTCATGCTTCCAGGGGCCCAAAACACAAGATTTATGGAATGGTTAAAAGTGCATGAAAATGGCCAATTTACTCACTCTGAGTTCTCAAAAAGGGTTTCTTCACCCCGGGAAGTTAATTAAATACCATTTGGAGGCATTTAATGTTCGAGCAAAAACGGCTGATTTTCGACAAAAGAGATAACACCCCCCCCATTACGTCATGCTTCAGAAATGTGGAAAATGGTCCGTTTTCAAATGTTTCATTTTTGAACGTCAGTTCACATTTGTAGGTGGATCATCAGTGTTAGAGCTAAAATTAGCATGTTTAAAGTGATTTTCATGCTTCCAGGGGCCCAAAACACAAGATTTATGGAATGGTTAAAAGTGCATGAAAATGGCCAATTTACTCACTCTGAGTTCTCAAAAAGGGTTTCTTCACCCCGGGAAGTTAATTAAATACCATTTGGAGGCATTTAATGTTCGAGCAAAAACGGCTGATTTTCGACAAAAGAGATAACACCCCCCCATTACGTCATGCTTCAGAAATGTGGAAAATGGTCCATTTTCAAATGTTTTATTTTTGAACGTCAGTTCACATTTGTAGGTGGATCATCAGTGTTAGAGCTAAAATTAGCATGTTTAAAGTGATTTTCATGCTTCCAGGGGCCCAAAACACAAGATTTATGGAATGGTTAAAAGTGCATGAAAATGGCCAATTTACTCACTCTGAGTTCTCAAAAAGGGTTTCTTCACCCCGGGAAGTTAATTAAATACCATTTGGAGGCATTTAATGTTCGAGCAAAAACGGCTGATTTTCGACAAAAGAGATAACACCCCCCCATTACGTCATGCTTCAGAAATGTGGGAAATGGTCCGTTTTCAAATGTTTTATTTTTGAACGTCAGTTCACATTTGTAGTTGGATCATCAGTGTTAGAGCTAAAATTAGCATGTTTAAAGTGATTTTCATGCTTCCAGGGGCCCAAAACACAAGATTTATGGAATGGTTAAAAGTGCATGAAAATGGCCAATTTACTCACTCTGAGTTCTCAAAAAGGGTTTCTTCCCCCGGGAAGTTAATTAAATACCATTTGGAGGCATTTAATGTTCAAGCAAAAACGGCTGATTTTCGACAAAAGAGATAACACCCCCCCATTACGTCATGCTTCAGAAATGTGGAAAATGGTCCGTTTTCAAATGTTTTATTTTTGAACGTCAGTTCACATTTGTAGGTGGATCATCAGTGTTAGAGCTAAAATTAGCATGTTTAAAGTGATTTTCATGCTTCCAGGGGCTCGGGAAGTTAATTAAATACCATTTGGAGGCATTTAATGTTCGAGCAAAAACGGCTGATTTTCGACAAAAGAGATAACACCCCCCTATTACGTCATGCTTCAGAAATGTGGAAAATGGTCCGTTTTCAAATGTTTTATTTTTGAACGTCAGTTCACATTTGTAGGTGGATCATCAGTGTTAGAGCTAAAATTAGCATGTTTAAAGTGATTTTCATGCTTCCAGGGGCTCGGGAAGTTAATTAAATACCATTTGGAGGCATTTAATGTTCGAGCAAAAACGGCTGATTTTCGACAAAAGAGATAACACCCCCCCATTACGTCATGCTTCAGAAATGTGGAAAATGGTCCGTTTTCAAATGTTTTATTTTTGAACGTCAGTTCACATTTGTAAGTGGATCATCAGTGTTAGAGCTAAAATTAGCATGTTTAAAGTGATTTTCATGCTTCCAGGGGCCCAAAACACAAGATTTATGGAATGGTTAAAAGTGCATGAAAATGGCCAATTTACTCACTCTGAGTTCTCAAAAAGGGTTTCTTCACCCCGGGAAGTTAATTAAATACCATTTGGAGGCATTTAATGTTAGAGCAAAAACGGCTGATTTTCGACAAAAGAGATAACACCCCCCCATTACGTCATGCTTCAGAAATGTGGAAAATGGTCCGTTTTCAAATGTTTTATTTTTGAACGTCAGTTCACATTTGTAGGTGGATCATCAGTGTTAGAGCTAAAATTAGCATGTTTAAAGTGATTTTCATGCTTCCAGGGGCTCGGGAAGTGAAATAAATACCATTTGGAGGCATTTAATGTTCGAGCAAAAACGGCTGATTTTCGACAAAAGAGATAACACCCCCCCATTACGTCATGCTTCAGAAATGTGGAAAATGGTCCGTTTTCAAATGTTTTATTTTTGAACGTCAGTTCACATTTGTAGGTGGATCATCAGTGTTAGAGCTAAAATTAGCATGTTTAAAGTGATTTTCATGCTTCCAGGGGCTCGGGAAGTTAATTAAATACCATTTGGAGGCATTTAATGTTCGAGCAAAAACGGCTGATTTTCGACAAAAGAGATAACACCCCCCCATTACGTCATGCTTCAGAAATGTGGAAAATGGTCCGTTTTCAAATGTTTTATTTTTGAACGTCAGTTCACATTTGTAGGTGGATCATCAGTGTTAAAGCTAAAATTAGCATGTTTAAAGTGATTTTCATGCTTCCAGGGGCCCAAAACACAAGATTTATGGAATGGTTAAAAGTGCATGAAAATGGCCAATTTACTCACTCTGAGTTCTCAAAAAGGGTTTCTTCACCCCGGGAAGTTAATTAAATACCATTTGGAGGCATTTAATGTTCGAGCAAAAACGGCTGATTTTCGACAAAAGAGATAACACCCCCCCATTACGTCATGCTTCAGAAATGTGGAAAATGGTCCATTTTCAAATGTTTTATTTTTGAACGTCAGTTCACATTTGTAGGTGGATCATCAGTGTTAGAGCTAAAATTAGCATGTTTAAAGTGATTTTCATGCTTCCAGGGGCCCAAAACACAAGATTTATGGAATGGTTAAAAGTGCATGAAAATGGCCAATTTACTCACTCTGAGTTCTCAAAAAGGGTTTCTTCACCCCGGGAAGTTAATTAAATACCATTTGGAGGCATTTAATGTTCGAGCAAAAACGGCTGATTTTCGACAAAAGAGATAACACCCCCCCATTACGTCATGCTTCAGAAATGTGGAAAATGGTCCGTTTTCAAATGTTTTATTTTTGAACGTCAGTTCACATTTGTAGTTGGATCATCAGTGTTAGAGCTAAAATTAGCATGTTTAAAGTGATTTTCATGCTTCCAGGGGCCCAAAACACAAGATTTATGGAATGGTTAAAAGTGCATGAAAATGGCCAATTTACTCACTCTGAGTTCTCAAAAAGGGTTTCTTCCCCCGGGAAGTTAATTAAATACCATTTGGAGGCATTTAATGTTCGAGCAAAAACGGCTGATTTTCGACAAAAGAGATAACACCCCCCCATTACGTCATGCTTCAGAAATGTGGAAAATGGTCCGTTTTCAAATGTTTTATTTTTGAACGTCAGTTCAAATTTGTAGGTGGATCATCAGTGGTAGAGCTAAAATTAGCATGTTTAAAGTGATTTTCATGCTTCCAGGGGCTCGGGAAGTTAATTAAATACCATTTGGAGGCATTTAATGTTCGAGCAAAAACGGCTGATTTTCGACAAAAGAGATAACACCCCCCCATTACGTCATGCTTCAGAAATGTGGAAAATGGTCCGTTTTCAAATGTTTTATTTTTGAACGTCAGTTCACATTTGTAGGTGGATCATCAGTGTTAGAGCTAAAATTAGCATGTTTAAAGTGATTTTCATGCTTCCAGGGGCTCGGGAAGTTAATTAAATACCATTTGGAGGCATTTAATGTTCGAGCAAAAACGGCTGATTTTCGACAAAAGAGATAACACCCCCCCATTACGTCATGCTTCAGAAATGTGGAAAATGGTCCGTTTTCAAATGTTTTATTTTTGAACGTCAGTTCACATTTGTAGGTGGATCATCAGTGTTAGAGCTAAAATTAGCATGCTTAAAGTGATTTTCATGCTTCCAGGGGCCCAAAACACAAGATGTATGGAATGGTTAAAAGTGCATGAAAATGGCCAATTTACTCACTCTGAGTTCTCAAAAAGGGTTTCTTCACCCCGGGAAGTTAATTAAATACCATTTGGAGGCATTTAATGTTAGAGCAAAAACGGCTGATTTTCGACAAAAGAGATAACACCCCCCCATTACGTCATGCTTCAGAAATGTGGAAAATGGTCCGTTTTCAAATGTTTTATTTTTGAACGTCAGTTCACATTTGTAGGTGGATCATCAGTGTTAGAGCTAAAATTAGCATGTTTAAAGTGATTTTCATGCTTCCAGGGGCTCGGGAAGTGAAATAAATACCATTTGGAGGCATTTAATGTTCGAGCAAAAACGGCTGATTTTCGACAAAAGAGATAACACCCCCCCATTACGTCATGCTTCAGAAATGTGGAAAATGGTCCGTTTTCAAATGTTTTATTTTTGAACGTCAGTTCACATTTGTAGGTGGATCATCAGTGTTAGAGCTAAAATTAGCATGTTTAAAGTGATTTTCATGCTTCCAGGGGCTCGGGAAGTTATTTAAATACCATTTGGAGGCATTTAATGTTCGAGCAAAAACGGCTGATTTTCGACAAAAGAGATAACACCCCCCCATTACGTCATGCTTCAGAAATATGGAAAATGGTCCGTTTTCAAATGTTTTATTTTTGAACGTCAGTTCACATTTGTAGGTGGATCATCAGTGTTAAAGCTAAAATTAGCATGTTTAAAGTGATTTTCATGCTTCCAAGGGCCAAAAACACAAGATTTATGGAATGGTTAAAAGTGCATGAAAATGGCCAATTTACTCACTCTGAGTTCTCAAAAAGGGTTTCTTCACCCCGGGAAGTTAATTAAATACCATTTGGAGGCATTTAATGTTAGAGCAAAAACGGCTGATTTTCGACAAAAGAGATAACACCCCCCCATTACGTCATGCTTCAGAAATGTGGAAAATGGTCCGTTTTCAAATGTTTTATTTTTGAACGTCAGTTCACATTTGTAGGTGGATCATCAGTGTTAGAGCTAAAATTAGCATGTTTAAAGTGATTTTCATGCTTCCAGGGGCCCAAAACACAAGATTTATGGAATGGTTAAAAGTGCATGAAAATGGCCAATTTACTCACTCTGAGTTCTCAAAAAGGGTTTCTTCACCCCGGGAAGTTAATTAAATACCATTTGGAGGCATTTAATGTTCGTTCAAAAACGGCTGATTTTCGACAAAAGAGATAACACCCCCCCCATTACGTCATGCTTCAGAAATGTGGAAAATGGTCCGTTTTCAAATGTTTTATTTTTGAACGTCAGTTCACATTTGTAGGTGGATCATCAGTGTTAGAGCTAAAATTAGCATGTTTAAAGTGATTTTCATGCTTCCAGGGGCTCGGGAAGTGAAATAAATACCATTTGGAGGCATTTAATGTTCGAGCAAAAACGGCTGATTTTCGACAAAAGAGATAACACCCCCCCATTACGTCATGCTTCAGAAATGTGGAAAATGGTCCGTTTTCAAATGTTTTATTTTTGAACGTCAGTTCACATTTGTAGGTGGATCATCAGTGTTAGAGCTAAAATTAGCATGTTTAAAGTGATTTTCATGCTTCCAGGGGCTCGGGAAGTTAATTAAATACCATTTGGAGGCATTTAATGTTCGAGCAAAAACGGCTGATTTTCGACAAAAGAGATAACACCCCCCCATTACGTCATGCTTCAGAAATGTGGAAAATGGTCCGTTTTCAAATGTTTTATTTTTGAACGTCAGTTCACATTTGTAGGTGGATCATCAGTGTTAGAGCTAAAATTAGCATGTTTAAAGTGATTTTCATGCTTCCAGGGGCCCAAAACACAAGATGTATGGAATGGTTAAAAGTGCATGAAAATGGCCAATTTACTCACTCTGAGTTCTCAAAAGGGGTTTCTTCACCCCGGGAAGTTAATTAAATACCATTTGGAGGCATTTAATGTTAGAGCAAAAACGGCTGATTTTCGACAAAAGAGATAACACCCCCCCATTACATCATGCTTCAGAAATGTGGAAAATGGTCCGTTTTCAAATGTTTTATTTTTGAACGTCAGTTCACATTTGTAGGTGGATCATCAGTGTTAGAGCTAAAATTAGCATGTTTAAAGTGATTTTCATGCTTCCAGGGGCTCGGGAAGTGAAATAAATACCATTTGGAGGCATTTAATGTTCGAGCAAAAACGGCTGATTTTCGACAAAAGAGATAACACCCCCCATTACGTCATGCTTCAGAAATGTGGAAAATGGTCCGTTTTCAAATGTTTTATTTTTGAACGTCAGTTCACATTTGTAGGTGGATCATCAGTGTTAGAGCTAAAATTAGCATATTTAAAGTGATTTTCATGCTTCCAGGGGCTCGGGAAGTTAATTAAATACCATTTGGAGGCATTTAATGTTCGAGCAAAAACGGCTGATTTTCGACAAAAGAGATAACACCCCCCCATTACGTCATGCTTCAGAAATGTGGAAAATGGTCCGTTTTCAAATGTTTTATTTTTGAACGTCAGTTCACATTTGTAGGTGGATCATCAGTGTTAAAGCTAAAATTAGCATGTTTAAAGTGATTTTCATGCTTCCAGGGGCCCAAAACACAAGATTTATGGAATGGTTAAAAGTGCATGAAAATGGCCAATTTACTCACTCTGAGTTCTCAAAAAGGGTTTCTTCACCCCGGGAAGTTAATTAAATACCATTTGGAGGCATTTAATGTTAGAGCAAAAACGGCTGATTTTCGACAAAAGAGATAACACCCCCCCATTACGTCATGCTTCAGAAATGTGGAACATGGTCCGTTTTCAAATGTTTTATTTTTGAACGTCAGTTCACATTTGTAGGTGGATCATCAGTGTTAGAGCTAAAATTAGCATGTTTAAAGTGATTTTCATGCTTCCAGGGGCTCGGGAAGTGAAATAAATACCATTTGGAGGCATTTAATGTTCGAGCAAAAACGGCTGATTTTCGACAAAAGAGATAACACCCCCCCATTACGTCATGCTTCAGAAATGTGGAAAATGGTCCGTTTTCAAATGTTTTATTTTTGAACGTCAGTTCACATTTGTAGGTGGATCATCAGTGTTAGAGCTAAAATTAGCATGTTTAAAGTGATTTTCATGCTTCCAGGGGCTCGGGAAGTTAATTAAATACCATTTGGAGGCATTTAATGTTCGAGCAAAAACGGCTGATTTTCGACAAAAGAGATAACACCCCCCCATTACGTCATGCTTCAGAAATGTGGAAAATGGTCCGTTTTCAAATGTTTTATTTTTGAACGTCAGTTCACATTTGTAGGTGGATCATCAGTGTTAGAGCTAAAATTAGCATGTTTAAAGTGATTTTCATGCTTCCAGGGGCCCAAAACACAAGATGTATGGAATGGTTAAAAGTGCATGAAAATGGCCAATTTACTCACTCTGAGTTCTCAAAAAGGGTTTCTTCACCCCGGGAAGTTAATTAAATACCATTTGGAGGCATTTAATGTTAGAGCAAAAACGGCTGATTTTCGACAAAAGAGATAACACCCCCCCATTACGTCATGCTTCAGAAATGTGGAAAATGGTCCGTTTTCAAATGTTTTATTTTTGAACGTCAGTTCACATTTGTAGGTGGATCATCAGTGTTAGAGCTAAAATTAGCATGTTTAAAGTGATTTTCATGCTTCCAGGGGCTCGGGAAGTGAAATAAATACCATTTGGAGGCATTTAATGTTCGAGCAAAAACGGCTGATTTTCGACAAAAGAGATAACACCCCCCATTACGTCATGCTTCAGAAATGTGGAAAATGGTCCGTTTTCAAATGTTTTATTTTTGAACGTCAGTTCACATTTGTAGGTGGATCATCAGTGTTAGAGCTAAAATTAGCATGTTTAAAGTGATTTTCATGCTTCCAGGGGCTCGGGAAGTTAATTAAATACCATTTGGAGGCATTTAATGTTCGAGCAAAAACGGCTGATTTTCGACAAAAGAGATAACACCCCCCCATTACGTCATGCTTCAGAAATGTGGAAAATGGTCCGTTTTCAAATGTTTTATTTTTGAACGTCAGTTCACATTTGTAGGTGGATCATCAGTGTTAAAGCTAAAATTAGCATGTTTAAAGTGATTTTCATGCTTCCAGGGGCCCAAAACACAAGATTTATGGAATGGTTAAAAGTGCATGAAAATGGCCAATTTACTCACTCTGAGTTCTCAAAAAGGGTTTCTTCACCCCGGGAAGTTAATTAAATACCATTTGGAGGCATTTAATGTTAGAGCAAAAACGGCTGATTTTCGACAAAAGAGATAACACCCCCCCATTACGTCATGCTTCAGAAATGTGGAACATGGTCCGTTTTCAAATGTTTTATTTTTGAACGTCAGTTCACATTTGTAGGTGGATCATCAGTGTTAGAGCTAAAATTAGCATGTTTAAAGTGATTTTCATGCTTCCAGGGGCTCGGGAAGTGAAATAAATACCATTTGGAGGCATTTAATGTTCGAGCAAAAACGGCTGATTTTCGACAAAAGAGATAACACCCCCCCATTACGTCATGCTTCAGAAATGTGGAAAATGGTCCGTTTTCAAATGTTTTATTTTTGAACGTCAGTTCACATTTGTAGGTGGATCATCAGTGTTAGAGCTAAAATTAGCATGTTTAAAGTGATTTTCATGCTTCCAGGGGCTCGGGAAGTTAATTAAATACCATTTGGAGGCATTTAATGTTCGAGCAAAAACGGCTGATTTTCGACAAAAGAGATAACACCCCCCCATTACGTCATGCTTCAGAAATGTGGAAAATGGTCCGTTTTCAAATGTTTTTTTTTTGAACGTCAGTTCACATTTGTAGGTGGATCATCAGTGTTAGAGCTAAAATTAGCATGTTTAAAGTGATTTTCATGCTTCCAGGGGCCCAAAACACAAGATTTATGGAATGGTTAAAAGTGCATGAAAATGGCCAATTTACTCACTCTGAGTTCTCAAAAAGGGTTTCTTCAACCCGGGAAGTTAATTAAATACCATTTGGAGGCATTTAATGTTCGAGCAAAAACGGCTGATTTTCGACAAAAGAGATAACACCCCCCCATTACGTCATGCTTCAGAAATGTGGAAAATGGTCCGTTTTCAAATGTTTTATTTTTGAACGTCAGTTCACATTTGTAGGTGGATCATCAGTGTTAGAGCTAAAATTAGCATGTTTAAAGTGATTTTCATGCTTCCAGGGGCCCAAAACACAAGATTTATGGAATGGTTAAAAGTGCATGAAAATGGCCAGTTTACTCACTCTGAGTTCTCAAAAAGGGTTTCTTCACCCCGGGAAGTTAATTAAATACCATTTGGAGGCATTTAATGTTCGAGCAAAAACGGCTGATTTTCGACAAAAGAGATAACACCCCCCCATTACGTCATGCTTCAGAAATGTGGAAAATGGTCCGTTTTCAAATGTTTTATTTTTGAACGTAAGTTCACATTTGTAGGTGGATCATCAGTGTTAGAGCTAAAATTAGCATGTTTAAAGTGATTTTCATGCTTCCAGGGGCCCAAAACACAAGATTTATGGAATGGTTAAAAGTGCATGAAAATGGCCAATTTACTCACTCTGAGTTCTCAAAAAGGGTTTCTTCACCCCGGGAAGTTAATTAAATACCATTTGGAGGCATTTAATGTTCGTTCAAAAACGGCTGATTTTCGACAAAAGAGATAACACCCCCCCCATTACGTCATGCTTCAGAAATGTGGAAAATGGTCCGTTTTCAAATGTTTTATTTTTGAACGTCAGTTCACATTTGTAGGTGGATCATCAGTGTTAGAGCTAAAATTAGCATGTTTAAAGTGATTTTCATGCTTCCAGGGGCTCGGGAAGTGAAATAAATACCATTTGGAGGCATTTAATGTTCGAGCAAAAACGGCTGATTTTCGACAAAAGAGATAACACCCCCCCATTACGTCATGCTTCAGAAATGTGGAAAATGGTCCGTTTTCAAATGTTTTATTTTTGAACGTCAGTTCACATTTGTAGGTGGATCATCAGTGTTAGAGCTAAAATTAGCATGTTTAAAGTGATTTTCATGCTTCCAGGGGCTCGGGAAGTTAATTAAATACCATTTGGAGGCATTTAATGTTCGAGCAAAAACTGCTGATTTTCGACAAAAGAGATAACACCCCCCCATTACGTCATGCTTCAGAAATGTGGAAAATGGTCCGTTTTCAAATGTTTTATTTTTGAACGTCAGTTCACATTTGTAGGTGGATCATCAGTGTTAGAGCTAAAATTAGCATGTTTAAAGTGATTTTCATGCTTCCAGGGGCCCAAAACACAAGATGTATGGAATGGTTAAAAGTGCATGAAAATGGCCAATTTACTCACTCTGAGTTCTCAAAAAGGGTTTCTTCACCCCGGGAAGTTAATTAAATACCATTTGGAGGCATTTAATGTTAGAGCAAAAACGGCTGATTTTCGACAAAAGAGATAACACCCCCCCATTACGTCATGCTTCAGAAATGTGGAAAATGGTCCGTTTTCAAATGTTTTATTTTTGAACGTCAGTTCACATTTGTAGGTGGATCATCAGTGTTAGAGCTAAAATTAGCATGTTTAAAGTGATTTTCATGCTTCCAGGGGCTCGGGAAGTGAAATAAATACCATTTGGAGGCATTTAATGTTCGAGCAAAAACGGCTGATTTTCGACAAAAGAGATAACACCCCCCATTACGTCATGCTTCAGAAATGTGGAAAATGGTCCGTTTTCAAATGTTTTATTTTTGAACGTCAGTTCACATTTGTAGGTGGATCATCAGTGTTAGAGCTAAAATTAGCATATTTAAAGTGATTTTCATGCTTCCAGGGGCTCGGGAAGTTAATTAAATACCATTTGGAGGCATTTAATGTTCGAGCAAAAACGGCTGATTTTCGACAAAAGAGATAACACCCCCCCATTACGTCATGCTTCAGAAATGTGGAAAATGGTCCGTTTTCAAATGTTTTATTTTTGAACGTCAGTTCACATTTGTAGGTGGATCATCAGTGTTAAAGCTAAAATTAGCATGTTTAAAGTGATTTTCATGCTTCCAGGGGCCCAAAACACAAGATTTATGGAATGGTTAAAAGTGCATGAAAATGGCCAATTTACTCACTCTGAGTTCTCAAAAAGGGTTTCTTCACCCCGGGAAGTTAATTAAATACCATTTGGAGGCATTTAATGTTAGAGCAAAAACGGCTGATTTTCGACAAAAGAGATAACACCCCCCCATTACGTCATGCTTCAGAAATGTGGAACATGGTCCGTTTTCAAATGTTTTATTTTTGAACGTCAGTTCACATTTGTAGGTGGATCATCAGTGTTAGAGCTAAAATTAGCATGTTTAAAGTGATTTTCATGCTTCCAGGGGCTCGGGAAGTGAAATAAATACCATTTGGAGGCATTTAATGTTCGAGCAAAAACGGCTGATTTTCGACAAAAGAGATAACACCCCCCCATTACGTCATGCTTCAGAAATGTGGAAAATGGTCCGTTTTCAAATGTTTTATTTTTGAACGTCAGTTCACATTTGTAGGTGGATCATCAGTGTTAGAGCTAAAATTAGCATGTTTAAAGTGATTTTCATGCTTCCAGGGGCTCGGGAAGTTAATTAAATACCATTTGGAGGCATTTAATGTTCGAGCAAAAACGGCTGATTTTCGACAAAAGAGATAACACCCCCCCATTACGTCATGCTTCAGAAATGTGGAAAATGGTCCGTTTTCAAATGTTTTATTTTTGAACGTCAGTTCACATTTGTAGGTGGATCATCAGTGTTAGAGCTAAAATTAGCATGTTTAAAGTGATTTTCATGCTTCCAGGGGCCCAAAACACAAGATGTATGGAATGGTTAAAAGTGCATGAAAATGGCCAATTTACTCACTCTGAGTTCTCAAAAAGGGTTTCTTCACCCCGGGAAGTTAATTAAATACCATTTGGAGGCATTTAATGTTAGAGCAAAAACGGCTGATTTTCGACAAAAGAGATAACACCCCCCCATTACGTCATGCTTCAGAAATGTGGAAAATGGTCCGTTTTCAAATGTTTTATTTTTGAACGTCAGTTCACATTTGTAGGTGGATCATCAGTGTTAGAGCTAAAATTAGCATGTTTAAAGTGATTTTCATGCTTCCAGGGGCTCGGGAAGTGAAATAAATACCATTTGGAGGCATTTAATGTTCGAGCAAAAACGGCTGATTTTCGACAAAAGAGATAACACCCCCCATTACGTCATGCTTCAGAAATGTGGAAAATGGTCCGTTTTCAAATGTTTTATTTTTGAACGTCAGTTCACATTTGTAGGTGGATCATCAGTGTTAGAGCTAAAATTAGCATATTTAAAGGGATTTTCATGCTTCCAGGGGCTCGGGAAGTTAATTAAATACCATTTGGAGGCATTTAATGTTCGAGCAAAAACGGCTGATTTTCGACAAAAGAGATAACACCCCCCCATTACGTCATGCTTCAGAAATGTGGAAAATGGTCCGTTTTCAAATGTTTTATTTTTGAACGTCAGTTCACATTTGTAGGTGGATCATCAGTGTTAGAGCTAAAATTAGCATGTTTAAAGTGATTTTCATGCTTCCAGGGGCCCAAAACACAAGATGTATGGAATGGTTAAAAGTGCATGAAAATGGCCAATTTACTCACTCTGAGTTCTCAAAAAGGGTTTCTTCACCCCGGGAAGTTAATTAAATACCATTTGGAGGCATTTAATGTTCGAGCAAAAACGGCTGATTTTCGACAAAAGAGATAACACCCCCCATTACGTCATGCTTCAGAAATGTGGAAAATGGTCCGTTTTCAAATGTTTTATTTTTGAACGTCAGTTCACATTTGTAGGTGGATCATCAGTGTTAGAGCTAAAATTAGCATGTTTAAAGTGATTTTCATGCTTCCAGGGGCTCGGGAAGTTAATTAAATACCATTTGGAGGCATTTAATGTTCGAGCAAAAACGGCTGATTTTCGACAAAAGAGATAACACCCCCCCATTACGTCATGCTTCAGAAATGTGGAAAATGGTCCGTTTTCAAATGTTTTATTTTTGAACGTCAGTTCACATTTGTAGGTGGATCATCAGTGTTAAAGCTAAAATTAGCATGTTTAAAGTGATTTTCATGCTTCCAGGGGCCCAAAACACAAGATTTATGGAATGGTTAAAAGTGCATGAAAATGGCCAATTTACTCACTCTGAGTTCTCAAAAAGGGTTTCTTCACCCCGGGAAGTTAATTAAATACCATTTGGAGGCATTTAATGTTAGAGCAAAAACGGCTGATTTTCGACAAAAGAGATAACACCCCCCCATTACGTCATGCTTCAGAAATGTGGAACATGGTCCGTTTTCAAATGTTTTATTTTTGAACGTCAGTTCACATTTGTAGGTGGATCATCAGTGTTAGAGCTAAAATTAGCATGTTTAAAGTGATTTTCATGCTTCCAGGGGCTCGGGAAGTGAAATAAATACCATTTGGAGGCATTTAATGTTCGAGCAAAAACGGCTGATTTTCGACAAAAGAGATAACACCCCCCCATTACGTCATGCTTCAGAAATGTGGAAAATGGTCCGTTTTCAAATGTTTTATTTTTGAACGTCAGTTCACATTTGTAGGTGGATCATCAGTGTTAGAGCTAAAATTAGCATGTTTAAAGTGATTTTCATGCTTCCAGGGGCTCGGGAAGTTAATTAAATACCATTTGGAGGCATTTAATGTTCGAGCAAAAACGGCTGATTTTCGACAAAAGAGATAACACCCCCCCATTACGTCATGCTTCAGAAATGTGGAAAATGGTCCGTTTTCAAATGTTTTTTTTTTTAACGTCAGTTCACATTTGTAGGTGGATCATCAGTGTTAGAGCTAAAATTAGCATGTTTAAAGTGATTTTCATGCTTCCAGGGGCCCAAAACACAAGATTTATGGAATGGTTAAAAGTGCATGAAAATGGCCAATTTACTCACTCTGAGTTCTCAAAAAGGGTTTCTTCAACCCGGGAAGTTAATTAAATACCATTTGGAGGCATTTAATGTTCGAGCAAAAACGGCTGATTTTCGACAAAAGAGATAACACCCCCCCATTACGTCATGCTTCAGAAATGTGGAAAATGGTCCGTTTTCAAATGTTTTATTTTTGAACGTCAGTTCACATTTGTAGGTGGATCATCAGTGTTAGAGCTAAAATTAGCATGTTTAAAGTGATTTTCATGCTTCCAGGGGCCCAAAACACAAGATTTATGGAATGGTTAAAAGTGCATGAAAATGGCCAGTTTACTCACTCTGAGTTCTCAAAAAGGGTTTCTTCACCCCGGGAAGTTAATTAAATACCATTTGGAGGCATTTAATGTTCGAGCAAAAACGGCTGATTTTCGACAAAAGAGATAACACCCCCCCATTACGTCATGCTTCAGAAATGTGGAAAATGGTCCGTTTTCAAATGTTTTATTTTTGAACGTAAGTTCACATTTGTAGGTGGATCATCAGTGTTAGAGCTAAAATTAGCATGTTTAAAGTGATTTTCATGCTTCCAGGGGCCCAAAACACAAGATTTATGGAATGGTTAAAAGTGCATGAAAATGGCCAATTTACTCACTCTGAGTTCTCAAAAAGGGTTTCTTCACCCCGGGAAGTTAATTAAATACCATTTGGAGGCATTTAATGTTGGAGCAAAAACGGCTGATTTTTGACAAAAGAGATAACACCCCCCCATTACGTCATGCTTCAGAAATGTGGAAAATGGTCCGTTTTCAAATGTTTTATTTTTGAACGTCAGTTCACATTTGTAGGTGGATCATCAGTGTTAGAGCTAAAATTAGCATGTTTAAAGTGATTTTCATGCTTCCAGGGGCTCGGGAAGTGAAATAAATACCATTTGGAGGATTTTAATGTTCGAGCAAAAACGGCTGATTTTCGACGAAAGAGCTAACACCCCCCCATTACGTCATGCTTCAGAAATGTGGAAAATGGTCCGTTTTCAAATGTTTTATTTTTGAACGTCAGTTCACATTTGTAGGTGGATCATCAGTGTTAGAGCTAAAATGAGCATGTTTAAAGTGATTTTCATGCTTCCAGGGGCTCGGGAAGTTAATTAAATACCATTTGGAGGCATTTAATGTTCGAGCAAAAACGGCTGATTTTCGACAAAAGAGATAACACCCCCCCATTACGTCATGCTTCAGAAATGTGGAAAATGGTCCGTTTTCAAATGTTTTATTTTTGAACGTCAGTTCACATTTGTAGGTGGATCATCAGTGTTAGAGCTAAAATTAGCATGTTTAAAGTGATTTTCATGCTTCCAGGGGCTCGGGAAGTTAATTAAATACCATTTGGAGGCATTTAATGTTCGAGCAAAAACGGCTGATTTTCGACAAAAGAGATAACACCCCCCCATTACGTCATGCTTCAGAAATGTGGAAAATGGTCCGTTTTCAAATGTTTTATTTTTGAACGTCAGTTCACATTTGTAGGTGGATCATCAGTGTTAGAGCTAAAATTAGCATGTTTAAAGTGATTTTCATGCTTCCAGGGGCCCAAAACACAAGATTTATGGAATGGTTAAAAGTGCATGAAAATGGCCAATTTACTCACTCTGAGTTCTCAAAAAGGGTTTCTTCACCCCGGGAAGTTAATTAAATACCATTTGGAGGCATTTAATGTTAGAGCAAAAACGGCTGATTTTCGACAAAAGAGATAACACCCCCCCATTACGTCATGCTTCAGAAATGTGGAAAATGGTCCGTTTTCAAATGTTTTATTTTTGAACGTCAGTTCACATTTGTAGGTGGATCATCAGTGTTAGAGCTAAAATTAGCATTTTTAAAGTGATTTTCATGCTTCCAGGGGCTCGGGAAGTGAAATAAATACCATTTGGAGGCATTTAATGTTCGAGCAAAAACGGCTGATTTTCGACAAAAGAGATAACACCCCCCCATTACGTCATGCTTCAGAAATGTGGAAAATGGTCCGTTTTCAAATGTTTTATTTTTGAACGTCAGTTCACATTTGTAGGTGGATCATCAGTGTTAGAGCTAAAATTAGCATGTTTAAAGTGATTTTCATGCTTCCAGGGGCTCGGGAAGTTAATTAAATACCATTTGGAGGCATTTAATGTTCGAGCAAAAACGGCTGATTTTCGACAAAAGAGATAACACCCCCCCATTACGTCATGCTTCAGAAATGTGGAAAATGGTCCGTTTTCAAATGTTTTATTTTTGAACGTCAGTTCACATTTGTAGGTGGATCATCAGTGTTAAAGCTAAAATTAGCATGTTTAAAGTGATTTTCATGCTTCCAGGGGCCCAAAACACAAGATTTATGGAATGGTTAAAAGTGCATGAAAATGGCCAATTTACTCACTCTGAGTTCTCAAAAAGGGTTTCTTCACCCCGGGAAGTTAATTAAATACCATTTGGAGGCATTTAATGTTCGTTCAAAAACGGCTGATTTTCGACAAAAGAGATAACACCCCCCCATTACGTCATGCTTCAGAAATGTGGAAAATGGTCCGTTTTCAAATGTTTCATTTTTGAACGTCAGTTCACATTTGTAGGTGGATCATCAGTGTTAGAGCTAAAATTAGCATGTTTAAAGTGATTTTCATGCTTCCAGGGGCTTGGGAAGTTAATTAAATACCATTTGGAGGCATTTAATGTTCGAGCAAAAACGGCTGATTTTCGACAAAAGAGATAACACCCCCCCATTACGCCATGCTTCAGAAATGTGGAAAATGGTCCGTTTTCAAATGTTTTATTTTTGAACGTCAGTTCACATTTGTAGGTGGATCATCAGTGTTAGAGCTAAAATTAGCACGTTTAAAGTGATTTTCATGCTTCCAGGGGCCCAAAACACAAGATTTATGGAATGGTTAAAAGTGCATGAAAATGGCCAATTTACTCACTCTGAGTTCTCAAAAAGGGTTTCTTCACCCCGGGAAGTTAATTAAATACCATTTGGAGGCATTTAATGTTCGAGCAAAAACGGCTGATTTTCGACAAAAGAGATAACACCCCCCCATTACGTCATGCTTCAGAAATGTGGAAAATGGTCCGTTTTCAAATGTTTTATTTTTGAACGTCAGTTCACATTTGTAGGTGGATCATCAGTGTTAGAGCTAAAATTAGCATGTTTAAAGTGATTTTCATGCTTCCAGGGGCCCAAAACACAAGATTTATGGAATGGTTAAAAGTGCATGAAAAGTGGCCAATTTACTCACTCTGAGTTCTCAAAAAGGGTTTCTTCACCTCGGGAAGTTAATTAAATACCATTTGGAGGCATTTAATGTTCGAGCAAAAACGGCTGATTTTCGACAAAAGAGATAACACCCCCCATTACGTCATGCTTCAGAAATGTGGAAAATGGTCCGTTTTCAAATGTTTTATTTTTGAACGTCAGTTCACATTTGTAGGTGGATCATCAGTGTTAGAGCTAAAATTAGCATGTTTAAAGTGATTTTCATGCTTCCAGGGGCCCAAAACACAAGATTTATGGAATGGTTAAAAGTGCATGAAAATGGCCAATTTACTCACTCTGAGTTCTCAAAAAGGGTTTCTTCACCCCGGGAAGTTAATTAAATACCATTTGGAGGCATTTAATGTTCGAGCAAAAACGGCTGATTTTCGACAAAAGAGATAACACCCCCCCATTACGTCATGCTTCAGAAATGTGGAAAATGGTCCGTTTTCAAATGTTTCATTTTTGAACGTCAGTTCACATTTGTAGGTGGATCATCAGTGTTAGAGCTAAAATTAGCATGTTTAAAGTGATTTTCATGCTTCCAGGGGCCCAAAACACAAGATTTATGGAATGGTTAAAAGTGCATGAAAATGGCCAATTTACTCACTCTGAGTTCTCAAAAAGGGTTTCTTCACCCCGGGAAGTTAATTAAATACCATTTGGAGGCATTTAATGTTCGAGCAAAAACGGCTGATTTTCGACAAAAGAGATAACACCCCCCCATTACGTCATGCTTCAGAAATGTGGAAAATGGTCCGTTTTCAAATGTTTTATTTTTGAACGTCAGTTCACATTTGTAGGTGGATCATCAGTGTTAGAGCTAAAATTAGCATGTTTAAAGTGATTTTCATGCTTCCAGGGGCTCGGGAAGTTAATTAAATACCATTTGGAGGCATTTAATGTTCGAGCAAAAACGGCTGATTTTCGACAAAAGAGATAACACCCCCCCATTACGTCATGCTTCAGAAATGTGGAAAATGGTCCGTTTTCAAATGTTTTATTTTTGAACGTCAGTTCACATTTGTAGGTGGATCATCAGTGTTAGAGCTAAAATTAGCATGTTTAAAGTGATTTTCATGCTTCCAGGGGCCCAAAACACAAGATGTATGGAATGGTTAAAAGTGCATGAAAATGGCCAATTTACTCACTCTGAGTTCTCAAAAAGGGTTTCTTCACCCCGGGAAGTTAATTAAATACCATTTGGAGGCATTTAATGTTAGAGCAAAAACGGCTGATTTTCGACAAAAGAGATAACACCCCCCCATTACGTCATGCTTCAGAAATGTGGAAAATGGTCCGTTTTCAAATGTTTTATTTTTGAACGTCAGTTCACATTTGTAGGTGGATCATCAGTGTTAGAGCTAAAATTAGCATGTTTAAAGTGATTTTCATGCTTCCAGGGGCTCGGGAAGTGAAATAAATACCATTTGGAGGCATTTAATGTTCGAGCAAAAACGGCTGATTTTCGACAAAAGAGATAACACCCCCCATTACGTCATGCTTCAGAAATGTGGAAAATGGTCCGTTTTCAAATGTTTTATTTTTGAACGTCAGTTCACATTTGTAGGTGGATCATCAGTGTTAGAGCTAAAATTAGCATATTTAAAGGGATTTTCATGCTTCCAGGGGCTCGGGAAGTTAATTAAATACCATTTGGAGGCATTTAATGTTCGAGCAAAAACGGCTGATTTTCGACAAAAGAGATAACACCCCCCCATTACGTCATGCTTCAGAAATGTGGAAAATGGTCCGTTTTCAAATGTTTTATTTTTGAACGTCAGTTCACATTTGTAGGTGGATCATCAGTGTTAGAGCTAAAATTAGCATGTTTAAAGTGATTTTCATGCTTCCAGGGGCCCAAAACACAAGATGTATGGAATGGTTAAAAGTGCATGAAAATGGCCAATTTACTCACTCTGAGTTCTCAAAAAGGGTTTCTTCACCCCGGGAAGTTAATTAAATACCATTTGGAGGCATTTAATGTTCGAGCAAAAACGGCTGATTTTCGACAAAAGAGATAACACCCCCCATTACGTCATGCTTCAGAAATGTGGAAAATGGTCCGTTTTCAAATGTTTTATTTTTGAACGTCAGTTCACATTTGTAGGTGGATCATCAGTGTTAGAGCTAAAATTAGCATGTTTAAAGTGATTTTCATGCTTCCAGGGGCTCGGGAAGTTAATTAAATACCATTTGGAGGCATTTAATGTTCGAGCAAAAACGGCTGATTTTCGACAAAAGAGATAACACCCCCCAATTACGTCATGCTTCAGAAATGTGGAAAATGGTCCGTTTTCAAATGTTTTATTTTTGAACGTCAGTTCACATTTGTAGGTGGATCATCAGTGTTAAAGCTAAAATTAGCATGTTTAAAGTGATTTTCATGCTTCCAGGGGCCCAAAACACAAGATTTATGGAATGGTTAAAAGTGCATGAAAATGGCCAATTTACTCACTCTGAGTTCTCAAAAAGGGTTTCTTCACCCCGGGAAGTTAATTAAATACCATTTGGAGGCATTTAATGTTAGAGCAAAAACGGCTGATTTTCGACAAAAGAGATAACACCCCCCCATTACGTCATGCTTCAGAAATGTGGAACATGGTCCGTTTTCAAATGTTTTATTTTTGAACGTCAGTTCACATTTGTAGGTGGATCATCAGTGTTAGAGCTAAAATTAGCATGTTTAAAGTGATTTTCATGCTTCCAGGGGCTCGGGAAGTGAAATAAATACCATTTGGAGGCATTTAATGTTCGAGCAAAAACGGCTGATTTTCGACAAAAGAGATAACACCCCCCCATTACGTCATGCTTCAGAAATGTGGAAAATGGTCCGTTTTCAAATGTTTTATTTTTGAACGTCAGTTCACATTTGTAGGTGGATCATCAGTGTTAGAGCTAAAATTAGCATGTTTAAAGTGATTTTCATGCTTCCAGGGGCTCGGGAAGTTAATTAAATACCATTTGGAGGCATTTAATGTTCGAGCAAAAACGGCTGATTTTCGACAAAAGAGATAACACCCCCCCATTACGTCATGCTTCAGAAATGTGGAAAATGGTCCGTTTTCAAATGTTTTTTTTTTGAACGTCAGTTCACATTTGTAGGTGGATCATCAGTGTTAGAGCTAAAATTAGCATGTTTAAAGTGATTTTCATGCTTCCAGGGGCCCAAAACACAAGATTTATGGAATGGTTAAAAGTGCATGAAAATGGCCAATTTACTCACTCTGAGTTCTCAAAAAGGGTTTCTTCAACCCGGGAAGTTAATTAAATACCATTTGGAGGCATTTAATGTTCGAGCAAAAACGGCTGATTTTCGACAAAAGAGATAACACCCCCCCATTACGTCATGCTTCAGAAATGTGGAAAATGGTCCGTTTTCAAATGTTTTATTTTTGAACGTCAGTTCACATTTGTAGGTGGATCATCAGTGTTAGAGCTAAAATTAGCATGTTTAAAGTGATTTTCATGCTTCCAGGGGCCCAAAACACAAGATTTATGGAATGGTTAAAAGTGCATGAAAATGGCCAGTTTACTCACTCTGAGTTCTCAAAAAGGGTTTCTTCACCCCGGGAAGTTAATTAAATACCATTTGGAGGCATTTAATGTTCGAGCAAAAACGGCTGATTTTCGACAAAAGAGATAACACCCCCCATTACGTCATGCTTCAGAAATGTGGAAAATGGTCCGTTTTCAAATGTTTTATTTTTGAACGTCAGTTCACATTTGTAGGTGGATCATCAGTGTTAGAGCTAAAATTAGCATATTTAAAGGGATTTTCATGCTTCCAGGGGCTCGGGAAGTTAATTAAATACCATTTGGAGGCATTTAATGTTCGAGCAAAAACGGCTGATTTTCGACAAAAGAGATAACACCCCCCCATTACGTCATGCTTCAGAAATGTGGAAAATGGTCCGTTTTCAAATGTTTTATTTTTGAACGTCAGTTCACATTTGTAGGTGGATCATCAGTGTTAGAGCTAAAATTAGCATGTTTAAAGTGATTTTCATGCTTCCAGGGGCCCAAAACACAAGATGTATGGAATGGTTAAAAGTGCATGAAAATGGCCAATTTACTCACTCTGAGTTCTCAAAAAGGGTTTCTTCACCCCGGGAAGTTAATTAAATACCATTTGGAGGCATTTAATGTTCGAGCAAAAACGGCTGATTTTCGACAAAAGAGATAACACCCCCCATTACGTCATGCTTCAGAAATGTGGAAAATGGTCCGTTTTCAAATGTTTTATTTTTGAACGTCAGTTCACATTTGTAGGTGGATCATCAGTGTTAGAGCTAAAATTAGCATGTTTAAAGTGATTTTCATGCTTCCAGGGGCTCGGGAAGTTAATTAAATACCATTTGGAGGCATTTAATGTTCGAGCAAAAACGGCTGATTTTCGACAAAAGAGATAACACCCCCCAATTACGTCATGCTTCAGAAATGTGGAAAATGGTCCGTTTTCAAATGTTTTATTTTTGAACGTCAGTTCACATTTGTAGGTGGATCATCAGTGTTAAAGCTAAAATTAGCATGTTTAAAGTGATTTTCATGCTTCCAGGGGCCCAAAACACAAGATTTATGGAATGGTTAAAAGTGCATGAAAATGGCCAATTTACTCACTCTGAGTTCTCAAAAAGGGTTTCTTCACCCCGGGAAGTTAATTAAATACCATTTGGAGGCATTTAATGTTAGAGCAAAAACGGCTGATTTTCGACAAAAGAGATAACACCCCCCCATTACGTCATGCTTCAGAAATGTGGAACATGGTCCGTTTTCAAATGTTTTATTTTTGAACGTCAGTTCACATTTGTAGGTGGATCATCAGTGTTAGAGCTAAAATTAGCATGTTTAAAGTGATTTTCATGCTTCCAGGGGCTCGGGAAGTGAAATAAATACCATTTGGAGGCATTTAATGTTCGAGCAAAAACGGCTGATTTTCGACAAAAGAGATAACACCCCCCCATTACGTCATGCTTCAGAAATGTGGAAAATGGTCCGTTTTCAAATGTTTTATTTTTGAACGTCAGTTCACATTTGTAGGTGGATCATCAGTGTTAGAGCTAAAATTAGCATGTTTAAAGTGATTTTCATGCTTCCAGGGGCTCGGGAAGTTAATTAAATACCATTTGGAGGCATTTAATGTTCGAGCAAAAACGGCTGATTTTCGACAAAAGAGATAACACCCCCCCATTACGTCATGCTTCAGAAATGTGGAAAATGGTCCGTTTTCAAATGTTTTTTTTTTGAACGTCAGTTCACATTTGTAGGTGGATCATCAGTGTTAGAGCTAAAATTAGCATGTTTAAAGTGATTTTCATGCTTCCAGGGGCCCAAAACACAAGATTTATGGAATGGTTAAAAGTGCATGAAAATGGCCAATTTACTCACTCTGAGTTCTCAAAAAGGGTTTCTTCAACCCGGGAAGTTAATTAAATACCATTTGGAGGCATTTAATGTTCGAGCAAAAACGGCTGATTTTCGACAAAAGAGATAACACCCCCCCATTACGTCATGCTTCAGAAATGTGGAAAATGGTCCGTTTTCAAATGTTTTATTTTTGAACGTCAGTTCACATTTGTAGGTGGATCATCAGTGTTAGAGCTAAAATTAGCATGTTTAAAGTGATTTTCATGCTTCCAGGGGCCCAAAACACAAGATTTATGGAATGGTTAAAAGTGCATGAAAATGGCCAGTTTACTCACTCTGAGTTCTCAAAAAGGGTTTCTTCACCCCGGGAAGTTAATTAAATACCATTTGGAGGCATTTAATGTTCGAGCAAAAATGGCTGATTTTCGACAAAAGAGATAACACCCCCCCATTACGTCATGCTTCAGAAATGTGGAAAATGGTCCGTTTTCAAATGTTTTATTTTTGAACGTAAGTTCACATTTGTAGGTGGATCATCAGTGTTAGAGCTAAAATTAGCATGTTTAAAGTGATTTTCATGCTTCCAGGGGCCCAAAACACAAGATTTATGGAATGGTTAAAAGTGCATGAAAATGGCCAATTTACTCACTCTGAGTTCTCAAAAAGGGTTTCTTCACCCCGGGAAGTTAATTAAATACCATTTGGAGGCATTTAATGTTGGAGCAAAAACGGCTGATTTTTGACAAAAGAGATAACACCCCCCCATTACGTCATGCTTCAGAAATGTGGAAAATGGTCCGTTTTCAAATGTTTTATTTTTGAACGTCAGTTCACATTTGTAGGTGGATCATCAGTGTTAGAGCTAAAATTAGCATGTTTAAAGTGATTTTCATGCTTCCAGGGGCTCGGGAAGTGAAATAAATACCATTTGGAGGATTTTAATGTTCGAGCAAAAACGGCTGATTTTCGACGAAAGAGCTAACACCCCCCCATTACGTCATGCTTCAGAAATGTGGAAAATGGTCCGTTTTCAAATGTTTTATTTTTGAACGTCAGTTCACATTTGTAGGTGGATCATCAGTGTTAGAGCTAAAATGAGCATGTTTAAAGTGATTTTCATGCTTCCAGGGGCTCGGGAAGTTAATTAAATACCATTTGGAGGCATTTAATGTTCGAGCAAAAACGGCTGATTTTCGACAAAAGAGATAACACCCCCCCATTACGTCATGCTTCAGAAATGTGGAAAATGGTCCGTTTTCAAATGTTTTATTTTTGAACGTCAGTTCACATTTGTAGGTGGATCATCAGTGTTAGAGCTAAAATTAGCATGTTTAAAGTGATTTTCATGCTTCCAGGGGCTCGGGAAGTTAATTAAATACCATTTGGAGGCATTTAATGTTCGAGCAAAAACGGCTGATTTTCGACAAAAGAGATAACACCCCCCCATTACGTCATGCTTCAGAAATGTGGAAAATGGTCCGTTTTCAAATGTTTTATTTTTGAACGTCAGTTCACATTTGTAGGTGGATCATCAGTGTTAGAGCTAAAATTAGCATGTTTAAAGTGATTTTCATGCTTCCAGGGGCCCAAAACACAAGATTTATGGAATGGTTAAAAGTGCATGAAAATGGCCAATTTACTCACTCTGAGTTCTCAAAAAGGGTTTCTTCACCCCGGGAAGTTAATTAAATACCATTTGGAGGCATTTAATGTTAGAGCAAAAACGGCTGATTTTCGACAAAAGAGATAACACCCCCCCATTACGTCATGCTTCAGAAATGTGGAAAATGGTCCGTTTTCAAATGTTTTATTTTTGAACGTCAGTTCACATTTGTAGGTGGATCATCAGTGTTAGAGCTAAAATTAGCATTTTTAAAGTGATTTTCATGCTTCCAGGGGCTCGGGAAGTGAAATAAATACCATTTGGAGGCATTTAATGTTCGAGCAAAAACGGCTGATTTTCGACAAAAGAGATAACACCCCCCCATTACGTCATGCTTCAGAAATGTGGAAAATGGTCCGTTTTCAAATGTTTTATTTTTGAACGTCAGTTCACATTTGTAGGTGGATCATCAGTGTTAGAGCTAAAATTAGCATGTTTAAAGTGATTTTCATGCTTCCAGGGGCTCGGGAAGTTAATTAAATACCATTTGGAGGCATTTAATGTTCGAGCAAAAACGGCTGATTTTCGACAAAAGAGATAACACCCCCCCATTACGTCATGCTTCAGAAATGTGGAAAATGGTCCGTTTTCAAATGTTTTATTTTTGAACGTCAGTTCACATTTGTAGGTGGATCATCAGTGTTAAAGCTAAAATTAGCATGTTTAAAGTGATTTTCATGCTTCCAGGGGCCCAAAACACAAGATTTATGGAATGGTTAAAAGTGCATGAAAATGGCCAATTTACTCACTCTGAGTTCTCAAAAAGGGTTTCTTCACCCCGGGAAGTTAATTAAATACCATTTGGAGGCATTTAATGTTCGTTCAAAAACGGCTGATTTTCGACAAAAGAGATAACACCCCCCCATTACGTCATGCTTCAGAAATGTGGAAAATGGTCCGTTTTCAAATGTTTCATTTTTGAACGTCAGTTCACATTTGTAGGTGGATCATCAGTGTTAGAGCTAAAATTAGCATGTTTAAAGTGATTTTCATGCTTCCAGGGGCTTGGGAAGTTAATTAAATACCATTTGGAGGCATTTAATGTTCGAGCAAAAACGGCTGATTTTCGACAAAAGAGATAACACCCCCCCATTACGCCATGCTTCAGAAATGTGGAAAATGGTCCGTTTTCAAATGTTTTATTTTTGAACGTCAGTTCACATTTGTAGGTGGATCATCAGTGTTAGAGCTAAAATTAGCACGTTTAAAGTGATTTTCATGCTTCCAGGGGCCCAAAACACAAGATTTATGGAATGGTTAAAAGTGCATGAAAATGGCCAATTTACTCACTCTGAGTTCTCAAAAAGGGTTTCTTCACCCCGGGAAGTTAATTAAATACCATTTGGAGGCATTTAATGTTCGAGCAAAAACGGCTGATTTTCGACAAAAGAGATAACACCCCCCCATTACGTCATGCTTCAGAAATGTGGAAAATGGTCCGTTTTCAAATGTTTTATTTTTGAACGTCAGTTCACATTTGTAGGTGGATCATCAGTGTTAGAGCTAAAATTAGCATGTTTAAAGTGATTTTCATGCTTCCAGGGGCCCAAAACACAAGATTTATGGAATGGTTAAAAGTGCATGAAAATGGCCAATTTACTCACTCTGAGTTCTCAAAAAGGGTTTCTTCACCCCGGGAAGTTAATTAAATACCATTTGGAGGCATTTAATGTTCGAGCAAAAACGGCTGATTTTCGACAAAAGAGATAACACCCCCCCATTACGTCATGCTTCAGAAATGTGGAAAATGGTCCGTTTTCAAATGTTTTATTTTTGAAAGTCAGTTCACATTTGTAGGTGGATCATCAGTGTTAGAGCTAAAATTAGCATGTTTAAAGTGATTTTCATGCTTCCAGGGGCCCAAAACACAAGATTTATGGAATGGTTAAAAGTGCATGAAAAGTGGCCAATTTACTCACTCTGAGTTCTCAAAAAGGGTTTCTTCACCTCGGGAAGTTAATTAAATACCATTTGGAGGCATTTAATGTTCGAGCAAAAACGGCTGATTTTCGACAAAAGAGATAACACCCCCCATTACGTCATGCTTCAGAAATGTGGAAAATGGTCCGTTTTCAAATGTTTTATTTTTGAACGTCAGTTCACATTTGTAGGTGGATCATCAGTGTTAGAGCTAAAATTAGCATGTTTAAAGTGATTTTCATGCTTCCAGGGGCCCAAAACACAAGATTTATGGAATGGTTAAAAGTGCATGAAAATGGCCAATTTACTCACTCTGAGTTCTCAAAAAGGGTTTCTTCACCCCGGGAAGTTAATTAAATACCATTTGGAGGCATTTAATGTTCGAGCAAAAACGGCTGATTTTCGACAAAAGAGATAACACCCCCCCATTACGTCATGCTTCAGAAATGTGGAAAATGGTCCGTTTTCAAATGTTTCATTTTTGAACGTCAGTTCACATTTGTAGGTGGATCATCAGTGTTAGAGCTAAAATTAGCATGTTTAAAGTGATTTTCATGCTTCCAGGGGCCCAAAACACAAGATTTATGGAATGGTTAAAAGTGCATGAAAATGGCCAATTTACTCACTCTGAGTTCTCAAAAAGGGTTTCTTCACCCCGGGAAGTTAATTAAATACCATTTGGAGGCATTTAATGTTCGAGCAAAAACGGCTGATTTTCGACAAAAGAGATAACACCCCCCCATTACGTCATGCTTCAGAAATGTGGAAAATGGTCCATTTTCAAATGTTTTATTTTTGAACGTCAGTTCACATTTGTAGGTGGATCATCAGTGTTAGAGCTAAAATTAGCATGTTTAAAGTGATTTTCATGCTTCCAGGGGCCCAAAACACAAGATTTATGGAATGGTTAAAAGTGCATGAAAATGGCCAATTTACTCACTCTGAGTTCTCAAAAAGGGTTTCTTCACCCCGGGAAGTTAATTAAATACCATTTGGAGGCATTTAATGTTCGAGCAAAAACGGCTGATTTTCGACAAAAGAGATAACACCCCCCCATTACGTCATGCTTCAGAAATGTGGAAAATGGTCCGTTTTCAAATGTTTTATTTTTGAACGTCAGTTCACATTTGTAGGTGGATCATCAGTGTTAGAGCTAAAATTAGCATGTTTAAAGTGATTTTCATGCTTCCAGGGGCCCAAAACACAAGATTTATGGAATGGTTAAAAGTGCATGAAAATGGCCAATTTACTCACTCTGAGTTCTCAAAAAGGGTTTCTTCACCCCGGGAAGTTAATTAAATACCATTTGGAGGCATTTAATGTTCGTTCAAAAACGGCTGATTTTCGACAAAAGAGATAACACCCCCCCCATTACGTCATGCTTCAGAAATGTGGAAAATGGTCCGTTTTCAAATGTTTTATTTTTGAACGTCAGTTCACATTTGTAGGTGGATCATCAGTGTTAGAGCTAAAATTAGCATGTTTAAAGTGATTTTCATGCTTCCAGGGGCTCGGGAAGTTAATTAAATACCATTTGGAGGCATTTAATGTTCGAGCAAAAACGGCTGATTTTCGACAAAAGAGATAACACCCCCCAATTACGTCATGCTTCAGAAATGTGGAAAATGGTCCGTTTTCAAATGTTTTATTTTTGAACGTCAGTTCACATTTGTAGGTGGATCATCAGTGTTAAAGCTAAAATTAGCATGTTTAAAGTGATTTTCATGCTTCCAGGGGCCCAAAACACAAGATTTATGGAATGGTTAAAAGTGCATGAAAATGGCCAATTTACTCACTCTGAGTTCTCAAAAAGGGTTTCTTCACCCCGGGAAGTTAATTAAATACCATTTGGAGGCATTTAATGTTAGAGCAAAAACGGCTGATTTTCGACAAAAGAGATAACACCCCCCCATTACGTCATGCTTCAGAAATGTGGAACATGGTCCGTTTTCAAATGTTTTATTTTTGAACGTCAGTTCACATTTGTAGGTGGATCATCAGTGTTAGAGCTAAAATTAGCATGTTTAAAGTGATTTTCATGCTTCCAGGGGCTCGGGAAGTGAAATAAATACCATTTGGAGGCATTTAATGTTCGAGCAAAAACGGCTGATTTTCGACAAAAGAGATAACACCCCCCCATTACGTCATGCTTCAGAAATGTGGAAAATGGTCCGTTTTCAAATGTTTTATTTTTGAACGTCAGTTCACATTTGTAGGTGGATCATCAGTGTTAGAGCTAAAATTAGCATGTTTAAAGTGATTTTCATGCTTCCAGGGGCTCGGGAAGTTAATTAAATACCATTTGGAGGCATTTAATGTTCGAGCAAAAACGGCTGATTTTCGACAAAAGAGATAACACCCCCCCATTACGTCATGCTTCAGAAATGTGGAAAATGGTCCGTTTTCAAATGTTTTTTTTTTGAACGTCAGTTCACATTTGTAGGTGGATCATCAGTGTTAGAGCTAAAATTAGCATGTTTAAAGTGATTTTCATGCTTCCAGGGGCCCAAAACACAAGATTTATGGAATGGTTAAAAGTGCATGAAAATGGCCAATTTACTCACTCTGAGTTCTCAAAAAGGGTTTCTTCAACCCGGGAAGTTAATTAAATACCATTTGGAGGCATTTAATGTTCGAGCAAAAACGGCTGATTTTCGACAAAAGAGATAACACCCCCCCATTACGTCATGCTTCAGAAATGTGGAAAATGGTCCGTTTTCAAATGTTTTATTTTTGAACGTCAGTTCATATGGCTGAGATACCCGCCACCCCCTCTCAACACAATCCCCAAAAGGAGGGAAACCGGAAACAGTTCTTGAAGTTTTTGGATGTGGGATGGAGTGACCATCCCGGCCGTATTTATTAAAACAAAAATTAAAACATTAAACGTTTTCATGTTATGTACAATTTCATTATCACATTACGATGTTTGGCTAACCTTAACATAATCTCTAATACAGAGGTTCTCCTAGCCGAACTAGCATCCTACAAAACATTCTCTAAGAACACTGAAATTGTACATCCTAACGTTTAAGGGCCAACGGCAAGGTCATAACCGGTGTCAAGATCCCTAACCAGACTTACCCCTCCCACTTAGGAGGGGCGATGGCACAGGGGCTTACCACAAGTGCAACTACTAACAATTTCCCTTGACTTGACGGGGGCACTTAAGACTCGACGCCATTTAAAGGTCGTTCGAACACTTGTGTGTGGTATCTAGAAGGTATCGTTGACCTCTCCCCACCCCACACAACTTACCGCATCTGCCGTCGCAGATGACACTAGCCCCGGGAAATTCCCCAGGAGGGGGCTGTAACCCCTCCTACAAAGGAAGGGGCCTTGACCGCCTTTCCTTTACTTCCGGCGACCCGCCCTTAGACGGGACCGCCTCCCCACTGAGGGGCCAATGGCCACCTCTCCCGAGCGCTCCCATCCGTGTTGGGTGACGCCCACTCATAGGGATCTACCAATTAGTGCTCACCGATCATGACCTTACCGCCTACCAAAAATAAATACGACAGTTCTTCAACCTATGAAAACATTGGTCGCTACGACCGAAGGAACATGCTAAAAATGCAACATCACATCAAATCACTTTAATCGTAACAACCTAAACGATATTCACCATCTTTATTAACCACAAACTGATACTGTTATAGCCTGTAAACGAAACGGAAAAACAAACTTATCAATTCACTTTATTGCACAACAACTTTGCTGTCCTCAGGGGCTGGTGGGTGGGTCAAAATTGGCTCTTCGTTCCGTCCCGAGCTCACGTGTAGCGAGGAGGTGCAGCTTCGGAGCACAAGAACAAGAGGACGTCTTCTGGTCTTGCGCCTTCTTTTATCCGTCTTCAGGGCGGGCGAGAACCCGCCCCTGCCTGCCCCGGGGGCGTGGCTGGCTGCGTCGGTGTCTAGGCCAGCCCACTCTAGGGCGGGAAAAGGCGCGCCCCGGCTACGCCGCTTCGGGCATACCAGCCGAGACGCGCCTCCCGCCCAAAAATGGCTTCCCGGGGGGATCGAGGCACTCATCCATACGTTCGGGGGGACCGAGTGGTCGCCCCTTTCCATATGGCTGAGATACCCGCCACCCCCTCTCAACACAATCCCCAAAAGGAGGGAAACCGGAAACAGTTCTTGAAGTTTTTGGATGTGGGATGGAGTGACCATCCCGGCCGTATTTATTAAAACAAAAATTAAAACATTAAACGTTTTCATGTTATGTACAATTTCATTATCACATTACGATGTTTGGCTAACCTTAACATAATCTCTAATACAGAGGTTCTCCTAGCCGAACTAGCATCCTACAAAACATTCTCTAAGAACACTGAAATTGTACATCCTAACGTTTAAGGGCCAACGGCAAGGTCATAACCGGTGTCAAGATCCCTAACCAGACTTACCCCTCCCACTTAGGAGGGGCGATGGCACAGGGGCTTACCACAAGTGCAACTACTAACAATTTCCCTTGACTTGACGGGGGCACTTAAGACTCGACGCCATTTAAAGGTCGTTCGAACACTTGTGTGTGGTATCTAGAAGGTATCGTTGACCTCTCCCCACCCCACACAACTTACCGCATCTGCCGTCGCAGATGACACTAGCCCCGGGAAATTCCCCAGGAGGGGGCTGTAACCCCTCCTACAAAGGAAGGGGCCTTGACCGCCTTTCCTTTACTTCCGGCGACCCGCCCTTAGACGGGACCGCCTCCCCACTGAGGGGCCAATGGCCACCTCTCCCGAGCGCTCCCATCCGTGTTGGGTGACGCCCACTCATAGGGATCTACCAATTAGTGCTCACCGATCATGACCTTACCGCCACAGGTCCGGATAGTTGACCGGCTATCCGGACCCCCCACAAAACTCCTACCTATAGGTCATGCTTTAAAGATTTCAACCAGGCTAGGAAGTCTCCTATGAGTAACTCGTTCCCCGCCCCCGACAGATGCACACCATCCCCCAGATACATACTATCATCATTAATACAATTATGCGAGATTGAATGCAATGTCTTGGACCGGAACAACCTACTTACTTTGTTATTCAACTTTTTAACCGAATGATTCAAAGCAGGGATCGAGATAGCCCCCCGCCACACTTTTCGTGGGATCATATGAGACCACGCAATTAGGCACCCCGGAACTCTCCTCGCTAACCAACTTACCGTGGAAAGCATAGCCTCCAGGAGCAGTCGTCTACCGGTGGTGACCAAATCATTGCCCCCCAAATGTACTATGACTATGGACGGCGGTGACCTCATCCGCCCTAACAGGCCCTCAAAAAATTCCTGAAACTGGTCAATACAGAGACCGCCCCTTCCGTAGAAGGACACTCTGTACCCGTATTCCCCAGCTATGTGAATCATGTCACCTGCTTTGAATACGTCTGCGGCCCGTCTCACGTATGAGTGGCCCACGACCCACACCTCCTTCTTCACAGCCGGTGACGTGCGACCGCTGGCCTGGTGTTGGGTCGACTGCTCAGTTTGCCCTGCCGCGTAAGCTTGCACAACTGAAAATAAACAAAAGACAAGAGGCGTGAGTACATGAATACAGCTTCACAACATGTGCAATCGCACGTACCTCTTATAACAATTGGAGGACCAACGCCCCACACGTTTCACTTGTTCTACATTAAGACCCCTGGCTGTAGCTTCAGTGGCAGCCCCTATACGAAAGGAGTGGGTCCCAAATTCGCCCGGGTCCAAGCCCGCTGCGGCAATGGCCATTGCAAGCACCCGTTGAAACTGAAACCTCGTCAGCGGGGTGGCGTCTGCATGCCTCAACAACGTCCCCCCCCATGATGCCACTCTCTGTGCTAGGTAATCTTCTAAGCACTGTACCGGACACATGGATGACTCGGGGTTCCTGCGAATGATCGTACAGTCCCCTCTCCCATCTTGGTCAGTCTTAGACCGGGGAAAGGAGACAATCATCGCGTCCCCCCTGATCTGAACATGCTCCCTGCACAAGCCCCCCGTCACATCCTGTTTGTTCCTTGCAACCAGCTCACTAACTCTCATAGCCCCGTGAAATGCCAGCGTAAATGCAGTCCGGAACAAACAGGTCTCGAACGGGGACGAGCATGTGTTCGGGAGCGTGACCAGTAACTGGGACAACCTGTCTAGACCTATCGGTCGACGTACATCTACTCTGCGACCCTCTAGACGTTGCCACCCACGTAGCGCTTTTTGTACCGTAAAAGACGCTGTTGGGTCCAGGATGCCATGGGCCCTGGCAACAAAGGAAATGGCGGCACGATGCCTTTGGGCCGTAGCCACCGATTTCCCAGCCCTACGTAAGGACATCAGAAAAAGTACTACCAACTCCTCCTGACCCCAAAGTCCTCCTCTCTCTGCCCCCAAAAAGGCTAAATAGGCCTGGAACGCCCCTTCATATGCCTTCCTTGTCCTGGGTGCTAGACTCTCTCCCACGAGGTGACGAAGTTCGGGGCACCGAGAGACCAGAGAGCTTCGGGGAAGGGTGCCGGCTCCGGGTCCGCTGAAGGAAGGAAACCCGAGAAAGCCTGCATGTGAAAACGAGACAGTGCATCAGCAGCCTGATTCATCACCCCTGGGACATGTTTTGCTCTGAATACTACGTTCAGTTGCATACACAGTAAGACAATTTCTTTGAGGAGCCTCAAAATCAACTTACAACGGGCTGCCTGACTATTGATGCATTCTACCACGGTCATATTATCGGACCAGAACACAACAGAATGATCTCTGAACCCTTCTGGCCAGGTTCTCAGGGCCACCAGAATGGGAAATAGTTCGAGGAAAGCGATGTTACTTGTCAGCCCCTTCTCGTGCCACCATAGGGGCCACTTTTGTGCCGACCATTTCGTGCCGAAGATGGCGCCAAAACCTACGCTTCCTGCTGAATCTGTCCATAGCCCAAGCTCTTCAGAGGAGACGGCTGGCTTGTTCCAGACGACCCGGCCATTGAAGTCCGCCAAGAATGCTAACCAAATCCGCATGTCCTGGCGGACCTCGGCCGATAACCTTGTGCGATGATGACCCTCCTTTAAGCCAACCATTGCTTGGGCAATTGAGCGGGAAAAGGGGCGAGCCATTGGTATCACCCTCAAGGCAAAGTTCAACTTTCCCACTAACTGTTGCAACTGATGCAGTGTAACTTTGGATGCCTTTAAACATACTTGGAGGGCTGCCCTGAATTTCGACACTTTGCTAGCTGGTAAACGGAAGCACCCCTCCCTTGAGTCCAACTCGATCCCCAAAAACTCGAGGCAAGTCGTGGGACCCATAGTTTTACCTGGTGCCAATGGCACGCCAAGATGATCCATTAACACACAGAATTCAGCTAAGGCCCGGGCACATTCGGGAGTACCGGCGGGGCCAAGGAACAGAAAATCGTCAAGGTAGTGCATTACATTTCGGAAACCCGTTTTCTTAGTGAACACCCATTGCAGGAAAGTACTGAATTTCTCAAAGTAAGCACATGATATAGAGCATCCCATTGGCATACACCTATCCATGTAAAATGACCCCTGGAACCCGAATCCCAGAAGACGCTGATCGTCTGGGTGTACCGGAAGCAACCGGAACGCTGACTCGATATCAGATTTCGCCATCAACGTCCCGTGCCCCAGGCGATTCAAGATGGCTACCGCCTCATCAAAAGATGCGTATCGCACCGAACAAACTTCTGGCTCAATTGCGTCGTTCACCGAAAGACCATATGGAGCAGATAGATTATGAATCAAACGAAACTCACCCGGGTCTTTCTTGGGGACCACCCCTAACGGAGAACAAACGAAATCCGGTACCGGGGGCTCACTAAACGGGCCGGCGACCCGTCCCCGGCTAACCTCTTTCTGAATTTTTTCTTGCACTACAGATGCCTGTTGTAAAACGGAAAGTTGATTCTTGCACATCCCTACACCCTGAAAGTCCCCTACCGGGATGCGGAAACCATGTGTAAAACCGTTCCGCAGCACCCCGGCAGAAGTACGATCCGGGTATTCGCTGAGCCAGGGAATCATTGCCAAGGTATCAATCGGGGTTGGTAAAGGCGCCCCTCGGCCTAGTTTAGACCTGTTTGGCGCCTCCCTTACCCCCATTCTCACTCGTTCTGGCTCTGCACGATGACTCAGGATGGGACGACCCACACGTACTACACTCATGTTTGAATTTACACGATCCCGGAGGCCTGGTACACTTCCCCTTGTTAAAATTAAAACAGAAACCCTTTCTACCTGTATTGCCTGCGGGCCTCGACTGGTCGTCGGTGCTCGTACTTGGTCGAAAGGGCGTCCCCACATTTTGGCGGGAGTAATCAACAACAGTGCTCCCGACCAATGGCATTCTTAACATTCCCGATTCTTTCATTTTATCCCATGTTAAAGAATCGTAACAATCCCAAGTCAAACTCTTGTTATGTTCCTTTTCTTTCCTGAACAAATTGTCATAACAAAACCAATGGTTACCTTGATACGCTGTCGAGTAACCCATAATTCGTGATTGATAAACGGGAAACTCAGGAAGCAACTCGGGCCTACGTTCCCCCAAAATTGATGTGAAAATACCCCATGCATTGCCCCAGTTGCCAATGTTCTCATTGACCTTAAAGGCGGCCATCTTTGCGCGCCAAACACTCGGATGCATTAAGTCCTTCTGACTTTTTACATGCTCCACATCATAATGATCAACAAGCAGGGAAAAAATATTCACGTACTCCCCCGCCCAGATCTTTTCCTTTATAGCTAAAGGCACATGTTGTCCTAATCTCTCTCTACGAGAGGGTGCTGACTCGTCCCTTGCAATCGGCAATGGCCGCTTACCTGCACCGGACGCAGCTTCTGCCGATTGCGACTTGTCTATCCCCGCCAACGGCGTAGCCACTCTAGCTGCCTCTTTCTTCTCACGAAGCCCTTTTATCAGCGCCTGTGCTTCGGCAGCCGTGGCGCCATCACTACTATCCCCCAACCATGCTGCTAGCTGTGCTGCCAGCTCGGGGGGCATGTCTTCCTTGGATGTCGGGGTGACGACAACGGGGATTGGATTCCCCTCCATCGGTACTGGGGTCGGCGCCTCGAGCGGGGCAGAGGGAACCGGGACGGCCCCACCGGCTGGAACCTTTCTCGGCCTCTTAGGTCTCCCTCCAGCCGGCGGGGTGCCCGAACCCTCCTCCCCATCTCGCTCCGCCAACCGTTTCTTTATGTCGGACACTTCTTTGCAAAGGGCCCGCACCATCTGTTCGGTCGTCATTCTTTTTGCGCCTTTCTTGGGCATCTCTCCGAGGAAGTATCTAGAAGACAAAGAAAAAGATCAAAACGCTCAAAATTGGCTCTTCGTTCCGTCCCGAGCTCACGTGTAGCGAGGAGGTGCAGCTTCGGAGCACAAGAACAAGAGGACGTCTTCTGGTCTTGCGCCTTCTTTTATCCGTCTTCAGGGCGGGCGAGAACCCGCCCCTGCCTGCCCCGGGGGCGTGGCTGGCTGCGTCGGTGTCTAGGCCAGCCCACTCTAGGGCGGGAAAAGGCGCGCCCCGGCTACGCCGCTTCGGGCATACCAGCCGAGACGCGCCTCCCGCCCAAAAATGGCTTCCCGGGGGGATCGAGGCACTCATCCATACGTTCGGGGGGACCGAGTGGTCGCCCCTTTCCACATTTGTAGGTGGATCATCAGTGTTAGAGCTAAAATTAGCATGTTTAAAGTGATTTTCATGCTTCCAGGGGCCCAAAACACAAGATTTATGGAATGGTTAAAAGTGCATGAAAATGGCCAGTTTACTCACTCTGAGTTCTCAAAAAGGGTTTCTTCACCCCGGGAAGTTAATTAAATACCATTTGGAGGCATTTAATGTTCGAGCAAAAACGGCTGATTTTCGACAAAAGAGATAACACCCCCCCATTACGTCATGCTTCAGAAATGTGGAAAATGGTCCGTTTTCAAATGTTTTATTTTTGAACGTAAGTTCACATTTGTAGGTGGATCATCAGTGTTAGAGCTAAAATTAGCATGTTTAAAGTGATTTTCATGCTTCCAGGGGCCCAAAACACAAGATTTATGGAATGGTTAAAAGTGCATGAAAATGGCCAATTTACTCACTCTGAGTTCTCAAAAAGGGTTTCTTCACCCCGGGAAGTTAATTAAATACCATTTGGAGGCATTTAATGTTGGAGCAAAAACGGCTGATTTTTGACAAAAGAGATAACACCCCCCCATTACGTCATGCTTCAGAAATGTGGAAAATGGTCCGTTTTCAAATGTTTTATTTTTGAACGTCAGTTCACATTTGTAGGTGGATCATCAGTGTTAGAGCTAAAATTAGCATGTTTAAAGTGATTTTCATGCTTCCAGGGGCTCGGGAAGTGAAATAAATACCATTTGGAGGATTTTAATGTTCGAGCAAAAACGGCTGATTTTCGACGAAAGAGCTAACACCCCCCCATTACGTCATGCTTCAGAAATGTGGAAAATGGTCCGTTTTCAAATGTTTTATTTTTGAACGTCAGTTCACATTTGTAGGTGGATCATCAGTGTTAGAGCTAAAATGAGCATGTTTAAAGTGATTTTCATGCTTCCAGGGGCTCGGGAAGTTAATTAAATACCATTTGGAGGCATTTAATGTTCGAGCAAAAACGGCTGATTTTCGACAAAAGAGATAACACCCCCCCATTACGTCATGCTTCAGAAATGTGGAAAATGGTCCGTTTTCAAATGTTTTATTTTTGAACGTCAGTTCACATTTGTAGGTGGATCATCAGTGTTAGAGCTAAAATTAGCATGTTTAAAGTGATTTTCATGCTTCCAGGGGCTCGGGAAGTTAATTAAATACCATTTGGAGGCATTTAATGTTCGAGCAAAAACGGCTGATTTTTGACAAAAGAGATAACACCCCCCCATTACGTCATGCTTCAGAAATGTGGAAAATGGTCCGTTTTCAAATGTTTTATTTTTGAACGTCAGTTCACATTTGTAGGTGGATCATCAGTGTTAGAGCTAAAATTAGCATGTTTAAAGTGATTTTCATGCTTCCAGGGGCCCAAAACACAAGATTTATGGAATGGTTAAAAGTGCATGAAAATGGCCAATTTACTCACTCTGAGTTCTCAAAAAGGGTTTCTTCACCCCGGGAAGTTAATTAAATACCATTTGGAGGCATTTAATGTTAGAGCAAAAACGGCTGATTTTCGACAAAAGAGATAACACCCCCCCATTACGTCATGCTTCAGAAATGTGGAAAATGGTCCGTTTTCAAATGTTTTATTTTTGAACGTCAGTTCACATTTGTAGGTGGATCATCAGTGTTAGAGCTAAAATTAGCATTTTTAAAGTGATTTTCATGCTTCCAGGGGCTCGGGAAGTGAAATAAATACCATTTGGAGGCATTTAATGTTCGAGCAAAAACGGCTGATTTTCGACAAAAGAGATAACACCCCCCCATTACGTCATGCTTCAGAAATGTGGAAAATGGTCCGTTTTCAAATGTTTTATTTTTGAACGTCAGTTCACATTTGTAGGTGGATCATCAGTGTTAGAGCTAAAATTAGCATGTTTAAAGTGATTTTCATGCTTCCAGGGGCTCGGGAAGTTAATTAAATACCATTTGGAGGCATTTAATGTTCGAGCAAAAACGGCTGATTTTCGACAAAAGAGATAACACCCCCCCATTACGTCATGCTTCAGAAATGTGGAAAATGGTCCGTTTTCAAATGTTTTATTTTTGAACGTCAGTTCACATTTGTAGGTGGATCATCAGTGTTAAAGCTAAAATTAGCATGTTTAAAGTGATTTTCATGCTTCCAGGGGCCCAAAACACAAGATTTATGGAATGGTTAAAAGTGCATGAAAATGGCCAATTTACTCACTCTGAGTTCTCAAAAAGGGTTTCTTCACCCCGGGAAGTTAATTAAATACCATTTGGAGGCATTTAATGTTCGTTCAAAAACGGCTGATTTTCGACAAAAGAGATAACACCCCCCCATTACGTCATGCTTCAGAAATGTGGAAAATGGTCCATTTTCAAATGTTTCATTTTTGAACGTCAGTTCACATTTGTAGGTGGATCATCAGTGTTAGAGCTAAAATTAGCATGTTTAAAGTGATTTTCATGCTTCCAGGGGCTTGGGAAGTTAATTAAATACCATTTGGAGGCATTTAATGTTCGAGCAAAAACGGCTGATTTTCGACAAAAGAGATAACACCCCCCCATTACGCCATGCTTCAGAAATGTGGAAAATGGTCCGTTTTCAAATGTTTTATTTTTGAACGTCAGTTCACATTTGTAGGTGGATCATCAGTGTTAGAGCTAAAATTAGCACGTTTAAAGTGATTTTCATGCTTCCAGGGGCCCAAAACACAAGATTTATGGAATGGTTAAAAGTGCATGAAAATGGCCAATTTACTCACTCTGAGTTCTCAAAAAGGGTTTCTTCACCCCGGGAAGTTAATTAAATACCATTTGGAGGCATTTAATGTTCGAGCAAAAACGGCTGATTTTCGACAAAAGAGATAACACCCCCCCATTACGTCATGCTTCAGAAATGTGGAAAATGGTCCGTTTTCAAATGTTTTATTTTTGAACGTCAGTTCACATTTGTAGGTGGATCATCAGTGTTAGAGCTAAAATTAGCATGTTTAAAGTGATTTTCATGCTTCCAGGGGCCCAAAACACAAGATTTATGGAATGGTTAAAAGTGCATGAAAATGGCCAATTTACTCACTCTGAGTTCTCAAAAAGGGTTTCTTCACCCCGGGAAGTTAATTAAATACCATTTGGAGGCATTTAATGTTCGAGCAAAAACGGCTGATTTTCGACAAAAGAGATAACACCCCCCCATTACGTCATGCTTCAGAAATGTGGAAAATGGTCCGTTTTCAAATGTTTTATTTTTGAAAGTCAGTTCACATTTGTAGGTGGATCATCAGTGTTAGAGCTAAAATTAGCATGTTTAAAGTGATTTTCATGCTTCCAGGGGCCCAAAACACAAGATTTATGGAATGGTTAAAAGTGCATGAAAAGTGGCCAATTTACTCACTCTGAGTTCTCAAAAAGGGTTTCTTCACCTCGGGAAGTTAATTAAATACCATTTGGAGGCATTTAATGTTCGAGCAAAAACGGCTGATTTTCGACAAAAGAGATAACACCCCCCATTACGTCATGCTTCAGAAATGTGGAAAATGGTCCGTTTTCAAATGTTTTATTTTTGAACGTCAGTTCACATTTGTAGGTGGATCATCAGTGTTAGAGCTAAAATTAGCATGTTTAAAGTGATTTTCATGCTTCCAGGGGCCCAAAACACAAGATTTATGGAATGGTTAAAAGTGCATGAAAATGGCCAATTTACTCACTCTGAGTTCTCAAAAAGGGTTTCTTCACCCCGGGAAGTTAATTAAATACCATTTGGAGGCATTTAATGTTCGAGCAAAAACGGCTGATTTTCGACAAAAGAGATAACACCCCCCCATTACGTCATGCTTCAGAAATGTGGAAAATGGTCCGTTTTCAAATGTTTCATTTTTGAACGTCAGTTCACATTTGTAGGTGGATCATCAGTGTTAGAGCTAAAATTAGCATGTTTAAAGTGATTTTCATGCTTCCAGGGGCCCAAAACACAAGATTTATGGAATGGTTAAAAGTGCATGAAAATGGCCAATTTACTCACTCTGAGTTCTCAAAAAGGGTTTCTTCACCCCGGGAAGTTAATTAAATACCATTTGGAGGCATTTAATGTTCGAGCAAAAACGGCTGATTTTCGACAAAAGAGATAACACCCCCCCATTACGTCATGCTTCAGAAATGTGGAAAATGGTCCATTTTCAAATGTTTTATTTTTGAACGTCAGTTCACATTTGTAGGTGGATCATCAGTGTTAGAGCTAAAATTAGCATGTTTAAAGTGATTTTCATGCTTCCAGGGGCCCAAAACACAAGATTTATGGAATGGTTAAAAGTGCATGAAAATGGCCAATTTACTCACTCTGAGTTCTCAAAAAGGGTTTCTTCACCCCGGGAAGTTAATTAAATACCATTTGGAGGCATTTAATGTTCGAGCAAAAACGGCTGATTTTCGACAAAAGAGATAACACCCCCCCATTACGTCATGCTTCAGAAATGTGGAAAATGGTCCGTTTTCAAATGTTTTATTTTTGAACGTCAGTTCACATTTGTAGGTGGATCATCAGTGTTAGAGCTAAAATTAGCATGTTTAAAGTGATTTTCATGCTTCCAGGGGCCCAAAACACAAGATTTATGGAATGGTTAAAAGTGCATGAAAATGGCCAATTTACTCACTCTGAGTTCTCAAAAAGGGTTTCTTCACCCCGGGAAGTTAATTAAATACCATTTGGAGGCATTTAATGTTCGTTCAAAAACGGCTGATTTTCGACAAAAGAGATAACACCCCCCCCATTACGTCATGCTTCAGAAATGTGGAAAATGGTCCGTTTTCAAATGTTTTATTTTTGAACGTCAGTTCACATTTGTAGGTGGATCATCAGTGTTAGAGCTAAAATTAGCATGTTTAAAGTGATTTTCATGCTTCCAGGGGCTCGGGAAGTGAAATAAATACCATTTGGAGGCATTTAATGTTCGAGCAAAAACGGCTGATTTTCGACAAAAGAGATAACACCCCCCCATTACGTCATGCTTCAGAAATGTGGAAAATGGTCCGTTTTCAAATGTTTTATTTTTGAACGTCAGTTCACATTTGTAGGTGGATCATCAGTGTTAGAGCTAAAATTAGCATGTTTAAAGTGATTTTCATGCTTCCAGGGGCTCGGGAAGTTAATTAAATACCATTTGGAGGCATTTAATGTTCGAGCAAAAACGGCTGATTTTCGACAAAAGAGATAACACCCCCCCATTACGTCATGCTTCAGAAATGTGGAAAATGGTCTGTTTTCAAATGTTTTATTTTTGAACGTCAGTTCACATTTGTAGGTGGATCATCAGTGTTAGAGCTAAAATTAGCATGTTTAAAGTGATTTTCATGCTTCCAGGGGCCCAAAACACAAGATGTATGGAATGGTTAAAAGTGCATGAAAATGGCCAATTTACTCACTCTGAGTTCTCAAAAAGGGTTTCTTCACCCCGGGAAGTTAATTAAATACCATTTGGAGGCATTTAATGTTAGAGCAAAAACGGCTGATTTTCGACAAAAGAGATAACACCCCCCCCATTACGTCATGCTTCAGAAATGTGGAAAATGGTCCGTTTTCAAATGTTTTATTTTTGAACGTCAGTTCACATTTGTAGGTGGATCATCAGTGTTAGAGCTAAAATTAGCATGTTTAAAGTGATTTTCATGCTTCCAGGGGCTCGGGAAGTGAAATAAATACCATTTGGAGGCATTTAATGTTCGAGCAAAAACGGCTGATTTCGACAAAAGAGATAACACCCCCCATTACGTCATGCTTCAGAAATGTGGAAAATGGTCCGTTTTCAAATGTTTTATTTTTGAACGTCAGTTCACATTTGTAGGTGGATCATCAGTGTTAGAGCTAAAATTAGCATGTTTAAAGTGATTTTCATGCTTCCAGGGGCTCGGGAAGTTAATTAAATACCATTTGGAGGCATTTAATGTTCGAGCAAAAACGGCTGATTTTCGACAAAAGAGATAACACCCCCCCATTACGTCATGCTTCAGAAATGTGGAAAATGGTCCGTTTTCAAATGTTTTATTTTTGAACGTCAGTTCACATTTGTAGGTGGATCATCAGTGTTAAAGCTAAAATTAGCATGTTTAAAGTGATTTTCATGCTTCCAGGGGCCCAAAACACAAGATTTATGGAATGGTTAAAAGTGCATGAAAATGGCCAATTTACTCACTCTGAGTTCTCAAAAAGGGTTTCTTCACCCCGGGAAGTTAATTAAATACCATTTGGAGGCATTTAATGTTAGAGCAAAAACGGCTGATTTTCGACAAAAGAGATAACACCCCCCCATTACGTCATGCTTCAGAAATGTGGAACATGGTCCGTTTTCAAATGTTTTATTTTTGAACGTCAGTTCACATTTGTAGGTGGATCATCAGTGTTAGAGCTAAAATTAGCATGTTTAAAGTGATTTTCATGCTTCCAGGGGCTCGGGAAGTGAAATAAATACCATTTGGAGGCATTTAATGTTCGAGCAAAAACGGCTGATTTTCGACAAAAGAGATAACACCCCCCCATTACGTCATGCTTCAGAAATGTGGAAAATGGTCCGTTTTCAAATGTTTTATTTTTGAACGTCAGTTCACATTTGTAGGTGGATCATCAGTGTTAGAGCTAAAATTAGCATGTTTAAAGTGATTTTCATGCTTCCAGGGGCTCGGGAAGTTAATTAAATACCATTTGGAGGCATTTAATGTTCGAGCAAAAACGGCTGATTTTCGACAAAAGAGATAACACCCCCCCATTACGTCATGCTTCAGAAATGTGGAAAATGGTCCGTTTTCAAATGTTTTTTTTTTGAACGTCAGTTCACATTTGTAGGTGGATCATCAGTGTTAGAGCTAAAATTAGCATGTTTAAAGTGATTTTCATGCTTCCAGGGGCCCAAAACACAAGATTTATGGAATGGTTAAAAGTGCATGAAAATGGCCAATTTACTCACTCTGAGTTCTCAAAAAGGGTTTCTTCACCCCGGGAAGTTAATTAAATACCATTTGGAGGCATTTAATGTTCGAGCAAAAACGGCTGATTTTCGACAAAAAGGATAACACCCCCCTATTACGTCATGCTTCAGAAATGTGGAAAATGGTCCGTTTTCAAATGTTTTATTTTTGAACGTCAGTTCACATTTGTAGGTGGATCATCAGTGTTAGAGCTAAAATTAGCATGTTTAAAGTGATTTTCATGCTTCCAGGGGCCCAAAACACAAGATTTATGGAATGGTTAAAAGTGCATGAAAATGGCCAATTTACTCACTCTGAGTTCTCAAAAAGGGTTTCTTCAACCCGGGAAGTTAATTAAATACCATTTGGAGGCATTTAATGTTCGAGCAAAAACGGCTGATTTTCGACAAAAGAGATAACACCCCCCCATTACGTCATGCTTCAGAAATGTGGAAAATGGTCCGTTTTCAAATGTTTTATTTTTGAACGTCAGTTCACATTTGTAGGTGGATCATCAGTGTTAGAGCTAAAATTAGCATGTTTAAAGTGATTTTCATGCTTCCAGGGGCCCAAAACACAAGATTTATGGAATGGTTAAAAGTGCATGAAAATGGCCAGTTTACTCACTCTGAGTTCTCAAAAAGGGTTTCTTCACCCCGGGAAGTTAATTAAATACCATTTGGAGGCATTTAATGTTCGAGCAAAAACGGCTGATTTTCGACAAAAGAGATAACACCCCCCCATTACGTCATGCTTCAGAAATGTGGAAAATGGTCCGTTTTCAAATGTTTTATTTTTGAACGTAAGTTCACATTTGTAGGTGGATCATCAGTGTTAGAGCTAAAATTAGCATGTTTAAAGTGATTTTCATGCTTCCAGGGGCCCAAAACACAAGATTTATGGAATGGTTAAAAGTGCATGAAAATGGCCAATTTACTCACTCTGAGTTCTCAAAAAGGGTTTCTTCACCCCGGGAAGTTAATTAAATACCATTTGGAGGCATTTAATGTTAGAGCAAAAACGGCTGATTTTCGACAAAAGAGATAACACCCCCCCATTACGTCATGCTTCAGAAATGTGGAAAATGGTCCGTTTTCAAATGTTTTATTTTTGAACGTCAGTTCACATTTGTAGGTGGATCATCAGTGTTAGAGCTAAAATTAGCATGTTTAAAGTGATTTTCATGCTTCCAGGGGCTCGGGAAGTGAAATAAATACCATTTGGAGGATTTTAATGTTCGAGCAAAAACGGCTGATTTTCGACGAAAGAGCTAACACCCCCCCATTACGTCATGCTTCAGAAATGTGGAAAATGGTCCGTTTTCAAATGTTTTATTTTTGAACGTCAGTTCACATTTGTAGGTGGATCATCAGTGTTAGAGCTAAAATGAGCATGTTTAAAGTGATTTTTATGCTTCCAGGGGCTCGGGAAGTTAATTAAATACCATTTGGAGGCATTTAATGTTCGAGCAAAAACGGCTGATTTTCGACAAAAGAGATAACACCCCCCCATTACGTCATGCTTCAGAAATGTGGAAAATGGTCCGTTTTCAAATGTTTTATTTTTGAACGTCAGTTCACATTTGTAGGTGGATCATCAGTGTTAGAGCTAAAATTAGCATGTTTAAAGTGATTTTCATGCTTCCAGGGGCTCGGGAAGTTAATTAAATACCATTTGGAGGCATTTAATGTTCGAGCAAAAACGGCTGATTTTCGACAAAAGAGATAACACCCCCCCATTACGTCATGCTTCAGAAATGTGGAAAATGGTCCGTTTTCAAATGTTTTATTTTTGAACGTCAGTTCACATTTGTAGGTGGATCATCAGTGTTAGAGCTAAAATTAGCATGTTTAAAGTGATTTTCATGCTTCCAGGGGCCCAAAACACAAGATTTATGGAATGGTTAAAAGTGCATGAAAATGGCCAATTTACTCACTCTGAGTTCTCAAAAAGGGTTTCTTCACCCCGGGAAGTTAATTAAATACCATTTGGAGGCATTTAATGTTCGAGCAAAAACGGCTGATTTTCGACAAAAGAGATAACACCCCCCCATTACGTCATGCTTCAGAAATGTGGAAAATGGTCCGTTTTCAAATGTTTTATTTTTGAACGTCAGTTCACATTTGTAGTTGGATCATCAGTGTTAGAGCTAAAATTAGCATGTTTAAAGTGATTTTCATGCTTCCAGGGGCCCAAAACACAAGATTTATGGAATGGTTAAAAGTGCATGAAAATGGCCAATTTACTCACTCTGAGTTCTCAAAAAGGGTTTCTTCCCCCGGGAAGTTAATTAAATACCATTTGGAGGCATTTAATGTTCGAGCAAAAACGGCTGATTTTCGACAAAAGAGATAACACCCCCCCATTACGTCATGCTTCAGAAATGTGGAAAATGGTCCGTTTTCAAATGTTTTATTTTTGAACGTCAGTTCACATTTGTAGGTGGATCATCAGTGTTAGAGCTAAAATTAGCATGTTTAAAGTGATTTTCATGCTTCCAGGGGCTCGGGAAGTTAATTAAATACCATTTGGAGGCATTTAATGTTCGAGCAAAAACGGCTGATTTTCGACAAAAGAGATAACACCCCCCCATTACGTCATGCTTCAGAAATGTGGAAAATGGTCCGTTTTCAAATGTTTTATTTTTGAAAGTCAGTTCACATTTGTAGGTGGATCATCAGTGTTAGAGCTAAAATTAGCATGTTTAAAGTGATTTTCATGCTTCCAGGGGCTCGGGAAGTTAATTAAATACCATTTGGAGGCATTTAATGTTCGAGCAAAAACGGCTGATTTTCGACAAAAGAGATAACACCCCCCCATTACGTCATGCTTCAGAAATGTGGAAAATGGTCCGTTTTCAAATGTTTTATTTTTGAACGTCAGTTCACATTTGTAGGTGGATCATCAGTGTTAGAGCTAAAATTAGCATGTTTAAAGTGATTTTCATGCTTCCAGGGGCCCAAAACACAAGATTTATGGAATGGTTAAAAGTGCATGAAAATGGCCAATTTACTCACTCTGAGTTCTCAAAAAGGGTTTCTTCACCCCGGGAAGTTAATTAAATACCATTTGGAGGCATTTAATGTTAGAGCAAAAACGGCTGATTTTCGACAAAAGAGATAACACCCCCCCATTACGTCATGCTTCAGAAATGTGGAAAATGGTCCGTTTTCAAATGTTTTATTTTTGAACGTCAGTTCACATTTGTAGGTGGATCATCAGTGTTAGAGCTAAAATTAGCATGTTTAAAGTGATTTTCATGCTTCCAGGGGCTCGGGAAGTGAAATAAATACCATTTGGAGGCATTTAATGTTCGAGCAAAAACGGCTGATTTTCGACAAAAGAGATAACACCCCCCCATTACGTCATGCTTCAGAAATGTGGAAAATGGTCCGTTTTCAAATGTTTTATTTTTGAACGTCAGTTCACATTTGTAGGTGGATCATCAGTGTTAGAGCTAAAATTAGCATGTTTAAAGTGATTTTCATGCTTCCAGGGGCTCGGGAAGTTAATTAAATACCATTTGGAGGCATTTAATGTTCGAGCAAAAACGGCTGATTTTCGACAAAAGAGATAACACCCCCCCATTACGTCATGCTTCAGAAATGTGGAAAATGGTCCGTTTTCAAATGTTTTATTTTTGAACGTCAGTTCACATTTGTAGGTGGATCATCAGTGTTAAAGCTAAAATTAGCATGTTTAAAGTGATTTTCATGCTTCCAGGGGCCCAAAACACAAGATTTATGGAATGGTTAAAAGTGCATGAAAATGGCCAATTTACTCACTCTGAGTTCTCAAAAAGGGTTTCTTCACCCCGGGAAGTTAATTAAATACCATTTGGAGGCATTTAATGTTAGAGCAAAAACGGCTGATTTTCGACAAAAGAGATAACACCCCCCCATTACGTCATGCTTCAGAAATGTGGAAAATGGTCCGTTTTCAAATGTTTTATTTTTGAACGTCAGTTCACATTTGTAGGTGGATCATCAGTGTTAGAGCTAAAATTAGCATGTTTAAAGTGATTTTCATGCTTCCAGGGGCTCGGGAAGTTAATTAAATACCATTTGGAGGCATTTAATGTTCGAGCAAAAACGGCTGATTTTCGACAAAAGAGATAACACCCCCCCATTACGTCATGCTTCAGAAATGTGGAAAATGGTCCGTTTTCAAATGTTTTATTTTTGAACGTCAGTTCACATTTGTAGGTGGATCATCAGTGTTAGAGCTAAAATTAGCATGTTTAAAGTGATTTTCATGCTTCTTGGGGCCCAAAACACAAGATTTATGGAATGGTTAAAAGTGCATGAAAATGGCCAATTTACTCACTCTGAGTTCTCAAAAAGGGTTTCTTCACCCCGGGAAGTTAATTAAATACCATTTGGAGGCATTTAATGTTCGTTCAAAAACGGCTGATTTTCGACAAAAGAGATAACACCCCCCCATTACGTCATGCTTCAGAAATGTGGAAAATGGTCCGTTTTCAAATGTTTTATTTTTGAACGTCAGTTCACATTTGTAGGTGGATCATCAGTGTTAGAGCTAAAATTAGCATGTTTAAAGTGATTTTCATGCTTCCAGGGGCTCGGGAAGTGAAATAAATACCATTTGGAGGCATTTAATGTTCGAGCAAAAACGGCAGATTTTCGACAAAAGAGATAACACCCCCCCATTACGTCATGCTTCAAAAATGTGGAAAATTGTCCGTTTTCAAATGTTTTATTTTTGAACGTCAGTTCACATTTGTAGGTGGATCATCAGTGTTAGAGCTAAAATTAGCATGTTTAAAGTGATTTTCATGCTTCCAGGGGCTCGGGAAGTTAATTAAATACCATTTGGAGGCATTTAATGTTCGAGCAAAAACGGCTGATTTTCGACAAAAGAGATAACACCCCCCCATTACGTCATGCTTCAGAAATGTGGAAAATGGTCCGTTTTCAAATGTTTTATTTTTGAACGTCAGTTCACATTTGTAGGTGGATCATCAGTGTTAAAGCTAAAATTAGCATGTTTAAAGTGATTTTCATGCTTCCAGGGGCCCAAAACACAAGATTTATGGAATGGTTAAAAGTGCATGAAAATGGCCAATTTACTCACTCTGAGTTCTCAAAAAGGGTTTCTTCACCCCGGGAAGTTAATTAAATACCATTTGGAGGCATTTAATGTTAGAGCAAAAACGGCTGATTTTCGACAAAAGAGATAACACCCCCCCATTACGTCATGCTTCAGAAATGTGGAAAATGGTCCGTTTTCAAATGTTTTATTTTTGAACGTCAGTTCACATTTGTAGGTGGATCATCAGTGTTAGAGCTAAAATTAGCATGTTTAAAGTGATTTTCATGCTTCCAGGGGCCCAAAACACAAGATTTATTGAATGGTTAAAAGTGCATGAAAATGGCCAATTTACTCACTCTGAGTTCTCAAAAAGGGTTTCTTCACCCCGGGAAGTTAATTAAATACCATTTGGAGGCATTTAATGTTCGTTCAAAAACGGCTGATTTTCGACAAAAGAGATAACACCCCCCCATTACATCATGCTTCAGAAATGTGGAAAATGGTCCGTTTTCAAATGTTTCATTTTTGAACGTCAGTTCACATTTGTAGGTGGATCATCAGTGTTAGAGCTAAAATTAGCATGTTTAAAGTGATTTTCATGCTTCCAGGGGCTTGGGAGGTTAATTAAATACCATTTGGAGGGATTTAATGTTCGAGCAAAAACGGCTGATTTTCGACAAAAGAGATAACACCCCCCCATTACGCCATGCTTCAGAAATGTGGAAAATGGTCCGTTTTCAAATGTTTTATTTTTGAACGTCAGTTCACATTTGTAGGTGGATCATCAGTGTTAGAGCTAAAATTAGCACGTTTAAAGTGATTTTCATGCTTCCAGGGGCCCAAAACACAAGATTTATGGAATGGTTAAAAGTGCATGAAAATGGCCAATTTACTCACTCTGAGTTCTCAAAAAGGGTTTCTTCACCCCGGGAAGTTAATTAAATACCATTTGGAGGCATTTAATGTTCGAGCAAAAACGGCTGATTTTCGACAAAAGAGATAACACCCCCCCATTACGTCATGCTTCAGAAATGTGGAAAATGGTCCGTTTTCAAATGTTTTATTTTTGAAAGTCAGTTCACATTTGTAGGTGGATCATCAGTGTTAGAGCTAAAATTAGCATGTTTAAAGTGATTTTCATGCTTCCAGGGGCCCAAAACACAAGATTTATGGAATGGTTAAAAGTGCATGAAAAGTGGCCAATTTACTCACTCTGAGTTCTCAAAAAGGGTTTCTTCACCTCGGGAAGTTAATTAAATACCATTTGGAGGCATTTAATGTTCGAGCAAAAACGGCTGATTTTCGACAAAAGAGATAACACCCCCCCATTACGTCATGCTTCAGAAATGTGGAAAATGGTCCGTTTTCAAATGTTTTATTTTTGAACGTCAGTTCACATTTGTAGGTGGATCATCAGTGTTAGAGCTAAAATTAGCATGTTTAAAGTGATTTTCATGCTTCCAGGGGCCCAAAACACAAGATTTATGGAATGGTTAAAAGTGCATGAAAATGGCCAATTTACTCACTCTGAGTTCTCAAAAAGGGTTTCTTCACCCCGGGAAGTTAATTAAATACCATTTGGAGGCATTTAATGTTCGAGCAAAAACGGCTGATTTTCGACAAAAGAGATAACACCCCCCCCATTACGTCATGCTTCAGAAATGTGGAAAATGGTCCGTTTTCAAATGTTTCATTTTTGAACGTCAGTTCACATTTGTAGGTGGATCATCAGTGTTAGAGCTAAAATTAGCATGTTTAAAGTGATTTTCATGCTTCCAGGGGCCCAAAACACAAGATTTATGGAATGGTTAAAAGTGCATGAAAATGGCCAATTTACTCACTCTGAGTTCTCAAAAAGGGTTTCTTCACCCCGGGAAGTTAATTAAATACCATTTGGAGGCATTTAATGTTCGAGCAAAAACGGCTGATTTTCGACAAAAGAGATAACACCCCCCCATTACGTCATGCTTCAGAAATGTGGAAAATGGTCCATTTTCAAATTTTTTATTTTTGAACGTCAGTTCACATTTGTAGGTGGATCATCAGTGTTAGAGCTAAAATTAGCATGTTTAAAGTGATTTTCATGCTTCCAGGGGCCCAAAACACAAGATTTATGGAATGGTTAAAAGTGCATGAAAATGGCCAATTTACTCACTCTGAGTTCTCAAAAAGGGTTTCTTCACCCCGGGAAGTTAATTAAATACCATTTGGAGGCATTTAATGTTCGAGCAAAAACGGCTGATTTTCGACAAAAGAGATAACACCCCCCCATTACGTCATGCTTCAGAAATGTGGAAAATGGTCCGTTTTCAAATGTTTTATTTTTGAACGTCAGTTCACATTTGTAGTTGGATCATCAGTGTTAGAGCTAAAATTAGCATGTTTAAAGTGATTTTCATGCTTCCAGGGGCCCAAAACACAAGATTTATGGAATGGTTAAAAGTGCATGAAAATGGCCAATTTACTCACTCTGAGTTCTCAAAAAGGGTTTCTTCCCCCGGGAAGTTAATTAAATACCATTTGGAGGCATTTAATGTTCGAGCAAAAACGGCTGATTTTCGACAAAAGAGATAACACCCCCCCATTACGTCATGCTTCAGAAATGTGGAAAATGGTCCGTTTTCAAATGTTTTATTTTTGAACGTCAGTTCACATTTGTAGGTGGATCATCAGTGTTAGAGCTAAAATTAGCATGTTTAAAGTGATTTTCATGCTTCCAGGGGCTCGGGAAGTTAATTAAATACCATTTGGAGGCATTTAATGTTCGAGCAAAAACGGCTGATTTTCGACAAAAGAGATAACACCCCCCCATTACGTCATGCTTCAGAAATGTGGAAAATGGTCCGTTTTCAAATGTTTTATTTTTGAACGTCAGTTCACATTTGTAGGTGGATCATCAGTGTTAGAGCTAAAATTAGCATGTTTAAAGTGATTTTCATGCTTCCAGGGGCTCGGGAAGTTAATTAAATACCATTTGGAGGCATTTAATGTTCGAGCAAAAACGGCTGATTTTCGACAAAAGAGATAACACCCCCCCATTACGTCATGCTTCAGAAATGTGGAAAATGGTCCGTTTTCAAATGTTTTATTTTTGAACGTCAGTTCACATTTGTAGGTGGATCATCAGTGTTAGAGCTAAAATTAGCATGTTTAAAGTGATTTTCATGCTTCCAGGGGCCCAAAACACAAGATTTATGGAATGGTTAAAAGTGCATGAAAATGGCCAATTTACTCACTCTGAGTTCTCAAAAAGGGTTTCTTCACCCCGGGAAGTTAATTAAATACCATTTGGAGGCATTTAATGTTAGAGCAAAAACGGCTGATTTTCGACAAAAGAGATAACACCCCCCCATTACGTCATGCTTCAGAAATGTGGACAATGGTCCGTTTTCAAATGTTTTATTTTTGAACGTCAGTTCACATTTGTAGGTGGATCATCAGTGTTAGAGCTAAAATTAGCATGTTTAAAGTGATTTTCATGCTTCCAGGGGCTCGGGAAGTGAAATAAATACCATTTGGAGGCATTTAATGTTCGAGCAAAAACGGCTGATTTTCGACAAAAGAGATAACACCCCCCATTACGTCATGCTTCAGAAATGTGGAAAATGGTCCGTTTTCAAATGTTTTATTTTTGAACGTCAGTTCACATTTGTAGGTGGATCATCAGTGTTAGAGCTAAAATTAGCATGTTTAAAGTGATTTTCATGCTTCCAGGGGCTCGGGAAGTTAATTAAATACCATTTGGAGGCATTTAATATTCGAGCAAAAACGGCTGATTTTCGACAAAAGAGATAACACCCCCCCATTACGTCATGCTTCAGAAATGTGGAAAATGGTCCGTTTTCAAATGTTTTATTTTTGAACGTCAGTTCACATTTGTAGGTGGATCATCAGTGTTAAAGCTAAAATTAGCATGTTTAAAGTGATTTTCATGCTTCCAGGGGCCCAAAACACAAGATTTATGGAATGGTTAAAAGTGCATGAAAATGGCCAATTTACTCACTCTGAGTTCTCAAAAAGGGTTTCTTCACCCCGGGAAGTTAATTAAATACCATTTGGAGGCATTTAATGTTAGAGCAAAAACGGCTGATTTTCGACAAAAGAGATAACACCCCCCCATTACGTCATGCTTCAGAAATGTGGAAAATGGTCCGTTTTCAAATGTTTTATTTTTGAACGTCAGTTCACATTTGTAGGTGGATCATCAGTGTTAGAGCTAAAATTAGCATGTTTAAAGTGATTTTCATGCTTCCAGGGGCCCAAAACACAAGATTTATGGAATGGTTAAAAGTGCATGAAAATGGCCAATTTACTCACTCTGAGTTCTCAAAAAGGGTTTCTTCACCCCGGGAAGTTAATTAAATACCATTTGGAGGCATTTAATGTTCGTTCAAAAACGGCTGATTTTCGACAAAAGAGATAACACCCCCCCATTACGTCATGCTTCAGAAATGTGGAAAATGGTCCGTTTTCAAATGTTTCATTTTTGAACGTCAGTTCACATTTGTAGGTGGATCATCAGTGTTAGAGCTAAAATTAGCATGTTTAAAGTGATTTTCATGCTTCCAGGGGCCCAAAACACAAGATTTATGGAATGGTTAAAAGTGCATGAAAATGGCCAATTTACTCACTCTGAGTTCTCAAAAAGGGTTTCTTCACCCCGGGAAGTTAATTAAATACCATTTGGAGGCATTTAATGTTCGAGCAAAAACGGCTGATTTTCGACAAAAGAGATAACACCCCCCCATTACGTCATGCTTCAGAAATGTGGAAAATGGTCCGTTTTCAAATGTTTTATTTTTGAATTTCAGTTCACATTTGTAGGTGGATCATCAGTGTTAGAGCTAAAATTAGCATGTTTAAAGTGATTTTCATGCTTCCAGGGGCCCAAAACACAAGATTTATGGAATGGTTAAAAGTGCATGAAAATGGCCAATTTACTCACTCTGAGTTCTCAAAAAGGGTTTCTTCACCCCGGGAAGTTAATTAAATACCATTTGGAGGCATTTAATGTTCGAGCAAAAACGGCTGATTTTCGACAAAAGAGATAACACCCCCCCATTACGTCATGCTTCAGAAATGTGGAAAATGGTCCGTTTTCAAATGTTTTATTTTTGAACGTCAGTTCACATTTGTAGGTGGATCATCAGTGTTAGAGCTAAAATTAGCATGTTTAAAGTGATTTTCATGCTTCCAGGGGCCCAAAACACAAGATTTATGGAATGGTTAAAAGTGCATGAAAATGGCCAATTTACTCACTCTGAGTTCTCAAAAAGGGTTTCTTCACCCCGGGAAGTTAATTAAATACCATTTGGAGGCATTTAATGTTCGTTCAAAAACGGCTGATTTTCGACAAAAGAGATAACACCCCCCCATTACGTCATGCTTCAGAAATGTGGAAAATGGTCCGTTTTCAAATGTTTTATTTTTGAACGTCAGTTCACATTTGTAGGTGGATCATCAGTGTTAGAGCTAAAATTAGCATGTTTAAAGTGATTTTCATGCTTCCAGGGGCCCAAAACACAAGATTTATTGAATGGTTAAAAGTGCATGAAAATGGCCAATTTACTCACTCTGAGTTCTCAAAAAGGGTTTCTTCACCCCGGGAAGTTAATTAAATACCATTTGGAGGCATTTAATGTTCGTTCAAAAACGGCTGATTTTCGACAAAAGAGATAACACCCCCCCATTACGTCATGCTTCAGAAATGTGGAAAATGGTCCGTTTTCAAATGTTTCATTTTTGAACGTCAGTTCACATTTGTAGGTGGATCATCAGTGTTAGAGCTAAAATTAGCATGTTTAAAGTGATTTTCATGCTTCCAGGGGCTTGGGAGGTTAATTAAATACCATTTGGAGGGATTTAATGTTCGAGCAAAAACGGCTGATTTTCGACAAAAGAGATAACACCCCCCCATTACGCCATGCTTCAGAAATGTGGAAAATGGTCCATTTTCAAATGTTTTATTTTTGAACGTCAGTTCACATTTGTAGGTGGATCATCAGTGTTAGAGCTAAAATTAGCACGTTTAAAGTGATTTTCATGCTTCCAGGGGCCCAAAACACAAGATTTATGGAATGGTTAAAAGTGCATGAAAATGGCCAATTTACTCACTCTGAGTTCTCAAAAAGGGTTTCTTCACCCCGGGAAGTTAATTAAATACCATTTGGAGGCATTTAATGTTCGAGCAAAAACGGCTGATTTTCGACAAAAGAGATAACACCCCCCCATTACGTCATGCTTCAGAAATGTGGAAAATGGTCCGTTTTCAAATGTTTTATTTTTGAAAGTCAGTTCACATTTGTAGGTGGATCATCAGTGTTAGAGCTAAAATTAGCATGTTTAAAGTGATTTTCATGCTTCCAGGGGCCCAAAACACAAGATTTATGGAATGGTTAAAAGTGCATGAAAAGTGGCCAATTTACTCACTCTGAGTTCTCAAAAAGGGTTTCTTCACATCGGGAAGTTAATTAAATACCATTTGGAGGCATTTAATGTTCGAGCAAAAACGGCTGATTTTCGACAAAAGAGATAACACCCCCCCATTACGTCATGCTTCAGAAATGTGGAAAATGGTCCGTTTTCAAATGTTTTATTTTTGAACGTCAGTTCACATTTGTAGGTGGATCATCAGTGTTAGAGCTAAAATTAGCATGTTTAAAGTGATTTTCATGCTTCCAGGGGCCCAAAACACAAGATTTATGGAATGGTTAAAAGTGCATGAAAATGGCCAATTTACTCACTCTGAGTTCTCAAAAAGGGTTTCTTCACCCCGGGAAGTTAATTAAATACCATTTGGAGGCATTTAATGTTCAAGCAAAAACGGCTGATTTTCGACAAAAGAGATAACACCCCCCCATTACGTCATGCTTCAGAAATGTGGAAAATGGTCCGTTTTCAAATGATTCATTTTTGAACGTCAGTTCACATTTGTAGGTGGATCATCAGTGTTAGAGCTAAAATTAGCATGTTTAAAGTGATTTTCATGCTTCCAGGGGCCCAAAACACAAGATTTATGGAATGGTTAAAAGTGCATGAAAATGGCCAATTTACTCACTCTGAGTTCTCAAAAAGGGTTTCTTCACCCCGGGAAGTTAATTAAATACCATTTGGAGGCATTTAATGTTCGAGCAAAAACGGCTGATTTTCGACAAAAGAGATAACACCCCCCCATTACGTCATGCTTCAGAAATGTGGAAAATGGTCCATTTTCAAATTTTTTATTTTTGAACGTCAGTTCACATTTGTAGGTGGATCATCAGTGTTAGAGCTAAAATTAGCATGTTTAAAGTGATTTTCATGCTTCCAGGGGCCCAAAACACAAGATTTATGGAATGGTTAAAAGTGCATGAAAATTGCCAATTTACTCACTCTGAGTTCTCAAAAAGGGTTTCTTCACCCCGGGAAGTTAATTAAATACCATTTGGAGGCATTTAATGTTCGAGCAAAAACGGCTGATTTTCGACAAAAGAGATAACACCCCCCCATTACGTCATGCTTCAGAAATGTGGAAAATGGTCCGTTTTCAAATGTTTTATTTTTGAACGTCAGTTCACATTTGTAGTTGGATCATCAGTGTTAGAGCTAAAATTAGCATGTTTAAAGTGATTTTCATGCTTCCAGGGGCCCAAAACACAAGATTTATGGAATGGTTAAAAGTGCATGAAAATGGCCAATTTACTCACTCTGAGTTCTCAAAAAGGGTTTCTTCCCCCGGGAAGTTAATTAAATACCATTTGGAGGCATTTAATGTTCGAGCAAAAACGGCTGATTTTCGACAAAAGAGATAACACCCCCCCCATTACGTCATGCTTCAGAAATGTGGAAAATGGTCCGTTTTCAAATGTTTTATTTTTGAACGTCAGTTCACATTTGTAGGTGGATCATCAGTGTTAGAGCTAAAATTAGCATGTTTAAAGTGATTTTCATGCTTCCAGGGGCTCGGGAAGTTAATTAAATACCATTTGGAGGCATTTAATGTTCGAGCAAAAACGGCTGATTTTCGACAAAAGAGATAACACCCCCCCATTACGTCATGCTTCAGAAATGTGGAAAATGGTCCGTTTTCAAATGTTTTATTTTTGAACGTCAGTTCACATTTGTAGGTGGATCATTAGTGTTAGAGCTAAAATTAGCATGTTTAAAGTGATTTTCATGCTTCCAGGGGCTCGGGAAGTTAATTAAATACCATTTGGAGGCATTTAATGTTCGAGCAAAAACGGCTGATTTTCGACAAAAGAGATAACACCCCCCCATTACGTCATGCTTCAGAAATGTGGAAAATGGTCCGTTTTCAAATGTTTTATTTTTGAACGTCAGTTCACATTTGTAGGTGGATCATCAGTGTTAGAGCTAAAATTAGCATGTTTAAAGTGATTTTCATGCTTCCAGGGGCCCAAAACACAAGATTTATGGAATGGTTAAAAGTGCATGAAAATGGCCAATTTACTCACTCTGAGTTCTCAAAAAGGGTTTCTTCACCCCGGGAAGTTAATTAAATACCATTTGGAGGCATTTAATGTTAGAGCAAAAACGGCTGATTTTCGACAAAAGAGATAACACCCCCCCATTACGTCATGCTTCAGAAATGTGGACAATGGTCCGTTTTCAAATGTTTTATTTTTGAACGTCAGATCACATTTGTAGGTGGATCATCAGTGTTAGAGCTAAAATTAGCATGTTTGAAGTGATTTTCATGCTTCCAGGGGCTCGGGAAGTGAAATAAATACCATTTGGAGGCATTTAATGTTCGAGCAAAAACGGCTGATTTTCGACAAAAGAGATAACACCCCCCCATTACGTCATGCTTCAGAAATGTGGAAAATGGTCCGTTTTCAAATGTTTTATTTTTGAACGTCAGTTCACATTTGTAGGTGGATCATCAGTGTTAGAGCTAAAATTAGCATGTTTAAAGTGATTTTCATGCTTCCAGGGGCTCGGGAAGTTAATTAAATACCATTTGGAGGCATTTAATGTTTGAGCAAAAACGGCTGATTTTCGACAAAAGAGATAACACCCCCCCATTACGTCATGCTTCAGAAATGTGGAAAATGGTCCGTTTTCAAATGTTTTATTTTTGAACGTCAGTTCACATTTGTAGGTGGATCATCAGTGTTAGAGCTAAAATTAGCATGTTTAAAGTGATTTTCATGCTTCCAGGGGCCCAAAACACAAGATTTATGGAATGGTTAAAAGTGCATGAAAATGGCCAATTTACTCACTCTGAGTTCTCAAAAAGGGTTTCTTCACCCCGGGAAGTTAATTAAATACCATTTGGAGGCATTTAATGTTAGAGCAAAAACGGCTGATTTTCGACAAAAGAGATAACACCCCCCCATTACGTCATGCTTCAGAAATGTGGACAATGGTCCGTTTTCAAATGTTTTATTTTTGAACGTCAGTTCACATTTGTAGGTGGATCATCAGTGTTAGAGCTAAAATTAGCATGTTTAAAGTGATTTTCATGCTTCCAGGGGCTCGGGAAGTGAAATAAATACCATTTGGAGGCATTTAATGTTCGAGCAAAAACGGCTGATTTTCGACAAAAGAGATAACACCCCCCCATTACGTCATGCTTCAGAAATGTGGACAATGGTCCGTTTTCAAATGTTTTATTTTTGAACGTCAGTTCACATTTGTAGGTGGATCATCAGTGTTAGAGCTAAAATGAGCATGTTTAAAGTGATTTTCATGCTTCCAGGGGCTCGGGAAGTTAATTAAATACCATTTGGAGGCATTTAATATTCGAGCAAAAACGGCTGATTTTCGACAAAAGAGATAACACCCCCCCATTACGTCATGCTTCAGAAATGTGGAAAATGGTCCGTTTTCAAATGTTTTATTTTTGAACGTCAGTTCACATTTGTAGGTGGATCATCAGTGTTAAAGCTAAAATTAGCATGTTTAAAGTGATTTTCTTGCTTCCAGGGGCCCAAAACACAAGATTTATGGAATGGTTAAAAGTGCATGAAAATGTCCAATTTACTCACTCTGAGTTCTCAAAAAGGGTTTCTTCACCCCGGGAAGTTAATTAAATACCATTTGGAGGCATTTAATGTTAGAGCAAAAACGGCTGATTTTCGACAAAAGAGATAACACCCCCCCATTACGTCATGCTTCAGAAATGTGGAAAATGGTCCGTTTTCAAATGTTTTATTTTTGAACGTCAGTTCACATTTGTAGGTGGATCATCAGTGTTAGAGCTAAAATTAGCATGTTTAAAGTGATTTTCATGCTTCCAGGGGCCCAAAACACAAGATTTATGGAATGGTTAAAAGTGCATGAAAATGGCCAATTTACTCACTCTGAGTTCTCAAAAAGGGTTTCTTCACCCCGGGAAGTTAATTAAATACCATTTGGAGGCATTTAATGTTCGTTCAAAAACGGCTGATTTTCGACAAAAGAGATAACACCCCCCATTACGTCATGCTTCAGAAATGTGGAAAATGGTCCGTTTTCAAATGTTTCATTTTTGAACGTCAGTTCACATTTGTAGGTGGATCATCAGTGTTAGAGCTAAAATTAGCATGTTTAAAGTGATTTTCATGCTTCCAGGGGCTTGGGAAGTTAATTAAATGCCATTTGGAGGCATTTAATGTTCGAGCAAAAACGTCTGATTTTCGACAAAAGAGATAACACCCCCCCATTACGTCATGCTTCAGAAATGTGGAAAATGGTCCGTTTTCAAATGTTTCATTTTTGAACGTCAGTTCACATTTGTAGGTGGATCATCAGTGTTAGAGCTAAAATTAGCATGTTTAAAGTGATTTTCATGCTTCCAGGGGCCCAAAACACAAGATTTATGGAATGGTTAAAAGTGCATGAAAATGGCCAATTTACTCACTCTGAGTTCTCAAAAAGGGTTTCTTCACCCCGGGAAGTTAATTAAATACCATTTGGAGGCATTTAATGTTCGTTCAAAAACGGCTGATTTTCGACAAAAGAGATAACACCCCCCCATTACGTCATGCTTCAGAAATGTGGAAAATGGTCCGTTTTCAAATGTTTTATTTTTGAACGTCAGTTCACATTTGTAGGTGGATCATCAGTGTTAGAGCTAAAATTAGCATGTTTAAAGTGATTTTCATGCTTCCAGGGGCTCGGGAAGTGAAATAAATACCATTTGGAGGCATTTAATGTTCGAGCAAAAACGGCTGATTTTCGACAAAAGAGATAACACCCCCCCATTACGTCATGCTTCAGAAATGTGGAAAATTGTCCGTTTTCAAATGTTTTATTTTTGAACGTCAGTTCACATTTGTAGGTGGATCATCAGTGTTAGAGCTAAAATTAGCATGTTTAAAGTGATTTTCATGCTTCCAGGGGCTCGGGAAGTTAATTAAATACCATTTGGAGGCATTTAATGTTCGAGCAAAAACGGCTGATTTTCGACAAAAGAGATAACACCCCCCCATTACGTCATGCTTCAGAAATGTGGAAAATGGTCCGTTTTCAAATGTTTTATTTTTGAACGTCAGTTCACATTTGTAGGTGGATCATCAGTGTTAAAGCTAAAATTAGCATGTTTAAAGTGATTTTCATGCTTCCAGGGGCCCAAAACACAAGATTTATGGAATGGTTAAAAGTGCATGAAAATGGCCAATTTACTCACTCTGAGTTCTCAAAAAGGGTTTCTTCACCCCGGGAAGTTAATTAAATACCATTTGGAGGCATTTAATGTTAGAGCAAAAACGGCTGATTTTCGACAAAAGAGATAACACCCCCCCATTACGTCATGCTTCAGAAATGTGGAAAATGGTCCGTTTTCAAATGTTTTATTTTTGAACGTCAGTTCACATTTGTAGGTGGATCATCAGTGTTAGAGCTAAAATTAGCATGTTTAAAGTGATTTTCATGCTTCCAGGGGCCCAAAACACAAGATTTATTGAATGGTTAAAAGTGCATGAAAATGGCCAATTTACTCACTCTGAGTTCTCAAAAAGGGTTTCTTCACCCCGGGAAGTTAATTAAATACCATTTGGAGGCATTTAATGTTCGTTCAAAAACGGCTGATTTTCGACAAAAGAGATAACACCCCCCCATTACGTCATGCTTCAGAAATGTGGAAAATGGTCCGTTTTCAAATGTTTCATTTTTGAACGTCAGTTCACATTTGTAGGTGGATCATCAGTGTTAGAGCTAAAATTAGCATGTTTAAAGTGATTTTCATGCTTCCAGGGGCTTGGGAAGTTAATTAAATACCATTTGGAGGGATTTAATGTTCGAGCAAAAACGGCTGATTTTCGACAAAAGAGATAACACCCCCCCATTACGCCATGCTTCAGAAATGTGGAAAATGGTCCGTTTTCAAATGTTTTATTTTTGAACGTCAGTTCACATTTGTAGGTGGATCATCAGTGTTAGAGCTAAAATTAGCACGTTTAAAGTGATTTTCATGCTTCCAGGGGCCCAAAACACAAGATTTATGGAATGGTTAAAAGTGCATGAAAATGGCCAATTTACTCACTCTGAGTTCTCAAAAAGGGTTTCTTCACCCCGGGAAGTTAATTAAATACCATTTGGAGGCATTTAATGTTCGAGCAAAAACGGCTGATTTTCGACAAAAGAGATAACACCCCCCCATTACGTCATGCTTCAGAAATGTGGAAAATGGTCCGTTTTCAAATGTTTTATTTTTGAAAGTCAGTTCACATTTGTAGGTGGATCATCAGTGTTAGAGCTAAAATTAGCATGTTTAAAGTGATTTTCATGCTTCCAGGGGCCCAAAACACAAGATTTATGGAATGGTTAAAAGTGCATGAAAAGTGGCCAATTTACTCACTCTGAGTTCTCAAAAAGGGTTTCTTCACCTCGGGAAGTTAATTAAATACCATTTGGAGGCATTTAATGTTCGAGCAAAAACGGCTGATTTTCGACAAAAGAGATAACACCCCCCCATTACGTCATGCTTCAGAAATGTGGAAAATGGTCCGTTTTCAAATGTTTTATTTTTGAACGTCAGTTCACATTTGTAGGTGGATCATCAGTGTTAGAGCTAAAATTAGCATGTTTAAAGTGATTTTCATGCTTCCAGGGGCCCAAAACACAAGATTTATGGAATGGTTAAAAGTGCATGAAAATGGCCAATTTACTCACTCTGAGTTCTCAAAAAGGGTTTCTTCACCCCGGGAAGTTAATTAAATACCATTTGGAGGCATTTAATGTTCAAGCAAAAACGGCTGATTTTCGACAAAAGAGATAACACCCCCCCCATTACGTCATGCTTCAGAAATGTGGAAAATGGTCCGTTTTCAAATGTTTCATTTTTGAACGTCAGTTCACATTTGTAGGTGGATCATCAGTGTTAGAGCTAAAATTAGCATGTTTAAAGTGATTTTCATGCTTCCAGGGGCCCAAAACACAAGATTTATGGAATGGTTAAAAGTGCATGAAAATGGCCAATTTACTCACTCTGAGTTCTCAAAAAGGGTTTCTTCACCCCGGGAAGTTAATTAAATACCATTTGGAGGCATTTAATGTTCGAGCAAAAACGGCTGATTTTCGACAAAAGAGATAACACCCCCCCATTACGTCATGCTTCAGAAATGTGGAAAATGGTCCATTTTCAAATTTTTTATTTTTGAACGTCAGTTCACATTTGTAGGTGGATCATCAGTGTTAGAGCTAAAATTAGCATGTTTAAAGTGATTTTCATGCTTCCAGGGGCCCAAAACACAAGATTTATGGAATGGTTAAAAGTGCATGAAAATGGCCAATTTACTCACTCTGAGTTCTCAAAAAGGGTTTCTTCACCCCGGGAAGTTAATTAAATACCATTTGGAGGCATTTAATGTTCGTTCAAAAACGGCTGATTTTCGACAAAAGAGATAACACCCCCCCATTACGTCATGCTTCAGAAATGTGGAAAATGGTCCGTTTTCAAATGTTTCATTTTTGAACGTCAGTTCACATTTGTAGGTGGATCATCAGTGTTAGAGCTAAAATTAGCATGTTTAAAGTGATTTTCATGCTTCCAGGGGCTTGGGAAGTTAATTAAATACCATTTGGAGGGATTTAATGTTCGAGCAAAAACAGCTGATTTTCGACAAAAGAGATAACACCCCCCCATTACGCCATGCTTCAGAAATGTGGAAAATGGTCCGTTTTCAAATGTTTTATTTTTGAACGTCAGTTCACATTTGTAGGTGGATCATCAGTGTTAGAGCTAAAATTAGCACGTTTAAAGTGATTTTCATGCTTCCAGGGGCCCAAAACACAAGATTTATGGAATGGTTAAAAGTGCATGAAAATGGCCAATTTACTCACTCTGAGTTCTCAAAAAGGGTTTCTTCACCCCGGGAAGTTAATTAAATACCATTTGGAGGCATTTAATGTTCGAGCAAAAACGGCTGATTTTCGACAAAAGAGATAACACCCCCCCATTACGTCATGCTTCAGAAATGTGGAAAATGGTCCGTTTTCAAATGTTTTATTTTTGAAAGTCAGTTCACATTTGTAGGTGGATCATCAGTGTTAGAGCTAAAATTAGCATGTTTAAAGTGATTTTCATGCTTCCAGGGGCCCAAAACACAAGATTTATGGAATGGTTAAAAGTGCATGAAAAGTGGCCAATTTACTCACTCTGAGTTCTCAAAAAGGGTTTCTTCACCTCGGGAAGTTAATTAAATACCATTTGGAGGCATTTAATGTTCGAGCAAAAACGGCTGATTTTCGACAAAAGAGATAACACCCCCCCATTACGTCATGCTTCAGAAATGTGGAAAATGGTCCGTTTTCAAATGTTTTATTTTTGAACGTCAGTTCACATTTGTAGGTGGATCATCAGTGTTAGAGCTAAAATTAGCATGTTTAAAGTGATTTTCATGCTTCCAGGGGCCCAAAACACAAGATTTATGGAATGGTTAAAAGTGCATGAAAATGGCCAATTTACTCACTCTGAGTTCTCAAAAAGGGTTTCTTCACCCCGGGAAGTTAATTAAATACCATTTGGAGGCATTTAATGTTCGAGCAAAAACGGCTGATTTTCGACAAAAGAGATAACACCCCCCCATTACGTCATGCTTCAGAAATGTGGAAAATGGTCCGTTTTCAAATGTTTTATTTTTGAACGTCAGTTCACATTTGTAGTTGGATCATCAGTGTTAGAGCTAAAATTAGCATGTTTAAAGTGATTTTCATGCTTCCAGGGGCCCAAAACACAAGATTTATGGAATGGTTAAAAGTGCATGAAAATGGCCAATTTACTCACTCTGAGTTCTTCAAAAAGGGTTTCTTCCCCCGGGAAGTTAATTAAATACCATTTGGAGGCATTTAATGTTCGAGCAAAAACGGCTGATTTTCGACAAAAGAGATAACACCCCCCCATTTCGTCATGCTTCAGAAATGTGGAAAATGGTGCGTTTTCAAATGTTTTATTTTTGAACGTCAGTTCACATTTGTAGGTGGATCATCAGTGTTAGAGCTAAAATTAGCATGTTTAAAGTGATTTTCATGCTTCCAGGGGCTCGGGAAGTTAATTAAATACCATTTGGAGGCATTTAATGTTCGAGCAAAAACGGCTGATTTTCGACAAAAGAGATAACACCCCCCCATTACGTCATGCTTCAGAAATGTGGAAAATGGTCCGTTTTCAAATGTTTTATTTTTGAACGTCAGTTCACATTTGTAGGTGGATCATCAGTGTTAGAGCTAAAATTAGCATGTTTAAAGTGATTTTCATGCTTCCAGGGGCTCGGGAAGTTAATTAAATACCATTTGGAGGCATTTAATGTTCGAGCAAAAACGGCTGATTTTCGACAAAAGAGATAACACCCCCCCATTACGTCATGCTTCAGAAATGTGGAAAATGGTCCGTTTTCAAATGTTTTATTTTTGAACGTCAGTTCACATTTGTAGGTGGATCATCAGTGTTAGAGCTAAAATTAGCATGTTTAAAGTGATTTTCATGCTTCCAGGGGCCCAAAACACAAGATTTATGGAATGGTTAAAAGTGCATGAAAATGGCCAATTTACTCACTCTGAGTTCTCAAAAAGGGTTTCTTCCCCCGGGAAGTTAATTAAATACCATTTGGAGGCATTTAATGTTCGAGCAAAAACGGCTGATTTTCGACAAAAGAGATAACACCCCCCCATTACATCATGCTTCAGAAATGTGGAAAATGGTCCGTTTTCAAATGTTTTATTTTTGAACGTCAGTTCACATTTGTAGGTGGATCATCAGTGTTAGAGCTAAAATTAGCATGTTTAAAGTGATTTTCATGCTTCCAGGGGCTCGGGAAGTTAATTAAATACCATTTGGAGGCATTTAATGTTCGAGCAAAAACGGCTGATTTTCGACAAAAGAGATAACACCCCCCCATTACGTCATGCTTCAGAAATGTGGAAAATGGTCCGTTTTCAAATGTTTTATTTTTGAACGTCAGTTCACATTTGTAGGTGGATCATCAGTGTTAGAGCTAAAATTAGCATGTTTAAAGTGATTTTCATGCTTCCAGGGGCTCGGGAAGTTAATTAAATACCATTTGGAGGCATTTAATGTTCGAGCAAAAACGGCTGATTTTCGACAAAAGAGATAACACCCCCCCATTACGTCATGCTTCAGAAATGTGGAAAATGGTCCGTTTTCAAATGTTTTATTTTTGAACGTCAGTTCACATTTGTAGGTGGATCATCAGTGTTAGAGCTAAAATTAGCATGTTTAAAGTGATTTTCATGCTTCCAGGGGCCCAAAACACAAGATTTATGGAATGGTTAAAAGTGCATTAAAATGGCCAATTTACTCACTCTGAGTTCTCAAAAAGGGTTTCTTCACCCCGGGAAGTTGATTAAATACCATTTGGAGGCATTTAATGTTAGAGCAAAAACGGCTGATTTTCGACAAAAGAGATAACACCCCCCCATTACGTCATGCTTCAGAAATGTGGACAATGGTCCGTTTTCAAATGTTTTATTTTTGAACGTCAGTTCACATTTGTAGGTGGATCATCAGTGTTAGAGCTAAAATTAGCATGTTTAAAGTGATTTTCATGCTTCCAGGGGCTTGGGAAGTTAATTAAATACCATTTGGAGGCATTTAATGTTCGAGCAAAAACGTCTGATTTTCGACAAAAGAGATAACACCCCCCCATTACGTCATGCTTCAGAAATGTGGAAAATGGTCCGTTTTCAAATGTTTCATTTTTGAACGTCAGTTCACATTTGTAGGTGGATCATCAGTGTTAGAGCTAAAATTAGCATGTTTAAAGTGATTTTCATGCTTCCAGGGGCCCAAAACACAAGATTTATGGAATGGTTAAAAGTGCATGAAAATGGCCAATTTACTCACTCTGAGTTCTCAAAAAGGGTTTCTTCACCCCGGGAAGTTAATTAAATACCATTTGGAGGCATTTAATGTTCGTTCAAAAACGGCTGATTTTCGACAAAAGAGATAACACCCCCCCATTACGTCATGCTTCAGAAATGTGGAAAATGGTCCGTTTTCAAATGTTTTATTTTTGAACGTCAGTTCACATTTGTAGGTGGATCATCAGTGTTAGAGCTAAAATTAGCATGTTTAAAGTGATTTTCATGCTTCCAGGGGCTCGGGAAGTGAAATAAATACCATTTGGAGGCATTTAATGTTCGAGCAAAAACGGCTGATTTTCGACAAAAGAGATAACACCCCCCCATTACGTCATGCTTCAGAAATGTGGAAAATTGTCCGTTTTCAAATGTTTTATTTTTGAAAGTCAGTTCACATTTGTAGGTGGATCATCAGTGTTAGAGCTAAAATTAGCATGTTTAAAGTGATTTTCATGCTTCCAGGGGCTCGGGAAGTTAATTAAATACCATTTGGAGGCATTTAATGTTCGAGCAAAAACGGCTGATTTTCGACAAAAGAGATAACACCCCCCCATTACGTCATGCTTCAGAAATGTGGAAAATGGTCCGTTTTCAAATGTTTTATTTTTGAACGTCAGTTCACATTTGTAGGTGGATCATCAGTGTTAAAGCTAAAATTAGCATGTTTAAAGTGATTTTCATGCTTCCAGGGGCCCAAAACACAAGATTTATGGAATGGTTAAAAGTGCATGAAAATGGCCAATTTACTCACTCTGAGTTCTCAAAAAGGGTTTCTTCACCCCGGGAAGTTAATTAAATACCATTTGGAGGCATTTAATGTTAGAGCAAAAACGGCTGATTTTCGACAAAAGAGATAACACCCCCCCATTACGTCATGCTTCAGAAATGTGGAAAATGGTCCGTTTTCAAATGTTTTATTTTTGAACGTCAGTTCACATTTGTAGGTGGATCATCAGTGTTAGAGCTAAAATTAGCATGTTTAAAGTGATTTTCATGCTTCCAGGGGCCCAAAACACAAGATTTATTGAATGGTTAAAAGTGCATGAAAATGGCCAATTTACTCACTCTGAGTTCTCAAAAAGGGTTTCTTCACCCCGGGAAGTTAATTAAATACCATTTGGAGGCATTTAATGTTCGTTCAAAAACGGCTGATTTTCGACAAAAGAGATAACACCCCCCCATTACGTCATGCTTCAGAAATGTGGAAAATGGTCCGTTTTCAAATGTTTCATTTTTGAACGTCAGTTCACATTTGTAGGTGGATCATCAGCGTTAGAGCTAAAATTAGCATGTTTAAAGTGATTTTCATGCTTCCAGGGGCTTGGGAAGTTAATTAAATACCATTTGGAGGGATTTAATGTTCGAGCAAAAACGGCTGATTTTCGACAAAAGAGATAACACCCCCCCATTACGCCATGCTTCAGAAATGTGGAAAATGGTCCGTTTTCAAATGTTTTATTTTTGAACGTCAGTTCACATTTGTAGGTGGATCATCAGTGTTAGAGCTAAAATTAGCACGTTTAAAGTGATTTTCATGCTTCCAGGGGCCCAAAACACAAGATTTATGGAATGGTTAAAAGTGCATGAAAATGGCCAATTTACTCACTCTGAGTTCTCAAAAAGGGTTTCTTCACCCCGGGACGTTAATTAAATACCATTTGGAGGCATTTAATGTTCGAGCAAAAACGGCTGATTTTCGACAAAAGAGATAACACCCCCCCATTACGTCATGCTTCAGAAATGTGGAAAATGGTCCGTTTTCAAATGTTTTATTTTTGAAAGTCAGTTCACATTTGTAGGTGGATCATCAGTGTTAGAGCTAAAATTAGCATGTTTAAAGTGATTTTCATGCTTCCAGGGGCCCAAAACACAAGATTTATGGAATGGTTAAAAGTGCATGAAAAGTGGCCAATTTACTCACTCTGAGTTCTCAAAAAGGGTTTCTTCACCTCGGGAAGTTAATTAAATACCATTTGGAGGCATTTAATGTTCGAGCAAAAACGGCTGATTTTCGACAAAAGAGATAACACCCCCCCATTACGTCATGCTTCAGAAATGTGGAAAATGGTCCGTTTTCAAATGTTTTATTTTTGAACGTCAGTTCACATTTGTAGGTGGATCATCAGTGTTAGAGCTAAAATTAGCATGTTTAAAGTGATTTTCATGCTTCCAGGGGCCCAAAACACAAGATTTATGGAATGGTTAAAAGTGCATGAAAATGGCCAATTTACTCACTCTGAGTTCTCAAAAAGGGTTTCTTCACCCCGGGAAGTTAATTAAATACCATTTGGAGGCATTTAATGTTCGAGCAAAAACGGCTGATTTTCGACAAAAGAGATAACACCCCCCCATTACGTCATGCTTCAGAAATGTGGAAAATGGTCCGTTTTCAAATGTTTTATTTTTGAACGTCAGTTCACATTTGTAGTTGGATCATCAGTGTTAGAGCTAAAATTAGCATGTTTAAAGTGATTTTCATGCTTCCAGGGGCCCAAAACACAAGATTTATGGAATGGTTAAAAGTGCATGAAAATGGCCAATTTACTCACTCTGAGTTCTCAAAAAGGGTTTCTTCCCCCGGGAAGTTAATTAAATACCATTTGGAGGCATTTAATGTTCGAGCAAAAACGGCTGATTTTCGACAAAAGAGATAACACCCCCCCATTACGTCATGCTTCAGAAATGTGGACAATGGTCCGTTTTCAAATGTTTTATTTTTGAACGTCAGTTCACATTTGTAGGTGGATCATCAGTGTTAGAGCTAAAATTAGCATGTTTAAAGTGATTTTCATGCTTCCAGGGGCTCGGGAAGTGAAATAAATACCATTTGGAGGCATTTAATGTTCGAGCAAAAACGGCTGATTTTCGACAAAAGAGATAACACCCCCCCATTACGTCATGCTTCAGAAATGTGAAAAATGGTCCGTTTTCAAATGTTTTATTTTTGAACGTCAGTTCACATTTGTAGGTGGATCATCAGTGTTAGAGCTAAAATTAGCATGTTTAAAGTGATTTTCATGCTTCCAGGGGCTCGGGAAGTTAATTAAATACCATTTGGAGGCATTTAATATTCGAGCAAAAACGGCTGATTTTCGACAAAAGAGATAACACCCCCCCATTACGTCATGCTTCAGAAATGTGGAAAATGGTCCGTTTTCAAATGTTTTATTTTTGAACGTCAGTTCACATTTGTAGGTGGATCATCAGTGTTAAAGCTAAAATTAGCATGTTTAAAGTGATTTTCATGCTTCCAGGGGCCCAAAACACAAGATTTATGGAATGGTTAAAAGTGCATGAAAATGGCCAATTTACTCACTCTGAGTTCTCAAAAAGGGTTTCTTCACCCCGGGAAGTTAATTAAATACCATTTGGAGGCATTTAATGTTAGAGCAAAAACGGCTGATTTTCGACAAAAGAGATAACACCCCCCCATTACGTCATGCTTCAGAAATGTGGAAAATGGTCCTTTTTCAAATGTTTTATTTTTGAACGTCAGTTCACATTTGTAGGTGGATCATCAGTGTTAGAGCTAAAATTAGCATGTTTAAAGTGATTTTCATGCTTCCAGGGGCCCAAAACACAAGATTTATGGAATGGTTAAAAGTGCATGAAAATGGCCAATTTACTCACTCTGAGTTCTCAAAAAGGGTTTCTTCACCCCGGGAAGTTAATTAAATACCATTTGGAGGCATTTAATGTTTGTTTAAAAACGGCTGATTTTCGACAAAAGAGATAACACCCCCCCATTACGTCATGCTTCAGAAATGTGGAAAATGGTCCGTTTTCAAATGTTTCATTTTTGAACGTCAGTTCACATTTGTAGGTGGATCATCAGTGTTAGAGCTAAAATTAGCATGTTTAAAGTGATTTTCATGCTTCCAGGGGCTTGGGAAGTTAATTAAATACCATTTGGAGGCATTTAATGTTCGAGCAAAAACGTCTGATTTTCGACAAAAGAGATAACACCCCCCCATTACGTCATGCTTCAGAAATGTGGAAAATGGTCCGTTTTCAAATGTTTCATTTTTGAACGTCAGTTCACATTTGTAGGTGGATCATCAGTGTTAGAGCTAAAATTAGCATGTTTAAAGTGATTTTCATGCTTCCAGGGGCCCAAAACACAAGATTTATGGAATGGTTAAAAGTGCATGAAAATGGCCAATTTACTCACTCTGAGTTCTCAAAAAGGGTTTCTTCACCCCGGGAAGTTAATTAAATACCATTTGGAGGCATTTAATGTTCGAGCAAAAACGGCTGATTTTCGACAAAAGAGATAACACCCCCCCATTACGTCATGCTTCAGAAATGTGGAAAATGGTCCGTTTTCAAATGTTTTATTTTTGAATTTCAGTTCACATTTGTAGGTGGATCATCAGTGTTAGAGCTAAAATTAGCATGTTTAAAGTGATTTTCATGCTTCCAGGGGCCCAAAACACAAGATTTATGGAATGGTTAAAAGTGCATGAAAATGGCCAATTTACTCACTCTGAGTTCTCAAAAAGGGTTTCTTCACCCCGGGAAGTTAATTAAATACCATTTGGAGGCATTTAATGTTCGAGCAAAAACGGCTGATTTTCGACAAAAGAGATAACACCCCCCCATTACGTCATGCTTCAGAAATGTGGAAAATGGTCCGTTTTCAAATGTTTTATTTTTGAACGTCAGTTCACATTTGTAGGTGGATCATCAGTGTTAGAGCTAAAATTAGCATGTTTAAAGTGATTTTCATGCTTCCAGGGGCCCAAAACACAAGATTTATGGAATGGTTAAAAGTGCATGAAAATGGCCAATTTACTCACTCTGAGTTCTCAAAAAGGGTTTCTTCACCCCGGGAAGTTAATTAAATACCATTTGGAGGCATTTAATGTTCGAGCAAAAACGGCTGATTTTCGACAAAAGAGATAACACCCCCCCATTACGTCATGCTTCAGAAATGTGGAAAATGGTCCGTTTTCAAATGTTTTATTTTTGAAAGTCAGTTCACATTTGTAGGTGGATCATCAGTGTTAGAGCTAAAATTAGCATGTTTAAAGTGATTTTCATGCTTCCAGGGGCCCAAAACACAAGATTTATGGAATGGTTAAAAGTGCATGAAAAGTGGCCAATTTACTCACTCTGAGTTCTCAAAAAGGGTTTCTTCACCTCGGGAAGTTAATTAAATACCATTTGGAGGCATTTAATGTTCGAGCAAAAACGGCTGATTTTCGACAAAAGAGATAACACCCCCCCATTACGTCATGCTTCAGAAATGTGGAAAATGGTCCGTTTTCAAATGTTTTATTTTTGAACGTCAGTTCACATTTGTAGGTGGATCATCAGTGTTAGAGCTAAAATTAGCATGTTTAAAGTGATTTTCATGCTTCCAGGGGCCCAAAACACAAGATTTATGGGATGGTTAAAAGTGCATGAAAATGGCCAATTTACTCACTCTGAGTTCTCAAAAAGGGTTTCTTCACCCCGGGAAGTTAATTAAATACCATTTGGAGGCATTTAATGTTCGAGCAAAAACGGCTGATTTTCGACAAAAGAGATAACACCCCCCCATTACGTCATGCTTCAGAAATGTGGAAAATGGTCCGTTTTCAAATGTTTTATTTTTGAACGTCAGTTCACATTTGTAGGTGGATCATCAGTGTTAGAGCTAAAATTAGCATGTTTAAAGTGATTTTCATGCTTCCAGGGGCCCAAAACACAAGATTTATGGAATGGTTAAAAGTGCATGAAAATGGCCAATTTACTCACTCTGAGTTCTCAAAAAGGGTTTCTTCACCCCGGGAAGTTAATTAAATACCATTTGGAGGCATTTAATGTTCGAGCAAAAACGGCTGATTTTCGACAAAAGAGATAACACCCCCCTATTACGTCATGCTTCAGAAATGTGGAAAATGGTCCGTTTTCAAATGTTTTATTTTTGAACGTCAGTTCACATTTGTAGGTGGATCGTCAGTGTTAGAGCTAAAATTAGCATGTTTAAAGTGATTTTCATGCTTCCAGGGGCCCAAAACACAAGATTTATGGAATGGTTAAAAGTGCATGAAAATGGCCAATTTACTCACTCTGAGTTCTCAAAAAGGGTTTCTTCAACCCGGGAAGTTAATTAAATACCATTTGGAGGCATTTAATGTTCGAGCAAAAACGGCTGATTTTCGACAAAAGAGATAACACCCCCCCATTACGTCATGCTTCAGAAATGTGGAAAATGGTCCGTTTTCAAATGTTTTATTTTTGAACGTCAGTTCACATTTGTAGGTGGATCATCAGTGTTAGAGCTAAAATTAGCATGTTTAAAGTGATTTTCATGCTTCCAGGGGCCCAAAACACAAGATTTATGGAATGGTTAAAAGTGCATGAAAATGGCCAGTTTACTCACTCTGAGTTCTCAAAAAGGGTTTCTTCACCCCGGGAAGTTAATTAAATACCATTTGGAGGCATTTAATGTTCGAGCAAAAACGGCTGATTTTCGACAAAAGAGATAACACCCCCCCATTACGTCATGCTTCAGAAATGTGGAAAATGGTCCGTTTTCAAATGTTTTATTTTTGAACGTAAGTTCACATTTGTAGGTGGATCATCAGTGTTAGAGCTAAAATTAGCATGTTTAAAGTGATTTTCATGCTTCCAGGGGCCCAAAACACAAGATTTATGGAATGGTTAAAAGTGCATGAAAATGGCCAATTTACTCACTCTGAGTTCTCAAAAAGGGTTTCTTCACCCCGGGAAGTTAATTAAATACCATTTGGAGGCATTTAATGTTAGAGCAAAAACGGCTGATTTTCGACAAAAGAGATAACACCCCCCCATTACGTCATGCTTCAGAAATGTGGAAAATGGTCCGTTTTCAAATGTTTTATTTTTGAACGTCAGTTCACATTTGTAGGTGGATCATCAGTGTTAGAGCTAAAATTAGCATGTTTAAAGTGATTTTCATGCTTCCAGGAGCTCAGGAAGTGAAATAAATACCATTTGGAGGATTTTAATGTTCGAGCAAAAACGGCTGGTTTTCGACGAAAGAGCTAACACCCCCCCATTACGTCATGCTTTAGAAATGTGGAAAATGGTCCGTTTTCAAATGTTTTATTTTTGAACGTCAGTTCACATTTGTAGGTGGATAATCAGTGTTAGAGCTAAAATTAGCATGTTTAAAGTGATTTTCATGCTTCCAGGGGCCCAAAACACAAGATTTATGGAATGGTTAAAAGTGCATGAAAATGGCCAATTTACTCAATCTGAGTTCTCAAAAAGGGTTTCTTCACCCTGGGAAGTTAATTAAATACCATTTGGAGGCATTTAATGTTAGAGCAAAAACGGCTGATTTTCGACAAAAGAGATAACACCCCCCCATTACGTCATGCTTCAGAAACGTGGAAAATGGTCCATTTTCAAATGTTTTATTTTTGAACGTCAGTTCACATTTGTAGGTGGATCATCAGTGTTAGAGCTAAAATTAGCATGTTTAAAGTGATTTTCATGCTTCCAGGGGCCCAAAACACAAGATTTATGGAATGGTTAAAAGTGCATGAAAATGGCCAATTTACTCACTCTGAGTTCTCAAAAAGGGTTTCTTCACCCCGGGAAGTTAATTAAATACCATTTGGAGGCATTTAATGTTAGAGCAAAAACGGCTGATTTTCGACAAAAGAGATAACACCCCCCCATTACGTCATGCTTCAGAAATGTGGAAAATGGTCCGTTTTCAAATGTTTTATTTTTGAACGTCAGTTCACATTTGTAGGTGGATCATCAGTGTTAGAGCTAAAATTAGCATGTTTAAAGTGATTTTCATGCTTCCAGGGGCCCAAAACACAAGATTTATGGAATGGTTAAAAGTGCATGAAAATGGCCAGTTTACTCACTCTGAGTTCTCAAAAAGGGTTTCTTCACCCCGAGAAGTTAATTAAATACCATTTGGAGGCATTTAATGTTCGAGCAAAAACGGCTGATTTTCGACAAAAGAGATAACACCCCCCCATTACGTCATGCTTCAGAAATGTGGAAAATGGTCCGTTTTCAAATGTTTTATTTTTGAACGTAAGTTCACATTTGTAGGTGGATCATCAGTGTTAGAGCTAAAATTAGCATGTTTAAAGTGATTTTCATGCTTCCAGGGGCCCAAAACACAAGATTTATGGAATGGTTAAAAGTGCATGAAAATGGCCAATTTACTCACTCTGAGTTCTCAAAAAGGGTTTCTTCACCCCGGGAAGTTAATTAAATACCATTTGGAGGCATTTAATGTTAGAGCAAAAACGGCTGATTTTCGACAAAAGAGATAACACCCCCCCATTACGTCATGCTTCAGAAATGTGGAAAATGGTCCGTTTTCAAATGTTTTATTTTTGAACGTCAGTTCACATTTGTAGGTGGATCATCAGTGTTAGAGCTAAAATTAGCATGTTTAAAGTGATTTTCATGCTTCCAGGGGCTCGGGAAGTGAAATAAATACCATTTGGAGGATTTTAATGTTCGAGCAAAAACGGCTGATTTTCGACGAAAGAGCTAACACCCCCCCATTACGTCATGCTTTAGAAATGTGGAAAATGGTCCGTTTTCAAATGTTTTATTTTTGAACGTCAGTTCACATTTGTAGGTGGATAATCAGTGTTAGAGCTAAAATTAGCATGTTTAAAGTGATTTTCATGCTTCCAGGGGCCCAAAACACAAGATTTATGGAATGGTTAAAAGTGCATGAAAATGGCCAATTTACTCAATCTGAGTTCTCAAAAAGGGTTTCTTCACCCTGGGAAGTTAATTAAATACCATTTGGAGGCATTTAATGTTAGAGCAAAAACGGCTGATTTTCGACAAAAGAGATAACACCCCCCCATTACGTCATGCTTCAGAAATGTGGAAAATGGTCCATTTTCAAATGTTTTATTTTTGAACGTCAGTTCACATTTGTAGGTGGATCATCAGTGTTAGAGCTAAAATTAGCATGTTTAAAGTGATTTTCATGCTTCCAGGGGCCCAAAACACAAGATTTATGGAATGGTTAAAAGTGCATGAAAATGGCCAATTTACTCACTCTGAGTTCTCAAAAAGGGTTTCTTCACCCCGGGAAGTTAATTAAATACCATTTGGAGGCATTTAATGTTAGAGCAAAAACGGCTGATTTTCGACAAAAGAGATAACACCCCCCCATTACGTCATGCTTCAGAAATGTGGAAAATGGTCCGTTTTCAAATGTTTTATTTTTGAACGTCAGTTCACATTTGTAGGTGGATCATCAGTGTTAGAGCTAAAATTAGCATGTTTAAAGTGATTTTCATGCTTCCAGGGGCCCAAAACACAAGATTTATGGAATGGTTAAAAGTGCATGAAAATGGCCAATTTACTCACTCTGAGTTCTCAAAAAGGGTTTCTTCACCCCAGGAAGTTAATTAAATACCATTTGGAGGCATTTAATGTTCGAGCAAAAACGGCTGATTTTCGACAAAAGAGATAACACCCCCCCATTACGTCATGCTTCAGAAATGGGGAAAATGGTCCGTTTTCAAATGTTTTATTTTTGAACGTCAGTTCACATTTGTAGGTGGATCATCAGTGTTAGAGCTAAAATTAGCATGTTTAAAGTGATTTTCATGCTTCCAGGGGCTCGGGAAGTGAAATAAATACCATTTGGAGGCATTTAATGTTCGAGCAAAAACGGCTGATTTTCGACAAAAGAGATAACACCCCCCCATTACGTCATGCTTCAGAAATGTGGAAAATGGTCCGTTTTCAAATGTTTTATTTTTGAACGTCAGTTCACATTTGTAGGTGGATCATCAGTGTTAGAGCTAAAATTAGCATGTTTAAAGTGATTTTCATGCTTCCAGGGGCTCGGGAAGTTAATTAAATACCATTTGGAGGCATTTAATGTTCGAGCAAAAACGGCTGATTTTCGACAAAAGAGATAACACCCCCCCATTACGTCATGCTTCAGAAATGTGGAAAATGGTCCGTTTTCAAATGTTTTATTTTTGAACGTCAGTTCACATTTGTAGGTGGATCATCAGTGTTAGAGCTAAAATTAGCATGTTTAAAGTGATTTTCATGCTTCCAGGGGCCCAAAACACAAGATTTATGGAATGGTTAAAAGTGCATGAAAATGGCCAATTTACTCAGTTTGAGTTCTCAAAAAGGGTTTCTTCACCCCGGGAAGTTAATTAAATACCATTTGGAGGCATTTAATGTTCGAGCAAAAACGGCTGATTTTCGACAAAAGAGATAACACCCCCCCATTACGTCATGCTTCAGAAATGTGGAAAATGGTCCGTTTTCAAATGTTTTATTTTTGAACGTCAGTTCACATTTGTAGGTGGATCATCAGTGTTAGAGCTAAAATTAGCATGTTTAAAGTGATTTTCATGCTTCCAGGGGCTCGGGAAGTTAATTAAATACCATTTGGAGGCATTTAATGTTCGAGCAAAAACGGCTGATTTTCGACAAAAGAGATAACACCCCCCCATTACGTCATGCTTCAGAAATGTGGAAAATGGTCCGTTTTCAAATGTTTTATTTTTGAACGTCAGTTTACATTTGTAGGTGGATCATCAGTGTTAGAGCTAAAATTAGCATGTTTAAAGTGATTTTCATGCTTCCAGGGGCCCAAAACACAAGATTTATGGAATGGTTAAAAGTGCATGAAAATGGCCAATTTACTCACTCTGAGTTCTCAAAAAGGGTTTCTTCACCCCGGGAAGTTAATTAAATACCATTTGGAGGCATTTAATGTTCGAGCAAAAACGGCTGATTTTCGACAAAAGAGATAACACCCCCCCATTACGTCATGCTTCAGAAATGTGGAAAATGGTCCGTTTTCAAATGTTTTATTTTTGAACGTCAGTTCACATTTGTAGGTGGATCATCAGTGTTAGAGCTAAAATTAGCATGTTTAAAGTGATTTTCATGCTTCCAGGGGCCCAAAACACAAGATTTATGGAATGGTTAAAAGTGCATGAAAATGGCCAATTTACTCACTCTGAGTTCTCAAAAAGGGTTTCTTCACCCCGGGAAGTTAATTAAATACCATTTGGAGGCATTTAATGTTCGAGCAAAAACGGCTGATTTTCGACAAAAGAGATAACACCCCCCCATTACGTCATGCTTCAGAAATGTGGAAAATGGTCCGTTTTCAAATGTTTTATTTTTGAAAGTCAGTTCACATTTGTAGGTGGATCATCAGTGTTAGAGCTAAAATTAGCATGTTTAAAGTGATTTTCATGCTTCCAGGGGCCCAAAACACAAGATTTATGGAATGGTTAAAAGTGCATGAAAAGTGGCCAATTTACTCACTCTGAGTTCTCAAAAAGGGTTTCTTCACCTCGGGAAGTTAATTAAATACCATTTGGAGGCATTTAATGTTCGAGCAAAAACGGCTGATTTTCGACAAAAGAGATAACACCCCCCCATTACGTCATGCTTCAGAAATGTGGAAAATGGTCCGTTTTCAAATGTTTTATTTTTGAACGTCAGTTCACATTTGTAGGTAGATCATCAGTGTTAGAGCTAAAATTAGCATGTTTAAAGTGATTTTCATGCTTCCAGGGGCCCAAAACACAAGATTTATGGAATGGTTAAAAGTGCATGAAAATGGCCAATTTACTCACTCTGAGTTCTCAAAAAGGGTTTCTTCACCCCGGGAAGTTAATTAAATACCATTTGGAGGCATTTAATGTTCGAGCAAAAACGGCTGATTTTCGACAAAAGAGATAACACCCCCCCCATTACGTCATGCTTCAGAAATGTGGAAAATTGTCCGTTTTCAAATGTTTCATTTTTGAACGTCAGTTCACATTTGTAGGTGGATCATCAGTGTTAGAGCTAAAATTAGCATGTTTAAAGTGATTTTCATGCTTCCAGGGGCCCAAAACACAAGATTTATGGAATGGTTAAAAGTGCATGAAAATGGCCAATTTACTCACTCTGAGTTCTCAAAAAGGGTTTCTTCACCCCGGGAAGTTAATTAAATACCATTTGGAGGCATTTAATGTTCGAGCAAAAACGGCTGATTTTCGACAAAAGAGATAACACCCCCCCATTACGTCATGCTTCAGAAATGTGGAAAATGGTCCGTTTTCAAATGTTTTATTTTTGAACGTCAGTTCACATTTGTAGGTGGATCATCAGTGTTAGAGCTAAAATTAGCATGTTTAAAGTGATTTTCATGCTTCCAGGGGCCCAAAACACAAGATTTATGGAATGGTTAAAAGTGCATGAAAATGGCCAATTTACTCACTCTGAGTTCTCAAAAAGGGTTTCTTCACCCCGGGAAGTTAATTAAATACCATTTGGAGGCATTTAATGTTCGAGCAAAAACGGGTGATTTTCGACAAAAGAGATAACACCCCCCTATTACGTCATGCTTCAGAAATGTGGAAAATGGTCCGTTTTCAAATGTTTTATTTTTGAACGTCAGTTCACATTTGTAGGTGGATCGTCAGTGTTAGAGCTAAAATTAGCATGTTTAAAGTGATTTTCATGCTTCCAGGGGCCCAAAACACAAGATTTATGGAATGGTTAAAAGTGCATGAAAATGGCCAATTTACTCACTCTGAGTTCTCAAAAAGGGTTTCTTCAACCCGGGAAGTTAATTAAATACCATTTGGAGGCATTTAATGTTCGAGCAAAAACGGCTGATTTTCGACAAAAGAGATAACACCCCCCCATTACGTCATGCTTCAGAAATGTGGAAAATGGTCCGTTTTCAAATGTTTTATTTTTGAACGTCAGTTCACATTTGTAGGTGGATCATCAGTGTTAGAGCTAAAATTAGCATGTTTAAAGTGATTTTCATGCTTCCAGGGGCCCAAAACACAAGATTTATGGAATGGTTAAAAGTGCATGAAAATGGCCAGTTTACTCACTCTGAGTTCTCAAAAAGGGTTTCTTCACCCCGGGAAGTTAATTAAATACCATTTGGAGGCATTTAATGTTAGAGCAAAAACAGCTGATTTTCGACAAAAGAGATAACACCCCCCCATTACGTCATGCTTCAGAAATGTGGAAAATGGTCCATTTTCAAATGTTTTATTTTTGAACGTCAGTTCACATTTGTAGGTGGATCATCAGTGTTAGAGCTAAAATTAGCATGTTTAAAGTGATTTTCATGCTTCCAGGGGCCCAAAACACAAGATTTATGGAATGGTTAAAAGTGCATGAAAATGGCCAATTTACTCACTCTGAGTTCTCAAAAAGGGTTTCTTCACCCCGGGAAGTTAATTAAATACCATTTGGAGGCATTTAATGTTAGAGCAAAAACGGCTGATTTTCGACAAAAGAGATAACACCCCCCCATTACGTCATGCTTCAGAAATGTGGAAAATGGTCCGTTTTCAAATGTTTTATTTTTGAACGTCAGTTCACATTTGTAGGTGGATCATCAGTGTTAGAGCTAAAATTAGCATGTTTAAAGTGATTTTCATGCTTCCAGGGGCCCAAAACACAAGATTTATGGAATGGTTAAAAGTGCATGAAAATGGCCAATTTACTCACTCTGAGTTCTCAAAAAGGGTTTCTTCACCCCAGGAAGTTAATTAAATACCATTTGGAGGCATTTAATGTTCGAGCAAAAACGGCTGATTTTCGACAAAAGAGATAACACCCCCCCATTACGTCATGCTTCAGAAATGTGGAAAATGGTCCGTTTTCAAATGTTTTATTTTTGAACGTCAGTTCACATTTGTAGGTGGATCATCAGTGTTAGAGCTAAAATTAGCATGTTTAAAGTGATTTTCATGCTTCCAGGGGCTCGGGAAGTTAATTAAATACCATTTGGAGGCATTTAATGTTCGAGCAAAAACGGCTGATTTTCGACAAAAGAGATAACACCCCCCATTACGTCATGCTTCAGAAATGTGGAAAATGGTCCGTTTTCAAATGTTTTATTTTTGAACGTCAGTTCACATTTGTAGGTGGATCATCAGTGTTAGAGCTAAAATTAGCATGTTTAAAGTGATTTTCATGCTTCCAGGGGCCCAAAACACAAGATTTATGGAATGGTTAAAAGTGCATGAAAATGGCCAATTTACTCACTCTGAGTTCTCAAAAAGGGTTTCTTCACCCCGGGAAGTTAATTAAATACCATTTGGAGGCATTTAATGTTAGAGCAAAAACTGCTGATTTTCGACAAAAGAGATAACACCCCCCCATTACGTCATGCTTCAGAAATGTGGAAAATGGTCCGTTTTCAAATGTTTTATTTTTGAACGTCAGTTCACATTTGTAGGTGGATCATCAGTGTTAGAGCTAAAATTAGCATGTTTAAAGTGATTTTCATGCTTCCAGGGGCCCAAAACACAAGATTTATGGAATGGTTAAAAGTGCATGAAAATGGCCAATTTACTCACTCTGAGTTCTCAAAAAGGGTTTCTTCACCCCGGGAAGTTAATTAAATACCATTTGGAGGCATTTAATGTTCGAGCAAAAACGGCTGATTTTCGACAAAAGAGATAACACCCCCCCATTACGTCATGCTTCAGAAATGTGGAAAATGGTCCGTTTTCAAATGTTTTATTTTTGAACGTCAGTTCACATTTGTAGGTGGATCATCAGTGTTAGAGCTAAAATTAGCATGTTTAAAGTGATTTTCATGCTTCCAGGGGCTCGGGAAGTGAAATAAATACCATTTGGAGGCATTTAATGTTCGAGCAAAAACGGCTGATTTTCGACAAAAGAGATAACACCCCCCCATTACGTCATGCTTCAGAAATGTGGAAAATGGTCCGTTTTCAAATGTTTTATTTTTGAACGTCAGTTCACATTTGTAGGTGGATCATCAGTGTTAGAGCTAAAATTAGCATGTTTAAAGTGATTTTCATGCTTCCAGGGGCTCGGGAAGTTAATTAAATACCATTTGGAGGCATTTAATGTTCGAGCAAAAACGGCTGATTTTCGACAAAAGAGATAACACCCCCCCATTACGTCATGCTTCAGAAATGTGGAAAATGGTCCGTTTTCAAATGTTTTATTTTTGAACGTCAGTTCACATTTGTAGGTGGATCATCAGTGTTAGAGCTAAAATTAGCATGTTTAAAGTGATTTTCATGCTTCCAGGGGCCCAAAACACAAGATTTATGGAATGGTTAAAAGTGCATGAAAATGGCCAATTTACTCAGTTTGAGTTCTCAAAAAGGGTTTCTTCACCCCGGGAAGTTATTTAAATACCATTTGGAGGCATTTAATGTTAGAGCAAAAACGGCTGATTTTCGACAAAAGAGATAACACCCCCCCATTACGTCATGCTTCAGAAATGTGGAAAATGGTCCGTTTTCAAATGTTTTATTTTTGAACGTCAGTTCACATTTGTAGGTGGATCATCAGTGTTAGAGCTAAAATTAGCATGTTTAAAGTGATTTTCATGCTTCCAGGGGCTCGGGAAGTGAAATAAATACCATTTGGAGGCATTTAATGTTCGAGCAAAAACGGCTGATTTTCGACAAAAGAGATAACACCCCCCCATTACGTCATGCTTCAGAAATGTGGAAAATGGTCCGTTTTCAAATGTTTTATTTTTGAACGTCAGTTCACATTTGTAGGTGGATCATCAGTGTTAGAGCTAAAATTAGCATGTTTAAAGTGATTTTCATGCTTCCAGGGGCTCGGGAAGTTAATTAAATACCATTTGGAGGCATTTAATGTTCGAGCAAAAACGGCTGATTTTCGACAAAAGAGATAACACCCCCCCATTACGTCATGCTTCAGAAATGTGGAAAATGGTCAGTTTTCAAATGTTTTATTTTTGAACGTCAGTTTACATTTGTAGGTGGATCATCAGTGTTAGAGCTAAAATTAGCATGTTTAAAGTGATTTTCATGCTTCCAGGGGCCCAAAACACAAGATTTATGGAATGGTTAAAAGTGCATGAAAATGGCCAATTTACTCACTCTGAGTTCTCAAAAAGGGTTTCTTCACCCCGGGAAGTTAATTAAATACCATTTGGAGGCATTTAATGTTCGAGCAAAAACAGCTGATTTTCGACAAAAGAGATAACACCCCCCTATTACGTCATGCTTCAGAAATGTGGAAAATGGTCCGTTTTCAAATGTTTCATTTTTGAACGTCAGTTCACATTTGTAGGTGGATCATCAGTGTTAGAGCTAAAATTAGCATGTTTAAAGTGATTTTCATGCTTCCAGGGGCTCGGGAAGTTAATTAAATACCATTTGGAGGCATTTAATGTTCGAGCAAAAACGGCTGATTTTCGACAAAAGAGATAACACCCCCCCATTACGTCATGCTTCAGAAATGTGGAAAATGGTCCGTTTTCAAATGTTTCATTTTTGAACGTCAGTTCACATTTGTAGGTGGATCATCAGTGTTAGAGCTAAAATTAGCATGTTTAAAGTGATTTTCATGCTTCCAGGGGCCCAAAACACAAGATTTATGGAATGGTTAAAAGTGCATGAAAATGGCCAATTTACTCACTCTGAGTTCTCAAAAAGGGTTTCTTCACCCCGGGAAGTTAATTAAATATAATTTGGAGGCATTTAATGTTGGAGCAAAAACGGCTGATTTTCGACAAAAGAGATAACACCCCCCCATTACGTCATGCTTCAGAAATGGGGAAAATGGTCCGTTTTCAAATGTTTTATTTTTGAACGTCAGTTCACATTTGTAGGTGGATCATCAGTGTTAGAGCTAAAATTAGCATGTTTAAAGTGATTTTCATGCTTCCAGGGGCTCGGGAAGTGAAATAAATACCATTTGGAGGCATTTAATGTTCGAGCAAAAACGGCTGATTTTCGACAAAAGAGATAACACCCCCCCATTACGTCATGCTTCAGAAATGTGGAAAATGGTCCGTTTTCAAATGTTTTATTTTTGAACGTCAGTTCACATTTGTAGGTGGATCATCAGTGTTAGAGCTAAAATTAGCATGTTTAAAGTGATTTTCATGCTTCCAGGGGCTCGGGAAGTTAATTAAATACCATTTGGAGGCATTTAATGTTCGAGCAAAAACGGCTGATTTTCGACAAAAGAGATAACACCCCCCCATTACGTCATGCTTCAGAAATGTGGAAAATGGTCCGTTTTCAAATGTTTTATTTTTGAACGTCAGTTCACATTTGTAGGTGGATCATCAGTGTTAGAGTTAAAATTAGCATGTTTAAAGTGATTTTCATGCTTCCAGGGGCCCAAAACACAAGATTTATGGAATGGTTAAAAGTGCATGAAAATGGCCAATTTACTCAGTTTGAGTTCTCAAAAAGGGTTTCTTCACCCCGGGAAGTTAATTAAATACCATTTGGAGGCATTTAATGTTAGAGCAAAAACGGCTGATTTTCGACAAAAGAGATAACACCCCCCCATTACGTCATGCTTCAGAAATGTGGAAAATGGTCCGTTTTCAAATGTTTTATTTTTGAACGTCAGTTCACATTTGTAGGTGGATCATCAGTGTTAGAGCTAAAATTAGCATGTTTAAAGTGATTTTCATGCTTCCAGGGGGTCGGGAAGTGAAATAAATACAATTTGGAGGCATTTAATGTTCGAGCAAAAACGGCTGATTTTCGACAAAAGAGATAACACCCCCCCATTACGTCATGCTTCAGAAATGTGGAAAATGGTCCGTTTTCAAATGTTTTATTTTTGAACGTCAGTTCACATTTGTAGGTGGATCATCAGTGTTAGAGCTAAAATTAGCATGTTTAAAGTGATTTTCATGCTTCCAGGGGCTCGGGAAGTTAATTAAATACCATTTGGAGGCATTTAATGTTCGAGCAAAAACGGCTGATTTTCGACAAAAGAGATAACACCCCCCCATTACGTCATGCTTCAGAAATGTGGAAAATGGTCCGTTTTCAAATGTTTTATTTTTGAACGTCAGTTTACATTTGTAGGTGGATCATCAGTGTTAGAGCTAAAATTAGCATGTTTAAAGTGATTTTCATGCTTCCAGGGGCCCAAAACACAAGATTTATGGAATGGTTAAAAGTGCATGAAAATGGCCAATTTACTCACTCTGAGTTCTCAAAAAGGGTTTCTTCACCCCGGGAAGTTAATTAAATACCATTTGGAGGCATTTAATGTTCGAGCAAAAACGGCTGATTTTCGACAAAAGAGATAACACCCCCCTATTACGTCATGCTTCAGAAATGTGGAAAATGGTCCGTTTTCAAATGTTTCATTTTTGAACGTCAGTTCACATTTGTAGGTGGATCATCAGTGTTAGAGCTAATATTAGCATGTTTAAAGTGATTTTCATGCTTCCAGGGGCTCGGGAAGTTAATTAAATACCATTTGGAGGCATTTAATGTTCGAGCAAAAACGGCTGATTTTCGACAAAAGAGATAACACCCCCCCATTACGTCATGCTTCAGAAATGTGGAAAATGGTCCGTTTTCAAATGTTTCATTTTTGAACATCAGTTCACATTTGTAGGTGGATCATCAGTGTTAGAGCTAAAATTAGCATGTTTAAAGTGATTTTCATGCTTCCAGGGGCCCAAAACACAAGATTTATGGAATGGTTAAAAGTGCATGAAAATGGCCAATTTACTCACTCTGAGTTCTCAAAAAGGGTTTCTTCACCCCGGGAAGTTAATTAAATACCATTTGGAGGCATTTAATGTTCGAGCAAAAACGGCTGATTTTCGACAAAAGAGATAACACCCCCCCATTACGTCATGCTTCAGAAATGTGGAAAATGGTCCGTTTTCAAATGTTTTATTTTTGAACGTCAGTTCACATTTGTAGGTGGATCATCAGTGTTAGAGCTAAAATTAGCATGTTTAAAGTGATTTTCATGCTTCCAGGGGCTCGGGAAGTGAAATAAATACCATTTGGAGGCATTTAATGTTCGAGCAAAAACGGCTGATTTTCGACAAAAGAGATAACACCCCCCCATTACGTCATGCTTCAGAAATGTGGAAAATGGTCCGTTTTCAAATGTTTTATTTTTGAACGTCAGTTCACATTTGTAGGTGGATCATCAGTGTTAGAGCTAAAATTAGCATGTTTAAAGTGATTTTCATGCTTCCAGGGGCTCGGGAAGTTAATTAAATACCATTTGGAGGCATTTAATGTTCGAGCAAAAACGGCTGATTTTCGACAAAAGAGATAACACCCCCCCATTACGTCATGCTTCAGAAATGTGGAAAATGGTCCGTTTTCAAATGTTTTATTTTTGAACGTCAGTTTACATTTGTAGGTGGATCATCAGTGTTAGAGCTAAAATTAGCATGTTTAAAGTGATTTTCATGCTTCCAGGGGCCCAAAACACAAGATTTATGGAATGGTTAAAAGTGCATGAAAATGGCCAATTTACTCACTCTGAGTTCTCAAAAAGGGTTTCTTCACCCCGGGAAGTTAATTAAATATAATTTGGAGGCATTTAATGTTGGAGCAAAAACGGCTGATTTTCGACAAAAGAGATAACACCCCCCCATTACGTCATGCTTCAGAAATGGGGAAAATGGTCCGTTTTCAAATGTTTTATTTTTGAACGTCAGTTCACATTTGTAGGTGGATCATCAGTGTTAGAGCTAAAATTAGCATGTTTAAAGTGATTTTCATGCTTCCAGGGGCTCGGGAAGTGAAATAAATACCATTTGGAGGCATTTAATGTTCGAGCAAAAACGGCTGATTTTCGACAAAAGAGATAACACCCCCCCATTACGTCATGCTTCAGAAATGTGGAAAATGGTCCGTTTTCAAATGTTTTATTTTTGAACGTCAGTTCACATTTGTAGGTGGATCATCAGTGTTAGAGCTAAAATTAGCATGTTTAAAGTGATTTTCATGCTTCCAGGGGCTCGGGAAGTTAATTAAATACCATTTGGAGGCATTTAATGTTCGAGCAAAAACGGCTGATTTTCGACAAAAGAGATAACACCCCCCCATTACGTCATGCTTCAGAAATGTGGAAAATGGTCCGTTTTCAAATGTTTTATTTTTGAACGTCAGTTCACATTTGTAGGTGGATCATCAGTGTTAGAGCTAAAATTAGCATGTTTAAAGTGATTTTCATGCTTCCAGGGGCCCAAAACACAAGATTTATGGAATGGTTAAAAGTGCATGAAAATGGCCAATTTACTCAGTTTGAGTTCTCAAAAAGGGTTTCTTCACCCCGGGAAGTTAATTAAATACCATTTGGAGGCATTTAATGTTAGAGCAAAAACGGCTGATTTTCGACAAAAGAGATAACACCCCCCCATTACGTCATGCTTCAGAAATGTGGAAAATGGTCCGTTTTCAAATGTTTTATTTTTGAACGTCAGTTCACATTTGTAGGTGGATCATCAGTGTTAGAGCTAAAATTAGCATGTTTAAAGTGATTTTCATGCTTCCAGGGGGTCGGGAAGTGAAATAAATACAATTTGGAGGCATTTAATGTTCGAGCAAAAACGGCTGATTTTCGACAAAAGAGATAACACCCCCCCATTACGTCATGCTTCAGAAATGTGGAAAATGGTCCGTTTTCAAATGTTTTATTTTTGAACGTCAGTTCACATTTGTAGGTGGATCATCAGTGTTAGAGCTAAAATTAGCATGTTTAAAGTGATTTTCATGCTTCCAGGGGCTCGGGAAGTTAATTAAATACCATTTGGAGGCATTTAATGTTCGAGCAAAAACAGCTGATTTTCGACAAAAGAGATAACACCCCCCCATTACGTCATGCTTCAGAAATGTGGAAAATGGTCCGTTTTCAAATGTTTTATTTTTGAACGTCAGTTTACATTTGTAGGTGGATCATCAGTGTTAGAGCTAAAATTAGCATGTTTAAAGTGATTTTCATGCTTCCAGGGGCCCAAAACACAAGATTTATGGAATGGTTAAAAGTGCATGAAAATGGCCAATTTACTCACTCTGAGTTCTCAAAAAGGGTTTCTTCACCCCGGGAAGTTAATTAAATACCATTTGGAGGCATTTAATGTTCGAGCAAAAACGGCTGATTTTCGACAAAAGAGATAACACCCCCCTATTACGTCATGCTTCAGAAATGTGGAAAATGGTCCGTTTTCAAATGTTTAATTTTTGAACGTCAGTTCACATTTGTAGGTGGATCATCAGTGTTAGAGCTAATATTAGCATGTTTAAAGTGATTTTCATGCTTCCAGGGGCTCGGGAAGTTAATTAAATACCATTTGGAGGCATTTAATGTTCGAGCAAAAACGGCTGATTTTCGACAAAAGAGATAACACCCCCCCATTACGTCATGCTTCAGAAATGTGGAAAATGGTCCGTTTTCAAATGTTTCATTTTTGAACATCAGTTCACATTTGTAGGTGGATCATCAGTGTTAGAGCTAAAATTAGCATGTTTAAAGTGATTTTCATGCTTCCAGGGGCCCAAAACACAAGATTTATGGAATGGTTAAAAGTGCATGAAAATGGCCAATTTACTCACTCTGAGTTCTCAAAAAGGGTTTCTTCACCCCGGGAAGTTAATTAAATACCATTTGGAGGCATTTAATGTTCGAGCAAAAACGGCTGATTTTCGACAAAAGAGATAACACCCCCCCATTACGTCATGCTTCAGAAATGTGGAAAATGGTCCGTTTTCAAATGTTTTATTTTTGAACGTCAGTTCACATTTGTAGGTGGATCATCAGTGTTAGAGCTAAAATTAGCACGTTTAAAGTGATTTTCATGCTTCCAGGGGCCCAAAACACAAGATTTATGGAATGGTTAAAAGTGCATGAAAATGGCCAATTTACTCACTCTGAGTTCTCAAAAAGGGTTTCTTCACCCCGGGAAGTTAATTAAATACCATTTGGAGGCATTTAATGTTCGAGCAAAAACGGCTGATTTTCGACAAAAGAGATAACACCCCCCCATTACGTCATGCTTCAGAAATGTGGAAAATGGTCCGTTTTCAAATGTTTTATTTTTGAACGTCAGTTCACATTTGTAGGTGGATCATCAGTGTTAGAGCTAAAATTAGCATGTTTAAAGTGATTTTCATGCTTCCAGGGGCCCAAAACACAAGATTTATGGAATGGTTAAAAGTGCATGAAAATGGCCAATTTACTCACTCTGAGTTCTCAAAAAGGGTTTCTTCACCCCGGGAAGTTAATTAAATACCATTTGGAGGCATTTAATGTTCGAGCAAAAACGGCTGATTTTCGACAAAAGAGATAACACCCCCCCATTACGTCATGCTTCAGAAATGTGGAAAATGGTCCGTTTTCAAATGTTTTATTTTTGAAAGTCAGTTCACATTTGTAGGTGGATCATCAGTGTTAGAGCTAAAATTAGCATGTTTAAAGTGATTTTCATGCTTCCAGGGGCCCAAAACACAAGATTTATGGAATGGTTAAAAGTGCATGAAAATGGCCAATTTACTCACTCTGAGTTCTCAAAAAGGGTTTCTTCACCCCGGGAAGTTAATTAAATACCATTTGGAGGCATTTAATGTTCGAGCAAAAACGGCTGATTTTCGACAAAAGAGATAACACCCCCCTATTACGTCATGCTTCAGAAATGTGGAAAATGGTCCGTTTTCAAATGTTTCATTTTTGAACGTCAGTTCACATTTGTAGGTGGATCATCAGTGTTAGAGCTAAAATTAGCATGTTTAAAGTGATTTTCATGCTTCCAGGGGCTCGGGAAGTTAATTAAATACCATTTGGAGGCATTTAATGTTCGAGCAAAAACGGCTGATTTTCGACAAAAGAGATAACACCCCCCCCATTACGTCATGCTTCAGAAATGTGGAAAATGGTCCGTTTTCAAATGTTTCATTTTTGAACGTCAGTTCACATTTGTAGGTGGATCATCAGTGTTAGAGCTAAAATTAGCATGTTTAAAGTGATTTTCATGCTTCCAGGGGCCCAAAACACAAGATTTATGGAATGGTTAAAAGTGCATGAAAATGGCCAATTTACTCACTCTGAGTTCTCAAAAAGGGTTTCTTCACCCCGGGAAGTTAATTAAATACCATTTGGAGGCATTTAATGTTCGAGCAAAAACGGCTGATTTTCGACAAAAGAGATAACACCCCCCCATTACGTCATGCTTCAGAAATGTGGAAAATGGTCCGTTTTCAAATGTTTTATTTTTGAACGTCAGTTCACATTTGTAGGTGGATCATCATTGTTAGAGCTAAAATTAGCACGTTTAAAGTGATTTTCATGCTTCCAGGGGCCCAAAACACAAGATTTATGGAATGGTTAAAAGTGCATGAAAATGGCCAATTTACTCACTCTGAGTTCTCAAAAAGGGTTTCTTCACCCCGGGAAGTTAATTAAATACCATTTGGAGGCATTTAATGTTCGAGCAAAAACGGCTGATTTTCGACAAAAGAGATAACACCCCCCCATTACGTCATGCTTCAGAAATGTGGAAAATGGTCCGTTTTCAAATGTTTTATTTTTGAACGTCAGTTCACATTTGTAGGTGGATCATCAGTGTTAGAGCTAAAATTAGCATGTTTAAAGTGATTTTCATGCTTCCAGGGGCCCAAAACACAAGATTTATGGAATGGTTAAAAGTGCATGAAAATGGCCAATTTACTCACTCTGAGTTCTCAAAAAGGGTTTCTTCACCCCGGGAAGTTAATTAAATACCATTTGGAGGCATTTAATGTTCGAGCAAAAACGGCTGATTTTCGACAAAAGAGATAACACCCCCCCATTACGTCATGCTTCAGAAATGTGGAAAATGGTCCGTTTTCAAATGTTTTATTTTTGAAAGTCAGTTCACATTTGTAGGTGGATCATCAGTGTTAGAGCTAAAATTAGCATGTTTAAAGTGATTTTCATGCTTCCAGGGGCCCAAAACACAAGATTTATGGAATGGTTAAAAGTGCATGAAAAGTGGCCAATTTACTCACTCTGAGTTCTCAAAAAGGGTTTCTTCACCTCGGGAAGTTAATTAAATACCATTTGGAGGCAAAAACGGCTGATTCTCGACAAAAGAGATAACACCCCCCCATTACGTCATGCTTCAGAAATGTGGAAAATGGTCCGTTTTCAAATGTTTTATTTTTGAACGTCAGTTCACATTTGTAGGTGGATCATCAGTGTTAGAGCTAAAATTAGCATGTTTAAAGTGATTTTCATGCTTCCAGGGGCCCAAAACACAAGATTTATGGAATGGTTAAAAGTGCATGAAAATGGCCAATTTACTCACTCTGAGTTCTCAAAAAGGGTTTCTTCACCCCGGGAAGTTAATTAAATACCATTTGGAGGCATTTAATGTTCGAGCAAAAACGGCTGATTTTCGACAAAAGAGATAACACCCCCCCCCATTACGTCATGCTTCAGAAATGTGGAAAATGGTCCGTTTTCAAATGTTTCATTTTTGAACGTCAGTTCACATTTGTAGGTGGATCATCAGTGTTAGAGCTAAAATTAGCATGTTTAAAGTGATTTTCATGCTTCCAGGGGCCCAAAACACAAGATTTATGGAATGGTTAAAAGTGCATGAAAATGGCCAATTTACTCACTCTGAGTTCTCAAAAAGGGTTTCTTCACCCCGGGAAGTTAATTAAATACCATTTGGAGGCATTTAATGTTCGAGCAAAAACGGCTGATTTTCGACAAAAGAGATAACACCCCCCCATTACGTCATGCTTCAGAAATGTGGAAAATGGTCCATTTTCAAATGTTTTATTTTTGAACGTCAGTTCACATTTGTAGGTGGATCATCAGTGTTAGAGCTAAAATTAGCATGTTTAAAGTGATTTTCATGCTTCCAGGGGCCCAAAACACAAGATTTATGGAATGGTTAAAAGTGCATGAAAATGGCCAATTTACTCACTCTGAGTTCTCAAAAAGGGTTTCTTCACCCCGGGAAGTTAATTAAATACCATTTGGAGGCATTTAATGTTCGAGCAAAAACGGCTGATTTTCGACAAAAGAGATAACACCCCCCTATTACGTCATGCTTCAGAAATGTGGAAAATGGTCCGTTTTCAAATGTTTTATTTTTTGAACGTCAGTTCACATTTGTAGGTGGATCATCAGTGTTAGAGCTAAAATTAGCATGTTTAAAGTGATGTTCATGCTTCCAGGGGCCCAAAACACAAGATTTATGGAATGGTTAAAAGTGCATGAAAATGGCCAATTTACTCACTCTGAGTTCTCAAAAAGGGTTTCTTCAACCCGGGAAGTTAATTAAATACCATTTGGAGGCATTTAATGTTCGAGCAAAAACGGCTGATTTTCGACAAAAGAGATAACACCCCCCCATTACGTCATGCTTCAGAAATGTGGAAAATGGTCCGTTTTCAAATGTTTTATTTTTGAACGTCAGTTCACATTTGTAGGTGGATCATCAGTGTTAGAGCTAAAATTAGCATGTTTAAAGTGATTTTCATGCTTCCAGGGGCCCAAAACACAAGATTTATGGAATGGTTAAAAGTGCATGAAAATGGCCAATTTACTCACTCTGAGTTCTCAAAAAGGGTTTCTTCACCCCGGGAAGTTAATTAAATACCATTTGGAGGCATTTAATGTTCGAGCAAAAACAGCTGATTTTCGACAAAAGAGATAACACCCCCCCATTACGTCATGCTTCAGAAATGTGGAAAATGGTCCGTTTTCAAATGTTTTATTTTTGAACGTAAGTTCACATTTGTAGGTGGATCATCAGTGTTAGAGCTAAAATTAGCATGTTTAAAGTGATTTTCATGCTTCCAGGGGCCCAAAACACAAGATTTATGGAATGGTTAAAAGTGCATGAAAATGGCCAATTTACTCACTCTGAGTTCTCAAGAAGGGTTTCTTTACCCCGGGAAGTTAATTAAATACCATTTGGAGGCATTTAATGTTAGAGCAAAAACGGCTGATTTTCGACAAAAGAGATAACACCCCCCCATTACGTCATGCTTCAGAAATGTGGAAAATGGTCCGTTTTCAAATGTTTTATTTTTGAACGTCAGTTCACATTTGTAGGTGGATCATCAGTGTTAGAGCTAAAATTAGCATGTTTAAAGTGATTTTCATGCTTCCAGGGGCTCGGGAAGTGAAATAAATACCATTTGGAGGATTTTAATGTTCGAGCAAAAACGGCTGATTTTCGACGAACGAGCTAACACCCCCCCATTACGTCATGCTTTAGAAATGTGGAAAATGGTCCGTTTTCAAATGTTTTATTTTTGAACGTCAGTTCACATTTGTAGGTGGATCATCAGTGTTAGAGCTAAAATTAGCATGTTTAAAGTGATTTTCATGCTTCCAGGGGCCCAAAACACAAGATTTATGGAATGGTTAAAAGTGCATGAAAATGGCCAATTTACTCACTCTGAGTTCTCAAAAAGGGTTTCTTCACCCCGGGAAGTTAATTAAATACCATTTGGAGGCATTTAATGTTCGAGCAAAAACGGCTGATTTTCGACAAAAGAGATAACACCCCCCCATTACGTCATGCTTCAGAAATGTGGAAAATGGTCCGTTTTCAAATGTTTTATTTTTGAACGTAAGTTCACATTTGTAGGTGGATCATCAGTGTTAGAGCTAAAATTAGCATGTTTAAAGTGATTTTCATGCTTCCAGGGGCCCAAAACACAAGATTTATGGAATGGTTAAAAGTGCATGAAAATGGCCAATTTACTCACTCTGAGTTCTCAAGAAGGGTTTCTTTACCCCGGGAAGTTAATTAAATACCATTTGGAGGCATTTAATGTTAGAGCAAAAACGGCTGATTTTCGACAAAAGAGATAACACCCCCCCATTACGTCATGCTTCAGAAATGTGGAAAATGGTCCGTTTTCAAATGTTTTATTTTTGAACGTCAGTTCACATTTGTAGGTGGATCATCAGTGTTAGAGCTAAAATTAGCATGTTTAAAGTGATTTTCATGCTTCCAGGGGCTCGGGAAGTGAAATAAATACCATTTGGAGGATTTTAATGTTCGAGCAAAAACGGCTGATTTTCGACGAACGAGCTAACACCCCCCCATTACGTCATGCTTTAGAAATGTGGAAAATGGTCCGTTTTCAAATGTTTTATTTTTGAACGTCAGTTCACATTTGTAGGTGGATCATCAGTGTTAGAGCTAAAATTAGCATGTTTAAAGTGATTTTCATGCTTCCAGGGGCCCAAAACACAAGATTTATGGAATGGTTAAAAGTGCATGAAAATGGCCAATTTACTCAATCTGAGTTCTCAAAAAGGGTTTCTTCACCCCGGGAAGTTAATTAAATACCATTTGGAGGCATTTAATGTTAGAGCAAAAACGGCTGATTTTCGACAAAAGAGATAACACCCCCCCATTACGTCATTCTTCAGAAATGTGGAAAATGGTCCGTTTTCAAATGTTTTATTTTTGAACGTCAGTTCACATTTGTAGGTGGATCATCAGTGTTAGAGCTAAAATTAGCATGTTTAAAGTGATTTTCATGCTTCCAGGGGCCCAAAACACAAGATTTATGGAATGGTTAAAAGTGCATGAAAATGGCCAATTTACTCACTCTGAGTTCTCAAAAAGGGTTTCTTCACCCCGGGAAGTTAATTAAATACCATTTGGAGGCATTTAATGTTAGAGCAAAAACGGCTGATTTTCGACAAAAGAGATAACACCCCCCCATTACGTCATGCTTCAGAAATGTGGAAAATGGTCCGTTTTCAAATGTTTTATTTTTGAACGTCAGTTCACATTTGTAGGTGGATCATCAGTGTTAGAGCTAAAATTAGCATGTTTAAAGTGATTTTCATGCTTCCAGGGGCCCAAAACACAAGATTTATGGAATGGTTAAAAGTGCATGAAAATGGCCAATTTACTCACTCTGAGTTCTCAAAAAGGGTTTCTTCACCCCAGGAAGTTAATTAAATACCATTTGGAGGCATTTAATGTTCGAGCAAAAACGGCTGATTTTCGACAAAAGAGATAACACCCCCCAATTACGTCATGCTTCAGAAATGGGGAAAATGGTCCGTTTTCAAATGTTTTATTTTTGAACGTCAGTTCACATTTGTAGGTGGATCATCAGTGTTAGAGCTAAAATTAGCATGTTTAAAGTGATTTTCATGCTTCCAGGGGCTCGGGAAGTGAAATAAATACCATTTGGAGGATTTTAATGTTCGAGCAAAAACGGCTGATTTTCGACGAAAGAGCTAACACCCCCCCATTACGTCATGCTTTAGAAATGTGGAAAATGGTCCGTTTTCAAATGTTTTATTTTTGAACGTCAGTTCACATTTGTAGGTGGATCATCAGTGTTAGAGCTAAAATTAGCATGTTTAAAGTGATTTTCATGCTTCCAGGGGCCCAAAACACAAGATTTATGGAATGGTTAAAAGTGCATGAAAATGGCCAATTTACTCACTCTGAGTTCTCAAAAAGGGTTTCTTCACCCCGGGAAGTTAATTAAATACCATTTGGAGGCATTTAATGTTCGAGCAAAAACAGCTGATTTTCGACAAAAGAGATAACACCCCCCCATTACGTCATGCTTCAGAAATGTGGAAAATGGTCCGTTTTCAAATGTTTTATTTTTGAAAGTCAGTTCACATTTGTAGGTGGATCATCAGTGTTAGAGCTAAAATTAGCATGTTTAAAGTGATTTTCATGCTTCCAGGGGCCCAAAACACAAGATTTATGGAATGGTTAAAAGTGCATGAAAAGTGGCCAATTTACTCACTCTGAGTTCTCAAAAAGGGTTTCTTCACCTCGGGAAGTTAATTAAATACCATTTGGAGGCATTTAATGTTCGAGCAAAAACGGCTGATTTTCGACAAAAGAGATAACACCCCCCCATTACGTCATGCTTCAGAAATGTGGAAAATGGTCCGTTTTCAAATGTTTTATTTTTGAACGTCAGTTCACATTTGTAGGTGGATCATCAGTGTTAGAGCTAAAATTAGCATGTTTAAAGTGATTTTCATGCTTCCAGGGGCTTGGGAAGTTAATTAAATACCATTTGGAGGCATTTAATGTTAGAGCAAAAACGGCTGATTTTCGACAAAAGAGATAACACCCCCCCATTACGTCATGCTTCAGAAATGTGGAAAATGGTCCGTTTTCAAATGTTTTATTTTTGAACGTCAGTTCACATTTGTAGGTGGATCATCAGTGTTAGAGCTAAAATTAGCATGTTTAAAGTGATTTTCATGCTTCCAGGGGCTCGGGAAGTGAAATAAATACCATTTGGAGGATTTTAATGTTCGAGCAAAAACGGCTGATTTTCGACGAAAGAGCTAACACCCCCCCATTACGTCATGCTTTAGAAATGTGGAAAATGGTCCGTTTTCAAATGTTTTATTTTTGAACGTCAGTTCACATTTGTAGGTGGATCATCAGTGTTAGAGCTAAAATTAGCATGTTTAAAGTGATTTTCATGCTTCCAGGGGCCCAAAATACAAGATTTATGGAATGGTTAAAAGTGCATGAAAATGGCCAATTTACTCAATCTGAGTTCTCAAAAAGGGTTTCTTCACCCCGGGAAGTTAATTAAATACCATTTGGAGGCATTTAATGTTAGAGCAAAAACGGCTGATTTTCGACAAAAGAGATAACACCCCCCCATTACGTCATGCTTCAGAAATGTGGAAAATGGTCCGTTTTCAAATGTTTTATTTTTGAACGTAAGTTCACATTTGTAGGTGGATCATCAGTGTTAGAGCTAAAATTAGCATGTTTAAAGTGATTTTCATGCTTCCAGGGGCCCAAAACACAAGATTTATGGAATGGTTAAAAGTGCATGAAAATGGCCAATTTACTCACTCTGAGTTCTCAAAAAGGGTTTCTTCACCCCAGGAAGTTAATTAAATACCATTTGGAGGCATTTAATGTCCGAGCAAAAACGGCTGATTTTCGACAAAAGAGATAACACCCCCCCATTACGTCATGCTTCAGAAATGTGGAAAATGGTCCGTTTTCAAATGTTTTATTTTTGAACGTCAGTTCACATTTGTAGGTGGATCATCAGTGTTAGAGCTAAAATTAGCATGTTTAAAGTGATTTTCATGCTTCCAGGGGCCCAAAACACAAGATTTATGGAATGGTTAAAAGTGCATGAAAATGGCCAATTTACTCACTCTAAGTTCTCAAAAAGGGTTTCTTCATCCCGGGAAGTTAATTAAATACCATTTGGAGGCATTTAATGTTAGAGCAAAAACGGCTGATTTTCGACAAAAGAGATAACACCCCCCCCAATACGTCATGCTTCAGAAATGTGGAAAATGGTCCGTTTTCAAATGTTTTATTTTTGAACGTCAGTTCACATTTGTAGGTGGATCATGAGTGTTAGAGCTAAAATTAGCATGTTTAAAGTGATTTTCATGCTTCTTGGGGCCCAAAACACAAGATTTATGGAATGGTTAAAAGTGCATGAAAATGGCCAATTTACTCACTCTGAGTTCTCAAAAAGGGTTTCTTCACCCCAGGAAGTTAATTAAATACCATTTGGAGGCATTTAATGTTCGAGCAAAAACGGCTGATTTTCGACAAAAGAGATAACACCCCCCCATTACGTCATGCTTCAGAAATGTGGAAAATGGTCCGTTTTCAAATTTTTTATTTTTGAACGTCAGTTCTCATTTGTAGGTGGATCATCAGTGTTAGAGCTAAAATTAGCATGTTTAAAGTGATTTTCATGCTTCCAGGGGCTCGGGAAGTTAATTAAATACCATTTGGTGGCATTTAATGTTAGAGCAAAAACGGCTGATTTTCTACAAAAGAGATAACACCCCCCCATTACGTCATGCTTCAGAAATGTGGAAAATGGTCCGTTTTAAAATGTTTTATTTTTGAACGTCAGTTCACATTTGTAGGTGGATCATCAGTGTTAGAGCTACAATTAGCATGTTTAAAGTGATTTTCATGCTTCCAGGGGCTCGGGAAGTGAAATAAATACCATTTGGCGGCATTTAATGTTCGAGCAAAAACGGCTGATTTTCGACAAAAGAGATAACACCCCCCTATTACGTCATGCTTCAGAAATGTGGAAAATGGTCCGTTTTCAAATGTTTTATTTTTGAACGTCAGTTCACATTTGTAGGTGGATCATCAGTGTTAGAGCTAAAATTAGCATGTTTAAAGTGATTTTCATGCTTCCAGGGGCTCGGGAAGTGAAATAAATACCATTTGGAGGCATTTAATGTTCGAGCAAAAACGGCTGATTTTCGACAAAAGAGATAACACCCCCCCATTACGTCATGCTTCAGAAATGTGGAAAATGGTCCGTTTTCAAATGTTTTATTTTTGAACGTCAGTTCACATTTGTAGGTGGATCATCAGTGTTAGAGCTAAAATTAGCATGTTTAAAGTGATTTTCATGCTTCCAGGGGCTCGGAAGTGAAATAAATACCATTTGGAGGCATTTAATGTTCAAGCAAAAAAGGCTGATTTTCCACAAAAGAGACAACACCCCCCATTACGTCATGCTTCAGAAATGTGGAAAATGGTCAGTTTTCAAATGTTTTATTTTTGAACGTCAGTTCACATTTGTAGGTGGATCATCAGTGTTAGAGCTAAAATTAGCATGTTTAAAGTGATTTTCATGCTTCTTGGGGCCCAAAACACAAGATTTATGGAATGGTTAAAAGTGCATGAAAATGGCCAATTTACTCACTCTGAGTTCTCAAAAAGGGTTTCTTCACCCCGGGAAGTTAATTAAATACCATTTGGAGGCATTTAATGTTCGAGCAAAAACGGCTGATTTTCGACAAAAGAGATAACACCCCCCCATTACGTCATGCTTCAGAAATGTGGAAAATGGTCCGTTTTCAAATGTTTTATTTTTGAACGTCAGTTCACATTTGTAGGTGGATCATCAGTGTTAGAGCTAAAATTAGCATGTTTAAAAGTGATTTTCATGCTTCCAGGGGCCCAAAACACAAGATTTATGGAATAGTTAAAAGTGCATGAAAATGGCCAATTTACTCACTCTGAGTTCTCAAAAAGGGTTTCTTCACCCCGGGAAGTTAATTAAATACCATTTGGAGGCATTTAATGTTAGAGCAAAAACGGCTGATTTTCGACAAAAGAGATAACACCCCCCATTACGTCATGCTTCAGAAATGTGGAAAATGGTCCGTTTTCAAATGTTTTATTTTTGAACGTCAGTTCACATTTGTAGGTGGATCATCAGTGTTAGAGCTAAAATTAGCATGTTTAAAGTGATTTTCATGCTTCCAGGGGCTCGGGAAGTGAAATAAATACCATTTGGAGGCATTTAATGTTCGAGCCAAAACGGCTGATTTTCGACAAAAGAGATAACACCCCCCCATTACGTCATGCTTCAGAAATGTGGAAAATGGTCCGTTTTCAAATGTTTTATTTTTGAACGTCAGTTCACATTTGTAGGTGGATCATCAGTGTTAGAGCTAAAATTAGCATGTTTAAAGTGATTTTCATGCTTCCAGGGGCTCGGGAAGTTAATTAAATACCATTTGGAGGCATTTAATGTTCGAGCAAAAACGGCTGATTTTCGACAAAAGAGATAACACCCCCCCATTACGTCATGCTTCAGAAATGTGGAAAATGGTCCGTTTTCAAATGTTTTATTTTTGAACGTCAGTTCACATTTGTAGGTGGATCATCAGTGTTAAAGCTAAAATTAGCATGTTTAAAGTGATTTTCATGCTTCCAGGGGCCCAAAACACAAGATTTATGGAATGGTTAAAAGTGCATGAAAATGGCCAATTTACTCACTCTGAGTTCTCAAAAAGGGTTTCTTCACCCCGGGAAGTTAATTAAATACCATTTGGAGGCATTTAATGTTAGAGCAAAAACGGCTGATTTTCGACAAAAGAGATAACACCCCCCCATTACGTCATGCTTCAGAAATGTGGAAAATGGTCCGTTTTCAAATGTTTTATTTTTGAACGTCAGTTCACATTTGTAGGTGGATCATCAGTGTTAGAGCTAAAATTAGCATGTTTAAAGTGATTTTCATGCTTCCAGGGGCCCAAAACACAAGATTTATGGAATGGTTAAAAGTGCATGAAAATGGCCAATTTACTCACTCTGAGTTCTCAAAAAGGGTTTCTTCACCCCGGGAAGTTAATTAAATACCATTTGGAGGCATTTAATGTTCGTTCAAAAACGGCTGATTTTCGACAAAAGAGATAACACCCCCCCATTACGTCATGCTTCAGAAATGTGGAAAATGGTCCGTTTTCAAATGTTTTATTTTTGAACGTCAGTTCACATTTGTAGGTGGATCATCAGTGTTAGAGCTAAAATTAGCATGTTTAAAGTGATTTTCATGCTTCCAGGGGCTCGGGAAGTGAAATAAATACCATTTGGAGGCATTTAATGTTCGAGCAAAAACGGCTGATTTTCGACAAAAGAGATAACACCCCCCATTACGTCATGCTTCAGAAATGTGGAAAATGGTCCGTTTTCAAATGTTTTATTTTTGAACGTCAGTTCACATTTGTAGGTGGATCATCAGTGTTAGAGCTAAAATTAGCATGTTTAAAGTGATTTTCATGCTTCCAGGGGCTCGGGAAGTTAATTAAATACCATTTGGAGGCATTTAATGTTCGTTCAAAAACGGCTGATTTTCGACAAAAGAGATAACACCCCCCCATTACGTCATGCTTCAGAAATGTGGAAAATGGTCCGTTTTCAAATGTTTCATTTTTGAACGTCAGTTCACATTTGTAGGTGGATCATCAGTGTTAGAGCTAAAATTAGCATGTTTAAAGTGATTTTCATGCTTCCAGGGGCTTGGGAAGTTAATTAAATACCATTTGGAGGCATTTAATGTTCGAGCAAAAACGGCTGATTTTCGACAAAAGAGATAACACCCCCCCATTACGCCATGCTTCAGAAATGTGGAAAATGGTCCGTTTTCAAATGTTTTATTTTTGAACGTCAGTTCACATTTGTAGGTGGATCATCAGTGTTAGAGCTAAAATTAGCATGTTTAAAGTGATTTTCATGCTTCCAGGGGCCCAAAACACAAGATTTATGGAATGGTTAAAAGTGCATGAAAATGGCCAATTTACTCACTCTGAGTTCTCAAAAAGGGTTTCTTCACCCCGGGAAGTTAATTAAATACCATTTGGAGGCATTTAATGTTCGAGCAAAAACGGCTGATTTTCGACAAAAGAGATAACACTCCCCCATTACGCCATGCTTCAGAAATGTGGAAAATGGTCCGTTTTCAAATGTTTTATTTTTGAAAGTCAGTTCACATTTGTAGGTGGATCATCAGTGTTAGAGCTAAAATTAGCATGTTTAAAGTGATTTTCATGCTTCCAGGGGCCCAAAACACAAGATTTATGGAATGGTTAAAAGTGCATGAAAAGTGGCCAATTTACTCACTCTGAGTTCTCAAAAAGGGTTTCTTCACCCCGGGAAGTTAATTAAATACCATTTGGAGGCATTTAATGTTCGAGCAAAAACGGCTGATTTTCGACAAAAGAGATAACACTCCCCCATTACGCCATGCTTCAGAAATGTGGAAAATGGTCCGTTTTCAAATGTTTTATTTTTGAACGTCAGTTCACATTTGTAGGTGGATCATCAGTGTTAGAGCTAAAATTAGCATGTTTAAAGTGATTTTCATGCTTCCAGGGGCTTGGGAAGTTAATTAAATACCATTTGGAGGCATTTAATGTTCGAGCAAAAACGGCTGATTTTCGACAAAAGAGATAACACCCCCCCATTACGTCATGCTTCAGAAATGTGGAAAATGGTCCGTTTTCAAATGTTTTATTTTTGAACGTCAGTTCACATTTGTAGGTGGATCATCAGTGTTAGAGCTAAAATTAGCATGTTTAAAGTGATTTTCATGCTTCCAGGGGCCCAAAACACAAGATTTATGGAATGGTTAAAAGTGCATGAAAATGGCCAATTTACTCACTCTGAGTTCTCAAAAAGGGTTTCTTCACCCCGGGAAGTTAATTAAATACCATTTGGAGGCATTTAATGTTCGAGCAAAAACGGCTGATTTTCGACAAAAGAGATAACACCCCCCCATTACGTCATGCTTCAGAAATGTGGAAAATGGTCCATTTTCAAATGTTTTATTTTTGAACGTCAGTTCACATTTGTAGGTGGATCATCAGTGTTAGAGCTAAAATTAGCATGTTTAAAGTGATTTTCATGCTTCCAGGGGCCCAAAACACAAGATTTATGGAATGGTTAAAAGTGCATGAAAATGGCCAATTTACTCACTCTGAGTTCTCAAAAAGGGTTTCTTCACCCCGGGAAGTTAATTAAATACCATTTGGAGGCATTTAATGTTCGAGCAAAAACGGCTGATTTTCGACAAAAGAGATAACACCCCCCCATTACGTCATGCTTCAGAAATGTGGAAAATGGTCCGTTTTCAAATGTTTTATTTTTGAACGTCAGTTCACATTTGTAGTTGGATCATCAGTGTTAGAGCTAAAATTAGCATGTTTAAAGTGATTTTCATGCTTCCAGGGGCCCAAAACACAAGATTTATGGAATGGTTAAAAGTGCATGAAAATGGCCAATTTACTCACTCTGAGTTCTCAAAAAGGGTTTCTTCCCCCGGGAAGTTAATTAAATACCATTTGGAGGCATTTAATGTTCGAGCAAAAACGGCTGATTTTCGACAAAAGAGATAACACCCCCCCATTACGTCATGCTTCAGAAATGTGGAAAATGGTCCGTTTTCAAATGTTTTATTTTTGAACGTCAGTTCACATTTGTAGGTGGATCATCAGTGTTAGAGCTAAAATTAGCATGTTTAAAGTGATTTTCATGCTTCCAGGGGCTCGGGAAGTTAATTAAATACCATTTGGAGGCATTTAATGTTCGAGCAAAAACGGCTGATTTTCGACAAAAGAGATAACACCCCCCCATTACGTCATGCTTCAGAAATGTGGAAAATGGTCCGTTTTCAAATGTTTTATTTTTGAACGTCAGTTCACATTTGTAGGTGGATCATCAGTGTTAGAGCTAAAATTAGCATGTTTAAAGTGATTTTCATGCTTCCAGGGGCTCGGGAAGTTAATTAAATACCATTTGGAGGCATTTAATGTTCGAGCAAAAACGGCTGATTTTCGACAAAAGAGATAACACCCCCCCCATTACGTCATGCTTCAGAAATGTGGAAAATGGTCCGTTTTCAAATGTTTTATTTTTGAACGTCAGTTCACATTTGTAGGTGGATCATCAGTGTTAGAGCTAAAATTAGCATGTTTAAAGTGATTTTCATGCTTCCAGGGGCCCAAAACACAAGATTTATGGAATGGTTAAAAGTGCATGAAAATGGCCAATTTACTCACTCTGAGTTCTCAAAAAGGGTTTCTTCACCCCGGGAAGTTAATTAAATACCATTTGGAGGCATTTAATGTTAGAGCAAAAACGGCTGATTTTCGACAAAAGAGATAACACCCCCCCATTACGTCATGCTTCAGAAATGTGGACAATGGTCCGTTTTCAAATGTTTTATTTTTGAACGTCAGTTCACATTTGTAGGTGGATCATCAGTGTTAGAGCTAAAATTAGCATGTTTAAAGTGATTTTCATGCTTCCAGGGGCTCGGGAAGTGAAATAAATACCATTTGGAGGCATTTAATGTTCGAGCAAAAACGGCTGATTTTCGACAAAAGAGATAACACCCCCCATTACGTCATGCTTCAGAAATGTGGAAAATGGTCCGTTTTCAAATGTTTTATTTTTGAACGTCAGTTCACATTTGTAGGTGGATCATCAGTGTTAGAGCTAAAATTAGCATGTTTAAAGTGATTTTCATGCTTCCAGGGGCTCGGGAAGTTAATTAAATACCATTTGGAGGCATTTAATGTTCGAGCAAAAACGGCTGATTTTCGACAAAAGAGATAACACCCCCCCATTACGTCATGCTTCAGAAATGTGGAAAATGGTCCGTTTTCAAATGTTTTATTTTTGAACGTCAGTTCACATTTGTAGGTGGATCATCAGTGTTAGAGCTAAAATTAGCATGTTTAAAGTGATTTTCATGCTTCCAGGGGCCCAAAACACAAGATTTATGGAATGGTTAAAAGTGCATGAAAATGGCCAATTTACTCACTCTGAGTTCTCAAAAAGGGTTTCTTCACCCCGGGAAGTTAATTAAATACCATTTGGAGGCATTTAATGTTCGAGCAAAAACGGCTGATTTTCGACAAAAGAGATAACACCCCCCCCATTACGTCATGCTTCAGAAATGTGGAAAATGGTCCGTTTTCAAATGTTTCATTTTTGAACGTCAGTTCACATTTGTAGGTGGATCATCAGTGTTAGAGCTAAAATTAGCATGTTTAAAGTGATTTTCATGCTTCCAGGGGCCCAAAACACAAGATTTATGGAATGGTTAAAAGTGCATGAAAATGGGCAATTTACTCACTCTGAGTTCTCAAAAAGGGTTTCTTCACCCCGGGAAGTTAATTAAATACCATTTGGAGGCATTTAATGTTCGAGCAAAAACGGCTGATTTTCGACAAAAGAGATAACACCCCCCCATTACGTCATGCTTCAGAAATGTGGAAAATGGTCCATTTTCAAATGTTTTATTTTTGAACGTCAGTTCACATTTGTAGGTGGATCATCAGTGTTAGAGCTAAAATTACCATGTTTAAAGTGATTTTCATGCTTCCAGGGGCTCGGGAAGTTAATTAAATACCATTTGGAGGCATTTAATGTTCGAGCAAAAACGGCTGATTTTCGACAAAAGAGATAACACCCCCCCATTACGTCATGCTTCAGAAATGTGGAAAATGGTCCGTTTTCAAATGTTTTATTTTTGAACGTCAGTTCACATTTGTAGGTGGATCATCAGTGTTAGAGCTAAAATTAGCATGTTTAAAGTGATTTTCATGCTTCCAGGGGCCCAAAACACAAGATTTATGGAATGGTTAAAAGTGCATGAAAATGGCCAATTTACTCACTCTGAGTTCTCAAAAAGGGTTTCTTCACCCCGGGAAGTTAATTAAATACCATTTGGAGGCATTTAATGTTCGTTCAAAAACGGCTGATTTTCGACAAAAGAGATAACACCCCCCCATTACGTCATGCTTCAGAAATGTGGAAAATGGTCCGTTTTCAAATGTTTTATTTTTGAACGTCAGTTCACATTTGTAGGTGGATCATCAGTGTTAGAGCTAAAATTAGCATGTTTAAAGTGATTTTCATGCTTCCAGGGGCTCGGGAAGTGAAATAAATACCATTTGGAGGCATTTAATGTTCGAGCAAAAACGGCTGATTTTCGACAAAAGAGATAACACCCCCCATTACGTCATGCTTCAGAAATGTGGAAAATGGTCCGTTTTCAAATGTTTTATTTTTGAACGTCAGTTCACATTTGTAGGTGGATCATCAGTGTTAGAGCTAAAATTAGCATGTTTAAAGTGATTTTCATGCTTCCAGGGGCTCGGGAAGTTAATTAAATACCATTTGGAGGCATTTAATGTTCGTTCAAAAACGGCTGATTTTCGACAAAAGAGATAACACCCCCCCATTACGTCATGCTTCAGAAATGTGGAAAATGGTCCGTTTTCAAATGTTTCATTTTTGAACGTCAGTTCACATTTGTAGGTGGATCATCAGTGTTAGAGCTAAAATTAGCATGTTTAAAGTGATTTTCATGCTTCCAGGGGCTTGGGAAGTTAATTAAATACCATTTGGAGGCATTTAATGTTCGAGCAAAAACGGCTGATTTTCGACAAAAGAGATAACACCCCCCCATTACGCCATGCTTCAGAAATGTGGAAAATGGTCCGTTTTCAAATGTTTTATTTTTGAACGTCAGTTCACATTTGTAGGTGGATCATCAGTGTTAGAGCTAAAATTAGCACGTTTAAAGTGATTTTCATGCTTCCAGGGGCCCAAAACACAAGATTTATGGAATGGTTAAAAGTGCATGAAAATGGCCAATTTACTCACTCTGAGTTCTCAAAAAGGGTTTCTTCACCCCGGGAAGTTAATTAAATACCATTTGGAGGCATTTAATGTTCGAGCAAAAACGGCTGATTTTCGACAAAAGAGATAACACTCCCCCATTACGCCATGCTTCAGAAATGTGGAAAATGGTCCGTTTTCAAATGTTTTATTTTTGAAAGTCAGTTCACATTTGTAGGTGGATCATCAGTGTTAGAGCTAAAATTAGCATGTTTAAAGTGATTTTCATGCTTCCAGGGGCCCAAAACACAAGATTTATGGAATGGTTAAAAGTGCATGAAAAGTGGCCAATTTACTCACTCTGAGTTCTCAAAAAGGGTTTCTTCACCCCGGGAAGTTAATTAAATACCATTTGGAGGCATTTAATGTTCGAGCAAAAACGGCTGATTTTCGACAAAAGAGATAACACTCCCCCATTACGCCATGCTTCAGAAATGTGGAAAATGGTCCGTTTTCAAATGTTTTATTTTTGAACGTCAGTTCACATTTGTAGGTGGATCATCAGTGTTAGAGCTAAAATTAGCATGTTTAAAGTGATTTTCATGCTTCCAGGGGCTTGGGAAGTTAATTAAATACCATTTGGAGGCATTTAATGTTCGAGCAAAAACGGCTGATTTTCGACAAAAGAGATAGCACCCCCCCATTACGTCATGCTTCAGAAATGTGGAAAATGGTCCGTTTTCAAATGTTTTATTTTTGAACGTCAGTTCACATTTGTAGGTGGATCATCAGTGTTAGAGCTAAAATTAGCATGTTTAAAGTGATTTTCATGCTTCCAGGGGCCCAAAACACAAGATTTATGGAATGGTTAAAAGTGCATGAAAATGGCCAATTTACTCACTCTGAGTTCTCAAAAAGGGTTTCTTCACCCCGGGAAGTTAATTAAATACCATTTGGAGGCATTTAATGTTCGAGCAAAAACGGCTGATTTTCGACAAAAGAGATAACACCCCCCCATTAAGTCATGCTTCAGAAATGTGGAAAATGGTCCATTTTCAAATGTTTTATTTTTGAACGTCAGTTCACATTTGTAGGTGGATCATCAGTGTTAGAGCTAAAATTAGCATGTTTAAAGTGATTTTCATGCTTCCAGGGGCCCAAAACACAAGATTTATGGAATGGTTAAAAGTGCATGAAAATGGCCAATTTACTCACTCTGAGTTCTCAAAAAGGGTTTCTTCACCCCGGGAAGTTAATTAAATACCATTTGGAGGCATTTAATGTTCGAGCAAAAACGGCTGATTTTCGACAAAAGAGATAACACCCCCCCATTACGTCATGCTTCAGAAATGTGGAAAATGGTCCGTTTTCAAATGTTTTATTTTTGAACGTCAGTTCACATTTGTAGTTGGATCATCAGTGTTAGAGCTAAAATTAGCATGTTTAAAGTGATTTTCATGCTTCCAGGGGCCCAAAACACAAGATTTATGGAATGGTTAAAAGTGCATGAAAATGGCCAATTTACTCACTCTGAGTTCTCAAAAAGGGTTTCTTCCCCCGGGAAGTTAATTAAATACCATTTGGAGGCATTTAATGTTCGAGCAAAAACGGCTGATTTTCGACAAAAGAGATAACACCCCCCCATTACGTCATGCTTCAGAAATGTGGAAAATGGTCCGTTTTCAAATGTTTTATTTTTGAACGTCAGTTCACATTTGTAGGTGGATCATCAGTGTTAGAGCTAAAATTAGCATGTTTAAAGTGATTTTCATGCTTCCAGGGGCTCGGGAAGTTAATTAAATACCATTTGGAGGCATTTAATGTTCGAGCAAAAACGGCTGATTTTCGACAAAAGAGATAACACCCCCCCATTACGTCATGCTTCAGAAATGTGGAAAATGGTCCGTTTTCAAATGTTTTATTTTTGAACGTCAGTTCACATTTGTAGGTGGATCATCAGTGTTAGAGCTAAAATTAGCATGTTTAAAGTGATTTTCATGCTTCCAGGGGCTCGGGAAGTTAATTAAATACCATTTGGAGGCATTTAATGTTCGAGCAAAAACGGCTGATTTTCGACAAAAGAGATAACACCCCCCCATTACGTCATGCTTCAGAAATGTGGAAAATGGTCCGTTTTCAAATGTTTTATTTTTGAACGTCAGTTCACATTTGTAGGTGGATCATCAGTGTTAGAGCTAAAATTAGCATGTTTAAAGTGATTTTCATGCTTCCAGGGGCCCAAAACACAAGATTTATGGAATGGTTAAAAGTGCATGAAAATGGCCAATTTACTCACTCTGAGTTCTCAAAAAGGGTTTCTTCACCCCGGGAAGTTAATTAAATACCATTTGGAGGCATTTAATGTTAGAGCAAAAACGGCTGATTTTCGACAAAAGAGATAACACCCCCCCATTACGTCATGCTTCAGAAATGTGGACAATGGTCCGTTTTCAAATGTTTTATTTTTGAACGTCAGTTCACATTTGTAGGTGGATCATCAGTGTTAGAGCTAAAATTAGCATGTTTAAAGTGATTTTCATGCTTCCAGGGGCTCGGGAAGTGAAATAAATACCATTTGGAGGCATTTAATGTTCGAGCAAAAACGGCTGATTTTCGACAAAAGAGATAACACCCCCCATTACGTCATGCTTCAGAAATGTGGAAAATGGTCCGTTTTCAAATGTTTTATTTTTGAACGTCAGTTCACATTTGTAGGTGGATCATCAGTGTTAGAGCTAAAATTAGCATGTTTAAAGTGATTTTCATGCTTCCAGGGGCTCGGGAAGTTAATTAAATACCATTTGGAGGCATTTAATGTTCGAGCAAAAACGGCTGATTTTCGACAAAAGAGATAACACCCCCCCATTACGTCATGCTTCAGAAATGTGGAAAATGGTCCGTTTTCAAATGTTTTATTTTTGAACGTCAGTTCACATTTGTAGGTGGATCATCAGTGTTAGAGCTAAAATTAGCATGTTTAAAGTGATTTTCATGCTTCCAGGGGCCCAAAACACAAGATTTATGGAATGGTTAAAAGTGCATGAAAATGGCCAATTTACTCACTCTGAGTTCTCAAAAAGGGTTTCTTCACCCCGGGAAGTTAATTAAATACCATTTGGAGGCATTTAATGTTCGAGCAAAAACGGCTGATTTTCGACAAAAGAGATAACACCCCCCCCATTACGTCATGCTTCAGAAATGTGGAAAATGGTCCGTTTTCAAATGTTTCATTTTTGAACGTCAGTTCACATTTGTAGGTGGATCATCAGTGTTAGAGCTAAAATTAGCATGTTTAAAGTGATTTTCATGCTTCCAGGGGCCCAAAACACAAGATTTATGGAATGGTTAAAAGTGCATGAAAATGGGCAATTTACTCACTCTGAGTTCTCAAAAAGGGTTTCTTCACCCCGGGAAGTTAATTAAATACCATTTGGAGGCATTTAATGTTCGAGCAAAAACGGCTGATTTTCGACAAAAGAGATAACACCCCCCCATTACGTCATGCTTCAGAAATGTGGAAAATGGTCCATTTTCAAATGTTTTATTTTTGAACGTCAGTTCACATTTGTAGGTGGATCATCAGTGTTAGAGCTAAAATTAGCATGTTTAAAGTGATTTTCATGCTTCCAGGGGCCCAAAACACAAGATTTATGGAATGGTTAAAAGTGCATGAAAATGGCCAATTTACTCACTCTGAGTTCTCAAAAAGGGTTTCTTCACCCCGGGAAGTTAATTAAATACCATTTGGAGGCATTTAATGTTCGAGCAAAAACGGCTGATTTTCGACAAAAGAGATAACACCCCCCCATTACGTCATGCTTCAGAAATGTGGAAAATGGTCCGTTTTCAAATGTTTTATTTTTGAACGTCAGTTCACATTTGTAGTTGGATCATCAGTGTTAGAGCTAAAATTAGCATGTTTAAAGTGATTTTCATGCTTCCAGGGGCCCAAAACACAAGATTTATGGAATGGTTAAAAGTGCATGAAAATGGCCAATTTACTCACTCTGAGTTCTCAAAAAGGGTTTCTTCCCCCGGGAAGTTAAATAAATACCATTTGGAGGCATTTAATGTTCGAGCAAAAACGGCTGATTTTCGACAAAAGAGATAACACCCCCCCATTACGTCATGCTTCAGAAATGTGGAAAACGGTCCGTTTTCAAATGTTTTATTTTTGAACGTCAGTTCACATTTGTAGGTGGATCATCAGTGTTAGAGCTAAAATTAGCATGTTTAAAGTGATTTTCATGCTTCCAGGGGCTCGGGAAGTTAATTAAATACCATTTGGAGGCAATTAATGTTCGAGCAAAAACGGCTGATTTTCGACAAAAGAGATAACACCCCCCCATTACGTCATGCTTCAGAAATGTGGAAAATGGTCCGTTTTCAAATGTTTTATTTTTGAACGTCAGTTCACATTTGTAGGTGGATCATCAGTGTTAGAGCTAAAATTAGCATGTTTAAAGTGATTTTCATGCTTCCAGGGGCTCGGGAAGTTAATTAAATACCATTTGGAGGCATTTAATGTTCGAGCAAAAACGGCTGATTTTCGACAAAAGAGATAACACCCCCCCATTACGTCATGCTTCAGAAATGTGGAAAATGGTCCGTTTTCAAATGTTTTATTTTTGAACGTCAGTTCACATTTGTAGGTGGATCATCAGTGTTAGAGCTAAAATTAGCATGTTTAAAGTGATTTTCATGCTTCCAGGGGCCCAAAACACAAGATTTATGGAATGGTTAAAAGTGCATGAAAATGGCCAATTTACTCACTCTGAGTTCTCAAAAAGGGTTTCTTCACCCCGGGAAGTTAATTAAATACCATTTGGAGGCATTTAATGTTAGAGCAAAAACGGCTGATTTTCGACAAAAGAGATAACACCCCCCCATTACGTCATGCTTCAGAAATGTGGACAATGGTCCGTTTTCAAATGTTTTATTTTTGAACGTCAGTTCACATTTGTAGGTGGATCATCAGTGTTAGAGCTAAAATTAGCATGTTTAAAGTGATTTTCATGCTTCCAGGGGCTCGGGAAGTGAAATAAATACCATTTGGAGGCATTTAATGTTCGAGCAAAAACGGCTGATTTTCGACAAAAGAGATAACACCCCCCATTACGTCATGCTTCAGAAATGTGGAAAATGGTCCGTTTTCAAATGTTTTATTTTTGAACGTCAGTTCACATTTGTAGGTGGATCATCAGTGTTAGAGCTAAAATTAGCATGTTTAAAGTGATTTTCATGCTTCCAGGGGCTCGGGAAGTTAATTAAATACCATTTGGAGGCATTTAATGTTCGAGCAAAAACGGCTGATTTTCGACAAAAGAGATAACACCCCCCCATTACGTCATGCTTCAGAAATGTGGAAAATGGTCCGTTTTCAAATGTTTTATTTTTGAACGTCAGTTCACATTTGTAGGTGGATCATCAGTGTTAAAGCTAAAATTAGCATGTTTAAAGTGATTTTCATGCTTCCAGGGGCCCAAAACACAAGATTTATGGAATGGTTAAAAGTGCATGAAAATGGCCAATTTACTCACTCTGAGTTCTCAAAAAGGGTTTCTTCACCCCGGGAAGTTAATTAAATACCATTTGGAGGCATTTAATGTTAGAGCAAAAACGGCTGATTTTCGACAAAAGAGATAACACCCCCCCATTACGTCATGCTTCAGAAATGTGGAAAATGGTCCGTTTTCAAATGTTTTATTTTTGAACGTCAGTTCACATTTGTAGGTGGATCATCAGTGTTAGAGCTAAAATTAGCATGTTTAAAGTGATTTTCATGCTTCCAGGGGCCCAAAACACAAGATTTATGGAATGGTTAAAAGTGCATGAAAATGGCCAATTTACTCACTCTGAGTTCTCAAAAAGGGTTTCTTCACCCCGGGAAGTTAATTAAATACCATTTGGAGGCATTTAATGTTCGAGCAAAAACGGCTGATTTTCGACAAAAGAGATAACACCCCCCCATTACGTCATGCTTCAGAAATGTGGAAAATGGTCCGTTTTCAAATGTTTTATTTTTGAATTTCAGTTCACATTTGTAGGTGGATCATCAGTGTTAGAGCTAAAATTAGCATGTTTAAAGTGATTTTCATGCTTCCAGGGGCCCAAAACACAAGATTTATGGAATGGTTAAAAGTGCATGAAAATGGCCAATTTACTCACTCTGAGTTCTCAAAAAGGGTTTCTTCACCCCGGGAAGTTAATTAAATACCATTTGGAGGCATTTAATGTTCGAGCAAAAACGGCTGATTTTCGACAAAAGAGATAACACCCCCCCATTACGTCATGCTTCCGAAATGTGGAAAATGGTCCGTTTTCAAATGTTTTATTTTTGAACGTCAGTTCACATTTGTAGGTGGATCATCAGTGTTAGAGCTAAAATTAGCATGTTTAAAGTGATTTTCATGCTTCCAGGGGCCCAAAACACAAGATTTATGGAATGGTTAAAGTGCATGAAAATGGCCAATTTACTCACTCTGAGTTCTCAAAAAGGGTTTCTTCACCCCGGGAAGTTAATTAAATACCATTTGGAGGCATTTAATGTTCGAGCAAAAACGGCTGATTTTCGACAAAAGAGATAACACCCCCCCATTACGTCATGCTTCAGAAATGTGGAAAATGGTCCGTTTTCAAATGTTTTATTTTTGAAAGTCAGTTCACATTTGTAGGTGGATCATCAGTGTTAGAGCTAAAATTAGCATGTTTAAAGTGATTTTCATGCTTCCAGGGGCCCAAAACACAAGATTTATGGAATGGTTAAAAGTGCATGAAAAGTGGCCAATTTACTCACTCTGAGTTCTCAAAAAGGGTTTCTTCACCTCGGGAAGTTAATTAAATACCATTTGGAGGCATTTAATGTTCGAGCAAAAACGGCTGATTTTCGACAAAAGAGATAACACCCCCCCATTACGTCATGCTTCAGAAATGTGGAAAATGGTCCGTTTTCAAATGTTTTATTTTTGAACGTCAGTTCACATTTGTAGGTGGATCATCAGTGTTAGAGCTAAAATTAGCATGTTTAAAGTGATTTTCATGCTTCCAGGGGCCCAAAACACAAGATTTATGGAATGGTTAAAAGTGCATGAAAATGGCCAATTTACTCACTCTGAGTTCTCAAAAAGGGTTTCTTCACCCCGGGAAGTTAATTAAATACCATTTGGAGGCATTTAATGTTCGAGCAAAAACGGCTGATTTTCGACAAAAGAGATAACACCCCCCCCCATTACGTCATGCTTCAGAAATGTGGAAAATTGTCCGTTTTCAAATGTTTCATTTTTGAACGTCAGTTCACATTTGTAGGTGGATCATCAGTGTTAGAGCTAAAATTAGCATGTTTAAAGTGATTTTCATGCTTCCAGGGGCCCAAAACACAAGATTTATGGAATGGTTAAAAGTGCATGAAAATGGCCAATTTACTCACTCTGAGTTCTCAAAAAGGGTTTCTTCACCCCGGGAAGTTAATTAAATACCATTTGGAGGCATTTAATGTTCGAGCAAAAACGGCTGATTTTCGACAAAAGAGATAACACCCTCCTATTACGTCATGCTTCAGAAATGTGGAAAATGGTCCGTTTTCAAATGTTTTATTTTTGAACGTCAGTTCACATTTGTAGGTGGATCATCAGTGTTAGAGCTAAAATTAGCATGTTTAAAGTGATTTTCATGCTTCCAGGGGCCCAAAACACAAGATTTATGGAATGGTTAAAAGTGCATGAAAATGGCCAATTTACTCACTCTGAGTTCTCAAAAAGGGTTTCTTCACCCCGGGAAGTTAATTAAATACCATTTGGAGGCATTTAATGTTCGAGCAAAAACGGCTGATTTTCGACAAAAGAGATAACACCCCCCTATTACGTCATGCTTCAGAAATGTGGAAAATGGTCCGTTTTCAAATGTTTTATTTTTGAACGTCAGTTCACATTTGTAGGTGGATCGCCAGTGTTAGAGCTAAAATTAGCATGTTTAAAGTGATTTTCATGCTTCCAGGGGCCCAAAACACAAGATTTATGGAATGGTTAAAAGTGCATGAAAATGGCCAATTTACTCACTCTGAGTTCTCAAAAAGGGTTTCTTCAACCCGGGAAGTTAATTAAATACCATTTGGAGCCATTTAATGTTCGAGCAAAAACGGCTGATTTTCGACAAAAGAGATAACACCCCCCCATTACGTCATGCTTCAGAAATGTGGAAAATGGTCCGTTTTCAAATGTTTTATTTTTGAACGTCAGTTCACATTTGTAGGTGGATCATCAGTGTTAGAGCTAAAATTAGCATGTTTAAAGTGATTTTCATGCTTCCAGGGGCCCAAAACACAAGATTTATGGAATGGTTAAAAGTGCATGAAAATGGCCAGTTTACTCACTCTGAGTTCTCAAAAAGGGTTTCTTCACCCCGGGAAGTTAATTAAATACCATTTGGAGGCATTTAATGTTCGAGCAAAAACGGCTGATTTTCGACAAAAGAGATAACACCCCCCCATTACGTCATGCTTCAGAAATGTGGAAAATGGTCCCTTTTCAAATGTTTTATTTTTGAACGTAAGTTCACATTTGTAGGTGGATCATCAGTGTTAGAGCTAAAATTAGCATGTTTAAAGTGATTTTCATGCTTCCAGGGGCCCAAAACACAAGATTTATGGAATGGTTAAAAGTGCATGAAAATGGCCAATTTACTCACTCTGAGTTCTCAAAAAGGGTTTCTTCACCCCGGGAAGTTAATTAAATACCATTTGGAGGCATTTAATGTTAGAGCAAAAACGGCTGATTTTCGACAAAAGAGATAACACCACCCCATTACGTCATGCTTCAGAAATGTGGAAAATGGTCCCTTTTCAAATGTTTTATTTTTGAACGTCAGTTCACATTTGTAGGTGGATCATCAGTGTTAGAGCTAAAATTAGCATGTTTAAAGTGATTTTCATGCTTCCAGGGGCTCGGGAAGGGTGCTTCCAGGGGCCCAAAACACAAGATTTATGGAATGGTTAAAAGTGCATGAAAATGGCCAATTTACTCAATCTGAGTTCTCAAAAAGGGTTTCTTCACCCTGGGAAGTTAATTAAATACCATTTGGAGGCATTTAATGTTAGAGCAAAAACGGCTGATTTTCGACAAAAGAGATAACACCCCCCCATTACGTCATGCTTCAGAAATGTGGAAAATGGTCCATTTTCAAATGTTTTATTTTTGAACGTCAGTTCACATTTGTAGGTGGATCATCAGTGTTAGAGCTAAAATTAGCATGTTTAAAGTGATTTTCATGCTTCCAGGGGCCCAAAACACAAGATTTATGGAATGGTTAAAAGTGCATGAAAATGGCCAATTTACTCACTCTGAGTTCTCAAAAAGGGTTTCTTCACCCCGGGAAGTTAATTAAATACCATTTGGAGGCATTTAATGTTCGAGCAAAAACGGCTGATTTTCGACAAAAGAGATAACACCCCCCTATTACGTCATGCTTCAGAAATGTGGAAAATGGTCCGTTTTCAAATGTTTTATTTTTGAACGTCAGTTCACATTTGTAGGTGGATCATCAGTGTTAGAGCTAAAATTAGCATGTTTAAAGTGATTTTCATGCTTCCAGGGGCCCAAAACACAAGATTTATGGAATGGTTAAAAGTGCATGAAAATGGCCAATTTACTCACTCTGAGTTCTCAAAAAGGGTTTCTTCACCCCGGGAAGTTAATTAAATACCATTTGGAGGCATTTAATGTTCGAGCAAAAACGGCTGATTTTCGACAAAAGAGATAACACCCCCCTATTACCTCATGCTTCAGAAATGTGGAAAATGGTCCGTTTTCAAATGTTTTATTTTTGAACGTCAGTTCACATTTGTAGGTGGATCGTCAGTGTTAGAGCTAAAATTAGCATGTTTAAAGTGATTTTCATGCTTCCAGGGGCCCAAAACACAAGATTTATGGAATGGTTAAAAGTGCATGAAAATGGCCAATTTACTCACTCTGAGTTCTCAAAAAGGGTTTCTTCAACCCGGGAAGTTAATTAAATACCATTTGGAGGCATTTAATGTTCGAGCAAAAACGGCTGATTTTCGACAAAAGAGATAACACCCCCCCATTACGTCATGCTTCAGAAATGTGGAAAATGGTCCGTTTTCAAATGTTTTATTTTTGAACGTCAGTTCACATTTGTAGGTGGATCATCAGTGTTAGAGCTAAAATTAGCATGTTTAAAGTGATTTTCATGCTTCCAGGGGCCCAAAACACAAGATTTATGGAATGGTTAAAAGTGCATGAAAATGGCCAGTTTACTCACTCTGAGTTCTCAAAAAGGGTTTCTTCACCCCGGGAAGTTAATTAAATACCATTTGGAGGCATTTAATGTTCGAGCAAAAACGGCTGATTTTCGACAAAAGAGATAACACCCCCCCATTACGTCATGCTTCAGAAATGTGGAAAATGGTCCGTTTTCAAATGTTTTATTTTTGAACGTAAGTTCACATTTGTAGGTGGATCATCAGTGTTAGAGCTAAAATTAGCATGTTTAAAGTGATTTTCATGCTTCCAGGGTCCCAAAACACAAGATTTATGGAATGGTTAAAAGTGCATGAAAATGGCCAATTTACTCACTCTGAGTTCTCAAAAAGGGTTTCTTCACCCCGGGAAGTTAATTAAATACCATTTGGAGGCATTTAATGTTAGAGCAAAAACGGCTGATTTTCGACAAAAGAGATAACACCCCCCCATTACGTCATGCTTCAGAAATGTCGAAAATGGTCCCTTTTCAAATGTTTTATTTTTGAACGTCAGTTCACATTTGTAGGTGGATCATCAGTGTTAGAGCTAAAATTAGCATGTTTAAAGTGATTTTCATGCTTCCAGGGGCTCGGGAAGTGAAATAAATACCATTTGGAGGATTTTAATGTTCGAGCAAAAACGGCTGATTTTCGACGAAAGAGCTAACACCCCCCCATTACGTCATGCTTTAGTAATGTGGAAAATGGTCCGTTTTCAAATGTTTTATTTTTGAACGTCAGTTCACATTTGTAGGTGGATAATCAGTGTTAGAGCTAAAATTAGCATGTTTAAAGTGATTTTCATGCTTCCAGGGGCCCAAAACACAAGATTTATGGAATGGTTAAAAGTGCATGAAAATGGCCAATTTACTCACTCTGAGTTCTCAAAAAGGGTTTCTTCACCCCGGGAAGTTAATTAAATACCATTTGGAGGCATTTAATGTTCGAGCAAAAACGGCTGATTTTCGACAAAAGAGATAACACCCCCCCATTACGTCATGCTTCAGAAATGTGGAAAATGGTCCGTTTTCAAATGTTTTATTTTTGAAAGTCAGTTCACATTTGTAGGTGGATCATCAGTGTTAGAGCTAAAATTAGCATGTTTAAAGTGATTTTCATGCTTCCAGGGGCCCAAAACACAAGATTTATGGAATGGTTAAAAGTGCATGAAAAGTGGCCAATTTACTCACTCTGAGTTCTCAAAAAGGGTTTCTTCACCTCGGGAAGTTAATTAAATACCATTTGGAGGCATTTAATGTTCGAGCAAAAACGGCTGATTTTCGACAAAGGAGATAACACCCCCCCATTACGTCATGCTTCAGAAATGTGGAAAATGGTCCGTTTTCAAATGTTTTATTTTTGAACGTCAGTTCACATTTGTAGGTGGATCATCAGTGTTAGAGCTAAAATTAGCATGTTTAAAGTGATTTTCATGCTTCCAGGGGCCCAAAACACAAGATTTATGGAATGGTTAAAAGTGCATGAAAAGTGGCCAATTTACTCACTCTGAGTTCTCAAAAAGGGTTTCTTCACCTCGGGAAGTTAATTAAATACCATTTGGAGGCATTTAATGTTCGAGCAAAAACGGCTGATTTTCGACAAAAGAGATAACACCCCCCCATTACGTCATGCTTCAGAAATGTGGAAAATGGTCCGTTTTCAAATGTTTTATTTTTGAACGTCAGTTCACATTTGTAGGTGGATCATCAGTGTTAGAGCTAAAATTAGCATGTTTAAAGTGATTTTCATGCTTCCAGGGGCCCAAAACACAAGATTTATGGAATGGTTAAAAGTGCATGAAAATGGCCAATTTACTCACTCTGAGTTCTCAAAAAGGGTTTCTTCACCCCGGGAAGTTAATTAAATACCATTTGGAGGCATTTAATGTTCGAGCAAAAACGGCTGATTTTCGACAAAAGAGATAACACCCCCCTATTACGTCATGCTTCAGAAATGTGGAAAATGGTCCGTTTTCAAATGTTTTATTTTTGAACGTCAGTTCACATTTGTAGGTGGATCATCAGTGTTAGAGCTAAAATTAGCATGTTTAAAGTGATTTTCATGCTTCCAGGGGCCCAAAACACAAGATTTATGGAATGGTTAAAAGTGCATGAAAATGGCCAATTTACTCACTCTGAGTTCTCAAAAAGGGTTTCTTCACCCCGGGAAGTTAATTAAATACCATTTGGAGGCATTTAATGTTCGAGCAAAAACGGCTGATTTTCGACAAAAGAGATAACACCCCCCTATTACGTCATGCTTCAGAAATGTGGAAAATGGTCCGTTTTCAAATGTTTTATTTTTGAACGTCAGTTCACATTTGTAGGTGGATCGCCAGTGTTAGAGCTAAAATTAGCATGTTTAAAGTGATTTTCATGCTTCCAGGGGCCCAAAACACAAGATTTATGGAATGGTTAAAAGTGCATGAAAATGGCCAATTTACTCACTCTGAGTTCTCAAAAAGGGTTTCTTCAACCCGGGAAGTTAATTAAATACCATTTGGAGGCATTTAATGTTCGAGCAAAAACTGCTGATTTTCGACAAAAGAGATAACACCCCCCCATTACGTCATGCTTCAGAAATGTGGAAAATGGTCCGTTTTCAAATGTTTTATTTTTGAACGTCAGTTCACATTTGTAGGTGGATCATCAGTGTTAGAGCTAAAATTAGCATGTTTAAAGTGATTTTCATGCTTCCAGGGGCCCAAAACACAAGATTTATGGAATGGTTAAAAGTGCATGAAAATGGCCAGTTTACTCACTCTGAGTTCTCAAAAAGGGTTTCTTCACCCCGGGAAGTTAATTAAATACCATTTGGAGGCATTTAATGTTCGAGCAAAAACGGCTGATTTTCGACAAAAGAGATAACACCCCCCCATTACGTCATGCTTCAGAAATGTGGAAAATGGTCCCTTTTCAAATGTTTTATTTTTGAACGTCAGTTCACATTTGTAGGTGGATCATCAGTGTTAGAGCTAAAATTAGCATGTTTAAAGTGATTTTCATGCTTCCAGGGGCTCGGGAAGGGTGCTTCCAGGGGCCCAAAACACAAGATTTATGGAATGGTTAAAAGTGCATGAAAATGGCCAATTTACTCAATCTGAGTTCTCAAAAAGGGTTTCTTCACCCTGGGAAGTTAATTAAATACCATTTGGAGGCATTTAATGTTAGAGCAAAAATGGCTGATTTTCGACAAAAGAGATAACACCCCCCCATTACGTCATGCTTCAGAAATGTGGAAAATGGTCCATTTTCAAATGTTTTATTTTTGAACGTCAGTTCACATTTGTAGGTGGATCATCAGTGTTAGAGCTAAAATTAGCATGTTTAAAGTGATTTTCATGCTTCCAGGGGCCCAAAACACAAGATTTATGGAATGGTTAAAAGTGCATGAAAATGGCCAATTTACTCACTCTGAGTTCTCAAAAAGGGTTTCTTCACCCCGGGAAGTTAATTAAATACCATTTGGAGGCATTTAATGTTCGAGCAAAAACGGCTGATTTTCGACAAAAGAGATAACACCCCCCTATTACGTCATGCTTCAGAAATGTGGAAAATGGTCCGTTTTCAAATGTTTTATTTTTGAACGTCAGTTCACATTTGTAGGTGGATCATCAGTGTTAGAGCTAAAATTAGCATGTTTAAAGTGATTTTCATGCTTCCAGGGGCCCAAAACACAAGATTTATGGAATGGTTAAAAGTGCATGAAAATGGCCAATTTACTCACTCTGAGTTCTCAAAAAGGGTTTCTTCACCCCGGGAAGTTAATTAAATACCATTTGGAGGCATTTAATGTTCGAGCAAAAACGGCTGATTTTCGACAAAAGAGATAACACCCCCCTATTACGTCATGCTTCAGAAATGTGGAAAATGGTCCGTTTTCAAATGTTTTATTTTTGAACGTCAGTTCACATTTGTAGGTGGATCGTCAGTGTTAGAGCTAAAATTAGCATGTTTAAAGTGATTTTCATGCTTCCAGGGGCCCAAAACACAAGATTTATGGAATGGTTAAAAGTGCATGAAAATGGCCAATTTACTCACTCTGAGTTCTCAAAAAGGGTTTCTTCAACCCGGGAAGTTAATTAAATACCATTTGGAGGCATTTAATGTTCGAGCAAAAACGGCTGATTTTCGACAAAAGAGATAACACCCCCCCATTACGTCATGCTTCAGAAATGTGGAAAATGGTCCGTTTTCAAATGTTTTATTTTTGAACGTCAGTTCACATTTGTAGGTGGATCATCAGTGTTAGAGCTAAAATTAGCATGTTTAAAGTGATTTTCATGCTTCCAGGGGCCCAAAACACAAGATTTATGGAATGGTTAAAAGTGCATGAAAATGGCCAGTTTACTCACTCTGAGTTCTCAAAAAGGGTTTCTTCACCCCGGGAAGTTAATTAAATACCATTTGGAGGCATTTAATGTTCGAGCAAAAACGGCTGATTTTCGACAAAAGAGATAACACCCCCCCATTACGTCATGCTTCAGAAATGTGGAAAATGGTCCGTTTTCAAATGTTTTATTTTTGAACGTAAGTTCACATTTGTAGGTGGATCATCAGTGTTAGAGCTAAAATTAGCATGTTTAAAGTGATTTTCATGCTTCCAGGGTCCCAAAACACAAGATTTATGGAATGGTTAAAAGTGCATGAAAATGGCCAATTTACTCACTCTGAGTTCTCAAAAAGGGTTTCTTCACCCCGGGAAGTTAATTAAATACCATTTGGAGGCATTTAATGTTAGAGCAAAAACGGCTGATTTTCGACAAAAGAGATAACACCCCCCCATTACGTCATGCTTCAGAAATGTGGAAAATGGTCCCTTTTCAAATGTTTTATTTTTGAACGTCAGTTCACATTTGTAGGTGGATCATCAGTGTTAGAGCTAAAATTAGCATGTTTAAAGTGATTTTCATGCTTCCAGGGGCTCGGGAAGTGAAATAAATACCATTTGGAGGATTTTAATGTTCGAGCAAAAACGGCTGATTTTCGACGAAAGAGCTAACACCCCCCCATTACGTCATGCTTTAGTAATGTGGAAAATGGTCCGTTTTCAAATGTTTTATTTTTGAACGTCAGTTCACATTTGTAGGTGGATAATCAGTGTTAGAGCTAAAATTAGCATGTTTAAAGTGATTTTCATGCTTCCAGGGGCCCAAAACACAAGATTTATGGAATGGTTAAAAGTGCATGAAAATGGCCAATTTACTCACTCTGAGTTCTCAAAAAGGGTTTCTTCACCCCGGGAAGTTAATTAAATACCATTTGGAGGCATTTAATGTTCGAGCAAAAACGGCTGATTTTCGACAAAAGAGATAACACCCCCCCATTACGTCATGCTTCAGAAATGTGGAAAATGGTCTGTTTTCAAATGTTTTATTTTTGAAAGTCAGTTCACATTTGTAGGTGGATCATCAGTGTTAGAGCTAAAATTAGCATGTTTAAAGTGATTTTCATGCTTCCAGGGGCCCAAAACACAAGATTTATGGAATGGTTAAAAGTGCATGAAAAGTGGCCAATTTACTCACTCTGAGTTCTCAAAAAGGGTTTCTTCACCTCGGGAAGTTAATTAAATACCATTTGGAGGCATTTAATGTTCGAGCAAAAACGGCTGATTTTCGACAAAAGAGATAACACCCCCCCATTACGTCATGCTTCAGAAATGTGGAAAATGGTCCGTTTTCAAATGTTTTATTTTTGAACGTCAGTTCACATTTGTAGGTGGATCATCAGTGTTAGAGCTAAAATTAGCATGTTTAAAGTGATTTTCATGCTTCCAGGGGCCCAAAACACAAGATTTATGGAATGGTTAAAAGTGCATGAAAAGTGGCCAATTTACTCACTCTGAGTTCTCAAAAAGGGTTTCTTCACCTCGGGAAGTTAATTAAATACCATTTGGAGGCATTTAATGTTCGAGCAAAAACGGCTGATTTTCGACAAAAGAGATAACACCCCCCCATTACGTCATGCTTCAGAAATGTGGAAAATGGTCCGTTTTCAAATGTTTTATTTTTGAACGTCAGTTCACATTTGTAGGTGGATCATCAGTGTTAGAGCTAAAATTAGCATGTTTAAAGTGATTTTCATGCTTCCAGGGGCCCAAAACACAAGATTTATGGAATGGTTAAAAGTGCATGAAAATGGCCAATTTACTCACTCTGAGTTCTCAAAAAGGGTTTCTTCACCCCGGGAAGTTAATTAAATACCATTTGGAGGCATTTAATGTTCGAGCAAAAACGGCTGATTTTCGACAAAAGAGATAACACCCCCCTATTACGTCATGCTTCAGAAATGTGGAAAATGGTCCCTTTTCAAATGTTTTATTTTTGAACGTCAGTTCACATTTGTAGGTGGATCATCAGTGTTAGAGCTAAAATTAGCATGTTTAAAGTGATTTTCATGCTTCCAGGGGCTCGGGAAGTGAAATAAATACCATTTGGAGGATTTTAATGTTCAAGCAAAAACGGCTGATTTTCGACGAAAGAGCTAACACCCCCCCATTACGTCATGCTTTAGTAATGTGGAAAATGGTCCGTTTTCAAATGTTTTATTTTTGAACGTCAGTTCACATTTGTAGGTGGATAATCAGTGTTAGAGCTAAAATTAGCATGTTTAAAGTGATTTTCATGCTTCCAGGGGCCCAAAACACAAGATTTATGGAATGGTTAAAAGTGCATGAAAATGGCCAGTTTACTCACTCTGAGTTCTCAAAAAGGGTTTCTTCACCCCGGGAAGTTAATTAAATACCATTTGGAGGCATTTAATGTTCGAGCAAAAACGGCTGATTTTCGACAAAAGAGATAACACCCCCCCATTACGTCATGCTTCAGAAATGTGGAAAATGGTCCCTTTTCAAATGTTTTATTTTTGAACGTCAGTTCACATTTGTAGGTGGATCATCAGTGTTAGAGCTAAAATTAGCATGTTTAAAGTGATTTTCATGCTTCCAGGGGCCCAAAACACAAGATTTATGGAATGGTTAAAAGTGCATGAAAATGGCCAATTTACTCACTCTGAGTTCTCAAAAAGGGTTTCTTCACCCCGGGAAGTTAATTAAATACCATTTGGAGGCATTTAATGTTCGAGCAAAAACGGCTGATTTTCGACAAAAGAGATAACACCCCCCTATTACGTCATGCTTCAGAAATGTGGAAAATGGTCCGTTTTCAAATGTTTTATTTTTGAACGTCAGTTCACATTTGTAGGTGGATCATCAGTGTTAGAGCTAAAATTAGCATGTTTAAAGTGATTTTCATGCTTCCAGGGGCCCAAAACACAAGATTTATGGAATGGTTAAAAGTGCATGAAAATGGCCAATTTACTCACTCTGAGTTCTCAAAAAGGGTTTCTTCACCCCGGGAAGTTAATTAAATACCATTTGGAGGCATTTAATGTTCGAGCAAAAACGGCTGATTTTCGACAAAAGAGATAACACCCCCCTATTACGTCATGCTTCAGAAATGTGGAAAATGGTCCGTTTTCAAATGTTTTATTTTTGAACGTCAGTTCACATTTGTAGGTGGATCGTCAGTGTTAGAGCTAAAATTAGCATGTTTAAAGTGATTTTCATGCTTCCAGGGGCCCAAAACACAAGATTTATGGAATGGTTAAAAGTGCATGAAAATGGCCAATTTACTCACTCTGAGTTCTCAAAAAGGGTTTCTTCAACCCGGGAAGTTAATTAAATACCATTTGGAGGCATTTAATGTTCGAGCAAAAACGGCTGATTTTCGACAAAAGAGATAACACCCCCCCATTACGTCATGCTTCAGAAATGTGGAAAATGGTCCGTTTTCAAATGTTTTATTTTTGAACGTCAGTTCACATTTGTAGGTGGATCATCAGTGTTAGAGCTAAAATTAGCATGTTTAAAGTGATTTTCATGCTTCCAGGGGCCCAAAACACAAGATTTATGGAATGGTTAAAAGTGCATGAAAATGGCCAGTTTACTCACTCTGAGTTCTCAAAAAGGGTTTCTTCACCCCGGGAAGTTAATTAAATACCATTTGGAGGCATTTAATGTTCGAGCAAAAACGGCTGATTTTCGACAAAAGAGATAACACCCCCCCATTACGTCATGCTTCAGAAATGTGGAAAATGGTCCGTTTTCAAATGTTTTATTTTTGAACGTAAGTTCACATTTGTAGGTGGATCATCAGTGTTAGAGCTAAAATTAGCATGTTTAAAGTGATTTTCATGCTTCCAGGGTCCCAAAACACAAGATTTATGGAATGGTTAAAAGTGCATGAAAATGGCCAATTTACTCACTCTGAGTTCTCAAAAAGGGTTTCTTCACCCCGGGAAGTTAATTAAATACCATTTGGAGGCATTTAATGTTAGAGCAAAAACGGCTGATTTTCGACAAAAGAGATAACACCCCCCCATTACGTCATGCTTCAGAAATGTGGAAAATGGTCCCTTTTCAAATGTTTTATTTTTGAACGTCAGTTCACATTTGTAGGTGGATCATCAGTGTTAGAGCTAAAATTAGCATGTTTAAAGTGATTTTCATGCTTCCAGGGGCTCGGGAAGTGAAATAAATACCATTTGGAGGATTTTAATGTTCGAGCAAAAACGGCTGATTTTCGACGAAAGAGCTAACACCCCCCCATTACGTCATGCTTTAGTAATGTGGAAAATGGTCCGTTTTCAAATGTTTTATTTTTGAACGTCAGTTCACATTTGTAGGTGGATAATCAGTGTTAGAGCTAAAATTAGCATGTTTAAAGTGATTTTCATGCTTCCAGGGGCCCAAAACACAAGATTTATGGAATGGTTAAAAGTGCATGAAAATGGCCAATTTACTCACTCTGAGTTCTCAAAAAGGGTTTCTTCACCCCGGGAAGTTAATTAAATACCATTTGGAGGCATTTAATGTTCGAGCAAAAACGGCTGATTTTCGACAAAAGAGATAACACCCCCCCATTACGTCATGCTTCAGAAATGTGGAAAATGGTCTGTTTTCAAATGTTTTATTTTTGAAAGTCAGTTCACATTTGTAGGTGGATCATCAGTGTTAGAGCTAAAATTAGCATGTTTAAAGTGATTTTCATGCTTCCAGGGGCCCAAAACACAAGATTTATGGAATGGTTAAAAGTGCATGAAAAGTGGCCAATTTACTCACTCTGAGTTCTCAAAAAGGGTTTCTTCACCTCGGGAAGTTAATTAAATACCATTTGGAGGCATTTAATGTTCGAGCAAAAACGGCTGATTTTCGACAAAAGAGATAACACCCCCCCATTACGTCATGCTTCAGAAATGTGGAAAATGGTCCGTTTTCAAATGTTTTATTTTTGAACGTCAGTTCACATTTGTAGGTGGATCATCAGTGTTAGAGCTAAAATTAGCATGTTTAAAGTGATTTTCATGCTTCCAGGGGCCCAAAACACAAGATTTATGGAATGGTTAAAAGTGCATGAAAAGTGGCCAATTTACTCACTCTGAGTTCTCAAAAAGGGTTTCTTCACCTCGGGAAGTTAATTAAATACCATTTGGAGGCATTTAATGTTCGAGCAAAAACGGCTGATTTTCGACAAAAGAGATAACACCCCCCCATTACGTCATGCTTCAGAAATGTGGAAAATGGTCCGTTTTCAAATGTTTTATTTTTGAACGTCAGTTCACATTTGTAGGTGGATCATCAGTGTTAGAGCTAAAATTAGCATGTTTAAAGTGATTTTCATGCTTCCAGGGGCCCAAAACACAAGATTTATGGAATGGTTAAAAGTGCATGAAAATGGCCAATTTACTCACTCTGAGTTCTCAAAAAGGGTTTCTTCACCCCGGGAAGTTAATTAAATACCATTTGGAGGCATTTAATGTTCGAGCAAAAACGGCTGATTTTCGACAAAAGAGATAACACCCCCCTATTACGTCATGCTTCAGAAATGTGGAAAATGGTCCCTTTTCAAATGTTTTATTTTTGAACGTCAGTTCACATTTGTAGGTGGATCATCAGTGTTAGAGCTAAAATTAGCATGTTTAAAGTGATTTTCATGCTTCCAGGGGCTCGGGAAGTGAAATAAATACCATTTGGAGGATTTTAATGTTCAAGCAAAAACGGCTGATTTTCGACGAAAGAGCTAACACCCCCCCATTACGTCATGCTTTAGTAATGTGGAAAATGGTCCGTTTTCAAATGTTTTATTTTTGAACGTCAGTTCACATTTGTAGGTGGATAATCAGTGTTAGAGCTAAAATTAGCATGTTTAAAGTGATTTTCATGCTTCCAGGGGCCCAAAACACAAGATTTATGGAATGGTTAAAAGTGCATGAAAATGGCCAATTTACTCACTCTGAGTTCTCAAAAAGGGTTTCTTCACCCCGGGAAGTTAATTAAATACCATTTGGAGGCATTTAATGTTCGAGCAAAAACGGCTGATTTTCGACAAAAGAGATAACACCCCCCCATTACGTCATGCTTCAGAAATGTGGAAAATGGTCCGTTTTCAAATGTTTTATTTTTGAAAGTCAGTTCACATTTGTAGGTGGATCATCAGTGTTAGAGCTAAAATTAGCATGTTTAAAGTGATTTTCATGCTTCCAGGGGCCCAAAACACAAGATTTATGGAATGGTTAAAAGTGCATGAAAAGTGGCCAATTTACTCACTCTGAGTTCTCAAAAAGGGTTTCTTCACCTCGGGAAGTTAATTAAATACCATTTGGAGGCATTTAATGTTCGAGCAAAAACGGCTGATTTTCGACAAAAGAGATAACACCCCCCCATTACGTCATGCTTCAGAAATGTGGAAAATGGTCCGTTTTCAAATGTTTTATTTTTGAACGTCAGTTCACATTTGTAGGTGGATCATCAGTGTTAGAGCTAAAATTAGCATGTTTAAAGTGATTTTCATGCTTCCAGGGGCCCAAAACACAAGATTTATGGAATGGTTAAAAGTGCATGAAAAGTGGCCAATTTACTCACTCTGAGTTCTCAAAAAGGGTTTCTTCACCTCGGGAAGTTAATTAAATACCATTTGGAGGCATTTAATGTTCGAGCAAAAACGGCTGATTTTCGACAAAAGAGATAACACCCCCCCATTACGTCATGCTTCAGAAATGTGGAAAATGGTCCGTTTTCAAATGTTTTATTTTTGAACGTCAGTTCACATTTGTAGGTGGATCATCAGTGTTAGAGCTAAAATTAGCATGTTTAAAGTGATTTTCATGCTTCCAGGGGCCCAAAACACAAGATTTATGGAATGGTTAAAAGTGCATGAAAATGGCCAATTTACTCACTCTGAGTTCTCAAAAAGGGTTTCTTCACCCCGGGAAGTTAATTAAATACCATTTGGAGGCATTTAATGTTCGAGCAAAAACGGCTGATTTTCGACAAAAGAGATAACACCCCCCTATTACGTCATGCTTCAGAAATGTGGAAAATGGTCCGTTTTCAAATGTTTTATTTTTGAACGTCAGTTCACATTTGTAGGTGGATCGTCAGTGTTAGAGCTAAAATTAGCATGTTTAAAGTGATTTTCATGCTTCCAGGGGCCCAAAACACAAGATTTATGGAATGGTTAAAAGTGCATGAAAATGGCCAATTTACTCACTCTGAGTTCTCAAAAAGGGTTTCTTCAACCCGGGAAGTTAATTAAATACCATTTGGAGGCATTTAATGTTCGAGCAAAAACGGCTGATTTTCGACGAAAGAGATAACACCCCCCCATTACGTCATGCTTTAGTAATGTGGAAAATGGTCCGTTTTCAAATGTTTTATTTTTGAACGTCAGTTCACATTTGTAGGTGGATAATCAGTGTTAGAGCTAAAATTAGCATGTTTAAAGTGATTTTCATGCTTCCAGGGGCCCAAAACACAAGATTTATGGAATGGTTAAAAGTGCATGAAAATGGCCAATTTACTCACTCTGAGTTCTCAAAAAGGGTTTCTTCACCCCGGGAAGTTAATTAAATACCATTTGGAGGCATTTAATGTTCGAGCAAAAACGGCTGATTTTCGACAAAAGAGATAACACCCCCCCATTACGTCATGCTTCAGAAATGTGGAAAATGGTCCGTTTTCAAATGTTTTATTTTTGAAAGTCAGTTCACATTTGTAGGTGGATCATCAGTGTTAGAGCTAAAATTAGCATGTTTAAAGTGATTTTCATGCTTCCAGGGGCCCAAAACACAAGATTTATGGAATGGTTAAAAGTGCATGAAAAGTGGCCAATTTACTCACTCTGAGTTCTCAAAAAGGGTTTCTTCACCTCGGGAAGTTAATTAAATACCATTTGGAGGCATTTAATGTTCGAGCAAAAACGGCTGATTTTCGACAAAAGAGATAACACCCCCCCATTACGTCATGCTTCAGAAATGTGGAAAATGGTCCGTTTTCAAATGTTTTATTTTTGAACGTCAGTTCACATTTGTAGGTGGATCATCAGTGTTAGAGCTAAAATTAGCATGTTTAAAGTGATTTTCATGCTTCCAGGGGCCCAAAACACAAGATTTATGGAATGGTTAAAAGTGCATGAAAAGTGGCCAATTTACTCACTCTGAGTTCTCAAAAAGGGTTTCTTCACCTCGGGAAGTTAATTAAATACCATTTGGAGGCATTTAATGTTCGAGCAAAAACGGCTGATTTTCGACAAAAGAGATAACACCCCCCCATTACGTCATGCTTCAGAAATGTGGAAAATGGTCCGTTTTCAAATGTTTTATTTTTGAACGTCAGTTCACATTTGTAGGTGGATCATCAGTGTTAGAGCTAAAATTAGCATGTTTAAAGTGATTTTCATGCTTCCAGGGGCCCAAAACACAAGATTTATGGAATGGTTAAAAGTGCATGAAAATGGCCAATTTACTCACTCTGAGTTCTCAAAAAGGGTTTCTTCACCCCGGGAAGTTAATTAAATACCATTTGGAGGCATTTAATGTTCGAGCAAAAACGGCTGATTTTCGACAAAAGAGATAACACCCCCCTATTACGTCATGCTTCAGAAATGTGGAAAATGGTCCGTTTTCAAATGTTTTATTTTTGAACGTCAGTTCACATTTGTAGGTGGATCGTCAGTGTTAGAGCTAAAATTAGCATGTTTAAAGTGATTTTCATGCTTCCAGGGGCCCAAAACACAAGATTTATGGAATGGTTAAAAGTGCATGAAAATGGCCAATTTACTCACTCTGAGTTCTCAAAAAGGGTTTCTTCAACCCGGGAAGTTAATTAAATACCATTTGGAGGCATTTAATGTTCGAGCAAAAACGGCTGATTTTCGACAAAAGAGATAACACCCCCCCCATTACGTCATGCTTCAGAAATGTGGAAAATGGTCCGTTTTCAAATGTTTTATTTTTGAACGTCAGTTCACATTTGTAGGTGGATCATCAGTGTTAGAGCTAAAATTAGCATGTTTAAAGTGATTTTCATGCTTCCAGGGGCCCAAAACACAAGATTTATGGAATGGTTAAAAGTGCATGAAAATGGCCAGTTTACTCACTCTGAGTTCTCAAAAAGGGTTTCTTCACCCCGGGAAGTTAATTAAATACCATTTGGAGGCATTTAATGTTCGAGCAAAAACGGCTGATTTTCGACAAAAGAGATAACACCCCCCCATTACGTCATGCTTCAGAAATGTGGAAAATGGTCCGTTTTCAAATGTTTTATTTTTGAACGTAAGTTCACATTTGTAGGTGGATCATCAGTGTTAGAGCTAAAATTAGCATGTTTAAAGTGATTTTCATGCTTCCAGGGGCCCAAAACACAAGATTTATGGAATGGTTAAAAGTGCATGAAAATGGCCAATTTACTCACTCTGAGTTCTCAAAAAGGGTTTCTTCACCCCGGGAAGTTAATTAAATACCATTTGGAGGCATTTAATGTTAGAGCAAAAACGGCTGATTTTCGACAAAAGAGATAACACCCCCCCCATTACGTCATGCTTCAGAAATGTGGAAAATGGTCCCTTTTCAAATGTTTTATTTTTGAACGTCAGTTCACATTTGTAGGTGGATCATCAGTGTTAGAGCTAAAATTAGCATGTTTAAAGTGATTTTCATGCTTCCAGGGGCTCGGGAAGTGAAATAAATACCATTTGGAGGATTTTAATGTTCGAGCAAAAACGGCTGATTTTCGACGAAAGAGCTAACACCCCCCATTACGTCATGCTTTAGAAATGTGGAAAATGGTCCGTTTTCAAATGTTTTATTTTTGAACGTCAGTTCACATTTGTAGGTGGATAATCAGTGTTAGAGCTAAAATTAGCATGTTTAAATTGATTTTCATGCTTCCAGGGGCCCAAAACACAAGATTTATGGAATGGTTAAAAGTGCATGAAAATGGCCAATTTACTCAATCTGAGTTCTCAAAAAAAGTTTCTTCACCCTGGGAAGTTAATTAAATACCATTTGGAGGCATTTAATGTTAGAGCAAAAACGGCTGATTTTCGACAAAAGAGATAACACCCCCCCATTACGTCATGCTTCAGAAATGTGGAAAATGGTCCATTTTCAAATGTTTTATTTTTGAACGTCAGTTCACATTTGTAGGTGGATCATCAGTGTTAGAGCTAAAATTAGCATGTTTAAAGTGATTTTCATGCTTCCAGGGGCCCAAAACACAAGATTTATGGAATGGTTAAAAGTGCATGAAAATGGCCAATTTACTCACTCTGAGTTCTCAAAAAGGGTTTCTTCACCCCGGGAAGTTAATTAAATACCATTTGGAGGCATTTAATGTTCGAGCAAAAACGGCTGATTTTCGACAAAAGAGATAACACCCCCCTATTACGTCATGCTTCAGAAATGTGGAAAATGGTCCGTTTTCAAATGTTTTATTTTTGAACGTCAGTTCACATTTGTAGGTGGATCATCAGTGTTAGAGCTAAAATTAGCATGTTTAAAGTGATTTTCATGCTTCCAGGGGCCCAAAACACAAGATTTATGGAATGGTTAAAAGTGCATGAAAATGGCCAATTTACTCACTCTGAGTTCTCAAAAAGGGTTTCTTCACCCCGGGAAGTTAATTAAATACCATTTGGAGGCATTTAATGTTCGAGCAAAAACGGCTGATTTTCGACAAAAGAGATAACACCCCCCTATTACGTCATGCTTCAGAAATGTGGAAAATGGTCCGTTTTCAAATGTTTTATTTTTGAACGTCAGTTCACATTTGTAGGTGGATCGTCAGTGTTAGAGCTAAAATTAGCATGTTTAAAGTGATTTTCATGCTTCCAGGGGCCCAAAACACAAGATTTATGGAATGGTTAAAAGTGCATGAAAATGGCCAATTTACTCACTCTGAGTTCTCAAAAAGGGTTTCTTCAACCCGGGAAGTTAATTAAATACCATTTGGAGGCATTTAATGTTCGAGCAAAAACGGCTGATTTTCGACAAAAGAGATAACACCCCCCCATTACGTCATGCTTCAGAAATGTGGAAAATGGTCCGTTTTCAAATGTTTTATTTTTGAACGTCAGTTCACATTTGTAGGTGGATCATCAGTGTTAGAGCTAAAATTAGCATGTTTAAAGTGATTTTCATGCTTCCAGGGGCCCAAAACACAAGATTTATGGAATGGTTAAAAGTGCATGAAAATGGCCAGTTTACTCACTCTGAGTTCTCAAAAAGGGTTTCTTCACCCCGGGAAGTTAATTAAATACCATTTGGAGGCATTTAATGTTCGAGCAAAAACGGCTGATTTTCGACAAAAGAGATAACACCCCCCCATTACGTCATGCTTCAGAAATGTGGAAAATGGTCCGTTTTCAAATGTTTTATTTTTGAACGTAAGTTCACATTTGTAGGTGGATCATCAGTGTTAGAGCTAAAATTAGCATGTTTAAAGTGATTTTCATGCTTCCAGGGGCCCAAAACACAAGATTTATGGAATGGTTAAAAGTGCATGAAAATGGCCAATTTACTCACTCTGAGTTCTCAAAAAGGGTTTCTTCACCCCGGGAAGTTAATTAAATACCATTTGGAGGCATTTAATGTTAGAGCAAAAACGGCTGATTTTCGACAAAAGAGATAACACCCCCCCCATTACGTCATGCTTCAGAAATGTGGAAAATGGTCCCTTTTCAAATGTTTTATTTTTGAACGTCAGTTCACATTTGTAGGTGGATCATCAGTGTTAGAGCTAAAATTAGCATGTTTAAAGTGATTTTCATGCTTCCAGGGGCTCGGGAAGTGAAATAAATACCATTTGGAGGATTTTAATGTTCGAGCAAAAACGGCTGATTTTCGACGAAAGAGCTAACACCCCCCCATTACGTCATGCTTTAGAAATGTGGAAAATGGTCCGTTTTCAAATGTTTTATTTTTGAACGTCAGTTCACATTTGTAGGTGGATAATCAGTGTTAGAGCTAAAATTAGCATGTTTAAAGTGATTTTCATGCTTCCAGGGGCCCAAAACACAAGATTTATGGAATGGTTAAAAGTGCATGAAAATGGCCAATTTACTCAATCTGAGTTCTCAAAAAGGGTTTCTTCACCCTGGGAAGTTAATTAAATACCATTTGGAGGCATTTAATGTTAGAGCAAAAACGGCTGATTTTCGACAAAAGAGATAACACCCCCCCATTACGTCATGCTTCAGAAATGTGGAAAATGGTCCATTTTCAAATGTTTTATTTTTGAACGTCAGTTCACATTTGTAGGTGGATCATCAGTGTTAGAGCTAAAATTAGCATGTTTAAAGTGATTTTCATGCTTCCAGGGGCCCAAAACACAAGATTTATGGAATGGTTAAAAGTGCATGAAAATGGCCAATTTACTCACTCTGAGTTCTCAAAAAGGGTTTCTTCACCCCGGGAAGTTAATTAAATACCATTTGGAGGCATTTAATGTTAGAGCAAAAACGGCTGATTTTCGACAAAAGAGATAACACCCCCCCATTACGTCATGCTTCAGAAATGTGGAAAATGGTCCGTTTTCAAATGTTTTATTTTTGAACGTCAGTTCACATTTGTAGGTGGATCATCAGTGTTAGAGCTAAAATTAGCATGTTTAAAGTGATTTTCATGCTTCCAGGGGCCCAAAACACAAGATTTATGGAATGGTTAAAAGTGCATGAAAATGGCCAATTTACTCACTCTGAGTTCTCAAAAAGGGTTTCTTCACCCCAGGAAGTTAATTAAATACCATTTGGAGGCATTTAATGTTCGAGCAAAAACGGCTGATTTTCGACAAAAGAGATAACACCCCCCCATTACGTCATGCTTCAGAAATGGGGAAAATGGTCCGTTTTCAAATGTTTTATTTTTGAACGTCAGTTCACATTTGTAGGTGGATCATCAGTGTTAGAGCTAAAATTAGCATGTTTAAAGTGATTTTCATGCTTCCAGGGGCTCGGGAAGTGAAATAAATACCATTTGGAGGCATTTAATGTTCGAGCAAAAACGGCTGATTTTCGACAAAAGAGATAACACCCCCCCATTACGTCATGCTTCAGAAATGTGGAAAATGGTCCGTTTTCAAATGTTTTATTTTTGAACGTCAGTTCACATTTGTAGGTGGATCATCAGTGTTAGAGCTAAAATTAGCATGTTTAAAGTGATTTTCATGCTTCCAGGGGCTCGGGAAGTTAATTAAATACCATTTGGAGGCATTTAATGTTCGAGCAAAAACGGCTGATTTTCGACAAAAGAGATAACACCCCCCCATTACGTCATGCTTCAGAAATGTGGAAAATGGTCCGTTTTCAAATGTTTTATTTTTGAACGTCAGTTCACATTTGTAGGTGGATCATCAGTGTTAGAGCTAAAATTAGCATGTTTAAAGTGATTTTCATGCTTCCAGGGGCCCAAAACACAAGATTTATGGAATGGTTAAAAGTGCATGAAAATGGCCAATTTACTCAGTTTGAGTTCTCAAAAAGGGTTTCTTCACCCCGGGAAGTTAATTAAATACCATTTGGAGGCATTTAATGTTAGAGCAAAAACGGCTGATTTTCGACAAAAGAGATAACACCCCCCCCATTACGTCATGCTTCAGAAATGTGGAAAATGGTCCGTTTTCAAATGTTTTATTTTTGAACGTCAGTTCACATTTGTAGGTGGATCATCAGTGTTAGAGCTAAAATTAGCATGTTTAAAGTGATTTTCATGCTTCCAGGGGCTCGGGAAGTGAAATAAATACCATTTGGAGGCATTTAATGTTCGAGCAAAAACGGCTGATTTTCGACAAAAGAGATAACACCCCCCCATTACGTCATGCTTCAGAAATGTGGAAAATGGTCCGTTTTCAAATGTTTTATTTTTGAACGTCAGTTCACATTTGTAGGTGGATCATCAGTGTTAGAGCTAAAATTAGCATGTTTAAAGTGATTTTCATGCTTCCAGGGGCTCGGGAAGTTAATTAAATACCATTTGGAGGCATTTAATGTTCGAGCAAAAACGGCTGATTTTCGACAAAAGAGATAACACCCCTCCATTACGTCATGCTTCAGAAATGTGGAAAATGGTCCGTTTTCAAATGTTTTATTTTTGAACGTCAGTTTACATTTGTAGGTGGATCTTCAGTGTTAGAGCTAAAATTAGCATGTTTAAAGTGATTTTCATGCTTCCAGGGGCCCAAAACACAAGATTTATGGAATGGTTAAAAGTGCATGAAAATGGCCAATTTACTCACTCTGAGTTCTCAAAAAGGGTTTCTTCACCCCGGGAAGTTAATTAAATACCATTTGGAGGCATTTAATGTTCGAGCAAAAACGGCTGATTTTCGACAAAAGAGATAACACCCCCCTATTACGTCATGCTTCAGAAATGTGGAAAATGGTCCGTTTTCAAATGTTTCATTTTTGAACGTCAGTTCACATTTGTAGGTGGATCATCAGTGTTAGAGCTAAAATTAGCATGTTTAAAGTGATTTTCATGCTTCCAGGGGCTCGGGAAGTTAATTAAATACCATTTGGAGGCATTTAATGTTCGAGCAAAAACGGCTGATTTTCGACAAAAGAGATAACACCCCCCCCATTACGTCATGCTTCAGAAATGTGGAAAATGGTCCGTTTTCAAATGTTTCATTTTTGAACGTCAGTTCACATTTGTAGGTGGATCATCAGTGTTAGAGCTAAAATTAGCATGTTTAAAGTGATTTTCATGCTTCCAGGGGCCCAAAACACAAGATTTATGGAATGGTTAAAAGTGCATGAAAATGGCCAATTTACTCACTCTGAGTTCTCAAAAAGGGTTTCTTCACCCCGGGAAGTTAATTAAATACCATTTGGAGGCATTTAATGTTCGAGCAAAAACGGCTGATTTTCGACAAAAGAGATAACACCCCCCCATTACGTCATGCTTCAGAAATGTGGAAAATGGTCCGTTTTCAAATGTTTTATTTTTGAACGTCAGTTCACATTTGTAGGTGGATCATCAGTGTTAGAGCTAAAATTAGCACGTTTAAAGTGATTTTCATGCTTCCAGGGGCCCAAAACACAAGATTTATGGAATGGTTAAAAGTGCATGAAAATGGCCAATTTACTCACTCTGAGTTCTCAAAAAGGGTTTCTTCACCCCGGGAAGTTAATTAAATACCATTTGGAGGCATTTAATGTTCGAGCAAAAACGGCTGATTTTCGACAAAAGAGATAACACCCCCCCATTACGTCATGCTTCAGAAATGTGGAAAATGGTCCGTTTTCAAATGTTTTATTTTTGAACGTCAGTTCACATTTGTAGTTGGATCATCAGTGTTAGAGCTAAAATTAGCATGTTTAAAGTGATTTTCATGCTTCCAGGGGCCCAAAACACAAGATTTATGGAATGGTTAAAAGTGCATGAAAATGGCCAATTTACTCACTCTGAGTTCTCAAAAAGGGTTTCTTCACCCCGGGAAGTTAATTAAATACCATTTGGAGGCATTTAATGTTCGAGCAAAAACGGCTGATTTTCGACAAAAGAGATAACACCCCCCCATTACGTCATGCTTCAGAAATGTGGAAAATGGTCCGTTTTCAAATGTTTTATTTTTGAAAGTCAGTTCACATTTGTAGGTGGATCATCAGTGTTAGAGCTAAAATTAGCATGTTTAAAGTGATTTTCATGCTTCCAGGGGCCCAAAACACAAGATTTATGGAATGGTTAAAAGTGCATGAAAATGGCCAATTTACTCACTCTGAGTTCTCAAAAAGGGTTTCTTCACCCCGGGAAGTTAATTAAATACCATTTGGAGGCATTTAATGTTCGAGCAAAAACGGCTGATTTTCGACAAAAGAGATAACACCCCCCTATTACGTCATGCTTCAGAAATGTGGAAAATGGTCAGTTTTCAAATGTTTCATTTTTGAACGTCAGTTCACATTTGTAGGTGGATCATCAGTGTTAGAGCTAAAATTAGCATGTTTAAAGTGATTTTCATACTTCCAGGGGCTCGGGAAGTTAATTAAATACCATTTGGAGGCATTTAATGTTCGAGCAAAAACGGCTGATTTTCGACAAAAGAGATAACACCCCCCCCATTACGACATGCTTCAGAAATGTGGAAAATGGTCCGTTTTCAAATGTTTCATTTTTGAACGTCAGTTCACATTTGTAGGTGGATCATCAGTGTTAGAGCTAAAATTAGCATGTTTAAAGTGATTTTCATGCTTCCAGGGGCCCAAAACACAAGATTTATGGAATGGTTAAAAGTGCATGAAAATGGCCAATTTACTCACTCTGAGTTCTCAAAAAGGGTTTCTTCACCCCGGGAAGTTAATTAAATACCATTTGGAGGCATTTAATGTTCGAGCAAAAACGGCTGATTTTCGACAAAAGAGATAACACCCCCCCATTACGTCATGCTTCAGAAATGTGGAAAATGGTCCGTTTTCAAATGTTTTATTTTTGAACGTCAGTTCACATTTGTAGGTGGATCATCAGTGTTAGAGCTAAAATTAGCACGTTTAAAGTGATTTTCATGCTTCCAGGGGCCCAAAACACAAGATTTATGGAATGGTTAAAAGTGCATGAAAATGGCCAATTTACTCACTCTGAGTTCTCAAAAAGGGTTTCTTCACCCCGGGAAGTTAATTAAATACCATTTGGAGGCATTTAATGTTCGAGCAAAAACAGCTGATTTTCGACAAAAGAGATAACACCCCCCCATTACGTCATGCTTCAGAAATGTGGAAAATGGTCCGTTTTCAAATGTTTTATTTTTGAACGTAAGTTCACATTTGTAGGTGGATCATCAGTGTTAGAGCTAAAATTAGCATGTTTAAAGTGATTTTCATGCTTCCAGGGGCCCAAAACACAAGATTTATGGAATGGTTAAAAGTGCATGAAAATGGCCAATTTACTCACTCTGAGTTCTCAAAAAGGGTTTCTTCACCCCGGGAAGTTAATTAAATACCATTTGGAGGCATTTAATGTTCGAGCAAAAACGGCTGATTTTCGACAAAAGAGATAACACCCCCCTATTACGTCATGCTTCAGAAATGTGGAAAATGGTCCGTTTTCAAATGTTTTATTTTTGAACGTCAGTTCACATTTGTAGGTGGATCGTCAGTGTTAGAGCTAAAATTAGCATGTTTAAAGTGATTTTCATGCTTCCAGGGGCCCAAAACACAAGATTTATGGAATGGTTAAAAGTGCATGAAAATGGCCAATTTACTCACTCTGAGTTCTCAAAAAGGGTTTCTTCAACCCGGGAAGTTAATTAAATACCATTTGGAGGCATTTAATGTTCGAGCAAAAACGGCTGATTTTCGACAAAAGAGATAACACCCCCCCATTACGTCATGCTTCAGAAATGTGGAAAATGGTCCGTTTTCAAATGTTTTATTTTTGAACGTCAGTTCACATTTGTAGGTGGATCATCAGTGTTAGAGCTAAAATTAGCATGTTTAAAGTGATTTTCATGCTTCCAGGGGCCCAAAACACAAGATTTATGGAATGGTTAAAAGTGCATGAAAATGGCCAGTTTACTCACTCTGAGTTCTCAAAAAGGGTTTCTTCACCCCGGGAAGTTAATTAAATACCATTTGGAGGCATTTAATGTTCGAGCAAAAACGGCTGATTTTCGACAAAAGAGATAACACCCCCCCATTACGTCATGCTTCAGAAATGTGGAAAATGGTCCGTTTTCAAATGTTTTATTTTTGAACGTAAGTTCACATTTGTAGGTGGATCATCAGTGTTAGAGCTAAAATTAGCATGTTTAAAGTGATTTTCATGCTTCCAGGGGCCCAAAACACAAGATTTATGGAATGGTTAAAAGTGCATGAAAATGGCCAATTTACTCACTCTGAGTTCTCAAAAAGGGTTTCTTCACCCCGGGAAGTTAATTAAATACCATTTGGAGGCATTTAATGTTAGAGCAAAAACGGCTGATTTTCGACAAAAGAGATAACACCCCCCCCATTACGTCATGCTTCAGAAATGTGGAAAATGGTCCCTTTTCAAATGTTTTATTTTTGAACGTCAGTTCACATTTGTAGGTGGATCATCAGTGTTAGAGCTAAAATTAGCATGTTTAAAGTGATTTTCATGCTTCCAGGGGCTCGGGAAGTGAAATAAATACCATTTGGAGGATTTTAATGTTCGAGCAAAAACGGCTGATTTTCGACGAAAGAGCTAACACCCCCCCATTACGTCATGCTTTAGAAATGTGGAAAATGGTCCGTTTTCAAATGTTTTATTTTTGAACGTCAGTTCACATTTGTAGGTGGATAATCAGTGTTAGAGCTAAAATTAGCATGTTTAAAGTGATTTTCATGCTTCCAGGGGCCCAAAACACAAGATTTATGGAATGGTTAAAAGTGCATGAAAATGGCCAATTTACTCAATCTGAGTTCTCAAAAAGGGTTTCTTCACCCTGGGAAGTTAATTAAATACCATTTGGAGGCATTTAATGTTAGAGCAAAAACGGCTGATTTTCGACAAAAGAGATAACACCCCCCCATTACGTCATGCTTCAGAAATGTGGAAAATGGTCCATTTTCAAATGTTTTATTTTTGAACGTCAGTTCACATTTGTAGGTGGATCATCAGTGTTAGAGCTAAAATTAGCATGTTTAAAGTGATTTTCATGCTTCCAGGGGCCCAAAACACAAGATTTATGGAATGGTTAAAAGTGCATGAAAATGGCCAATTTACTCACTCTGAGTTCTCAAAAAGGGTTTCTTCACCCCGGGAAGTTAATTAAATACCATTTGGAGGCATTTAATGTTAGAGCAAAAACGGCTGATTTTCGACAAAAGAGATAACACCCCCCCATTACGTCATGCTTCAGAAATGTGGAAAATGGTCCGTTTTCAAATGTTTTATTTTTGAACGTCAGTTCACATTTGTAGGTGGATCATCAGTGTTAGAGCTAAAATTAGCATGTTTAAAGTGATTTTCATGCTTCCAGGGGCCCAAAACACAAGATTTATGGAATGGTTAAAAGTGCATGAAAATGGCCAATTTACTCACTCTGAGTTCTCAAAAAGGGTTTCTTCACCCCAGGAAGTTAATTAAATACCATTTGGAGGCATTTAATGTTCGAGCAAAAACGGCTGATTTTCGACAAAAGAGATAACACCCCCCCATTACGTCATGCTTCAGAAATGGGGAAAATGGTCCGTTTTCAAATGTTTTATTTTTGAACGTCAGTTCACATTTGTAGGTGGATCATCAGTGTTAGAGCTAAAATTAGCATGTTTAAAGTGATTTTCATGCTTCCAGGGGCTCGGGAAGTGAAATAAATACCATTTGGAGGCATTTAATGTTCGAGCAAAAACGGCTGATTTTCGACAAAAGAGATAACACCCCCCCATTACGTCATGCTTCAGAAATGTGGAAAATGGTCCGTTTTCAAATGTTTTATTTTTGAACGTCAGTTCACATTTGTAGGTGGATCATCAGTGTTAGAGCTAAAATTAGCATGTTTAAAGTGATTTTCATGCTTCCAGGGGCTCGGGAAGTTAATTAAATACCATTTGGAGGCATTTAATGTTCGAGCAAAAACGGCTGATTTTCGACAAAAGAGATAACACCCCCCCATTACGTCATGCTTCAGAAATGTGGAAAATGGTCCGTTTTCAAATGTTTTATTTTTGAACGTCAGTTCACATTTGTAGGTGGATCATCAGTGTTAGAGCTAAAATTAGCATGTTTAAAGTGATTTTCATGCTTCCAGGGGCCCAAAACACAAGATTTATGGAATGGTTAAAAGTGCATGAAAATGGCCAATTTACTCAGTTTGAGTTCTCAAAAAGGGTTTCTTCACCCCGGGAAGTTAATTAAATACCATTTGGAGGCATTTAATGTTAGAGCAAAAACGGCTGATTTTCGACAAAAGAGATAACACCCCCCCCATTACGTCATGCTTCAGAAATGTGGAAAATGGTCCGTTTTCAAATGTTTTATTTTTGAACGTCAGTTCACATTTGTAGGTGGATCATCAGTGTTAGAGCTAAAATTAGCATGTTTAAAGTGATTTTCATGCTTCCAGGGGCTCGGGAAGTGAAATAAATACCATTTGGAGGCATTTAATGTTCGAGCAAAAACGGCTGATTTTCGACAAAAGAGATAACACCCCCCCATTACGTCATGCTTCAGAAATGTGGAAAATGGTCCGTTTTCAAATGTTTTATTTTTGAACGTCAGTTCACATTTGTAGGTGGATCATCAGTGTTAGAGCTAAAATTAGCATGTTTAAAGTGATTTTCATGCTTCCAGGGGCTCGGGAAGTTAATTAAATACCATTTGGAGGCATTTAATGTTCGAGCAAAAACGGCTGATTTTCGACAAAAGAGATAACACCCCTCCATTACGTCATGCTTCAGAAATGTGGAAAATGGTCCGTTTTCAAATGTTTTATTTTTGAACGTCAGTTTACATTTGTAGGTGGATCTTCAGTGTTAGAGCTAAAATTAGCATGTTTAAAGTGATTTTCATGCTTCCAGGGGCCCAAAACACAAGATTTATGGAATGGTTAAAAGTGCATGAAAATGGCCAATTTACTCACTCTGAGTTCTCAAAAAGGGTTTCTTCACCCCGGGAAGTTAATTAAATACCATTTGGAGGCATTTAATGTTCGAGCAAAAACGGCTGATTTTCGACAAAAGAGATAACACCCCCCTATTACGTCATGCTTCAGAAATGTGGAAAATGGTCCGTTTTCAAATGTTTCATTTTTGAACGTCAGTTCACATTTGTAGGTGGATCATCAGTGTTAGAGCTAAAATTAGCATGTTTAAAGTGATTTTCATGCTTCCAGGGGCTCGGGAAGTTAATTAAATACCATTTGGAGGCATTTAATGTTCGAGCAAAAACGGCTGATTTTCGACAAAAGAGATAACACCCCCCCCATTACGTCATGCTTCAGAAATGTGGAAAATGGTCCGTTTTCAAATGTTTCATTTTTGAACGTCAGTTCACATTTGTAGGTGGATCATCAGTGTTAGAGCTAAAATTAGCATGTTTAAAGTGATTTTCATGCTTCCAGGGGCCCAAAACACAAGATTTATGGAATGGTTAAAAGTGCATGAAAATGGCCAATTTACTCACTCTGAGTTCTCAAAAAGGGTTTCTTCACCCCGGGAAGTTAATTAAATACCATTTGGAGGCATTTAATGTTCGAGCAAAAACGGCTGATTTTCGACAAAAGAGATAACACCCCCCCATTACGTCATGCTTCAGAAATGTGGAAAATGGTCCGTTTTCAAATGTTTTATTTTTGAACGTCAGTTCACATTTGTAGGTGGATCATCAGTGTTAGAGCTAAAATTAGCACGTTTAAAGTGATTTTCATGCTTCCAGGGGCCCAAAACACAAGATTTATGGAATGGTTAAAAGTGCATGAAAATGGCCAATTTACTCACTCTGAGTTCTCAAAAAGGGTTTCTTCACCCCGGGAAGTTAATTAAATACCATTTGGAGGCATTTAATGTTCGAGCAAAAACGGCTGATTTTCGACAAAAGAGATAACACCCCCCCATTACGTCATGCTTCAGAAATGTGGAAAATGGTCCGTTTTCAAATGTTTTATTTTTGAACGTCAGTTCACATTTGTAGTTGGATCATCAGTGTTAGAGCTAAAATTAGCATGTTTAAAGTGATTTTCATGCTTCCAGGGGCCCAAAACACAAGATTTATGGAATGGTTAAAAGTGCATGAAAATGGCCAATTTACTCACTCTGAGTTCTCAAAAAGGGTTTCTTCACCCCGGGAAGTTAATTAAATACCATTTGGAGGCATTTAATGTTCGAGCAAAAACGGCTGATTTTCGACAAAAGAGATAACACCCCCCCATTACGTCATGCTTCAGAAATGTGGAAAATGGTCCGTTTTCAAATGTTTTATTTTTGAAAGTCAGTTCACATTTGTAGGTGGATCATCAGTGTTAGAGCTAAAATTAGCATGTTTAAAGTGATTTTCATGCTTCCAGGGGCCCAAAACACAAGATTTATGGAATGGTTAAAAGTGCATGAAAATGGCCAATTTACTCACTCTGAGTTCTCAAAAAGGGTTTCTTCACCCCGGGAAGTTAATTAAATACCATTTGGAGGCATTTAATGTTCGAGCAAAAACGGCTGATTTTCGACAAAAGAGATAACACCCCCCTATTACGTCATGCTTCAGAAATGTGGAAAATGGTCAGTTTTCAAATGTTTCATTTTTGAACGTCAGTTCACATTTGTAGGTGGATCATCAGTGTTAGAGCTAAAATTAGCATGTTTAAAGTGATTTTCATACTTCCAGGGGCTCGGGAAGTTAATTAAATACCATTTGGAGGCATTTAATGTTCGAGCAAAAACGGCTGATTTTCGACAAAAGAGATAACACCCCCCCCATTACGACATGCTTCAGAAATGTGGAAAATGGTCCGTTTTCAAATGTTTCATTTTTGAACGTCAGTTCACATTTGTAGGTGGATCATCAGTGTTAGAGCTAAAATTAGCATGTTTAAAGTGATTTTCATGCTTCCAGGGGCCCAAAACACAAGATTTATGGAATGGTTAAAAGTGCATGAAAATGGCCAATTTACTCACTCTGAGTTCTCAAAAAGGGTTTCTTCACCCCGGGAAGTTAATTAAATACCATTTGGAGGCATTTAATGTTCGAGCAAAAACGGCTGATTTTCGACAAAAGAGATAACACCCCCCCATTACGTCATGCTTCAGAAATGTGGAAAATGGTCCGTTTTCAAATGTTTTATTTTTGAACGTCAGTTCACATTTGTAGGTGGATCATCAGTGTTAGAGCTAAAATTAGCACGTTTAAAGTGATTTTCATGCTTCCAGGGGCCCAAAACACAAGATTTATGGAATGGTTAAAAGTGCATGAAAATGGCCAATTTACTCACTCTGAGTTCTCAAAAAGGGTTTCTTCACCCCGGGAAGTTAATTAAATACCATTTGGAGGCATTTAATGTTCGAGCAAAAACAGCTGATTTTCGACAAAAGAGATAACACCCCCCCATTACGTCATGCTTCAGAAATGTGGAAAATGGTCCGTTTTCAAATGTTTTATTTTTGAACGTAAGTTCACATTTGTAGGTGGATCATCAGTGTTAGAGCTAAAATTAGCATGTTTAAAGTGATTTTCATGCTTCCAGGGGCCCAAAACACAAGATTTATGGAATGGTTAAAAGTGCATGAAAATGGCCAATTTACTCACTCTGAGTTCTCAAGAAGGGTTTCTTTACCCCGGGAAGTTAATTAAATACCATTTGGAGGCATTTAATGTTAGAGCAAAAACGGCTGATTTTCGACAAAAGAGATAACACCCCCCCATTACGTCATGCTTCAGAAATGTGGAAAATGGTCCGTTTTCAAATGTTTTATTTTTGAACGTCAGTTCACATTTGTAGGTGGATCATCAGTGTTAGAGCTAAAATTAGCATGTTTAAAGTGATTTTCATGCTTCCAGGGGCTTGGGAAGTGAAATAAATACCATTTGGAGGATTTTAATGTTCGAGCAAAAACGGCTGATTTTCGACGAACGAGCTAACACCCCCCCATTACGTCATGCTTTAGAAATGTGGAAAATGGTCCGTTTTCAAATGTTTTATTTTTGAACGTCAGTTCACATTTGTAGGTGGATCATCAGTGTTAGAGCTAAAATTAGCATGTTTAAAGTGATTTTCATGCTTCCAGGGGCCCAAAACACAAGATTTATGGAATGGTTAAAAGTGCATGAAAATGGCCAATTTACTCAATCTGAGTTCTCAAAAAGGGTTTCTTCACCCGGGAAGTTAATTAAATACCATTTGGAGGCATTTAATGTTAGAGCAAAAACGGCTGATTTTCGACAAAAGAGATAACACCCCCCCATTACGTCATTCTTCAGAAATGTGGAAAATGGTCCGTTTTCAAATGTTTTATTTTTGAACGTCAGTTCACATTTGTAGGTGGATCATCAGTGTTAGAGCTAAAATTAGCATGTTTAAAGTGATTTTCATGCTTCCAGGGGCCCAAAACACAAGATTTATGGAATGGTTAAAAGTGCATGAAAATGGCCAATTTACTCACTCTGAGTTCTCAAAAAGGGTTTCTTCACCCCGGGAAGTTAATTAAATACCATTTGGAGGCATTTAATGTTAGAGCAAAAACGGCTGATTTTCGACAAAAGAGATAACACCCCCCCATTACGTCATGCTTCAGAAATGTGGAAAATGGTCCGTTTTCAAATGTTTTATTTTTGAACGTCAGTTCACATTTTTAGGTGGATCATCAGTGTTAGAGCTAAAATTAGCATGTTTAAAGTGATTTTCATGCTTCCAGGGGCCCAAAACACAAGATTTATGGAATGGTTAAAAGTGCATGAAAATGGCCAATTTACTCACTCTGAGTTCTCAAAAAGGGTTTCTTCACCCCAGGAAGTTAATTAAATACCATTTGGAGGCATTTGATGTTCGAGCAAAAACGGCTGATTTTCGACAAAAGAGATAACACCCCCCAATTACGTCATGCTTCAGAAATGGGGAAAATGGTCCGTTTTCAAATGTTTTATTTTTGAACATCAGTTCACATTTGTAGGTGGATCATCAGTGTTAGAGCTAAAATTAGCATGTTTAAAGTGATTTTCATGCTTCCAGGGGCCCAAAACACAAGATTTATGGAATGGTTAAAAGTGCATGAAAATGGCCAATTTACTCACTCTGAGTTCTCAAAAAGGGTTTCTTCACCCCGGGAAGTTAATTAAATACCATTTGGAGGCATTTAATGTTCGAGCAAAAACGGCTGATTTTCGACAAAAGAGATAACACCCCCCCATTACGTCATGCTTCAGAAATGTGGAAAATGGTCCGTTTTCAAATGTTTTATTTTTGAAAGTCAGTTCACATTTGTAGGTGGATCATCAGTGTTAGAGCTAAAATTAGCATGTTTAAAGTGATTTTCATGCTTCCAGGGGCCCAAAACACAAGATTTATGGAATGGTTAAAAGTGCATGAAAAGTGGCCAATTTACTCACTCTGAGTTCTCAAAAAGGGTTTCTTCACCTCGGGAAGTTAATTAAATACCATTTGGAGGCATTTAATGTTCGAGCAAAAACGGCTGATTTTCGACAAAAGAGATAACACCCCCCCATTACGTCATGCTTCAGAAATGTGGAAAATGGTCCGTTTTCAAATGTTTTATTTTTGAACGTCAGTTCACATTTGTAGGTGGATCATCAGTGTTAGAGCTAAAATTAGCATGTTTAAAGTGATTTTCATGCTTCCAGGGGCTTGGGAAGTTAATTAAATACCATTTGGAGGCATTTAATGTTAGAGCAAAAACGGCTGATTTTCGACAAAAGAGATAACACCCCCCCATTACGTCATGCTTCAGAAATGTGGAAAATGGTCTGTTTTCAAATGTTTTATTTTTGAACGTCAGTTCACATTTGTAGGTGGATCATCAGTGTTAGAGCTAAAATTAGCATGTTTAAAGTGATTTTCATGCTTCCAGGGGCTCGGGAAGTGAAATAAATACCATTTGGAGGATTTTAATGTTCGAGCAAAAACGGCTGATTTTCGACGAAAGAGCTAACACCCCCCCATTACGTCATGCTTTAGAAATGTGGAAAATGGTCCGTTTTCAAATGTTTTATTTTTGAACGTCAGTTCACATTTGTAGGTGGATCATCAGTGTTAGAGCTAAAATTAGCATGTTTAAAGTGATTTTCATGCTTCCAGGGGCCCAAAACACAAGATTTATGGAATGGTTAAAAGTGCATGAAAATGGCCAATTTACTCAATCTGAGTTCTCAAAAAGGGTTTCTTCACCCCGGGAAGTTAATTAAATACCATTTGGAGGCATTTAATGTTAGAGCAAAAACGGCTGATTTTCGACAAAAGAGATAACACCCCCCCATTACGTCATGCTTCAGAAATGTGGAAAATGGTCCGTTTTCAAATGTTTTATTTTTGAACGTAAGTTCACATTTGTAGGTGGATCATCAGTGTTAGAGATAAAATTAGCATGTTTAAAGTGATTTTCATGCTTCCAGGGGCCCAAAACACAAGATTTATGGAATGGTTAAAAGTGCATGAAAATGGCCAATTTACTCACTCTGAGTTCTCAAAAAGGGTTTCTTCACCCCGGGAAGTTAATTAAATACCATTTGGAGGCATTTAATGTTCGAGCAAAAACGGCTGATTTTCGACAAAAGAGATAACACCCCCCCATTACGTCATGCTTCAGAAATGTGGAAAATGGTCCGTTTTCAAATGTTTTATTTTTGAACGTCAGTTCACATTTGTAGGTGGATCATCAGTGTTAGAGCTAAAATTAGCATGTTTAAAGTGATTTTCATGCTTCCAGGGGCACAAAACACAAGATTTATGGAATGGTTAAAAGTGCATGAAAATGGCCAATTTACTCACTCTGAGTTCTCAAAAAGGGTTTCTTCACCCCAGGAAGTTAATTAAATACCATTTGGAGGCATTTAATGTTCGAGCAAAAACGGCTGATTTTCGACAAAAGAGATAACACCCCCCCATTACGTCATGCTTCAGAAATGTGGAAAATGGTCCGTTTTCAAATGTTTTATTTTTGAACGTCAGTTCACATTTGTAGGTGGATCATCAGTGTTAGAGCTAAAATTAGCATGTTTAAAGTGATTTTCATGCTTCCAGGGGCTCGGGAAGTGAAATAAATACCATTTGGCGGCATTTAATGTTCGAGCAAAAACGGCTGATTTTCGACAAAAGAGATAACACCCCCCTATTACGTCATGCTTCAGAAATGTGGAAAATGGTCCGTTTTCAAATGTTTTATTTTTGAACGTCAGTTCACATTTGTAGGTGGATCATCAGTGTTAGAGCTAAAATTAGCATGTTTAAAGTGATTTTCATGCTTCCAGGGGCTCGGGAAGTGAAATAAATACCATTTGGAGGCATTTAATGTTCGGCAAAAACGGCTGATTTTCGACAAAAGAGATAACACCCCCCCATTACGTCATGCTTCAGAAATGTGGAAAATGGTCCGTTTTCAAATGTTTTATTTTTGAACGTCAGTTCACATTTGTAGGTGGATCATCAGTGTTAGAGCTAAAATTAGCATGTTTAAAGTGATTTTCATGCTTCCAGGGGCTCGGAAGTGAAATAAATACCATTTGGAGGCATTTAATGTTCAAGCAAAAAAGGCTGATTTTCCACAAAAGAGACAACACCCCCCCATTACGTCATGCTTCAGAAATGTGGAAAATGGTCCGTTTTCAAATGTTTTATTTTTGAACGTCAGTTCACATTTGTAGGTGGATCATCAGTGTTAGAGCTAAAATTAGCATGTTTAAAGTGATTTTCATGCTTCTTGGGGCCCAAAACACAAGATTTATGGAATGGTTAAAAGTGCATGAAAATGGCCAATTTACTCACTCTGAGTTCTCAAAAAGGGTTTCTTCACCCCGGGAAGTTAATTAAATACCATTTGGAGGCATTTAATGTTCGAGCAAAAACGGCTGATTTTCGACAAAAGAGATAACACCCCCCCATTACGTCATGCTTCAGAAATGTGGAAAATGGTCCGTTTTCAAATGTTTTATTTTTGAACGTCAGTTCACATTTGTAGGTGGATCATCAGTGTTAGAGCTAAAATTAGCATGTTTAAAGTGATTTTCATGCTTCCAGGGGCCCAAAACACAAGATTTATGGAATAGTTAAAAGTGCATGAAAATGGCCAATTTACTCACTCTGAGTTCTCAAAAAGGGTTTCTTCACCCCGGGAAGTTAATTAAATACCATTTGGAGGCATTTAATGTTAGAGCAAAAACGGCTGATTTTCGACAAAAGAGATAACACCCCCCCATTACGTCATGCTTCAGAAATGTGGAAAATGGTCCGTTTTCAAATGTTTTATTTTTGAACGTCAGTTCACATTTGTACGTGGATCATCAGTGTTAGAGCTAAAATTAGCATGTTTAAAGTGATTTTCATGCTTCCAGGGGCCCAAAACACAAGATTTATGGAATGGTTAAAAGTGCATGAAAATGGCCAATTTACTCACTCTGAGTTCTCAAAAAGGGTTTCTTCACCCCGGGAATTTAATTAAATACCATTTGGAGGCATTTAATGTTCGAGCAAAAACGGCTGATTTTCGACAAAAGAGATAACACCCCCCCATTACGTCATGCTTCAGAAATGTGGAAAATGGTCCGTTTTCAAATGTTTTATTTTTGAACGTCAGTTCACATTTGTATGTGGATCATCAGTGTTAGAGCTAAAATTAGCATGTTTAAAGTGATTTTCATGCTTCCAGGGGCCCAAAACACAAGATTTATGGAATGGTTAAAAGTGCATGAAAATGGCCAATTTACTCACTCTGAGTTCTCAAAAAGGGTTTCTTCACCCCGGGAAGTTAATTAAATACCATTTGGAGGCATTTAATGTTAGAGCAAAAACGGCTGATTTTCGACAAAAGAGATAACACCCCCCCATTACGTCATGCTTCAGAAATGTGGAAAATGGTCCGTTTTCAAATGTTTTATTTTTGAACGTCAGTTCACATTTGTAGGTGGATCATCAGTGTTAGAGCTAAAATTAGCATGTTTAAAGTGATTTTCATGCTTCCAGGGGCCCAAAACACAAGATTTATGGAATGGTTAAAAGTGCATGAAAATGGCCAATTTACTCACTCTGAGTTCTCAAAAAGGGTTTCTTCACCCCGGGAAGTTAATTAAATACCATTTGGAGGCATTTAATGTTCGAGCAAAAACGGCTGATTTTCGACAAAAGAGCTAACACCCCCCCATTACGTCATGCTTTAGAAATGTGGAAAATGGTCCGTTTTCAAATGTTTTATTTTTGAACGTCAGTTCACATTTGTAGGTGGATCATCAGTGTTAGAGCTAAAATTAGCATGTTTAAAGTGATTTTCATGCTTCCAGGGGCTCGGGAAGTGAAATAAATACCATTTGGAGGCATTTAATGTTCGAGCAAAAACGGCTGATTTTCGACAAAAGAGATAACACCCCTCCATTACGTCATGCTTCAGAAATGTGGAAAATGGTCCGTTTTCAAATGTTTTATTTTTGAACGTCAGTTCACATTTGTAGGTGGATCATCAGTGTTAGAGCTAAAATTAGCATGTTTAAAGTGATTTTCATGCTTCCAGGGGCCCAAAACACAAGATTTATGGAATGGTTAAAAGTGCATGAAAAGTGGCCAATTTACTCACTCTGAGTTCTCAAAAAGGGTTTCTTCACCTCGGGAAGTTAATTAAATACCATTTGGAGAAATTTAATGTTAGAGCAAAAACGGCTGATTTTCGACAAAAGAGATAACACCCCCCCATTACGTCATGCTTCAGAAATGTGGAAAATGGTCCGTTTTCAAATGTTTTATTTTTGAACGTCAGTTCACATTTGTAGGTGGATCATCAGTGTTAGAGCTAAAATTAGCATGTTTAAAGTGATTTTCATGCTTCCAGGGGCTCGGGAAGTGAAATAAATACCATTTGGAGGATTTTAATGTTCGAGCAAAAACGGCTGATTTTCGACGAAAGAGCTAACACCCCCCCATTACGTCATGCTTTAGAAATGTGGAAAATGGTCCGTTTTCAAATGTTTTATTTTTGAACGTCAGTTCACATTTGTAGGTGGATCATCAGTGTTAGAGCTAAAATTAGCATGTTTAAAGTGATTTTCATGCTTCCAGGGGCCCAAAACACAAGATTTATGGAATGGTTAAAAGTGCATGAAAATGGCCAATTTACTCAATCTGAGTTCTCAAAAAGGGTTTCTTCACCCCGGGAAGTTAATTAAATACCATTTGGAGGCATTTAATGTTCGAGCAAAAACGGCTGATTTTCGACAAAAGAGATAACACCCCCCCATTACGCCATGCTTCAGAAATGTGGAAAATGGTCCGTTTTCAAATGTTTTATTTTTGAACGTCAGTTCACATTTGTAGGTGGATCATCAGTGTTAGAGCTAAAATTAGCACGTTTAAAGTGATTTTCATGCTTCCAGGGGCCCAAAACACAAGATTTATGGAATGGTTAAAAGTGCATGAAAATGGCCAATTTACTCACTCTGAGTTCTCAAAAAGGGTTTCTTCACCCCGGGAAGTTAATTAAATACCATTTGGAGGCATTTAATGTTCGAGCAAAAACGGCTGATTTTCGACAAAAGAGATAACACCCCCCCATTACGTCATGCTTCAGAAATGTGGAAAATGGTCCGTTTTCAAATGTTTTATTTTTGAACGTCAGTTCACATTTGTAGGTGGATCATCAGTGTTAGAGCTAAAATTAGCATGTTTAAAGTGATTTTCATGCTTCCAGGGGCACAAAACACAAGATTTATGGAATGGTTAAAAGTGCATGAAAATGGCCAATTTACTCACTCTGAGTTCTCAAAAAGGGTTTCTTCACCCCAGGAAGTTAATTAAATACCATTTGGAGGCATTTAATGTTCGAGCAAAAACGGCTGATTTTCGACAAAAGAGATAACACCCCCCCATTACGTCATGCTTCAGAAATGTGGAAAATGGTCCGTTTTCAAATGTTTTATTTTTGAACGTCAGTTAACATTTGTAGGTGGATCATCAGTGTTAGAGCTAAAATTAGCATGTTTAAAGTGATTTTCATGCTTCCAGGGGCCCAAAACACAAGATTTATGGAATGGTTAAAAGTGCATGAAAATGGCCAATTTACTCACTCTAAGTTCTCAAAAAGGGTTTCTTCATCCCGGGAAGTTAATTAAATACCATTTGGAGGCATTTAATGTTAGAGCAAAAACGGCTGATTTTCGACAAAAGAGACAACACCCCCCCCATTACGTCATGCTTTAGAAATGTGGAAAATGGTCCGTTTTCAAATGTTTTATTTTTGAACGTCAGTTCACATTTGTAGGTGGATCATCAGTGTTAGAGCTAAAATTAGCATGTTTAAAGTGATTTTCATGCTTCTTGGGGCCCAAAACACAAGATTTATGGAATGGTTAAAAGTGCATGAAAATGGCCAATTTACTCACTCTGAGTTCTCAAAAAGGGTTTCTTCACCCCAGGAAGTTAATTAAATACCATTTGGAGGCATTTAATGTTCGAGCAAAAACGGCTGATTTTCGACAAAAGAGATAACACCCCCCCATTACGTCATGCTTCAGAAATGTGGAAAATGGTCCGTTTTCAAATTTTTTATTTTTGAACGTCAGTTCACATTTGTAGGTGGATCATCAGTGTTAGAGCTAAAATTAGCATGTTTAAAGTGATTTTCATGCTTCCAGGGGCTTGGGAAGTTAATTAAGTACCATTTGGAGGCATTTAATGTTAGAGCAAAAACGGCTGATTTTCTACAAAAGAGATAACACCCCCCCATTACGTCATGCTTCAGAAATGTGGAAAATGGTCCGTTTTCAAATGTTTTATTTTTGAACGTCAGTTCACATTTGTAGGTGGATCATCAGTGTTAGAGCTAAAATTAGCATGTTTAAAGTGATTTTCATGCTTCCAGGGGCTCGGGAAGTGAAATAAATACCATTTGGCGGCATTTAATGTTCGAGCAAAAACGGCTGATTTTCGACAAAAGAGATAACACCCCCCCATTACGTCATGCTTCAGAAATGTGGAAAATGGTCCGTTTTCAAATGTTTTATTTTTGAACGTCAGTTCACATTTGTAGGTGGATCATCAGTGTTAGAGCTAAAATTAGCATGTTTAAAGTGATTTTCATGCTTCCAGGGGCTCGGGAAGTGAAATAAATACCATTTGGAGGCATTTAATGTTCGAGCAAAAACGGCTGATTTTCGACAAAAGAGATAACACCCCCCCATTACGTCATGCTTCAGAAATGTGGAAAATGGTCCGTTTTCAAATGTTTTATTTTTGAACATCAGTTCACATTTGTAGGTGGATCATCAGTGTTAGAGCTAAAATTAGCAGGTTTAAAGTGATTTTCATGCTTCCAGGGGCTCGGAAGTGAAATAAATACCATTTGGAGGCATTTAATGTTCAAGCAAAAAAGGCTGATTTTCCACAAAAGAGACAACACCCCCCCATTACGTCATGCTTCAGAAATGTGGAAAATGGTCCGTTTTCAAATGTTTTATTTTTGAACGTCAGTTCACATTTGTAGGTGGATCATCAGTGTTAGAGCTAAAATTAGCATGTTTAAAGTGATTTTCATGCTTCTTGGGGCCCAAAACACAAGATTTATGGAATGGTTAAAAGTGCATGAAAATGGCCAATTTACTCACTCTGAGTTCTCAAAAAGGGTTTCTTCACCCCGGGAAGTTAATTAAATACCATTTGGAGGCATTTAATGTTCGAGCAAAAACGGCTGATTTTCGACAAAAGAGATAACACCCCCCCATTACGTCATGCTTCAGAAATGTGGAAAATGGTCCGTTTTCAAATGTTTTATTTTTGAACGTCAGTTCACATTTGTAGGTGGATCATCAGTGTTAGAGCTAAAATTAGCATGTTTAAAGTGATTTTCATGCTTCCAGGGGCTCGGGAAGTGAAATAAATACCATTTGGAGGCATTTAATGTTCGAGCAAAAAAGGCTGATTTTCCACAAAAGAGATAACACCCCCCCCCCATTACGTCATGCTTCAGAAATGTGGAAAATGGTCCGTTTTCAAATGTTTTATTTTTGAACGTCAGTTCACATTTGTAGGTGGATCATCAGTGTTAGAGCTAAAATTAGCATGTTTAAAGTGATTTTCATGCTTCCAGGGGCTCGGGAAGTGAAATAAATACCATTTGGAGGCATTTAATGTTCGAGCAAAAACGGCTGATTTTCGACAAAAGAGATAACACCCCCCCATTACGTCATGCTTCAGAAATGTGGAAAATGGTCCGTTTTCAAATGTTTTATTTTTGAACGTCAGTTCACATTTGTAGGTGGATCATCAGTGTTAGAGCTAAAATTAGCATGTTTAAAGTGATTTTCATGCTTCCAGTGGCTCGGAAAGTGAAATAAATACCATTTGGAGGCATTTAATGTTCGAGCAAAAAAGGCTGATTTCCCACAAAAGAGATAACACCCCCCCATTACGTCATGCTTCAGAAATGTGGAAAATGGTCCGTTTTCAAATGTTTTATTTTTGAACGTCAGTTCACATTTGTAGGTGGATCATCAGTGTTAGAGCTAAAATTAGCATGTTTAAAGTGATTTTCATGCTTCCAGGGGCTCGGGAAGTGAAATAAATACCATTTGGAGGCATTTAATGTTCGAGCAAAACCGGCTGATTTTCGACAAAAGAGATAACACCCCCCCCATTACGTCATGCTTCAGAAATGTGGAAAATGGTCCGTTTTCAAATGTTTTATTTTTGAACGTAAGTTCACATTTGTAGGTGGATCATCAGTGTTAGAGCTAAAATTAGCATGTTTAAAGTGATTTTCATGCTTCCAGGGGCTCGGGAAGTGAAATAAATACCATTTGGAGGCATTTAATGTTCGAGCAAAAACGGCTGATTTTCGACAAAAGAGATAACACCCCCTATTACGTCATGCTTCAGAAATGGGGAAAATGGTCCGTTTTCAAATGTTTTATTTTTGAACGTCAGTTCACATTTGTAGGTGGATCATCAGTGTTAGAGCTAAAATTAGCATGTTTAAAGTGATTTTCATGCTTCCAGGGGCTCGGGAAGTTAATTAAATACCATTTGGAGGCATTTAATGTTAGAGCAAAAACGGCTGATTTTCGACAAAAGAGATAACACCCCCCCCATTACGTCATGCTTCAGAAATGTGGAAAATGGTCCGTTTTCAAATGTTTTATTTTTGAACGTCAGTTCACATTTGTAGGTGGATCATCAGTGTTAGAGCTAAAATTAGCATGTTTAAAGTGATTTTCATGCTTCCAGGGGCTCGGGAAGTGAAATAAATACCATTTGGAGGATTTTAATGTTCGAGCAAAAACGGCTGATTTTCGACGAAAGAGCTAACACCCCCCCATTACGTCATGCTTTAGAAATGTGGAAAATGGTCCATTTTCAAATGTTTTATTTTTGAACGTCAGTTCACATTTGTAGGTGGATCATCAGTGTTAGAGCTAAAATTAGCATGTTTAAAGTGATTTTCATGCTTCCAGGGGCCCAAAACACAAGATTTATGGAATGGTTAAAAGTGCATGAAAATGGCCAATTTACTCAATCTGAGTTCTCAAAAAGGGTTTCTTCACCCCGGGAAGTTAATTAAATACCATTTGGAGGCATTTAATGTTAGAGCAAAAACGGCTGATTTTCGACAAAAGAGATAACACCCCCCCCATTACGTCATGCTTCAGAAATGTGGAAAATGGTCCGTTTTCAAATGTTTTATTTTTGAACGTCAGTTCACATTTGTAGGTGGATCATCAGTGTTAGAGCTAAAATTAGCATGTTTAAAGTGATTTTCATGCTTCCAGGGGCCCAAAACACAAGATTTATGGAATGGTTAAAAGTGCACGAAAATGGCCAATTTACTCACTCTGAGTTCTCAAAAAGGGTTTCTTCACCCCGGGAAGTTAATTAAATACCATTTGGAGGCATTTAATGTTCGAGCAAAAACGGCTGATTTTCGACAAAAGAGATAACACCCCCCCATTACGTCATGCTTCAGAAATGTGGAAAATGGTCCGTTTTCAAATGTTTTATTTTTGAACGTCAGTTCACATTTGTAGGTGGATCATCAGTGTTAGAGCTAAAATTAGCATGTTTAAAGTGATTTTCATGCTTCCAGGGGCTCGGGAAGTGAAATAAATACCATTTGGAGGCATTTAATGTTCGAGCAAAAACGGCTGATTTTCGACAAAAGAGATAACACCCCCCCATTACGTCATGCTTCAGAAATGTGGAAAATGGTCCGTTTTCAAATGTTTTATTTTTGAACGTCAGTTCACATTTGTAGGTGGATCATCAGTGTTAGAGCTAAAATTAGCATGTTTAAAGTGATTTTCATGCTTCCAGGGGCTCGGGAAGTTAATTAAATACCATTTGGAGGCATTTAATGTTCGAGCAAAAACGGCTGATTTTCGACAAAAGAGATAACACCCCTCCATTACGTCATGCTTCAGAAATGTGGAAAATGGTCCGTTTTCAAATGTTTTATTTTTGAACGTCAGTTTACATTTGTAGGTGGATCATCAGTGTTAGAGCTAAAATTAGCATGTTTAAAGTGATTTTCATGCTTCCAGGGGCCCAAAACACAAGATTTATGGAATGGTTAAAAGTGCATGAAAATGGCCAATTTACTCACTCTGAGTTCTCAAAAAGGGTTTCTTCACCCCGGGAAGTTAATTAAATACCATTTGGAGGCATTTAATGTTCGAGCAAAAACGGCTGATTTTCGACAAAAGAGATAACACCCCCCTATTACGTCATGCTTCAGAAATGTGGAAAATGGTCCGTTTTCAAATGTTTCATTTTTGAACGTCAGTTCACATTTGTAGGTGGATCATCAGTGTTAGAGCTAAAATTAGCATGTTTAAAGTGATTTTCATGCTTCCAGGGGCTCGGGAAGTTAATTAAATACCATTTGGAGGCATTTAATGTTCGAGCAAAAACGGCTGATTTTCGACAAAAGAGATAACACCCCCCCCATTACGTCATGCTTCAGAAATGTGGAAAATGGTCCGTTTTCAAATGTTTCATTTTTGAACGTCAGTTCACATTTGTAGGTGGATCATCAGTGTTAGAGCTAAAATTAGCATGTTTAAAGTGATTTTCATGCTTCCAGGGGCCCAAAACACAAGATTTATGGAATGGTTAAAAGTGCATGAAAATGGCCAATTTACTCACTCTGAGTTCTCAAAAAGGGTTTCTTCACCCCGGGAAGTTAATTAAATACCATTTGGAGGCATTTAATGTTCGAGCAAAAACGGCTGATTTTCGACAAAAGAGATAACACCCCCCCATTACGTCATGCTTCAGAAATGTGGAAAATGGTCCGTTTTCAAATGTTTTATTTTTGAACGTCAGTTCACATTTGTAGGTGGATCATCAGTGTTAGAGCTAAAATTAGCACGTTTAAAGTGATTTTCATGCTTCCAGGGGCCCAAAACACAAGATTTATGGAATGGTTAAAAGTGCATGAAAATGGCCAATTTACTCACTCTGAGTTCTCAAAAAGGGTTTCTTCACCCCGGGAAGTTAATTAAATACCATTTGGAGGCATTTAATGTTCGAGCAAAAACGGCTGATTTTCGACAAAAGAGATAACACCCCCCCATTACGTCATGCTTCAGAAATGTGGAAAATGGTCCGTTTTCAAATGTTTTATTTTTGAACGTCAGTTCACATTTGTAGTTGGATCATCAGTGTTAGAGCTAAAATTAGCATGTTTAAAGTGATTTTCATGCTTCCAGGGGCCCAAAACACAAGATTTATGGAATGGTTAAAAGTGCATGAAAATGGCCAATTTACTCACTCTGAGTTCTCAAAAAGGGTTTCTTCACCCCGGGAAGTTAATTAAATACCATTTGGAGGCATTTAATGTTCGAGCAAAAACGGCTGATTTTCGACAAAAGAGATAACACCCCCCCATTACGTCATGCTTCAGAAATGTGGAAAATGGTCCGTTTTCAAATGTTTTATTTTTGAAAGTCAGTTCACATTTGTAGGTGGATCATCAGTGTTAGAGCTAAAATTAGCATGTTTAAAGTGATTTTCATGCTTCCAGGGGCCCAAAACACAAGATTTATGGAATGGTTAAAAGTGCATGAAAATGGCCAATTTACTCACTCTGAGTTCTCAAAAAGGGTTTCTTCACCCCGGGAAGTTAATTAAATACCATTTGGAGGCATTTAATGTTCGAGCAAAAACGGCTGATTTTCGACAAAAGAGATAACACCCCCCCATTACGTCATGCTTCAGAAATGTGGAAAATGGTCCGTTTTCAAATGTTTTTATTTTTGAACGTCAGTTCACATTTGTAGTTGGATCATCAGTGTTAGAGCTAAAATTAGCATGTTTAAAGTGATTTTCATGCTTCCAGGGGCCCAAAACACAAGATTTATGGAATGGTTAAAAGTGCATGAAAATGGCCAATTTACTCACTCTGAGTTCTCAAAAAGGGTTTCTTCACCCCGGGAAGTTAATTAAATACCATTTGGAGGCATTTAATGTTCGAGCAAAAACGGCTGATTTTCGACAAAAGAGATAACACCCCCCCATTACGTCATGCTTCAGAAATGTGGAAAATGGTCCGTTTTCAAATGTTTTATTTTTGAAAGTCAGTTCACATTTGTAGGTGGATCATCAGTGTTAGAGCTAAAATTAGCATGTTTAAAGTGATTTTCATGCTTCCAGGGGCCCAAACACAAGATTTATGGAATGGTTAAAAGTGCATGAAAATGGCCAATTTACTCACTCTGAGTTCTCAAAAAGGGTTTCTTCACCCCGGGAAGTTAATTAAATACCATTTGGAGGCATTTAATGTTCGAGCAAAAACGGCTGATTTTCGACAAAAGAGATAACACCCCCCTATTACGTCATGCTTCAGAAATGTGGAAAATGGTCCGTTTTCAAATGTTTCATTTTTGAACGTCAGTTCACATTTGTAGGTGGATCATCAGTGTTAGAGCTAAAATTAGCATGTTTAAAGTGATTTTCATACTTCCAGGGGCTCGGGAAGTTAATTAAATACCATTTGGAGGCATTTAATGTTCGAGCAAAAACGGCTGATTTTCGACAAAAGAGATAACACCCCCCCCATTACGCATGCTTCAGAAATGTGGAAAATGGTCCGTTTTCAAATGTTTCATTTTTTGAACGTCAGTTCACATTTGTAGGTGGATCATCAGTGTTAGAGCTAAAATTAGCATGTTTAAAGTGATTTTCATGCTTCCAGGGGCCCAAAACACAAGATTTATGGAATGGTTAAAAGTGCATGAAAATGGCCAATTTACTCACTCTGAGTTCTCAAAAAGGGTTTCTTCACCCCGGGAAGTTAATTAAATACCATTTGGAGGCATTTAATGTTCGAGCAAAAACGGCTGATTTTCGACAAAAGAGATAACACCCCCCCATTACGTCATGCTTCAGAAATGTGGAAAATGGTCCGTTTTCAAATGTTTTATTTTTGAACGTCAGTTCACATTTGTAGGTGGATCATCAGTGTTAGAGCTAAAATTAGCACGTTTAAAGTGATTTTCATGCTTCCAGGGGCCCAAAACACAAGATTTATGGAATGGTTAAAAGTGCATGAAAATGGCCAATTTACTCACTCTGAGTTCTCAAAAAGGGTTTCTTCACCCCGGGAAGTTAATTAAATACCATTTGGAGGCATTTAATGTTCGAGCAAAAACAGCTGATTTTCGACAAAAGAGATAACACCCCCCCATTACGTCATGCTTCAGAAATGTGGAAAATGGTCCGTTTTCAAATGTTTTATTTTTGAACGTAAGTTCACATTTGTAGGTGGATCATCAGTGTTAGAGCTAAAATTAGCATGTTTAAAGTGATTTTCATGCTTCCAGGGGCCCAAAACACAAGATTTATGGAATGGTTAAAAGTGCATGAAAATGGCCAATTTACTCACTCTGAGTTCTCAAGAAGGGTTTCTTTACCCGCGGGAAGTTAATTAAATACCATTTGGAGGCATTTAATGTTAGAGCAAAAACGGCTGATTTTCGACAAAAGAGATAACACCCCCCCATTACGTCATGCTTCAGAAATGTGGAAAATGGTCCGTTTTCAAATGTTTTATTTTTGAACGTCAGTTCACATTTGTAGGTGGATCATCAGTGTTAGAGCTAAAATTAGCATGTTTAAAGTGATTTTCATGCTTCCAGGGGCTCGGAAGTGAAATAAATACCATTTGGAGGATTTTAATGTTCGAGCAAAAACGGCTGATTTTCGACGAACGAGCTAACACCCCCCCATTACGTCATGCTTTAGAAATGTGGAAAATGGTCCGTTTTCAAATGTTTTATTTTTGAACGTCAGTTCACATTTGTAGGTGGATCATCAGTGTTAGAGCTAAAATTAGCATGTTTAAAGTGATTTTCATGCTTCCAGGGGCCCAAAACACAAGATTTATGGAATGGTTAAAAGTGCATGAAAATGGCCAATTTACTCAATCTGAGTTCTCAAAAAGGGTTTCTTCACCCGGGAAGTTAATTAAATACCATTTGGAGGCATTTAATGTTAGAGCAAAAACGGCTGATTTTCGACAAAAGAGATAACACCCCCCCATTACGTCATTCTTCAGAAATGTGGAAAATGGTCCGTTTTCAAATGTTTTATTTTTGAACGTCAGTTCACATTTGTAGGTGGATCATCAGTGTTAGAGCTAAAATTAGCATGTTTAAAGTGATTTTCATGCTTCCAGGGGCCCAAAACACAAGATTTATGGAATGGTTAAAAGTGCATGAAAATGGCCAATTTACTCACTCTGAGTTCTCAAAAAGGGTTTCTTCACCCCGGGAAGTTAATTAAATACCATTTGGAGGCATTTAATGTTAGAGCAAAAACGGCTGATTTTCGACAAAAGAGATAACACCCCCCCATTACGTCATGCTTCAGAAATGTGGAAAATGGTCCGTTTTCAAATGTTTTATTTTTGAACGTCAGTTCACATTTTAGGTGGATCATCAGTGTTAGAGCTAAAATTAGCATGTTTAAAGTGATTTTCATGCTTCCAGGGGCCCAAAACACAAGATTTATGGAATGGTTAAAAGTGCATGAAAATGGCCAATTTACTCACTCTGAGTTCTCAAAAAGGGTTTCTTCACCCCAGGAAGTTAATTAAATACCATTTGGAGGCATTTGATGTTCGAGCAAAAACGGCTGATTTTCGACAAAAGAGATAACACCCCCCAATTACGTCATGCTTCAGAAATGGGGAAAATGGTCCGTTTTCAAATGTTTTATTTTTGAACATCAGTTCACATTTGTAGGTGGATCATCAGTGTTAGAGCTAAAATTAGCATGTTTAAAGTGATTTTCATGCTTCCAGGGGCTCGGGAAGTGAAATAAATACCATTTGGAGGATTTTAATGTTCGAGCAAAAACGGCTGATTTTCGACGAAAGAGCTAACACCCCCCCATTACGTCATGCTTTAGAAATGTGGAAAATGGTCCGTTTTCAAATGTTTTATTTTTTGAACGTCAGTTCACATTTGTAGGTGGATCATCAGTGTTAGAGCTAAAATTAGCATGTTTAAAGTGATTTTCATGCTTCCAGGGGCCCAAAACACAAGATTTATGGAATGGTTAAAAGTGCATGAAAATGGCCAATTTACTCACTCTGAGTTCTCAAAAAGGGTTTCTTCACCCCGGGAAGTTAATTAAATACCATTTGGAGGCATTTAATGTTCGAGCAAAAACGGCTGATTTTCGACAAAAGAGATAACACCCCCCATTACGTCATGCTTCAGAAATGTGGAAAATGGTCCGTTTTCAAATGTTTTATTTTTGAAAGTCAGTTCACATTTGTAGGTGGATCATCAGTGTTAGAGCTAAAATTAGCATGTTTAAAGTGATTTTCATGCTTCCAGGGGCCCAAAACACAAGATTTATGGAATGGTTAAAAGTGCATGAAAAGTGGCCATTTACTCACTCTGAGTTCTCAAAAAGGGTTTCTTCACCTCGGGAAGTTAATTAAATACCATTTGGAGGCATTTAATGTTCGAGCAAAAACGGCTGATTTTCGACAAAAGAGATAACACCCCCCCATTACGTCATGCTTCAGAAATGTGGAAAATGGTCCGTTTTCAAATGTTTTATTTTTGAACGTCAGTTCACATTTGTAGGTGGATCATCAGTGTTAGAGCTAAAATTAGCATGTTTAAAGTGATTTTCATGCTTCCAGGGGCTTGGGAAGTTAATTAAATACCATTTGGAGGCATTTAATGTTAGAGCAAAAACGGCTGATTTTCGACAAAAGAGATAACACCCCCCCATTACGTCATGCTTCAGAAATGTGGAAAATGGTCTGTTTTCAAATGTTTTATTTTTGAACGTCAGTTCACATTTGTAGGTGGATCATCAGTGTTAGAGCTAAAATTAGCATGTTTAAAGTGATTTTCATGCTTCCAGGGGCTCGGAAGTGAAATAAATACCATTTGGAGGATTTTAATGTTCGAGCAAAAACGGCTGATTTTCGACGAAAGAGCTAACACCCCCCCATTACGTCATGCTTTAGAAATGTGGAAAATGGTCCGTTTTCAAATGTTTTATTTTTGAACGTCAGTTCACATTTGTAGGTGGATCATCAGTGTTAGAGCTAAAATTAGCATGTTTTAAAGTGATTTTCATGCTTCCAGGGGCCCAAAACACAAGATTTATGGAATGGTTAAAAGTGCATGAAAATGGCCAATTTACTCAATCTGAGTTCTCAAAAAGGGTTTCTTCACCCCCCCGGGAAGTTAATTAAATACCATTTGGAGGCATTTAATGTTAGAGCAAAAACGGCTGATTTTCGACAAAAGAGATAACACCCCCCCATTACGTCATGCTTCAGAAATGTGGAAAATGGTCCGTTTTCAAATGTTTTATTTTTGAACGTAAGTTCACATTTGTAGGTGGATCATCAGTGTTAGAGCTAAAATTAGCATGTTTAAAGTGATTTTCATGCTTCCAGGGGCCCAAAACACAAGATTTATGGAATGGTTAAAAGTGCATGAAAATGGCCAATTTACTCACTCTGAGTTCTCAAAAAGGGTTTCTTCACCCCAGGAAGTTAATTAAATACCATTTGGAGGCATTTAATGTCCGAGCAAAAACGGCTGATTTTCGACAAAAGAGATAACACCCCCCCATTACGTCATGCTTCAGAAATGTGGAAAATGGTCCGTTTTCAAATGTTTTATTTTTGAACGTCAGTTCACATTTGTAGGTGGATCATCAGTGTTAGAGCTAAAATTAGCATGTTTAAAGTGATTTTCATGCTTCCAGGGGCCCAAAACACAAGATTTATGGAATGGTTAAAAGTGCATGAAAATGGCCAATTTACTCACTCTAAGTTCTCAAAAAGGGTTTCTTCATCCCGGGAAGTTAATTAAATACCATTTGGAGGCATTTAATGTTAGAGCAAAAACGGCTGATTTTCGACAAAAGAGATAACACCCCCCCCAATACGTCATGCTTCAGAAATGTGGAAAATGGTCCGTTTTCAAATGTTTTATTTTTGAACGTCAGTTCACATTTGTAGGTGGATCATGAGTGTTAGAGCTAAAATTAGCATGTTTAAAGTGATTTTCATGCTTCTTGGGGCCCAAAACACAAGATTTATGGAATGGTTAAAAGTGCATGAAAATGGCCAATTTACTCACTCTGAGTTCTCAAAAAGGGTTTCTTCACCCCAGGAAGTTAATTAAATACCATTTGGAGGCATTTAATGTTCGAGCAAAAACGGCTGATTTTCGACAAAAGAGATAACACCCCCCCATTACGTCATGCTTCAGAAATGTGGAAAATGGTCCGTTTTCAAATTTTTTATTTTTGAACGTCAGTTCTCATTTGTAGGTGGATCATCAGTGTTAGAGCTAAAATTAGCATGTTTAAAGTGATTTTCATGCTTCCAGGGGCTCGGGAAGTTAATTAAATACCATTTGGTGGCATTTAATGTTAGAGCAAAAACGGCTGATTTTCTACAAAAGAGATAACACCCCCCCATTACGTCATGCTTCAGAAATGTGGAAAATGGTCCGTTTTAAAATGTTTTATTTTTGAACGTCAGTTCACATTTGTAGGTGGATCATCAGTGTTAGAGCTACAATTAGCATGTTTAAAGTGATTTTCATGCTTCCAGGGGCTCGGGAAGTGAAATAAATACCATTTGGCGGCATTTAATGTTCGAGCAAAAACGGCTGATTTTCGACAAAAGAGATAACACCCCCCTATTACGTCATGCTTCAGAAATGTGGAAAATGGTCCGTTTTCAAATGTTTTATTTTTGAACGTCAGTTCACATTTGTAGGTGGATCATCAGTGTTAGAGCTAAAATTAGCATGTTTAAAGTGATTTTCATGCTTCCAGGGGCTCGGGAAGTGAAATAAATACCATTTGGAGGCATTTAATGTTCGAGCAAAAACGGCTGATTTTCGACAAAAGAGATAACACCCCCCCATTACGTCATGCTTCAGAAATGTGGAAAATGGTCCGTTTTCAAATGTTTTATTTTTGAACGTCAGTTCACATTTGTAGGTGGATCATCAGTGTTAGAGCTAAAATTAGCATGTTTAAAGTGATTTTCATGCTTCCAGGGGCTCGGAAGTGAAATAAATACCATTTGGAGGCATTTAATGTTCAAGCAAAAAAGGCTGATTTTCCACAAAAGAGACAACACCCCCCATTACGTCATGCTTCAGAAATGTGGAAAATGGTCAGTTTTCAAATGTTTTATTTTTGAACGTCAGTTCACATTTGTAGGTGGATCATCAGTGTTAGAGCTAAAATTAGCATGTTTAAAGTGATTTTCATGCTTCCAGGGGCCCAAAATACAAGATTTATGGAATGGTTAAAAGTGCATGAAAATGGCCAATTTACTCAATCTGAGTTCTCAAAAAGGGTTTCTTCACCCCGGGAAGTTAATTAAATACCATTTGGAGGCATTTAATGTTAGAGCAAAAACGGCTGATTTTCGACAAAAGAGATAACACCCCCCCATTACGTCATGCTTCAGAAATGTGGAAAATGGTCCGTTTTCAAATGTTTTATTTTTGAACGTAAGTTCACATTTGTAGGTGGATCATCAGTGTTAGAGCTAAAATTAGCATGTTTAAAGTGATTTTCATGCTTCCAGGGGCCCAAAACACAAGATTTATGGAATGGTTAAAAGTGCATGAAAATGGCCAATTTACTCACTCTGAGTTCTCAAAAAGGGTTTCTTCACCCCAGGAAGTTAATTAAATACCATTTGGAGGCATTTAATGTCCGAGCAAAAACGGCTGATTTTCGACAAAAGAGATAACACCCCCCCATTACGTCATGCTTCAGAAATGTGGAAAATGGTCCGTTTTCAAATGTTTTATTTTTGAACGTCAGTTCACATTTGTAGGTGGATCATCAGTGTTAGAGCTAAAATTAGCATGTTTAAAGTGATTTTCATGCTTCCAGGGGCCCAAAACACAAGATTTATGGAATGGTTAAAAGTGCATGAAAATGGCCAATTTACTCACTCTAAGTTCTCAAAAAGGGTTTCTTCATCCCGGGAAGTTAATTAAATACCATTTGGAGGCATTTAATGTTAGAGCAAAAACGGCTGATTTTCGACAAAAGAGATAACACCCCCCCCAATACGTCATGCTTCAGAAATGTGGAAAATGGTCCGTTTTCAAATGTTTTATTTTTGAACGTCAGTTCACATTTGTAGGTGGATCATGAGTGTTAGAGCTAAAATTAGCATGTTTAAAGTGATTTTCATGCTTCTTGGGGCCCAAAACACAAGATTTATGGAATGGTTAAAAGTGCATGAAAATGGCCAATTTACTCACTCTGAGTTCTCAAAAAGGGTTTCTTCACCCCAGGAAGTTAATTAAATACCATTTGGAGGCATTTAATGTTCGAGCAAAAACGGCTGATTTTCGACAAAAGAGATAACACCCCCCCATTACGTCATGCTTCAGAAATGTGGAAAATGGTCCGTTTTCAAATTTTTTATTTTTGAACGTCAGTTCTCATTTGTAGGTGGATCATCAGTGTTAGAGCTAAAATTAGCATGTTTAAAGTGATTTTCATGCTTCCAGGGGCTCGGGAAGTTAATTAAATACCATTTGGTGGCATTTAATGTTAGAGCAAAAACGGCTGATTTTCTACAAAAGAGATAACACCCCCCCATTACGTCATGCTTCAGAAATGTGGAAAATGGTCCGTTTTAAAATGTTTTATTTTTGAACGTCAGTTCACATTTGTAGGTGGATCATCAGTGTTAGAGCTACAATTAGCATGTTTAAAGTGATTTTCATGCTTCCAGGGGCTCGGGAAGTGAAATAAATACCATTTGGCGGCATTTAATGTTCGAGCAAAAACGGCTGATTTTCGACAAAAGAGATAACACCCCCCTATTACGTCATGCTTCAGAAATGTGGAAAATGGTCCGTTTTCAAATGTTTTATTTTTGAACGTCAGTTCACATTTGTAGGTGGATCATCAGTGTTAGAGCTAAAATTAGCATGTTTAAAGTGATTTTCATGCTTCCAGGGGCTCGGGAAGTGAAATAAATACCATTTGGAGGCATTTAATGTTCGAGCAAAAACGGCTGATTTTCGACAAAAGAGATAACACCCCCCCATTACGTCATGCTTCAGAAATGTGGAAAATGGTCCGTTTTCAAATGTTTTATTTTTGAACGTCAGTTCACATTTGTAGGTGGATCATCAGTGTTAGAGCTAAAATTAGCATGTTTAAAGTGATTTTCATGCTTCCAGGGGCTCGGAAGTGAAATAAATACCATTTGGAGGCATTTAATGTTCAAGCAAAAAAGGCTGATTTTCCACAAAAGAGACAACACCCCCCATTACGTCATGCTTCAGAAATGTGGAAAATGGTCAGTTTTCAAATGTTTTATTTTTGAACGTCAGTTCACATTTGTAGGTGGATCATCAGTGTTAGAGCTAAAATTAGCATGTTTAAAGTGATTTTCATGCTTCTTGGGGCCCAAAACACAAGATTTATGGAATGGTTAAAAGTGCATGAAAATGGCCAATTTACTCACTCTGAGTTCTCAAAAAGGGTTTCTTCACCCCGGGAAGTTAATTAAATACCATTTGGAGGCATTTAATGTTCGAGCAAAAACGGCTGATTTTCGACAAAAGAGATAACACCCCCCCATTACGTCATGCTTCAGAAATGTGGAAAATGGTCCGTTTTCAAATGTTTTATTTTTGAACGTCAGTTCACATTTGTAGGTGGATCATCAGTGTTAGAGCTAAAATTAGCATGTTTAAAGTGATTTTCATGCTTCCAGGGGCCCAAAACACAAGATTTATGGAATAGTTAAAAGTGCATGAAAATGGCCAATTTACTCACTCTGAGTTCTCAAAAAGGATTTCTTCACCCCGGGAAGTTAATTAAATACCATTTGGAGGCATTTAATGTTAGAGCAAAAACGGCTGATTTTCGACAAAAGAGATAACACCCCCCCATTACGTCATGCTTCAGAAATGTAGAAAATGGTCCGTTTTCAAATGTTTTATTTTTGAACGTCAGTTCACATTTGTACGTGGATCATCAGTGTTAGAGCTAAAATTAGCATGTTTAAAGTGATTTTCATGCTTCCAGGGGCCCAAAACACAAGATTTATGGAATGGTTAAAAGTGCATGAAAATGGCCAATTTACTCACTCTGAGTTCTCAAAAAGGGTTTCTTCACCCCGGGAATTTAATTAAATACCATTTGGAGGCATTTAATGTTCGAGCAAAAACGGCTGATTTTCGACAAAAGAGATAACACCCCCCCATTACGTCATGCTTCAGAAATGTGGAAAATGGTCCGTTTTCAAATGTTTTATTTTTGAACGTCAGTTCACATTTGTATGTGGATCATCAGTGTTAGAGCTAAAATTAGCATGTTTAAAGTGATTTTCATGCTTCCAGGGGCTCGGGAAGTGAAATAAATACCATTTGGCGGCATTTAATGTTCGAGCAAAAACGGCTGATTTTCGACAAAAGAGATAACACCCCCCTATTACGTCATGCTTCAGAAATGTGGAAAATGGTCCGTTTTCAAATGTTTTATTTTTGAACGTCAGTTCACATTTGTAGGTGGATCATCAGTGTTAGAGCTAAAATTAGCATGTTTAAAGTGATTTTCATGCTTCCAGGGGCTCGGGAAGTGAAATAAATACCATTTGGAGGCATTTAATGTTCGAGCAAAAACGGCTGATTTTCGACAAAAGAGATAACACCCCCCCATTACGTCATGCTTCAGAAATGTGGAAAATGGTCCGTTTTCAAATGTTTTATTTTTGAACGTCAGTTCACATTTGTAGGTGGATCATCAGTGTTAGAGCTAAAATTAGCATGTTTAAAGTGATTTTCATGCTTCCAGGGGCTCGGAAGTGAAATAAATACCATTTGGAGGCATTTAATGTTCAAGCAAAAAAGGCTGATTTTCCACAAAAGAGACAACACCCCCCATTACGTCATGCTTCAGAAATGTGGAAAATGGTCAGTTTTCAAATGTTTTATTTTTGAACGTCAGTTCACATTTGTAGGTGGATCATCAGTGTTAGAGCTAAAATTAGCATGTTTAAAGTGATTTTCATGCTTCTTGGGGCCCAAAACACAAGATTTATGGAATGGTTAAAAGTGCATGAAAATGGCCAATTTACTCACTCTGAGTTCTCAAAAAGGGTTTCTTCACCCCGGGAAGTTAATTAAATACCATTTGGAGGCATTTAATGTTCGAGCAAAAACGGCTGATTTTCGACAAAAGAGATAACACCCCCCCATTACGTCATGCTTCAGAAATGTGGAAAATGGTCCGTTTTCAAATGTTTTATTTTTGAACGTCAGTTCACATTTGTAGGTGGATCATCAGTGTTAGAGCTAAAATTAGCATGTTTAAAGTGATTTTCATGCTTCCAGGGGCCCAAAACACAAGATTTATGGAATAGTTAAAAGTGCATGAAAATGGCCAATTTACTCACTCTGAGTTCTCAAAAAGGATTTCTTCACCCCGGGAAGTTAATTAAATACCATTTGGAGGCATTTAATGTTAGAGCAAAAACGGCTGATTTTCGACAAAAGAGATAACACCCCCCCATTACGTCATGCTTCAGAAATGTAGAAAATGGTCCGTTTTCAAATGTTTTATTTTTGAACGTCAGTTCACATTTGTACGTGGATCATCAGTGTTAGAGCTAAAATTAGCATGTTTAAAGTGATTTTCATGCTTCCAGGGGCCCAAAACACAAGATTTATGGAATGGTTAAAAGTGCATGAAAATGGCCAATTTACTCACTCTGAGTTCTCAAAAAGGGTTTCTTCACCCCGGGAATTTAATTAAATACCATTTGGAGGCATTTAATGTTCGAGCAAAAACGGCTGATTTTCGACAAAAGAGATAACACCCCCCCATTACGTCATGCTTCAGAAATGTGGAAAATGGTCCGTTTTCAAATGTTTTATTTTTGAACGTCAGTTCACATTTGTATGTGGATCATCAGTGTTAGAGCTAAAATTAGCATGTTTAAAGTGATTTTCATGCTTCCAGGGGCCCAAAACACATGATTTATGGAATGGTTAAAAGTGCATGAAAATGGCCAATTTACTCACTCTGAGTTCTCAAAAAGGGTTTCTTCACCCCGGGAAGTTAATTAAATACCATTTGGAGGCATTTAATGTTAGAGCAAAAACGGCTGATTTTCGACAAAAGAGATAACACCCCCCCATTACGTCATGCTTCAGAAATGTGGAAAATGGTCCGTTTTCAAATGTTTTATTTTTGAACGTCAGTTCACATTTGTAGGTGGATCATCAGTGTTAGAGCTAAAATTAGCATGTTTAAAGTGATTTTCATGCTTCCAGGGGCCCAAAACACAAGATTTATGGAATGGTTAAAAGTGCATGAAAATGGCCAATTTACTCACTCTGAGTTCTCAAAAAGGGTTTCTTCACCCCGGGAAGTTAATTAAATACCATTTGGAGGCATTTAATGTTCGAGCAAAAACGGCTGATTTTCGACAAAAGAGCTAACACCCCCCCATTACGTCATGCTTTAGAAATGTGGAAAATGGTCCGTTTTCAAATGTTTTATTTTTGAACGTCAGTTCACATTTGTAGGTGGATCATCAGTGTTAGAGCTAAAATTAGCATGTTTAAAGTGATTTTCATGCTTCCAGGGGCTCGGGAAGTGAAATAAATACCATTTGGAGGCATTTAATGTTCGAGCAAAAACGGCTGATTTTCGACAAAAGAGATAACACCCCTCCATTACGTCATGCTTCAGAAATGTGGAAAATGGTCCGTTTTCAAATGTTTTATTTTTGAACGTCAGTTCACATTTGTAGGTGGATCATCAGTGTTAGAGCTAAAATTAGCATGTTTAAAGTGATTTTCATGCTTCCAGGGGCTCGGGAAGTGAAATAAATACCATTTGGAGGCATTTAATGTTCGAGCAAAAAAGGCTGATTTTCCACAAAAGAGATAACACCCCCCCCATTACGTCATGCTTCAGAAATGTGGAAAATGGTCCGTTTTCAAATGTTTTATTTTTGAACGTCAGTTCACATTTGTAGGTGGATCATCAGTGTTAGAGCTAAAATTAGCATGTTTAAAGTGATTTTCATGCTTCCAGGGGCTCGGGAAGTGAAATAAATACCATTTGGAGGCATTTAATGTTCGAGCAAAAAAGGCTGATTTTCGACAAAAGAGATAACACCCCCCCATTACGTCATGCTTCAGAAATGTGGAAAATGGTCCGTTTTCAAATGTTTTATTTTTGAACGTCAGTTCACATTTGTAGGTGGATCATCAGTGTTAGAGCTAAAATTAGCATGTTTAAAGTGATTTTCATGCTTCCAGGGGCCCAAAACACAAGATTTATGGAATAGTTAAAAGTGCATGAAAATGGCCAATTTACTCACTCTGAGTTCTCAAAAAGGGTTTCTTCACCCCGGGAAGTTAATTAAATACCATTTGGAGGCATTTAATGTTAGAGCAAAAACGGCTGATTTTCGACAAAAGAGATAACACCCCCCCATTACGTCATGCTTCAGAAATGTGGAAAATGGTCCGTTTTCAAATGTTTTATTTTTGAACGTCAGTTCACATTTGTACGTGGATCATCAGTGTTAGAGCTAAAATTAGCATGTTTAAAGTGATTTTCATGCTTCCAGGGGCCCAAAACACAAGATTTATGGAATGGTTAAAAGTGCATGAAAATGGCCAATTTACTCACTCTGAGTTCTCAAAAAGGGTTTCTTCACCCCGGGAATTTAATTAAATACCATTTGGAGGCATTTAATGTTCGAGCAAAAACGGCTGATTTTCGACAAAAGAGATAACACCCCCCCATTACGTCATGCTTCAGAAATGTGGAAAATGGTCCGTTTTCAAATGTTTTATTTTTGAACGTCAGTTCACATTTGTATGTGGATCATCAGTGTTAGAGCTAAAATTAGCATGTTTAAAGTGATTTTCATGCTTCCAGGGGCCCAAAACACATGATTTATGGAATGGTTAAAAGTGCATGAAAATGGCCAATTTACTCACTCTGAGTTCTCAAAAAGGGTTTCTTCACCCCGGGAAGTTAATTAAATACCATTTGGAGGCATTTAATGTTAGAGCAAAAACGGCTGATTTTCGACAAAAGAGATAACACCCCCCCATTACGTCATGCTTCAGAAATGTGGAAAATGGTCCGTTTTCAAATGTTTTATTTTTGAACGTCAGTTCACATTTGTAGGTGGATCATCAGTGTTAGAGCTAAAATTAGTATGTTTAAAGTGATTTTCATGCTTCCAGGGGCCCAAAACACAAGATTTATGGAATGGTTAAAAGTGCATGAAAATGGCCAATTTACTCACTCTGAGTTCTCAAAAAGGGTTTCTTCACCCCGGGAAGTTAATTAAATACCATTTGGAGGCATTTAATGTTCGAGCAAAAACGGCTGATTTTCGACAAAAGAGCTAACACCCCCCCCATTACGTCATGCTTCAGAAATGTGGAAAATGGTCCGTTTTCAAATGTTTTATTTTTGAACGTCAGTTCACATTTGTAGGTGGATCATCAGTGTTAGAGCTAAAATTAGCATGTTTAAAGTGATTTTCATGCTTCCAGGGGCTCGGGAAGTGAAATAAATACCATTTGGAGGCATTTAATGTTCGAGCAAAAACGGCTGATTTTCGACAAAAGAGATAACACCCCCCATTACGTCATGCTTCAGAAATGTGGAAAATGGTCCGTTTTCAAATGTTTTATTTTTGAACGTCAGTTCACATTTGTAGGTGGATCATCAGTGTTAGAGCTAAAATTAGCATGTTTAAAGTGATTTTCATGCTTCCAGGGGCTCGGGAAGTGAAATAAATACCATTTGGAGGCATTTAATGTTCGAGCAAAAAAGGCTGATTTTCCACAAAAGAGATAACACCCCCCCATTACGTCATGCTTCAGAAATGTGGAAAATGGTCCGTTTTCAAATGTTTTATTTTTGAACGTCAGTTCACATTTGTAGGTGGATCATCAGTGTTAGAGCTAAAATTAGCATGTTTAAAGTGATTTTCATGCTTCCAGGGGCTCGGGAAGTGAAATAAATACCATTTGGAGGCATTTAATGTTCGAGCAAAAACGGCTGATTTTCGACAAAAGAGATAACACCCCCCCCATTACGTCATGCTTCAGAAATGTGGAAAATGGTCCGTTTTCAAATGTTTTATTTTTGAACGTCAGTTCACATTTGTAGGTGGATCATCAGTGTTAGAGCTAAAATTAGCATGTTTAAAGTGATTTTCATGCTTCCAGGGGCCCAAAACACAAGATTTATGGAATGGTTAAAAGTGCATGAAAATGGCCAATTTACTCACTCTGAGTTCTCAAAAAGGGTTTCTTCACCCCGGGAAGTTAATTAAATACCATTTGGAGGCATTTAATGTTCGAGCAAAAACGGCTGATTTTCGACAAAAGAGATAACACCCCACCATTACGTCATGCTTTAGAAATGTGGAAAATGGTCCGTTTTCAAATGTTTTATTTTTGAACGTCAGTTCACATTTGTAGGTGGATCATCAGTGTTAGAGCTAAAATTAGCATGTTTAAAGTGATTTTCATGCTTCCAGGGGCTCGGGAAGTGAAATAAATACCATTTGGAGGCATTTAATGTTCGAGCAAAAACGGCTGATTTTCGACAAAAGAGATAACACCCCTCCATTACGTCATGCTTCAGAAATGTGGAAAATGGTCCGTTTTCAAATGTTTTATTTTTGAACGTCAGTTCACATTTGTAGGTGGATCATCAGTGTTAGAGCTAAAATTAGCATGTTTAAAGTGATTTTCATGCTTCCAGGGGCTCGGGAAGTGAAATAAATACCATTTGGAGGCATTTAATGTTCGAGCAAAAAAGGCTGATTTTCCACAAAAGAGATAACACCCCCCCCATTACGTCATGCTTCAGAAATGTGGAAAATGGTCCGTTTTCAAATGTTTTATTTTTGAACGTCAGTTCACATTTGTAGGTGGATCATCAGTGTTAGAGCTAAAATTAGCATGTTTAAAGTGATTTTCATGCTTCCAGGGGCTCGGGAAGTGAAATAAATACCATTTGGAGGCATTTAATGTTCGAGCAAAAACGGCTGATTTTCGACAAAAGAGATAACACCCCCCCATTACGTCATGCTTCAGAAATGTGGAAAATGGTCCGTTTTCAAATGTTTTATTTTTGAACGTCAGTTCACATTTGTAGGTGGATCATCAGTGTTAGAGCTAAAATTAGCATGTTTAAAGTGATTTTCATGCTTCCAGGGGCTCGGGAAGTGAAATAAATACCATTTGGAGGCATTTAATGTTCGAGCAAAAAAGGCTGATTTTCCACAAAAGAGATAACACCCCCCCATTACGTCATGCTTCAGAAATGTGGAAAATGGTCCGTTTTCAAATGTTTTATTTTTGAACGTCAGTTCACATTTGTAGGTGGATCATCAGTGTTAGAGCTAAAATTAGCATGTTTAAAGTGATTTTCATGCTTCCAGGGGCTCGGGAAGTGAAATAAATACCATTTGGAGGCATTTAATGTTCGAGCAAAAACGGCTGATTTTCGACAAAAGAGATAACACCCCCCCATTACGTCATGCTTCAGAAATGTGGAAAATGGTCCGTTTTCAAATGTTTTATTTTTGAACGTCAGTTCACATTTGTAGGTGGATCATCAGTGTTAGAGCTAAAATTAGCATGTTTAAAGTGATTTTCATGCTACCAGGGGCCCAAAACACAAGATTTATGGAATGGTTAAAAGTGCATGAAAATGGCCAATTTACTCACTCTGAGTTCTCAAAAAGGGTTTCTTCACCCCGGGAAGTTAATTAAATACCATTTGGAGGCATTTAATGTTCGAGCAAAAACGGCTGATTTTCGACAAAAGAGATAACACCCCACCATTACGTCATGCTTTAGAAATGTGGAAAATGGTCCGTTTTCAAATGTTTTATTTTTGAACGTCAGTTCACATTTGTAGGTGGATCATCAGTGTTAGAGCTAAAATTAGCATGTTTAAAGTGATTTTCATGCTTCCAGGGGCTCGGGAAGTGAAATAAATACCATTTGGAGGCATTTAATGTTCGAGCAAAACGGCTGATTTTCGACAAAAGAGATAACACCCCTCCATTACGTCATGCTTCAGAAATGTGGAAAATGGTCCGTTTTCAAATGTTTTATTTTTGAACGTCAGTTCACATTTGTAGGTGGATCATCAGTGTTAGAGCTAAAATTAGCATGTTTAAAGTGATTTTCATGCTTCCAGGGGCTCGGGAAGTGAAATAAATACCATTTGGAGGCATTTAATGTTAGAGCAAAAACGGCTGATTTTCGACAAAAGAGATAACACCCCCCCATTACGTCATGCTTCAGAAATGTGGAAAATGGTCCGTTTTCAAATGTTTTATTTTTGAACGTCAGTTCACATTTGTAGGTGGATCATCAGTGTTAGAGCTAAAATTAGCATGTTTAAAGTGATTTTCATGCTTCCAGGGGCCCAAAACACAAGATTTATACAATGGTTAAAAGTGCATGAAAATGGCCAATTTACTCACTCTGAGTTCTCAAAAAGGGTTTCTTCACCCCGGGAAGTTAATTAAATACCATTTGGAGGCATTTAATGTTCGAGCAAAAACGGCTGATTTTCGACAAAAGAGCTAACACCCCCCCATTACGTCATGCTTTAGAAATGTGGAAAATGGTCCGTTTTCAAATGTTTTATTTTTGAACGTCAGTTCACATTTGTAGGTGGATCATCAGTGTTAGAGCTAAAATTAGCATGTTTAAAGTGATTTTCATGCTTCCAGGGGCTCGGGAAGTGAAATAAATACCATTTGGAGGCATTTAATGTTCGAGCAAAAACGGCTGATTTTCGACAAAAGAGATAACACCCCTCCATTACGTCATGCTTCAGAAATGTGGAAAATGGTCCGTTTTCAAATGTTTTATTTTTGAACGTCAGTTCACATTTGTAGGTGGATCATCAGTGTTAGAGCTAAAATTAGCATGTTTAAAGTGATTTTCATGCTTCCAGGGGCTCGGGAAGTGAAATAAATACCATTTGGAGGCATTTAATGTTCGAGCAAAAAAGGCTGATTTTCCACAAAAGAGATAACACCCCCCCCGTTACGTCATGCTTCAGAAATGTGGAAAATGGTCCGTTTTCAAATGTTTTATTTTTGAACGTCAGTTCACATTTGTAGGTGGATCATCAGTGTTAGAGCTAAAATTAGCATGTTTAAAGTGATTTTCATGCTTCCAGGGGCTCGGGAAGTGAAATAAATACCATTTGGAGGCATTTAATGTTCGAGCAAAAAAGGCTGATTTTCGACAAAAGAGATAACACCCCCCCATTACGTCATGCTTCAGAAATGTGGAAAATGGTCCGTTTTCAAATGTTTTATTTTTGAACGTCAGTTCACATTTGTAGGTGGATCATCAGTGTTAGAGCTAAAATTAGCATGTTTAAAGTGATTTTCATGCTTCCAGGGGCCCAAAACACAAGATTTATGGAATAGTTAAAAGTGCATGAAAATGGCCAATTTACTCACTCTGAGTTCTCAAAAAGGGTTTCTTCACCCCGGGAAGTTAATTAAATACCATTTGGAGGCATTTAATGTTAGAGCAAAAACGGCTGATTTTCGACAAAAGAGATAACACCCCCCCATTACGTCATGCTTCAGAAATGTGGAAAATGGTCCGTTTTCAAATGTTTTATTTTTGAACGTCAGTTCACATTTGTACGTGGATCATCAGTGTTAGAGCTAAAATTAGCATGTTTAAAGTGATTTTCATGCTTCCAGGGGCCCAAAACACAAGATTTATGGAATGGTTAAAAGTGCATGAAAATGGCCAATTTACTCACTCTGAGTTCTCAAAAAGGGTTTCTTCACCCCGGGAATTTAATTAAATACCATTTGGAGGCATTTAATGTTCGAGCAAAAACGGCTGATTTTCGACAAAAGAGATAACACCCCCCCCATTACGTCATGCTTCAGAAATGTGGAAAATGGTCCGTTTTCAAATGTTTTATTTTTGAACGTCAGTTCACATTTGTATGTGGATCATCAGTGTTAGAGCTAAAATTAGCATGTTTAAAGTGATTTTCATGCTTCCAGGGGCCCAAAACACATGATTTATGGAATGGTTAAAAGTGCATGAAAATGGCCAATTTACTCACTCTGAGTTCTCAAAAAGGGTTTCTTCACCCCGGGAAGTTAATTAAATACCATTTGGAGGCATTTAATGTTAGAGCAAAAACGGCTGATTTTCGACAAAAGAGATAACACCCCCCCATTACGTCATGCTTCAGAAATGTGGAAAATGGTCCGTTTTCAAATGTTTTATTTTTGAACGTCAGTTCACATTTGTAGGTGGATCATCAGTGTTAGAGCTAAAATTAGTATGTTTAAAGTGATTTTCATGCTTCCAGGGGCCCAAAACACAAGATTTATGGAATGGTTAAAAGTGCATGAAAATGGCCAATTTACTCACTCTGAGTTCTCAAAAAGGGTTTCTTCACCCCGGGAAGTTAATTAAATACCATTTGGAGGCATTTAATGTTCGAGCAAAAACGGCTGATTTTCGACAAAAGAGCTAACACCCCCCCATTACGTCATGCTTTAGAAATGTGGAAAATGGTCAGTTTTCAAATGTTTTATTTTTGAACGTCAGTTCACATTTGTAGGTGGATCATCAGTGTTAGAGCTAAAATTAGCATGTTTAAAGTGATTTTCATGCTTCCAGGGGCTCGGGAAGTGAAATAAATACCATTTGGAGGCATTTAATGTTCGAGCAAAAACGGCTGATTTTCGACAAAAGAGATAACACCCCTCCATTACGTCATGCTTCAGAAATGTGGAAAATGGTCCGTTTTCAAATGTTTTATTTTTGAACGTCAGTTCACATTTGTAGGTGGATCATCAGTGTTAGAGCTAAAATTAGCATGTTTAAAGTGATTTTCATGCTTCCAGGGGCTCGGGAAGTGAAATAAATACCATTTGGAGGCATTTAATGTTCGAGCAAAAAAGGCTGATTTTCCACAAAAGAGATAACACCCCCCCCCATTACGTCATGCTTCAGAAATGTGGAAAATGGTCCGTTTTCAAATGTTTTATTTTTGAACGTCAGTTCACATTTGTAGGTGGATCATCAGTGTTAGAGCTAAAATTAGCATGTTTAAAGTGATTTTCATGCTTCCAGGGGCTCGGGAAGTGAAATAAATACCATTTGGAGGCATTTAATGTTCGAGCAAAAACGGCTGATTTTCGACAAAAGAGATAACACCCCCCATTACGTCATGCTTCAGAAATGTGGAAAATGGTCCGTTTTCAAATGTTTTATTTTTGAACGTCAGTTCACATTTGTAGGTGGATCATCAGTGTTAGAGCTAAAATTAGCATGTTTAAAGTGATTTTCATGCTTCCAGGGGCTCGGGAAGTGAAATAAATACCATTTGGAGGCATTTAATGTTCGAGCAAAAAAGGCTGATTTTCCACAAAAGAGATAACACCCCCCCATTACGTCATGCTTCAGAAATGTGGAAAATGGTCCGTTTTCAAATGTTTTATTTTTGAACGTCAGTTCACATTTGTAGGTGGATCATCAGTGTTAGAGCTAAAATTAGCATGTTTAAAGTGATTTTCATGCTTCCAGGGGCTCGGGAAGTGAAATAAATACCATTTGGAGGCATTTAATGTTCGAGCAAAAACGGCTGATTTTCGACAAAAGAGATAACACCCCCCCATTACGTCATGCTTCAGAAATGTGGAAAATGGTCCGTTTTCAAATGTTTTATTTTTGAACGTCAGTTCACATTTGTAGGTGGATCATCAGTGTTAGAGCTAAAATTAGCATGTTTAAAGTGATTTTCATGCTTCCAGGGGCCCAAAACACAAGATTTATGGAATGGTTAAAAGTGCATGAAAATGGCCAATTTACTCACTCTGAGTTCTCAAAAAGGGTTTCTTCACCCCGGGAAGTTAATTAAATACCATTTGGAGGCATTTAATGTTCGAGCAAAAACGGCTGATTTTCGACAAAAGAGATAACACCCCACCATTACGTCATGCTTTAGAAATGTGGAAAATGGTCCGTTTTCAAATGTTTTATTTTTGAACGTCAGTTCACATTTGTAGGTGGATCATCAGTGTTAGAGCTAAAATTAGCATGTTTAAAGTGATTTTCATGCTTCCAGGGGCTCGGGAAGTGAAATAAATACCATTTGGAGGCATTTAATGTTCGAGCAAAAACGGCTGATTTTCGACAAAAGAGATAACACCCCTCCATTACGTCATGCTTCAGAAATGTGGAAAATGGTCCGTTTTCAAATGTTTTATTTTTGAACGTCAGTTCACATTTGTAGGTGGATCATCAGTGTTAGAGCTAAAATTAGCATGTTTAAAGTGATTTTCATGCTTCCAGGGGCTCGGGAAGTGAAATAAATACCATTTGGAGGCATTTAATGTTCGAGCAAAAAAGGCTGATTTTCCACAAAAGAGATAACACCCCCCCCCATTACGTCATGCTTCAGAAATGTGGAAAATGGTCCGTTTTCAAATGTTTTATTTTTGAACGTCAGTTCACATTTGTAGGTGGATCATCAGTGTTAGAGCTAAAATTAGCATGTTTAAAGTGATTTTCATGCTTCCAGGGGCTCGGGAAGTGAAATAAATACCATTTGGAGGCATTTAATGTTCGAGCAAAAACGGCTGATTTTCGACAAAAGAGATAACACCCCTCCATTACGTCATGCTTCAGAAATGTGGAAAATGGTCCGTTTTCAAATGTTTTATTTTTGAACGTCAGTTCACATTTGTAGGTGGATCATCAGTGTTAGAGCTAAAATTAGCATGTTTAAAGTGATTTTCATGCTTCCAGGGGCTCGGGAAGTGAAATAAATACCATTTGGAGGCATTTAATGTTCGAGCAAAAAAGGCTGATTTTCCACAAAAGAGATAACACCCCCCCCATTACGTCATTCTTCAGAAATGTGGAAAATGGTCCGTTTTCAAATGTTTTATTTTTGAACGTCAGTTCACATTTGTAGGTGGATCATCAGTGTTAGAGCTAAAATTAGCATGTTTAAAGTGATTTTCATGCTTCCAGGGGCTCGGGAAGTGAAATAAATACCATTTGGAGGCATTTAATGTTGGAGCAAAAACGGCTGATTTTCGACAAAAGATATAACACCCCCCCATTACGTCATGCTTCAGAAATGTGGAAAATGGTCCGTTTTCAAATGTTTTATTTTTGAACGTCAGTTCACATTTGTAGGTGGATCATCAGTGTTAGAGCTAAAATTAGCATGTTTAAAGTGATTTTCATGCTTCCAGGGGCTCGGGAAGTGAAATAAATACCATTTGGAGGCATTTAATGTTCGAGCAAAAAAGGCTGATTTTCCACAAAAGAGATAACACCCCCCCCATTACGTCATGCTTCAGAAATGTGGAAAATGGTCCGTTTTCAAATGTTTTATTTTTGAACGTCAGTTCACATTTGTAGGTGGATCATCAGTGTTAGAGCTAAAATTAGCATGTTTAAAGTGATTTTCATGCTTCCAGGGGCTCGGGAAGTGAAATAAATACCATTTGGAGGCATTTAATGTTCGAGCAAAAACGGCTGATTTTCGACAAAAGAGATAACACCCCCCCATTACGTCATGCTTCAGAAATGTGGAAAATGGTCCGTTTTCAAATGTTTTATTTTTGAACGTCAGTTCACATTTGTAGGTGGATCATCAGTGTTAGAGCTAAAATTAGCATGTTTAAAGTGATTTTCATGCTTCCAGGGGCCCAAAACACAAGATTTATGGAATGGTTAAAAGTGCATGAAAATGGCCAATTTACTCACTCTGAGTTCTCAAAAAGGGTTTCTTCACCCTGGGAAGTTAATTAAATACCATTTGGAGGCATTTAATGTTCGAGCAAAAACGGCTGATTTTCGACAAAAGAGATAACACCCCACCATTACGTCATGCTTTAGAAATGTGGAAAATGGTCCGTTTTCAAATGTTTTATTTTTGAACGTCAGTTCACATTTGTAGGTGGATCATCAGTGTTAGAGCTAAAATTAGCATGTTTAAAGTGATTTTCATGCTTCCAGGGGCTCGGGAAGTGAAATAAATACCATTTGGAGGCATTTAATGTTCGAGCAAAAACGGCTGATTTTCGACAAAAGAGATAACACCCCTCCATTACGTCATGCTTCAGAAATGTGGAAAATGGTCCGTTTTCAAATGTTTTATTTTTGAACGTCAGTTCACATTTGTAGGTGGATCATCAGTGTTAGAGCTAAAATTAGCATGTTTAAAGTGATTTTCATGCTTCCAGGGGCTCGGGAAGTGAAATAAATACCATTTGGAGGCATTTAATGTTCGAGCAAAAAAGGCTGATTTTCCACAAAAGAGATAACACCCCCCCCCATTACGTCATGCTTCAGAAATGTGGAAAATGGTCCGTTTTCAAATGTTTTATTTTTGAACGTCAGTTCACATTTGTAGGTGGATCATCAGTGTTAGAGCTAAAATTAGCATGTTTAAAGTGATTTTCATGCTTCCAGGGGCTCGGGAAGTGAAATAAATACCATTTGGAGGCATTTAATGTTCGAGCAAAAACGGCTGATTTTCGACAAAAGAGATAACACCCCCCCATTACGTCATGCTTCAGAAATGTGGAAAATGGTCCGTTTTCAAATGTTTTATTTTTGAACGTCAGTTCACATTTGTAGGTGGATCATCAGTGTTAGAGCTAAAATTAGCATGTTTAAAGTGATTTTCATGCTTCCAGGGGCTCGGGAAGTGAAATAAATACCATTTGGAGGCATTTAATGTTCGAGCAAAAAAGGCTGATTTCCCACAAAAGAGATAACACCCCCCCATTACGTCATGCTTCAGAAATGTGGAAAATGGTCCGTTTTCAAATGTTTTATTTTTGAACGTCAGTTCACATTTGTAGGTGGATCATCAGTGTTAGAGCTAAAATTAGCATGTTTAAAGTGATTTTCATGCTTCCAGGGGCTCGGGAAGTGAAATAAATACCATTTGGAGGCATTTAATGTTCGAGCAAAACCGGCTGATTTTCGACAAAAGAGATAACACCCCCCCCATTACGTCATGCTTCAGAAATGTGGAAAATGGTCCGTTTTCAAATGTTTTATTTTTGAACGTAAGTTCACATTTGTAGGTGGATCATCAGTGTTAGAGCTAAAATTAGCATGTTTAAAGTGATTTTCATGCTTCCAGGGGCCCAAAACACAAGATTTATGGAATGGTTAAAAGTGCATGAAAATGGCCAATTTACTCACTCTGAGTTCTCAAAAAGGGTTTCTTCACCCCAGGAAGTTAATTAAATACCATTTGGAGGCATTTAATGTTCGAGCAAAAACGGCTGATTTTCGACAAAAGAGATAACACCCCCTATTACGTCATGCTTCAGAAATGTGGAAAATGGTCCGTTTTCAAATGTTTTATTTTTGAACGTCAGTTCACATTTGTAGGTGGATCATCAGTGTTAGAGCTAAAATTAGCATGTTTAAAGTGATTTTCATGCTTCCAGGGGCCCAAAACACAAGATTTATGGAACGGTTAAAAGTGCATGAAAATGGCCAATTTACTCAATCTGAGTTCTCAAAAAGAGTTTCTTCACCCCGGGAAGTTAATTAAATACCATTTGGAGGCATTTAATGTTAGAGCAAAAACGGCTGATTTTCGACAAAAGAGATAACACCCCCCCATTACGTCATGCTTCAGAAATGTGGAAAATGGTCCGTTTTCAAATGTTTTATTTTTGAACGTCAGTTCACATTTGTAGGTGGATCATCAGTGTTAGAGCTAAAATTAGCATGTTTAAAGTGATTTTCATGCTTCCAGGGGCCCAAAACACAAGATTTATGGAATGGTTAAAAGTGCATGAAAATGGCCAATTTACTCACTCTGAGTTCTCAAAAAGGGTTTCTTCACCCCAGGAAGTTAATTAAATACCATTTGGAGGCATTTAATGTTCGAGCAAAAACGGCTGATTTTCGACAAAAGAGATAACACCCCCTATTACGTCATGCTTCAGAAATGGGGAAAATGGTCAGTTTTCAAATGTTTTATTTTTGAACGTCAGTTCACATTTGTAGGTGGATCATCAGTGTTAGAGCTAAAATTAGCATGTTTAAAGTGATTTTCATGCTTCCAGGGGCTCGGGAAGTTAATTAAATACCATTTGGAGGCATTTAATGTTAGAGCAAAAACGGCTGATTTTCGACAAAAGAGATAACACCCCCCCATTACGTCATGCTTCAGAAATGTGGAAAATGGTCCGTTTTCAAATGTTTTATTTTTGAACGTCAGTTCACATTTGTAGGTGGATCATCAGTGTTAGAGCTAAAATTAGCATGTTTAAAGTGATTTTCATGCTTCCAGGGGCTCGGGAAGTGAAATAAATACCATTTGGAGGATTTTAATGTTCGAGCAAAAACGGCTGATTTTCGACGAAAGAGCTAACACCCCCCCATTACGTCATGCTTTAGAAATGTGGAAAATGGTCCGTTTTCAAATGTTTTATTTTTGAACGTCAGTTCACATTTGTAGGTGGATCATCAGTGTTAGAGCTAAAATTAGCATGTTTAAAGTGATTTTCATGCTTCCAGGGGCCCAAAACACAAGATTTATGGAATGGTTAAAAGTGCATGAAAATGGCCAATTTACTCAATCTGAGTTCTCAAAAAGGGTTTCTTCACCCCGGGAAGTTAATTAAATACCATTTGGAGGCATTTAATGTTAGAGCAAAAACGGCTGATTTTCGACAAAAGAGATAACAACCCCCCCATTACGTCATGCTTCAGAAATGTGGAAAATGGTCCGTTTTCAAATGTTTTATTTTTGAACGTCAGTTCACATTTGTAGGTGGATCATCAGTGTTAGAGCTAAAATTAGCATGTTTAAAGTGATTTTCATGCTTCCAGGGGCCCAAAACACAAGATTTATGGAATGGTTAAAAGTGCATGAAAATGGCCAATTTACTCACTCTGAGTTCTCAAAAAGGGTTTCTTCACCCCGGGAAGTTAATTAAATACCATTTGGAGGCATTTAATGTTCGAGCAAAAACGGCTGATTTTCGACAAAAGAGATAACACCCCCCCATTACGTCATGCTTCAGAAATGTGGAAAATGGTCCGTTTTCAAATGTTTTATTTTTGAACGTCAGTTCACATTTGTAGGTGGATCATCAGTGTTAGAGCTAAAATTAGCATGTTTAAAGTGATTTTCATGCTTCCAGGGGCTCGGAAGTGAAATAAATACCATTTGGAGGCATTTAATGTTCAAGCAAAAAAGGCTGATTTTCCACAAAAGAGACAACACCCCCCCATTACGTCATGCTTCAGAAATGTGGAAAATGGTCCGTTTTCAAATGTTTTATTTTTGAACGTCAGTTCACATTTGTAGGTGGATCATCAGTGTAAGAGCTAAAATTAGCATGTTTAAAGTGATTTTCATGCTTCTTGGGGCCCAAAACACAAGATTTATGGAATGGTTAAAAGTGCATGAAAATGGCCAATTTACTCACTCTGAGTTCTCAAAAAGGGTTTCTTCACCCCGGGAAGTTAATTAAATACCATTTGGAAGCATTTAATGTTCGAGCAAAAACGGCTGATTTTCGACAAAAGAGATAACACCCCCCCATTACGTCATGCTTCAGAAATGTGGAAAATGGTCCGTTTTCAAATGTTTTATTTTTGAACGTCAGTTCACATTTGTAGGTGGATCATCAGTGTTAGAGCTAAAATTAGCATGTTTAAAGTGATTTTCATGCTTCCAGGGGCCCAAAACACAAGATTTATGGAATAGTTAAAAGTGCATGAAAATGGCCAATTTACTCACTCTGAGTTCTCAAAAAGGGTTTCTTCACCCCGGGAAGTTAATTAAATACCATTTGGAGGCATTTAATGTTAGAGCAAAAACGGCTGATTTTCGACAAAAGAGATAACACCCCCCCATTACGTCATGCTTCAGAAATGTGGAAAATGGTCCGTTTTCAAATGTTTTATTTTTGAACGTCAGTTCACATTTGTAGGTGGATCATCAGTGTTAGAGCTAAAATTAGCATGTTTAAAGTGATTTTCATGCTTCCAGGGGCCAAAAAACAAGATTTATGGAATGGTTAAAAGTGCATGAAAATGGCCAATTTACTCACTCTGAGTTCTCAAAAAGGGTTTCTTCACCCCGGGAAGTTAATTAAATACCATTTGGAGGCATTTAATGTTCGAGCAAAAACGGCTGATTTTCGACAAAAGAGATAACACCCCCCCATTACGTCATGCTTCAGAAATGTGGAAAATGGTCCGTTTTCAAATGTTTTATTTTTGAACGTCAGTTCACATTTGTAGGTGGATCATCAGTGTTAGAGCTAAAATTAGCATGTTTAAAGTGATTTTCATGCTTCCAGGGGCCCAAAACACAAGATTTATGGAATGGTTAAAAGTGCATGAAAATGGCCAATTTACTCACTCTGAGTTCTCAAAAAGGGTTTCTTCACCCCGGGAAGTTAATTAAATACCATTTGGAGGCATTTAATGTTCGAGCAAAAACGGCTGATTTTCGACAAAAGAGCTAACACCCCCCCATTACGTCATGCTTTAGAAATGTGGAAAATGGTCCGTTTTCAAATGTTTTATTTTTGAACGTCAGTTCACATTTGTAGGTGGATCATCAGTGTTAGAGCTAAACTTAGCATGTTTAAAGTGATTTTCATGCTTCCAGGGGCTCGGGAAGTGAAATAAATACCATTTGGAGGCATTTAATGTTCGAGCAAAAACGGCTGATTTTCGACAAAAGAGATAACACCCCTCCATTACGTCATGCTTCAGAAATGTGGAAAATGGTCCGTTTTCAAATGTTTTATTTTTGAACGTCAGTTCACATTTGTAGGTGGATCATCAGTGTTAGAGCTAAAATTAGCATGTTTAAAGTGATTTTCATGCTTCCAGGGGCCCAAAACACAAGATTTATGGAATGGTTAAAAGTGCATGAAAAGTGGCCAATTTACTAACTCTGAGTTCTCAAAAAGGGTTTCTTCACCTCGGGAAGTTAATTAAATACCATTTGGAGGCATTTAATGTTCGAGCAAAAACGGCTGATTTTCGACAAAAGAGATAACACCCCCCCATTACGTCATGCTTCAGAAATGTGGAAAATGGTCCGTTTTCAAATGTTTTATTTTTGAACGTCAGTTCACATTTGTAGGTGGATCATCAGTGTTAGAGCTAAAAATAGCATGTTTAAAGTGATTTTCATGCTTCCAGGGGCTCGGGAAGTTAATTAAATACCATTTGGAGGCATTTAATGTTAGAGCAAAAACGGCTGATTTTCGACAAAAGAGATAACACCCCCCCATTACGTCATGCTTCAGAAATGTGGAAAATGGTCCGTTTTCAAATGTTTTATTTTTGAACGTCAGTTCACATTTGTAGGTGGATCATCAGTGTTAGAGCTAAAATTAGCATGTTTAAAGTGATTTTCATGCTTCCAGGGGCCCAAAACACAAGATTTATGGAATGGTTAAAAGTGCATGAAAATGGCCAATTTACTCAATCTGAGTTCTCAAAAAGGGTTTCTTCACCCCGGGAAGTTAATTAAATACCATTTGGAGGCATTTAATGTTAGAGCAAAAACGGCTGATTTTCGACAAAAGAGATAACACCCCCCATTACGTCATGCTTCAGAAATGTGGAAAATGGTCCGTTTTCAAATGTTTTATTTTTGAACGTAAGTTCACATTTGTAGGTGGATCATCAGTGTTAGAGCTAAAATTAGCATGTTTAAAGTGATTTTCATGCTTCCAGGGGCCCAAAACACAAGATTTATGGAATGGTTAAAAGTGCATGAAAATGGCCAATTTACTCACTCTGAGTTCTCAAAAAGGGTTTCTTCACCCCGGGAAGTTAAATAAATACCATTTGGAGGCATTTAATGTTCGAGCAAAAACGGCTGATTTTCGACAAAAGAGATAACACCCCCCCATTACGTCATGCTTCAGAAATGTGGAAAATGGTCCGTTTTCAAATGTTTTATTTTTGAACGTCAGTTCACATTTGTAGGTGGATCATCAGTGTTAGAGCTAAAATTAGCATGTTTAAAGTGATTTTCATGCTTCCAGGAGCACAAAACACAAGATTTATGGAATGGTTAAAAGTGCATGAAAATGGCCAATTTACTCACTCTGAGTTCTCAAAAAGGGTTTCTTCACCCCAGGAAGTTAATTAAATACCATTTGGAGGCATTTAATGTTCGAGCAAAAACGGCTGATTTTCGACAAAAGAGATAACACCCCCCCATTACGTCATGCTTCAGAAATGTGGAAAATGGTCCGTTTTCAAATGTTTTATTTTTGAACGTCAGTTCACATTTGTAGGTGGATCATCAGTGTTAGAGCTAAAATTAGCATGTTTAAAGTGATTTTCATGCTTCTTGGGGCCCAAAACACAAGATTTATGGAATGGTTAAAAGTGCATGAAAATGGCCAATTTACTCACTCTGAGTTCTCAAAAAGGGTTTCTTCACCCCAGGAAGTTAATTAAATACCATTTGGAGGCATTTAATGTTCGAGCAAAAACGGCTGATTTTCGACAAAAGAGATAACACCCCCCCATTACGTCATGCTTCAGAAATGTGGAAAATGGTCCGTTTTCAAATTTTTTATTTTTGAACGTCAGTTCACATTTGTAGGTGGATCATCAGTGTTAGAGCTAAAATTAGCATGTTTAAAGTGATTTTCATGCTTCCAGGGGCTCGGGAAGTTAATTAAATACCATTTGGAGGCATTTAATGTTAGAGCAAAAACGGCTGATTTTCTACAAAAGAGATAACACCCCCCCCATTACGTCATGCTTCAGAAATGTGGAAAATGGTCCGTTTTCAAATGTTTTATTTTTGAACGTCAGTTCACATTTGTAGGTGGATCATCAGTGTTAGAGCTAAAATTAGCATGTTTAAAGTGATTTTCATGCTTCCAGGGGCCCAAAACACAAGATTTATGGAATGGTTAAAAGTGCATGAAAAGTGGCCAATTTACTCACTCTGAGTTCTCAAAAAGGGTTTCTTCACCTCGGGAAGTTAATTAAATACCATTTGGAGGCATTTAATGTTCGAGCAAAAACGGCTGATTTTCGACAAAAGAGATAACACCCCCCCATTACGTCATGCTTCAGAAATGTGGAAAATGGTCCGTTTTCAAATGTTTTATTTTTGAACGTCAGTTCACATTTGTAGGTGGATCATCAGTGTTAGAGCTAAAATTAGCATGTTTAAAGTGATTTTCATGCTTCCAGGGGCCCAAAACACAAGATTTATGGAATGGTTAAAAGTGCATGAAAATGGCCAATTTACTCACTCTGAGTTCTCAAAAAGGGTTTCTTCACCCCGGGAAGTTAATTAAATACCATTTGGAGGCATTTAATGTTCGAGCAAAAACGGCTGATTTTCGACAAAAGAGATAACACCCCCCCATTACGTCATGCTTCAGAAATGTGGAAAATGGTCCGTTTTCAAATGTTTTATTTTTGAACGTCAGTTCACATTTGTAGGTGGATCATCAGTGTTAGAGCTAAAATTAGCATGTTTAAAGTGATTTTCATGCTTCCAGGGGCCCAAAACACAAGATTTATGGAATAGTTAAAAGTGCATGAAAATGGCCAATTTACTCACTCTGAGTTCTCAAAAAGGGTTTCTTCACCCCCGGAAGTTAATTAAATACCATTTGGAGGCATTTAATGTTAGAGCAAAAACGGCTGATTTTCGACAAAAGAGATAACACCCCCCCATTACGTGATGCTTCAGAAATGTGGAAAATGGTCCGTTTTCAAATGTTTTATTTTTGAACGTCAGTTCACATTTGTAGGTGGATCATCAGTGTTAGAGCTAAAATTAGCATGTTTAAAGTGATTTTCATGCTTCCAGGGGCCCAAAACACAAGATTTATGGAATGGTTAAAAGTGCATGAAAATGGCCAATTTACTCACTCTGAGTTCTCAAAAAGGGTTTCTTCACCCCGGGAATTTAATTAAATACCATTTGGAGGCATTTAATGTTCGAGCAAAAACGGCTGATTTTCGACAAAAGAGATAACACCCCCCCATTACGTCATGCTTCAGAAATGTGGAAAATGGTCCGTTTTCAAATGTTTTATTTTTGAACGTCAGTTCACATTTGTATGTGGATCATCAGTGTTAGAGCTAAAATTAGCATGTTTAAAGTGATTTTCATGCTTCCAGGGGCCCAAAACACAAGATTTATGGAATGGTTAAAAGTGCATGAAAATGGCCAATTTACTCACTCTGAGTTCTCAAAAAGGGTTTCTTCACCCCGGGAAGTTAATTAAATACCATTTGGAGGCATTTAATGTTAGAGCAAAAACGGCTGATTTTCGACAAAAGAGATAACACCCCCCCATTACGTCATGCTTCAGAAATGTGGAAAATGGTCCGTTTTCAAATGTTTTATTTTTGAACGTCAGTTCACATTTGTAGGTGGATCATCAGTGTTAGAGCTAAAATTAGCATGTTTAAAGTGATTTTCATGCTTCCAGGGGCCCAAAACACAAGATTTATGGAATGGTTAAAAGTGCATGAAAATGGCCAATTTACTCACTCTGAGTTCTCAAAAAGGGTTTCTTCACCCCCGGAAGTTAATTAAATACCATTTGGAGGCATTTAATGTTCGAGCAAAAACGGCTGATTTTCGACAAAAGAGCTAACACCCCCCCCATTACGTCATGCTTTAGAAATGTGGAAAATGGTCCGTTTTCAAATGTTTTATTTTTGAACGTCAGTTCACATTTGTAGGTGGATCATCAGTGTTAGAGCTAAAATTAGCATGTTTAAAGTGATTTTCATGCTTCCAGGGGCCCAAAACACAAGATTTATGGAATGGTTAAAAGTGCATGAAAAGTGGCCAATTTACTCACTCTGAGTTCTCAAAAAGGGTTTCTTCACCTCGGGAAGTTAATTAAATACCATTTGGAGGCATTTAATGTTCGAGCAAAAACGGCTGATTTTCGACAAAAGAGATAACACCCCCCCATTACGTCATGCTTCAGAAATGTGGAAAATGGTCCGTTTTCAAATGTTTTATTTTTGAACGTCAGTTCACATTTGTAGGTGGATCATCAGTGTTAGAGCTGAAATTAGCATGTTTAAAGTGATTTTCATGCTTCCAGGGGCTCGGGAAGTTAATTAAATACCATTTGGAGGCATTTAATGTTAGAGCAAAAACGGCTGATTTTCGACAAAAGAGATAACACCCCCCCATTACGTCATGCTTCAGAAATGTGGAAAATGGTCCGTTTTCAAATGTTTTATTTTTGAACGTCAGTTCACATTTGTAGGTGGATCATCAGTGTTAGAGCTAAAATTAGCATGTTTAAAGTGATTTTCATGCTTCCAGGGGCTCGGGAAGTGAAATAAATACCATTTGGAGGATTTTAATGTTCGAGCAAAAACGGCTGATTTTCGACGAAAGAGCTAACACCCCCCCATTACGTCATGCTTTAGAAATGTGGAAAATGGTCCGTTTTCAAATGTTTTATTTTTGAACGTCAGTTCACATTTGTAGGTGGATCATCAGTGTTAGAGCTAAAATTAGCATGTTTAAAGTGATTTTCATGCTTCCAGGGGCCCAAAACACAAGATTTATGGAATGGTTAAAAGTGCATGAAAATGGCCAATTTACTCAATCTGAGTTCTCAAAAAGGGTTTCTTCACCCCGGGAAGTTAATTAAATACCATTTGGAGGCATTTAATGTTAGAGCAAAAACGGCTGATTTTCGACAAAAGAGATAACACCCCCCCATTACGTCATGCTTCAGAAATGTGGAAAATGGTCCGTTTTCAAATGTTTTATTTTTGAACGTCAGTTCACATTTGTAGGTGGATCATCAGTGTTAGAGCTAAAATTTGCATGTTTAAAGTGATTTTCATGCTTCCAGGGGCACAAAACACAAGATTTATGGAATGGTTAAAAGTGCATGAAAATGGCCAATTTACTCACTCTGAGTTCTCAAAAAGGGTTTCTTCACCCCGGGAAGTTAATTAAATACCATTTGGAGGCATTTAATGTTAGAGCAAAAACGGCTGATTTTCGACAAAAGAGATAACACCCCCCCATTACGTCATGCTTCAGAAATGTGGAAAATGGTCCGTTTTCAAATGTTTTATTTTTGAACGTCAGTTCACATTTGTAGGTGGATCATCAGTGTTAGAGCTAAAATTAGCATGTTTAAAGTGATTTTCATGCTTCCAGGGGCCCAAAACACAAGATTTATGGAATGGTTAAAAGTGCATGAAAATGGCCAATTTACTCACTCTGAGTTCTCAAAAAGAGTTTCTTCACCCCGGGAATTTAATTAAATACCATTTGGAGGCATTTAATGTTCGAGCAAAAACGGCTGATTTTCGACAAAAGAGATAACACCCCCCCATTACGTCATGCTTCAGAAATGTGGAAAATGGTCCGTTTTCAAATGTTTTATTTTTGAACGTCAGTTCACATTTGTATGTGGATCATCAGTGTTAGAGCTAAAATTAGCATGTTTAAAGTGATTTTCATGCTTCCAGGGGCCCAAAACACAAGATTTATGGAATGGTTAAAAGTGCATGAAAATGGCCAATTTACTCACTCTGAGTTCTCAAAAAGGGTTTCTTCACCCCGGGAAGTTAATTAAATACCATTTGGAGGCATTTAATGTTAGAGCAAAAACGGCTGATTTTCGACAAAAGAGATAACACCCCCCCATTACGTCATGCTTCAGAAATGTGGAAAATGGTCCGTTTTCAAATGTTTTATTTTTGAACGTCAGTTCACATTTGTAGGTGGATCATCAGTGTTAGAGCTAAAATTAGCATGTTTAAAGTGATTTTCATGCTTCCAGGGGCCCAAAACACAAGATTTATGGAATGGTTAAAAGTGCATGAAAATGGCCAATTTACTCACTCTGAGTTCTCAAAAAGGGTTTCTTCACCCCCGGAAGTTAATTAAATACCATTTGGAGGCATTTAATGTTCGAGCAAAAACGGCTGATTTTCGACAAAAGAGCTAACACCCCCCCATTACGTCATGCTTTAGAAATGTGGAAAATGGTCCGTTTTCAAATGTTTTATTTTTGAACGTCAGTTCACATTTGTAGGTGGATCATCAGTGTTAGAGCTAAACTTAGCATGTTTAAAGTGATTTTCATGCTTCCAGGGGCTCGGGAAGTGAAATAAATACCATTTGGAGGCATTTAATGTTCGAGCAAAAACGGCTGATTTTCGACAAAAGAGATAACACCCCTCCATTACGTCATGCTTCAGAAATGTGGAAAATGGTCCGTTTTCAAATGTTTTATTTTTGAACGTCAGTTCACATTTGTAGGTGGATCATCAGTGTTAGAGCTAAAATTAGCATGTTTAAAGTGATTTTCATGCTTCCAGGGGCCCAAAACACAAGATTTATGGAATGGTTAAAAGTGCATGAAAATGGCCAATTTACTCACTCTGAGTTCTCAAAAAGGGTTTCTTCACCCCGGGAAGTTAATTAAATACCATTTGGAGGCATTTAATGTTCAAGCAAAAACGGCTGATTTTCGACAAAAGAGATAACACCCCCCCATTACGTCATGCTTCAGAAATGTGGAAAATGGTCCGTTTTCAAATGTTTTATTTTTGAACGTCAGTTCACATTTGTAGGTGGATCATCAGTGTTAGAGCTAAAATTAGCATGTTTAAAGTGATTTTCATGCTTCCAGGGGCACAAAACACAAGATTTATGGAATGGTTAAAAGTGCATGAAAATGGCCAATTTACTCACTCTGAGTTCTCAAAAAGGGTTTCTTCACCCCGGGAAGTTAATTAAATACCATTTGGAGGCATTTAATGTTAGAGCAAAAACAGCTGATTTTCGACAAAAGAGATAACACCCCCCCATTACGTCATGCTTCAGAAATGTGGAAAATGGTCCGTTTTCAAATGTTTTATTTTTGAACGTCAGTTCACATTTGTAGGTGGATCATCAGTGTTAGAGCTAAAATTAGCATGTTTAAAGTGATTTTCATGCTTCCAGGGGCCCAAAACACAAGATTTATGGAATGGTTAAAAGTGCATGAAAATGGCCAATTTACTCACTCTGAGTTCTCAAAAAGAGTTTCTTCACCCCGGGAATTTAATTAAATACCATTTGGAGGCATTTAATGTTCGAGCAAAAACGGCTGATTTTCGACAAAAGAGATAACACCCCCCCATTACGTCATGCTTCAGAAATGTGGAAAATGGTCCGTTTTCAAATGTTTTATTTTTGAACGTCAGTTCACATTTGTATGTGGATCATCAGTGTTAGAGCTAAAATTAGCATGTTTAAAGTGATTTTCATGCTTCCAGGGGCCCAAAACACAAGATTTATGGAATGGTTAAAAGTGCATGAAAATGGCCAATTTACTCACTCTGAGTTCTCAAAAAGGGTTTCTTCACCCCGGGAAGTTAATTAAATACCATTTGGAGGCATTTAATGTTAGAGCAAAAACGGCTGATTTTCGACAAAAGAGATAACACCCCCCCATTACGTCATGCTTCAGAAATGTGGAAAATGGTCCGTTTTCAAATGTTTTATTTTTGAACGTCAGTTCACATTTGTAGGTGGATCATCAGTGTTAGAGCTAAAATTAGCATGTTTAAAGTGATTTTCATGCTTCCAGGGGCCCAAAACACAAGATTTATGGAATGGTTAAAAGTGCATGAAAATGGCCAATTTACTCACTCTGAGTTCTCAAAAAGGGTTTCTTCGCCTCGGGAAGTTAATTAAATACCATTTGGAGGCATTTAATGTTCGAGCAAAAACGGCTGATTTTCGACAAAAGAGATAACACCCCCCCATTACGTCATGCTTCAGAAATGTGGAAAATGGTCCGTTTTCAAATGTTTTATTTTTGAACGTCAGTTCACATTTGTAGGTGGATCATCAGTGTTAGAGCTAAAATTAGCATGTTTAAAGTGATTTTCATGCTTCCAGGGGCTCGGGAAGTTAATTAAATACCATTTGGAGGCATTTAATGTTAGAGCAAAAACGGCTGATTTTCGACAAAAGAGATAACACCCCCCCATTACGTCATGCTTCAGAAATGTGGAAAATGGTCCGTTTTCAAATGTTTTATTTTTGAACGTCAGTTCACATTTGTAGGTGGATCATCAGTGTTAGAGCTAAAATTAGCATGTTTAAAGTGATTTTCATGCTTCCAGGGGCTCGGGAAGTGAAATAAATACCATTTGGAGGATTTTAATGTTCGAGCAAAAACGGCTGATTTTCGACGAAAGAGCTAACACCCCCCCATTACGTCATGCTTTAGAAATGTGGAAAATGGTCCGTTTTCAAATGTTTTATTTTTGAACGTCAGTTCACATTTGTAGGTGGATCATCAGTGTTAGAGCTAAAATTAGCATGTTTAAAGTGATTTTCATGCTTCCAGGGGCCCAAAACACAAGATTTATGGAATGGTTAAAAGTGCATGAAAATGGCCAATTTACTCAATCTGAGTTCTCAAAAAGGGTTTCTTCAACCCGGGAAGTTAATTAAATACCATTTGGAGGCATTTAATGTTAGAGCAAAAACGGCTGATTTTCGACAAAAGAGATAACACCCCCCATTACGTCATGCTTCAGAAATGTGGAAAATGGTCCGTTTTCAAATGTTTTATTTTTGAACGTAAGTTCACATTTGTAGGTGGATCATCAGTGTTAGAGCTAAAATTAGCATGTTTAAAGTGATTTTCATGCTTCCAGGGGCCCAAAACACAAGATTTATGGAATGGTTAAAAGTGCATGAAAATGGCCAATTTACTCACTCTGAGTTCTCAAAAAGGGTTTCTTCACCCCGGGAAGTTAATTAAATACCATTTGGAGGCATTTAATGTTCAAGCAAAAACGGCTGATTTTCGACAAAAGAGATAACACCCCCCCATTACGTCATGCTTCAGAAATGTGGAAAATGGTCCGTTTTCAAATGTTTTATTTTTGAACGTCAGTTCACATTTGTAGGTGGATCATCAGTGTTAGAGCTAAAATTAGCATGTTTAAAGTGATTTTCATGCTTCCAGGGGCACAAAACACAAGATTTATGGAATGGTTAAAAGTGCATGAAAATGGCCAATTTACTCACTCTGAGTTCTCAAAAAGGGTTTCTTCATCCCGGGAAGTTAATTAAATACCATTTGGAGGCATTTAATGTTAGAGCAAAAACGGCTGATTTTCGACAAAAGAGATAACACCCCCCCCATTACGTCATGCTTTAGAAATGTGGAAAATGGTCCATTTTCAAATGTTTTATTTTTGAACGTCAGTTCACATTTGTAGGTGGATCATCAGTGTTAGAGCTAAAATTAGCATGTTTAAAGTGATTTTCATGCTTCTTGGGGCCCAAAACACAAGATTTATGGAATGGTAAAAGTGCATGAAAATGGCCAATTTACTCACTCTGAGTTCTCAAAAAGGGTTTCTTCACCCCAGGAAGTTAATTAAATACCATTTGGAGGCATTTAATGTTCGAGCAAAAACGGCTGATTTTCGACAAAAGAGATAACACCCCCCCATTACGTCATGCTTCAGAAATGTGGAAAATGGTCCGTTTTCAAATTTTTTATTTTTGAACGTCAGTTCACATTTGTAGGTGGATCATCAGTGTTAGAGCTAAAATTAGCATGTTTAAAGTGATTTTCATGCTTCCAGGGGCTCGGGAAGTTAATTAAATACCATTTGGAGGCATTTAATGTTAGAGCAAAAACGGCTGATTTTCTACAAAAGAGATAACACCCCCCCATTACGTCATGCTTCAGAAATGTGGAAAATGGTCCGTTTTCAAATGTTTTATTTTTGAACGTCAGTTCACATTTGTAGGTGGATCATCAGTGTTAGAGCTAAAATTAGCATGTTTAAAGTGATTTTCATGCTTCCAGGGGCTCGGGAAGTGAAATAAATACCATTTGGAGGCATTTAATGTTCGAGCAAAAACGGCTGATTTTCGACAAAAGAGATAACACCCCCCCATTACGTCATGCTTCAGAAATGTGGAAAATGGTCCGTTTTCAAATGTTTTATTTTTGAACGTCAGTTCACATTTGTAGGTGGATCATCAGTGTTAGAGCTAAAATTAGCATGTTTAAAGTGATTTTCATGCTTCCAGGGGCTCGGAAGTGAAATAAATACCATTTGGAGGCATTTAATGTTCAAGCAAAAAAGGCTGATTTTCCACAAAAGAGACAACACCCCCCATTACGTCATGCTTCAGAAATGTGGAAAATGGTCCGTTTTCAAATGTTTTATTTTTGAACGTCAGTTCACATTTGTAGGTGGATCATCAGTGTTAGAGCTAAAATTAGCGTGTTTAAAGTGATTTTCATGCTTCTTGGGGCCCAAAACACAAGATTTATGGAATGGTTAAAAGTGCATGAAAATGGCCAATTTACTCACTCTGAGTTCTCAAAAAGGGTTTCTTTACCCCGGGAAGTTAATTAAATACCATTTGGAGGCATTTAATGTTCGAGCAAAAACGGCTGATTTTCGACAAAAGAGATAACACCCCCCCATTACGTCATGCTTCAGAAATGTGGAAAATGGTCCGTTTTCAAATGTTTTATTTTTGAACGTCAGTTCACATTTGTAGGTGGATCATCAGTGTTAGAGCTAAAATTAGCATGTTTAAAGTGATTTTCATGCTTCCAGGGGCCCAAAACACAAGATTTATGGAATGGTTAAAAGTGCATGAAAATGGCCAATTTACTCACTCTGAGTTCTCAAAAAGGGTTTCTTCACCCCGGGAATTTAATTAAATACCATTTGGAGGCATTTAATGTTCGAGCAAAAACGGCTGATTTTCGACAAAAGAGATAACACCCCCCCATTACGTCATGCTTCAGAAATGTGGAAAATGGTCCGTTTTCAAATGTTTTATTTTTGAACGTCAGTTCACATTTGTATGTGGATCATCAGTGTTAGAGCTAAAATTAGCATGTTTAAAGTGATTTTCATGCTTCCAGGGGCCCAAAACACAAGATTTATGGAATGGTTAAAAGTGCATGAAAATGGCCAATTTACTCACTCTGAGTTCTCAAAAAGGGTTTCTTCACCCCGGGAAGTTAATTAAATACCATTTGGAGGCATTTAATGTTCGAGCAAAAACGGCTGATTTTCGACAAAAGAGATAACACCCCCCCATTACGTCATGCTTTAGAAATGTGGAAAATGGTCCGTTTTCAAATGTTTTATTTTTGAACGTCAGTTCACATTTGTAGGTGGATCATCAGTGTTAGAGCTAAAATTAGCATGTTTAAAGTGATTTTCATGCTTCCAGGGGCTCGGGAAGTGAAATAAATACCATTTGGAGGCATTTAATGTTCGAGCAAAAACGGCTGATTTTCGACAAAAGAGATAACACCCCTCCATTACGTCATGCTTCAGAAATGTGGAAAATGGTCCGTTTTCAAATGTTTTATTTTTGAACGTCAGTTCACATTTGTAGGTGGATCATCAGTGTTAGAGCTAAAATTAGCATGTTTAAAGTGATTTTCATGCTTCCAGGGGCTCGGGAAGTGAAATAAATACCATTTGGAGGCATTTAATGTTCGAGCAAAAAAGGCTGATTTTCCACAAAAGAGATAACACCCCCCCCATTACGTCATGCTTCAGAAATGTGGAAAATGGTCCGTTTTCAAATGTTTTATTTTTGAACGTCAGTTCACATTTGTAGGTGGATCATCAGTGTTAGAGCTAAAATTAGCATGTTTAAAGTGATTTTCATGCTTCCAGGGGCTCGGGAAGTGAAATAAATACCATTTGGAGGCATTTAATGTTCGAGCAAAAACGGCTGATTTTCGACAAAAGAGATAACACCCCCCCATTACGTCATGCTTCAGAAATGTGGAAAATGGTCCGTTTTCAAATGTTTTATTTTTGAACGTCAGTTCACATTTGTAGGTGGATCATCAGTGTTAGAGCTAAAATTAGCATGTTTAAAGTGATTTTCATGCTTCCAGGGGCTCGGGAAGTGAAATAAATACCATTTGGAGGCATTTAATGTTCGAGCAAAAAAGGCTGATTTTCCACAAAAGAGATAACACCCCCCCATTACGTCATGCTTCAGAAATGTGGAAAATGGTCCGTTTTCAAATGTTTTATTTTTGAACGTCAGTTCACATTTGTAGGTGGATCATCAGTGTTAGAGCTAAAATTAGCATGTTTAAAGTGATTTTCATGCTTCCAGGGGCTCGGGAAGTGAAATAAATACCATTTGGAGGCATTTAATGTTCGAGCAAAAACGGCTGATTTTCGACAAAAGAGATAACACCCCCCCATTACGTCATGCTTCAGAAATGTGGAAAATGGTCCGTTTTCAAATGTTTTATTTTTGAACGTAAGTTCACATTTGTAGGTGGATCATCAGTGTTAGAGCTAAAATTAGCATGTTTAAAGTGATTTTCATGCTTCCAGGGGCCCAAAACACAAGATTTATGGAATGGTTAAAAGTGCATGAAAATGGCCAATTTACTCACTCTGAGTTCTCAAAAAGGGTTTCTTCACCCCGGGAAGTTAATTAAATACCATTTGGAGGCATTTAATGTTAGAGCAAAAACGGCTGATTTTCGACAAAAGAGATAACACCCCCCCATTACGTCATGCTTCAGAAATGTGGAAAATGGTCCGTTTTCAAATGTTTTATTTTTGAACGTCAGTTCACATTTGTAGGTGGATCATCAGTGTTAGAGCTAAAATTAGCATGTTTAAAGTGATTTTCATGCTTCCAGGGGCTCGGGAAGTGAAATAAATACCATTTGGAGGATTTTAATGTTCGAGCAAAAACGGCTGATTTTCGACGAAAGAGCTAACACCCCCCCATTACGTCATGCTTTAGAAATGTGGAAAATGGTCCGTTTTCAAATGTTTTATTTTTGAACGTCAGTTCACATTTGTAGGTGGATCATCAGTGTTAGAGCTAAAATTAGCATGTTTAAAGTGATTTTCATGCTTCCAGGGGCCCAAAACACAAGATTTATGGAATGGTTAAAAGTGCATGAAAATGGCCAATTTACTCAATCTGAGTTCTCAAAAAGAGTTTCTTCACCCCGGGAAGTTAATTAAATACCATTTGGAGGCATTTAATGTTAGAGCAAAAACGGCTGATTTTCGACAAAAGAGATAACACCCCCCCATTACGTCATGCTTCAGAAATGTGGAAAATGGTCCGTTTTCAAATGTTTTATTTTTGAACGTCAGTTCACATTTGTAGGTGGATCATCAGTGTTAGAGCTAAAATTAGCATGTTTAAAGTGATATTCATGCTTCCAGGGGCCCAAAACACAAGATTTATGGAATGGTTAAAAGTGCATGAAAATGGCCAATTTACTCACTCTGAGTTCTCAAAAAGGGTTTCTTCACCCCAGGAAGTTAATTAAATACCATTTGGAGGCATTTAATGTTCGAGCAAAAACGGCTGATTTTCGACAAAAGAGATAACACCCCCCCATTACGTCATGCTTCAGAAATGGGGAAAATGGTCCGTTTTCAAATGTTTTATTTTTGAACGTCAGTTCACATTTGTAGGTGGATCATCAGTGTTAGAGCTAAAATTAGCATGTTTAAAGTGATTTTCATGCTTCCAGGGGCTCGGGAAGTTAATTAAATACCATTTGGAGGCATTTAATGTTAGAGCAAAAACGGCTGATTTTCGACAAAAGAGATAACACCCCCCCATTACGTCATGCTTCAGAAATGTGGAAAATGGTCCGTTTTCAAATGTTTTATTTTTGAACGTCAGTTCACATTTGTAGGTGGATCATCAGTGTTAGAGCTAAAATTAGCATGTTTAAAGTGATTTTCATGCTTCCAGGGGCTCGGGAAGTGAAATAAATACCATTTGGAGGATTTTAATGTTCGAGCAAAAACGGCTGATTTTCGACGAAAGAGCTAACACCCCCCCATTACGTCATGCTTTAGAAATGTGGAAAATGGTCCGTTTTCAAATGTTTTATTTTTGAACGTCAGTTCACATTTGTAGGTGGATCATCAGTGTTAGAGCTAAAATTAGCATGTTTAAAGTGATTTTCATGCTTCCAGGGGCCCAAAACACAAGATTTATGGAATGGTTAAAAGTGCATGAAAATGGCCAATTTACTCAATCTGAGTTCTCAAAAAGGGTTTCTTCACCCCGGGAAGTTAATTAAATACCATTTGGAGGCATTTAATGTAAGAGCAAAAACGGCTGATTTTCGACAAAAGAGATAACACCCCCCCCATTACGTCATGCTTCAGAAATGTGGAAAATGGTCCGTTTTCAAATGTTTTATTTTTGAACGTCAGTTCACATTTGTAGGTGGATCATCAGTGTTAGAGCTAAAATTAGCATGTTTAAAGTGATTTTCATGCTTCCAGGGGCCCAAAACACAAGATTTATGGAATGGTTAAAAGTGCATGAAAATGGCCAATTTACTCACTCTGAGTTCTCAAAAAGGGTTTCTTTACCCCGGGAAGTTAATTAAATACCATTTGGAGGCATTTAATGTTCGAGCAAAAACGGCTGATTTTCGGCAAAAGAGATAACACCCCCCCATTACGTCATGCTTCAGAAATGTGGAAAATGGTCCGTTTTCAAATGTTTTATTTTTGAACGTCAGTTCACATTTGTAGGTGGATCATCAGTGTTAGAGCTAAAATTAGCATGTTTAAAGTGATTTTCATGCTTCCAGGGGCACAAAACACAAGATTTATGGAATGGTTAAAAGTGCATGAAAATGGCCAATTTACTCACTCTGAGTTCTCAAAAAGGGTTTCTTCACCCCAGGAAGTTAATTAAATACCATTTGGAGGCATTTAATGTTCGAGCAAAAACGGCTGATTTTCGACAAAAGAGATAACACCCCCCCATTACGTCATGCTTCAGAAATGTGGAAAATGGTCCGTTTTCAAATGTTTTATTTTTGAACGTCAGTTCACATTTGTAGGTGGATCATCAGTGTTAGAGCTAAAATTAGCATGTTTAAAGTGATTTTCATGCTTCCAGGGGCTCGGAAGTGAAATAAATACCATTTGGAGGCATTTAATGTTCAAGCAAAAAAGGCTGATTTTCCACAAAAGAGACAACACCCCCCCATTACGTCATGCTTCAGAAATGTGGAAAATGGTCCGTTTTCAAATGTTTTATTTTTGAACGTCAGTTCACATTTGTAGGTGGATCATCAGTGTTAGAGCTAAAATTAGCATGTTTAAAGTGATTTTCATGCTTCTTGGGGCCCAAAACACAAGATTTATGGAATGGTTAAAAGTGCATGAAAATGGCCAATTTACTCACTCTGAGTTCTCAAAAAGGGTTTCTTCACCCCGGGAAGTTAATTAAATACCATTTGGAGGCATTTAATGTTCGAGCAAAAACGGCTGATTTTCGACAAAAGAGATAACACCCCCCCATTACGTCATGCTTCAGAAATGTGGAAAATGGTCCGTTTTCAAATGTTTTATTTTTGAACGTCAGTTCACATTTGTAGGTGGATCATCAGTGTTAGAGCTAAAATTAGCATGTTTAAAGTGATTTTCATGCTTCCAGGGGCCCAAAACACAAGATTTATGGAATAGTTAAAAGTGCATGAAAATGGCCAATTTACTCACTCTGAGTTCTCAAAAAGGGTTTCTTCACCCCGGGAAGTTAATTAAATACCATTTGGAGGCATTTAATGTTAGAGCAAAAACGGCTGATTTTCGACAAAAGAGATAACACCCCCCCATTACGTCATGCTTCAGAAATGTGGAAAATGGTCCGTTTTCAAATGTTTTATTTTTGAACGTCAGTTCACATTTGTAGGTGGATCATCAGTGTTAGAGCTAAAATTAGCATGTTTAAAGTGATTTTCATGCTTCCAGGGGCCCAAAACACAAGATTTATGGAATGGTTAAAAGTGCATGAAAATGGCCAATTTACTCACTCTGAGTTCTCAAAAAGGGTTTCTTCACCCCGGGAAGTTAATTAAATACCATTTGGAGGCATTTAATGTTCGAGCAAAAACGGCTGATTTTCGACAAAAGAGATAACACCCCCCCATTACGTCATGCTTCAGAAATGTGGAAAATGGTCCGTTTTCAAATGTTTTATTTTTGAACGTCAGTTCACATTTGTATGTGGATCATCAGTGTTAGAGCTAAAATTAGCATGTTTAAAGTGATTTTCATGCTTCCAGGGGCCCAAAACACAAGATTTATGGAATGGTTAAAAGTGCATGAAAATGGCCAATTTACTCACTCTGAGTTCTCAAAAAGGGTTTCTTCACCCCGGGAAGTTAATTAAATACCATTTGGAGGCATTTAATGTTAGAGCAAAAACGGCTGATTTTCGACAAAAGAGATAACACCCCCCCATTACGTCATGCTTCAGAAATGTGGAAAATGGTCCGTTTTCAAATGTTTTATTTTTGAACGTCAGTTCACATTTGTAGGTGGATCATCAGTGTTAGAGCTAAAATTAGCATGTTTAAAGTGATTTTCATGCTTCCAGGGGCCCAAAACACAAGATTTATGGAATGGTTAAAAGTGCATGAAAAGTGGCCAATTTACTAACTCTGAGTTCTCAAAAAGGGTTTCTTCACCTCGGGAAGTTAATTAAATACCATTTGGAGGCATTTAATGTTCGAGCAAAAACGGCTGATTTTCGACAAAAGAGATAACACCCCCCCATTACGTCATGCTTCAGAAATGTGGAAAATGGTCCGTTTTCAAATGTTTTATTTTTGAACGTCAGTTCACATTTGTAGGTGGATCATCAGTGTTAGAGCTAAAAATAGCATGATTAAAGTGATTTTCATGCTTCCAGGGGCTCGGGAAGTTAATTAAATACCATTTGGAGGCATTTAATGTTAGAGCAAAAACGGCTGATTTTCGACAAAAGAGATAACACCCCCCCATTACGTCATGCTTCAGAAATGTGGAAAATGGTCCGTTTTCAAATGTTTTATTTTTGAACGTCAGTTCACATTTGTAGGTGGATCATCAGTGTTAGAGCTAAAATTAGCATGTTTAAAGTGATTTTCATGCTTCCAGGGGCTCGGGAAGTGAAATAAATACCATTTGGAGGATTTTAATGTTCGAGCAAAAACGGCTGATTTTCGACGAAAGAGCTAACACCCCCCCATTACGTCATGCTTTAGAAATGTGGAAAATGGTCCGTTTTCAAATGTTTTATTTTTGAACGTCAGTTCACATTTGTAGGTGGATCATCAGTGTTAGAGCTAAAATTAGCATGTTTAAAGTGATTTTCATGCTTCCAGGGGCCCAAAACACAAGATTTATGGAATGGTTAAAAGTGCATGAAAATGGCCAATTTACTCAATCTGAGTTCTCAAAAAGGGTTTCTTCACCCCGGGAAGTTAATTAAATACCATTTGGAGGCATTTAATGTTAGAGCAAAAACGGCTGATTTTCGACAAAAGAGATAACACCCCCCATTACGTCATGCTTCAGAAATGTGGAAAATGGTCCGTTTTCAAATGTTTTATTTTTGAACGTAAGTTCACATTTGTAGGTGGATCATCAGTGTTAGAGCTAAAATTAGCATGTTTAAAGTGATTTTCATGCTTCCAGGGGCCCAAAACACAAGATTTATGGAATGGTTAAAAGTGCATGAAAATGGCCAATTTACTCACTCTGAGTTCTCAAAAAGGGTTTCTTCACCCCGGGAAGTTAAATAAATACCATTTGGAGGCATTTAATGTTCGAGCAAAAACGGCTGATTTTCGACAAAAGAGATAACACCCCCCCATTACGTCATGCTTCAGAAATGTGGAAAATGGTCCGTTTTCAAATGTTTTATTTTTGAACGTCAGTTCACATTTGTAGGTGGATCATCAGTGTTAGAGCTAAAATTAGCATGTTTAAAGTGATTTTCATGCTTCCAGGGGCACAAAACACAAGATTTATGGAATGGTTAAAAGTGCATGAAAATGGCCAATTTACTCACTCTGAGTTCTCAAAAAGGGTTTCTTCACCCCAGGAAGTTAATTAAATACCATTTGGAGGCATTTAATGTTCGAGCAAAAACGGCTGATTTTCGACAAAAGAGATAACACCCCCCCATTACGTCATGCTTCAGAAATGTGGAAAATGGTCCGTTTTCAAATGTTTTATTTTTGAACGTCAGTTCACATTTGTAGGTGGATCATCAGTGTTAGAGCTAAAATTAGCATGTTTAAAGTGATTTTCATGCTTCCAGGGGCCCAAAACACAAGATTTATGGAATGGTTAAAAGTGCATGAAAATGGCCAATTTACTCACTCTGAGTTCTCAAAAAGGGTTTCTTCACCCCAGGAAGTTAATTAAATACCATTTGGAGGCATTTAATGTTCGAGCAAAAACGGCTGATTTTCGACAAAAGAGATAACACCCCCCCCATTACGTCATGCTTCAGAAATGTGGAAAATGGTCCGTTTTCAAATTTTTTATTTTTGAACGTCAGTTCACATTTGTAGGTGGATCATCAGTGTTAGAGCTAAAATTAGCATGTTTAAAGTGATTTTCATGCTTCCAGGGGCTCGGGAAGTTAATTAAATACCATTTGGAGGCATTTAATGTTAGAGCAAAAACGGCTGATTTTCTACAAAAGAGATAACACCCCCCCATTACGTCATGCTTCAGAAATGTGGAAAATGGTCCGTTTTCAAATGTTTTATTTTTGAACGTCAGTTCACATTTGTAGGTGGATCATCAGTGTTAGAGCTAAAATTAGCATGTTTAAAGTGATTTTCATGCTTCCAGGGGCTCGGGAAGTGAAATAAATACCATTTGGCGGCATTTAATGTTCGAGCAAAAACGGCTGATTTTCGACAAAAGAGATAACACCCCCCCATTACGTCATGCTTCAGAAATGTGGAAAATGGTCCGTTTTCAAATGTTTTATTTTTGAACGTCAGTTCACATTTGTAGGTGGATCATCAGTGTTAGAGCTAAAATTAGCATGTTTAAAGTGATTTTCATGCTTCCAGGGGCTCGGGAAGTGAAATAAATACCATTTGGAGGCATTTAATGTTCGAGCAAAAACGGCTGATTTTCGACAAAAGAGATAACACCCCCCCATTACGTCATGCTTCAGAAATGTGGAAAATGGTCCGTTTTCAAATGTTTTATTTTTGAACGTCAGTTCACATTTGTAGGTGGATCATCAGTGTTAGAGCTAAAATTAGCATGTTTAAAGTGATTTTCATGCTTCCAGGGGCTCGGAAGTGAAATAAATACCATTTGGAGGCATTTAATGTTCAAGCAAAAAAGGCTGATTTTCCACAAAAGAGACAACACCCCCCCATTACGTCATGCTTCAGAAATGTGGAAAATGGTCCGTTTTCAAATGTTTTATTTTTGAACGTCAGTTCACATTTGTAGGTGGATCATCAGTGTTAGAGCTAAAATTAGCATGTTTAAAGTGATTTTCATGCTTCTTGGGGCCCAAAACACAAGATTTATGGAATGGTTAAAAGTGCATGAAAATGGCCAATTTACTCACTCTGAGTTCTCAAAAAGGGTTTCTTCACCCCGGGAAGTTAATTAAATACCATTTGGAGGCATTTAATGTTCGAGCAAAAACGGCTGATTTTCGACAAAAGAGATAACACCCTCCCATTACGTCATGCTTCAGAAATGTGGAAAATGGTCCGTTTTCAAATGTTTTATTTTTGAACGTCAGTTCACATTTGTAGGTGGATCATCAGTGTTAGAGCTAAAATTAGCATGTTTAAAGTGATTTTCATGCTTCCAGGGGCCCAAAACACAAGATTTATGGAATAGTTAAAAGTGCATGAAAATGGCCAATTTACTCACTCTGAGTTCTCAAAAAGGGTTTCTTCACCCCGGGAAGTTAATTAAATACCATTTGGAGGCATTTAATGTTAGAGCAAAAACGGCTGATTTTCGACAAAAGAGATAACACCCCCCCATTACGTCATGCTTCAGAAATGTGGAAAATGGTCCGTTTTCAAATGTTTTATTTTTGAACGTCAGTTCACATTTGTAGGTGGATCATCAGTGTTAGAGCTAAAATTAGCATGTTTAAAGTGATTTTCATGCTTCCAGGGGCCCAAAACACAAGATTTATGGAATGGTTAAAAGTGCATGAAAATGGCCAATTTACTCACTCTGAGTTCTCAAAAAGGGTTTCTTCACCCCCGGAAGTTAATTAAATACCATTTGGAGGCATTTAATGTTCGAGCAAAAACGGCTGATTTTCGACAAAAGAGCTAACACCCCCCCATTACGTCATGCTTTAGAAATGTGGAAAATGGTCCGTTTTCAAATGTTTTATTTTTGAACGTCAGTTCACATTTGTAGGTGGATCATCAGTGTTAGAGCTAAACTTAGCATGTTTAAAGTGATTTTCATGCTTCCAGGGGCTCGGGAAGTGAAATAAATACCATTTGGAGGCATTTAATGTTCGAGCAAAAACGGCTGATTTTCGACAAAAGAGATAACACCCCTCCATTACGTCATGCTTCAGAAATGTGGAAAATGGTCCGTTTTCAAATGTTTTATTTTTGAACGTCAGTTCACATTTGTAGGTGGATCATCAGTGTTAGAGCTAAAATTAGCATGTTTAAAGTGATTTTCATGCTTCCAGGGGCCCAAAACACAAGATTTATGGAATGGTTAAAAGTGCATGAAAAGTGGCCAATTTACTCACTCTGAGTTCTCAAAAAGGGTTTCTTCACCTCGGGAAGTTAATTAAATACCATTTGGAGGCATTTAATGTTCGAGCAAAAACGGCTGATTTTCGACAAAAGAGATAACACCCCCCCATTACGTCATGCTTCAGAAATGTGGAAAATGGTCCGTTTTCAAATGTTTTATTTTTGAACGTCAGTTCACATTTGTAGGTGGATCATCAGTGTTAGAGCTAAAATTAGCATGTTTAAAGTGATTTTCATGCTTCCAGGGGCTCGGAAGTGAAATAAATACCATTTGGAGGCATTTAATGTTCAAGCAAAAAAGGCTGATTTTCCACAAAAGAGACAACACCCCCCCATTACGTCATGCTTCAGAAATGTGGAAAATGGTCCGTTTTCAAATGTTTTATTTTTGAACGTCAGTTCACATTTGTAGGTGGATCATCAGTGTTAGAGCTAAAATTAGCATGTTTAAAGTGATTTTCATGCTTCCAGGGGCCCAAAACACAAGATTTATGGAATAGTTAAAAGTGCATGAAAATGGCCAATTTACTCACTCTGAGTTCTCAAAAAGGGTTTCTTCACCCCGGGAAGTTAATTAAATACCATTTGGAGGCATTTAATGTTAGAGCAAAAACGGCTGATTTTCGACAAAAGAGATAACACCCCCCCATTACGTCATGCTTCAGAAATGTGGAAAATGGTCCGTTTTCAAATGTTTTATTTTTGAACGTCAGTTCACATTTGTAGGTGGATCATCAGTGTTAGAGCTAAAATTAGCATGTTTAAAGTGATTTTCATGCTTCCAGGGGCCCAAAACACAAGATTTATGGAATGGTTAAAAGTGCATGAAAATGGCCAATTTACTCACTCTGAGTTCTCAAAAAGGGTTTCTTCACCCCGGGAATTTAATTAAATACCATTTGGAGGCATTTAATGTTCGAGCAAAAACGGCTGATTTTCGACAAAAGAGATAACACCCCCCCATTACGTCATGCTTCAGAAATGTTGAAAATGGTCCGTTTTCAAATGTTTTATTTTTGAACGTCAGTTCACATTTGTATGTGGATCATCAGTGTTAGAGCTAAAATTAGCATGTTTAAAGTGATTTTCATGCTTCCAGGGGCCCAAAACACAAGATTTATGGAATGGTTAAAAGTGCATGAAAATGGCCAATTTACTCACTCTGAGTTCTCAAAAAGGGTTTCTTCACCCCGGGAAGTTAATTAAATACCATTTGGAGGCATTTAATGTTAGAGCAAAAACGGCTGATTTTCGACAAAAGAGATAACACCCCCCCATTACGTCATGCTTCAGAAATGTGGAAAATGGTCCGTTTTCAAATGTTTTATTTTTGAACGTCAGTTCACATTTGTAGGTGGATCATCAGTGTTAGAGCTAAAATTAGCATGTTTAAAGTGATTTTCATGCTTCCAGGGGCCCAAAACACAAGATTTATGGAATGGTTAAAAGTGCATGAAAATGGCCAATTTACTCACTCTGAGTTCTCAAAAAGGGTTTCTTCACCCCCGGAAGTTAATTAAATACCATTTGGAGGCATTTAATGTTCGAGCAAAAACAGCTGATTTTCGACAAAAGAGCTAACACCCCCCCATTACGTCATGCTTTAGAAATGTGGAAAATGGTCAGTTTTCAAATGTTTTATTTTTGAACGTCAGTTCACATTTGTAGGTGGATCATCAGTGTTAGAGCTAAACTTAGCATGTTTAAAGTGATTTTCATGCTTCCAGGGGCTCGGGAAGTGAAATAAATACCATTTGGAGGCATTTAATGTTCGAGCAAAAACGGCTGATTTTCGACAAAGGAGATAACACCCCTCCATTACGTCATGCTTCAGAAATGTGGAAAATGGTCCGTTTTCAAATGTTTTATTTTTGAACGTCAGTTCACATTTGTAGGTGGATCATCAGTGTTAGAGCTAATATTAGCATGTTTAAAGTGATTTTCATGCTTCCAGGGGCCCAAAACACAAGATTTATGGAATGGTTAAAAGTGCATGAAAAGTGGCCAATTTACTCACTCTGAGTTCTCAAAAAGGGTTTCTTCACCTCGGGAAGTTAATTAAATACCATTTGGAGGCATTTAATGTTCGAGCAAAAACGGCTGATTTTCGACAAAAGAGATACCACCCCCCCCATTACGTCATGCTTCAGAAATGTGGAAAATGGTCCGTTTTCAAATGTTTTATTTTTGAACGTCAGTTCACATTTGTAGGTGGATCATCAGTGTTAGAGCTAAAATTAGCATGTTTAAAGTGATTTTCATGCTTCCAGGGGCTCGGGAAGTTAATTAAATACCATTTGGAGGCATTTAATGTTAGAGCAAAAACGGCTGATTTTCGACAAAAGAGATAACACCCCCCCATTACGTCATGCTTCAGAAATGTGGAAAATGGTCCGTTTTCAAATGTTTTATTTTTGAACGTCAGTTCACATTTGTAGGTGGATCATCAGTGTTAGAGCTAAAATTAGCATGTTTAAAGTGATTTTCATGCTTCCAGGGGCCCAAAACACAAGATTTATGGAATGGTTAAAAGTGCATGAAAATGGCCAATTTACTCAATCTGAGTTCTCAAAAAGGGTTTCTTCACCCCGGGAAGTTAATTAAATACCATTTGGAGGCATTTAATGTTAGAGCAAAAACGGCTGATTTTCGACAAAAGAGATAACACCCCCCATTACGTCATGCTTCAGAAATGTGGAAAATGGTCCGTTTTCAAATGTTTTATTTTTGAACGTAAGTTCACAATTGTAGGTGGATCATCAGTGTTAGAGCTAAAATTAGCATGTTTAAAGTGATTTTCATGCTTCCAGGGGCCCAAAACACAAGATTTATGGAATGGTTAAAAGTGCATGAAAATGGCCAATTTACTCACTCTGAGTTCTCAAAAAGGGTTTCTTCACCCCGGGAAGTTAATTAAATACCATTTGGAGGCATTTAATGTTCAAGCAAAAACGGCTGATTTTCGACAAAAGAGATAACACCCCCCCATTACGTCATGCTTCAGAAATGTGGAAAATGGTCCGTTTTCAAATGTTTTATTTTTGAACGTCAGTTCACATTTGTAGGTGGATCATCAGTGTTAGAGCTAAAATTAGCATGTTTAAAGTGATTTTCATGCTTCCAGGGGCACAAAACACAAGATTTATGGAATGGTTAAAAGTGCATGAAAATGGCCAATTTACTCACTCTGAGTTCTCAAAAAGGGTTTCTTCACCCCAGGAAGTTAATTAAATACCATTTGGAGGCATTTAATGTTCGAGCAAAAACGGCTGATTTTCGACAAAAGAGATAACACCCCCCCATTACGTCATGCTTCAGAAATGTGGAAAATGGTCCGTTTTCAAATGTTTTATTTTTGAACGTCAGTTCACATTTGTAGGTGGATCATCAGTGTTAGAGCTAAAATTAGCATGTTTAAAGTGATTTTCATGCTTCCAGGGGCCCAAAACACAAGATTTATGGAATGGTTAAAAGTGCATGAAAATGGCCAATTTACTCACTCTAAGTTCTCAAAAAGGGTTTCTTCATCCCGGGAAGTTAATTAAATACCATTTGGAGGCATTTAATGTTAGAGCAAAAACGGCTGATTTTCGACAAAAGAGATAACACCCCCCCCATTACGTCATGCTTTAGAAATGTGGAAAATGGTCCATTTTCAAATGTTTTATTTTTGAACGTCAGTTCACATTTGTAGGTGGATCATCAGTGTTAGAGCTAAAATTAGCATGTTTAAAGTGATTTTCATGCTTCTTGGGGCCCAAAACACAAGATTTATGGAATGGTAAAAGTGCATGAAAATGGCCAATTTACTCACTCTGAGTTCTCAAAAAGGGTTTCTTCACCCCAGGAAGTTAATTAAATACCATTTGGAGGCATTTAATGTTCGAGCAAAAACGGCTGATTTTCGACAAAAGAGATAACACCCCCCCATTACGTCATGCTTCAGAAATGTGGAAAATGGTCCGTTTTCAAATTTTTTATTTTTGAACGTCAGTTCACATTTGTAGGTGGATCATCAGTGTTAGAGCTAAAATTAGCATGTTTAAAGTGATTTTCATGCTTCCAGGGGCTCGGGAAGTTAATTAAATACCATTTGGAGGCATTTAATGTTAGAGCAAAAACGGCTGATTTTCTACAAAAGAGATAACACCCCCCCATTACGTCATGCTTCAGAAATGTGGAAAATGGTCCGTTTTCAAATGTTTTATTTTTGAACGTCAGTTCACATTTGTAGGTGGATCATCAGTGTTAGAGCTAAAATTAGCATGTTTAAAGTGATTTTCATGCTTCCAGGGGCTCGGGAAGTGAAATAAATACCATTTGGAGGCATTTAATGTTCGAGCAAAAACGGCTGATTTTCGACAAAAGAGATAACACCCCCCCATTACGTCATGCTTCAGAAATGTGGAAAATGGTCCGTTTTCAAATGTTTTATTTTTGAACGTCAGTTCACATTTGTAGGTGGATCATCAGTGTTAGAGCTAAAATTAGCATGTTTAAAGTGATTTTCATGCTTCCAGGGGCTCGGAAGTGAAATAAATACCATTTGGAGGCATTTAATGTTCAAGCAAAAAAGGCAGATTTTCCACAAAAGAGACAACACCCCCCCATTACGTCATGCTTCAGAAATGTGGAAAATGGTCCGTTTTCAAATGTTTTATTTTTGAACGTCAGTTCACATTTGTAGGTGGATCATCAGTGTTAGAGCTAAAATTAGCGTGTTTAAAGTGATTTTCATGCTTCTTGGGGCCCAAAACACAAGATTTATGGAATGGTTAAAAGTGCATGAAAATGGCCAATTTACTCACTCTGAGTTCTCAAAAAGGGTTTCTTCACCCCGGGAAGTTAATTAAATACCATTTGGAGGCATTTAATGTTCGAGCAAAAACGGCTGATTTTCGACAAAAGAGATAACACCCCCCCATTACGTCATGCTTCAGAAATGTGGAAAATGGTCCGTTTTCAAATGTTTTATTTTTGAACGTCAGTTCACATTTGTAGGTGGATCATCAGTGTTAGAGCTAAAATTAGCATGTTTAAAGTGATTTTCATGCTTCCAGGGGCCCAAAACACAAGATTTATGGAATAGTTAAAAGTGCATGAAAATGGCCAATTTACTCACTCTGAGTTCTCAAAAAGGGTTTCTTCACCCCGGGAAGTTAATTAAATACCATTTGGAGGCATTTAATGTTAGAGCAAAAAAGGCTGATTTTCGACAAAAGAGATAACACCCCCCCATTACGTCATGCTTCAGAAATGTGGAAAATGGTCCGTTTTCAAATGTTTTATTTTTGAACGTCAGTTCACATTTGTAGGTGGATCATCAGTGTTAGAGCTAAAATTAGCATGTTTAAAGTGATTTTCATGCTTCCAGGGGTCCAAAACACAAGATTTATGGAATGGTTAAAAGTGCATGAAAATGGCCAATTTACTCACTCTGAGTTCTCAAAAAGGGTTTCTTCACCCCGGGAATTTAATTAAATACCATTTGGAGGCATTTAATGTTCGAGCAAAAACGGCTGATTTTCGACAAAAGAGATAACACCCCCCCATTACGTCATGCTTCAGAAATGTGGAAAATGGTCCGTTTTCAAATGTTTTATTTTTGAACGTCAGTTCACATTTGTATGTGGATCATCAGTGTTAGAGCTAAAATTAGCATGTTTAAAGTGATTTTCATGCTTCCAGGGGCCCAAAACACAAGATTTATGGAATGGTTAAAAGTGCATGAAAATGGCCAATTTACTCACTCTGAGTTCTCAAAAAGGGTTTCTTCACCCCGGGAAGTTAATTAAATACCATTTGGAGGCATTTAATGTTAGAGCAAAAACGGCTGATTTTCGACAAAAGAGATAACACCCCCCCATTACGTCATGCTTCAGAAATGTGGAAAATGGTCCGTTTTCAAATGTTTTATTTTTGAATGTCAGTTCACATTTGTAGGTGGATCATCAGTGTTAGAGCTAAAATTAGCATGTTTAAAGTGATTTTCATGCTTCCAGGGGCCCAAAACACAAGATTTATGGAATGGTTAAAAGTGCATGAAAATGGCCAATTTACTCACTCTGAGTTCTCAAAAAGGGTTTCTTCACCCCGGGAAGTTAATTAAATACCATTTGGAGGCATTTAATGTTCGAGCAAAAACGGCTGATTTTCGACAAAAGAGATAACACCCCCCCTTTACGTCATGCTTCAGAAATGTGGAAAATGGTCCGTTTTCAAATGTTTTATTTTTGAACGTCAGTTCACATTTGTAGGTGGATCATCAGTGTTAGAGCTAAAATTAGCATGTTTAAAGTGATTTTCATGCTTCCAGGGGCTCGGGAAGTTAATTAAATACCATTTGGAGGCATTTAATGTTCGAGCAAAAACGGCTGATTTTCGACAAAAGAGATAACACCCCCCCATTACGTCATGCTTCAGAAATGTGGAAAATGGTCCGTTTTCAAATGTTTTATTTTTGAACGTCAGTTCACATTTGTAGGTGGATCATCAGTGTTAGAGCTAAAATTAGCATGTTTAAAGTGATTTTCATGCTTCCAGGGGCTCGGGAAGTGAAATAAATACCATTTGGAGGCATTTAATGTTCGAGCAAAAAAGGCTGATTTTCCACAAAAGAGATAACACCCCCCCCCCCATTACGTCATGCTTCAGAAATGTGGAAAATGGTCCGTTTTCAAATGTTTTATTTTTGAACGTCAGTTCACATTTGTAGGTGGATCATCAGTGTTAGAGCTAAAATTAGCATGTTTAAAGTGATTTTCATGCTTCCAGGGGCTCGGGAAGTGAAATAAATACCATTTGGAGGCATTTAATGTTTGAGCAAAAACGGCTGATTTTCGACAAAAGAGATAACACCCCCCCATTACGTCATGCTTCAGAAATGTGGAAAATGGTCCGTTTTCAAATGTTTTATTTTTGAACGTCAGTTCACATTTGTAGGTGGATCATCAGTGTTAGAGCTAAAATTAGCATGTTTAAAGTGATTTTCATGCTTCCAGGGGCTCGGGAAGTGAAATAAATACCATTTGGAGGCATTTAATGTTCGAGCAAAAAAGGCTGATTTTCCACAAAAGAGATAACACCCCCCCATTACGTCATGCTTCAGAAATGTGGAAAATGGTCCGTTTTCAAATGTTTTATTTTTGAACGTCAGTTCACATTTGTAGGTGGATCATCAGTGTTAGAGCTAAAATTAGCATGTTTAAAGTGATTTTCATGCTTCCAGGGGCTCGGGAAGTGAAATAAATACCATTTGGAGGCATTTAATGTTCGAGCAAAAACGGCTGATTTTCGACAAAAGAGATAACACCCCCCCATTACGTCATGCTTCAGAAATGTGGAAAATGGTCCGTTTTCAAATGTTTTATTTTTGAACGTAAGTTCACATTTGTAGGTGGATCATCAGTGTTAGAGCTAAAATTAGCATGTTTAAAGTGATTTTCATGCTTCCAGGGGCCCAAAACACAAGATTTATGGAATGGTTAAAAGTGCATGAAAATGGCCAATTTACTCACTCTGAGTTCTCAAAAAGGGTTTCTTCACCCCGGGAAGTTAATTAAATACCATTTGGAGGCATTTAATGTTAGAGCAAAAACGGCTGATTTTCGACAAAAGAGATAACACCCCCCCATTACGTCATGCTTCAGAAATGTGGAAAATGGTCCGTTTTCAAATGTTTTATTTTTGAACGTCAGTTCACATTTGTTAAGTGGATCATCAGTGTTAGAGCTAAAATTAGCATGTTTAAAGTGATTTTCATGCTTCCAGGGGCTTGGGAAGTGAAATAAATACCATTTGGAGGATTTTAATGTTCGAGCAAAAACGGCTGATTTTCGACGAAAGAGCTAACACCCCCCCATTACGTCATGCTTTAGAAATGTGGAAAATGGTCCGTTTTCAAATGTTTTATTTTTGAACGTCAGTTCACATTTGTAGGTGGATCATCAGTGTTAGAGCTAAAATTAGCATGTTTAAAGTGATTTTCATGCTTCCAGGGGCCCAAAACACAAGATTTATGGAATGGTTAAAAGTGCATGAAAATGGCCAATTTACTCAATCTGAGTTCTCAAAAAGAGTTTCTTCACCCCGGGAAGTTAATTAAATACCATTTGGAGGCATTTAATGTTAGAGCAAAAACGGCTGATTTTCGACAAAAGAGATAACACCCCCCCATTACGTCATGCTTCAGAAATGTGGAAAATGGTCCGTTTTCAAATGTTTTATTTTTGAACGTCAGTTCACATTTGTAGGTGGATCATCAGTGTTAGAGCTAAAATTAGCATGTTTAAAGTGATATTCATGCTTCCAGGGGCCCAAAACACAAGATTTATGGAATGGTTAAAAGTGCATGAAAATGGCCAATTTACTCACTCTGAGTTCTCAAAAAGGGTTTCTTCACCCCAGGAAGTTAATTAAATACCATTTGGAGGCATTTAATGTTCGAGCAAAAACGGCTGATTTTCGACAAAAGAGATAACACCCCCCCATTACGTCATGCTTCAGAAATGGGGAAAATGGTCCGTTTTCAAATGTTTTATTTTTGAACGTCAGTTCACATTTGTAGGTGGATCATCAGTGTTAGAGCTAAAATTAGCATGTTTAAAGTGATTTTCATGCTTCCAGGGGCTCGGGAAGTTAATTAAATACCATTTGGAGGCATTTAATGTTAGAGCAAAAACGGCTGATTTTCGACAAAAGAGATAACACCCCCCCATTACGTCATGCTTCAGAAATGTGGAAAATGGTCCGTTTTCAAATGTTTTATTTTTGAACGTCAGTTCACATTTGTAGGTGGATCATCAGTGTTAGAGCTAAAATTAGCATGTTTAAAGTGATTTTCATGCTTCCAGGGGCTCGGGAAGTGAAATAAATACCATTTGGAGGATTTTAATGTTCGAGCAAAAACGGCTGATTTTCGACGAAAGAGCTAACACCCCCCCATTACGTCATGCTTTAGAAATGTGGAAAATGGTCCGTTTTCAAATGTTTTATTTTTGAACGTCAGTTCACATTTGTAGGTGGATCATCAGTGTTAGAGCTAAAATTAGCATGTTTAAAGTGATTTTCATGCTTCCAGGGGCCCAAAACACAAGATTTATGGAATGGTTAAAAGTGCATGAAAATGGCCAATTTACTCAATCTGAGTTCTCAAAAAGGGTTTCTTCACCCCGGGAAGTTAATTAAATACCATTTGGAGGCATTTAATGTTAGAGCAAAAACGGCTGATTTTCGACAAAAGAGATAACACCCCCCCCATTACGTCATGCTTCAGAAATGTGGAAAATGGTCCGTTTTCAAATGTTTTATTTTTGAACGTCAGTTCACATTTGTAGGTGGATCATCAGTGTTAGAGCTAAAATTAGCATGTTTAAAGTGATTTTCATGCTTCCAGGGGCCCAAAACACAAGATTTATGGAATGGTTAAAAGTGCATGAAAATGGCCAATTTACTCACTCTGAGTTCTCAAAAAGGGTTTCTTCACCCCGGGAAGTTAATTAAATACCATTTGGAGGCATTTAATGTTCGAGCAAAAACGGCTGATTTTCGGCAAAAGAGATAACACCCCCCCATTACGTCATGCTTCAGAAATGTGGAAAATGGTCCGTTTTCAAATGTTTTATTTTTGAACGTCAGTTCACATTTGTAGGTGGATCATCAGTGTTAGAGCTAAAATTAGCATGTTTAAAGTGATTTTCATGCTTCCAGGGGCACAAAACACAAGATTTATGGAATGGTTAAAAGTGCATGAAAATGGCCAATTTACTCACTCTGAGTTCTCAAAAAGGGTTTCTTCACCCCAGGAAGTTAATTAAATACCATTTGGAGGCATTTAATGTTCGAGCAAAAACGGCTGATTTTCGACAAAAGAGATAACACCCCCCCATTACGTCATGCTTCAGAAATGTGGAAAATGGTCCGTTTTCAAATGTTTTATTTTTGAACGTCAGTTCACATTTGTAGGTGGATCATCAGTGTTAGAGCTAAAATTAGCATGTTTAAAGTGATTTTCATGCTTCCAGGGGCTCGGAAGTGAAATAAATACCATTTGGAGGCATTTAATGTTCAAGCAAAAAAGGCTGATTTTCCACAAAAGAGACAACACCCCCCCATTACGTCATGCTTCAGAAATGTGGAAAATGGTCCGTTTTCAAATGTTTTATTTTTGAACGTCAGTTCACATTTGTAGGTGGATCATCAGTGTTAGAGCTAAAATTAGCATGTTTAAAGTGATTTTCATGCTTCTTGGGGCCCAAAACACAAGATTTATGGAATGGTTAAAAGTGCATGAAAATGGCCAATTTACTCACTCTGAGTTCTCAAAAAGGGTTTCTTCACCCCGGGAAGTTAATTAAATACCATTTGGAGGCATTTAATGTTCGAGCAAAAACGGCTGATTTTCGACAAAAGAGATAACACCCCCCCATTACGTCATGCTTCAGAAATGTGGAAAATGGTCCGTTTTCAAATGTTTTATTTTTGAACGTCAGTTCACATTTGTAGGTGGATCATCAGTGTTAGAGCTAAAATTAGCATGTTTAAAGTGATTTTCATGCTTCCAGGGGCCCAAAACACAAGATTTATGGAATAGTTAAAAGTGCATGAAAATGGCCAATTTACTCACTCTGAGTTCTCAAAAAGGGTTTCTTCACCCCGGGAAGTTAATTAAATACCATTTGGAGGCATTTAATGTTAGAGCAAAAACGGCTGATTTTCGACAAAAGAGATAACACCCCCCCATTACGTCATGCTTCAGAAATGTGGAAAATGGTCCGTTTTCAAATGTTTTATTTTTGAACGTCAGTTCACATTTGTAGGTGGATCATCAGTGTTAGAGCTAAAATTAGCATGTTTAAAGTGATTTTCATGCTTCCAGGGGCCCAAAACACAAGATTTATGGAATGGTTAAAAGTGCATGAAAATGGCCAATTTACTCACTCTGAGTTCTCAAAAAGGGTTTCTTCACCCCGGGAAGTTAATTAAATACCATTTGGAGGCATTTAATGTTCGAGCAAAAACGGCTGATTTTCGACAAAAGAGATAACACCCCCCCATTACGTCATGCTTCAGAAATGTGGAAAATGGTCCGTTTTCAAATGTTTTATTTTTGAACGTCAGTTCACATTTGTATGTGGATCATCAGTGTTAGAGCTAAAATTAGCATGTTTAAAGTGATTTTCATGCTTCCAGGGGCCCAAAACACAAGATTTATGTAATGGTTAAAAGTGCATGAAAATGGCCAATTTACTCACTCTGAGTTCTCAAAAAGGGTTTCTTCACCCCGGGAAGTTAATTAAATACCATTTGGAGGCATTTAATGTTAGAGCAAAAACGGCTGATTTTCGACAAAAGAGATAACACCCCCCCATTACGTCATGCTTCAGAAATGTGGAAAATGGTCCGTTTTCAAATGTTTTATTTTTGAACGTCAGTTCACATTTGTAGGTGGATCATCAGTGTTAGAGCTAAAATTAGCATGTTTAAAGTGATTTTCATGCTTCCAGGGGCCCAAAACACAAGATTTATGGAATGGTTAAAAGTGCATGAAAATGGCCAATTTACTCACTCTGAGTTCTCAAAAAGGGTTTCTTCACCCCGGGAAGTTAATTAAATACCATTTGGAGGCATTTAATGTTCGAGCAAAAACGGCAGATTTTCGACAAAAGAGCTAACACCCCCCCATTACGTCATGCTTTAGAAATGTGGAAAATGGTCCGTTTTCAAATGTTTTATTTTTGAACGTCAGTTCACATTTGTAGGTGGATCATCAGTGTTAGAGCTAAACTTAGCATGTTTAAAGTGATTTTCATGCTTCCAGGGGCTCGGGAAGTGAAATAAATACCATTTGGAGGCATTTAATGTTCGAGCAAAAACGGCAGATTTTCGACAAAAGAGATAACACCCCTCCATTACGTCATGCTTCAGAAATGTGGAAAATGGTCCGTTTTCAAATGTTTTATTTTTGAACGTCAGTTCACATTTGTAGGTGGATCATCAGTGTTAGAGCTAAAATTAGCATGTTTAAAGTGATTTTCATGCTTCCAGGGGCTCGGGAAGTGAAATAAATACCATTTGGAGGCATTTAATGTTCGAGCAAAAACGGCTGATTTTCGACAAAAGAGATAACACCCCTCCATTACGTCATGCTTCAGAAATGTGGAAAATGGTCCGTTTTCAAATGTTTTATTTTTGAACGTCAGTTCACATTTGTAGGTGGATCATCAGTGTTAGAGCTAAAATTAGCATGTTTAAAGTGATTTTCATGCTTCCAGGGGCTCGGGAAGTGAAATAAATACCATTTGGAGGCATTTAATGTTCGAGCAAAAAAGGCTGATTTTCCACAAAAGAGATAACACCCCCCCATTACGTCATGCTTCAGAAATGTGGAAAATGGTCCGTTTTCAAATGTTTTATTTTTGAACGTCAGTTCACATTTGTAGGTGGATCATCAGTGTTAGAGCTAAAATTAGCATGTTTAAAGTGATTTTCATGCTTCCAGGGGCTCGGGAAGTGAAATAAATACCATTTGGAGGCATTTAATGTTCGAGCAAAAACGGCTGATTTTCGACAAAAGAGATAACACCCCCCCATTACGTCATGCTTCAGAAATGTGGAAAATGGTCCGTTTTCAAATGTTTTATTTTTGAACGTCAGTTCACATCTGTAGGTGGATCATCAGTGTTAGAGCTAAAATTAGCATGTTTAAAGTGATTTTCATGCTTCCAGGGGCTCGGGAAGTGAAATAAATACCATTTGGAGGCATTTAATGTTCGAGCAAAAAAGGCTGATTTTCCACAAAAGAGATAACACCCCCCCATTACGTCATGCTTCAGAAATGTGGAAAATGGTCCGTTTTCAAATGTTTTATTTTTGAACGTCAGTTCACATTTGTAGGTGGATCATCAGTGTTAGAGCTAAAATTAGCATGTTTAAAGTGATTTTCATGCTTCCAGGGGCTCGGGAAGTGAAATAAATACCATTTGGAGGCATTTAATGTTCGAGCAAAAACGGCTGATTTTCGACAAAAGAGATAACACCCCCCCATTACGTCATGCTTCAGAAATGTGGAAAATGGTCCGTTTTCAAATGTTTTATTTTTGAACGTCAGTTCACATTTGTAGGTGGATCATCAGTGTTAGAGCTAAAATTAGCATGTTTAAAGTGATTTTCATGCTTCCAGGGGCTCGGGAAGTTAATTAAATACCATTTGGAGGCATTTAATGTTCGAGCAAAAACGGCTGATTTTCGACAAAAGAGATAACACCCCCCATTACGTCATGCTTCAGAAATGTGGAAAATGGTCCGTTTTCAAATGTTTTATTTTTGAACGTCAGTTCACATTTGTAGGTGGATCATCAGTGTTAGAGCTAAAATTAGCATGTTTAAAGTGATTTTCATGCTTCCAGGTGCCCAAAACACAAGATTTATGGAATGGTTAAAAGTGCATGAAAATGGCCAATTTACTCACTCTGAGTTCTCAAAAAGGGTTTCTTCACCCCGGGAAGTTAATTAAATACCATTTGGAGGCATTTAATGTTCGAGCAAAAACGGCTGATTTTCGACAAAAGAGATAACACCCCCCCCATTACGTCATGCTTCAGAAATGTGGAAAATGGTCCGTTTTCAAATGTTTTTTTTTTGAACGTCAGTTCACATTTGTAGGTGGATCATCAGTGTTAGAGCTAAAATTAGCATGTTTAAAGTGATTTTCATGCTTCCAGGGGCTCGGGAAGTGAAATAAATACCATTTGGAGGCATTTAATGTTGGAGCAAAAAAGGCTGATTTTCCACAAAAGAGATAACACCCCCCCATTACGTCATGCTTCAGAAATGTGGAAAATGGTCCGTTTTCAAATGTTTTATTTTTGAACGTCAGTTCACATTTGTAGGTGGATCATCAGTGTTAGAGCTAAAATTAGCATGTTTAAAGTGATTTTCATGCATCCAGGGGCTCGGGAAGTGAAATAAATACCATTTGGAGGCATTTAATGTTCGAGCAAAAACGGCTGATTTTCGACAAAAGAGATAACACCCCCCCATTACGTCATGCTTCAGAAATGTGGAAAATGGTCCATTTTCAAATGTTTTATTTTTGAACGTCAGTTCACATTTGTAGGTGGATCATCAGTGTTAGAGCTAAAATTAGCATGTTTAAAGTGATTTTCATGCTTCCAGAGGCTCGGGAAGTTAATTAAATACCATTTGGAGGCATTTAATGTTAGAGCAAAAACGGCTGATTTTCGACAAAAGAGATAACACCCCCCCATTACGTCATGCTTCAGAAATGTGGAAAATGGTCCGTTTTCAAATGTTTTATTTTTGAACGTCAGTTCACATTTGTAGGTGGATCATCAGTGTTAGAGCTAAAATTAGCATGTTTAAGGTGATTTTCATGCTTCCAGGGCCTCGGGAAGTTAATTAAATACCATTTGGAGGCATTTAATGTTAGAGAAAAAACGGCTGATTTTCGACAAAAGAGATAACACCCCCCATTACGTCATGCTTCAGAAATGTGGAAAATGGTCCGTTTTCAAATGTTTTATTTTTGAACGTCAGTTCACATTTGTAGGTGGATCATCAGTGTTAGAGCTAAAATTAGCATGTTTAAAGTGATTTTCATGCTTCCAGGTGCCCAAAACACAAGATTTATGGAATGGTTAAAAGTGCATGAAAATGGCCAATTTACTCACTCTGAGTTCTCAAAAAGGGTTTCTTCACCCCGGGAAGTTAATTAAATACCATTTGGAGGCATTTAATGTTCGAGCAAAAACGGCTGATTTTCGACAAAAGAGATAACACCCCCCCCATTACGTCATGCTTCAGAAATGTGGAAAATGGTCCCTTTTCAAATGTTTTTTTTTTGAACGTCAGTTCACATTTGTAGGTGGATCATCAGTGTTAGAGCTAAAATTAGCATGTTTAAAGTGATTTTCATGCTTCCAGGGGCTCGGGAAGTGAAATAAATACCATTTGGAGGCATTTAATGTTGGAGCAAAAAAGGCTGATTTTCCACAAAAGAGATAACACCCCCCCATTACGTCATGCTTCAGAAATGTGGAAAATGGTCCGTTTTCAAATGTTTTATTTTTGAACGTCAGTTCACATTTGTAGGTGGATCATCAGTGTTAGAGCTAAAATTAGCATGTTTAAAGTGATTTTCATGCATCCAGGGGCTCGGGAAGTGAAATAAATACCATTTGGAGGCATTTAATGTTCGAGCAAAAACGGCTGATTTTCGACAAAAGAGATAACACCCCCCCATTACGTCATGCTTCAGAAATGTGGAAAATGGTCCATTTTCAAATGTTTTATTTTTGAACGTCAGTTCACATTTGTAGGTGGATCATCAGTGTTAGAGCTAAAATTAGCATGTTTAAAGTGATTTTCATGCTTCCAGAGGCTCGGGAAGTTAATTAAATACCATTTGGAGGCATTTAATGTTAGAGAAAAAACGGCTGATTTTCGACAAAAGAGATAACACCCCCCCATTACGTCATGCTTCAGAAATGTGGAAAATGGTCCGTTTTCAAATGTTTTATTTTTGAACGTCAGTTCACATTTGTAGGTGGATCATCAGTGTTAGAGCTAAAATTAGCATGTTTAAAGTGATTTTCATGCTTCTTGGCGCCCAAAACACAAGATTTATGGAATGGTTAAAAGTGCATGAAAATGGCCTATTTACTCACTCTGAGTTCTCAAAAAGGGTTTCTTCACCCCGGGAAGTTAATTAAATACCATTTGGAGGCATTTAATGTTAGAGCAAAAACGGCTGATTTTCGACAAAAGAGATAACACCCCCCCATTACGTCATGCTTCAGAAATGTGGAAAATGGTCCGTTTTCAAATGTTTTATTTTTGAACGTCAGTTCACATTTGTAGGTGGATCATCAGTGTTAGAGCTAAAATTAGCATGTTTAAAGTGATTTTCATGCTTCCAGGTGCCCAAAATACAAGATTTATGGAATGGTTAAAAGTGCATGAAAATGGCCAATTTACTCACTCTGAGTTCTCAAAAAGGGTTTCTTCACCCCGGGAAGTTAATTAAATACCATTTGGAGGCATTTAATGTTAGAGCAAAAACGGCTGATTTTCGACAAAAGAGATAACACCCCCCCATTACGTCATGCTTCAGAAATGTGGAAAATGGTCCGTTTTCAAATGTTTTATTTTTGAACGTCAGTTCACATTTGTAGGTGGATCATCAGTGTTAGAGCTAAAATTAGCATGTTTAAAGTGATTTTCATGCTTCCAGGGGCTCGGGAAGTTAATTAAATACCATTTGGAGGCATTTAATGTTAGAGCAAAAACGGCTGATTTTCGACAAAAGAGATAACACCCCCCCATTACGTCATGCTTCAGAAATGTGGAAAATGGTCCGTTTTCAAATGTTTTATTTTTGAATGTCAGTTCACATTTGTAGGTGGATCATCAGTGTTAGAGCTAAAATTAGCATGTTTAAAGTGATTTTCATGCTTCCAGGGGCTCGGGAAGTTAATTAAATACCATTTGGAGGCATTTAATGTTCGAGCAAAAACGGCTGATTTTCGACAAAAGAGATAACACCCCCCCATTACGTCATGCTTCAGAAATGTGGAAAATGGTCCGTTTTCAAATGTTCTATTTTTGAACGTCAGTTCACATTTGTAGGTGGATCATCAGTGTTAGAGCTAAAATTAGCATGTTTAAAGTGATTTTCATGCTTCCAGGGGCTCGGGAAGTGAAATAAATACCATTTGGAGGCATTTAATGTTCGAGCAAAAACGGCTGATTTTCGACAAAAGAGATAACACCCCTCCATTACGTCATGCTTCAGAAATGTGGAAAATGGTCCGTTTTCAAATGTTTTATTTTTGAACGTCAGTTCACATTTGTAGGTGGATCATCAGTGTTAGAGCTAAAATTAGCATGTTTAAAGTGATTTTCATGCTTCCAGGGGCTCGGGAAGTGAAATAAATACCATTTGGAGGCATTTAATGTTCGAGCAAAAAAGGCTGATTTTCCACAAAAGAGATAACACCCCCCCATTACGTCATGCTTCAGAAATGTGGAAAATGGTCCGTTTTCAAATGTTTTATTTTTGAACGTCAGTTCACATTTGTAGGTGGATCATCAGTGTTAGAGCTAAAATTAGCATGTTTAAAGTGATTTTCATGCTTCCAGGGGCTCGGGAAGTGAAATAAATACCATTTGGAGGCATTTAATGTTCGAGCAAAAACGGCTGATTTTCGACAAAAGAGATAACACCCCCCCATTACGTCATGCTTCAGAAATGTGGAAAATGGTCCGTTTTCAAATGTTTTATTTTTGAACGTCAGTTCACATCTGTAGGTGGATCATCAGTGTTAGAGCTAAAATTAGCATGTTTAAAGTGATTTTCATGCTTCCAGGGGCTCGGGAAGTGAAATAAATACCATTTGGAGGCATTTAATGTTCGAGCAAAAAAGGCTGATTTTCCACAAAAGAGATAACACCCCCCCATTACGTCATGCTTCAGAAATGTGGAAAATGGTCCGTTTTCAAATGTTTTATTTTTGAACGTCAGTTCACATTTGTAGGTGGATCATCAGTGTTAGAGCTAAAATTAGCATGTTTAAAGTGATTTTCATGCTTCCAGGGGCTCGGGAAGTGAAATAAATACCATTTGGAGGCATTTAATGTTCGAGCAAAAACGGCTGATTTTCGACAAAAGAGATAACACCCCCCATTACGTCATGCTTCAGAAATGTGGAAAATGGTCCGTTTTCAAATGTTTTATTTTTGAACGTCAGTTCACATTTGTAGGTGGATCATCAGTGTTAGAGCTAAAATTAGCATGTTTAAAGTGATTTTCATGCTTCCAGGGGCTCGGGAAGTTAATTAAATACCATTTGGAGGCATTTAATGTTCGAGCAAAAACGGCTGATTTTCGACAAAAGAGATAACACCCCCCATTACGTCATGCTTCAGAAATGTGGAAAATGGTCCGTTTTCAAATGTTTTATTTTTGAACGTCAGTTCACATTTGTAGGTGGATCATCAGTGTTAGAGCTAAAATTAGCATGTTTAAAGTGATTTTCATGCTTCCAGGTGCCCAAAACACAAGATTTATGGAATGGTTAAAAGTGCATGAAAATGGCCAATTTACTCACTCTGAGTTCTCAAAAAGGGTTTCTTCACCCCGGGAAGTTAATTAAATACCATTTGGAAGCATTTAATGTTCGAGCAAAAACGGCTGATTTTCGACAAAAGAGATAACACCCCCCCCATTACGTCATGCTTCAGAAATGTGGAAAATGGTCCGTTTTCAAATGTTTTTTTTTTGAACGTCAGTTCACATTTGTAGGTGGATCATCAGTGTTAGAGCTAAAATTAGCATGTTTAAAGTGATTTTCATGCTTCCAGGGGCTCGGGAAGTGAAATAAATACCATTTGGAGGCATTTAATGTTGGAGCAAAAAAGGCTGATTTTCCACAAAAGAGATAACACCCCCCCATTACGTCATGCTTCAGAAATGTGGAAAATGGTCCGTTTTCAAATGTTTTATTTTTGAACGTCAGTTCACATTTGTAGGTGGATCATCAGTGTTAGAGCTAAAATTAGCATGTTTAAAGTGATTTTCATGCATCCAGGGGCTCGGGAAGTGAAATAAATACCATTTGGAGGCATTTAATGTTCGAGCAAAAACGGCTGATTTTCGACAAAAGAGATAACACCCCCCCATTACGTCATGCTTCAGAAATGTGGAAAATGGTCCATTTTCAAATGTTTTATTTTTGAACGTCAGTTCACATTTGTAGGTGGATCATCAGTGTTAGAGCTAAAATTAGCATGTTTAAAGTGATTTTCATGCTTCCAGAGGCTCGGGAAGTTAATTAAATACCATTTGGAGGCATTTAATGTTAGAGCAAAAACGGCTGATTTTCGACAAAAGAGATAACACCCCCCCATTACGTCATGCTTCAGAAATGTGGAAAATGGTCCGTTTTCAAATGTTTTATTTTTGAACGTCAGTTCACATTTGTAGGTGGATCATCAGTGTTAGAGCTAAAATTAGCATGTTTAAGGTGATTTTCATGCTTCCAGGGCCTCGGGAAGTTAATTAAATACCATTTGGAGGCATTTAATGTTAGAGAAAAAACGGCTGATTTTCGACAAAAGAGATAACACCCCCCATTACGTCATGCTTCAGAAATGTGGAAAATGGTCCGTTTTCAAATGTTTTATTTTTGAACGTCAGTTCACATTTGTAGGTGGATCATCAGTGTTAGAGCTAAAATTAGCATGTTTAAAGTGATTTTCATGCTTCCAGGTGCCCAAAACACAAGATTTATGGAATGGTTAAAAGTGCATGAAAATGGCCAATTTACTCACTCTGAGTTCTCAAAAAGGGTTTCTTCACCCCGGGAAGTTAATTAAATACCATTTGGAGGCATTTAATGTTCGAGCAAAAACGGCTGATTTTCGACAAAAGAGATAACACCCCCCCCATTACGTCATGCTTCAGAAATGTGGAAAATGGTCCCTTTTCAAATGTTTTTTTTTTGAACGTCAGTTCACATTTGTAGGTGGATCATCAGTGTTAGAGCTAAAATTAGCATGTTTAAAGTGATTTTCATGCTTCCAGGGGCTCGGGAAGTGAAATAAATACCATTTGGAGGCATTTAATGTTGGAGCAAAAAAGGCTGATTTTCCACAAAAGAGATAACACCCCCCCATTACGTCATGCTTCAGAAATGTGGAAAATGGTCCGTTTTCAAATGTTTTATTTTTGAACGTCAGTTCACATTTGTAGGTGGATCATCAGTGTTAGAGCTAAAATTAGCATGTTTAAAGTGATTTTCATGCATCCAGGGGCTCGGGAAGTGAAATAAATACCATTTGGAGGCATTTAATGTTCGAGCAAAAACGGCTGATTTTCGACAAAAGAGATAACACCCCCCCATTACGTCATGCTTCAGAAATGTGGAAAATGGTCCATTTTCAAATGTTTTATTTTTGAACGTCAGTTCACATTTGTAGGTGGATCATCAGTGTTAGAGCTAAAATTAGCATGTTTAAAGTGATTTTCATGCTTCCAGAGGCTCGGGAAGTTAATTAAATACCATTTGGAGGCATTTAATGTTAGAGAAAAAACGGCTGATTTTCGACAAAAGAGATAACACCCCCCCATTACGTCATGCTTCAGAAATGTGGAAAATGGTCCGTTTTCAAATGTTTTATTTTTGAACGTCAGTTCACATTTGTAGGTGGATCATCAGTGTTAGAGCTAAAATTAGCATGTTTAAAGTGATTTTCATGCTTCTTGGCGCCCAAAACACAAGATTTATGGAATGGTTAAAAGTGCATGAAAATGGCCTATTTACTCACTCTGAGTTCTCAAAAAGGGTTTCTTCACCCCGGGAAGTTAATTAAATACCATTTGGAGGCATTTAATGTTAGAGCAAAAACGGCTGATTTTCGACAAAAGAGATAACACCCCCCCATTACGTCATGCTTCAGAAATGTGGAAAATGGTCCGTTTTCAAATGTTTTATTTTTGAACGTCAGTTCACATTTGTAGGTGGATCATCAGTGTTAGAGCTAAAATTAGCATGTTTAAAGTGATTTTCATGCTTCCAGGTGCCCAAAATACAAGATTTATGGAATGGTTAAAAGTGCATGAAAATGGCCAATTTACTCACTCTGAGTTCTCAAAAAGGGTTTCTTCACCCCGGGAAGTTAATTAAATACCATTTGGAGGCATTTAATGTTAGAGCAAAAACGGCTGATTTTCGACAAAAGAGATAACACCCCCCCATTACGTCATGCTTCAGAAATGTGGAAAATGGTCCGTTTTCAAATGTTTTATTTTTGAACGTCAGTTCACATTTGTAGGTGGATCATCAGTGTTAGAGCTAAAATTAGCATGTTTAAAGTGATTTTCATGCTTCCAGGGGCTCGGGAAGTTAATTAAATACCATTTAGAGGCATTTAATGTTAGAGCAAAAACGGCTGATTTTCGACAAAAGAGATAACACCCCCCCATTACGTCATGCTTCAGAAATGTGGAAAATGGTCCGTTTTCAAATGTTTTATTTTTGAATGTCAGTTCACATTTGTAGGTGGATCATCAGTGTTAGAGCTAAAATTAGCATGTTTAAAGTGATTTTCATGCTTCCAGGGGCTCGGGAAGTTAATTAAATACCATTTGGAGGCATTTAATGTTCGAGCAAAAACGGCTGATTTTCGACAAAAGAGATAACACCCCCCCATTACGTCATGCTTCAGAAATGTGGAAAATGGTCCGTTTTCAAATGTTCTATTTTTGAACGTCAGTTCACATTTGTAGGTGGATCATCAGTGTTAGAGCTAAAATTAGCATGTTTAAAGTGATTTTCATGCTTCCAGGGGCTCGGGAAGTTAATTAAATACCATTTGGAGGCATTTAATGTTCGAGCAAAAACGGCTGATTTTCGACAAAAGAGATAACACCCCCCCATTACGTCATGCTTCAGAAATGTGGAAAATGGTCAGTTTTCAAATGTTTTATTTTTGAACGTCAGTTCACATTTGTAGGTGGATCATCAGTGTTAGAGCTAAAATTAGCATGTTTAAAGTGATTTTCATGCTTCCAGGGGCCCAAAACACAAGATTTATGGAATGGGTAAAAGTGCATGAAAATGGCCAATTTACTCACTCTGAGTTCTCAAAAAGGGTTTCTTCACCCCGGGAAGTTAATTAAATACCATTTGGAGGCATTTAATGTTCGAGCAAAAACGGCTGATTTTCGACAAAAGAGATAACACCCCCCATTACGTCATGCTTCAGAAATGTGGAAAATGGTCCGTTTTCAAATGTTTTATTTTTGAACGTAAGTTCACATTTGTAGGTGGATCATAAGTGTTAGAGCTAAAATTAGCATGTTTAAAGTGATTTTCATGCTTCCAGGGGCTCGGGAAGTGAAATAAATACCATTTGGAGGCATTTAATGTTCGAGCAAAAACGGCTGATTTTCGACAAAAGAGATAACACCCCCCCATTACGTCATGCTTCAGAAATGTGGAAAATGGTCCGTTTTCAAATGTTTTATTTTTGAACGTCAGTTCACATTTGTAGGTGGATCATCAGTGTTAGAGCTAAAATTAGCATGTTTAAAGTGATTTTCATGCTTCCAGGGGCTCGGGAAGTTAATTAAATACCATTTGGAGGCATTTAATGTTCGAGCAAAAACGGCTGATTTTCGACAAAAGAGATAACACTCCCCCATTACGTCATGCTTCAGAAATGTGGAAAATGGTCCGTTTTCAAATGTTTTATTTTTGAACGTCAGTTCACATTTGTAGGTGGATCATCAGTGTTAGAGCTAAAATTAGCATGTTTAAAGTGATTTTCATGCTTCCAGGGGCTCGGGAAGTTAATTAAATACCATTTGGAGGCATTTAATGTTCGAGCAAAAACGGCTGATTTTCGACAAAAGAGATAACACCCCCCCATTACGTCATGCTTCAGAAATGTGGAAAATGGTCCGTTTTCAAATGTTTTATTTTTGAACGTCAGTTCACATTTGTAGGTGGATCATCAGTGTTAGTGCTAAAATTAGCATGTTTAAAGTGATTTTCATGCTTCCAGGGGCTCGGGAAGTTAATTAAATACCATTTGGAGGCATTTAATGTTAGAGCAAAAACGGCTGATTTTCGACAAAAGAGATAACACCCCCCCATTACGTCATGCTTCAGAAATGTGGAAAATGGTCCGTTTTCAAATGTTTTATTTTTGAACGTCAGTTCACATTTGTAGGTGGATCATCAGTGTTAGAGCTAAAATTAGCATGTTTAAAGTGATTTTCATGCTTCCAGGGGCTCGGGAAGTTAATTAAATACCATTTGGAGGCATTTAATGTTCGAGCAAAAACGGCTGATTTTCGACAAAAGAGATAACACCCCCCCATTACGTCATGCTTCAGAAATGTGGAAAATGGTCCGTTTTCAAATGTTTTATTTTTGAACGTCAGTTCACATTTGTAGGTGGATCATCAGTGTTAGAGCTAAAATTAGCATGTTTAAAGTGATTTTCATGCTTCCAGGGGCTCGGGAAGTTAATTAAATACCATTTGGAGGCATTTAATGTTCGAGCAAAAACGGCTGATTTTCGACAAAAGAGATAACACCCCCCCATTACGTCATGCTTCAGAAATGTGGAAAATGGTCCGTTTTCAAATGTTTTATTTTTGAACGTCAGTTCACATTTGTAGGTGGATCATCAGTGTTAGAGCTAAAATTAGCATGTTTAAAGTGATTTTCATGCTTCCAGGGGCCCAAAACACAAGATTTATGGAATGGTTAAAAGTGCATGAAAATGGCCAATTTACTCACTCTGAGTTCTCAAAAAGGGTTTCTTCACCCCGGGAAGTTAATTAAATACCATTTGGAGGCATTTAATGTTCGAGCAAAAACAGCTGATTTTCGACAAAAGAGATAACACCCCAACATTACGTCATGCTTCAGAAATGTGGAAAATGGTCCGTTTTCAAATGTTTCATTTTTGAACGTCAGTTCACATTTGTAGGTGGATCATCAGTGTTAGAGCTAAAATTAGCATGTTTAAAGTGATTTTCATGCTTCCAGGGGCTCGGGAAGTTAATTAAATACCATTTGGAGGCATTTAATGTTCGAGCAAAAACGGCTGATATTCGACAAAAGAGGTAACACCCCCCCATTACGTCATGCTTCAGAAATGTGGAAAATGGTCTGTTTTCAAATGTTTCATTTTTGAACGTCAGTTCACATTTGTAGGTGGATCATCAGTGTTAGAGCTAAAATTAGCATGTTTAAAGTGATTTTCATGCTTCCAGGGGCCCAAAACACAAGATTTATGGAATGGTTAAAAGTGCATGAAAATGGCCAATTTACTCACTCTGAGTTCTCAAAAAGGGTTTCTTCACCCCGGGAAGTTAATTAAATACCATTTGGAGGCATTTAATGTTCGAGCAAAAACTGCTGATTTTCGACAAAAGAGATAACACCCCCCCATTACGTCATGCTTCAGAAATGTGGAAAATGGTCCGTTTTCAAATGTTTTATTTTTGAACGTCAGTTCACATTTGTAGGTGGATCATCAGTGTTAGAGCTAAAATTAGCACGTTTAAAGTGATTTTCATGCTTCCAGGGGCCCAAAACACAAGATTTATGGAATGGTTAAAAGTGCATGAAAATGGCCAATTTACTCACTCTGAGTTCTCAAAAAGGGTTTCTTCACCCCGGGAAGTTAATTAAATACCATTTGGAGGCATTTAATGTTCGAGCAAAAACGGCTGATTTTCGACAAAAGAGATAACACCCCCCCATTACGTCATGCTTCAGAAATGTGGAAAATGGTCCGTTTTCAAATGTTTTATTTTTGAACGTCAGTTCACATTTGTAGGTGGATCATCAGTGTTAGAGCTAAAATTAGCATGTTTAAAGTGATTTTCATGCTTCCAGGGGCCCAAAACACAAGATTTATGGAATGGTTAAAAGTGCATGAAAATGGCCAATTTACTCACTCTGAGTTCTCAAAAAGGGTTTCTTCACCCCGGGAAGTTAATTAAATACCATTTGGAGGCATTTAATGTTCGAGCAAAAACGGCTGATTTTCGACAAAAGAGATAACACCCCCCCATTACGTCATGCTTCAGAAATGTGGAAAATGGTCCGTTTTCAAATGTTTTATTTTTGAACGTCAGTTCACATTTGTAGGTGGATCATCAGTGTTAGTGCTAAAATTAGCATGTTTAAAGTGATTTTCATGCTTCCAGGGGCTCGGGAAGTTAATTAAATACCATTTGGAGGCATTTAATGTTAGAGCAAAAACGGCTGATTTTCGACAAAAGAGATAACACCCCCCCATTACGTCATGCTTCAGAAATGTGGAAAATGGTCCGTTTTCAAATGTTTTATTTTTGAACATCAGTTCACATTTGTAGGTGGATCATCAGTGTTAGAGCTAAAATTAGCATGTTTAAAGTGATTTTCATGCTTCCAGGGGCTCGGGAAGTTAATTAAATACCATTTGGAGGCATTTAATGTTCGAGCAAAAACGGCTGATTTTCGACAAAAGAGATAACACCCCCCCATGACGTCATGCTTCAGAAATGTGGAAAATGGTCCGTTTTCAAATGTTTTATTTTTGAACGTCAGTTCACATTTGTAGGTGGATCATCAGTGTTAGAGCTAAAATTAGCATGTTTAAAGTGATTTTCATGCTTCCAGGGGCTCGGGAAGTTAATTAAATACCATTTGGAGGCATTTAATGTTCGAGCAAAAACGGCTGATTTTCGACAAAAGAGATAACACCCCCCCATTACGTCATGCTTCAGAAATGTGGAAAATGGTCCGTTTTCAAATGTTTTATTTTTGAACGTCAGTTCACATTTGTAGGTGGATCATCAGTGTTAGAGCTAAAATTAGCATGTTTAAAGTGATTTTCATGCTTCCAGGGGCCCAAAACACAAGATTTATGGAATGGTTAAAAGTGCATGAAAATGGCCAATTTACTCACTCTGAGTTCTCAAAAAGGGTTTCTTCACCCCGGGAAGTTAATTAAATACCATTTGGAGGCATTTAATGTTCGAGCAAAAACAGCTGATTTTCGACAAAAGAGATAACACCCCAACATTACGTCATGCTTCAGAAATGTGGAAAATGGTCCGTTTTCAAATGTTTCATTTTTGAACGTCAGTTCACATTTGTAGGTGGATCATCAGTGTTAGAGCTAAAATTAGCATGTTTAAAGTGATTTTCATGCTTCCAGGGGCTCAGGAAGTTAATTAAATACCATTTGGAGGCATTTAATGTTCGAGCAAAAACGGCTGATTTTCGACAAAAGAGATAACACCCCCCCATTACGTCATGCTTCAGAAATGTGGAAAATGGTCTGTTTTCAAATGTTTCATTTTTGAACGTCAGTTCACATTTGTAGGTGGATCATCAGTGTTAGAGCTAAAATTAGCATGTTTAAAGTGATTTTCATGCTTCCAGGGGCCCAAAACACAAGATTTATGGAATGGTTAAAAGTGCATGAAAATGGCCAATTTACTCACTCTGAATTCTCAAAAAGGGTTTCTTCACCCCGGGAAGTTAATTAAATACCATTTGGAGGCATTTAATGTTCGAGCAAAAACGGCTGATTTTCAACAAAAGAGATAACACCCCCCCATTACGTCATGCTTCAGAAATGTGGAAAATGGTCCGTTTTCAAATGTTTTATTTTTGAACGTCAGTTCACATTTGTAGGTGGATCATCAGTGTTAGAGCTAAAATTAGCACGTTTAAAGTGATTTTCATGCTTCCAGGGGCCCAAAACACAAGATTTATGGAATGGTTAAAAGTGCATGAAAATGGCCAATTTACTCACTCTGAGTTCTCAAAAAGGGTTTCTTCACCCCGGGAAGTTAATTAAATACCATTTGGAGGCATTTAATGTTCGAGCAAAAACGGCTGATTTTCGACAAAAGAGATAACACCCCCCCATTACGTCATGCTTCAGAAATGTGGAAAATGGTCCGTTTTCAAATGTTTTATTTCTGAACGTCAGTTCACATTTGTAGGTGGATCATCAGTGTTAGAGCTAAAATTAGCATGTTTAAAGTGATTTTCATGCTTCCAGGGGCCCAAAACACAAGATTTATGGAATGGTTAAAAGTGCATGAAAATGGCCAATTTACTCACTCTGAGTTCTCAAAAAGGGTTTCTTCACCCCGGGAAGTTAATTAAATACCATTTGGAGGCATTTAATGTTCGAGCAAAAACGGCTGATTTTCGACAAAAGAGATAACACCCCCCCATTACGTCATGCTTCAGAAATGTGGAAAATGGTCCGTTTTCAAATGTTTTATTTTTGAACGTCAGTTCACATTTGTAGGTGGATCATCAGTGTTAGTGCTAAAATTAGCATGTTTAAAGTGATTTTCATGCTTCCAGGGGCTCGGGAAGTTAATTAAATACCATTTGGAGGCATTTAATGTTAGAGCAAAAACGGCTGATTTTCGACAAAAGAGATAACACCCCCCATTACGTCATGCTTCAGAAATGTGGAAAATGGTCCGTTTTCAAATGTTTTATTTTTGAACGTCAGTTCACATTTGTAGGTGGATCATCAGTGTTAGAGCTAAAATTAGCATGTTTAAAGTGATTTTCATGCTTCCAGGGGCTCGGGAAGTTAATTAAATACCATTTGGAGGCATTTAATGTTCGAGCAAAAACGGCTGATTTTCGACAAAAGAGATAACACCCCCCCATTACGTCATGCTTCAGAAATGTGGAAAATGGTCCGTTTTCAAATGTTTTATTTTTGAACGTCAGTTCACATTTGTAGGTGGATCATCAGTGTTAGAGCTAAAATTAGCATGTTTAAAGTGATTTTCATGCTTCCAGGGGCTCGGGAAGTTAATTAAATACCATTTGGAGGCATTTAATGTTCGAGCAAAAACGGCTGATTTTCGACAAAAGAGATAACACCCCCCCATGACGTCATGCTTCAGAAATGTGGAAAATGGTCCGTTTTCAAATGTTTTATTTTTGAACGTCAGTTCACATTTGTAGGTGGATCATCAGTGTTAGAGCTAAAATTAGCATGTTTAAAGTGATTTTCATGCTTCCAGGGGCTCGGGAAGTTAATTAAATACCATTTGGAGGCATTTAATGTTCGAGCAAAAACGGCTGATTTTCGACAAAAGAGATAACACCCCCCCATTACGTCATGCTTCAGAAATGTGGAAAATGGTCCGTTTTCAAATGTTTTATTTTTGAACGTCAGTTCACATTTGTAGGTGGATCATCAGTGTTAGAGCTAAAATTAGCATGTTTAAAGTGATTTTCATGCTTCCAGGGGCCCAAAACACAAGATTTATGGAATGGTTAAAAGTGCATGAAAATGGCCAATTTACTCACTCTGAGTTCTCAAAAAGGGTTTCTTCACCCCGGGAAGTTAATTAAATACCATTTGGAGGCATTTAATGTTCGAGCAAAAACAGCTGATTTTCGACAAAAGAGATAACACCCCAACATTACGTCATGCTTCAGAAATGTGGAAAATGGTCCGTTTTCAAATGTTTCATTTTTGAACGTCAGTTCACATTTGTAGGTGGATCATCAGTGTTAGAGCTAAAATTAGCATGTTTAAAGTGATTTTCATGCTTCCAGGGGCTCAGGAAGTTAATTAAATACCATTTGGAGGCATTTAATGTTCGAGCAAAAACGGCTGATTTTCGACAAAAGAGATAACACCCCCCCATTACGTCATGCTTCAGAAATGTGGAAAATGGTCTGTTTTCAAATGTTTCATTTTTGAACGTCAGTTCACATTTGTAGGTGGATCATCAGTGTTAGAGCTAAAATTAGCATGTTTAAAGTGATTTTCATGCTTCCAGGGGCCCAAAACACAAGATTTATGGAATGGTTAAAAGTGCATGAAAATGGCCAATTTACTCACTCTGAATTCTCAAAAAGGGTTTCTTCACCCCGGGAAGTTAATTAAATACCATTTGGAGGCATTTAATGTTCGAGCAAAAACGGCTGATTTTCAACAAAAGAGATAACACCCCCCCATTACGTCATGCTTCAGAAATGTGGAAAATGGTCCGTTTTCAAATGTTTTATTTTTGAACGTCAGTTCACATTTGTAGGTGGATCATCAGTGTTAGAGCTAAAATTAGCACGTTTAAAGTGATTTTCATGCTTCCAGGGGCCCAAAACACAAGATTTATGGAATGGTTAAAAGTGCATGAAAATGGCCAATTTACTCACTCTGAGTTCTCAAAAAGGGTTTCTTCACCCCGGGAAGTTAATTAAATACCATTTGGAGGCATTTAATGTTCGAGCAAAAACGGCTGATTTTCGACAAAAGAGATAACACCCCCCCATTACGTCATGCTTCAGAAATGTGGAAAATGGTCCGTTTTCAAATGTTTTATTTCTGAACGTCAGTTCACATTTGTAGGTGGATCATCAGTGTTAGAGCTAAAATTAGCATGTTTAAAGTGATTTTCATGCTTCCAGGGGCCCAAAACACAAGATTTATGGAATGGTTAAAAGTGCATGAAAATGGCCAATTTACTCACTCTGAGTTCTCAAAAAGGGTTTCTTCACCCCGGGAAGTTAATTAAATACCATTTGGAGGCATTTAATGTTCGAGCAAAAACGGCTGATTTTCGACAAAAGAGATAACACCCCCCCATTACGTCATGCTTCAGAAATGTGGAAAATGGTCCGTTTTCAAATGTTTTATTTTTGAACGTCAGTTCACATTTGTAGGTGGATCATCAGTGTTAGTGCTAAAATTAGCATGTTTAAAGTGATTTTCATGCTTCCAGGGGCTCGGGAAGTTAATTAAATACCATTTGGAGGCATTTAATGTTAGAGCAAAAACGGCTGATTTTCGACAAAAGAGATAACACCCCCCATTACGTCATGCTTCAGAAATGTGGAAAATGGTCCGTTTTCAAATGTTTTATTTTTGAACGTCAGTTCACATTTGTAGGTGGATCATCAGTGTTAGAGCTAAAATTAGCATGTTTAAAGTGATTTTCATGCTTCCAGGGGCTCGGGAAGTTAATTAAATACCATTTGGAGGCATTTAATGTTCGAGCAAAAACGGCTGATTTTCGACAAAAGAGATAACACCCCCCCATTACGTCATGCTTCAGAAATGTGGAAAATGGTCCGTTTTCAAATGTTTTATTTTTGAACGTCAGTTCACATTTGTAGGTGGATCATCAGTGTTAGAGCTAAAATTAGCATGTTTAAAGTGATTTTCATGCTTCCAGGGGCTCGGGAAGTTAATTAAATACCATTTGGAGGCATTTAATGTTCGAGCAAAAACGGCTGATTTTCGACAAAAGAGATAACACCCCCCCATTACGTCATGCTTCAGAAATGTGGAAAATGGTCCGTTTTCAAATGTTTTATTTTTGAACGTCAGTTCACATTTGTAGGTGGATCATCAGTGTTAGAGCTAAAATTAGCATGTTTAAAGTGATTTTCATGCTTCCAGGGGCCCAAAACACAAGATTTATGGAATGGTTAAAAGTGCATGAAAATGGCCAATTTACTCACTCTGAGTTCTCAAAAAGGGTTTCTTCACCCCGGGAAGTTAATTAAATACCATTTGGAGGCATTTAATGTTCGAGCAAAAACAGCTGATTTTCGACAAAAGAGATAACACCCCAACATTACGTCATGCTTCAGAAATGTGGAAAATGGTCCGTTTTCAAATGTTTCATTTTTGAACGTCAGTTCACATTTGTAGGTGGATCATCAGTGTTAGAGCTAAAATTAGCATGTTTAAAGTGATTTTCATGCTTCCAGGGGCCCAAAACACAAGATTTATGGAATGGTTAAAAGTGCATGAAAATGGCCAATTTACTCACTCTGAGTTCTCAAAAAGGGTTTCTTCACCCCGGGAAGTTAATTAAATACCATTTGGAGGCATTTAATGTTCGAGCAAAAACGGCTGATTTTCGACAAAAGAGATAACACCCCCCCATTACGTCATGCTTCAGAAATGTGGAAAATGGTCCGTTTTCAAATGTTTTATTTTTGAACGTAAGTTCACATTTGTAGGTGGATCATCAGTGTTAGAGCTAAAATTAGCATGTTTAAAGTGATTTTCATGCTTCCAGGGGCCCAAAACACAAGATTTATGGAATGGTTAAAAGTGCATGAAAATGGCCAATTTACTCACTCTGAGTTCTCAAAAAGGGTTTCTTCACCCCGGGAAGTTAATTAAATACCATTTGGAGGCATTTAATGTTAGAGCAAAAACGGCTGATTTTCGACAAAAGAGATAACACCCCCCCATTACGTCATGCTTCAGAAATGTGGAAAATGGCCCGTTTTCAAATGTTTTATTTTTGAACGTCAGTTCACATTTGTAGGTGGATCATCAGTGTTAGAGCTAAAATTAGCATGTTTAAAGTGATTTTCATGCTTCCAGGGGCTCGGGAAGTGAAATAAATACCATGTGGAGGATTTTAATGTTCGAGCAAAAACGGCTGATTTTCGACGAAAGAGCTAACACCCCCCCATTACGTCATGCTTTAGAAATGTGGAAAATGGTCCGTTTTCAAATGTTTTATTTTTGAACGTCAGTTCACATTTGTAGGTGGCTCATCAGTGTTAGAGCTAAAATTAGCATGTTTAAAGTGATTTTCATGCTTCCAGGGGCCCAAAACACAAGATTTATGGAATGGTTAAAAGTGCATGAAAATGGCCAATTTACTCAATCTGAGTTCTCAAAAAGGGTTTCTTCACCCCGGGAAGTTAATTAAATACCATTTGGAGGCATTTAATGTTAGAGCAAAAACGGCTGATTTTCGACAAAAGAGATAACACCCCCCCATTACGTCATTCTTCAGAAATGTGGAAAATGGTCCGTTTTCAAATGTTTTATTTTTGAACGTCAGTTCACATTTGTAGGTGGATCATCAGTGTTAGAGCTAAAATTAGCATGTTTAAAGTGATTTTCATGCTTCCAGGGGCCCAAAACACAAGATTTATGGAATGGTTAAAAGTGCATGAAAATGGCCAATTTACTCACTCTGAGTTCTCAAAAAGGGTTTCTTCACCCCGGGAAGTTAATTAAATACCATTTGGAGGCATTTAATGTTAGAGCAAAAACGGCTGATTTTCGACAAAAGAGATAACACCCCCCCATTACGTCATGCTTCAGAAATGTGGAAAATGGTCCGTTTTCAAATGTTTTATTTTTGAACGTCAGTTCACATTTGTAGGTGGATCATCAGTGTTAGAGCTAAAATTAGCATGTTTAAAGTGATTTTCATGCTTCCAGGGGCCCAAAACACAAGATTTATGGAATGGTTAAAAGTGCATGAAAATGGCCAATTTACTCACTCTGAGGTCTCAAAAAGGGTTTCTTCACCCCAGGAAGTTAATTAAATACCATTTGGAGGCATTTAATGTTCGAGCAAAAACGGCTGATTTTCGACAAAAGAGATAACACCCCCCCATTACGTCATGCTTCAGAAATGGGGAAAATGGTCCGTTTTCAAATGTTTTATTTTTGAACGTCAGTTCACATTTGTAGGTGGATCATCAGTGTTAGAGCTAAAATTAGCATGTTTAAAGTGATTTTCATGCTTCCAGGGGCTCGGGAAGTGAAATAAATACCATTTGGAGGATTTTAATGTTCGAGCAAAAACGGCTGATTTTCGACGAAAGAGCTAACACCCCCCCATTACGTCATGCTTTAGAAATGTGGAAAATGGTCCGTTTTCAAATGTTTTATTTTTGAACGTCAGTTCACATTTGTAGGTGGATCATCAGTGTTAGAGCTAAAATTAGCATGTTTAAAGTGATTTTCATGCTTCCAGGGGCCCAAAACACAAGATTTATGGAATGGTTAAAAGTGCATGAAAATGGCCAATTTACTCAATCTGAGTTCTCAAAAAGGGTTTCTTCACCCCGGGAAGTTAATTAAATACCATTTGGAGGCATTTAATGTTAGAGCAAAAACGGCTGATTTTCGACAAAAGAGATAACACCCCCCCATTACGTCATGCTTCAGAAATGTGGAAAATGGTCCGTTTTCAAATGTTTTATTTTTGAATGTCAGTTCACATTTGTAGGTGGATCATCAGTGTTAGAGCTAAAATTAGCATGTTTAAAGTGATTTTCATGCTTCCAGGGGCCCAAAACACAAGATTTATGGAATGGTTAAAAGTGCATGAAAATGGCCAATTTACTCACTCTGAGTTCTCAAAAAGGGTTTCTTCACCCCGGGAAGTTAATTAAATACCATTTGGAGGCATTTAATGTTCGAGCAAAAACGGCTGATTTTCGACAAAAGAGATAACACCCCCCCATTACGTCATGCTTCAGAAATGTGGAAAATGGTCCGTTTTCAAATGTTTTATTTTTGAACGTCAGTTCACATTTGTAGGTGGATCATCAGTGTTAGAGCTAAAATTAGCATGTTTAAAGTGATTTTCATGCTTCCAAGGGCACAAAACACAAGATTTATGGAATGGTTAAAAGTGCATGAAAATGGCCAATTTACTCACTCTGAGTTCTCAAAAAGGGTTTCTTCACCCCAGGAAGTTAATTAAATACCATTTGGAGGCATTTAATGTACGAGCAAAAACGGCTGATTTTCGACAAAAGAGATAACACCCCCCCATTACGTCATGCTTCAGAAATGTGGAAAATGGTCCGTTTTCAAATGTTTTATTTTTGAACGTCAGTTCACATTTGTAGGTGGATCATCAGTGTTAGAGCTAAAATTAGCATGTTTAAAGTGATTTTCATGCTTCTTGGGGCCCAAAACACAAGATTTATGGAATGGTTAAAAGTGCATGAAAATGGCCAATTTACTCACTCTGAGTTCTCAAAAAGGGTTTCTTCACCCCAGGAAGTTAATTAAATACCATTTGGAGGCATTTAATGTTCGAGCAAAAACGGCTGATTTTCGACAAAAGAGATAACACCCCCCCATTACGTCATGCTTCAGAAATGTGGAAAATGGTCCGTTTTCAAATTTTTTATTTTTGAACGTCAGTTCACATTTGTAGGTGGATCATCAGTGTTAGAGCTAAAATTAGCATGTTTAAAGTGATTTTCATGCTTCCAGGGGCTCGGGAAGTTAATTAAATACCATTTGGAGGCATTTAATGTTAGAGCAAAAACGGCTGATTTTCTACAAAAGAGATAACACCCCCCCATTACGTCATGCTTCAGAAATGTGGAAAATGGTCCGTTTTCAAATGTTTTATTTTTGAACGTCAGTTCACATTTGTAGGTGGATCATCAGTGTTAGAGCTAAAATTAGCATGTTTAAAGTGATTTTCATGCTTCCAGGTGCTCGGGAAGTGAAATAAATACCATTTGGCGGCATTTAATGTTCGAGCAAAAACGGCTGATTTTCGACAAAAGAGATAACACCCCCCTATTACGTCATGCTTCAGAAATGTGGAAAATGGTCCGTTTTCAAATGTTTTATTTTTGAACGTCAGTTCACATTTGTAGGTGGATCATCAGTGTTAGAGCTAAAATTAGCATGTTTAAAGTGATTTTCATGCTTCCAGGGGCTCGGGAAGTGAAATAAATACCATTTGGAGGCATTTAATGTTCGAGCAAAAACGGCTGATTTTCGACAAAAGAGATAACACCCCCCCATTACGTCATGCTTCAGAAATGTGGAAAATGGTCCGTTTTCAGATGTTTTATTTTTGAACGTCAGTTCACATTTGTAGGTGGATCATCAGTGTTAGAGCTAAAATTAGCATGTTTAAAGTGATTTTCATGCTTCCAGGGGCTCGGAAGTGAAATAAATACCATTTGGAGGCATTTAATGTTCAAGCAAAAAAGGCTGATTTTCCACAAAAGAGACAACACCCCCCCATTACGTCATGCTTCAGAAATGTGGAAAATGGTCCGTTTTCAAATGTTTTATTTTTGAACGTCAGTTCACATTTGTAGGTGGATCATCAGTGTTAGAGCTACAATTAGCATGTTTAAAGTCATTTTCATGCTTCTTGGGGCCCAAAACACAAGATTTATGGAATGGTTAAAAGTGCATGAAAATGGCCAATTTACTCACTCTGAGTTCTCAAAAAGGGTTTCTTCACCCCGGGAAGTTAATTAAATACCATTTGGAGGCATTTAATGTTCGAGCAAAAATGGCTGATTTTCGACAAAAGAGATAACACCCCCCCATTACGTCATGCTTCAGAAATGTGGAAAATGGTCCGTTTTCAAATGTTTTATTTTTGAACGTCAGTTCACATTTGTAGGTGGATCATCAGTGTTAGAGCTAAAATTAGCATGTTTAAAGTGATTTTCATGCTTCCAGGGGCCCAAAACACAAGATTTATGGAATAGTTAAAAGTGCATGAAAATGGCCAATTTACTCACTCTGAGTTCTCAAAAAGGGTTTCTTCACCCCGGGAAGTTAATTAAATACCATTTGGAGGCATTTAATGTTAGAGCAAAAACGGCTGATTTTCGACAAAAGAGATAACACCCCCCCATTACGTCATGCTTCAGAAATGTGGAAAATGGTCCGTTTTCAAATGTTTTATTTTTGAACGTCAGTTCACATTTGTAGGTGGATCATCAGTGTTAGAGCTAAAATTAGCATGTTTAAAGTGATTTTCATGCTTCCAGGGGCCCAAAACACAAGATTTATGGAATGGTTAAAAGTGCATGAAAATGGCCAATTTACTCACTCTGAGTTCTCAAAAAGGGTTTCTTCACCCCGGGAAGTTAATTAAATACCATTTGGAGGCATTTAATGTTCGAGCAAAAACGGCTGATTTTCGACAAAAGAGATAACACCCCCCCATTACGTCATGCTTCAGAAATGTGGAAAATGGTCTGTTTTCAAATGTTTTATTTTTGAACGTCAGTTCACATTTGTATGTGGATCATCAGTGTTAGAGCTAAAATTCGCATGTTTAAAGTGATTTTCATGCTTCCAGGGGCCCAAAACACAAGATTTATGGAATGGTTAAAAGTGCATGAAAATGGCCTATTTACTCACTCTGAGTTCTCAAAAAGGGTTTCTTCACCCCGGGAAGTTAATTAAATACCATTTGGAGGCATTTAATGTTAGAGCAAAAACGGCTGATTTTCTACAAAAGAGATAACACCCCCCCATTACGTCATGCTTCAGAAATGTGGAAAATGGTCCGTTTTCAAATGTTTTATTTTTGAACGTCAGTTCACATTTGTAGGTGGATCATCAGTGTTAGAGCTAAAATTAGCATGTTTAAAGTGATTTTCATGCTTCCAGGGGCCCAAAACACAAGATTTATGGAATGGTTAAAAGTGCATGAAAATGGCCAGTTTACTCACTCTGAGTTCTCAAAAAGGGTTTCTTCACCCCGGGAAGTTAATTAAATACCATTTGGAGGCATTTAATGTTCGAGCAAAAACGGCTGATTTTCGACAAAAGAGCTAACACCCCCCCATTACGTCATGCTTTAGAAATGTGGAAAATGGTCCGTTTTCAAATGTTTTATTTTTGAACGTCAGTTCACATTTGTAGGTGGATCATCAGTGTTAGAGCTAAAATTAGCATGTTTAAAGTGATTTTCATGCTTCCAGGGGCTCGGGAAGTGAAATAAATACCATTTGGAGGCATTTAATGTTCGAGCAAAAACGGCTGATTTTCGACAAAAGAGATAACACCCCTCCATTACGTCATGCTTCAGAAATGTGGAAAATGGTCCGTTTTCAAATGTTTTATTTTTGAACGTCAGTTCACATTTGTAGGTGGATCATCAGTGTTAGAGCTAAAATTAGCATGTTTAAAGTGATTTTCATGCTTCCAGGGGCTCGGGAAGTGAAATAAATACCATTTGGAGGCATTTAATGTTCGAGCAAAAAAGGCTGATTTTCCACAAAAGAGATAACACCCCCCCCATTACGTCATGCTTCAGAAATGTGGAAAATGGTCCGTTTTCAAATGTTTTATTTTTGAACGTCAGTTCACATTTGTAGGTGGATCATCAGTGTTAGAGCTAAAATTAGCATGTTTAAAGTGATTTTCATGCTTCCAGGGGCTCGGGAAGTTAATTAAATACCATTTGGAGGCATTTAATGTTCGAGCAAAAACGGCTGATTTTCGACAAAAGAGATAACACCCCCCCATTACGTCATGCTTCAGAAATGTGGAAAATGGTCCGTTTTCAAATGTTTTATTTTTGAACGTCAGTTCACATTTGTAGGTGGATCATCAGTGTTAGAGCTAAAATTAGCATGTTTAAAGTGATTTTCATGCTTCCAGGGGCTCGGGAAGTTAATTAAATACCATTTGGAGGCATTTAATGTTCGAGCAAAAACGGCTGATTTTCGACAAAAGAGATAACACCCCCCCATTACGTCATGCTTCAGAAATGTGGAAAATGGTCCGTTTTCAAATGTTTTATTTTTGAACGTCAGTTCACATTTGTAGGTGGATCATCAGTGTTAGAGCTAAAATTAGCATGTTTAAAGTGATTTTCATGCTTCCAGGGGCCCAAAACACAAGATTTATGGAATGGTTAAAAGTGCATGAAAATGGCCAATTTACTCACTCTGAGTTCTCAAAAAGGGTTTCTTCACCCCGGGAAGTTAATTAAATACCATTTGGAGGCATTTAATGTTCGAGCAAAAACAGCTGATTTTCGACAAAAGAGATAACACCCCAACATTACGTCATGCTTCAGAAATGTGGAAAATGGTCCGTTTTCAAATGTTTCATTTTTGAACGTCAGTTCACATTTGTAGGTGGATCATCAGTGTTAGAGCTAAAATTAGCATGTTTAAAGTGATTTTCATGCTTCCAGGGGCTCGGGAAGTTAATTAAATACCATTTGGAGGCATTTAATGTTCGAGCAAAAACGGCTGATTTTCGACAAAAGAGGTAACACCCCCCCATTACGTCATGCTTCAGAAATGTGGAAAATGGTCTGTTTTCAAATGTTTCATTTTTGAACGTCAGTTCACATTTGTAGGTGGATCATCAGTGTTAGAGCTAAAATTAGCATGTTTAAAGTGATTTTCATGCTTCCAGGGGCCCAAAACACAAGATTTATGGAATGGTTAAAAGTGCATGAAAATGGCCAATTTACTCACTCTGAGTTCTCAAAAAGGGTTTCTTCACCCCGGGAAGTTAATTAAATACCATTTGGAGGCATTTAATGTTCGAGCAAAAACTGCAGATTTTCGACAAAAGAGATAACACCCCCCCATTACGTCATGCTTCAGAAATGTGGAAAATGGTCCGTTTTCAAATGTTTTATTTTTGAACGTCAGTTCACATTTGTAGGTGGATCATCAGTGTTAGAGCTAAAATTAGCACGTTTAAAGTGATTTTCATGCTTCCAGGGGCCCAAAACACAAGATTTATGGAATGGTTAAAAGTGCATGAAAATGGCCAATTTACTCACTCTGAGTTCTCAAAAAGGGTTTCTTCACCCCGGGAAGTTAATTAAATACCATTTGGAGGCATTTAATGTTCGAGCAAAAACGGCTGATTTTCGACAAAAGAGATAACACCCCCCCATTACGTCATGCTTCAGAAATGTGGAAAATGGTCCGTTTTCAAATGTTTTATTTTTGAACGTCAGTTCACATTTGTAGGTGGATCATCAGTGTTAGAGCTAAAATTAGCATGTTTAAAGTGATTTTCATGCTTCCAGGGGCCCAAAACACAAGATTTATGGAATGGTTAAAAGTGCATGAAAATGGCCAATTTACTCACTCTGAGTTCTCAAAAAGGGTTTCTTCACCCCGGGAAGTTAATTAAATACCATTTGGAGGCATTTAATGTTCGAGCAAAAACGGCTGATTTTCGACAAAAGAGATAACACCCCCCCATTACGTCATGCTTCAGAAATGTGGAAAATGGTCCGTTTTCAAATGTTTTATTTTTGAACGTCAGTTCACATTTGTAGGTGGATCATCAGTGTTAGTGCTAAAATTAGCATGTTTAAAGTGATTTTCATGCTTCCAGGGGCTCGGGAAGTTAATTAAATACCATTTGGAGGCATTTAATGTTAGAGCAAAAACGGCTGATTTTCGACAAAAGAGATAACACCCCCCCATTACGTCATGCTTCAGAAATGTGGAAAATGGTCCGTTTTCAAATGTTTTATTTTTGAACGTCAGTTCACATTTGTAGGTGGATCATCAGTGTTAGAGCTAAAATTAGCATGTTTAAAGTGATTTTCATGCTTCCAGGGGCTCGGGAAGTTAATTAAATACCATTTGGAGGCATTTAATGTTCGAGCAAAAACGGCTGATTTTCGACAAAAGAGATAACACCCCCCCATGACGTCATGCTTCAGAAATGTGGAAAATGGTCCGTTTTCAAATGTTTTATTTTTGAACGTCAGTTCACATTTGTAGGTGGATCATCAGTGTTAGAGCTAAAATTAGCATGTTTAAAGTGATTTTCATGCTTCCAGGGGCTCGGGAAGTTAATTAAATACCATTTGGAGGCATTTAATGTTCGAGCAAAAACGGCTGATTTTCGACAAAAGAGATAACACCCCCCCATTACGTCATGCTTCAGAAATGTGGAAAATGGTCCGTTTTCAAATGTTTTATTTTTGAACGTCAGTTCACATTTGTAGGTGGATCATCAGTGTTAGAGCTAAAATTAGCATGTTTAAAGTGATTTTCATGCTTCCAGGGGCCCAAAACACAAGATTTATGGAATGGTTAAAAGTGCATGAAAATGGCCAATTTACTCACTCTGAGTTCTCAAAAAGGGTTTCTTCACCCCGGGAAGTTAATTAAATACCATTTGGAGGCATTTAATGTTCGAGCAAAAACAGCTGATTTTCGACAAAAGAGATAACACCCCAACATTACGTCATGCTTCAGAAATGTGGAAAATGGTCCGTTTTCAAATGTTTCATTTTTGAACGTCAGTTCACATTTGTAGGTGGATCATCAGTGTTAGAGCTAAAATTAGCATGTTTAAAGTGATTTTCATGCTTCCAGGGGCTCGGGAAGTTAATTAAATACCATTTGGAGGCATTTAATGTTCGAGCAAAAACGGCTGATTTTCGACAAAAGAGATAACACCCCCCCATTACGTCATGCTTCAGAAATGTGGAAAATGGTCTGTTTTCAAATGTTTCATTTTTGAACGTCAGTTCACATTTGTAGGTGGATCATCAGTGTTAGAGCTAAAATTAGCATGTTTAAAGTGATTTTCATGCTTCCAGGGGCCCAAAACACAAGATTTATGGAATGGTTAAAAGTGCATGAAAATGGCCAATTTACTCACTCTGAATTCTCAAAAAGGGTTTCTTCACCCCGGGAAGTTAATTAAATACCATTTGGAGGCATTTAATGTTCGAGCAAAAACGGCTGATTTTCAACAAAAGAGATAACACCCCCCCATTACGTCATGCTTCAGAAATGTGGAAAATGGTCCGTTTTCAAATGTTTTATTTTTGAACGTCAGTTCACATTTGTAGGTGGATCATCAGTGTTAGAGCTAAAATTAGCACGGTTAAAGTGATTTTCATGCTTCCAGGGGCCCAAAACACAAGATTTATGGAATGGTTAAAAGTGCATGAAAATGGCCAATTTACTCACTCTGAGTTCTCAAAAAGGGTTTCTTCACCCCGGGAAGTTAATTAAATACCATTTGGAGGCATTTAATGTTCGAGCAAAAACGGCTGATTTTCGACAAAAGAGATAACACCCCCCCATTACGTCATGCTTCAGAAATGTGGAAAATGGTCCGTTTTCAAATGTTTTATTTTTGAACGTCAGTTCACATTTGTAGGTGGATCATCAGTGTTAGAGCTAAAATTAGCATGTTTAAAGTGATTTTCATGCTTCCAGGGGCCCAAAACACAAGATTTATGGAATGGTTAAAAGTGCATGAAAATGGCCAATTTACTCACTCTGAGTTCTCAAAAAGGGTTTCTTCACCCCGGGAAGTTAATTAAATACCATTTGGAGGCATTTAATGTTCGAGCAAAAACGGCTGATTTTCGACAAAAGAGATAACACCCCCCCATTACGTCCTGCTTCAGAAATGTGGAAAATGGTCCGTTTTCAAATGTTTTATTTTTGAACGTCAGTTCACATTTGTAGGTGGATCATCAGTGTTAGTGCTAAAATTAGCATGTTTAAAGTGATTTTCATGCTTCCAGGGGCTCGGGAAGTTAATTAAATACCATTTGGAGGCATTTAATGTTAGAGCAAAAACGGCTGATTTTCGACAAAAGAGATAACACCCCCCATTACGTCATGCTTCAGAAATGTGGAAAATGGTCCGTTTTCAAATGTTTTATTTTTGAACGTCAGTTCACATTTGTAGGTGGATCATCAGTGTTAGAGCTAAAATTAGCATGTTTAAAGTGATTTTCATGCTTCCAGGGGCTCGGGAAGTTAATTAAATACCATTTGGAGGCATTTAATGTTCGAGCAAAAACGGCTGATTTTCGACAAAAGAGATAACACCCCCCCATTACGTCATGCTTAGAAATGTGGAAAATGGTCCGTTTTCAAATGTTTTATTTTTGAACGTCAGTTCACATTTGTAGGTGGATCATCAGTGTTAGAGCTAAAATTAGCATGTTTAAAGTGATTTTCATGCTTCCAGGGGCTCGGGAAGTGAAATAAATACCATGTGGAGGATTTTAATGTTCGAGCAAAAACGGCTGATTTTCGACGAAAGAGCTAACACCCCCCCATTACGTCATGCTTTAGAAATGTGGAAAATGGTCCGTTTTCAAATGTTTTATTTTTGAACGTCAGTTCACATTTGTAGGTGGCTCATCAGTGTTAGAGCTAAAATTAGCATGTTTAAAGTGATTTTCATGCTTCCAGGGGCCCAAAACACAAGATTTATGGAATGGTTAAAAGTGCATGAAAATGGCCAATTTACTCAATCTGAGTTCTCAAAAAGGGTTTCTTCACCCCGGGAAGTTAATTAAATACCATTTGGAGGCATTTAATGTTAGAGCAAAAACGGCTGATTTTCGACAAAAGAGATAACACCCCCCCATTACGTCATTCTTCAGAAATGTGGAAAATGGTCCGTTTTCAAATGTTTTATTTTTGAACGTCAGTTCACATTTGTAGGTGGATCATCAGTGTTAGAGCTAAAATTAGCATGTTTAAAGTGATTTTCATGCTTCCAGGGGCCCAAAACACAAGATTTATGGAATGGTTAAAAGTGCATGAAAATGGCCAATTTACTCACTCTGAGTTCTCAAAAAGGGTTTCTTCACCCCGGGAAGTTAATTAAATACCATTTGGAGGCATTTAATGTTAGAGCAAAAACGGCTGATTTTCGACAAAAGAGATAACACCCCCCCATTACGTCATGCTTCAGAAATGTGGAAAATGGTCCGTTTTCAAATGTTTTATTTTTGAACGTCAGTTCACATTTGTAGGTGGATCATCAGTGTTAGAGCTAAAATTAGCATGTTTAAAGTGATTTTCATGCTTCCAGGGGCCCAAAACACAAGATTTATGGAATGGTTAAAAGTGCATGAAAATGGCCAATTTACTCACTCTGAGTTCTCAAAAAGGGTTTCTTCACCCCAGGAAGTTAATTAAATACCATTTGGAGGCATTTAATGTTCGAGCAAAAACGGCTGATTTTCGACAAAAGAGATAACACCCCCCCATTACGTCATGCTTCAGAAATGGGGAAAATGGTCCGTTTTCAAATGTTTTATTTTTGAACGTCAGTTCACATTTGTAGGTGGATCATCAGTGTTAGAGCTAAAATTAGCATGTTTAAAGTGATTTTCATGCTTCCAGGGGCTCGGGAAGTGAAATAAATACCATTTGGAGGATTTTAATGTTCGAGCAAAAACGGCTGATTTTCGACGAAAGAGCTAACACCCCCCCATTACGTCATGCTTTAGAAATGTGGAAAATGGTCCGTTTTCAAATGTTTTATTTTTGAACGTCAGTTCACATTTGTAGGTGGATCATCAGTGTTAGAGCTAAAATTAGCATGTTTAAAGTGATTTTCATGCTTCCAGGGGCCCAAAACACAAGATTTATGGAATGGTTAAAAGTGCATGAAAATGGCCAATTTACTCAATCTGAGTTCTCAAAAAGGGTTTCTTCACCCCGGGAAGTTAATTAAATACCATTTGGAGGCATTTAATGTTAGAGCAAAAACGGCTGATTTTCGACAAAAGAGATAACACCCCCCCATTACGTCATGCTTCAGAAATGTGGAAAATGGTCCGTTTTCAAATGTTTTATTTTTGAATGTCAGTTCACATTTGTAGGTGGATCATCAGTGTTAGAGCTAAAATTAGCATGTTTAAAGTGATTTTCATGCTTCCAGGGGCCCAAAACACAAGATTTATGGAATGGTTAAAAGTGCATGAAAATGGCCAATTTACTCACTCTGAGTTCTCAAAAAGGGTTTCTTCACCCCGGGAAGTTAATTAAATACCATTTGGAGGCATTTAATGTTCGAGCAAAAACGGCTGATTTTCGACAAAAGAGATAACACCCCCCCATTACGTCATGCTTCAGAAATGTGGAAAATGGTCCGTTTTCAAATGTTTTATTTTTGAACGTCAGTTCACATTTGTAGGTGGATCATCAGTGTTAGAGCTAAAATTAGCATGTTTAAAGTGATTTTCATGCTTCCAAGGGCACAAAACACAAGATTTATGGAATGGTTAAAAGTGCATGAAAATGGCCAATTTACTCACTCTGAGTTCTCAAAAAGGGTTTCTTCACCCCAGGAAGTTAATTAAATACCATTTGGAGGCATTTAATGTACGAGCAAAAACGGCTGATTTTCGACAAAAGAGATAACACCCCCCCATTACGTCATGCTTCAGAAATGTGGAAAATGGTCCGTTTTCAAATGTTTTATTTTTGAACGTCAGTTCACATTTGTAGGTGGATCATCAGTGTTAGAGCTAAAATTAGCATGTTTAAAGTGATTTTCATGCTTCTTGGGGCCCAAAACACAAGATTTATGGAATGGTTAAAAGTGCATGAAAATGGCCAATTTACTCACTCTGAGTTCTCAAAAAGGGTTTCTTCACCCCAGGAAGTTAATTAAATACCATTTGGAGGCATTTAATGTTCGAGCAAAAACGGCTGATTTTCGACAAAAGAGATAACACCCCCCCATTACGTCATGCTTCAGAAATGTGGAAAATGGTCCGTTTTCAAATTTTTTATTTTTGAACGTCAGTTCACATTTGTAGGTGGATCATCAGTGTTAGAGCTAAAATTAGCATGTTTAAAGTGATTTTCATGCTTCCAGGGGCTCGGGAAGTTAATTAAATACCATTTGGAGGCATTTAATGTTAGAGCAAAAACGGCTGATTTTCTACAAAAGAGATAACACCCCCCCATTACGTCATGCTTCAGAAATGTGGAAAATGGTCCGTTTTCAAATGTTTTATTTTTGAACGTCAGTTCACATTTGTAGGTGGATCATCAGTGTTAGAGCTAAAATTAGCATGTTTAAAGTGATTTTCATGCTTCCAGGTGCTCGGGAAGTGAAATAAATACCATTTGGCGGCATTTAATGTTCGAGCAAAAACGGCTGATTTTCGACAAAAGAGATAACACCCCCCTATTACGTCATGCTTCAGAAATGTGGAAAATGGTCCGTTTTCAAATGTTTTATTTTTGAACGTCAGTTCACATTTGTAGGTGGATCATCAGTGTTAGAGCTAAAATTAGCATGTTTAAAGTGATTTTCATGCTTCCAGGGGCTCGGGAAGTGAAATAAATACCATTTGGAGGCATTTAATGTTCGAGCAAAAACGGCTGATTTTCGACAAAAGAGATAACACCCCCCCATTACGTCATGCTTCAGAAATGTGGAAAATGGTCCGTTTTCAGATGTTTTATTTTTGAACGTCAGTTCACATTTGTAGGTGGATCATCAGTGTTAGAGCTAAAATTAGCATGTTTAAAGTGATTTTCATGCTTCCAGGGGCTCGGAAGTGAAATAAATACCATTTGGAGGCATTTAATGTTCAAGCAAAAAAGGCTGATTTTCCACAAAAGAGACAACACCCCCCCATTACGTCATGCTTCAGAAATGTGGAAAATGGTCCGTTTTCAAATGTTTTATTTTTGAACGTCAGTTCACATTTGTAGGTGGATCATCAGTGTTAGAGCTAAAATTAGCATGTTTAAAGTCATTTTCATGCTTCTTGGGGCCCAAAACACAAGATTTATGGAATGGTTAAAAGTGCATGAAAATGGCCAATTTACTCACTCTGAGTTCTCAAAAAGGGTTTCTTCACCCCGGGAAGTTAATTAAATACCATTTGGAGGCATTTAATGTTCGAGCAAAAATGGCTGATTTTCGACAAAAGAGATAACACCCCCCCATTACGTCATGCTTCAGAAATGTGGAAAATGGTCCGTTTTCAAATGTTTTATTTTTGAACGTCAGTTCACATTTGTAGGTGGATCATCAGTGTTAGAGCTAAAATTAGCATGTTTAAAGTGATTTTCATGCTTCCAGGGGCCCAAAACACAAGATTTATGGAATAGTTAAAAGTGCATGAAAATGGCCAATTTACTCACTCTGAGTTCTCAAAAAGGGTTTCTTCACCCCGGGAAGTTAATTAAATACCATTTGGAGGCATTTAATGTTAGAGCAAAAACGGCTGATTTTCGACAAAAGAGATAACACCCCCCCATTACGTCATGCTTCAGAAATGTGGAAAATGGTCCGTTTTCAAATGTTTTATTTTTGAACGTCAGTTCACATTTGTAGGTGGATCATCAGTGTTAGAGCTAAAATTAGCATGTTTAAAGTGATTTTCATGCTTCCAGGGGCCCAAAACACAAGATTTATGGAATGGTTAAAAGTGCATGAAAATGGCCAATTTACTCACTCTGAGTTCTCAAAAAGGGTTTCTTCACCCCGGGAAGTTAATTAAATACCATTTGGAGGCATTTAATGTTCGAGCAAAAACGGCTGATTTTCGACAAAAGAGATAACACCCCCCCATTACGTCATGCTTCAGAAATGTGGAAAATGGTCTGTTTTCAAATGTTTTATTTTTGAACGTCAGTTCACATTTGTATGTGGATCATCAGTGTTAGAGCTAAAATTCGCATGTTTAAAGTGATTTTCATGCTTCCAGGGGCCCAAAACACAAGATTTATGGAATGGTTAAAAGTGCATGAAAATGGCCTATTTACTCACTCTGAGTTCTCAAAAAGGGTTTCTTCACCCCGGGAAGTTAATTAAATACCATTTGGAGGCATTTAATGTTAGAGCAAAAACGGCTGATTTTCTACAAAAGAGATAACACCCCCCCATTACGTCATGCTTCAGAAATGTGGAAAATGGTCCGTTTTCAAATGTTTTATTTTTGAACGTCAGTTCACATTTGTAGGTGGATCATCAGTGTTAGAGCTAAAATTAGCATGTTTAAAGTGATTTTCATGCTTCCAGGGGCCCAAAACACAAGATTTATGGAATGGTTAAAAGTGCATGAAAATGGCCAGTTTACTCACTCTGAGTTCTCAAAAAGGGTTTCTTCACCCCGGGAAGTTAATTAAATACCATTTGGAGGCATTTAATGTTCGAGCAAAAACGGCTGATTTTCGACAAAAGAGCTAACACCCCCCCATTACGTCATGCTTTAGAAATGTGGAAAATGGTCCGTTTTCAAATGTTTTATTTTTGAACGTCAGTTCACATTTGTAGGTGGATCATCAGTGTTAGAGCTAAAATTAGCATGTTTAAAGTGATTTTCATGCTTCCAGGGGCTCGGGAAGTGAAATAAATACCATTTGGAGGCATTTAATGTTCGAGCAAAAACGGCTGATTTTCGACAAAAGAGATAACACCCCTCCATTACGTCATGCTTCAGAAATGTGGAAAATGGTCCGTTTTCAAATGTTTTATTTTTGAACGTCAGTTCACATTTGTAGGTGGATCATCAGTGTTAGAGCTAAAATTAGCATGTTTAAAGTGATTTTCATGCTTCCAGGGGCTCGGGAAGTGAAATAAATACCATTTGGAGGCATTTAATGTTCGAGCAAAAAAGGCTGATTTTCCACAAAAGAGATAACACCCCCCCCATTACGTCATGCTTCAGAAATGTGGAAAATGGTCCGTTTTCAAATGTTTTATTTTTGAACGTCAGTTCACATTTGTAGGTGGATCATCAGTGTTAGAGCTAAAATTAGCATGTTTAAAGTGATTTTCATGCTTCCAGGGGCTCGGGAAGTTAATTAAATACCATTTGGAGGCATTTAATGTTCGAGCAAAAACGGCTGATTTTCGACAAAAGAGATAACACCCCCCCATTACGTCATGCTTCAGAAATGTGGAAAATGGTCCGTTTTCAAATGTTTTATTTTTGAACGTCAGTTCACATTTGTAGGTGGATCATCAGTGTTAGAGCTAAAATTAGCATGTTTAAAGTGATTTTCATGCTTCCAGGGGCTCGGGAAGTTAATTAAATACCATTTGGAGGCATTTAATGTTCGAGCAAAAACGGCTGATTTTCGACAAAAGAGATAACACCCCCCCATTACGTCATGCTTCAGAAATGTGGAAAATGGTCCGTTTTCAAATGTTTTATTTTTGAACGTCAGTTCACATTTGTAGGTGGATCATCAGTGTTAGAGCTAAAATTAGCATGTTTAAAGTGATTTTCATGCTTCCAGGGGCCCAAAACACAAGATTTATGGAATGGTTAAAAGTGCATGAAAATGGCCAATTTACTCACTCTGAGTTCTCAAAAAGGGTTTCTTCACCCCGGGAAGTTAATTAAATACCATTTGGAGGCATTTAATGTTCGAGCAAAAACAGCTGATTTTCGACAAAAGAGATAACACCCCAACATTACGTCATGCTTCAGAAATGTGGAAAATGGTCCGTTTTCAAATGTTTCATTTTTGAACGTCAGTTCACATTTGTAGGTGGATCATCAGTGTTAGAGCTAAAATTAGCATGTTTAAAGTGATTTTCATGCTTCCAGGGGCTCGGGAAGTTAATTAAATACCATTTGGAGGCATTTAATGTTCGAGCAAAAACGGCTGATTTTCGACAAAAGAGGTAACACCCCCCCATTACGTCATGCTTCAGAAATGTGGAAAATGGTCTGTTTTCAAATGTTTCATTTTTGAACGTCAGTTCACATTTGTAGGTGGATCATCAGTGTTAGAGCTAAAATTAGCATGTTTAAAGTGATTTTCATGCTTCCAGGGGCCCAAAACACAAGATTTATGGAATGGTTAAAAGTGCATGAAAATGGCCAATTTACTCACTCTGAGTTCTCAAAAAGGGTTTCTTCACCCCGGGAAGTTAATTAAATACCATTTGGAGGCATTTAATGTTCGAGCAAAAACTGCAGATTTTCGACAAAAGAGATAACACCCCCCCATTACGTCATGCTTCAGAAATGTGGAAAATGGTCCGTTTTCAAATGTTTTATTTTTGAACGTCAGTTCACATTTGTAGGTGGATCATCAGTGTTAGAGCTAAAATTAGCACGTTTAAAGTGATTTTCATGCTTCCAGGGGCCCAAAACACAAGATTTATGGAATGGTTAAAAGTGCATGAAAATGGCCAATTTACTCACTCTGAGTTCTCAAAAAGGGTTTCTTCACCCCGGGAAGTTAATTAAATACCATTTGGAGGCATTTAATGTTCGAGCAAAAACGGCTGATTTTCGACAAAAGAGATAACACCCCCCCATTACGTCATGCTTCAGAAATGTGGAAAATGGTCCGTTTTCAAATGTTTTATTTTTGAACGTCAGTTCACATTTGTAGGTGGATCATCAGTGTTAGAGCTAAAATTAGCATGTTTAAAGTGATTTTCATGCTTCCAGGGGCCCAAAACACAAGATTTATGGAATGGTTAAAAGTGCATGAAAATGGCCAATTTACTCACTCTGAGTTCTCAAAAAGGGTTTCTTCACCCCGGGAAGTTAATTAAATACCATTTGGAGGCATTTAATGTTCGAGCAAAAACGGCTGATTTTCGACAAAAGAGATAACACCCCCCCATTACGTCATGCTTCAGAAATGTGGAAAATGGTCCGTTTTCAAATGTTTTATTTTTGAACGTCAGTTCACATTTGTAGGTGGATCATCAGTGTTAGTGCTAAAATTAGCATGTTTAAAGTGATTTTCATGCTTCCAGGGGCTCGGGAAGTTAATTAAATACCATTTGGAGGCATTTAATGTTAGAGCAAAAACGGCTGATTTTCGACAAAAGAGATAACACCCCCCCATTACGTCATGCTTCAGAAATGTGGAAAATGGTCCGTTTTCAAATGTTTTATTTTTGAACGTCAGTTCACATTTGTAGGTGGATCATCAGTGTTAGAGCTAAAATTAGCATGTTTAAAGTGATTTTCATGCTTCCAGGGGCTCGGGAAGTTAATTAAATACCATTTGGAGGCATTTAATGTTCGAGCAAAAACGGCTGATTTTCGACAAAAGAGATAACACCCCCCCATGACGTCATGCTTCAGAAATGTGGAAAATGGTCCGTTTTCAAATGTTTTATTTTTGAACGTCAGTTCACATTTGTAGGTGGATCATCAGTGTTAGAGCTAAAATTAGCATGTTTAAAGTGATTTTCATGCTTCCAGGGGCTCGGGAAGTTAATTAAATACCATTTGGAGGCATTTAATGTTCGAGCAAAAACGGCTGATTTTCGACAAAAGAGATAACACCCCCCCATTACGTCATGCTTCAGAAATGTGGAAAATGGTCCGTTTTCAAATGTTTTATTTTTGAACGTCAGTTCACATTTGTAGGTGGATCATCAGTGTTAGAGCTAAAATTAGCATGTTTAAAGTGATTTTCATGCTTCCAGGGGCCCAAAACACAAGATTTATGGAATGGTTAAAAGTGCATGAAAATGGCCAATTTACTCACTCTGAGTTCTCAAAAAGGGTTTCTTCACCCCGGGAAGTTAATTAAATACCATTTGGAGGCATTTAATGTTCGAGCAAAAACAGCTGATTTTCGACAAAAGAGATAACACCCCAACATTACGTCATGCTTCAGAAATGTGGAAAATGGTCCGTTTTCAAATGTTTCATTTTTGAACGTCAGTTCACATTTGTAGGTGGATCATCAGTGTTAGAGCTAAAATTAGCATGTTTAAAGTGATTTTCATGCTTCCAGGGGCTCGGGAAGTTAATTAAATACCATTTGGAGGCATTTAATGTTCGAGCAAAAACGGCTGATTTTCGACAAAAGAGATAACACCCCCCCATTACGTCATGCTTCAGAAATGTGGAAAATGGTCTGTTTTCAAATGTTTCATTTTTGAACGTCAGTTCACATTTGTAGGTGGATCATCAGTGTTAGAGCTAAAATTAGCATGTTTAAAGTGATTTTCATGCTTCCAGGGGCCCAAAACACAAGATTTATGGAATGGTTAAAAGTGCATGAAAATGGCCAATTTACTCACTCTGAATTCTCAAAAAGGGTTTCTTCACCCCGGGAAGTTAATTAAATACCATTTGGAGGCATTTAATGTTCGAGCAAAAACGGCTGATTTTCAACAAAAGAGATAACACCCCCCCATTACGTCATGCTTCAGAAATGTGGAAAATGGTCCGTTTTCAAATGTTTTATTTTTGAACGTCAGTTCACATTTGTAGGTGGATCATCAGTGTTAGAGCTAAAATTAGCACGGTTAAAGTGATTTTCATGCTTCCAGGGGCCCAAAACACAAGATTTATGGAATGGTTAAAAGTGCATGAAAATGGCCAATTTACTCACTCTGAGTTCTCAAAAAGGGTTTCTTCACCCCGGGAAGTTAATTAAATACCATTTGGAGGCATTTAATGTTCGAGCAAAAACGGCTGATTTTCGACAAAAGAGATAACACCCCCCCATTACGTCATGCTTCAGAAATGTGGAAAATGGTCCGTTTTCAAATGTTTTATTTTTGAACGTCAGTTCACATTTGTAGGTGGATCATCAGTGTTAGAGCTAAAATTAGCATGTTTAAAGTGATTTTCATGCTTCCAGGGGCCCAAAACACAAGATTTATGGAATGGTTAAAAGTGCATGAAAATGGCCAATTTACTCACTCTGAGTTCTCAAAAAGGGTTTCTTCACCCCGGGAAGTTAATTAAATACCATTTGGAGGCATTTAATGTTCGAGCAAAAACGGCTGATTTTCGACAAAAGAGATAACACCCCCCCATTACGTCCTGCTTCAGAAATGTGGAAAATGGTCCGTTTTCAAATGTTTTATTTTTGAACGTCAGTTCACATTTGTAGGTGGATCATCAGTGTTAGTGCTAAAATTAGCATGTTTAAAGTGATTTTCATGCTTCCAGGGGCTCGGGAAGTTAATTAAATACCATTTGGAGGCATTTAATGTTAGAGCAAAAACGGCTGATTTTCGACAAAAGAGATAACACCCCCCATTACGTCATGCTTCAGAAATGTGGAAAATGGTCCGTTTTCAAATGTTTTATTTTTGAACGTCAGTTCACATTTGTAGGTGGATCATCAGTGTTAGAGCTAAAATTAGCATGTTTAAAGTGATTTTCATGCTTCCAGGGGCTCGGGAAGTTAATTAAATACCATTTGGAGGCATTTAATGTTCGAGCAAAAACGGCTGATTTTCGACAAAAGAGATAACACCCCCCCATTACGTCATGCTTAGAAATGTGGAAAATGGTCCGTTTTCAAATGTTTTATTTTTGAACGTCAGTTCACATTTGTAGGTGGATCATCAGTGTTAGAGCTAAAATTAGCATGTTTAAAGTGATTTTCATGCTTCCAGGGGCTCGGGAAGTTAATTAAATACCATTTGGAGGCATTTAATGTTCGAGCAAAAACGGCTGATTTTCGACAAAAGAGATAACACCCCCCCATTACGTCATGCTTCAGAAATGTGGAAAATGGTCCGTTTTCAAATGTTTTATTTTTGAACGTCAGTTCACATTTGTAGGTGGATCATCAGTGTTAGAGCTAAAATTAGCGTGTTTAAAGTGATTTTCATGCTTCCAGGGGCCCAAAACACAAGATTTATGGAATGGTTAAAAGTGCATGAAAATGGCCAATTTACTCACTCTGAGTTCTCAAAAAGGGTTTCTTCACCCCGGGAAGTTAATTAAATACCATTTGGAGGCATTTAATGTTCGAGCAAAAACAGCTGATTTTCGACAAAAGAGATAACACCCCAACATTACGTCATGCTTCAGAAATGTGGAAAATGGTCCGTTTTCAAATGTTTCATTTTTGAACGTCAGTTCACATTTGTAGGTGGATCATCAGTGTTAGAGCTAAAATTAGCATGTTTAAAGTGATTTTCATGCTTCCAGGGGCCCAAAACACAAGATTTATGGAATGGTTAAAAGTGCATGAAAATGGCCAATTTACTCACTCTGAGTTCTCAAAAAGGGTTTCTTCACCCCGGGAAGTTAATTAAATACCATTTGGAGGCATTTAATGTTCGAGCAAAAACGGCTGATTTTCGACAAAAGAGATAACACCCCCCCATTACGTCATGCTTCAGAAATGTGGAAAATGGTCCGTTTTCAAATGTTTTATTTTTGAACGTAAGTTCACATTTGTAGGTGGATCATCAGTGTTAGAGCTAAAATTAGCATGTTTAAAGTGATTTTCATGCTTCCAGGGGCCCAAAACACAAGATTTATGGAATGGTTAAAAGTGCATGAAAATGGCCAATTTACTCACTCTGAGTTCTCAAAAAGGGTTTCTTCACCCCGGGAAGTTAATTAAATACCATTTGGAGGCATTTAATGTTAGAGCAAAAACGGCTGATTTTCGACAAAAGAGATAACACCCCCCCATTACGTCATGCTTCAGAAATGTGGAAAATGGCCCGTTTTCAAATGTTTTATTTTTGAACGTCAGTTCACATTTGTAGGTGGATCATCAGTGTTAGAGCTAAAATTAGCATGTTTAAAGTGATTTTCATGCTTCCAGGGGCTCGGGAAGTGAAATAAATACCATGTGGAGGATTTTAATGTTCGAGCAAAAACGGCTGATTTTCGACGAAAGAGCTAACACCCCCCCATTACGTCATGCTTTAGAAATGTGGAAAATGGTCCTTTTTCAAATGTTTTATTTTTGAACGTCAGTTCACATTTGTAGGTGGATCATCAGTGTTAGAGCTAAAATTAGCATGTTTAAAGTGATTTTCATGCTTCCAGGGGCCCAAAACACAAGATTTATGGAATGGTTAAAAGTGCATGAAAATGGCCAATTTACTCACTCTGAGTTCTCAAAAAGGGTTTCTTCACCCCGGGAAGTTAATTAAATACCATTTGGAGGCATTTAATGTTCGAGCAAAAACGGCTGATTTTCGACAAAAGAGATAACACCCCCCCATTACGTCATGCTTCAGAAATGTGGAAAATGGTCTGTTTTCAAATGTTTTATTTTTGAACGTCAGTTCACATTTGTAGGTGGATCATCAGTGTTAGTGCTAAAATTAGCATGTTTAAAGTGATTTTCATGCTTCCAGGGGCTCAGGAAGTTAATTAAATACCATTTGGAGGCATTTAATGTTAGAGCAAAAACGGCTGATTTTCGACAAAAGAGATAACACCCCCCCATTACGTCATGCTTCAGAAATGTGGAAAATGGTCCGTTTTCAAATGTTTTATTTTTGAACGTCAGTTCACATTTGTAGGTGGATCATCAGTGTTAGAGCTAAAATTAGCATGTTTAAAGTGATTTTCATGCTTCCAGGGGCTCGGGAAGTTAATTAAATACCATTTGGAGGCATTTAATGTTCGAGCAAAAACGGCTGATTTTCGACAAAAGAGATAACACCCCCCCATTACGTCATGCTTCAGAAATGTGGAAAATGGTCCGTTTTCAAATGTTTTATTTTTGAACGTCAGTTCACATTTGTAGGTGGATCATCAGTGTTAGAGCTAAAATTAGCATGTTTAAAGTGATTTTCATGCTTCCAGGGGCCCAAAACACAAGATTTATGGAATGGTTAAAAGTGCATGAAAATGGCCAATTTACTTACTCTGAGTTCTCAAAAAGGGTTTCTTCACCCCGGGAAGTTAATTAAATACCATTTGGAGGCATTTAATGTTCGAGCAAAAACAGCTGATTTTCGACAAAAGAGATAACACCCCAACATTACGTCATGCTTCAGAAATGTGGAAAATGGTCCGTTTTCAAATGTTTCATTTTTGAACGTCAGTTCACATTTGTAGGTGGATCATCAGTGTTAGAGCTAAAATTAGCATGTTTAAAGTGATTTTCATGCTTCCAGGGGCTCGGGAAGTTAATTAAATACCATTTGGAGGCATTTAATGTTCGAGCAAAAACGGCTGATTTTCGACAAAAGAGATAACACCCCCCCATTACGTCATGCTTCAGAAATGTGGAAAATGGTCTGTTTTCAAATGTTTCATTTTTGAACGTCAGTTCACATTTGTAGGTGGATCATCAGTGTTAGAGCTAAAATTAGCATGTTTAAAGTGATTTTCATGCTTCCAGGGGCCCAAAACACAAGATTTATGGAATGGTTAAAAGTGCATGAAAATGGCCAATTTACTCACTCTGAATTCTCAAAAAGGGTTTCTTCACCCCGGGAAGTTAATTAAATACCATTTGGAGGCATTTAATGTTCGAGCAAAAACGGCTGATTTTCAACAAAAGAGATAACACCCCCCCATTACGTCATGCTTCAGAAATGTGGAAAATGGTCCGTTTTCAAATGTTTTATTTTTGAACGTCAGTTCACATTTGTAGGTGGATCATCAGTGTTAGAGCTAAAATTAGCACGTTTAAAGTGATTTTCATGCTTCCAGGGGCCCAAAACACAAGATTTATGGAATGGTTAAAAGTGCATGAAAATGGCCAATTTACTCACTCTGAGTTCTCAAAAAGGGTTTCTTCACCCCGGGAAGTTAATTAAATACCATTTGGAGGCATTTAATGTTCGAGCAAAAACGGCTGATTTTCGACAAAAGAGATAACACCCCCCCATTACGTCATGCTTCAGAAATGTGGAAAATGGTCCGTTTTCAAATGTTTTATTTTTGAACGTCAGTTCACATTTGTAGGTGGATCATCAGTGTTAGTGCTAAAATTAGCATGTTTAAAGTGATTTTCATGCTTCCAGGGGCTCGGGAAGTTAATTAAATACCATTTGGAGGCATTTAATGTTAGAGCAAAAACGGCTGATTTTCGACAAAAGAGATAACACCCCCCATTACGTCATGCTTCAGAAATGTGGAAAATGGTCCGTTTTCAAATGTTTTATTTTTGAACGTCAGTTCACATTTGTAGGTGGATCATCAGTGTTAGAGCTAAAATTAGCATGTTTAAAGTGATTTTCATGCTTCCAGGGGCTCGGGAAGTTAATTAAATACCATTTGGAGGCATTTAATGTTCGAGCAAAAACGGCTGATTTTCGACAAAAGAGATAACACCCCCCCATTACGTCATGCTTCAGAAATGTGGAAAATGGTCCGTTTTCAAATGTTTTATTTTTGAACGTCAGTTCACATTTGTAGGTGGATCATCAGTGTTAGAGCTAAAATTAGCATGTTTAAAGTGATTTTCATGCTTCCAGGGGCTCGGGAAGTTAATTAAATACCATTTGGAGGCATTTAATGTTCGAGCAAAAACGGCTGATTTTCGACAAAAGAGATAACACCCCCCCATTACGTCATGCTTCAGAAATGTGGAAAATGGTCCGTTTTCAAATGTTTTATTTTTGAACGTCAGTTCACATTTGTAGGTGGATCATCAGTGTTAGAGCTAAAATTAGCATGTTTAAAGTGATTTTCATGCTTCCAGGGGCCCAAAACACAAGATTTATGGAATGGTTAAAAGTGCATGAAAATGGCCAATTTACTCAATCTGAGTTCTCAAAAAGGGTTTCTTCACCCCGGGAAGTTAATTAAATACCATTTGGAGGCATTTAATGTTCGAGCAAAAACAGCTGATTTTCGACAAAAGAGATAACACCCCAACGTTACGTCATGCTTCAGAAATGTGGAAAATGGTCCGTTTTCAAATGTTTCATTTTTGAACGTCAGTTCACATTTGTAGGTGGATCATCAGTGTTAGAGCTAAAATTAGCATGTTTAAAGTGATTTTCATGCTTCCAGGGGCCCAAAACACAAGATTTATGGAATGGTTAAAAGTGCATGAAAATGGCCAATTTACTCACTCTGAGTTCTCAAAAAGGGTTTCTTCACCCCGGGAAGTTAATTAAATACCATTTGGAGGCATTTAATGTTCGAGCAAAAACGGCTGATTTTCGACAAAAGAGATAACACCCCCCCATTACGTCATGCTTCAGAAATGTGGAAAATGGTCCGTTTTCAAATGTTTTATTTTTGAACGTAAGTTCACATTTGTAGGTGGATCATCAGTGTTAGAGCTAAAATTAGCATGTTTAAAGTGATTTTCATGCTTCCAGGGGCCCAAAACACAAGATTTATGGAATGGTTAAAAGTGCATGAAAATGGCCAATTTACTCACTCTGAGTTCTCAAAAAGGGTTTCTTCACCCCGGGAAGTTAATTAAATACCATTTGGAGGCATTTAATGTTAGAGCAAAAACGGCTGATTTTCGACAAAAGAGATAACACCCCCCCATTACGTCATGCTTCAGAAATGTGGAAAATGGCCCGTTTTCAAATGTTTTATTTTTGAACGTCAGTTCACATTTGTAGGTGGATCATCAGTGTTAGAGCTAAAATTAGCATGTTTAAAGTGATTTTCATGCTTCCAGGGGCTCGGGAAGTGAAATAAATACCATGTGGAGGATTTTAATGTTCGAGCAAAAACGGCTGATTTTCGACGAAAGAGCTAACACCCCCCCATTACGTCATGCTTTAGAAATGTGGAAAATGGTCCATTTTCAAATGTTTTATTTTTGAACGTCAGTTCACATTTGTAGGTGGATCATCAGTGTTAGAGCTAAAATTAGCATGTTTAAAGTGATTTTCATGCTTCCAGGGGCCCAAAACACAAGATTTATGGAATGGTTAAAAGTGCATGAAAATGGCCAATTTACTCAATCTGAGTTCTCAAAAAGGGTTTCTTCACCCCGGGAAGTTAATTAAATACCATTTGGAGGCATTTAATGTTAGAGCAAAAACGGCTGATTTTCGACAAAAGAGATAACACCCCCCCATTACGTCATTCTTCAGAAATGTGGAAAATGGTCCGTTTTCAAATGTTTTATTTTTGAACGTCAGTTCACATTTGTAGGTGGATCATCAGTGTTAGAGCTAAAATTAGCATGTTTAAAGTGATTTTCATGCTTCCAGGGGCCCAAAACACAAGATTTATGGAATGGTTAAAAGTGCATGAAAATGGCCAATTTACTCACTCTGAGTTCTCAAAAAGGGTTTCTTCACCCCGGGAAGTTAATTAAATACCATTTGGAGGCATTTAATGTTAGAGCAAAAACGGCTGATTTTCGACAAAAGAGATAACACCCCCCCATTACGTCAAGCTTCAGAAATGTGGAAAATGGTCCGTTTTCAAATGTTTTATTTTTGAACGTCAGTTCACATTTGTAGGTGGATCATCAGTGTTAGAGCTAAAATTAGCATGTTTAAAGTGATTTTCATGCTTCCAGGGGCCCAAAACACAAGATTTATGGAATGGTTAAAAGTGCCTGAAAATGGCCAATTTACTCACTCTGAGTTCTCAAAAAGGGTTTCTTCACCCCAGGAAGTTAATTAAATACCATTTGGAGGCATTTAATGTTCGAGCAAAAACGGCTGATTTTCGACAAAAGAGATAACACCCCCCCATTACGTCATGCTTCAGAAATGGGGAAAATGGTCCGTTTTCAAATGTTTTATTTTTGAACGTCAGTTCACATTTGTAGGTGGATCATCAGTGTTAGAGCTAAAATTAGCATGTTTAAAGTGATTTTCATGCTTCCAGGGGCTCGGGAAGTGAAATAAATACCATTTGGAGGATTTTAATGTTCGAGCAAAAACGGCTGATTTTCCACGAAAGAGCTAACACCCCCCCATTACGTCATGCTTTAGAAATGTGGAAAATGGTCCGTTTTCAAATGTTTTATTTTTGAACGTCAGTTCACATTTGTAGGTGGATCATCAGTGTTAGAGCTAAAATTAGCATGTTTAAAGTGATTTTCATGCTTCCAGGGGCCCAAAACACAAGATTTATGGAATGGTTAAAAGTGCATGAAAATGGCCAATTTACTCAATCTGAGTTCTCAAAAAGGGTTTCTTCACCCCGGGAAGTTAATTAAATACCATTTGGAGGCATTTAATGTTAGAGCAAAAACGGCTGATTTTCGACAAAAGAGATAACACCCCCCCATTACGTCATGCTTCAGAAATGTGGAAAATGGTCCGTTTTCAAATGTTTTATTTTTGAATGTCAGTTCACATTTGTAGGTGGATCATCAGTGTTAGAGCTAAAATTAGCATGTTTAAAGTGATTTTCATGCTTCCAGGGGCCCAAAACACAAGATTTATGGAATGGTTAAAAGTGCATGAAAATGGCCAATTTACTCACTCTGAGTTCTCAAAAAGGGTTTCTTCACCCCGGGAAGTTAATTAAATACCATTTGGAGGCATTTAATGTTCGAGCAAAAACGGCTGATTTTCGACAAAAGAGATAACACCCCCCCATTACGTCATGCTTCAGAAATGAGGAAAATGGTCCGTTTTCAAATGTTTTATTTTTGAACGTCAGTTCACATTTGTAGGTGGATCATCAGTGTTAGAGCTAAAATTAGCATGTTTAAAGTGATTTTCATGCTTCCAAGGGCACAAAACACAAGATTTATGGAATGGTTAAAAGTGCATGAAAATGGCCAATTTACTCACTCTGAGTTCTCAAAAAGGGTTTCTTCACCCCAGGAAGTTAATTAAATACCATTTGGAGGCATTTAATGTACGAGCAAAAACGGCTGATTTTCGACAAAAGAGATAACACCCCCCCATTACGTCATGCTTCAGAAATGTGGAAAATGGTCCGTTTTCAAATGTTTTATTTTTGAACGTCAGTTCACATTTGTAGGTGGATCATCAGTGTTAGAGCTAAAATTAGCATGTTTAAAGTGATTTTCATGCTTCCAGGGGCCCAAAACACAAGATTTATGGAATGGTTAAAAGTGCATGAAAATGGCCAATTTACTCACTCTAAGTTCTCAAAAAGGGTTTCTTCATCCCGGGAAGTTAATTAAATACCATTTGGAGGCATTTAATGTTAGAGCAAAAACGGCTGATTTTCGACAAAAGAGATAACACCCCCCCCATTACGTCATGCTTCAGAAATGTGGAAAATGGTCCGTTTTCAAATGTTTTATTTTTGAACGTCAGTTCACATTTGTAGGTGGATCATCAGTGTTAGAGCTAAAATTAGCATGTTTAAAGTGATTTTCATGCTTCTTGGGGCCCAAAACACAAGATTTATGGAATGGTTAAAAGTGCATGAAAATGGCCAATTTACTCACTCTGAGTTCTCAAAAAGGGTTTCTTCACCCCAGGAAGTTAATTAAATACCTTTTGGAGGCATTTAATGTTCGAGCAAAAACGGCTGATTTTCGACAAAAGAGATAACACCCCCCCATTACGTCATGCTTCAGAAATGTGGAAAATGGTCCGTTTTCAAATTTTTTATTTTTGAACGTCAGTTCACATTTGTAGGTGGATCATCAGTGTTAGAGCTAAAATTAGCATGTTTAAAGTGATTTTCATGCTTCCAGGGGCTCGGGAAGTTAATTAAATACCATTTGGAGGCATTTAATGTTAGAGCAAAAACGGCTGATTTTCTACAAAAGAGATAACACCCCCCCATTACGTCATGCTTCAGAAATGTGGAAAATGGTCCGTTTTCAAATGTTTTATTTTTGAACGTCAGTTCACATTTGTAGGTGGATCATCAGTGTTAGAGCTAAAATTAGCATGTTTAAAGTGATTTTCATGCTTCCAGGGGCTCGGGAAGTGAAATAAATACCATTTGGCGGCATTTAATGTTCGAGCAAAAACGGCTGATTTTCGACAAAAGAGATAACACCCCCCTATTACGTCATGCTTCAGAAATGTGGAAAATGGTCCGTTTTCAAATGTTTTATTTTTGAACGTCAGTTCACATTTGTAGGTGGATCATCAGTGTTAGAGCTAAAATTAGCATGTTTAAAGTGATTTTCATGCTTCCAGGGGCTCGGGAAGTGAAATAAATACCATTTGGAGGCATTTAATGTTCGAGCAAAAACGGCTGATTTTCGACAAAAGAGATAACACCCCCCCATTACGTCATGCTTCAGAAATGTGGAAAATGGTCCGTTTTGAGATGTTTTATTTTTGAACGTCAGTTCACATTTGTAGGTGGATCATCAGTGTTAGAGCTAAAATTAGCATGTTTAAAGTGATTTTCATGCTTCCAGGGGCTCGGAAGTGAAATAAATACCATTTGGAGGCATTTAATGTTCAAGCAAAAAAGGCTGATTTTCCACAAAAGAGACAACACCCCCCCATTACGTCATGCTTCAGAAATGTGGAAAATGGTCCGTTTTCAAATGTTTTATTTTTGAACGTCAGTTCACATTTGTAGGTGGATCATCAGTGTTAGAGCTAAAATTAGCATGTTTAAAGTCATTTTCATGCTTCTTGGGGCCCAAAACACAAGATTTATGGAATGGTTAAAAGTGCATGAAAATGGCCAATTTACTCACTCTGAGTTCTCAAAAAGGGTTTCTTCACCCCGGGAAGTTAATTAAATACCATTTGGAGGCATTTAATGTTCGAGCAAAAACGGCTGATTTTCGACAAAAGAGATAACACCCCCCCATTACGTCATGCTTCAGAAATGTGGAAAATGGTCCGTTTTCAAATGTTTTATTTTTGAACGTCAGTTCACATTTGTAGGTGGATCATCAGTGTTAGAGCTAAAATTAGCATGTTTAAAGTGATTTTCATGCTTCCAGGGGCCCAAAACACAAGATTTATGGAATAGTTAAAAGTGCATGAAAATGGCCAATTTACTCACTCTGAGTTCTCAAAAAGGGTTTCTTCACCCCGGGAAGTTAATTAAATACCATTTGGAGGCATTTAATGTTAGAGCAAAAACGGCTGATTTTCGACAAAAGAGATAACACCCCCCCATTACGTCATGCTTCAGAAAGTTGGAAAATGGTCCGTTTTCAAATGTTTTATTTTTGAACGTCAGTTCACATTTGTAGGTGGATCATCAGTGTTAGAGCTAAAATTAGCATGTTTAAAGTGATTTTCATGCTTCCAGGGGCCCAAAACACAAGATTTATGGAATGGTTAAAAGTGCATGAAAATGGCCAATTTACTCACTCTGAGTTCTCAAAAAGGGTTTCTTCACCCCGGGAAGTTAATTAAATACCATTTGGAGGCATTTAATGTTCGAGCAAAAACGGCTGATTTTCGACAAAAGAGATAACACCCCCCCATTACGTCATGCTTCAGAAATGTGGAAAATGGTCTGTTTTCAAATGTTTTATTTTTGAACGTCAGTTCACATTTGTATGTGGATCATCAGTGTTAGAGCTAAAATTAGCATGTTTAAAGTGATTTTCATGCTTCCAGGGGCCCAAAACACAAGATTTATGGAATGGTTAAAAGTGCATGAAAATGGCCTATTTACTCACTCTGAGTTCTCAAAAAGGGTTTCTTCACCCCGGGAAGTTAATTAAATACCATTTGGAGGCATTTAATGTTAGAGCAAACACGGCTGATTTTCTACAAAAGAGATAACACCCCCCCATTACGTCATGCTTCAGAAATGTGGAAAATGGTCCGTTTTCAAATGTTTTATTTTTGAACGTCAGTTCACATTTGTAGGTGGATCATCAGTGTTAGAGCTAAAATTAGCATGTTTAAAGTGATTTTCATGCTTCCAGGGGCCCAAAACACAAGATTTATGGAATGGTTAAAAGTGCATGAAAATGGCCAGTTTACTCACTCTGAGTTCTCAAAAAGGGTTTCTTCACCCGGGAAGTTAATTAAATACCATTTGGAGGCATTTAATGTTCGAGCAAAAACGGCTGATTTTCGACAAAAGAGCTAACACCCCCCCATTACGTCATGCTTTAGAAATGTGGAAAATGGTCCGTTTTCAAATGTTTTATTTTTGAACGTCAGTTCACATTTGTAGGTGGATCATCAGTGTTAGAGCTAAAATTAGCATGTTTAAAGTGATTTTCATGCTTCCAGGGGCTCGGGAAGTGAAATAAATACCATTTGGAGGCATTTAATGTTCGAGCAAAAACGGCTGATTTTCGACAAAAGAGATAACACCCCTCCATTACGTCATGCTTCAGAAATGTGGAAAATGGTCCGTTTTCAAATGTTTTATTTTTGAACGTCAGTTCACATTTGTAGGTGGATCATCAGTGTTAGAGCTAAAATTAGCATGTTTAAAGTGATTTTCATGCTTCCAGGGGCTCGGGAAGTGAAATAAATACCATTTGGAGGCATTTAATGTTCGAGCAAAAAAGGCTGATTTTCCACAAAAGAGATAACACCCCCCCCATTACGTCATGCTTCAGAAATGTGGAAAATGGTCCGTTTTCAAATGTTTTATTTTTGAACGTCAGTTCACATTTGTAGGTGGATCATCAGTGTTAGAGCTAAAATTAGCATGTTTAAAGTGATTTTCATGCTTCCAGGGGCTCGGGAAGTGAAATAAATACCATTTGGAGGCATTTAATGTTCGAGCAAAAACGGCTGATATTCGACAAAAGAGATAACACCCCCCCATTACGTCATGCTTCAGAAATGTGGAAAAAGGTCCGTTTTCAAATGTTTTATTTTTGAACGTCAGTTCACATTTGTAGGTGGATCATCAGTGTTAGAGCTAAAATTAGCATGTTTAAAGTGATTTTCATGCTTCCAGGGGCTCGGGAAGTGAAATAAATACCATTTGGAGGCATTTAATGTTCGAGCAAAAAAGGCTGATTTTCCACAAAAGAGATAACACCCCCCCATTACGTCATGCTTCAGAAATGTGGAAAATGGTCCGTTTTCAAATGTTTTATTTTTGAACGTCAGTTCACATTTGTAGGTGGATCATCAGTGTTAGAGCTAAAATTAGCATGTTTAAAGAGATTTTCATGCTTCCAGGGGCTCGGGAAGTGAAATAAATACCATTTGGAGGCATTTAATGTTCGAGCAAAAACGGCTGATTTTCGACAAAAGAGATAACACCCCCCCATTACGTCATGCTTCAGAAATGTGGAAAATGGTCCGTTTTCAAATGTTTTATTTTTGAACGTCAGTTCACATTTGTAGGTGGATCATCAGTGTTAGAGCTAAAATTAGCATGTTTAAAGTGATTTTCATGCTTCCAGGGGCTCGGGAAGTGAATTAAATACCATTTGGAGGCATTTAATGTTCGAGCAAAAACGGCTGATTTTCGACAAAAGAGATAACACCCCCCCCATTACGTCATGCTTCAGAAATGTGGAAAATGGTCCGTTTTCAAATGTTTTATTTTTGAACGTCAGTTCATATTTGTGGGTGGATCATCAGTGTTAGAGCTAAAATTAGCATGTTTAAAGTGATTTTCATGCTTCCAGGGGCCCAAAACACAAGATTTATGGAATGGTTAAAAGTGCATGAAAATGGCCAATTTACTCACTCTGAGTTCTCAAAAAGGGTTTCTTCACCCCGGGAAGTTAATTAAATACCATTTGGAGGCCTTTAATGTTCGAGCAAAAACGGCTGATTTTCGACAAAAGAGATAACACCCCCCCATTACGTCATGCTTCAGAAATGTGGAAAATGGTCCGTTTTCAAATGTGTTATTTTTGAACGTAAGTTCACATTTGTAGGTGGATCATCAGTGTTAGAGCTAAAATTAGCATGTTTAAAGTGATTTTCATGCTTCCAGGGGCTCGGGAAGTGAAATAAATACCATTTGGAGGCATTTAATGTTCGAGCAAAAACGGCTGATTTTCGACAAAAGAGATAACACCCCCCCATTACGTCATGCTTCAGAAATGTGGAAAATGGTCCGTTTTCAAATGTTTTATTTTTGAACGTCAGTTCACATTTGTAGGTGGATCATCAGTGTTAGAGCTAAAATTAGCATGTTTAAAGTGATTTTCATGCTTCCAGGGGCTCGGGAAGTTAATTAAATACCATTTGGAGGCATTTAATGTTCGAGCAAAAACGGCTGATTTTCGACAAAAGAGATAACACCCCCCCATTACGTCATGCTTCAGAAATGTGGAAAATGGTCCGTTTTCAAATGTTTTATTTTTGAACGTCAGTTCACATTTGTAGGTGGATCATCAGTGTTAGAGCTAAAATTAGCATGTTTAAAGTGATTTTCATGCTTCCAGGGGCCCAAAACACAAGATTTATGGAATGGTTAAAAGTGCATGAAAATGGCCAATTTACTCACTCTGAGTTCTCAAAAAGGGTTTCTTCACCCCGGGAAGTTAATTAAATACCATTTGGAGGCATTTAATGTTCGAGCAAAAACGGCTGATTTTCGACAAAAGAGATAACACCCCCCCATTACGTCATGCTTCAGAAATGTGGAAAATGGTCCGTTTTCAAATGTTTTATTTTTGAACGTCAGTTCACATTTGTAGGTGGATCATCAGTGTTAGAGCTAAAATTAGCATGTTTAAAGTGATTTTCATGCTTCCAAGGGCACAAAACACAAGATTTATGGAATGGTTAAAAGTGCATGAAAATGGCCAATTTACTCACTCTGAGTTCTCAAAAAGGGTTTCTTCACCCCAGGAAGTTAATTAAATACCATTTGGAGGCATTTAATGTACGAGCAAAAACGGCTGATTTTCGACAAAAGAGATAACACCCCCCCATTACATCATGCTTCAGAAATGTGGAAAATGGTCCGTTTTCAAATGTTTTATTTTTGAACGTCAGTTCACATTTGTAGGTGGATCATCAGTGTTAGAGCTAAAATTAGCATGTTTAAAGTGATTTTCATGCTTCCAGGGGCCCAAAACACAAGATTTATGGAATGGTTAAAAGTGCATGAAAATGGCCAATTTACTCACTCTAAGTTCTCAAAAAGGGTTTCTTCATCCCGGTAAGTTAATTAAATACCATTTGGAGGCATTTAATGTTAGAGCAAAAACGGCTGATTTTCGACAAAAGAGATAACACCCCCCCCATTACGTCATGCTTCAGAAATGTGGAAAATGGTCCGTTTTCAAATGTTTTATTTTTGAACGTCAGTTCACATTTGTAGGTGGATCATCAGTGTTAGAGCTAAAATTAGCATGTTTAAAGTGATTTTCATGCTTCTTGGGGCCCAAAACACAAGATTTATGGAATGGTTAAAAGTGCATGAAAATGGCCAATTTACTCACTCTGAGTTCTCAAAAAGGGTTTCTTCACCCCAGGAAGTTAATTAAATACCATTTGGAGGCATTTAATGTTCGAGCAAAAACGGCTGATTTTCGACAAAAGAGATAACACCCCCCCATTACGTCATGCTTCAGAAATGTGGAAAATGGTCCGTTTTCAAATTTTTTATTTTTGAACGTCAGTTCACATTTGTAGGTGGATCATCAGTGTTAGAGCTAAAATTAGCATGTTTAAAGTGATTTTCATGCTTCCAGGGGCTCGGGAAGTTAATTAAATACCATTTGGAGGCATTTAATGTTAGAGCAAAAACGGCTGATTTTCTACAAAAGAGATAACACCCCCCCATTACGTCATGCTTCAGAAATGTGGAAAATGGTCCGTTTTCAAATGTTTTATTTTTGAACGTCAGTTCACATTTGTAGGTGGATCATCAGTGTAAGAGCTAAAATTAGCATGTTTATAGTGATTTTCATGCTTCCAGGGGCTCGGGAAGTGAAATAAATACCATTTGGCGGCATTTAATGTTCGAGCAAAAACGGCTGATTTTCGACAAAAGAGATAACACCCCCCTATTACGTCATGCTTCAGAAATGTGGAAAATGGTCCGTTTTCAAATGTTTTATTTTTGAACGTCAGTTCACATTTGTAGGTGGATCATCAGTGTTAGAGCTAAAATCAGCATGTTTAAAGTGATTTTCATGCTTCCAGGGGCTCGGGAAGTGAAATAAATACCATTTGGAGGCATTTAATGTTCGAGCAAAAACGGCTGATTTTCGACAAAAGAGATAACACCCCCCCATTACGTCATGCTTCAGAAATGTGGAAAATGGTCCGTTTTCAGATGTTTTATTTTTGAACGTCAGTTCACATTTGTAGGTGGATCATCAGTGTTAGAGCTAAAATTAGCATGTTTAAAGTGATTTTCATGCTTCCAGGGGATCGGAAGTGAAATAAATACCATTTGGAGGCATTTAATGTTCAAGCAAAAAAGGCTGATTTTCCACAAAAGAGACAACACCCCCCCATTACGTCATGCTTCAGAAATGTGGAAAATGGTCCGTTTTCAAATGTTTTATTTTTGAACGTCAGTTCACATTTGTAGGTGGATCATCAGTGTTAGAGCTAAAATTAGCATGTTTAAAGTCATTTTCATGCTTCTTGGGGCCCAAAACACAAGATTTATGGAATGGTTAAAAGTGCATGAAAATGGCCAATTTACTCACTCTGAGTTCTCAAAAAGGGTTTCTTCACCCCGGGAAGTTAATTAAATACCATTTGGAGGCATTTAATGTTCGAGCAAAAACGGCTGATTTTCGACAAAAGAGATAACACCCCCCCATTACGTCATGCTTCAGAAATGTGGAAAATGGTCCGTTTTCAAATGTTTTATTTTTGAACGTCAGTTCACATTTGTAGGTGGATCATCAGTGTTAGAGCTAAAATTAGCATGTTTAAAGTGAATTTCATGCTTCCAGGGGCCCAAAACACAAGATTTATGGAATAGTTAAAAGTGCATGAAAATGGCCAATTTACTCACTCTGAGTTCTCAAAAAGGGTTTCTTCACCCCGGGAAGTTAATTAAATACCATTTGGAGGCATTTAATGTTAGAGCAAAAACAGCTGATTTTCGACAAAAGAGATAACACCCCCCCATTACGTCATGCTTCAGAAATGTGGAAAATGGTCCGTTTTCAAATGTTTTATTTTTGAACGTCAGTTCACATTTGTAGGTGGATCATCAGTGTTAGAGCTAAAATTAGCATGTTTAAAGTGATTTTCATGCTTCCAGGGGCCCAAAACACAAGATTTATGGAATGGTTAAAAGTGCATGAAAATGGCCAATTTACTCACTCTGAGTTCTCAAAAAGGGTTTCTTCACCCCGGGAAGTTAATTAAATACCATTTGGAGGCATTTAATGTTCGAGCAAAAACGGCTGATTTTCGACAAAAGAGATAACACCCCCCCATTACGTCATGCTTCAGAAATGTGGAAAATGGTCTGTTTTCAAATGTTTTATTTTTGAACGTCAGTTCACATTTGTATGTGGATCATCAGTGTTAGAGCTAAAATTAGCATGTTTAAAGTGATTTTCATGCTTCCAGGGGCCCAAAACACAAGATTTATGGAATGGTTAAAAGTGCATGAAAATGGCCTATTTACTCACTCTGAGTTCTCAAAAAGGGTTTCTTCACCCCGGGAAGTTAATTAAATACCATTTGGAGGCATTTAATGTTAGAGCAAAAACGGCTGATTTTCGACAAAAGAGATAAAACCCCCCCATTACGTCATGCTTCAGAAATGTGGAAAATGGTCCGTTTTCAAATGTTTTATTTTTGAACGTCAGTTCACATTTGTAGGTGGATCATCAGTTTTAGAGCTAAAATTAGCATGTTTAAAGTGATTTTCATGCTTCCAGGGGCCCAAAACACAAGATTTATGGAATGGTTAAAAGTGCATGAAAATGGCCAGTTTACTCACTCTGAGTTCTCAAAAAGGGTTTCTTCACCCCGGGAAGTTAATTAAATACCATTTGGAGGCATTTAATGTTCGAGCAAAAACGGCTGATTTTCGACAAAAGAGCTAACACCCCCCCATTACGTCATGCTTTAGAAATGTGGAAAATGGTCCGTTTTCAAATGTTTTATTTTTGAACGTCAGTTCACATTTGTAGGTGGATCATCAGTGTTAGAGCTAAAATTAGCATGTTTAAAGTGATTTTCATGCTTCCAGGGGCTCGGGAAGTGAAATAAATACCATTTGGAGGCATTTAATGTTCGAGCAAAAACGGCTGATTTTCGACAAAAGAGATAACACCCCTCCATTACGTCATGCTTCAGAAATGTGGAAAATGGTCCGTTTTCAAATGTTTTATTTTTGAACGTCAGTTCACATTTGTAGGTGGATCATCAGTGTTAGAGCTAAAATTAGCATGTTTAAAGTGATTTTCATGCTTCCAGGGGCTCGGGAAGTGAAATAAATACCATTTGGAGGCATTTAATGTTCGAGCAAAAAAGGCTGATTTTCCACAAAAGAGATAACACCCCCCCCATTACGTCATGCTTCAGAAATGTGGAAAATGGTCCGTTTTCAAATGTTTTATTTTTGAACGTCAGTTCACATTTGTAGGTGGATCATCAGTGTTAGAGCTAAAATTAGCATGTTTAAAGTGATTTTCATGCTTCCAGGGGCTCGGGAAGTGAAATAAATACCATTTGGAGGCATTTAATGTTCGAGCAAAAACGGCTGATTTTCGACAAAAGAGATAACACCCCCCCATTACGTCATGCTTCAGAAATGTGGAAAAAGGTCCGTTTTCAAATGTTTTATTTTTGAACGTCAGTTCACATTTGTAGGTGGATCATCAGTGTTAGAGCTAAAATTAGCATGTTTAAAGTGATTTTCATGCTTCCAGGGGCTCGGGAAGTGAAATAAATACCATTTGGAGGCATTTAATGTTCGAGCAAAAAAGGCTGATTTTCCACAAAAGAGATAACACCCCCCCATTACGTCATGCTTCAGAAATGTGGAAAATGGTCCGTTTTCAAATGTTTTATTTTTGAACGTCAGTTCACATTTGTAGGTGGATCATCAGTGTTAGAGCTAAAATTAGCATGTTTAAAGTGATTTTCATGCTTCCAGGGGCTCGGGAAGTGAAATAAATACCATTTGGAGGCATTTAATGTTCGAGCAAAAACGGCTGATTTTCGACAAAAGAGATAACACCCCCCCATTACGTCATGCTTCAGAAATGTGGAAAATGGTCCGTTTTCAAATGTTTTATTTTTGAACGTCAGTTCACATTTGTAGGTGGATCATCAGTGTTAGAGCTAAAATTAGCATGTTTAAAGTGATTTTCATGCTTCCAGGGGCTCGGGAAGTTAATTAAATACCATTTGGAGGCATTTAATGTTCGAGCAAAAACGGCTGATTTTCGACAAAAGAGATAACACCCCCCCATTACGTCATGCTTCAGAAATGTGGAAAATGGTCCGTTTTCAAATGTTTTATTTTTGAACGTCAGTTCACATTTGTAGGTGGATCATCAGTGTTAGAGCTAAAATTAGCATGTTTAAAGTGATTTTCATGCTTCCAGGGGCCCAAAACACAAGATTTATGGAATGGTTAAAAGTGCATGAAAATGGCCAATTTACTCACTCTGAGTTCTCAAAAAGGGTTTCTTCACCCCGGGAAGTTAATTAAATACCATTTGGAGGCATTTAATGTTCGAGCAAAAACGGCTGATTTTCGACAAAAGAGATAACACCCCCCCATTACGTCATGCTTCAGAAATGTGGAAAATGGTCCGTTTTCAAATGTTTTATTTTTGAACGTCAGTTCACATTTGTAGGTGGATCATCAGTGTTAGAGCTAAAATTAGCATGTTTAAAGTGATTTTCATGCTTCCAGGGGCCCAAAACACAAGATTTATGGAATGGTTAAAAGTGCATGAAAATGGCCAATTTACTCACTCTGAGTTCTCAAAAAGGGTTTCTTCACCCCGGGAAGTTAATTAAATACCATTTGGAGGCATTTAATGTTCGAGCAAAAACGGCTGATTTTCGACAAAAGAGATAAAACCCCCCCATTACGTCATGCTTCAGAAATGTGGAAAATGGTCCGTTTTCAAATGTTTTATTTTTGAACGTCAGTTCACATTTGTATGTGGATCATCAGTGTTAGAGCTAAAATTAGCATGTTTAAAGTGATTTTTATGCTTCCAGGGGCCCAAAACACAAGATTTATGGAATGGTTAAAAGTGCATGAAAATGGCCAATTTACTCACTCTGAGTTCTCAAAAAGGGTTTCTTCACCCCGGGAAGTTAATTAAATACCATTTGGAGGCATTTAATGTTAGAGCAAAAACGGCTGATTTTCGACAAAAGAGATAACACCCCCCCATTACGTCATGCTTCAGAAATGTGGAAAATGGTCCGTTTTCAAATGTTTTATTTTTGAACGTCAGTTCACATTTGTAGGTGGATCATCAGTGTTAGAGCTAAAATTAGCATGTTTAAAGTGATTTTCATGCTTCCAGGGGCCCAAAACACAAGATTTATGGAATGGTTAAAAGTGCATGAAAATGGCCAATTTACTCACTCTGAGTTCTCAAAAAGGGTTTCTTCACCCCGGGAAGTTAATTAAATACCATTTGGAGGCATTTAATGTTCGAGCAAAAACGGCTGATTTTCGACAAAAGAGCTAACACCCCCCCATTACGTCATGCTTTAGAAATGTGGAAAATGGTCCGTTTTCAAATGTTTTATTTTTGAACGTCAGTTCACATTTGTAGGTGGATCATCAGTGTTAGAGCTAAAATTAGCATGTTTAAAGTGATTTTCATGCTTCCAGGGGCTCGGGAAGTGAAATAAATACCATTTGGAGGCATTTAATGTTCGAGCAAAAACGGCTGATTTTCGACAAAAGAGATAACACCCCTCCATTACGTCATGCTTCAGAAATGTGGAAAATGGTCCGTTTTCAAATGTTTTATTTTTGAACGTCAGTTCACATTTGTAGGTGGATCATCAGTGTTAGAGCTAAAATTAGCATGTTTAAAGTGATTTTCATGCTTCCAGGGGCTCGGGAAGTGAAATAAATACCATTTGGAGGCATTTAATGTTCGAGCAAAAAAGGCTGATTTTCCACAAAAGAGATAACACCCCCCCATTACGTCATGCTTCAGAAATGTGGAAAATGGTCCGTTTTCAAATGTTTTATTTTTGAACGTCAGTTCACATTTGTAGGTGGATCATCAGTGTTAGAGCTAAAATTAGCATGTTTAAAGTTATTTTCATGCTTCCAGGGGCCCAAAACACAAGATTTATGGAATGGTTAAAAGTGCATGAAAATGGCCAATTTACTCACTCTGAGTTCTCAAAAAGGGTTTCTTCACCCCGGGAAGTTAATTAAATACCATTTGGAGGCATTTAATGTTAGAGCAAAAATGGCTGATTTTCGACAAAAGAGATAACACCCCCCCATTACGTCATGCTTCAGAAATGTGGAAAATGGTCCGTTTTCAAATGTTTTATTTTTGAACGTCAGTTCACATTTGTAGGTGGATCATCAGTGTTAGAGATAAAATTAGCATGTTTAAAGTGATTTTCATGCTTCCAGGGGCCCAAAACACAAGATTTATGGAATGGTTAAAAGTGCATGAAAATGGCCAATTTACTCACTCTGAGTTCTCAAAAAGGGTTTCTTCACCCCGGGAAGTTAATTAAATACCATTTGGAGGCATTTAATGTTCGAGCAAAAACGGCTGATTTTCGACAAAAGAGCTAACACCCCCCCATTACGTCATGCTTTAGAAATGTGGAAAATGGTCCGTTTTCAAATGTTTTATTTTTGAACGTCAGTTCACATTTGTAGGTGGATCATCAGTGTTAGAGCTAAAATTAGCATGTTTAAAGTGATTTTCATGCTTCCAGGGGCTCGGGAAGTGAAATAAATACCATTTGGAGGCATTTAATGTTCGAGCAAAAACGGCTGATTTTCGACAAAAGAGATAACACCCCTCCATTACGTCATGCTTCAGAAATGTGGAAAATGGTCCGTTTTCAAATGTTTTATTTTTGAACGTCAGTTCACATTTGTAGGTGGATCATCAGTGTTAGAGCTAAAATTAGCATGTTTAAAGTGATTTTCATGCTTCCAGGGGCTCGGGAAGTGAAATAAATACTATTTGGAGGCATTTAATGTTCGAGCAAAAAAGGCTGATTTTCCACAAAAGAGATAACACCCCCCCCATTACGTCATGCTTCAGAAATGTGGAAAATGGTCCGTTTTCAAATGTTTTATTTTTGAACGTCAGTTCACATTTGTAGGTGGATCATCAGTGTTAGAGCTAAAATTAGCATGTTTAAAGTTATTTTCATGCTTCCAGGGGCTCGGGAAGTGAAATAAATACCATTTGGAGGCATTTAATGTTCGAGCAAAAACGGCTGATTTTCGACAAAAGAGATAACACCCCCCCATTACGTCATGCTTCAGAAATGTGGAAAATGGTCCGTTTTCAAATGTTTTATTTTTGAACGTCAGTTCACATTTGTAGGTGGATCATCAGTGTTAGAGCTAAAATTAGCATGTTTAAAGTGATTTTCATGCTTCCAGGGGCTCAGGAAGTGAAATAAATACCATTTGGAGGCATTTAATGTTCGAGCAAAAAAGGCTGATTTTCCACAAAAGAGATAACACCCCCCCATTACGTCATGCTTCAGAAATGTGGAAAATGGTCCGTTTTCAAATGTTTTATTTTTTTACGTCAGTTCACATTTGTAGGTGGATCATCAGTGTTAGAGCTAAAATTAGCATGTTTAAAGTGATTTTCATGCTTCCAGGGGCTCGGGAAGTGAAATAAATACCATTTGGAGGCATTTAATGTTCGAGCAAAAACGGCTGATTTTCGACAAAAGAGATAACACCCCCCCATTACGTCATGCTTCAGAAATGTGGAAAATGGTCCGTTTTCAAATGTTTTATTTTTGAACGTCAGTTCACATTTGTAGGTGGATCATCAGTGTTAGAGCTAAAATTAGCATGTTTAAAGTGATTTTCATGCTTCCAGGGGCTCGGGAAGTGAATTAAATACCATTTGGAGGCATTTAATGTTCGAGCAAAAACGGCTGATTTTCGACAAAAGAGATAACACCCCCCCATTACGTCATGCTTCAGAAATGTGGAAAATGGTCCGTTTTCAAATGTTTTATTTTTGAACGTAAGTTCACATTTGTAGGTGGATCATCAGTGTTAGAGCTAAAATTAGCATGTTTAAAGTGATTTTCATGCTTCCAGGGGCCCAAAACACAAGATTTATGGAATGGTTAAAAGTGCATGAAAATTGCCAATTTACTCACTCTGAGTTCTCAAAAAGGGTTTCTTCACCCCGGGAAGTTAATTAAATACCATTTGGAGGCATTTAATGTTAGAGCAAAAACGGCTGATTTTCGACAAAAGAGATAACACCCCCCCCATTACGTCATGCTTCAGAAATGTGGAAAATGGTCCGTTTTCAAATGTTTTATTTTTGAACGTCAGTTCACATTTGTGGGTGGATCATCAGTGTTAGAGCTAAAATTAGCATGTTTAAAGTGATTTTCATGCTTCCAGGGGCCCAAAACACAAGATTTATGGAATGGTTAAAAGTGCATGAAAATGGCAAATTTACTCACTTTGAGTTCTCAAAAAGGGTTTCTTCACCCCGGGAAGTTAATTAAATACCATTTGGAGGCCTTTAATGTTCGAGCAAAAACGGCTGATTTTCGACAAAAGAGATAACACCCCCCCATTACGTCATGCTTCAGAAATGTGGAAAATGGTCAGTTTTCAAATGTTTTATTTTTGAACGTAAGTTCACATTTGTAGGTGGATCATCAGTGTTAGAGCTAAAATTAGCATGTTTAAAGTGATTTTCATGCTTCCAGGGGCCCAAAACACAAGATTTATGGAATGGTTAAAAGTGCATGAAAATGGCCAATTTACTCACTCTGAGTTCTCAAAAAGGGTTTCTTCACCCCGGGAAGTTAATTAAATACCATTTGGAGGCCTTTAATGTTCGAGCAAAAACGGCTGATTTTCGACAAAAGAGATAACACCCCCCCATTACGTCATGCTTCAGAAATGTGGAAAATGGTCCGTTTTCAAATGTTTTATTTTTGAACGTAAGTTCACATTTGTAGGTGGATCATCAGTGTTAGAGCTAAAATTAGCATGTTTAAAGTGATTTTCATGCTTCCAGGGGCTCGGGAAGTGAAATAAATACCATTTGGAGGCATTTAATGTTCGAGCAAAAACGGCTGATTTTCGACAAAAGAGATAACACTCCCCCATTACGTCATGCTTCAGAAATGTGGAAAATGGTCCGTTTTCAAATGTTTTATTTTTGAACGTCAGTTCACATTTGTAGGTGGATCATCAGTGTTAGAGCTAAAATTAGCATGTTTAAAGTGATTTTCATGCTTCCAGGGGCTCGGGAAGTTAATTAAATACCATTTGGAGGCATTTAATGTTCGAGCAAAAACGGCTGATTTTCGACAAAAGAGATAACACCCCCCCATTACGTCATGCTTCAGAAATGTGGAAAATGGTCCGTTTTCAAATGTTTTATTTTTGAACGTCAGTTCACATTTGTAGGTGGATCATCAGTGTTAGAGCTAAAATTAGCATGTTTAAAGTGATTTTCATGCTTCCAGGGGCCCAAAACACAAGATTTATGGAATGGTTAAAAGAGCATGAAAATGGCCAATTTACTCACTCTGAGTTCTCAAAAAGGGTTTCTTCACCCAGGGAAGTTAATTAAATACCATTTGGAGGCATTTAATGTTCGAGCAAAAACGGCTGATTTTCGACAAAAGAGATAACACCCCCCCATTACGTCATGCTTCAGAAATGTGGAAAATGGTCCGTTTTCAAATGTTTTATTTTTGAACGTCAGTTCACATTTGTAGGTGGATCATCAGTGTTAGAGCTAAAATTAGCATGTTTAAAGTGATTTTCATGCTTCCAGGGGCCCAAAACACAAGATTTATGGAATGGTTAAAAGTGCATGAAAATGGCCAATTTACTCACTCTGAGTTCTCAAAAAGGGTTTCTTCACCCCGGGAAGTTAATTAAATACCATTTGGAGGCATTTAATGTTCGAGCAAAAACGGCTGATTTTCGACAAAAGAGATAACACCCCCCCATTACGTCATGCTTCAGAAATGTGGAAAATGGTCCGTTTTCAAATGTTTTATTTTTGAACGTCAGTTCACATTTGTATGTGGATCATCAGTGTTAGAGCTAAAATTAGCATGTTTAAAGTGATTTTCATGCTTCCAGGGGCCCAAAACACAAGATTTATGGAATGGTTAAAAGTGCATGAAAATGGCCAATTTACTCACTCTGAGATCTCAAAAAGGGTTTCTTCACCCCGGGAAGTTAATTAAATACCATTTGGAGGCATTTAATGTTAGAGCAAAAACGGCTGATTTTCGACAAAAGAGATAACACCCCCCCATTACGTCATGCTTCAGAAATGTGGAAAATGGTCCGTTTTCAAATGTTTTATTTTTGAACGTCAGTTCACATTTGTAGGTGGATCATCAGTGTTAGAGCTAAAATTAGCATGTTTAAAGTGATTTTCATGCTTCCAGGGGCCCAAAACACAAGATTTATGGAATGGTTAAAAGTGCATGAAAATGGCCAATTTACTCACTCTGAGTTCTCAAAAAGGGTTTCTTCACCCCGGGAAGTTAATTAAATACCATTTGGAGGCATTTAATGTTCGAGCAAAAACGGCTGATTTTCGACAAAAGAGCTAACACCCCCCCCCATTACGTCATGCTTTAGAAATGTGGAAAATGGTCCGTTTTCAAATGTTTTATTTTTGAACGTCAGTTCACATTTGTAGGTGGATCATCAGTGTTAGAGCTAAAATTAGCATGTTTAAAGTGATTTTCATGCTTCCAGGGGCTCGGGAAGTGAAATAAATACCATTTGGAGGCATTTAATGTTCGAGCAAAAACGGCTGATTTTCGACAAAAGAGATAACACCCCTCCATTACGTCATGCTTCAGAAATGTGGAAAATGGTCCGTTTTCAAATGTTTTATTTTTGAACGTCAGTTCACATTTGTATGTGGATCATCAGTGTTAGAGCTAAAATTAGCATGTTTAAAGTGATTTTCATGCTTCCAGGGGCCCAAAACACAAGATTTATGGAATGGTTAAAAGTGCATGAAAATGGCCAATTTACTCACTCTGAGTTCTCAAAAAGGGTTTCTTCACCCCGGGAAGTTAATTAAATACCATTTGGAGGCATTTAATGTTAGAGCAAAAACGGCTGATTTTCGACAAAAGAGATAACACCCCCCCATTACGTCATGCTTCAGAAATGTGGAAAATGGTCCGTTTTCAAATGTTTTATTTTTGAACGTCAGTTCACATTTGTAGGTGGATCATCAGTGTTAGAGCTAAAATTAGCATGTTTAAAGTGATTTTCATGCTTCCAGGGGCCCAAAACACAAGATTTATGGAATGGTTAAAAGTGCATGAAAATGGCCAATTTACTCACTCTGAGTTCTCAAAAAGGGTTTCTTCACCCCGGGAAGTTAATTAAATACCATTTGGAGGCATTTAATGTTCGAGCAAAAACGGCTGATTTTCGACAAAAGAGCTAACACCCCCCCCATTACGTCATGCTTTAGAAATGTGGAAAATGGTCCGTTTTCAAATGTTTTATTTTTGAACGTCAGTTCACATTTGTAGGTGGATCATCAGTGTTAGAGCTAAAATTAGCATGTTTAAAGTGATTTTCATGCTTCCAGGGGCTCGGGAAGTGAAATAAATACCATTTGGAGGCATTTAATGTTCGAGCAAAAACGGCTGATTTTCGACAAAAGAGATAACACCCCTCCATTACGTCATGCTTCAGAAATGTGGAAAATGGTCCGTTTTCAAATGTTTTATTTTTGAACGTCAGTTCACATTTGTAGGTGGATCATCAGTGTTAGAGCTAAAATTAGCATGTTTAAAGTGATTTTCATGCTTCCAGGGGCTCGGGAAGTGAAATAAATACCATTTGGAGGCATTTAATGTTCGAGCAAAAACGGCTGATTTTCGACAAAAGAGATAACACCCCCCCATTACGTCATGCTTCAGAAATGTGGAAAATGGTCCGTTTTCAAATGTTTTATTTTTGAACGTCAGTTCACATTTGTAGGTGGATCATCAGTGTTAGAGCTAAAATTAGCATGTTTAAAGTGATTTTCATGCTTCCAGGGGCTCGGGAAGTGAAATAAATACCATTTGGAGGCATTTAATGTTCGAGCAAAAAAGGCTGATTTTCCACAAAAGAGATAACACCCCCCCATTACGTCATGCTTCAGAAATGTGGAAAATGGTCCGTTTTCAAATGTTTTATTTTTTTACGTCAGTTCACATTTGTAGGTGGATCATCAGTGTTAGAGCTAAAATTAGCATGTTTAAAGTGATTTTCATGCTTCCAGGGGCTCGGGAAGTGAAATAAATACCATTTGGAGGCATTTAATGTTCGAGCAAAAACGGCTGATTTTCGACAAAAGAGATAACACCCCCCCATTACGTCATGCTTCAGAAATGTGGAAAATGGTCCGTTTTCAAATGTTTTATTTTTGAACGTCAGTTCACATTTGTAGGTGGATCATCAGTGTTAGAGCTAAAATTAGCATGTTTAAAGTGATTTTCATGCTTCCAGGGGCTCGGGAAGTGAATTAAATACCATTTGGAGGCATTCAATGTTCGAGCAAAAACGGCTGATTTTCGACAAAAGAGATAACACCCCCCCATTACGTCATGCTTCAGAAATGTGGAAAATGGTCCGTTTTCAAATGTTTTATTTTTGAACGTAAGTTCACATTTGTAGGTGGATCATCAGTGTTAGAGCTAAAATTAGCATGTTTAAAATGATTTTCATGCTTCCAGGGGCCCAAAACACAAGATTTATGGAATGGTTAAAAGTGCATGAAAATGGCCAATTTACTCACTCTGAGTTCTCAAAAAGGGTTTCTTCACCCCGGGAAGTTAATTAAATACCATTTGGAGGCATTTAATGTTAGAGCAAAAACGGCTGATTTTCGACAAAAGAGATAACACCCCCCCCATTACGTCATGCTTCAGAAATGTGGAAAATGGTCCGTTTTCAAATGTTTTATTTTTGAACGTCAGTTCACATTTGTGGGTGGATCATCAGTGTTAGAGCTAAAATTAGCATGTTTAAAGTGATTTTCATGCTTCCAGGGGCCCAAAACACAAGATTTATGGAATGGTTAAAAGTGCATGAAAATGGCCACTTTACTCACTCTGAGTTCTCAAAAAGGGTTTCTTCACCCCGGGAAGTTAATTAAATACCATTTGGAGGCCTTTAATGTTCGAGCAAAAACGGCTGATTTTCGACCAAAGAGATAACACCCCCCCATTACGTCATGCTTCAGAAATGTGGAAAATGGTCAGTTTTCAAATGTTTTATTTTTGAACGTAAGTTCACATTTGTAGGTGGATCATCAGTGTTAGAGCTAAAATTAGCATGTTTAAAGTGATTTTCATGCTTCCAGGGGCTCGGGAAGTGAAATAAATACCATTTGGAGGCATTTAATGTTCGAGCAAAAACGGCTGATTTTCGACAAAAGAGATAACACCCCCCATTACGTCATGCTTCAGAAATGTGGAAAATGGTCCGTTTTCAAATGTTTTATTTTTGAACGTCAGTTCACATTTGTAGGTGGATCATCAGTGTTAGAGCTAAAATTAGCATGTTTAAAGTGATTTTCATGCTTCCAGGGGCTCGGGAAGTTAATTAAATACCATTTGGAGGCATTTAATGTTCGAGCAAAAACGGCTGATTTTCGACAAAAGAGATAACACCCCCCCATTACGTCATGCTTCCGAAATGTGGAAAATGGTCCGTTTTCAAATGTTTTATTTTTGAACGTCAGTTCACATTTGTAGGTGGATCATCAGTGTTAGAGCTAAAATTAGCATGTTTAAAGTGATTTTCATGCTTCCAGGGGCCCAAAACACAAGATTTATGGAATGGTTAAAAGTGCATGAAAATGGCCAATTTACTCACTCTGAGTTCTCAAAAAGGGTTTCTTCACCCCGGGAAGTTAATTAAATACCATTTGGAGGCATTTAATGTTCGAGCAAAAACGGCTGATTTTCGACAAAAGAGATAACACCCCCGCATTACGTCATGCTTCAGAAATGTGGAAAATGGTCCGTTTTCAAATGTTTTATTTTTGAACGTCAGTTCACATTTGTAGGTGGATCATCAGTGTTAGAGCTAAAATTAGCATGTTTAAAGTGATTTTCATGCTTCCAGGGGCCCAAAACACAAGATTTATGGAATGGTTAAAAGTGCATGAAAATGGCCAATTTACTCACTCTGAGTTCTCAAAAAGGGTTTCTTCACCCCGGGAAGTTAATTAAATACCATTTGGAGGCATTTAATGTTCGAGCAAAAACGGCTGATTTTCGACAAAAGAGATAACACCCCCCCATTACGTCATGCTTCCGAAATGTGGAAAATGGTCCGTTTTCAAATGTTTTATTTTTGAACGTCAGTTCACATTTGTAGGTGGATCATCAGTGTTAGAGCTAAAATTAGCATGTTTAAAGTGATTTTCATGCTTCCAGGGGCCCAAAACACAAGATTTATGGAATGGTTAAAAGTGCATGAAAATGGCCAATTTACTCACTCTGAGTTCTCAAAAAGGGTTTCTTCACCCCGGGAAGTTAATTAAATACCATTTGGAGGCATTTAATGTTCGAGCAAAAACGGCTGATTTTCGACAAAAGAGATAACACCCCCCCATTACGTCATGCTTCAGAAATGTGGAAAATGGTCCGTTTTCAAATGTTTTATTTTTGAACGTCAGTTCACATTTGTAGGTGGATCATCAGTGTTAGAGCTAAAATTAGCATGTTTAAAGTGATTTTCATGCTTCCAGGGGCCCAAAACACAAGATTTATGGAATGGTTAAAAGTGCATGAAAATGGCCAATTTACTCACTCTGAGTTCTCAAAAAGGGTTTCTTCACCCCGGGAAGTTAATTAAATACCATTTGGAGGCATTTAATGTTAGAGCAAAAACGGCTGATTTTCGACAAAAGAGATAACACCCCCCCATTACGTCATGCTTCAGAAATGTGGAAAATGGTCCGTTTTCAAATGTTTTATTTTTGAACGTCAGTTCACATTTGTAGGTGGATCATCAGTGTTAGAGCTAAAATTAGCATGTTTAAAGTGATTTTCATGCTTCCAGGGGCCCAAAACACAAGATTTATGGAATGGTTAAAAGTGCATGAAAATGGCCAATTTACTCACTCTGAGTTCTCAAAAAGGGTTTCTTCACCCCGGGAAGTTAATTAAATACCATTTGGAGGCATTTAATGTTAGAGCAAAAACGGCTGATTTTCGACAAAAGAGATAACACCCCCCCATTACGTCATGCTTCAGAAATGTGGAAAATGGTCCGTTTTCAAATGTTTTATTTTTGAACGTCAGTTCACATTTGTAGGTGGATCATCAGTGTTAGAGCTAAAATTAGCATGTTTAAAGTGATTTTCATGCTTCCAGGGGCTCGGGAAGTTAATTAAATACCATTTGGAGGCATTTAATGTTAGAGCAAAAACGGCTGATTTTCGACAAAAGAGATAACACCCCCCCATTACGTCATGCTTCAGAAATGTGGAAAATGGTCCGTTTTCAAATGTTTTATTTTTGAACGTCAGTTCACATTTGTAGGTGGATCATCAGTGTTAGAGCTAAAATTAGCATGTTTAAAGTGATTTTCATGCTTCTTGGCGCCCAAAACACAAGATTTATGGAATGGTTAAAAGTGCATGAAAATGGCCAATTTACTCACTCTGAGTTCTCAAAAAGGGTTTCTTCACCCCGGGAAGTTAATTAAATACCATTTGGAGGCATTTAATGTTAGAGAAAAAACGGCTGATTTTCGACAAAAGAGATAACACCCCCCCATTACGTCATGCTTCAGAAATGTGGAAAATGGTCCGTTTTCAAATGTTTTATTTTTGAACGTCAGTTCACATTTGTAGGTGGATCATCAGTGTTAGAGCTAAAATTAGCATGTTTAAAGTGATTTTCATGCTTCCAGGGGCCCAAAACACAAGATTTATGGAATGGTTAAAAGTGCATGAAAATGGCCAATTTACTCACTCTGAGTTCTCAAAAAGGGTTTCTTCACCCCGGGAAGTTAATTAAATACCATTTGGAGGCATTTAATGTTAGAGCAAAAACGGCTGATTTTCGACAAAAGAGATAACACCCCCCCATTACGTCATGCTTCAGAAATGTGGAAAATGGTCCGTTTTCAAATGTTTTATTTTTGAACGTCAGTTCACATTTGTAGGTGGATCATCAGTGTTAGAGCTAAAATTAGCATGTTTAAAGTGATTTTCATGCTTCCAGGGGCTCGGGAAGTTAATTAAATACCATTTGGAGGCATTTAATGTTAGAGCAAAAACGGCTGATTTTCGACAAAAGAGATAACACCCCCCCATTACGTCATGCTTCAGAAATGTGGAAAATGGTCCGTTTTCAAATGTTTTATTTTTGAATGTCAGTTCACATTTGTAGGTGGATCATCAGTGTTAGAGCTAAAATTAGCATGTTTAAAGTGATTTTCATGCTTCCAGGGGCTCGGGAAGTTAATTAAATACCATTTGGAGGCATTTAATGTTCGAGCAAAAACGGCTGATTTTCGACAAAAGAGATAACACCCCCCCATTACGTCATGCTTCAGAAATGTGGAAAATGGTCCGTTTTCAAATGTTCTATTTTTGAACGTCAGTTCACATTTGTAGGTGGATCATCAGTGTTAGAGCTAAAATTAGCATGTTTAAAGTGATTTTTATGCTTCCAGGGGCTCGGGAAGTTAATTAAATACCATTTGGAGGCATTTAATGTTCGAGCAAAAACGGCTGATTTTCGACAAAAGAGATAACACCCCCCCATTACGTCATGCTTCAGAAATGTGGAAAATGGTCCGTTTTCAAATGTTTTATTTTTGAACGTCAGTTCACATTTGTAGGTGGATCATCAGTGTTAGAGCTAAAATTAGCATGTTTAAAGTGATTTTCATGCTTCCAGGGGCCCAAAACACAAGATTTATGGAATGGGTAAAAGTGCATGAAAATGGCCAATTTACTCACTCTGAGTTCTCAAAAAGGGTTTCTTCACCCCGGGAAGTTAATTAAATACCATTTGGAGGCATTTAATGTTCGAGCAAAAACGGCTGATTTTCGACAAAAGAGATAACACCCCCCCATTACGTCATGCTTCAGAAATGTGGAAAATGGTCCGTTTTCAAATGTTTTATTTTTGAACGTAAGTTCACATTTGTAGGTGGATCATAAGTGTTAGAGCTAAAATTAGCATGTTTAAAGTGATTTTCATGCTTCCAGGGGCTCGGGAAGTGAAATAAATACCATTTGGAGGCATTTAATGTTCGAGCAAAAACGGCTGATTTTCGACAAAAGAGATAACACCCCCCCATTACGTCATGCTTCAGAAATGTGGAAAATGGTCCGTTTTCAAATGTTTTATTTTTGAACGTCAGTTCACATTTGTAGGTGGATCATCAGTGTTAGAGCTAAAATTAGCATGTTTAAAGTGATTTTCATGCTTCCAGGGGCTCGGGAAGTTAATTAAATACCATTTGGAGGCATTTAATGTTCGAGCAAAAACGGCTGATTTTCGACAAAAGAGATAACACTCCCCCATTACGTCATGCTTCAGAAATGTGGAAAATGGTCCGTTTTCAAATGTTTTATTTTTGAACGTCATTTCACATTTGTAGGTGGATCATCAGTGTTAGAGCTAAAATTAGCATGTTTAAAGTGATTTTCATGCTTCCAGGGGCTCGGGAAGTTAATTAAATACCATTTGGAGGCATTTAATGTTCGAGCAAAAACGGCTGATTTTCGACAAAAGAGATAACACCCCCCCATTACGTCATGCTTCAGAAATGTGGAAAATGGTCCGTTTTCAAATGTTTTATTTTTGAACGTCAGTTCACATTTGTAGGTGGATCATCAGTGTTAGAGCTAAAATTAGCATGTTTAAAGTGATTTTCATGCTTCTTGGCGCCCAAAACACAAGATTTATGGAATGGTTAAAAGTGCATGAAAATGGCCAATTTACTCACTCTGAGTTCTCAAAAAGGGTTTCTTCACCCCGGGAAGTTAATTAAATACCATTTGGAGGCATTTAATGTTAGAGCAAAAACGGCTGATTTTCGACAAAAGAGATAACACCCCCCCATTACGTCATGCTTCAGAAATGTGGAAAATGGTCCGTTTTCAAATGTTTTATTTTTGAACGTCAGTTCACATTTGTAGGTGGATCATCAGTGTTAGAGCTAAAATTAGCATGTTTAAAGTGATTTTCATGCTTCCAGGGGCCCAAAACACAAGATTTATGGAATGGTTAAAAGTGCATGAAAATGGCCAATTTACTCACTCTGAGTTCTCAAAAAGGGTTTCTTCACCCCGGGAAGTTAATTAAATACCATTTGGAGGCATTTAATGTTAGAGCAAAAACGGCTGATTTTCGACAAAAGAGATAACACCCCCCCATTACGTCATGCTTCAGAAATGTGGAAAATGGTCCGTTTTCAAATGTTTTATTTTTGAACGTCAGTTCACATTTGTAGGTGGATCATCAGTGTTAGAGCTAAAATTAGCATGTTTAAAGTGATTTTCATGCTTCCAGGGGCTCGGGAAGTTAATTAAATACCATTTGGAGGCATTTAATGTTAGAGCAAAAACGGCTGATTTTCGACAAAAGAGATAACACCCCCCCATTACGTCATGCTTCAGAAATATGGAAAATGGTCCGTTTTCAAATGTTTTATTTTTGAATGTCAGTTCACATTTGTAGGTGGATCATCAGTGTTAGAGCTAAAATTAGCATGTTTAAAGTGATTTTCATGCTTCCAGGGGCTCGGGAAGTTAATTAAATACCATTTGGAGGCATTTAATGTTCGAGCAAAAACGGCTGATTTTCGACAAAAGAGATAACACCCCCCCATTACGTCATGCTTCAGAAATGTGGAAAATGGTCCGTTTTCAAATGTTCTATTTTTGAACGTCAGTTCACATTTGTAGGTGGATCATCAGTGTTAGAGCTAAAATTAGCATGTTTAAAGTGATTTTTATGCTTCCAGGGGCTCGGGAAGTTAATTAAATACCATTTGGAGGCATTTAATGTTCGAGCAAAAACGGCTGATTTTCGACAAAAGAGATAACACCCCCCCATTACGTCATGCTTCAGAAATGTGGAAAATGGTCCGTTTTCAAATGTTTTATTTTTGAACGTCAGTTCACATTTGTAGGTGGATCATCAGTGTTAGAGCTAAAATTAGCATGTTTAAAGTGATTTTCATGCTTCCAGGGGCCCAAAACACAAGATTTATGGAATGGGTAAAAGTGCATGAAAATGGCCAATTTACTCACTCTGAGTTCTCAAAAAGGGTTTCTTCACCCCGGGAAGTTAATTAAATACCATTTGGAGGCATTTAATGTTCGAGCAAAAACGGCTGATTTTCGACAAAAGAGATAACACCCCCCCATTACGTCATGCTTCAGAAATGTGGAAAATGGTCCGTTTTCAAATGTTTTATTTTTGAACGTAAGTTCACATTTGTAGGTGGATCATAAGTGTTAGAGCTAAAATTAGCATGTTTAAAGTGATTTTCATGCTTCCAGGGGCTCGGGAAGTGAAATAAATACCATTTGGAGGCATTTAATGTTCGAGCAAAAACGGCTGATTTTCGACAAAAGAGATAACACCCCCCCATTACGTCATGCTTCAGAAATGTGGAAAATGGTCCGTTTTCAAATGTTTTATTTTTGAACGTCAGTTCACATTTGTAGGTGGATCATCAGTGTTAGAGCTAAAATTAGCATGTTTAAAGTGATTTTCATGCTTCCAGGGGCTCGGGAAGTTAATTAAATACCATTTGGAGGCATTTAATGTTCGAGCAAAAACGGCTGATTTTCGACAAAAGAGATAACACTCCCCCATTACGTCATGCTTCAGAAATGTGGAAAATGGTCCGTTTTCAAATGTTTTATTTTTGAACGTCATTTCACATTTGTAGGTGGATCATCAGTGTTAGAGCTAAAATTAGCATGTTTAAAGTGATTTTCATGCTTCCAGGGGCTCGGGAAGTTAATTAAATACCATTTGGAGGCATTTAATGTTCGAGCAAAAACGGCTGATTTTCGACAAAAGAGATAACACCCCCCCATTACGTCATGCTTCAGAAATGTGGAAAATGGTCCGTTTTCATATGGCCGAGATACCCGCCACCCCCTCTCAACACAATCCCCAAAGGAGGGAAACCAGAAACAGTTCTTGAGTTTTTGGAAGTGGGATGGAGTGACCATCCCGGCCGTATTTATTAAAACAAAAATTAAAAACATTAAACGTTTCATGTTATGTACAATTTCATTACCATATTGCGATGTTTGGCTAACCTTAACAGATTCTCTAATACAGAGGTTCTCCTAGCCGAACTAGCATCCTACAAAACATTTCTTGACATATTGAAATTGTACAACCTAACGTTTAAGGGCCAACGGCAAGGTCATAACCGGTGTCAAGATCCCTAACCAGACTTACCCCTCCCACTTGGGCTGGGCGACAGCACGGAGGCGTACCTCAAGTGCAACTATTACCAATTTCCCTTGACTTGACGGGGGCACCTAAAGACTCGACGCCAGTTAAAGGTCGTTCGAATACTCGTGTGAGGTATCTAGAAGGTACCGTAGACCTTATCCCAACCCCACACAACTTACCGCATCTGCCGTCGCAGATGTCACTGGCCCCGGGAAATTCCCCAGGAGGGGGCTGTAACCCCTCCTACAAAGGAAGGGGCCTTGACCGCCTTTCCTTTACTTCCGGCGACCCATCCTTAGAAGGGACCGCCTCCCCATTGAGGGGCCAATGGCCACCTCTCCCGAGCGCTCCCATCCGTGTTGGGTGACGCCCACTCATAGGGATCTACTAATTAGTGCTCACCGATCATGACCTTACCGCCTACCAAATAAATACGACAGTGCTAACTAAAAACTCAGAATACATTGGCCACTATGACCGAAAGGGCATGCATAAAATTCAACACTAAATCTGAATCTCTTTAATGGTAAAACGTACTCAAACAGACCATTCTTTATTAACTCAATATCAACATGATACTCCAACCTGGAAACGAGAACACAAGCAAAATTAATCAACTTTATTAAAAACAACTGGCTGTCTTCAGGGGCTGGTGGGTGGGTCAAAATTGGCTCTTCGTTCTGTCCCGAGCTCACGTGCAGCGAGGAGGTGCAGCTTCAGAGCACAAGAACAAGAGGATGTCTTCTGGTCTTGCGTCCCTTTTTATCCGTCTTCAGGGCGGGCGTATACCCGCCCCTGCCTGCCCCGAGGGCGTGGCTGGCTGCGTCAGTGTCTAGGCCAGCCCACTCTAGGGCGGGAACAGGCGCGCCCCGGCTACGCCGCTTCGGGCATACCAGCCGAGACGCGCCTCCCGTCCAAAAATGGCTTCCCGGGGGGATCGAGGCACTCAGCCATACGTTCGGGGGGACCAAGTTGGTCGCCCCTTTCCATATGGCCGAGATACCCGCCACCCCCTCTCAACACAATCCCCAAAGGAGGGAAACCGGAAACAGTTCTTGAGTTTTTGGAAGTGGGATGGAGTGACCATCCCGGCCGTATTTATTAAAACAAAAATTAAAAACATTAAACGTTTCATGTTATGTACAATTTCATTACCATATTGCGATGTTTGGCTAACCTTAACAGATTCTCTAATACAGAGGTTCTCCTAGCCGAACTAGCATCCTACAAAACATTTCTTGACATATTGAAATTGTACAACCTAACGTTTAAGGGCCAACGGCAAGGTCATAACCGGTGTCAAGATCCCTAACCAGACTTACCCCTCCCACTTGGGCTGGGCGACAGCACGGAGGCGTACCTCAAGTGCAACTATTACCAATTTCCCTTGACTTGACGGGGGCACCTAAAGACTCGACGCCAGTTAAAGGTCGTTCGAATACTCGTGTGAGGTATCTAGAAGGTACCGTAGACCTTATCCCAACCCCACACAACTTACCGCATCTGCCGTCGCAGATGTCACTGGCCCCGGGAAATTCCCCAGGAGGGGGCTGTAACCCCTCCTACAAAGGAAGGGGCCTTGACCGCCTTTCCTTTACTTCCGGCGACCCATCCTTAGAAGGGACCGCCTCCCCATTGAGGGGCCAATGGCCACCTCTCCCGAGCGCTCCCATCCGTGTTGGGTGACGCCCACTCATAGGGATCTACTAATTAGTGCTCACCGATCATGACCTTACCGCCACAGGCCCGGATAGTTGACCGGCTATCCGGGCCCCCCACAAAACTCCTAGCTAAAGGTCATGTTTCAACGTTTTTAACCATGCTAAGAAGTCTCCTATGAGTAACTCATTCCCCACCCGAGACAAATGCACACCATCCCCTAGATACATACTGTCATCATTAATACAACCGTGCGAGATAGAATGCAATGTCCTGGAACGAAACAACCTACTCACTTTGTTATTAAGTTTTCTAACAGAATGGTTCAAAGCAGGAATCGAAACAGCCCCCCGCCACACTTTTCGTGGGATCACATGAGACCACCCAATTATGCACCCCGGAACTTTCCTCGCCAACCAACTTACAGTGGAAAGCATTGCCTCCAGGAGAAGTCGTCTACCGGTGGTGACCAAATCATTGCCCCCTAAATGTACTATGACTATAGACGGCGGTGACCTCGTCCGCCCTAACAAACCCTCAAAGAATGCCTGAAACTGGTCAATACAGAGACCGCCCCTTCCATAGAAGGACATTCTGTACCCGTATTCCCCAGCTACGTGAATCATGTCACCTGCTTCGAATACGTCTGCGGCACGCCTCACGTATGAGTGGCCCACGACCCACACCTCCTTTCTCACAGCCGGTGATGTCTGACCGCTGGCCTGGTGTTGGGTCGACTGCATAGTCCGCCCCGCCTCGAAGGCTTGCGTAACTGAAAACCAAACAAAAGACAAGAAGCGTGAGTACATTATTACAGCTTCACAACATGTGCAACCGCACATACCTCTTATAACAATTGGAGGACCAACGCCCCACTCGTTTTACTTGTTCCACATTAAGACCCCTGGCTGTAGCTTCAGTGGCAGCCCCTATCCGAAAGGAATGGGTCCCAAACTCACCCGGGTCCAAGCCCGCTGCGGTAATTGACATCGCGAGCACCCGCTGAAACTGAAACTTCGTCAGTGGGGTGGCGTCCGCGTGTCTCAACAATGTCCCCCCCCATGATGCCACCCTTCGTGCTAGGTAATCTTCTAAACACTTCACCGGACACATGGAGGACCCTGGAATCCTGCGAATCACTATGCAGTCTCCCACCCCACCTTGATCGGTTTTTGACTTGACAAAGGATACAGTCATCGTCTCACCCCTGATCTGAACGTGTTCCCGGCACAAACCCCCCACCACATCCCGCTTGCTCCTTGCTACCAGCTCACTTATCCTCATTGCCCCGTGAAATGCAAGCGTAAAAGCAGCTCGGAACAAACAGGCCTCGAACTGAGACGAGCATGTGGCGGGGAGTGTGGCCAGCAACTGGGACAACCTATCCAGACCTATCGGGCGCCTCTCATCTACTTTGCGACCCTCAAGGCGTTGCCACCCACGCAGCGCTTTCTGTACCACAAAAGACGCTGTCGGGTCCCGGATATTATGAGCCCTGGCAACAAAGGAAATGGCAGCACGATGCCTCTGGGCTGTAGCCACCGACTTCCCAGCCTTACGCAAGGACATCAGAAAATGTACTACCCAATCCTCATGCCCCCAAAGCCCCCCTCTCTCAGTCCCCAAAAAGGCTAAATAAGCCCGAAACGCCCCTTCGTATGCCTTCCTCGTCCTTGGTGCTAGACTCTCTCCCACGAGGTAACGAAGTTCGGGGCACCGAGAGACCAGAGAGCTTCGGGAAAGGGTGCTGGCTCTGGGTCCGCTGAGGGAAGGAAACCCGAGAAAGCCTGCATTTGAAAACGAGACAGTGCATCAGCAGCCTGATTCATCACCCCTGGGACATGTTTTGCTCTGAATACCACGTTCAGTTGCATACACAGTAAGACAATTTCTTTAAGCAGCCTTAAAATCATTTTACAACGTGCTGCCTGACTATTGATGCATTCTACAACGGTCATATTGTCAGACCAAAATATGACAGAGTGATTTTTGAATCCATCGGGCCATGTTCTGAGGGCCACCAAAATGGGAAACAGTTCAAGGAAAGCAATATTACTCGTCAGCCCCTCTTCATGCCACCATGTTGGCCACCTTTGTGCCGACCATTTTGTGCCGAAGATGGCGCCGAAACCCATGCTTCCCGCTGAATCCGTCCATAGACCCAGCTCTTCAGAGGACAAGGCCGGTTTGTTCCAGACGACTCGACCATTGAAATCCGCCAAAAATGCTAACCAAATACGCATGTCTTGGCGGACCTCGGCCGATAATCTCGTGCGATGATGACCCTCTTTTAGGCCGACCATCGCCTGGGCAATTGAACGGGAGAAGGGGCGGGCCATCGGGATCACCCTTAGGGCAAAATTCAACTTCCCCACCAATTGCTGCAATTGATGCAGCGTAACTTTAGATGCAGTAATACACATTTGCAGGGCTGCCCTGAATTTCGACACTTTGGCAGCTGGTAAACGAAAACAACCCTCACTAGAGTCCAACTCGATCCCGAGAAACTCGAGGCAAGTCGTGGGACCCACAGTTTTACCTGGTGCCAATGGCACGCCAAATTGATTCATTAAAACACAAAGTCAGTCAAGGCCCGGGCACATTCATCATCCCCAGCGGCCCCAAGGAACAGAAAGTCATCGAGGTAATGCATCACATTTCGAAAACCCGTTTTCTCCGTGTAAACCCATTGTAGAAAACTACTGAATTTCTCGAAATATGCACAAGATATAGAGCACCCCATCGGCATACACCTATCCATGTAATACGAACCTTGAAACATGAATCCCAAAAGACGTTGGTCTTCCGGGTATACCGGGAGCAAACGGAACGCTGACTCGATATCTGATTTCGCCATCAGCGTCCCGGGCCCCAGGCGATTCAAAATGGCTACGGCCTCATCGAATGATGCGTACCGCACCGAACATATCTCTGGATCAATTGCATCGTTTACAGAAAGGCCATGAGGAGCTGATAAATTGTGAATCAATCGAAACTCACCTGGGTCCTTCTTGGGGACCACCCCTAAAGGAGAACAAACAAAATTCGGTACCGGGGGAACACTAAACGGGCCGGCAACCCGACCTCGGGTAACCTCTTTCCGGATCTTATCCTGTACTACAGTCGTATGCTGCAAGACGGAAAGTTGGTTTTTGCACGTCCCGACACCCTGAAAGTTCCCCACCGGGATGCGGAAACCATATGAAAAACCGTTTCGTAGCACCCCAGCAGAAGTACGATCTGGGTATTCGCTGAGCCAGGGAATCATCGCCAGGGTATCAATCGGGGTTGGTAAAGGCGCCCCTCGGACTATACTAGACCTGTTTGGCGCCTCCTCTACCCCCATTTTCACCCGATTTGGCTCTGCACGAGGACTCAGGATGGGGTGCCCCACAACCACTACATTCGTGTTTGAATTTACAAGATCCCGGGGGCCTAGTACATTTACTTCTGTTGAAATTGAAACAGAAACCCCTCTTCCCTGTATTGCCGGCGGGTCTCGGGTAATCGTCTGTACCCGTACCCGACCGAAAGGGCGTCCCCCCATTTTGGCGGGAGGACTCACCAACAGTACTCCCCACCAACGGCACTTTCAACATCCCCGACTCTTTCATTTTATTCCATGTCAAAGAATCGTAACAGTCCCAGGTTAAACTTTTGTTATGCTCCATCGCTTTCCTGAAAAGGTTGTCATAACAGAACCATTGGTTACCTTGGTGCGATGTCGAGTACCCCATAATTCGTGACTGATATACTGGAAATTCAGGGAGCAATTCAGGCCTACGTTCCCCCAAAATTGACGTAAAAATTCCCCAAGCATTACCCCAGTTGCCAATATTCTCATTCACTTTAAAGGCGGCCATTTTGGCGCGCCAAACACTCGGATGCATCAGATCCTTTTGACCCTTAACAGTTTCGACCTCATAGTGATCAACGAGCAGGGAGAAAATGTTTACGTATTCCCCCGCCCAAATCTTTTCCTTTATTGCCAAAGGAACATGTTGCCCCAATTTTTCTCTACGAGAGGGTGTTGACTCATCCCTTGCGATCGGCAATGGCCGCTTACCTGCACCGGACGCTACTTCCGCCCCTCGTGGCTTGTCTATCACCGCATCCGGCGCGGGCACCTTGGCTGCATCACGTTTCTCGCGCAACTGTTTCATGAGTGCTTGCGCTTCGGCAGCCGTGGCGCCCTCGGTACTGTCCCCCAACCACGCTGCTAGCTGTGCCGCCAACTCGGGAGGCATACCCTCAGCGGATGTCGGGGTGACTACGACCGGAATCGGGTTCCCTTCCTGCTGTACCGGGGCTGGTACCGGGGCTGGCGGCTCGAGCGGGGAACAGGGAACCGGGACGTCTCCCCCGACCGGCCCCCTTCTCGGCCTCTTAGGCCTCCCTCCGGCCGGTGGACGCCCCGATCCCTCTTCGCCGTCTCGCCCCGCCAACTGCTTCTTTATCTCGGACATTTCCTTCATGAGAACCCGAACCATCTGGTCAGTCGACATTCTCTTCGCGCCTTTCTTGGGCATCTTTCAAACGAAGTATCTAGAAGACAAAAAGAAAGATTAAAAACGCTCAAAATTGGCTCTTCGTTCTGTCCCGAGCTCACGTGCAGCGAGGAGGTGCAGCTTCAGAGCACAAGAACAAGAGGATGTCTTCTGGTCTTGCGTCCCTTTTTATCCGTCTTCAGGGCGGGCGTATACCCGCCCCTGCCTGCCCCGAGGGCGTGGCTGGCTGCGTCAGTGTCTAGGCCAGCCCACTCTAGGGCGGGAACAGGCGCGCCCCGGCTACGCCGCTTCGGGCATACCAGCCGAGACGCGCCTCCCGCCCAAAAATGGCTTCCCGGGGGGATCGAGGCACTCAGCCATACGTTCGGGGGGACCAAGTTGGTCGCCCCTTTCCAAATGTTTTATTTTTGAACGTCAGTTCACATTTGTAGGTGGATCATCAGTGTTAGTGCTAAAATTAGCATGTTTAAAGTGATTTTCATGCTTCCAGGGGCTCGGGAAGTTAATTAAATACCATTTGGAGGCATTTAATGTTCGAGCAAAAACGGCTGATTTTCGACAAAAGAGATAACACCCCCCCATTACGTCATGCTTCAGAAATGTGGAAAATGGTCCGTTTTCAAATGTTTTATTTTTGAACGTCAGTTCACATTTGTAGGTGGAACATCAGTGTTAGAGCTAAAAGTAGCATGTTTAAAGTGATTTTCATGCTTCCAGGGGCCCAAAACACAAGATTTATGGAATGGTTAAAAGTGCATGAAAATGGCCAATTTACTCACTCTGAGTTCTCAAAAAGGGTTTCTTCACCCCGGGAAGTTAATTAAATACCATTTGGAGGCATTTAATGTTCGAGCAAAAACGGCTGATTTTCGACAAAAGAGATAACACCCCCCCATTACGTCATGCTTCAGAAATGTGGAAAATGGTCCGTTTTCAAATGTTTTATTTTTGAACGTAAGTTCACATTTGTAGGTGGATCATCAGTGTTAGAGCTAAAATTAGCATGTTTAAAATGATTTTCATGCTTCCAGGGGCTCGGGAAGTGAAATAAATACCATTTGGAGGCATTTAATGTTCGAGCAAAAACGGCTGATTTTCGATAAAAGAGATAACACCCCCCCCATTACGTCATGCTTCAGAAATGTGGAAAATGGTCCGTTTTCAAATGTTTTATTTTTGAACGTCAGTTCACATTTGTAGGTGGATCATCAGTGTTAGAGCTAAAATTAGCATGTTTAAAGTGATTTTCATTCTTCCAGGGGCTCGGGAAGTTAATTAAATACCATTTGGAGGCATTTAATGTTCGAGCAAAAACGGCTGATTTTCGACAAAAGAGATAACACCCCCCCATTACGTCATGCTTCAGAAATGTGGAAAATGGTCCGTTTTCAAATGTTTTATTTTTGAACGTCAGTTCACATTTGTAGGTGGATCATCAGTGTTAGAGCTAAAATTAGCATGTTTAAAGTGATTTTCATGCTTCCAGGGGCTCGGGAAGTTAATTAAATACCATTTGGAGGCATTTAATGTTCGAGCAAAAACGGCTGATTTTCGACAAAAGAGATAACACCCCCCCATTACGTCATGCTTCAGAAATGTGGAAAATGGTCAGTTTTCAAATGTTTTATTTTTGAACGTCAGTTCACATTTGTAGGTGGAACATCAGTGTTAGAGCTAAAAGTAGCATGTTTAAAGTGATTTTCATGCTTCCAGGGGGCCAAAACACAAGATTTATGGAATGGTTAAAAGTGCATGAAAATGGCCAATTTACTCACTCTGAGTTCTCAAAAAGGGTTTCTTCACCCCGGGAAGTTAATTAAAAACCATTTGGAGGCATTTAATGTTCGAGCAAAAACGGCTGATTTTCGACAAAAGAGATAACACCCCCCCATTACGTCATGCTTCAGAAATGTGGAAAATGGTCCGTTTTCAAATGTTTTATTTTTGAACGTCAGTTCACATTTGTAGGTGGATCATCAGTGTTAGAGCTAAAATGAGCATGTTTAAAGTGATTTTCATGCTTCCAGGGGCTCGGGAAGTGAAATAAATACCATTTGGAGGCATTTAATGTTCGAGCAAAAACGGCTGATTTTCGACAAAAGAGATAACACCCCCCCATTACGTCATGCTTCAGAAATGTGGAAAATGGTCCGTTTTCAAATGTTTTATTTTTGAACGTCAGTTCACATTTGTAGGTGGATCATCAGTGTTAGAGCTAAAATTAGCATGTTTAAAGTGATTTTCATGCTTCCAGGGGCTCGGGAAGTTAATTAAATACCTTTTGGAGGCATTTAATGTTCGAGCAAAAACGGCTGATTTTCGACAAAAGAGATAACACCCCCCCATTACGTCATGCATCAGAAATGTGGAAAATGGTCCGTTTTCAAATGTTTTATTTTTGAACGTCAGTTCACATTTGTAGGTGGATCATCAGTGTTAGAGCTAAAATTAGCATGTTTAAAGTGATTTTCATGCTTCCAGGGGCTCGGGAAGTTAATTAAATACCATTTGGAGGCATTTAATGTTCGAGCAAAAACGGCTGATTTTCGACAAAAGAGATAACACCCCCCCATTACGTCATGCTTCAGAAATGTGGAAAATGGTCCGTTTTCAAATGTTTTATTTTTGAAAGTCAGTTCACATTTGTAGGTGGATAATCAGTGTTAGAGCTAAAATTAGCATGTTTAAAATGATTTTCATGCTTCCAGGGGCCCAAAACACAAGATTTATGGAATGGTTAAAAGTGCATGAAAATGGCCAATTTACTCACTCTGAGTTCTCAAAAAGGGTTTCTTCACCCCGGGAAGTTAATTAAATACCATTTGGAGGCATTTAATGTTAGAGCAAAAACGGCTGATTTTCGACAAAAGAGATAACACCCCCCCCATTACGTCATGCTTCAGAAATGTGGAAAATGGTCCGTTTTCAAATGTTTTATTTTTGAACGTCAGTTCACATTTGTGGGTGGATCATCAGTGTTAGAGCTAAAATTAGCATGTTTAAAGTGATTTTCATGCTTCCAGGGGCCCAAAACACAAGATTTATGGAATGGTTAAAAGTGCATGAAAATGGCCACTTTACTCACTCTGAGTTCTCAAAAAGGGTTTCTTCACCCCGGGAAGTTAATTAAATACCATTTGGAGGCCTTTAATGTTCGAGCAAAAACGGCTGATTTTCGACCAAAGAGATAACACCCCCCCATTACGTCATGCTTCAGAAATGTGGAAAATGGTCAGTTTTCAAATGTTTTATTTTTGAACGTAAGTTCACATTTGTAGGTGGATCATCAGTGTTAGAGCTAAAATTAGCATGTTTAAAGTGATTTTCATGCTTCCAGGGGCTCGGGAAGTGAAATAAATACCATTTGGAGGCATTTAATGTTCGAGCAAAAACGGCTGATTTTCGACAAAAGAGATAACACCCCCCATTACGTCATGCTTCAGAAATGTGGAAAATGGTCCGTTTTCAAATGTTTTATTTTTGAACGTCAGTTCACATTTGTAGGTGGATCATCAGTGTTAGAGCTAAAATTAGCATGTTTAAAGTGATTTTCATGCTTCCAGGGGCTCGGGAAGTTAATTAAATACCATTTGGAGGCATTTAATGTTCGAGCAAAAACGGCTGATTTTCGAGAAAAGAGATAACACCCCCCCATTACGTCATGCTTCCGAAATGTGGAAAATGGTCCGTTTTCAAATGTTTTATTTTTGAACGTCAGTTCACATTTGTAGGTGGATCATCAGTGTTAGAGCTAAAATTAGCATGTTTAAAGTGATTTTCATGCTTCCAGGGGCCCAAAACACAAGATTTATGGAATGGTTAAAAGTGCATGAAAATGGCGAATTTACTCACTCTGAGTTCTCAAAAAGGGTTTCTTCACCCCGGGAAGTTAATTAAATACCATTTGGAGGCATTTAATGTTCGAGCAAAAACGGCTGATTTTCGACAAAAGAGATAACACCCCCCCATTACGTCATGCTTCAGAAATGTGGAAAATGGTCCGTTTTCAAATGTTTTATTTTTGAACGTCAGTTCACATTTGTAGGTGGATCATCAGTGTTAGAGCTAAAATTAGCATGTTTAAAGTGATTTTCATGCTTCCAGGGGCCCAAAACACAAGATTTATGGAATGGTTAAAAGTGCATGAAAATGGCCAATTTACTCACTCTGAGTTCTCAAAAAGGGTTTCTTCACCCCGGGAAGTTAATTAAATACCATTTGGAGGCATTTAATGTTAGAGCAAAAACGGCTGATTTTCGACAAAAGAGATAACACCCCCCCATTACGTCATGCTTCAGAAATGTGGAAAATGGTCCGTTTTCAAATGTTTTATTTTTGAACGTCAGTTCACATTTGTAGGTGGATCATCAGTGTTAGAGCTAAAATTAGCATGTTTAAAGTGATTTTCATGCTTCCAGGGGCCCAAAACACAAGATTTATGGAATGGTTAAAAGTGCATGAAAATGGCCAATTTACTCACTCTGAGTTCTCAAAAAGGGTTTCTTCACCCCGGGAAGTTAATTAAATACCATTTGGAGGCATTTAATGTTAGAGCAAAAACGGCTGATTTTCGACAAAAGAGATAACACCCCCCCATTACGTCATGCTTCAGAAATGTGGAAAATGGTCCGTTTTCAAATGTTTTATTTTTGAACGTCAGTTCACATTTGTAGGTGGATCATCAGTGTTAGAGCTAAAATTAGCATGTTTAAAGTGATTTTCATGCTTCCAGGGGCTCGGGAAGTTAATTAAATACCATTTGGAGGCATTTAATGTTAGAGCAAAAACGGCTGATTTTCGACAAAAGAGATAACACCCCCCCATTACGTCATGCTTCAGAAATGTGGAAAATGGTCCGTTTTCAAATGTTTTATTTTTGAACGTCAGTTCACATTTGTAGGTGGATCATCAGTGTTAGAGCTAAAATTAGCATGTTTAAAGTGATTTTCATGCTTCCAGGGGCTCGGGAAGTTAATTAAATACCATTTGGAGGCATTTAATGTTAGAGAAAAAACGGCTGATTTTCGACAAAAGAGATAACACCCCTCCATTACGTCATGCTTCAGAAATGTGGAAAATGGTCCGTTTTCAAATGTTTTATTTTTGAACGTCAGTTCACATTTGTAGGTGGATCATCAGTGTTAGAGCTAAAATTAGCATGTTTAAAGTGATTTTCATGCTTCTTGGCGCCCAAAACACAAGATTTATGGAATGGTTAAAAGTGCATGAAAATGGCCAATTTACTCACTCTGAGTTCTCAAAAAGGGTTTCTTCACCCCGGGAAGTTAATTAAATACCATTTGGAGGCATTTAATGTTAGAGCAAAAACGGCTGATTTTCGACAAAAGAGATAACACCCCCCCATTACGTCATGCTTCAGAAATGTGGAAAATGGTCCGTTTTCAAATGTTTTATTTTTGAACGTCAGTTCACATTTGTAGGTGGATCATCAGTGTTAGAGCTAAAATTAGCATGTTTAAAGTGATTTTCATGCTTCCAGGGGCCCAAAACACAAGATTTATGGAATGGTTAAAAGTGCATGAAAATGGCCAATTTACTCACTCTGAGTTCTCAAAAAGGGTTTCTTCACCCCGGGAAGTTAATTAAATACCATTTGGAGGCATTTAATGTTAGAGCAAAAACGGCTGATTTTCGACAAAAGAGATAACACCCCCCCATTACGTCATGCTTCAGAAATGTGGAAAATGGTCCGTTTTCAAATGTTTTATTTTTGAACGTCAGTTCACATTTGTAGGTGGATCATCAGTGTTAGAGCTAAAATTAGCATGTTTAAAGTGATTTTCATGCTTCCAGGGGCTCGGGAAGTTAATTAAATACCATTTGGAGGCATTTAATGTTAGAGCAAAAACGGCTGATTTTCGACAAAAGAGATAACACCCCCCCATTACGTCATGCTTCAGAAATGTGGAAAATGGTCCGTTTTCAAATGTTTTATTTTTGAATGTCAGTTCACATTTGTAGGTGGATCATCAGTGTTAGAGCTAAAATTAGCATGTTTAAAGTGATTTTCATGCTTCCAGGGGCTCGGGAAGTTAATTAAATACCATTTGGAGGCATTTAATGTTCGAGCAAAAACGGCTGATTTTCGACAAAAGAGATAACACCCCCCCATTACGTCATGCTTCAGAAATGTGGAAAATGGTCCGTTTTCAAATGTTCTATTTTTGAACGTCAGTTCACATTTGTAGGTGGATCATCAGTGTTAGAGCTAAAATTAGCATGTTTAAAGTGATTTTCATGCTTCCAGGGGCTCGGGAAGTTAATTAAATACCATTTGGAGGCATTTAATGTTCGAGCAAAAACGGCTGATTTTCGACAAAAGAGATAACACCCCCCCATTACGTCATGCTTCAGAAATGTGGAAAATGGTCCGTTTTCAAATGTTTTATTTTTGAACGTCAGTTCACATTTGTAGGTGGATCATCAGTGTTAGAGCTAAAATTAGCATGTTTAAAGTGATTTTCATGCTTCCAGGGGCCCAAAACACAAGATTTATGGAATGGGTAAAAGTGCATGAAAATGGCCAATTTACTCACTCTGAGTTCTCAAAAAGGGTTTCTTCACCCCGGGAAGTTAATTAAATACCATTTGGAGGCATTTAATGTTCGAGCAAAAACGGCTGATTTTCGACAAAAGAGATAACACCCCCCCATTACGTCATGCTTCAGAAATGTGGAAAATGGTCCGTTTTCAAATGTTTTATTTTTGAACGTAAGTTCACATTTGTAGGTGGATCATAAGTGTTAGAGCTAAAATTAGCATGTTTAAAGTGATTTTCATGCTTCCAGGGGCTCGGGAAGTGAAATAAATACCATTTGGAGGCATTTAATGTTCGAGCAAAAACGGCTGATTTTCGACAAAAGAGATAACACCCCCCCATTACGTCATGCTTCAGAAATGTGGAAAATGGTCCGTTTTCAAATGTTTTATTTTTGAACGTCAGTTCACATTTGTAGGTGGATCATCAGTGTTAGAGCTAAAATTAGCATGTTTAAAGTGATTTTCATGCTTCCAGGGGCTCGGGAAGTTAATTAAATACCATTTGGAGGTATTTAATGTTCGAGCAAAAACGGCTGATTTTCGACAAAAGAGATAACACTCCCCCATTACGTCATGCTTCAGAAATGTGGAAAATGGTCCGTTTTCAAATGTTTTATTTTTGAACGTCAGTTCACATTTGTAGGTGGATCATCAGTGTTAGAGCTAAAATTAGCATGTTTAAAGTGATTTTCATGCTTCCAGGGGCTCGGGAAGTTAATTAAATACCATTTGGAGGCATTTAATGTTCGAGCAAAAACGGCTGATTTTCGACAAAAGAGATAACACCCCCCCATTACGTCATGCTTCAGAAATGTGGAAAATGGTCCGTTTTCATATGGCCGAGATACCCGCCACCCCCTCTCAACACAATCCCCAAAGGAGGGAAACCGGAAACAGTTCTTGAGTTTTTGGAAGTGGGATGGAGTGACCATCCCGGCCGTATTTATTAAAACAAAAATTAAAAACATTAAACGTTTCATGTTATGTACAATTTCATTACCATATTGCGATGTTTGGCTAACCTTAACAGATTCTCTAATACAGAGGTTCTCCTAGCCGAACTAGCATCCTACAAAACATTTCTTGACATATTGAAATTGTACAACCTAACGTTTAAGGGCCAACGGCAAGGTCATAACCGGTGTCAAGATCCCTAACCAGACTTACCCCTCCCACTTGGGCTGGGCGACAGCACGGAGGCGTACCTCAAGTGCAACTATTACCAATTTCCCTTGACTTGACGGGGGCACCTAAAGACTCGACGCCAGTTAAAGGTCGTTCGAATACTCGTGTGAGGTATCTAGAAGGTACCGTAGACCTTATCCCAACCCCACACAACTTACCGCATCTGCCGTCGCAGATGTCACTGGCCCCGGGAAATTCCCCAGGAGGGGGCTGTAACCCCTCCTACAAAGGAAGGGGCCTTGACCGCCTTTCCTTTACTTCCGGCGACCCATCCTTAGAAGGGACCGCCTCCCCATTGAGGGGCCAATGGCCACCTCTCCCGAGCGCTCCCATCCGTGTTGGGTGACGCCCACTCATAGGGATCTACTAATTAGTGCTCACCGATCATGACCTTACCGCCTACCAAATAAATACGACAGTGCTAACTAAAAACTCAGAATACATTGGCCACTATGACCGAAAGGGCATGCATAAAATTCAACACTAAATCTGAATCTCTTTAATGGTAAAACGTACTCAAACAGACCATTCTTTATTAACTCAATATCAACATGATACTCCAACCTGGAAACGAGAACACAAGCAAAATTAATCAACTTTATTAAAAACAACTGGCTGTCTTCAGGGGCTGGTGGGTGGGTCAAAATTGGCTCTTCGTTCTGTCCCGAGCTCACGTGCAGCGAGGAGGTGCAGCTTCAGAGCACAAGAACAAGAGGATGTCTTCTGGTCTTGCGTCCCTTTTTATCCGTCTTCAGGGCGGGCGTATACCCGCCCCTGCCTGCCCCGAGGGCGTGGCTGGCTGCGTCAGTGTCTAGGCCAGCCCACTCTAGGGCGGGAACAGGCGCGCCCCGGCTACGCCGCTTCGGGCATACCAGCCGAGACGCGCCTCCCGCCCAAAAATGGCTTCCCGGGGGGATCGAGGCACTCAGCCATACGTTCGGGGGGACCAAGTTGGTCGCCCCTTTCCATATGGCCGAGATACCCGCCACCCCCTCTCAACACAATCCCCAAAGGAGGGAAACCGGAAACAGTTCTTGAGTTTTTGGAAGTGGGATGGAGTGACCATCCCGGCCGTATTTATTAAAACAAAAATTAAAAACATTAAACGTTTCATGTTATGTACAATTTCATTACCATATTGCGATGTTTGGCTAACCTTAACAGATTCTCTAATACAGAGGTTCTCCTAGCCGAACTAGCATCCTACAAAACATTTCTTGACATATTGAAATTGTACAACCTAACGTTTAAGGGCCAACGGCAAGGTCATAACCGGTGTCAAGATCCCTAACCAGACTTACCCCTCCCACTTGGGCTGGGCGACAGCACGGAGGCGTACCTCAAGTGCAACTATTACCAATTTCCCTTGACTTGACGGGGGCACCTAAAGACTCGACGCCAGTTAAAGGTCGTTCGAATACTCGTGTGAGGTATCTAGAAGGTACCGTAGACCTTATCCCAACCCCACACAACTTACCGCATCTGCCGTCGCAGATGTCACTGGCCCCGGGAAATTCCCCAGGAGGGGGCTGTAACCCCTCCTACAAAGGAAGGGGCCTTGACCGCCTTTCCTTTACTTCCGGCGACCCATCCTTAGAAGGGACCGCCTCCCCATTGAGGGGCCAATGGCCACCTCTCCCGAGCGCTCCCATCCGTGTTGGGTGACGCCCACTCATAGGGATCTACTAATTAGTGCTCACCGATCATGACCTTACCGCCACAGGCCCGGATAGTTGACCGGCTATCCGGGCCCCCCACAAAACTCCTAGCTAAAGGTCATGTTTCAACGTTTTTAACCATGCTAAGAAGTCTCCTATGAGTAACTCATTCCCCACCCGAGACAAATGCACACCATCCCCTAGATACATACTGTCATCATTAATACAACCGTGCGAGATAGAATGCAATGTCCTGGAACGAAACAACCTACTCACTTTGTTATTAAGTTTTCTAACAGAATGGTTCAAAGCAGGAATCGAAACAGCCCCCCGCCACACTTTTCGTGGGATCACATGAGACCACCCAATTATGCACCCCGGAACTTTCCTCGCCAACCAACTTACAGTGGAAAGCATTGCCTCCAGGAGAAGTCGTCTACCGGTGGTGACCAAATCATTGCCCCCTAAATGTACTATGACTATAGACGGCGGTGACCTCGTCCGCCCTAACAAACCCTCAAAGAATGCCTGAAACTGGTCAATACAGAGACCGCCCCTTCCGTAGAAGGACATTCTGTACCCGTATTCCCCAGCTACGTGAATCATGTCACCTGCTTCGAATACGTCTGCGGCACGCCTCACGTATGAGTGGCCCACGACCCACACCTCCTTTCTCACAGCCGGTGATGTCTGACCGCTGGCCTGGTGTTGGGTCGACTGCATAGTCCGCCCCGCCTCGAAGGCTTGCGTAACTGAAAACCAAACAAAAGACAAGAAGCGTGAGTACATTATTACAGCTTCACAACATGTGCAACCGCACATACCTCTTATAACAATTGGAGGACCAACGCCCCACTCGTTTTACTTGTTCCACATTAAGACCCCTGGCTGTAGCTTCAGTGGCAGCCCCTATCCGAAAGGAATGGGTCCCAAACTCACCCGGGTCCAAGCCCGCTGCGGTAATTGACATCGCGAGCACCCGCTGAAACTGAAACTTCGTCAGTGGGGTGGCGTCCGCGTGTCTCAACAATGTCCCCCCCCATGATGCCACCCTTCGTGCTAGGTAATCTTCTAAACACTTCACCGGACACATGGAGGACCCTGGAATCCTGCGAATCACTATGCAGTCTCCCACCCCACCTTGATCGGTTTTTGACTTGAGAAAGGATACAGTCATCGTCTCACCCCTGATCTGAACGTGTTCCCGGCACAAACCCCCCACCACATCCCGCTTGCTCCTTGCTACCAGCTCACTTATCCTCATTGCCCCGTGAAATGCAAGCGTAAAAGCAGCTCGGAACAAACAGGCCTCGAACTGAGACGAGCATGTGGCGGGGAGTGTGGCCAGCAACTGGGACAACCTATCCAGACCTATCGGGCGCCTCTCATCTACTTTGCGACCCTCAAGGCGTTGCCACCCACGCAGCGCTTTCTGTACCACAAAAGACGCTGTCGGGTCCCGGATATTATGAGCCCTGGCAACAAAGGAAATGGCAGCACGATGCCTCTGGGCTGTAGCCACCGACTTCCCAGCCTTACGCAAGGACATCAGAAAATGTACTACCCAATCCTCATGCCCCCAAAGCCCCCCTCTCTCAGTCCCCAAAAAGGCTAAATAAGCCCGAAACGCCCCTTCGTATGCCTTCCTCGTCCTTGGTGCTAGACTCTCTCCCACGAGGTAACGAAGTTCGGGGCACCGAGAGACCAGAGAGCTTCGGGAAAGGGTGCTGGCTCTGGGTCCGCTGAGGGAAGGAAACCCGAGAAAGCCTGCATTTGAAAACGAGACAGTGCATCAGCAGCCTGATTCATCACCCCTGGGACATGTTTTGCTCTGAATACCACGTTCAGTTGCATACACAGTAAGACAATTTCTTTAAGCAGCCTTAAAATCATTTTACAACGTGCTGCCTGACTATTGATGCATTCTACAACGGTCATATTGTCAGACCAAAATATGACAGAGTGATTTTTGAATCCATCGGGCCATGTTCTGAGGGCCACCAAAATGGGAAACAGTTCAAGGAAAGCAATATTACTCGTCAGCCCCTCTTCATGCCACCATGTTGGCCACCTTTGTGCCGACCATTTTGTGCCGAAGATGGCGCCGAAACCCATGCTTCCCGCTGAATCCGTCCATAGACCCAGCTCTTCAGAGGACAAGGCCGGTTTGTTCCAGACGACTCGACCATTGAAATCCGCCAAAAATGCTAACCAAATACGCATGTCTTGGCGGACCTCGGCCGATAATCTCGTGCGATGATGACCCTCTTTTAGGCCGACCATCGCCTGGGAAATTGAACGGGAGAAGGGGCGGGCCATCGGGATCACCCTTAGGGCAAAATTCAACTTCCCCACCAATTGCTGCAATTGATGCAGCGTAACTTTAGATGCAGTAATACACATTTGCAGGGCTGCCCTGAATTTCGACACTTTGGCAGCTGGTAAACGAAAACAACCCTCACTAGAGTCCAACTCGATCCCGAGAAACTCGAGGCAAGTCTTGGGACCCACAGTTTTACCTGGTGCCAATGGCACGCCAAATTGATTCATTAAAACACAAAGTCAGTCAAGGCCCGGGCACATTCATCATCCCCAGCGGCCCCAGGAACAGAAAGTCATCGAGGTAATGCATCACATTTCGAAAACCCGTTTTCTCCGTGTAAACCCATTGTAGAAAACTACTGAATTTCTCGAAATATGCACAAGATATAGAGCACCCCATCGGCATACACCTATCCATGTAATACGAACCTTGAAACATGAATCCCAAAAGACGTTGGTCTTCCGGGTATACCGGGAGCAAACGGAACGCTGACTCGATATCTGATTTCGCCATCAGCGTCCCGGGCCCCAGGCGATTCAAAATGGCTACGGCCTCATCGAATGATGCGTACCGCACCGAACATATCTCTGGATCAATTGCATCGTTTACAGAAAGGCCATGAGGAGCTGATAAATTGTGAATCAATCGAAACTCACCTGGGTCCTTCTTGGGGACCACCCCTAAAGGAGAACAAACAAAATTCGGTACCGGGGGAACACTAAACGGGCCGGCAACCCGACCTCGGGTAACCTCTTTCCGGATCTTATCCTGTACTACAGTCGTATGCTGCAAGACGGAAAGTTGGTTTTTGCACGTCCCGACACCCTGAAAGTTCCCCACCGGGATGCGGAAACCATATGAAAAACCGTTTCGTAGCACCCCGGCAGAAGTACGATCTGGGTATTCGCTGAGCCAGGGAATCATCGCCAGGGTATCAATCGGGGTTGGTAAAGGCGCCCCTCGGACTATACTAGACCTGTTTGGCGCCTCCTCTACCCCCATTTTCACCCGATTTGGCTCTGCACGAGGACTCAGGATGGGGTGCCCCACAACCACTACATTCGTGTTTGAATTTACAAGATCCCGGGGGCCTAGTACATTTACTTCTGTTGAAATTGAAACAGAAACCCCTTTTCCCTGTATTGCCGGCGGGTCTCGGGTAATCGTCTGTACCCGTACCCGACCGAAAGGGCGTCCCCCCATTTTGGCGGGAGGACTCACCAACAGTACTCCCCACCAACGGCACTTTCAACATCCCCGACTCTTTCATTTTATTCCATGTCAAAGAATCGTAACAGTCCCAGGTTAAACTTTTGTTATGCTCCATCGCTTTCCTGAAAAGGTTGTCATAACAGAACCATTGGTTACCTTGGTGCGATGTCGAGTACCCCATAATTCGTGACTGATATACTGGAAATTCAGGGAGCAATTCAGGCCTACGTTCCCCCAAAATTGACGTAAAAATTCCCCAAGCATTACCCCAGTTGCCAATATTCTCATTCACTTTAAAGGCGGCCATTTTGGCGCGCCAAACACTCGGATGCATCAGATCCTTTTGACCCTTAACAGTTTCGACCTCATAGTGATCAACGAGCAGGGAGAAAATGTTTACGTATTCCCCCGCCCAAATCTTTTCCTTTATTGCCAAAGGAACATGTTGCCCCAATTTTTCTCTACGAGAGGGTGTTGACTCATCCCTTGCGATCGGCAATGGCCGCTTACCTGCACCGGACGCTACTTCCGCCCCTCGTGGCTTGTCTATCACCGCATCCGGCGCGGGCACCTTGGCTGCATCACGTTTCTCGCGCAACTGTTTCATGAGTGCTTGCGCTTCGGCAGCCGTGGCGCCCTCGGTACTGTCCCCCAACCACGCTGCTAGCTGTGCCGCCAACTCGGGAGGCATACCCTCAGCGGATGTCGGGGTGACTACGACCGGAATCGGGTTCCCTTCCTGCGGTACCGGGGCTGGTACCGGGGCTGGCGGCTCGAGCGGGGAACAGGGAACCGGGACGTCTCCCCCGACCGGCCCCCTTCTCGGCCTCTTAGGCCTCCCTCCGGCCGGTGGACGCCCCGATCCCTCTTCGCCGTCTCGCCCCGCCAACTGCTTCTTTATCTCGGACATTTCCTTCATGAGAACCCGAACCATCTGGTCAGTCGACATTCTCTTCGCGCCTTTCTTGGGCATCTTTCAAACGAAGTATCTAGAAGACAAAAAGAAAGATTAAAAACGCTCAAAATTGGCTCTTCGTTCTGTCCCGAGCTCACGTGCAGCGAGGAGGTGCAGCTTCAGAGCACAAGAACAAGAGGATGTCTTCTGGTCTTGCGTCCCTTTTTATCCGTCTTCAGGGCGGGCGTATACCCGCCCCTGCCTGCCCCGAGGGCGTGGCTGGCTGCGTCAGTGTCTAGGCCAGCCCACTCTAGGGCGGGAACAGGCGCGCCCCGGCTACGCCGCTTCGGGCATACCAGCCGAGACGCGCCTCCCGCCCAAAAATGGCTTCCCGGGGGGATCGAGGCACTCAGCCATACGTTCGGGGGGACCAAGTTGGTCGCCCCTTTCCAAATGTTTTATTTTTGAACGTCAGTTCACATTTGTAGGTGGATCATCAGTGTTAGTGCTAAAATTAGCATGTTTAAAGTGATTTTCATGCTTCCAGGGGCTCGGGAAGTTAATTAAATACCATTTGGAGGCATTTAATGTTCGAGCAAAAACGGCTGATTTTCGACAAAAGAGATAACACCCCCCATTACGTCATGCTTCAGAAATGTGGAAAATGGTCCGTTTTCAAATGTTTTATTTTTGAACGTCAGTTCACATTTGTAGGTGGAACATCAGTGTTAGAGCTAAAAGTAGCATGTTTAAAGTGATTTTCATGCTTCCAGGGGCCCAAAACACAAGATTTATGGAATGGTTAAAAGTGCATGAAAATGGCCAATTTACTCACTCTGAGTTCTCAAAAAGGGTTTCTTCACCCCGGGAAGTTAATTAAATACCATTTGGAGGCATTTAATGTTCGAGCAAAAACGGCTGATTTTCGACAAAAGAGATAACACCCCCCCATTACGTCATGCTTCAGAAATGTGGAAAATGGTCCGTTTTCAAATGTTTTATTTTTGAACGTAAGTTCACATTTGTAGGTGGATCATCAGTGTTAGAGCTAAAATTAGCATGTTTAAAATGATTTTCATGCTTCCAGGGGCTCGGGAAGTGAAATAAATACCATTTGGAGGCATTTAATGTTCGAGCAAAAACGGCTGATTTTCGATAAAAGAGATAACACCCCCCCCATTACGTCATGCTTCAGAAATGTGGAAAATGGTCCGTTTTCAAATGTTTTATTTTTGAACGTCAGTTCACATTTGTAGGTGGATCATCAGTGTTAGAGCTAAAATTAGCATGTTTAAAGTGATTTTCATTCTTCCAGGGGCTCGGGAAGTTAATTAAATACCATTTGGAGGCATTTAATGTTCGAGCAAAAACGGCTGATTTTCGACAAAAGAGATAACACCCCCCCATTACGTCATGCTTCAGAAATGTGGAAAATGGTCCGTTTTCAAATGTTTTATTTTTGAACGTCAGTTCACATTTGTAGGTGGATCATCAGTGTTAGAGCTAAAATTAGCATGTTTAAAGTGATTTTCATGCTTCCAGGGGCTCGGGAAGTTAATTAAATACCATTTGGAGGCATTTAATGTTCGAGCAAAAACGGCTGATTTTCGACAAAAGAGATAACACCCCCCCATTACGTCATGCTTCAGAAATGTGGAAAATGGTCCGTTTTCAAATGTTTTATTTTTGAACGTCAGTTCACATTTGTAGGTGGAACATCAGTGTTAGAGCTAAAAGTAGCATGTTTAAAGTGATTTTCATGCTTCCAGGGGGCCAAAACACAAGATTTATGGAATGGTTAAAAGTGCATGAAAATGGCCAATTTACTCACTCTGAGTTCTCAAAAAGGGTTTCTTCACCCCGGGAAGTTAATTAAAAACCATTTGGAGGCATTTAATGTTCGAGCAAAAACGGCTGATTTTCGACAAAAGAGATAACACCCCCCCATTACGTCATGCTTCAGAAATGTGGAAAATGGTCCGTTTTCAAATGTTTTATTTTTGAACGTCAGTTCACATTTGTAGGTGGATCATCAGTGTTAGAGCTAAAATGAGCATGTTTAAAGTGATTTTCATGCTTCCAGGGGCTCGGGAAGTGAAATAAATACCATTTGGAGGCATTTAATGTTCGAGCAAAAACGGCTGATTTTCGACAAAAGAGATAACACCCCCCCATTACGTCATGCTTCAGAAATGTGGAAAATGGTCCGTTTTCAAATGTTTTATTTTTGAACGTCAGTTCACATTTGTAGGTGGATCATCAGTGTTAGAGCTAAAATTAGCATGTTTAAAGTGATTTTCATGCTTCCAGGGGCTCGGGAAGTTAATTAAATACCTTTTGGAGGCATTTAATGTTCGAGCAAAAACGGCTGATTTTCGACAAAAGAGATAACACCCCCCATTACGTCATGCATCAGAAATGTGGAAAATGGTCCGTTTTCAAATGTTTTATTTTTGAACGTCAGTTCACATTTGTAGGTGGATCATCAGTGTTAGAGCTAAAATTAGCATGTTTAAAGTGATTTTCATGCTTCCAGGGGCTCGGGAAGTTAATTAAATACCATTTGGAGGCATTTAATGTTCGAGCAAAAACGGCTGATTTTCGACAAAAGAGATAACACCCCCCCATTACGTCATGCTTCAGAAATGTGGAAAATGGTCCGTTTTCAAATGTTTTATTTTTGAAAGTCAGTTCACATTTGTAGGTGGATCATCAGTGTTAGAGCTAAAATTAGCATGTTTAAAGTGATTTTCATGCTTCCAGGGGCCCAAAACACAAGATTTATGGAATGGTTAAAAGTGCATGAAAATGGCCAATTTACTCACTCTGAGTTCTCAAAAAGGGTTTCTTCACCCCAGGAAGTTGATTAAATACCATTTGGAGGCATTTAATGTTCGAGCAAAAACGGCTGATTTTCGACAAAAGAGATAACACCCCCCCCATTACGTCATGCTTCAGAAATGTGGAAAATGGTCCGTTTTCAAATGTTTTATTTTTGAACGTAAGTTCACATTTGTAGGTGGATCATCAGTGTTAGAGCTAAAATTAGCATGTTTAAAGTGATTTTCATGCTTCCAGGGGCTCGGGAAGTGAAATAAATACCATTTGGAGGCATTTAATGTTCGAGTAAAAACGGCTGATTTTCGATAAAAGAGATAACACCCCCCCATTACGTCATGCTTCAGAAATGTGGAAAATGGTCCCTTTTCAAATGTTTTATTTTTGAACGTCAGTTCACATTTGTAGGTGGATCATCAGTGTTAGAGCTAAAATTAGCATGTTTAAAGTGATTTTCATGCTTCCAGGGGCTCGGGAAGTTAATTAAATACCATTTGGAGGCATTTAATGTTCGAGCAAAAACGGCTGATTTTCGACAAAAGAGATAACACCCCCCCATTACGTCATGCTTCAGAAATGTGGAAAATGGTCCGTTTTCAAATGTTTTATTTTTGAACGTCAGTTCACATTTGTAGGTGGAACATCAGTGTTAGAGCTAAAAGTAGCATGTTTAAAGTGATTTTCATGCTTCCAGGGGGCCAAAACACAAGATTTATGGAATGGTTAAAAGTGCATGAAAATGGCCAATTTACTCACTCTGAGTTCTCAAAAAGGGTTTCTTCACCCCGGGAAGTTAATTAAAAACCATTTGGAGGCATTTAATGTTCGAGCAAAAACGGCTGATTTTCGACAAAAGAGATAACACCCCCCCATTACGTCATGCTTCAGAAATGTGGAAAATGGTCCGTTTTCAAATGTTTTATTTTTGAACGTCAGTTCACATTTGTAGGTGGATCATCAGTGTTAGAGCTAAAATTAGCATGTTTAAAGTGATTTTCATGCTTCCAGGGGCTCGGGAAGTTAATTAAATACCATTTGGAGGCATTTAATGTTCGAGCAAAAACGGCTGATTTTCGACAAAAGAGATAACACCCCCCCATTACGTCATGCATCAGAAATGTGGAAAATGGTCCGTTTTCAAATGTTTTATTTTTGAACGTCAGTTCACATTTGTAGGTGGATCATCAGTGTTAGAGCTAAAATTAGCATGTTTAAAGTGATTTTCATGCTTCCAGGGGCTCGGGAAGTTAATTAAATACCATTTGGAGGCATTTAATGTTCGAGCAAAAACGGCTGATTTTCGACAAAAGAGATAACACCCCCCATTACGTCATGCTTCAGAAATGTGGAAAATGGTCCGTTTTCAAATGTTTTATTTTTGAACGTCAGTTCAAATTTGTAGGTGGATCATCAGTGTTAGAGCTAAAATTAGCATGTTTAAAGTGATTTTCATGCTTCCAGGGGCTCGGGAAGTTAATTAAATACCATTTGGAGGCATTTAATGTTCGAGCAAAAACGGCTGATTTTCGACAAAAGAGATAACACCCCCCCATTAAGTCTTGCTTCAGAAATGTGGAAAATGGTCCGTTTTTAAATGTTTTATTTTTGAACGTCAGTTCACATTTGTAGGTAGATCATCAGTGTTAGAGCTAAAATTAGCATGTTTAAAGTGATTTTCATGCTTCCAGGGGCCCAAAACACAAGATTTATGGAATGGTTAAAAGTGCATGAAAATGGCCAATTTACTCACTCTGAGTTCTCAAAAAGGGTTTCTTCACCCCGGGAAGTTAATTAAATACCATTTGGAGGCATTTAATGTTCGAGCAAAAACGGCTGATTTTCGACAAAAGAGATAACACCCCCCATTACGTCATGCTTCAGAAATGTGGAAAATGGTCCGTTTTCAAATGTTTTATTTTTGAACGTAAGTTCACATTTGTAGGTGGATCATCAGTGTTAGAGCTAAAATTAGCATGTTTAAAGTGATTTTCATGCTTCCAGGGGCTCGGGAAGTGAAATAAATACCATTTGGAGGCATTTAATGTTCGAGCAAAAACGGCTGATTTTCGACAAAAGAGATAACACCCCCCCCCATTACGTCATGCTTCAGAAATGTGGAAAATGGTCCGTTTTCAAATGTTTTATTTTGGAACGTCAGTTCACATTTGTAGGTGGATCATCAGTGTTAGAGCTAAAATTAGCATGTTTAAAGTGATTTTCATTCTTCCAGGGGCTCGGGAAGTTAATTAAATACCATTTGGAGGCATTTAATGTTTGAGCAAAAACGGCTGATTTTCGACAAAAGAGATAACACCCCCCCATTACGTCATGCTTCAGAAATGTGGAAAATGGTCCGTTTTCAAATGTTTTATTTTTGAACGTCAGTTCACATTTGTAGGTGGATCATCAGTGTTAGTGCTAAAATTAGCATGTTTAAAGTGATTTTCATGCTTCCAGGGGCTCGGGAAGTTAATTAAATACCATTTGGAGGCATTTATGTTAGAGCAAAAAGGGCTGATTTTCGACAAAAGAGATAACACCCCCCCATTACGTCATGCTTCAGAAATGTGGAAAATGGTCCATTTTCAAATGTTTTATTTTTGAACGTCAGTTCACATTTGTAGGTGGATCATCAGTGTTAGAGCTAAAATTAGCATGTTTAAAGTGATTTTCATGCTTCCAGGGGCTCGGGAAGTTAATTAAATACCATTTGGAGGCATTTAATGTTCGAGCAAAAACGGCTGATTTTCGACAAAAGAGATAACACCCCCCATTACGTCATGCTTCAGAAATGTGGAAAATGGTCCGTTTTCAAATGTTTTATTTTTGAAAGTCAGTTCACATTTGTAGGTGGATCATCAGTGTTAGAGCTAAAATTAGCATGTTTAAAGTGATTTTCATGCTTCCAGGGGCCCAAAACACAAGATTTATGGAATGGTTAAAAGTGCATGAAAATGGCCAATTTACTCACTCTGAGTTCTCAAAAAGGGTTTCTTCACCCCGGGAAGTTAATTAAATACCATTTGGAGGCATTTAATGTTCGAGCAAAAACGGCTGATTTTCGACAAAAGAGATAACACCCCCCCATTACGTCATGCTTCAGAAATGTGGAAAATGGTCCGTTTTCAAATGTTTTATTTTTGAACGTAAGTTCACATTTGTAGGTGGATCATCAGTGTTAGAGCTAAAATTAGCATGTTTAAAATGATTTTCATGCTTCCAGGGGCTCGGGAAGTGAAATAAATACCATTTGGAGGCATTTAATGTTCGAGCAAAAACGGCTGATTTTCGATAAAAGAGATAACACCCCCCCATTACGTCATGCTTCAGAAATGTGGAAAATGGTCCGTTTTCAAATGTTTTATTTTTGAACGTCAGTTCACATTTGTAGGTGGATCATCAGTGTTAGAGCTAAAATTAGCATGTTTAAAGTGATTTTCATTCTTCCAGGGGCTCGGGAAGTTAATTAAATACCATTTGGAGGCATTTAATGTTCGAGCAAAAACGGCTGATTTTCGACAAAAGAGATAACACCCCCCCATTACGTCATGCTTCAGAAATGTGGAAAATGGTCCGTTTTCAAATGTTTTATTTTTGAACGTCAGTTCACATTTGTAGGTGGATCATCAGTGTTAGAGCTAAAATTAGCATGTTTAAAGTGATTTTCATGCTTCCAGGGGCTCGGGAAGTTAATTAAATACCATTTGGAGGCATTTAATGTTCGAGCAAAAACGGCTGATTTTCGACAAAAGAGATAACACCCCCCCATTACGTCATGCTTCAGAAATGTGGAAAATGGTCCGTTTTCAAATGTTTTATTTTTGAACGTCAGTTCACATTTGTAGGTGGAACATCAGTGTTAGAGCTAAAAGTAGCATGTTTAAAGTGATTTTCATGCTTCCAGGGGCCCAAAACACAAGATTTATGGAATGGTTAAAAGTGCATGAAAATGGCCAATTTACTCACTCTGAGTTCTCAAAAAGGGTTTCTTCACCCCGGGAAGTTAATTAAATACCATTTGGAGGCATTTAATGTTCGAGCAAAAACGGCTGATTTTCGACAAAAGAGATAACACCCCCCCATTACGTCATGCTTCAGAAATGTGGAAAATGGTCCGTTTTCAAATGTTTTATTTTTGAACGTAAGTTCACATTTGTAGGTGGATCATCAGTGTTAGAGCTAAAATTAGCATGTTTAAAATGATTTTCATGCTTCCAGGGGCTCGGGAAGTGAAATAAATACCATTTGGAGGCATTTAATGTTCGAGCAAAAACGGCTGATTTTCGATAAAAGAGATAACACCTCCCCATTACGTCATGCTTCAGAAATGTGGAAAATGGTCCGTTTTCAAATGTTTTATTTTTGAACGTCAGTTCACATTTGTAGGTGGATCATCAGTGTTAGAGCTAAAATTAGCATGTTTAAAGTGATTTTCATTCTTCCAGGGGCTCGGGAAGTTAATTAAATACCATTTGGAGGCATTTAATGTTCGAGCAAAAACGGCTGATTTTCGACAAAAGAGATAACACCCCCCCATTACGTCATGCTTCAGAAATGTGGAAAATGGTCCGTTTTCAAATGTTTTATTTTTGAACGTCAGTTCACATTTGTAGGTGGATCATCAGTGTTAGAGCTAAAATTAGCATGTTTAAAGTGATTTTCATGCTTCCAGGGGCTCGGGAAGTTAATTAAATACCATTTGGAGGCATTTAATGTTCGAGCAAAAACGGCTGATTTTCGACAAAAGAGATAACACCCCCCATTACGTCATGCTTCAGAAATGTGGAAAATGGTCCGTTTTCAAATGTTTTATTTTTGAACGTCAGTTCACATTTGTAGGTGGAACATCAGTGTTAGAGCTAAAAGTAGCATGTTTAAAGTGATTTTCATGCTTCCAGGGGGCCAAAACACAAGATTTATGGAATGGTTAAAAGTGCATGAAAATGGCCAATTTACTCACTCTGAGTTCTCAAAAAGGGTTTCTTCACCCCGGGAAGTTAATTAAAAACCATTTGGAGGCATTTAATGTTCGAGCAAAAACGGCTGATTTTCGACAAAAGAGATAACACCCCCCCATTACGTCATGCTTCAGAAATGTGGAAAATGGTCCGTTTTCAAATGTTTTATTTTTGAACGTCAGTTCACATTTGTAGGTGGATCATCAGTGTTAGAGCTAAAATGAGCATGTTTAAAGTGATTTTCATGCTTCCAGGGGCTCGGGAAGTGAAATAAATACCATTTGGAGGCATTTAATGTTCGAGCAAAACGGCTGATTTTCGACAAAAGAGATAACACCCCCCCATTACGTCATGCTTCAGAAATGTGGAAAATGGTCCGTTTTCAAATGTTTTATTTTTGAACGTCAGTTCACATTTGTAGGTGGATCATCAGTGTTAGAGCTAAAATTAGCATGTTTAAAGTGATTTTCATGCTTCCAGGGGCTCGGGAAGTTAATTAAATACCTTTTGGAGGCATTTAATGTTCGAGCAAAAACGGCTGATTTTCGACAAAAGAGATAACACCCCCCCATTACGTCATGCATCAGAAATGTGGAAAATGGTCCGTTTTCAAATGTTTTATTTTTGAACGTCAGTTCACATTTGTAGGTGGATCATCAGTGTTAGAGCTAAAATTAGCATGTTTAAAGTGATTTTCATGCTTCCAGGGGCTCGGGAAGTTAATTAAATACCATTTGGAGGCATTTAATGTTCGAGCAAAAACGGCTGATTTTCGACAAAAGAGATAACACCCCCCCATTACGTCATGCTTCAGAAATGTGGAAAATGGTCCGTTTTCAAATGTTTTATTTTTGAACGTCAGTTCAAATTTGTAGGTGGATCATCAGTGTTAGAGCTAAAATTAGCATGTTTAACGTGATTTTCATGCTTCCAGGGGCTCGGGAAGTTAATTAAATACCATTTGGAGGCATTTAATGTTAGAGCAAAAACGGCTGATTTTAGACAAAAGAGATAACACCCCCCCATTACGTCATGCTTCAGAAATGTGGAAAATGGTCCGTTTTCAAATGTTTTATTTTTGAACGTCAGTTCACATTTGTAGGTGGATCATCAGTGTTAGAGCTAAAATTAGCATGTTTAAAGTGATTTTCATGCTTCCAGGGGCTCGGGAAGTTAATTAAATACCATTTGGAGGCATTTAATGTTCGAGCAAAAACGGCTGATTTTCGACAAAAGAGATAACACCCCCCCATTATGTCATGCTTCAGAAATGTGGAAAATGGTCCGTTTTCAAATGTTTTATTTTTGAACGTCAGTTCACATTTGTAGGTGGATCATCAGTGTTAGAGCTACAACTAGCATGTTTAAAGTGATTTTCATGCTTCCGGGGGCCCGGGAAGTTAATTAAATACCATTTGGAGGCATTTAATGTTCGAGCAAAAACGGCTGATTTTCGACAAAAGAGATAACACCCCCCCATTACGTCTTGCTTCAGAAATGTGGAAAATGGTCCGTTTTTAAATGTTTTATTTTTGAACGTCAGTTCACATTTGTAGGTAGATCATCAGTGTTAGAGCTAAAATTAGCATGTTTAAAGTGATTTTCATGCTTCCAGGGGCCCAAAACACAAGATTTATGGAATGGTTAAAAGTGCATGAAAATGGCCAATTTACTCACTCTGAGTTCTCAAAAAGGGTTTCTTCACCCCGGGAAGTTAATTAAATACCATTTGGAGGCATTTAATGTTCGAGCAAAAACGGCTGATTTTCGACAAAAGAGATAACACCCCCCATTACGTCATGCTTCAGAAATGTGGAAAATGGTCCGTTTTCAAATGTTTTATTTTTGAACGTAAGTTCACATTTGTAGGTGGATCATCAGTGTTAGAGCTAAAATTAGCATGTTTAAAGTGATTTTCATGCTTCCAGGGGCTCGGGAAGTAAAATAAATACCATTTGGAGGCATTTAATGTTCGAGCAAAAACGGCTGATTTTCGACAAAAGAGATAACACCCCCCCCCATTACGTCATGCTTCAGAAATGTGGAAAATGGTCCGTTTTCAAATGTTTTATTTTGGAACGTCAGTTCACATTTGTAGGTGGATCATCAGTGTTAGAGCTAAAATTAGCATGTTTAAAGTGATTTTCATTCTTCCAGGGGCTCGGGAAGTTAATTAAATACCATTTGGAGGCATTTAATGTTTGAGCAAAAACGGCTGATTTTCGACAAAAGAGATAACACCCCCCCATTACGTCATGCTTCAGAAATGTGGAAAATGGTCCGTTTTCAAATGTTTTATTTTTGAACGTCAGTTCACATTTGTAGGTGGATCATCAGTGTTAGAGCTAAAATTAGCATGTTTAAAGTGATTTTCATGCTTCCAGGGGCTCGGGAAGTTAATTAAATACCTTTTGGAGGCATTTAATGTTCGAGCAAAAACGGCTGATTTTCGACAAAAGAGATAACAACCCCCCATTACGTCATGCATCAGAAATGTGGAAAATGGTCCGTTTTCAAATGTTTTATTTTTGAACGTCAGTTCACATTTGTAGGTGGATCATCAGTGTTAGAGCTAAAATTAGCATGTTTAAAGTGATTTTCATGCTTCCAGGGGCTCGGGAAGTTAATTAAATACCATTTGGAGGCATTTAATGTTCGAGCAAAAACGGCTGATTTTCGACAAAAGAGATAACACCCCCCCATTACGTCATGCTTCAGAAATGTGGAAAATGGTCCGTTTTCAAATGTTTTATTTTTGAACGTCAGTTCAAATTTGTAGGTGGATCATCAGTGTTAGAGCTAAAATTAGCATGTTTAAAGTGATTTTCATGCTTCCAGGGGCTCGGGAAGTTAATTAAATACCATTTGGAGGCATTTAATGTTAGAGCAAAAACGGCTGATTTTAGACAAAAGAGATAACACCCCCCCATTACGTCATGCTTCAGAAATGTGGAAAATGGTCCGTTTTCAAATGTTTTATTTTGGAACGTCAGTTCACATTTGTAGGTGGATCATCAGTGTTAGAGCTAAAATTAGCATGTTTAAAGTGATTTTCATTCTTCCAGGGGCTCGGGAAGTTAATTAAATACCATTTGGAGGCATTTAATGTTTGAGCAAAAACGGCTGATTTTCGACAAAAGAGATAACACCCCCCCATTACGTCATGCTTCAGAAATGTGGAAAATGGTCCGTTTTCAAATGTTTTATTTTTGAACGTCAGTTCACATTTGTAGGTGGATCATCAGTGTTAGTGCTAAAATTAGCATGTTTAAAGTGATTTTCATGCTTCCAGGGGCTCGGGTAGTTAATTAAATACCATTTGGAGGCATTTATGTTAGAGCAAAAACGGCTGATTTTCGACAAAAGAGATAACACCCCCCCATTACGTCATGCTTCAGAAATGTGGAAAATGGTCCGTTTTCAAATGTTTTATTTTTGAACGTCAGTTCACATTTGTAGGTGGATCATCAGTGTTAGAGCTAAAATTAGCATGTTTAAAGTGATTTTCATGCTTCCAGGGGCTCGGGAAGTTAATTAAATACCATTTGGAGGCATTTAATGTTCGAGCAAAAACGGCTGATTTTCGACAAAAGAGATAACACCCCCCCATTACGTCATGCTTCAGAAATGTGGAAAATGGTCCGTTTTCAAATGTGTTATTTTTGAACGTCAGTTCACATTTGTAGGTGGATCATCAGTGTTAGAGCTAAAATTAGCATGTTTAAAGTGATTTTCATGCTTCCAGGGGCTCGGGAAGTTAATTAAATACCATTTGGAGGCATTTAATGTTCGAGCAAAAACGGCTGATTTTCGACAAAAGAGATAACACCCCCCATTACGTCATGCTTCAGAAATGTGGAAAATGGTCCGTTTTCAAATGTTTTATTTTTGAAAGTCAGTTCACATTTGTAGGTGGATCATCAGTGTTAGAGCTAAAATTAGCATGTTTAAAGTGATTTTCATGCTTCCAGGGGCCCAAAACACAAGATTTATGGAATGGTTAAAAGTGCATGAAAATGGCCAATTTACTCACTCTGAGTTCTCAAAAAGGGTTTCTTCACCCCGGGAAGTTAATTAAATACCATTTGGAGGCATTTAATGTTCGAGCAAAAACGGCTGATTTTCGACAAAAGAGATAACACCCCCCCATTACGTCATGCTTCAGAAATGTGGAAAATGGTCCGTTTTCAAATGTTTTATTTTTGAACGTAAGTTCACATTTGTAGGTGGATCATCAGTGTTAGAGCTAAAATTAGCATGTTTAAAGTGATTTTCATGCTTCCAGGGGCTCGGGAAGTGAAATAAATACCATTTGGAGGCATTTAATGTTCGAGCAAAAACGGCTGATTTTCGATAAAAGAGATAACACCCCCCCATTACGTCATGCTTCAGAAATGTGGAAAATGGTCCGTTTTCAAATGTTTTATTTTTGAACGTCAGTTCACATTTGTAGGTGGATCATCAGTGTTAGAGCTAAAATTAGCATGTTTAAAGTGATTTTCATTCTTCCAGGGGCTCGGGAAGTTAATTAAATACCATTTAGAGGCATTTAATGTTCGAGCAAAAACGGCTGATTTTCGACAAAAGAGATAACACCCCCCCATTACGTCATGCTTCAGAAATGTGGAAAATGGTCCGTTTTCAAATGTTTTATTTTTGAACGTCAGTTCACATTTGTAGGTGGATCATCAGTGTTAGAGCTAAAATTAGCATGTTTAAAGTGATTTTCATGCTTCCAGGGGCTCGGGAAGTTAATTAAATACCATTTGGAGGCATTTAATGTTCGAGCAAAAACGGCTGATTTTCGACAAAAGAGATAACACCCCCCCATTACGTCATGCTTCAGAAATGTGGAAAATGGTCCGTTTTCAAATGTTTTATTTTTGAACGTCAGTTCACATTTGTAGGTGGAACATCAGTGTTAGAGCTAAAAGTAGCATGTTTAAAGTGATTTTCATGCTTCCAGGGGGCCAAAACACAAGATTTATGGAATGGTTAAAAGTGCATGAAAATGGCCAATTTACTCACTCTGAGTTCTCAAAAAGGGTTTCTTCACCCCGGGAAGTTAATTAAAAACCATTTGGAGGCATTTAATGTTCGAGCAAAAACGGCTGATTTTCGACAAAAGAGATAACACCCCCCCATTACGTCATGCTTCAGAAATGTGGAAAATGGTCCGTTTTCAAATGTTTTATTTTTGAACGTCAGTTCACATTTGTAGGTGGATCATCAGTGTTAGAGCTAAAATGAGCATGTTTAAAGTGATTTTCATGCTTCCAGGGGCTCGGGAAGTGAAATAAATACCATTTGGAGGCATTTAATGTTCGAGCAAAAACGGCTGATTTTCGACAAAAGAGATAACACCCCCCCATTACGTCATGCTTCAGAAATGTGGAAAATGGTCCGTTTTCAAATGTTTTATTTTTGAACGTCAGTTCACATTTGTAGGTGGATCATCAGTGTTAGAGCTAAAATTAGCATGTTTAAAGTGATTTTCATGCTTCCAGGGGCTCGGGAAGTTAATTAAATACCTTTTGGAGGCATTTAATGTTCGAGCAAAAACGGCTGATTTTCGACAAAAGAGATAACACCCCCCCATTACGTCATGCATCAGAAATGTGGAAAATGGTCCGTTTTCAAATGTTTTATTTTTGAACGTCAGTTCACATTTGTAGGTGGATCATCAGTGTTCGAGCTAAAATTAGCATGTTTAAAGTGATTTTCATGCTTCCAGGGGCTCGGGAAGTTAATTAAATACCATTTGGAGGCATTTAATGTTCGAGCAAAAACGGCTGATTTTCGACAAAAGAGATAACACCCCCCCATTACGTCATGCTTCAGAAATGTGGAAAATGGTCCGTTTTCAAATGTTTTATTTTTGAACGTCAGTTCAAATTTGTAGGTGGATCATCAGTGTTAGAGCTAAAATTAGCATGTTTAAAGTGATTTTCATGCTTCCAGGGGCTCGGGAAGTTAATTAAATACCATTTGGAGGCATTTAATGTTAGAGCAAAAACGGCTGATTTTAGACAAAAGAGATAACACCCCCCCATTACGTCATGCTTCAGAAATGTGGAAAATGGTCCGTTTTCAAATGTTTTATTTTTGAACGTCAGTTCACATTTGTAGGTGGATCATCAGTGTTAGAGCTAAAATTAGCATGTTTAAAGTGATTTTCATGCTTCCAGGGGCTCGGGAAGTTAATTAAATACCATTTGGAGGCATTTAATGTTCGAGCAAAAACGGCTGATTTTCGACAAAAGAGATAACACCCCCCCATTATGTCATGCTTCAGAAATGTGGAAAATGGTCCGTTTTCAAATGTTTTATTTTTGAACGTCAGTTCACATTTGTAGGTGGATCATCAGTGTTAGAGCTAAAATTAGCATGTTTAAAGAGATTTTCATGCTTCCGGGGGCCCGGGAAGTTAATTAAATACCATTTGGAGGCATTTAATGTTCGAGCAAAAACGGCTGATTTTCGACAAAAGAGATAACACCCCCCCATTACGTCTTGCTTCAGAAATGTGGAAAATGGTCCGTTTTTAAATGTTTTATTTTTGAACGTCAGTTCACATTTGTAGGTAGATCATCAGTGTTAGAGCTAAAATTAGCATGTTTAAAGTGATTTTCATGCTTCCAGGGGCCCAAAACACAAGATTTATGGAATGGTTAAAAGTGCATGAAAATGGCCAATTTACTCACTCTGAGTTCTCAAAAAGGGTTTCTTCACCCCGGGAAGTTAATTAAATACCATTTGGAGGCATTTAATGTTCGAGCAAAAACGGCTGATTTTCGACAAAAGAGATAACACCCCCCATTACGTCATGCTTCAGAAATGTGGAAAATGGTCCGTTTTCAAATGTTTTATTTTTGAACGTAAGTTCACATTTGTAGGTGGATCATCAGTGTTAGAGCTAAAATTAGCATGTTTAAAGTGATTTTCATGCTTCCAGGGGCTCGGGAAGTAAAATAAATACCATTTGGAGGCATTTAATGTTCGAGCAAAAACGGCTGATTTTCGACAAAAGAGATAACACCCCCCCCCATTACGTCATGCTTCAGAAATGTGGAAAATGGTCCGTTTTCAAATGTTTTATTTTGGAACGTCAGTTCACATTTGTAGGTGGATCATCAGTGTTAGAGCTAAAATTAGCATGTTTAAAGTGATTTTCATTCTTCCAGGGGCTCGGGAAGTTAATTAAATACCATTTGGAGGCATTTAATGTTTGAGCAAAAACGGCTGATTTTCGACAAAAGAGATAACACCCCCCCATTACGTCATGCTTCAGAAATGTGGAAAATGGTCCGTTTTCAAATGTTTTATTTTTGAACGTCAGTTCACATTTGTAGGTGGATCATCAGTGTTAGAGCTAAAATTAGCATGTTTAAAGTGATTTTCATGCTTCCAGGGGCTCGGGAAGTTAATTAAATACCTTTTGGAGGCATTTAATGTTCGAGCAAAAACGGCTGATTTTCGACAAAAGAGATAACACCCCCCCATTACGTCATGCATCAGAAATGTGGAAAATGGTCCGTTTTCAAATGTTTTATTTTTGAACGTCAGTTCACATTTGTAGGTGGATCATCAGTGTTAGAGCTAAAATTAGCATGTTTAAAGTGATTTTCATGCTTCCAGGGGCTCGGGAAGTTAATTAAATACCATTTGGAGGCATTTAATGTTCGAGCAAAAACGGCTGATTTTCGACAAAAGAGATAACACCCCCCCATTACGTCATGCTTCAGAAATGTGGAAAATGGTCCGTTTTCAAATGTTTTATTTTTGAACGTCAGTTCAAATTTGTAGGTGGATCATCAGTGTTAGAGCTAAAATTAGCATGTTTAAAGTGATTTTCATGCTTCCAGGGGCTCGGGAAGTTAATTAAATACCATTTGGAGGCATTTAATGTTAGAGCAAAAACGGCTGATTTTAGACAAAAGAGATAACACCCCCCCATTACGTCATGCTTCAGAAATGTGGAAAATGGTCCGTTTTCAAATGTTTTATTTTGGAACGTCAGTTCACATTTGTAGGTGGATCATCAGTGTTAGAGCTAAAATTAGCATGTTTAAAGTGATTTTCATTCTTCCAGGGGCTCGGGAAGTTAATTAAATACCATTTGGAGGCATTTAATGTTTGAGCAAAAACGGCTGATTTTCGACAAAAGAGATAACACCCCCCCATTACGTCATGCTTCAGAAATGTGGAAAATGGTCCGTTTTCAAATGTTTTATTTTTGAACGTCAGTTCACATTTGTAGGTGGATCATCAGTGTTAGTGCTAAAATTAGCATGTTTAAAGTGATTTTCATGCTTCCAGGGGCTCGGGAAGTTAATTAAATACCATTTGGAGGCATTTATGTTAGAGCAAAAACGGCTGATTTTCGACAAAAGAGATAACACCCCCCCATTACGTCATGCTTCAGAAATGTGGAAAATGGTCCGTTTTCAAATGTTTTATTTTTGAACGTCAGTTCACATTTGTAGGTGGATCATCAGTGTTAGAGCTAAAATTAGCATGTTTAAAGTGATTTTCATGCTTCCAGGGGCTCGGGAAGTTAATTAAATACCATTTGGAGGCATTTAATGTTCGAGCAAAAACGGCTGATTTTCGACAAAAGAGATAACACCCCCCCCATTACGTCATGCTTCAGAAATGTGGAAAATGGTCCGTTTTCAAATGTGTTATTTTTGAACGTCAGTTCACATTTGTAGGCGGATCATCAGTGTTAGAGCTAAAATTAGCATGTTTAAAGTGATTTTCATGCTTCCAGGGGCTCGGGAAGTTAATTAAATACCATTTGGAGGCATTTAATGTTCGAGCAAAAACGGCTGATTTTCGACAAAAGAGATAACACCCCCCATTACGTCATGCTTCAGAAATGTGGAAAATGGTCCGTTTTCAAATGTTTTATTTTTGAAAGTCAGTTCACATTTGTAGGTGGATCATCAGTGTTAGAGCTAAAATTAGCATGTTTAAAGTGATTTTCATGCTTCCAGGGGCCCAAAACACAAGATTTATGGAATGGTTAAAAGTGCATGAAAATGGCCAATTTACTCACTCTGAGTTCTCAAAAAGGGTTTCTTCACCCCGGGAAGTTAATTAAATACCATTTGGAGGCATTTAATGTTCGAGCAAAAACGGCTGATTTTCGACAAAAGAGATAACACCCCCCCATTACGTCATGCTTCAGAAATGTGGAAAATGGTCCGTTTTCAAATGTTTTATTTTTGAACGTAAGTTCACATTTGTAGGTGGATCATCAGTGTTAGAGCTAAAATTAGCATGTTTAAAGTGATTTTCATGCTTCCAGGGGCTCGGGAAGTGAAATAAATACCATTTGGAGGCATTTAATGTTCGAGCAAAAACGGCTGATTTTCGATAAAAGAGATAACACCCCCCCATTACGTCATGCTTCAGAAATGTGGAAAATGGTCCGTTTTCAAATGTTTTATTTTTGAACGTCAGTTCACATTTGTAGGTGGATCATCAGTGTTAGAGCTAAAATTAGCATGTTTAAAGTGATTTTCATTCTTCCAGGGGCTCGGGAAGTTAATTAAATACCATTTGGAGGCATTTAATGTTCGAGCAAAAACGGCTGATTTTCGACAAAAGAGATAACACCCCCCCATTACGTCATGCTTCAGAAATGTGGAAAATGGTCCGTTTTCAAATGTTTTATTTTTGAACGTCAGTTCACATTTGTAGGTGGATCATCAGTGTTAGAGCTAAAATTAGCATGTTTAAAGTGATTTTCATGCTTCCAGGGGCTCGGGAAGTTAATTAAATACCATTTGGAGGCATTTAATGTTCGAGCAAAAACGGCTGATTTTCGACAAAAGAGATAACACCCCCCCATTACGTCATGCTTCAGAAATGTGGAAAATGGTCCGTTTTCAAATGTTTTATTTTTGAACGTCAGTTCACATTTGTAGGTGGAACATCAGTGTTAGAGCTAAAAGTAGCATGTTTAAAGTGATTTTCATGCTTCCAGGGGGCCAAAACACAAGATTTATGGAATGGTTAAAAGTGCATGAAAATGGCCAATTTACTCACTCTGAGTTCTCAAAAAGGGTTTCTTCACCCCAGGAAGTTAATTAAAAACCATTTGGAGGCATTTAATGTTCGAGCAAAAACGGCTGATTTTCGACAAAAGAGATAACACCCCCCCATTACGTCATGCTTCAGAAATGTGGAAAATGGTCCGTTTTCAAATGTTTTATTTTTGAACGTCAGTTCACATTTGTAGGTGGATCATCAGTGTTAGAGCTAAAATGAGCATGTTTAAAGTGATTTTCATGCTTCCAGGGGCTCGGGAAGTGAAATAAATACCATTTGGAGGCATTTAATGTTCGAGCAAAAACGGCTGATTTTCGACAAAAGAGATAACACCCCCCCATTACGTCATGCTTCAGAAATGTGGAAAATGGTCCGTTTTCAAATGTTTTATTTTTGAACGTCAGTTCACATTTGTAGGTGGATCATCAGTGTTAGAGCTAAAATTAGCATGTTTAAAGTGATTTTCATGCTTCCAGGGGCTCGGGAAGTTAATTAAATACGTTTTGGAGGCATTTAATGTTCGAGCAAAAACGGCTGATTTTCGACAAAAGAGATAACACCCCCCCATTACGTCATGCATCAGAAATGTGGAAAATGGTCCGTTTTCAAATGTTTTATTTTTGAACGTCAGTTCACATTTGTAGGTGGATCATCAGTGTTAGAGCTAAAATTAGCATGTTTAAAGTGATTTTCATGCTTCCAGGGGCTCTGGAAGTTAATTAAATACCATTTGGAGGCATTTAATGTTCGAGCAAAAACGGCTGATTTTCGACAAAAGAGATAACACCCCCCCATTACGTCATGCTTCAGAAATGTGGAAAATGGTCCGTTTTCAAATGTTTTATTTTTGAACGTCAGTTCAAATTTGTAGGTGGATCATCAGTGTTAGAGCTAAAATTAGCATGTTTAAAGTGATTTTCATGCTTCCAGGGGCTCGGGAAGTTAATTAAATACCATTTGGAGGCATTTAATGTTAGAGCAAAAACGGCTGATTTTCGACAAAAGAGATAACACCCCCCCATTACGTCATGCTTCAGAAATGTGGAAAATGGTCCGTTTTCAAATGTTTTATTTTTGAACGTCAGTTCACATTTGTAGGTGGATCATCAGTGTTAGAGCTAAAATTAGCATGTTTAAAGTGATTTTCATGCTTCCAGGGGCTCGGGAAGTTAATTAAATACCATTTGGAGGCATTTAATGTTCGAGCAAAAACGGCTGATTTTCGACAAAAGAGATAACACCCCCCCATTATGTCATGCTTCAGAAATGTGGAAAATGGTCCGTTTTCAAATGTTTTATTTTTGAACGCCAGTTCACATTTGTAGGTGGATCATCAGTGTTAGAGCTAAAATTAGCATGTTTAAAGAGATTTTCATGCTTCCGGGGGCCCGGGAAGTTAATTAAATACCATTTGGAGGCATTTAATGTTCGAGCAAAAACGGCTGATTTTCGACAAAAGAGATAACACCCCCCATTACGTCTTGCTTCAGAAATGTGGAAAATGGTCCGTTTTTAAATGTTTTATTTTTGAACGTCAGTTCACATTTGTAGGTAGATCATCAGTGTTAGAGCTAAAATTAGCATGTTTAAAGTGATTTTCATGCTTCCAGGGGCCCAAAACACAAGATTTATGGAATGGTTAAAAGTGCATGAAAATGGCCAATTTACTCACTCTGAGTTCTCAAAAAGGGTTTCTTCACCCCGGGAAGTTAATTAAATACCATTTGGAGGCATTTAATGTTCGAGCAAAAACGGCTGATTTTCGACAAAAGAGATAACACCCCCCATTACGTCATGCTTCAGAAATGTGGAAAATGGTCCGTTTTCAAATGTTTTATTTTTGAACGTAAGTTCACATTTGTAGGTGGATCATCAGTGTTAGAGCTAAAATTAGCATGTTTAAAGTGATTTTCATGCTTCCAGGGGCTCGGGAAGTAAAATAAATACCATTTGGAGGCATTTAATGTTCGAGCAAAAACGGCTGATTTTCGACAAAAGAGATAACACCCCCCCCATTACGTCATGCTTCAGAAATGTGGAAAATGGTCCGTTTTCAAATGTTTTATTTTGGAACGTCAGTTCACATTTGTAGGTGGATCATCAGTGTTAGAGCTAAAATTAGCATGTTTAAAGTGATTTTCATTCTTCCAGGGGCTCGGGAAGTTAATTAAATACCATTTGGAGGCATTTAATGTTTGAGCAAAAACGGCTGACTTTCGACAAAAGAGATAACACCCCCCCATTACGTCATGCTTCAGAAATGTGGAAAATGGTCCGTTTTCAAATGTTTTATTTTTGAACGTCAGTTCACATTTGTAGGTGGATCATCAGTGTTAGAGCTAAAATTAGCATGTTTAAAGTGATTTTCATGCTTCCAGGGGCTCGGGAAGTTAATTAAATACCATTTGGAGGCATTTAATGTTCGAGCAAAAACGGCTGATTTTCGACAAAAGAGATAACACCCCCCCATTACGTCATGCTTCAGAAATGTGGAAAATGGTCCGTTTTCAAATGTTTTATTTTTGAACGTCAGTTCACATTTGTAGGTGGATCATCAGTGTTAGAGCTAAAATTAGCATGTTTAAAGTGATTTTCATGCTTCCAGGGGCCCAAAACACAAGATTTATGGAATGGTTAAAAGTGCATGAAAATGGCCAATTTACTCACTCTGAGTTCTCAAAAAGGGTTTCTTCACCCCGGGAAGTTAATTAAATACCATTTGGAGGCATTTAATGTTCGAGCAAAAACGGCTGATTTTCGACAAAAGAGATAACACCCCCCCCATTACGTCATGCTTCAGAAATGTGGAAAATGGTCCGTTTTCAAATGTTTTATTTTTGAACGTCAGTTCACATTTGTAGGTTGATCATCAGTGTTAGAGCTAAAATTAGCATGTTTAAAGTGATTTTCATGCTTCCAGGGGCCCAAAACACAAGATTTATGGAATGGTTAAAAGTGCATGAAAATGGCCAATTTACTCACTCTGAGTTCTCAAAAAGGGTTTCTTTACCCCGGGAAGTTAATTAAATACCATTTGGAGGCATTTAATGTTCGAGCAAAAACGGCTGATTTTCGACAAAAGAGATAACACCCCCCCATTACGTCATGCTTCAGAAATGTGGAAAATGGTCCGTTTTCAAATGTTTTATTTTTGAACGTCAGTTCAAATTTGTAGGTGGATCATCAGTGTTAGAGCTAAAATTAGCATGTTTAAAGTGATTTTCATGCTTCCAGGGGCTCGGGAAGTGAAATAAATACCATTTGGAGGCATTTAATGTTCGAGCAAAAACGGCTGATTTTCGACAAAAGAGATAACAGCCCCCCCATTACGTCATGCTTCAGAAATGTGGAAAATGGTACATTTTCAAATGTTTTATTTTGGAACGTCAGTTCACATTTGTAGGTGGATCATCAGTGTTAGAGCTAAAATTAGCATGTTTAAAGTGATTTTCATTCTTCCAGGGGCTCGGGAAGTTAATTAAATACCATTTGGAGGCATTTAATGTTTGAGCAAAAACGGCTGATTTTCGACAAAAGAGATAACACCCCCCCATTACGTCATGCTTCAGAAATGTGGAAAATGGTCCGTTTTCAAATGTTTTATTTTTGAACGTCAGTTCACATTTGTAGGTGGATCATCAGTGTTAGAGCTAAAATTAGCATGTTTAAAGTGATTTTCATGCTTCCAGGGGCTCTGGAAGTTAATTAAATACCATTTGGAGGCATTTAATGTTCGAGCAAAAACGGCTGATTTTCGACAAAAGAGATAACACCCCCCCATTACGTCATGCTTCAGAAATGTGGAAAATGGTCCGTTTTCAAATGTTTTATTTTTGAACGTCAGTTCACATTTGTAGGTGGATCATCAGTGTTAGAGCTAAAATTAGCATGTTTAAAGTGATTTTCATGCTTCCAGGGGCCCAAAACACAAGATTTATGGAATGGTTAAAAGTGCATGAAAATGGCCAATTTACTCACTCTGAGTTCTCAAAAAGGGTTTCTTCACCCCGGGAAGTTAATTAAATACCATTTGGAGGCATTTAATGTTCGAGCAAAAACGGCTGATTTTCGACAAAAGAGATAACACCCCCCCATTACGTCATGCTTCAGAAATGTGGAAAATGGTCCGTTTTCAAATGTTTTATTTTTGAACGTCAGTTCACATTTGTAGGTGGATCATCAGTGTTAGAGCTAAAATTAGCATGTTTAAAGTGATTTTCATGCTTCCAGGGGCCCAAAACACAAGATTTATGGAATGGTTAAAAGTGCATGAAAATGGCCAATTTACTCACTCTGAGTTCTCAAAAAGGGTTTCTTCACCCCGGGAAGTTAATTAAATACCATTTGGAGGCATTTAATGTTCGAGCAAAAACGGCTGATTTTCGACAAAAGAGATAACACCCCCCCATTACGTCATGCTTCAGAAATGTGGAAAATGGTCCGCTTTCAAATGTTTTATTTTTGAACGTAAGTTCACATTTGTAGGTGGATCATCAGTGTTAGAGCTAAAATTAGCATGTTTAAAGTGATTTTCATGCTTCCAGGGGCTCGGGAAGTGAAATAAATACCATTTGGAGGCATTTAATGTTCGAGCAAAAACGGCTGATTTTCGATAAAAGAGATAACACCCCCCCATTACGTCATGCTTCAGAAATGTGGAAAATGGTCTGTTTTCAAATGTTTTATTTTTGAACGTCAGTTCACATTTGTAGGTGCATCATCAGTGTTAGAGCTAAAATTAGCATGTTTAAAGTGATTTTCATGCTTCCAGGGGGCCAAAACACAAGATTTATGGAATGGTTAAAAGTGCATGAAAATGGCCAATTTACTCACTCTGAGTTCTCAAAAAGGGTTTCTTCACCCCGGGAAGTTAATTAAAAACCATTTGGAGGCATTTAATGTTCGAGCAAAAACGGCTGATTTTCGACAAAAGAGATAACACCCCCCCATTACGTCATGCTTCAGAAATGTGGAAAATGGTCCGTTTTCAAATGTTTTATTTTTGAACGTCAGTTCACATTTGTAGGTGGATCATCAGTGTTAGAGCTAAAATTAGCATGTTTAAAGTGATTTTCATGCTTCCAGGGGCTCGGGAAGTGAAATAAATACCATTTGGAGGCATTTAATGTTCGAGCAAAAACGGCTGATTTTCGACAAAAGAGATAACACCCCCCCATTATGTCATGCTTCAGAAATGTGGAAAATGGTCCGTTTTCAAATGTTTTATTTTTGAACGTCAGTTCACATTTGTAGGTGGATCATCAGTGTTAGAGCTAAAATTAGCATGTTTAAAGTGATTTTCATGCTTCCAGGGGCTTGGGAAGTTAATTAAATACCATTTGGAGGCATTTAATGTTCGAGCAAAAACGGCTGATTTTCGACAAAAGAGATAACACCCCCCCATTACGTCATGCATCAGAAATGTGGAAAATGGTCCGTTTTCAAATGTTTTATTTTTGAACGTCAGTTCACATTTGTAGGTGGATCATCAGTGTTAGAGCTAAAATTAGCATGTTTAAAGTGATTTTCATGCTTCCAGGGGCTCAGGAAGTTAATTAAATACCATTTGGAGGCATTTAATGTTCGAGCAAAAACGGCTGATTTTCGACAAAAGAGATAACACCCCCCCATTACGTCATGCTTCAGAAATGTGGAAAATGGTCCGTTTTAAAATGTTTTATTTTTGAACGTCAGTTCAAATTTGTAGGTGGATCATCAGTGTTAGAGCTAAAATTAGCATGTTTAAAGTGATTTTCATGCTTCCAGGGGCTCGGGAAGTTAATTAAATACCATTTGGAGGCATTTAATGTTAGAGCAAAAACGGCTGATTTTCGACAAAAGAGATAACACCCCCCCATTACGTCATGCTTCAGAAATGTGGAAAATGGTCCGTTTTCAAATGTTTTATTTTTGAACGTCAGTTCACATTTGTAGGTGGATCATCAGTGTTAGAGCTAAAATTAGCATGTTTAAAGTGATTTTCATGCTTCCAGGGGCTCGGGAAGTTAATTAAATACCATTTGGAGGCATTTAATGTTCGAGCAAAAACGGCTGATTTTTGACAAAAGAGATAACACCCCCCCATTACGTCATGCTTCAGAAATGTGGAAAATGGTCCGTTTTCAAATGTTTTATTTTTGAACGTCAGTTCACATTTGTAGGTGGATCATCAGTGTTAGAGCTAAAATTAGCATGTTTAAAGTGATTTTCATGCTTCTAGGGGCCCGGGAAGTTAATTAAATACCATTTGGAGGCATTTAATGTTCGAGCAAAAACGGCTGATTTTCGACAAAAGAGATAACACCCCCCCATTACGTCTTGCTTCAGAAATGTGGAAAATGGTCCGTTTTCAAATGTTTTATTTTTGAACGTCAGTTCACATTTGTAGGTGGATCATCAGTGTTAGAGCTAAAATTAGCATGTTTAAAGTGATTTTCATGCTTCCAGGGGCCCAAAACACAAGATTTATGGAATGGTTAAAAGTGCATGAAAATGGCCAATTTACTCACTCTGAGTTCTCAAAAAGGGTTTCTTCACCCCGGGAAGTTAATTAAATACCATTTGAAGGCATTTAATGTTCGAGCAAAAACGGCTGATTTTCGACAAAAGAGATAACACCCCCCATTACGTCATGCTTCAGAAATGTGGAAAATGGTCCGTTTTCAAATGTTTTATTTTTGAACGTAAGTTCACATTTGTAGGTGGATCATCAGTGTTAGAGCTAAAATTAGCATGTTTAAAGTGATTTTCATGCTTCCAGGGGCTCGGGAAGTGAAATAAATACCATTTGGAGGCATTTAATGTTCGAGCAAAAACGGCTGATTTTCGACAAAAGAGATAACACCCCCCCCCCCCATTACGTCATGCTTCAGAAATGTGGAAAATGGTCCGTTTTCAAATGTTTTATTTTGGAACGTCAGTTCACATTTGTAGGTGGATCATCAGTGTTAGAGCTAAAATTAGCATGTTTAAAGTGATTTTCATTCTTCCAGGGGCTCGGGAAGTTAATTAAATACCATTTGGAGGCATTTAATGTTTGAGCAAAAACGGCTGATTTTCGACAAAAGAGATAACACCCCCCCCCCATTACGTCATGCTTCAGAAATGTGGAAAATGGTCCGTTTTCAAATGTTTTATTTTTGAACGTCAGTTCACATTTGTAGGTGGATCATCAGTGTTAGAGCTAAAATTAGCATGTTTAAAGTGATTTTCATGCTTCCAGGGGCTCGGGAAGTTAATTAAATACCATTTGGAGGCATTTAATGTTCGAGCAAAAACGGCTGATTTTCGACAAAAGAGATAACACCCCCCCATTACGTCATGCTTCAGAAATGTGGAAAATGGTCCGTTTTCAAATGTTTTATTTTTGAACGTCAGTTCACATTTGTAGGTGGATCATCAGTGTTAGAGCTAAAATTAGCATGTTTAAAGTGATTTTCATGCTTCCAGGGGCCCAAAACACAAGATTTATGGAATGGTTAAAAGTGCATGAAAATGGCCAATTTACTCACTCTGAGTTCTCAAAAAGGGTTTCTTCACCCCGGGAAGTTAATTAAATACCATTTGGAGGCATTTAATGTTAGAGCAAAAACGGCTGATTTTCCACAAAAGAGATAACACCCCCCCATTACGTCATGCTTCAGAAATGTGGAAAATGGTCCGTTTTCAAATGTTTTATTTTTGAACGTCAGTTCACATTTGTAGGTGGATCATCAGTGTTAGAGCTAAAATTAGCATGTTTAAAGTGATTTTCATGCTTCCAGGGGTCCAAAACACAAGATTTATGGAATGGTTAAAAGTGCATGAAAATGGCCAATTTACTCACTCTGAGTTCTCAAAAAGGGTTTCTTCACCCCGGGAAGTTAATTAAATACCATTTGGAGGCATTTAATGTTAGAGCAAAAACGGCTGATTTTCGACAAAAGAGATAACACCCCCCCATTACGTCATGCTTCAGAAATGTGGAAAATGGTCCGTTTTCAAATGTTTTATTTTTGAACGTCAGTTCACATTTGTAGGTGGATCATCAGTGTTAGAGCTAAAATTAGCATGTTTAAAGTGATTTTCATGCTTCCAGGGGCTCGGGAAGTTAATTAAATACCATTTGGAGGCATTTAATGTTCGAGCAAAAACGGCTGATTTTCGACAAAAGAGATAACACCCCCCCATTACGTCATGCTTCAGAAATGTGGAAAATGGTCCGTTTTCAAATGTTTTATTTTTGAACGTCAGTTCACATTTGTAGGTGGATCATCAGTGTTAGAGCTAAAATTAGCATGTTTAAAGTGATTTTCATGCTTCCAGGGGCTCGGGAAGTTAATTAAATACCATTTGGAGGCATTTAATGTTCGAGCAAAAACAGCTGATTTTCGACAAAAGAGATAACACCCCCCCATTACGTCATGCTTCAGAAATGTGGAAAATGGTCCGTTTTCAAATGTTTTATTTTTGAACGTCAGTTCACATTTGTAGGTGGATCATCAGTGTTAGAGCTAAAATTAGCATGTTTAAAGTGATTTTCATGCTTCCAGGGGCCCAAAACACAAGATTTATGGAATGGTTAAAAGTGCATGAAAATGGCCAATTTACTCACTCTGAGTTCTCAAAAAGGGTTTCTTCACCCCGGGAAGTTAATTAAATACCATTTGGAGGCATTTAATGTTAGAGCAAAAACGGCTAATTTTCCACAAAAGAGATAACACCCCCCCATTACGTCATGCTTCAGAAATGTGGAAAATGGTCCGTTTTCAAATGTTTTATTTTTGAACGTCAGTTCACATTTGTAGGTGGATCATCAGTGTTAGAGCTAAAATTAGCATGTTTAAAGTGATTTTCATGCTTCCAGGGGTCCAAAACACAAGATTTATGGAATGGTTAAAAGTGCATGAAAATGGCCAATTTACTCACTCTGAGTTCTCAAAAAGGGTTTCTTCACCCCGGGAAGTTAATTAAATACCATTTGGAGGCATTTAATGTTAGAGCAAAAACGGCTGATTTTCGACAAAAGAGATAACACCCCCCCATTACGTCATGCTTCAGAAATGTGGAAAATGGTCCGTTTTCAAATGTTTTATTTTTGAACGTCAGTTCACATTTGTAGGTGGATCATCAGTGTTAGAGCTAAAATTAGCATGTTTAAAGTGATTTTCATGCTTCCAGGGGCTCGGGAAGTTAATTAAATACCATTTGGAGGCATTTAATGTTCGAGCAAAAACGGCTGATTTTCGACAAAAGAGATAACACCCCCCCATTACGTCATGCTTCAGAAATGTGGAAAATGGTCCGTTTTCAAATGTTTTATTTTTGAACGTCAGTTCACATTTGTAGGTGGATCATCAGTGTTAGAGCTAAAATTAGCATGTTTAAAGTGATTTTCATGCTTCCAGGGGCTCGGGAAGTTAATTAAATACCATTTGGAGGCATTTAATGTTCGAGCAAAAACAGCTGATTTTCGACAAAAGAGATAACACCCCCCCATTACGTCATGCTTCAGAAATGTGGAAAATGGTCCGTTTTCAAATGTTTTATTTTTGAACGTCAGTTCACATTTGTAGGTGGATCATCAGTGTTAGAGCTAAAATTAGCATGTTTAAAGTGATTTTCATGCTTCCAGGGGCCCAAAACACAAGATTTATGGAATGGTTAAAAGTGCATGAAAATGGCCAATTTACTCACTCTGAGTTCTCAAAAAGGGTTTCTTCACCCCGGGAAGTTAATTAAATACCATTTGGAGGCATTTAATGTTAGAGCAAAAACGGCTAATTTTCCACAAAAGAGATAACACCCCCCCATTACGTCATGCTTCAGAAATGTGGAAAATGGTCCGTTTTCAAATGTTTTATTTTTGAACGTCAGTTCACATTTGTAGGTGGATCATCAGTGTTAGAGCTAAAATTAGCATGTTTAAAGTGATTTTCATGCTTCCAGGGGTCCAAAACACAAGATTTATGGAATGGTTAAAAGTGCATGAAAATGGCCAATTTACTCACTCTGAGTTCTCAAAAAGGGTTTCTTCACCCCGGGAAGTTAATTAAATACCATTTGGAGGCATTTAATGTTAGAGCAAAAACGGCTGATTTTCGACAAAAGAGATAACACCCCCCCATTACGTCATGCTTCAGAAATGTGGAAAATGGTCCGTTTTCAAATGTTTTATTTTTGAACATCAGTTCACATTTGTAGGTGGATCATCAGTGTTAGAGCTAAAATTAGCATGTTTAAAGTGATTTTCATGCTTCCAGGGGCCCAAAACACAAGATTTATGGAATGGTTAAAAGTGCATGAAAATGGCCAATTTACTCACTCTGAGTTCTCAAAAAGGGTTTCTTCACCCCGGGAAGTTAATTAAATACCATTTGGAGGCATTTAATGTTAGAGCAAAAACGGCTGATTTTCGACAAAAGAGATAACACCCTCCCCATTACGTCATGCTTCAGAAATGTGGAAAATGGTCCGTTTTCAAATGTTTTATTTTTGAACGTCAGTTCACATTTGTAGGTGGATCATCAGTGTTAGAGCTAAAATTAGCATGTTTAAAGTGATTTTCATGCTTCCAGGGGCTCGGGAAGTTAATTAAATACCATTTGGAGGCATTTAATGTTCGAGCAAAAACGGCTGATTTTCGACAAAAGAGATAACACCCCCCCATTACGTCATGCTTCAGAAATGTGGAAAATGGTCCGTTTTCAAATGTTTTATTTTTGAACGTCAGTTCACATTTGTAGGTGGATCATCAGTGTTAGAGCTAAAATTAGCATGTTTAAAGTGATTTTCATGCTTCCAGGGGCTCGGGAAGTTAAGTAAATACCATTTGGAGGCATTTAATGTTCGAGCAAAAACGGCTGATTTTCGACAAAAGAGATAACACCCCCCCATTACGTCATGCTTCAGAAATGTGGAAAATGGTCCGTTTTCAAATGTTTTATTTTTGAACGTCAGTTCACATTTGTAGGTGGATCATCAGTGTTAGAGCTAAAATTAGCATGTTTAAAGTGATTTTCATGCTTCCAGGGGCTCGGGAAGTTAATTAAATACCATTTGGAGGCATTTAATGTTCGAGCAAAGACGGCTGATTTTCGACAAAAGAGATAACACCCCCCCATTACGTCATGCTTCAGAAATGTGGAAAATGGTCCGTTTTCAAATGTTTTATTTTTGAACGTCAGTTCACATTTGTAGGTGGATCATCAGTGTTAGAGCTAAAATTAGCATGTTTAAAGTGATTTTCATGCTTCCAGGGGCCCAAAACACAAGATTTATGGAATGGTTAAAAGTGCATGAAAATGGCCAATTTACTCACTCTGAGTTCTCAAAAAGGGTTTCTTCACCCCGGGAAGTTAATTAAATACCATTTGGAGGCATTTAATGTTAGAGCAAAAACGGCTGATTTTCCACAAAAGAGATAACACCCCCCCATTACGTCATGCTTCAGAAATGTGTAAAATGGTCCGTTTTCAAATGTTTCATTTTTGAACGTCAGTTCACATTTGTAGGTGGATCATCAGTGTTAGAGCTAAAATTAGCATGTTTAAAGTGATTTTCATGCTTCCAGGGGCCCAAAACACAAGATTTATGGAATGGTTAAAAGTGCATGAAAATGGCCAATTTACTCATTCTGAGTTCTCAAAAAGGGTTTCTTCACCCCGGGAAGTTAATTAAATACCATTTGGAGGCATTTAATGTTAGAGCAAAAATGGCTGATTTTCGACAAAAGAGATAACACCCCCCCATTACGTCATGCTTCAGAAATGTGGAAAATGGTCCGTTTTCAAATGTTTTATTTTTGAACGTCAGTTCACATTTGTAGGTGGATCATCAGTGTTAGAGCTAAAATTAGCATGTTTAAAGTGATTTTCATGCTTCCAGGGGCCCAAAACACAAGATTTATGGAATGGTTAAAAGTGCATGAAAATGGCCAATTTACTCACTCTGAGTTCTCAAAAAGGGTTTCTTCACCCCGGGAAGTTAATTAAATACCATTTGGAGGCATTTAATGTTAGAGCAAAAACGGCTGATTTTCGACAAAAGAGATAACACCCCCCCATTACGTCATGCTTCAGAAATGTGGAAAATGGTCCGTTTTCAAATGTTTTATTTTTGAATGTCAGTTCACATTTGTAGGTGGATCATCAGTGTTAGAGCTAAAATTAGCATGTTTAAAGTGATTTTCATGCTTCCAGGGGCTCGGGAAGTTAATTAAATACCATTTGGAGGCATTTAATGTTCGAGCAAAAACGGCTGATTTTCGACAAAAGAGATAACACCCCCCCATTACGTCATGCTTCAGAAATGTGGAAAATGGTCCGTTTTCAAATGTTTTATTCTTGAACGTCAGTTCACATTTGTAGGTGGATCATCAGTGTTAGAGCTAAAATTAGCATGTTTAAAGTGATTTTCATGCTTCCAGGGGCCCAAAACACAAGATTTATGGAATGGTTAAAAGTGCATGAAAATGGCCAATTTACTCACTCTGAGTTCTCAAAAAGTGTTTCTTCACCCCGGGAAGTTAATTAAATACCATTTGGAGGCATTTAATGTTCGAGCAAAAACGGCTGATTTTCAACAAAAGAGATAACACCCCCCATTACGTCATGCTTCAGAAATGTGGAAAATGGTCCGTTTTCAAATGTTTTATTTTTGAACGTCAGTTCACATTTGTAGGTGGATCATCAGTGTTAGAGCTAAAATTAGCATGTTTAAAGTGATTTTCATGCTTCCAGGGGCTCGGGAAGTTAATTAAATACCATTTGGAGGCATTTAATGTTCGAGCAAAAACGGCTGATTTTCGACAAAAGAGATAACACCCCCCCATTACGTCATGCTTCAGAAATGTGGAAAATGGTCCGTTTTCAAATGTTTTATTTTTGAACGTCAGTTCACATTTGTAGGTGGATCATCAGTGTTAGAGCTAAAATTAGCATGTTTAAAGTGATTTTCATGCTTCCAGGGGCCCAAAACACAAGATTTATGGAATGGTTAAAAGTGCATGAAAATGGCCAATTTACTCACTCTGAGTTCTCAAAAAGGGTTTCTTCACCCCGGGAAGTTAATTAAATACCATTTGGAGGCATTTAATGTTCGAGCAAAAACGGCTGATTTTCGACAAAAGAGATAACACCCCCCCCCATTAGGTCATGCTTCAGAAATGTGGAAAATGGTCCGTTTTCAAATGTTTCATTTTTGAACGTCAGTTCACATTTGTAGGTGGATCATCAGTGTTAGAGCTAAAATTAGCATGTTTAAAGTGATTTTCATGCTTCCAGGGGCCCAAAACACAAGATTTATGGAATGGTTAAAAGTGCATGAAAATGGCCAATTTACTCACTCTGAGTTCTCAAAAAGGGTTTCTTCACCCCGGGAAGTTAATTAAATACCATTTGGAGGCATTTAATGTTCGAGCAAAAACGGCTGATTTTCGACAAAAGAGATAACACCCCCCCATTACGTCATGCTTCAGAAATGTGGAAAATGGTCCGTTTTCAAATGTTTTATTTTTGAACGTCAGTTCACATTTGTAGGTGGATCATCAGTGTTAGAGCTAAAATTAGCATGTTTAAAGTGATTTTCATGCTTCCAGGGGCCCAAAACACAAGATTTATGGAATGGTTAAAAGTGCATGAAAATGGCCAATCTACTCACTCTGAGTTCTCAAAAAGGGGTTCTTCACCCCGGGAAGTTAATTAAATACCATTTGGAGGCATTTAATGTTCGAGCAAAAACGGCTGATTTTCGACAAAAGAGATAACACCCCCCCATTATGTCATGCTTCAGAAATGTGGAAAATGGTCCGCTTTCAAATGTTTTATTTTTGAACGTAAGTTCACATTTGTAGGTGGATCATCAGTGTTAGAGCTAAAATTAGCATGTTTAAAGTGATTTTCATGCTTCCAGGGGCTCGGGAAGTGAAATAAATACCATTTGGAGGCATTTAATGTTCGAGCAAAAACGGCTGATTTTCGATAAAAGAGATAACACCCCCCCATTACGTCATGCTTCAGAAATGTGGAAAATGGTCCGTTTTCAAATGTTTTATTTTTGAACGTCAGTTCACATTTGTAGGTGCATCATCAGTGTTAGAGCTAAAATTAGCATGTTTAAAGTGATTTTCATGCTTCCAGGGGGCCAAAACACAAGATTTATGGAATGGTTAAAAGTGCATGAAAATGGCCAATTTACTCACTCTGAGTTCTCAAAAAGGGTTTCTTCACCCCGGGAAGTTAATTAAAAACCATTTGGAGGCATTTAATGTTCGAGCAAAAACGGCTGATTTTCGACAAAAGAGATAACACCCCCCATTACGTCATGCTTCAGAAATGTGGAAAATGGTCCGTTTTCAAATGTTTTATTTTTGAACGTCAGTTCACATTTGTAGGTGGATCATCAGTGTTAGAGCTAAAATTAGCATGTTTAAAGTGATTTTCATGCTTCCAGGGGCTCGGGAAGTGAAATAAATACCATTTGGAGGCATTTAATGTTCGAGCAAAAACGGCTGATTTTCGACAAAAGAGATAACACCCCCCCATTATGTCATGCTTCAGAAATGTGGAAAATGGTCCGTTTTCAAATGTTTTATTTTTGAACGTCAGTTCACATTTGTAGGTGGATCATCAGTGTTAGAGCTAAAATTAGCATGTTTAAAGTGATTGTCATGCTTCCAGGGGCTTGGGAAGTTAATTAAATACCATTTGGAGGCATTTAATGTTCGAGCAAAAACGGCTGATTTTCGACAAAAGAGATAACACCCCCCCATTACGTCATGCATCAGAAATGTGGAAAATGGTCCGTTTTCAAATGTTTTATTTTTGAACGTCAGTTCACATTTGTAGGTGGATCATCAGTGTTAGAGCTAAAATTAGCATGTTTAAAGTGATTTTCATGCTTCCAGGGGCTCAGGAAGTTAATTAAATACCATTTGGAGGCATTTAATGTTCGAGCAAAAACGGCTGATTTTCGACAAAAGAGATAACACCCCCCCATTACGTCATGCTTCAGAAATGTGGAAAATGGTCCGTTTTAAAAAGTTTTATTTTTGAACGTCAGTTCAAATTTGTAGGTGGATCATCAGTGTTAGAGCTAAAATTAGCATGTTTAAAGTGATTTTCATGCTTCCAGGGGCTCGGGAAGTTAATTAAATACCATTTGGAGGCATTTAATGTTAGAGCAAAAACGGCTGATTTTCGACAAAAGAGATAACACCCCCCCATTACGTCATGCTTCAGAAATGTGGAAAATGGTCCGTTTTCAAATGTTTTATTTTTGAACGTCAGTTCACATTTGTAGGTGGATCATCAGTGTTAGAGCTAAAATTAGCATGTTTAAAGTGATTTTCATGCTTCCAGGGGCTCGGGAAGTTAATTAAATACCATTTGGAGGCATTTAATGTTCGAGCAAAAACGGCTGATTTTTGACAAAAGAGATAACACCCCCCCATTACGTCATGCTTCAGAAATGTGGAAAATGGTCCGTTTTCAAATGTTTTATTTTTGAACGTCAGTTCACATTTGTAGGTGGATCATCAGTGTTAGAGCTAAAATTAGCATGTTTAAAGTGATTTTCATGCTTCCAGGGGCCCGGGAAGTTAATTAAATACCATTTGGAGGCATTTAATGTTCGAGCAAAAACGGCTGATTTTCGACAAAAGAGATAACACCCCCCCATTACGTCTTGCTTCAGAAATGTGGAAAATGGTCCGTTTTCAAATGTTTTATTTTTGAACGTCAGTTCACATTTGTAGGTGGATCATCAGTGTTAGAGCTAAAATTAGCATGTTTAAAGTGATTTTCATGCTTCCAGGGGCCCAAAACACAAGATTTATGGAATGGTTAAAAGTGCATGAAAATGGCCAATTTACTCACTCTGAGTTCTCAAAAAGGGTTTCTTCACCCCGGGAAGTTAATTAAATACCATTTGAAGGCATTTAATGTTCGAGCAAAAACGGCTGATTTTCGACAAAAGAGATAACACCCCCCATTACGTCATTCTTCAGAAATGTGGAAAATGGTCCGTTTTCAAATGTTTTATTTTGGAACGTCAGTTCACATTTGTAGGTGGATCATCAGTGTTAGAGCTAAAATTAGCATGTTTAAAGTGATTTTCATTCTTCCAGGGGCTCGGGAAGTTAATTAAATACCATTTGGAGGCATTTAATGTTTGAGCAAAAACGGCTGATTTTCGACAAAAGAGATAACACCGCCCCCCATTACGTCATGCTTCAGAAATGTGGAAAATGGTCCGTTTTCAAATGTTTTATTTTTGAACGTCAGTTCACATTTGTAGGTGGATCATCAGTGTTAGAGCTAAAATTAGCATGTTTAAAGTGATTTTCATGCTTCCAGGGGCTCGGGAAGTTAATTAAATACCATTTGGAGGCATTTAATGTTCGAGCAAAAACGGCTGATTTTCGACAAAAGAGATAACACCCCCCCATTACGTCATGCTTCAGAAATGTGGAAAATGGTCCGTTTTCAAATGTTTTATTTTTGAACGTCAGTTCACATTTGTAGGTGGATCATCAGTGTTAGAGCTAAAATTAGCATGTTTAAAGTGATTTTCATGCTTCCAGGGGCCCAAAACACAAGATTTATGGAATGGTTAAAAGTGCATGAAAATGGCCAATTTACTCACTCTGAGTTCTCAAAAAGGGTTTCTTCACCCCGGGAAGTTAATTAAATACCATTTGGAGGCATTTAATGTTCGAGCAAAAACGGCTGATTTTCGACAAAAGAGATAACACCCCCCCATTACTTCATGCTTCAGAAATGTGGAAAATGGTCCGTTTTCAAATGTTTTATTTTTGAACGTCAGTTCACATTTGTAGGTTGATCATCAGTGTTAGAGCTAAAATTAGCATGTTTAAAGTGATTTTCATGCTTCCAGGGGCCCAAAACACAAGATTTATGGAATGGTTAAAAGTGCATGAAAATGGCCAATTTACTCACTCTGAGTTCTCAAAAAGGGTTTCTTCACCCCGGGAAGTTAATTAAATACCATTTGGAGGCATTTAATGTTAGAGCAAAAACGGCTGATTTTCCACAAAAGAGATAACACCCCCCCATTACGTCATGCTTCAGAAATGTGGAAAATGGTCCGTTTTCAAATGTTTTATTTTTGAACGTCAGTTCACATTTGTAGGTGGATCATCAGTGTTAGAGCTAAAATTATCATGTTTAAAGTGATTTTCATGCTTCCAGGGGTCCAAAACACAAGATTTATGGAATGGTTAAAAGTGCATGAAAATGGCCAATTTACTCACTCTGAGTTCTCAAAAAGGGTTTCTTCACCCCGGGAAGTTAATTAAATACCATTTGGAGGCATTTAATGTTAGAGCAAAAACGGCTGATTTTCGACAAAAGAGATAACACCCCCCCATTACGTCATGCTTCAGAAATGTGGAAAATGGTCCGTTTTCAAATGTTTTATTTTTGAACGTCAGTTCACATTTGTAGGTGGATCATCAGTGTTAGAGCTAAAATTAGCATGTTTAAAGTGATTTTCATGCTTCCAGGGGCCCAAAACACAAGATTTATGGAATGGTTAAAAGTGCATGAAAATGGCCAATTTACTCACTCTGAGTTCTCAAAAAGGGTTTCTTCACCCCGGGAAGTTAATTAAATACCATTTGGAGGCATTTAATGTTAGAGCAAAAACGGCTGATTTTCGACAAAAGAGATAACACCCCCCCATTACGTCATGCTTCAGAAATGTGGAAAATGGTCCGTTTTCAAATGTTTTATTTTTGAACGTCAGTTCACATTTGTAGGTGGATCATCAGGGTTAGAGCTAAAATTAGCATGTTTAAAGTGATTTTCATGCTTCCAGGGGCTCGGGAAGTTAATTAAATACCATTTGGAGGCATTTAATGTTCGAGCAAAAACGGCTGATTTTCGACAAAAGAGATAACACCCCCCCATTACGTCATGCTTCAGAAATGTGGAAAATGGTCCGTTTTCAAATGTTTTATTTTTGAACGTCAGTTCACATTTGTAGGTGGATCATCAGTGTTAGAGCTAAAATTAGCATGTTTAAAGTGATTTTCATGCTTCCAGGGGCTCGGGAAGTTAATTAAATACCATTTGGAGGCATTTAATGTTCGAGCAAAAACGGCTGATTTTCGACAAAAGAGATAACACCCCCCCATTACGTCATGCTTCAGAAATGTGGAAAATGGTCCGTTTTCAAATGTTTTATTTTTGAACGTCAGTTCACATTTGTAGGTGGATCATCAGTGTTAGAGCTAAAATTAGCATGTTTAAAGTGATTTTCATGCTTCCAGGGGCCCAAAACACAAGATTTATGGAATGGTTAAAAGTGCATGAAAATGGCCAATTTACTCACTCTGAGTTCTCAAAAAGGGTTTCTTCACCCCGGGAAGTTAATTAAATACCATTTGGAGGCATTTAATGTTAGAGCAAAAACGGCTGATTTTCCACAAAAGAGATAACACCCCCCCATTACGTCATGCTTCAGAAATGTGGAAAATGGTCCGTTTTCAAATGTTTTATTTTTGAACGTCAGTTCACATTTGTAGGTGGATCATCAGTGTTAGAGCTAAAATTAGCATGTTTAAAGTGATTTTCATGCTTCCAGGGGTCCAAAACACAAGATTTATGGAATGGTTAAAAGTGCATGAAAATGGCCAATTTACTCACTCTGAGTTCTCAAAAAGGGTTTCTTCACCCCGGGAAGTTAATTAAATACCATTTGGAGGCATTTAATGTTAGAGCAAAAACGGCTGATTTTCGACAAAAGAGATAACACCCCCCCATTACGTCATGCTTCAGAAATGTGGAAAATGGTCCGTTTTCAAATGTTTTATTTTTGAACATCAGTTCACATTTGTAGGTGGATCATCAGTGTTAGAGCTAAAATTAGCATGTTTAAAGTGATTTTCATGCTTCCAGGGGCCCAAAACACAAGATTTATGGAATGGTTAAAAGTGCATGAAAATGGCCAATTTACTCACTCTGAGTTCTCAAAAAGGGTTTCTTCACCCCGGGAAGTTAATTAAATACCATTTGGAGGCATTTAATGTTAGAGCAAAAACGGCTGATTTTCGACAAAAGAGATAACACCCCCCCCATTACGTCATGCTTCAGAAATGTGGAAAATGGTCCGTTTTCAAATGTTTTATTTTTGAACGTCAGTTCACATTTGTAGGTGGATCATCAGTGTTAGAGCTAAAATTAGCATGTTTAAAGTGATTTTCATGCTTCCAGGGGCTCGGGAAGTTAATTAAATACCATTTGGAGGCATTTAATGTTCGAGCAAAAACGGCTGATTTTCGACAAAAGAGATAACACCCCCCCATTACGTCATGCTTCAGAAATGTGGAAAATGGTCCGTTTTCAAATGTTTTATTTTTGAACGTCAGTTCACATTTGTAGGTGGATCATCAGTGTTAGAGCTAAAATTAGCATGTTTAAAGTGATTTTCATGCTTCCAGGGGCTCGGGAAGTTAATTAAATACCATTTGGAGGCATTTAATGTTCGAGCAAAAACGGCTGATTTTCGACAAAAGAGATAACACCCCCCCATTACGTCATGCTTCAGAAATGTGGAAAATGGTCCGTTTTCAAATGTTTTATTTTTGAACGTCAGTTCACATTTGTAGGTGGATCATCAGTGTTAGAGCTAAAATTAGCATGTTTAAAGTGATTTTCATGCTTCCAGGGGCCCAAAACACAAGATTTATGGAATGGTTAAAAGTGCATGAAAATGGCCAATTTACTCACTCTGAGTTCTCAAAAAGGGTTTCTTCACCCCGGGAAGTTAATTAAATACCATTTGGAGGCATTTAATGTTAGAGCAAAAACGGCTGATTTTCCACAAAAGAGATAACACCCCCCCATTACGTCATGCTTCAGAAATGTGTAAAATGGTCCGTTTTCAAATGTTTCATTTTTGAACGTCAGTTCACATTTGTAGGTGGATCATCAGTGTTAGAGCTAAAATTAGCATGTTTAAAGTGATTTTCATGCTTCCAGGGGCCCAAAACACAAGATTTATGGAATGGTTAAAAGTGCATGAAAATGGCCAATTTACTCATTCTGAGTTCTCAAAAAGGGTTTCTTCACCCCGGGAAGTTAATTAAATACCATTTGGAGGCATTTAATGTTAGAGCAAAAATGGCTGATTTTCGACAAAAGAGATAACACCCCCCCATTACGTCATGCTTCAGAAATGTGGAAAATGGTCCGTTTTCAAATGTTTTATTTTTGAACGTCAGTTCACATTTGTAGGTGGATCATCAGTGTTAGAGCTAAAATTAGCATGTTTAAAGTGATTTTCATGCTTCCAGGGGCCCAAAACACAAGATTTATGGAATGGTTAAAAGTGCATGAAAATGGCCAATTTACTCACTCTGAGTTCTCAAAAAGGGTTTCTTCACCCCGGGAAGTTAATTAAATACCATTTGGAGGCATTTAATGTTAGAGCAAAAACGGCTGATTTTCGACAAAAGAGATAACACCCCCCCATTACGTCATGCTTCAGAAATGTGGAAAATGGTCCGTTTTCAAATGTTTTATTTTTGAATGTCAGTTCACATTTGTAGGTGGATCATCAGTGTTAGAGCTAAAATTAGCATGTTTAAAGTGATTTTCATGCTTCCAGGGGCTCGGGAAGTTAATTAAATACCATTTGGAGGCATTTAATGTTCGAGCAAAAACGGCTGATTTTCGACAAAAGAGATAACACCCCCCCATTACGTCATGCTTCAGAAATGTGGAAAATGGTCCGTTTTCAAATGTTTTATTTTTGAACGTCAGTTCACATTTGTAGGTGGATCATCAGTGTTAGAGCTAAAATTAGCATGTTTAAAGTGATTTTCATGCTTCCAGGGGCCCAAAACACAAGATTTATGGAATGGTTAAAAGTGCATGAAAATGGCCAATTTACTCACTCTGAGTTCTCAAAAAGTGTTTCTTCACCCCGGGAAGTTAATTAAATACCATTTGGAGGCATTTAATGTTCGAGCAAAAACGGCTGATTTTCAACAAAAGAGATAACACCCCCCATTACGTCATGCTTCAGAAATGTGGAAAATGGTCCGTTTTCAAATGTTTTATTTTTGAACGTCAGTTCACATTTGTAGGTGGATCATCAGTGTTAGAGCTAAAATTAGCATGTTTAAAGTGATTTTCATGCTTCCAGGGGCTCGGGAAGTTAATTAAATACCATTTGGAGGCATTTAATGTTCGAGCAAAAACGGCTGATTTTCGACAAAAGAGATAACACCCCCCCATTACGTCATGCTTCAGAAATGTGGAAAATGGTCCGTTTTCAAATGTTTTATTTTTGAACGTCAGTTCACATTTGTAGGTGGATCATCAGTGTTAGAGCTAAAATTAGCATGTTTAAAGTGATTTTCATGCTTCCAGGGGCCCAAAACACAAGATTTATGGAATGGTTAAAAGTGCATGAAAATGGCCAATTTACTCACTCTGAGTTCTCAAAAAGGGTTTCTTCACCCCGGGAAGTTAATTAAATACCATTTGGAGGCATTTAATGTTAGAGCAAAAACGGCTGATTTTCGACAAAAGAGATAACACCCCCCCCATTACGTCATGCTTCAGAAATGTGGAAAATGGTCCGTTTTCAAATGTTTTATTTTTGAACGTCAGTTCACATTTGTAGGTGGATCATCAGTGTTAGAGCTAAAATTAGCATGTTTAAAGTGATTTTCATGCTTCCAGGGGCTCGGGAAGTTAATTAAATACCATTTGGAGGCATTTAATGTTCGAGCAAAAACGGCTGATTTTTGACAAAAGAGATAACACCCCCCCATTACGTCATGCTTCAGAAATGTGGAAAATGGTCCGTTTTCAAATGTTTTATTTTTGAACGTCAGTTCACATTTGTAGGTGGATCATCAGTGTTAGAGCTAAAATTAGCATGTTTAAAGTGATTTTCATGCTTCCAGGGGCCCGGGAAGTTAATTAAATACCATTTGGAGGCATTTAATGTTCGAGCAAAAACGGCTGATTTTCGACAAAAGAGATAACACCCCCCCATTACTTCATGCTTCAGAAATGTGGAAAATGGTCCGTTTTCAAATGTTTTATTTTTGAACGTCAGTTCACATTTGTAGGTTGATCATCAGTGTTAGAGCTAAAATTAGCATGTTTAAAGTGATTTTCATGCTTCCAGGGGCCCAAAACACAAGATTTATGGAATGGTTAAAAGTGCATGAAAATGGCCAATTTACTCACTCTGAGTTCTCAAAAAGGGTTTCTTCACCCCGGGAAGTTAATTAAATACCATTTGGAGGCATTTAATGTTAGAGCAAAAACGGCTGATTTTCCACAAAAGAGATAACACCCCCCCATTACGTCATGCTTCAGAAATGTGGAAAATGGTCCGTTTTCAAATGTTTTATTTTTGAACGTCAGTTCACATTTGTAGGTGGATCATCAGTGTTAGAGCTAAAATTATCATGTTTAAAGTGATTTTCATGCTTCCAGGGGTCCAAAACACAAGATTAATGGAATGGTTAAAAGTGCATGAAAATGGCCAATTTACTCACTCTGAGTTCTCAAAAAGGGTTTCTTCACCCCGGGAAGTTAATTAAATACCATTTGGAGGCATTTAATGTTAGAGCAAAAACGGCTGATTTTCGACAAAAGAGATAACACCCCCCCATTACGTCATGCTTCAGAAATGTGGAAAATGGTCCGTTTTCAAATGTTTTATTTTTGAACGTCAGTTCACATTTGTAGGTGGATCATCAGTGTTAGAGCTAAAATTAGCATGTTTAAAGTGATTTTCATGCTTCCAGGGGCCCAAAACACAAGATTTATGGAATGGTTAAAAGTGCATGAAAATGGCCAATTTACTCACTCTGAGTTCTCAAAAAGGGTTTCTTCACCCCGGGAAGTTAATTAAATACCATTTGGAGGCATTTAATGTTAGAGCAAAAACGGCTGATTTTCGACAAAAGAGATAACACCCCCCCATTACGTCATGCTTCAGAAATGTGGAAAATGGTCCGTTTTCAAATGTTTTATTTTTGAACGTCAGTTCACATTTGTAGGTGGATCATCAGGGTTAGAGCTAAAATTAGCATGTTTAAAGTGATTTTCATGCTTCCAGGGGCTCGGGAAGTTAATTAAATACCATTTGGAGGCATTTAATGTTCGAGCAAAAACGGCTGATTTTCGACAAAAGAGATAACACCCCCCCATTACGTCATGCTTCAGAAATGTGGAAAATGGTCCGTTTTCAAATGTTTTATTTTTGAACGTCAGTTCACATTTGTAGGTGGATCATCAGTGTTAGAGCTAAAATTAGCATGTTTAAAGTGATTTTCATGCTTCCAGGGGCTCGGGAAGTTAATTAAATACCATTTGGAGGCATTTAATGTTCGAGCAAAAACGGCTGATTTTCGACAAAAGAGATAACACCCCCCCATTACGTCATGCTTCAGAAATGTGGAAAATGGTCCGTTTTCAAATGTTTTATTTTTGAACGTCAGTTCACATTTGTAGGTGGATCATCAGTGTTAGAGCTAAAATTAGCATGTTTAAAGTGATTTTCATGCTTCCAGGGGCCCAAAACACAAGATTTATGGAATGGTTAAAAGTGCATGAAAATGGCCAATTTACTCACTCTGAGTTCTCAAAAAGGGTTTCTTCACCCCGGGAAGTTAATTAAATACCATTTGGAGGCATTTAATGTTAGAGCAAAAACGGCTGATTTTCCACAAAAGAGATAACACCCCCCCATTACGTCATGCTTCAGAAATGTGGAAAATGGTCCGTTTTCAAATGTTTTATTTTTGAACGTCAGTTCACATTTGTAGGTGGATCATCAGTGTTAGAGCTAAAATTAGCATGTTTAAAGTGATTTTCATGCTTCCAGGGGTCCAAAACACAAGATTTATGGAATGGTTAAAAGTGCATGAAAATGGCCAATTTACTCACTCTGAGTTCTCAAAAAGGGTTTCTTCACCCCGGGAAGTTAATTAAATACCATTTGGAGGCATTTAATGTTAGAGCAAAAACGGCTGATTTTCGACAAAAGAGATAACACCCCCCCATTACGTCATGCTTCAGAAATGTGGAAAATGGTCCGTTTTCAAATGTTTTATTTTTGAACATCAGTTCACATTTGTAGGTGGATCATCAGTGTTAGAGCTAAAATTAGCATGTTTAAAGTGATTTTCATGCTTCCAGGGGCCCAAAACACAAGATTTATGGAATGGTTAAAAGTGCATGAAAATGGCCAATTTACTCACTCTGAGTTCTCAAAAAGGGTTTCTTCACCCCGGGAAGTTAATTAAATACCATTTGGAGGCATTTAATGTTAGAGCAAAAACGGCTGATTTTCGACAAAAGAGATAACACCCCCCCCATTACGTCATGCTTCAGAAATGTGGAAAATGGTCCGTTTTCAAATGTTTTATTTTTGAACGTCAGTTCACATTTGTAGGTGGATCATCAGTGTTAGAGCTAAAATTAGCATGTTTAAAGTGATTTTCATGCTTCCAGGGGCTCGGGAAGTTAATTAAATACCATTTGGAGGCATTTAATGTTCGAGCAAAAACGGCTGATTTTCGACAAAAGAGATAACACCCCCCCATTACGTCATGCTTCAGAAATGTGGAAAATGGTCCGTTTTCAAATGTTTTATTTTTGAACGTCAGTTCACATTTGTAGGTGGATCATCAGTGTTAGAGCTAAAATTAGCATGTTTAAAGTGATTTTCATGCTTCCAGGGGCTCGGGAAGTTAATTAAATACCATTTGGAGGCATTTAATGTTCGAGCAAAAACGGCTGATTTTCGACAAAAGAGATAACACCCCCCCATTACGTCATGCTTCAGAAATGTGGAAAATGGTCCGTTTTCAAATGTTTTATTTTTGAACGTCAGTTCACATTTGTAGGTGGATCATCAGTGTTAGAGCTAAAATTAGCATGTTTAAAGTGATTTTCATGCTTCCAGGGGCCCAAAACACAAGATTTATGGAATGGTTAAAAGTGCATGAAAATGGCCAATTTACTCACTCTGAGTTCTCAAAAAGGGTTTCTTCACCCCGGGAAGTTAATTAAATACCATTTGGAGGCATTTAATGTTA